>NW_027131283.1:12817500-14067500 GCF_026122565.2 Emydura macquarii macquarii
TTGTGAGGACCTGGTGAAAACCATTATGATTTGGTCAAATTGTAAGGGTTTAAAAATATATTTGCAATGCTTTTATACTCCCAACATGCCATTAGTATTGTAAATGTATGTGGCACATGAAATTATATACAGAGGGGAATTTCCTACTCAGTGTGTGAACTCTGAATGTCCTGCTGACCCAACGCATGAGGACATAAGAAAGCTGAAGGGAATTTCTCAGTCAGTGAAGCATGACTCCATATTACGGAATGCTGAAAACTGATTAAATAAAATGGATGAAAAATTAATGGAATTCTTCACAAAAATTTTAAACCCTACACACTTCTAGCTGGCACAGCTATTTGACAGTTTCAGGAGAGAAGCCAAGGACTGAATTGTCCATTGAGACTGAGTGACTTTCTCATGTCTAGACCTTACTCCCATTGAAGGGAAATTTTGCTACTGAATTCAGTAAGAGCAGGACTGGGCCCACAATCCCTCTAAAACAAAGTTGAGCCATACTCCTGGAGCAGTGTACTGAAATTTGCACTGTCACTGCTTAAGTGTTACTTTTTCTGTAGACTTGTCTCTGTTGCTGTTAATGGATCACTTCTCACAAATATTATCATTTTATAGTTTATAAAGCCTTTTGTGGGTAATGCTGAGGCAAGAGAAAACACAAAGACCCTGTTACAGACAAGGATGAGCTTTCCACTGTAGCCAAGAAGAAGAATTTACAGTAGGAAAATTAAGGAATAAACCACAGACCTGATCAGACCCACCCAAGATCCACATGCAGAAGGGAATCCCAGACATGGATTTTCCCCTCCTCGGTGGAAAGATGGCTCAGTTGCCTTCATGGCAACGCACCCCTCACTTATCGCGGGCAAAATAAGGGACAATTTAAAGATCCAAAGATCTGTGTGAAGGGAGAGTAAGCCAAGAATGGGTCTCAACTCTCTGAATAGGGGTAAAGACTTACGAAACATTCCTCATCACTTGAACCAGCCCTATAGAGCTCAAAGCAGAAATGTAATACTACTCAAAATATAGCTCTGACATGAAGGCAGAGGGAAGTAAGGGACCTCCTTACTTTGTGGATCCCAGGGCCAAAAGTTATTGAGCTGTCCTCACAGCTTGTTCTACAGGGAACATGGAACAACTTGGGAGAAAACTCAATAAGATGGAGCTCAGAGTCTTCCTCTTTAGCTCCTATTGACCTCAGATGAGACAACTGGACCTTAAATAAACACTTTCTTTTTCCTGTACCACTGGAAATGTAAAAGCTTTCAAGTTTTTCATAAATTTTCAATTCCAAAAAGAATGTTTATCAAAACCTGGAATTCCTTGGCAACTTTCTCCACATTATAGTTAACACAGACCAAAAAGTAATTAAAAAAACTATTTTCATCAAACTTTAAAAGAACTTGTATCACTCACTTGCATCAAAAGCTTCAGAGAGGTTTTTTTTTTTTTAATTAAAAAACAAAAACAAAAAAACTACTTGTAGGTGAGGGGAGGAAAAAAGGCTTCTGTGTCTGTTTTGGGTGGGTTTTTTTTTTTTTTTTTTTAATGTTTTAAATACAGGGTCACAGAAGATACAGAGGTTTATAGCCCACTATAAAACAGCTCTTTATCTTTTTTCCACTAACTCCAGGGTGTCACATTTAACAAAACTAGGAAACTGCAGATAATATGGATGTTTGCAGATTAGACATCAGGCAATAAATAACACTAATTTCACAGGCCTACAAATATAAAGGCCCCTTATCATTGTTTAAGCCTCTCACTCTTTGTAATGCTTGCTAACACTTTAACCCAGGCAAATTAAGGTATTGTTTTTGCTGCCTTCTCCCATAGACAAAGCACACAGTCGTAATATCCTTTTATCAGATTCCATGGTATAAAAGTACTTTTGGTGTCTAAATTCACACCATGTGTTGCTATTAACTGGCATAGTTTCAGAGTTCCTGTATTGGAAGATGCATTTGTCCTATGTTTTACTCGTTTTATTTCCTTTTAACAATGGTCTTAGTACCACCTGCCCCAGAAGATGCAACTGCGACTCTACACAGTCAGTGCAATGCTACAGGGTCATAGAGGTACCTAAAGAGATTCCTTCTACCACCAGGAGGCTTTACATCAACCACAGCAAAATCAAACACCTACAGGTAGGATAAACCTGGGTTTAAATAACTTCCATTTTCAATTTAAACTAAATGACCCATTATGTTTCTACATGGTGGTGACTTCAAAATCAAACCCAGTGAGAGGCTTATTCCAACTGCCAACTGATTAGGTACAATTGTGCCAGGTCTGTATTTGTTTTTTCCTATTATTACCAATTATTACTATTAATATGCTGTTTCCATAACCATGGTATCTGACCACCTGTTTGTATTGCATGGTTGACTTGTTTATGAGATTCATAAATTAGTTATTCAAATGATGGTGATCTTGCATATATGCATTTTATAATTAATAACAGTGAGACAAATTTTGATCAGTTTTTAGTTAAACTCCCACTGACTTCGAGAGCTACCTTGCATCTTCACTTTGAAGCCACAGCATTCTCTTAAATGCAATTAATTCCTTCTTTAGCTTAGACAAGAGACTTAACAAAACAAGAGACGTTTCTGTGATGAATGGAACTGCAATGCTTTCCCATGAGTACATCTACTATTAAAAACTGCATGGTGTGGGTTTGACTACTCACGACTTGATCCTGAACTTCTGAAGTCAATGGAGACTTTTGTATTTGATGTCAATAAAAGCAAAATTGGGTCCTACATGATCTTACTAAACAAGAGCAATTTATTAATGAAGTTGCTAACTATTTATTATTGTGGTGGTCATAAATAGTGAGAGGTTAAAAGAATACGTCTCAGCTCATTCTGAGTTTCACTAGGCATCACTGATTTCCAATAGTTCTGTACAAAAGTCAGTACCAGATGATGCTTTATTGTGGCACATTCTGGAGTAGCTTTTGTTTATTCCCACTGTAAAAAAAATTGCTATAATAAATCCAATTTTCATGGATAGACACTAGGGAAATTAAGCCATCTGCATTATACATTCCGTATGTGCCAATTGTATGTGAATAACTTCCTAAGAAATTGTCTGTTTAAAAGAGAGACATTTTTATTGAATTTCATCTTTTACTTTTATTCTCAGGATTTAATAAACTGGGCTAAAAATTGCTTTGGAACAATATCTGGGATTCCTGTTGCTCAGACTGTTAAATAATCTCTATCTTGAGAATAGTATTGCAGTTTAACCATATCAGACAGTTCACTTTTGCTGTTTCCCAGTCATTATTAATGCCCCAAATTCCCTTGTCATGGGTCCAATACCTAGATGAGTCAAAACTCACCAGTATTTTTAGTGATATAGCCCAGTTAATTAATTCTTTCTGCAAACATTCCTTCTGTTTGCTCTTTATTAAGAAATATAACCACATATATGTGAAAGAAAAATAGTATTTACATTTCAAGACAAGTAAGAAAAATGGATTGCTCTTTATCAGTTTAATTGCCCATTTCTGTCATCTACTATTCTCTTAATAGTAGCAAAGCTGACTTGGACTATGCCTTTTGAGAACACAGGTATTTTTATGAGACATTTAAATGTTTGCTGTAAACATGTAAGACACACAACTATGTTGCAGTGTGAAGTAAATATAGTAACGAAATACATGCCAGCAAATTATACCTGAAACCATCTGATGAGGCATTTTGTCATTTTATAATTTCACTGAGCTGAACAATCAGACTGCCTCCCTTTTACTATTATGTTTGCAATGAATATGGTATAAATATCTTTATTCTATCAGGGTGTAATTATCTAGGCTCTTTAATTAGAATTACTCTAAGCTTATACATATATATTTCACTTCTCTTTCCATGTGACAAGCTTTGTTTAAAATAAAACTTAGGTTCTGATACTCTAAGCATTTACACCCATGTGCTTAACTTTACATATGTGAGAAATCCCATTTGGCACATACCTAAGTGTTTACAGGATATGAGTCTGAATTTCCACATTTATAATAAATGCTTTTTTTCTATGGAAGCTTTAAAGGAAAGCCAACTTATTTTTTTGATTCCTTATCTTTCTCACTTTATTGAAATTGAATTTTTAAAAAATTGAATGTACATTTAATCGTTTATGATGTTTGTTCACCTTCTGCATTTTGCCCAGCTTGAATAGTGATTCTAGACTGGTCCCTTTCATTTTAATGTATAGGCCATTTCTAATTAATTTATGGTTTGCATCTACTAGCACGATATTGTTGTCAGCCCACACTGCAGGGGTTTGTTTAAGAAGAATTTGTTTCCACTGATATAAAAGTAATAATGAAAATGTTTTTATTCATATAAAGTTTTGTAAAAACTTATTTTCACAAGATGTAAATTTTTGGATCTCAGACAGTGTCACTTCAAATTAACTGGGCTAAAAATGACTTTGCAAGAGAGTTAGTTGGGAGCTCAATCCTAAACAGTTAGAAGCTAGCTCACGCTTTTGATGAGAACGCAGAGGCAATGTAAAATCTGGCTTACCCTTCCATAGCTGTAGAAACTGTCACTCTGTAGTGTTAACAAAAGTAAAACTTGGATTTTGGAGGTAAAGTAAACAAATATGACTCAAGGACACACAGGGATTAGATACATTAAAATGGTGTGCATGCTTACAGTCATTTTTCTGATGACTGCTTTACTTTAAGAAGCACAATGAAGCTGTATGGCTGTATCCTGTCCTGGGAGGTTCAAAGAAGAGAGAGCACAGATGTTACCCAATACATCCTCTGCAAACAATTCCTATTGGCCAACGCTGCATTCCACAGGGAAGGGCCAGAGGGATGTGCTGTGAAGCATGTTTTGCTGCTCCTCTGAGTAGGAGCAAAGTGTGCCTCTAGCTATTGAGTCATTTGGAGAAGCAGTGTGCATGCTGTAGCATCAGCCAGACATCTCTCCCTAGCTCTTAAG
Organism: Emydura macquarii macquarii; assembly: GCF_026122565.2. NCBI lineage: Eukaryota > Metazoa > Chordata > Testudines > Chelidae > Emydura > Emydura macquarii. The sequence goes on from NW_027131283.1 coordinate 12,822,465, forward strand.
TACTATAGGAAGATCTCTGCTGTGTATATGGGTGGATCGAGGAGAGGGACAACCATCTGCATGCTTGCCTCTTGCATGCCAATGCAGAATAAGGCAGGATGTAGTGCTTAGTCTGAGTTTTTTTGGTTAGTCCCACTGAAATTCATTCTTAAAAATCAAACTTTTTGTTGCATTGTATTGTTGCTCAAGCTTTTAAAGCTATTCAGCACCATTGCTTTAGTAAATCAGTGTTATCTGAGAATTCCTGGTTTCTACCTCTTTCAATTGCTTCTCATATCTCCATGCTTCTCATATCTCGAGTAATTTGTCTCTTGTTAATTCAGCATACAAAAAGAGCATTGTAAATGAGAGAGCTCTAGTAAAGTGGAAAAATAATAAAATGATCAGCATTATCCTATTTATGTAATTCACAGCCACATCTAAGTTTCATTTATAATTGATATACATCTGTTTATTTCTGAGTTATGAAATTTCAGTGGAAGTAGAGATAAGCCCAAGCTGTAATGTTCATTTTCAAATCCAAATTGCCCTAAAGTTCAGAATGTCTCGATTTGGGGATTTTGGTTTGGGCCGATCTCAAAATGTAAGTTTAAAAAGAATGAAACACTAAGGGTTAGATTATGGTTTACAGCCAAAGCCCATGGTAGGGAGGTGTGTGATGAGACCTATCCTAGCCTCCCAGGTAGCACCATTGCTCTAGGAAAGGATGAAGTATGAACTTCTATCTGCACCAGCCAGCTCTGCTAGCCAGCAAATGGAGGACAGGGACATGGCTCCACCTTAACTCCATCCATTACAGTGGCTTTTGCTTACAGTGATGCTAGTCATGAACATGTGCTGCGCTACCTTATGCAGGAATGCAAGAAAGGCTATTAATCTCCCCTTTCCCCAGACATGTGCATCTGCACAGAGCCAGCCACAATCTGGACCTAAATAATAAAGATGTATTCCAGAACTGCAGACAAACAGCAGCTGAATGTAGATAGCCACAGTAATATCTGTATTTATTGTCTGTTGTTTTCTCTGCAGTTCATCATTAATCATATTGTAGGAATAAACATTAGCAACAGTTAGATCATACAGAAAAGTAAAAGCTAGTATGGAGGTCCATAAATGGGAGAGTATATTATCACATTAATTTGTTCTGTTTTTTCTTTTTCTTTAAGATCTCTGACTTCAACAGAATATCTTGCCTTGAAGAGCTTAGCCTGTCTTGCAGTGGAACTGAATCAATAGAAGATAACACCTTCAAAGCTCTGAGCACCTTGAAGATCCTGGAACTCTGGAAGAATAAACTAAGGCGCATACCCACTTCCCTCCCATCGAGCCTTGAAGTATTAAAACTTGGTGATAATTCAATAAGTGTTCTGCATGAGTCGAACTTTGAAGGTTTAAAGAAATTAAGGGTGCTTGACATTCAAAACAACTTGATTTTGGCTGTCTCTTTCAGCACACTTTCCTCCCTTTGCAGTTTACAAAGTCTGACTTTGGATGGTAATAAAATGGAATCTGTGTCTGGACCATTTAAACTTCCCCAGCTGAAGTATCTGAGTATGGAGAATAACAAACTACATTCTTTCTCAGGCAGCTTCTTTGCACCACTCCAATATTTACAATTGCTCAGATTAAGTGGCAACCTTCTGACCAAGGTACCTCTTAACCTGCCTAAGTCCCTGCTTTCATTAAAACTAGAGAGAAACCAACTCAAAATTATAAGATTTCGAGACATGAAACACCTGGAAAACCTGTCTGAGCTTTTCCTCTCTGAAAATCAGCTTTCATCAGTTGATGGTGTCCAGCTTCTTCCTAATTTAACCATCCTGGAGCTGTCCAGGAACCACCTCCAAACTATGCCACTCAGACTACCAGCCAGACTACAGAAACTTGACTACAGCAATAACTTCATTCAGAGAGTGACTGCCCAGGGCTTCCAGGATCTACGAGACCTCAAGCATTTGTTTCTCGACAACAACGTCAGCACGTTTGAGGCTGGAGCACTTCATGGGTGTGCACAGCTCTCTAACCTGGCACTGGAACAAAACCTGCTTATTTCTATTCCACTAAGGCAAGTGAATCTGAAGACAGTTGGTAACTGTCTTCTCCCTCTTGGCATGCTACTGTAGAGGGAGTCTAACCTGGCAGAAATAGGACTGCAGTTGTGGAAGGTGGGAGGGCAGCACCTCTGCTGCCTTCCCTCCCCTCACTTCTGAGTTTTTGGTTTCCATCAGCATGCAGTGATTGGGGCTGCTCTTCATGGCATCATGCACCTGCAAAGCTATTGGGACTTCATTGTGGGAATTAATGCTGACCCAGTTGATGATATCTTTCATTGGTTCACCGTCTCTGCTGTGAAACACTTTGGAGGGGCATTTCTAGGAAGCTGACCATGGGAGGAGGGTTATGGTTTCATAACTACAGAGGGAACCATGTTGCCATAGGAAAAGGAGGCCCAAACAGCAGTGCATAGGCACTAGGACTCTCCTCTACTTCCTGACATCCACGGCATTTCTCGTTGATCTTGGGACAGCCATAGGTTCACTTAATCTCTCCCCCTGCCTGCTCCACAGGTGTGTGGTTCGGGGTGGGGAGGACCCTGCTCCCTGACAACTAAATTATTTGCTTCAAATTTCATAAATTGAAGCTAATAGTTGCCTGGGACCTACACAGGTATTTAGGCAGGGATCTGTGGATTCCTCATAATCATTAGCCCAGTGGGAGACCCTGGTTTAATTCCCCTCTCTGCCTGATGAGAAGGGAGTTGAACAAGAATTTGTCACCTCTCAAATGAGTGCCTTAGGCACTGGACTATGGGATAGTCTGATGTGGGTCTCTCTCAATCTCTTGTGTTGAAGCCATTCCACTTTTTATTAAATATTAATTGGGTCAGAAACAGTATCAGAATGACTCTATAATACAGTTGTTAGGGCATTTATCTAAGAGGTAGGGAACCCCTGTTCAAATCCATTCTTCTTTTCAAGCAGAGATGAGAGTTGAACCAGGGGTCTGCAATATTCCAGGTGAGTACCATCACCACTGGGCTAAAGATTACAAGGGAGGCTTCCTTCTCCACTCTGCCTCTTTTGTGTGGAGTCAGGCATGCGCAGCACTTGCCTACCTGATAGGGATTCCTCTGCCTGCTTGAGTCAGCAGTGCATGTGCCCAGGGGCAAAAACTTAGGCATGTAGGGAATTTTAACCCTGAAATGTAGGCATGGAGTTTAGGTGCCTACAGAGTTAGGTGGCAGCTCAGCAGGGATTTTGTGGAATGCAGCAGTGCCTAAAAATGGGATTTAGGAGCCTAAATCTCAGGTTTAGACACTTCAGTCTCCTTGTAGTTCTGGCCATTTTTGCATAAGGGATAATTTCATAGAGGTAACTTCACACAGATTTTGTTTCTATTTACAGCAAAATTCAGTCCTCCTAGTCCACATGAATGTGGTTACAGATACAGTAGAAGAGGCAGTGGTTTATGGTAACTTTCTTCCTGTGGTGTCTGCACAAAATTCCTGTTGCCATCAGTGGTTGTTCTGTGCATGGCAAAATAGTAACATTTCATTTATTTAAAATTGTAAGAAAACTGTCTGTCTCATACTATTTGTTACAACTAGATGGCTTGGGAGCCTTTAATGTCAGGTCATTGTCTTGAATCACCCAGCAGTTGGTAATGAAAGAAAACATTACCATGTCATGACCACAGAGAGGTCTCTGAAATGAGTTTTGTCTCCATCCTATTCCTACTACAGAAATGTTTGTACCACATGCCCACCACCATAATTGGAACTTACTGGCATCCTCGTTAGTAGTCTCAGCAAAGAGATAGAATTGTTTTAATCAAATCTGTGGCCCCCAGTGAATCCATTTGTTTCAAATCTGTGGCTGCAACTGGAATAAGAGGGGCATGTGAGACATATATAAAAGAATGACATAGAAAAGGTACAATAAAAACAACGAGAGTCCTGTTGCACTTTAAAGACTAACAAATTTAATTTCTGCAGGCATAAGCTTTCGTGGGCTGCAACCCACTTCTTCAGCCCACGAAAGCTTATGCAGAAATTAAATTTGTTAGTCTTTAAAGTGCAACAGGACTCTCGTTTTTGCTGTATACAGACTAACACAGCTACCCCTCTGAAAAGGTACAATGTTGCTCATCTTTACCCCCTCTCATAATGCAAATGCAATGGAATGTTCCATGACACTGAAAGGCAGCAAGTTTAAAACCAATAAAGGAAACATGTTTTTAACCAATCCATAATTAGACTATAATTGCTACAAGATAAGATTTCAAAAGCTTAGCATGGTTAAAAAAAAAAAAAAAAAGAATTGGCCATTTATATGGATAATAATATCAACAATTTAATTAGATAGAATTTCACACAGACCTTCCCTCCCAAAGGTTTATAAATCCCCATGCTTCAAGGCAGAAGCCAACCTCTAATTGAAGAATTTAGGAAGGAATTGCCTTGTGGGCAGTATATTCCATAATAGCCCACTCTGGGATTCTTGCACATTGTTCTGAAGCATCTGGTACTGGCCATTGTCAGAGACACTATACTGGACTAGATGGACCATATGGTAATTCCTACATAGGAATAAGATGTTCTAAAACACAGCAATGTAGCTGTGTAATATTGGCTTCTTTAACACAACTAAACTACTAAATTTCATTTTATATTTTATGGACAGGTTTAATTGGGCAAAGTAAACAATGTAATAAAATCGAACAAAGTCCAAATAGGACTAAAATTGTTGTTTATTTCAATTAAATGCATTCAGAATAAATCAGAACTGTAACACTTTGGGGAAAACAATTCAAATGCACAAATATGATGGACCCACGGTTTAAATTAACAAATTACTCCCAAGTAAAAGTTCAGATAAATAAAACCCAAAATTATGCATAAGAATGTTCCAGGGCCACACCTCTTCTGCAGTGGGTCACATTATTTACTTCATTTTTAAATGGTGGATAACAAAATCTGATTGCTTTTTTTAAAATGTAAGCAGCAGGCCCATAATCTGTGTGTGTGTTTCGACTTTCAACTTCTCTCCCTGCATAATCAACACAAGCAGAATCAGTAAGATAAATATATTCACCTTGTTTTGTTTTTGTTCAGTCTTCCAGATACTCTAGCCAGGTTGGATCTAAAAGGAAATGACATACAGGATGTTGGAGAACGAGAACTAAAAGACTTGAAACAGCTCCAGGTTTTAAATCTACGGAACAACAAGATATCTGCCTTGGATCGCAAAGTCCTGGAATATTTGCCTCGTCTCAGGTACCTGTATTTGGATGGAAACCCTTGGAATTGCACCTGTGACCTTCTGAGAACCAGAAGAACGCTAATGACCAAAGGGACAGATGTCAAAGGAGGACAGTGCGCAACACCAGCAGAAAGCCAAGGAGAAAGCTGGATGTCTTCCAAAAAGATTCTGCAACGGTGTGAAGACAACCTCTCTTCAGCTGAACAAGGCAAAGAGGTCAACAAGAAAATGAAGACCGATCACCTCTCCAGTGAAGGTGTAAACTTGGATGATGATTATTATGATTATGAAATAGATTAATCATGTAACTATTATGAGCCTTAGCGCTCTTTCTTAATTCAGCAATGATCTCTGCATACAAAAAGCCTAGTAGGCTACCATTGGCATTTCATCTTTTATTTTATACTACAAGATTTAGTGGTTTGGGGCAGGTGGGGATGTAATGTGTTTTGAAAATTGTAAGATGCCTCTTTTTTAAAAAACTGCTTTGCTATGTGTTTGTAGATGTTTGTAGGAAATAAGAGTACCAGAAAAGCGTGGCACATTCAAACAAAACTATGGCAATTAACTGCGTCTGCTAACTCTGGATGGGGCTCAGTCAAGCATGCAAATAGTTCCATAAAAGTCTTGTAAATAAAATCTTCACCTACCTCACAAGATGCCATGACTGGAAATCTGAGGCTCAACCCATTTAAGCCTGAAGTTGGAAGGCTTGCTATGTGTACCCAGACTGACATGGGTGGTTGTTCAGTACTGTTCACATAATATTGCCTTTGAGAAATTAGATATTCAAGAATGATTTGTCCCCTTTTACTGATTTACACCACTTGATCTAAAGATGAATTAGCTGAGGCATTTCTCCCGGTATAATCCATTTGTCTATTTTTATAACAAATACAACAAAGAGACTAGGTGAATGGAGCTTGTTCATTGTTCTATTCAGAAACATTTATTTATTGGCTCTAATTTTGCTTGGTATCCATGAATCAAAAAGTTTGGGACCAAATGTGATTTAACTGTGTCCCTTTAAGGGATCACTGCTTACCTCTTTCTCAGGGAACAGGAACTGCCACCACCAGAAATTAGGCTACTTTTGACAAATTATTAGGAAACTTTGGTGAGCGATAGACAAATAGCCATTTGACTACAATGCAGAACAAGTTGCTATATGTAAGTATATGGGGTTATGTATTATTCTTGTATGGAGAGGTACAGCTATAAAAGGTGCAAAGGAAAACATCCTCCTACCCAGTGTAATAGCTCCAGACTCTAATGGAAAATAAGAAAACAACAAATTATTTAAACTGAGTAATAGGAAAGTGCTGAAATATCTAAGTATTTAACAGAAGATACAAGGTTTTTAGTGTGTAAATTTCTTAAAGATTGGCTTTTTTTATAAGGAAGGTCGCAAGTGCTGTGTTAAATAACATAAGGCTAAATTCAAAAGTGATATAAGTTATATGTTGGTAAGATTCTAAGATGAGATCCCCTCTACCTACTTTATCTTACTCTATCTACTTTATCTTGTTATATTTTCTTTAGGCTCTCTGGTATGTAAATTTGACCAATTTACACATCTAATTTGAACTCTAAGAGCTAAATTCAACACATAGGTGAAGAAGTTATAATCTCTCACAGTGTGTACAAATTAAATATATCTGTTATTTGAGGGGAAGAAAAAATACAAACTTCAGAATTAATGTGGGAGTTTTTCCTGCATCAAGAAGAAATTATATTATGATACTTTAATTATGTTAAGGTGAGAAGCCTTTCATGGGTGTGAGCCGCCCAGAATATTTGAGGTGAAATGGCTTTATGATATAACACCAGCTCTGATATATACATTAGTGCAGGTCTTATTCAATAGTTCCAAAAGTACTTGAAAACCAAATAGAACAGAAATACACAAACACTAAAACCCAGTGAATTACAAACATCAGTCTGGGGGCTTTCTTACTAGTTCATAAATCTCAGCTGATAACTGAGCAGTGATAACAGCAAATTACTTCCAAAGCAAATAGTTTCCATTATCCACTGTTTTCTGTTGCCATTCAGTTACTGAATAATCATTCATGTTCATAAAGTCTGTTTTTTCAGGTGTCAGAGCTTAGTTATTTGGTTATGTCACCTATGAAAGTGTCAATAGCATTCTTGTTAATTAGCACTATATAAATCACATGATTAAACACAGTGATATGAGGAGAGGAGTTTTTCAACTTTTTTCTTTAACATGGCATCAGACAAAGAAATGTTTCTGGTAGAGAGAGATTTGGATGTTTCTCGCAGCAATATGTTTAGACAAACCACCTTAGTGGTTCCGAGGTGACTTTTATCTGCTTATATTGGATTGTGTATTAATTAAACAAGGTCCAGAAGTACTTTTTTCTGAATAAGAAAATGATTTTCATATTATACTAGTTCTCACCCATTGTTTATAATGATAGATTCCTTTAACAATTTACTTGAGGTGACTACCTAGTGTTATCTCAGGCCACCCAGCCTGTCTTACTATCAGAAGGTATCTGTCTGACAGCAAACTTGATGGAGTTTGCTCTCTCCTTTGAGAGATACAAGATATATTACAGGCAGCCTACAGATTTTCACAAGAACAGATTGTAGGAATCCAGTGGACAGGGATTTCATTTCACAGACATTATTCATACAAACTGAATTATTCAGCCTACTGAATTCAATTGCACCTTTTGCCTTTGGATCAGAAAATTAGGCTAGTCTCTAATTCTGGGTGGGAGATACTCTTCCCTTAGCAGTGGCAGAATGCAGCAAAAAAAGGTACAGAATCCAACCTGGATCCACAAAGGGACTTTTAGGCACCTAGAAAATCATAGGAACGACAATGCAATCCATAAAGCCTGAATTAGGTGCCTAAGCTCCCTATGCACTGAACGGAGAGAGATGGGTACCTTAGAATCCAAAAGCCAGCATGCTAGACAACTCCCTGTCTAGGCTAGTCAATGGGATATGGCAACAACAAGGGGATGTCTAAGCCCCCCAGCTTTCTCTCATAGAACTAGAAGCTTATTTGTGCTACCATCAGGAACCCCTCTCTTGGGGGCTTAGATGCCTAAGTTGTTTCTTGTGAGAATTAGTTAGATGCTTGCCTCACTCAAAACAACTACAGGAGGAGGAGCAATCCACCGTATAACTTTTTGCCAGATGGTTAGCACGCTCACCTAGAGTGGCTGAGACCCAAATTGTTTCACTCCTGTCTGCTTGATAAGGAAAAAGGATTTGAACAAGGGTCTCCCACATCTGAGGCAAGTGCACTAACAACTGAGCTATAGGGTATTCTAATGGGTGGGTTTCTCAGGCTCTCCTGTTGAAATTGTTCCACTGAAGCCCTCTCCTGAGACTGTTCAAATCTTTTCTCCCCCTTAGGAAGAGAATGGAGTTGAATCTGGGTCTCCTACATCCTAGGTGAGTGTACTAAACATGGGCTTTAAAGTTATACAGTGGTTGCTGCCAGACCCACCAACCACATTTTGAATCAGATCTGATCTGGTACACAGTTTCTGAGCATTCCTACCAGCTCAAGCTCTACATGCAAGATAGGCACTATACCTATCTTCCTTTGGTTTGTGGATTGTGTTGCGGGTTAGGTGGGAACTAAGCATCCAGGTGCCTTGAGTGAGATGACAATGCCCATGCCTAAAGGCAGGAATTTAGGCACCAAGGGAAGTTTTACCCTGAAAATGTAGACAGAGTGAGTTTAGACACATACAGGGTTAGGCAGCAGCCAGGCAGGAGTTTTGTGGATTACAGTGGTACCTAAATCTGGATGGATCTTTGTGGATCAGGGCCTCACTGAACACAAGTCTGAGAATGAGAAGCTTCTGATTTAACCGTTAACACCTTTAGCACTGACTCACTCAATGGTCTTGGGGAAGTTACTCTGCCTCAGTTTTTCCTCTGTAAAATGGGGATACTGACCTATTTACAAGGATGCTAGAAGATTAATTACTAATATTGCAACACATTTTAAAGATGAAATATATATGAATATAAATGTTTTGTTGTCCATGTGGTTTTACTATGTTCAATTTCCTACAATTAAAAAATACCAAACTAGAGGAGGCCATAAAATTACTTGTTTAAAATAATTTTAAAAGCTCTTTTCAGTTTATAACTTTTTCCATGACTTGGTTTTTTAATCCACTTCTTCCCCATTGTCTGAGTTGAGACACTTTTTCTGTCAATCCTCTACACTGGTTTCCTAGGACAAGATTTGAAGAGGAAAACATGCATGATGGACATAAATCAGCAGCCACAAGTTTCTATTATTTTTAAAAAGGAGCCCTTTTAGTACATTTTCTTTAGAAAGGGATTTTTTCTTTAACCCTTAGTGAGTGTTAGGATAATTGCACAAGCACATCTTGGCATATTTACTAAAATATTTGAATAGTAATACCTAGCTCTTACATTGTTCTCTCTAAGTGCTTTTTAAAGGAAGTCAGTATCATTATCCTCATTTTACAGTTGAGAAAACTGAGGCACAACAGGATGATGCGTTTTGCCTGAGGTTCCCCTGACTCTGGTAAGCTAGGACAGAACACTGGTCTCTTACATGATATTCTAGTGTCCTCATTTCCAGACCACACTAGCTAAGAAACTGATATAAGTGTTGAAGTTAGCATGTAGCCAATGAGGTACAGGGCATTGCACATTATTTAAGAATGAAATGAAGACAAACAGAAGCACCAGAGATGTGGGTGGTGGAAGAGGCAGACTTTAGAAACCTTACATTCAATAAACTGCAGGGTGGGACGGGGATCATAGCTTCTCCAAAAACTGATGCAATCCGAAAGCATTTTCATCAAAGAAACAAGCGCCTTTGGCCCGAATGCTCAAGTGTTACAAGACCTAACTTTCAAGGACCTGGGAAATCATTGCATTGTGATGATCCACGAAAGACAGCACCTTAGGCTGGGAGCCACGTAAGGGTGCCCCCAATGCCCTGTTCTTCTCATGGAGTTAGGTGCCTCATTCACGGTCGACAGTGACCCAGGGCCAGGAGCCCCTCTTCTGGCATCAAGCAGCCGAGAGGCGGAAGAGGTTTCTTGTGAGAATGACTTAGGCAGCTGCCTTGCCGCACCCAGCCAGGGCAAGGGATCAAAATGCTGCACCAGGCTTTTATCCTAGGCCACCCCCCGGGGGAACCTCAGGTTCAGTTGCACCCTTTGCCTGGAGTGGGGGTGGAGGGGATTTGAGTCACAGGGTCGCGGGGGCGGCGCTGACCGGGGGAGTCTGCGCAGCTTGCAAAACCGGGGGCACAAAACGCAGCGCGGCGGCGCGAGCCTGCCCCGCGTCACCTCCCGATAGAGCGCGAGGGGCCGCTGTGCCCCGAACCGCTGCCTCCCTCCAACCCTCTCCGGACCCTGCGCCCAACGACACCTCCCGGCCCGTTAAGCGCCACCCTTTCCGGTCACCTGGGGGGGGTGGGCCACGTCATTCTCGCCCACTACACACGGAAGTGACGACGGCGCTGGGGTTTTAGCCAATAGGAGCACAGCGGCGGCGGGGTCAGAGGGTACGGTAGGCGGCGTGCAAAGATGGCGGCGCTAGTAGCCGTTGCCGGGCGGGTGAGGTGGTGTCAGTGAGGAGAAAGACGGTAGCTGGGCTAGGCACGGCAAGCCAAGGCGCGGGGGGAGGGGGGAAATGACGCTGCGTGGCGCGCGATGTGGCTGAGGCGCTCGCGTGCCCTCTGTCCCACGCGCCCGCCCCGCTCAGCTGGTGCCCCGGCCTCGCGCGTCTTCCCCTCCATGAGCGGCGCGTGCGAGCTGGTGTGGCGCCTGCTGCACGCCCTGCTCTGCCTGCTGCGCGCGCTGCTCTCGTGGCTCCGCGGCCGGTTGCGGGGCGGCCCCCGCTCGTGGCTCTGGCGCTGGTGGCGCCGGGCGGCCTCTGCCGCCGCCTCCTGCGCGCTCCTGGCGCCCGCCGCCGGGGCCTTCGCCTTCCACAAGCCGGGCGCGGCGCGGCGGGTACCTGGCGGGCGCGGGCGCGGGCGCTGGGACGGGCGGCCGCTGGAGAAGCTGCCGGTGCACATGGGGCTGGTGGTGACGGAGGAGGAGCCGAGCTACGCGGACATGGCCAGCCTGGTGGTGTGGTGCATGGCGGTGGGCATCTCCTACGTCAGCGTCTACGACCACCAAGGTGAGCGCAGGGGGGCAGAGGGCGAGGCCTTGGGCGCCCCCCCCCGTCCCGTCCCGTGCTCAGTAACGGGCCCGGGGCGCCATAGAGCCCGGCGGGGGTTGGCTCGGCCCGGGGCAGCGAGCGAGATGCAGGGGGAGGCCCGGCCCAGCTGTGTCCTGTCTGGGGACTTCTCTGGCTAGTCGGCGTTAGAGACACGACCTTCACGGGCCTGCCCTCCCCAGAGCCCGCTGGCTGCGGGGCCTGGGTGTCTCCACCTCCCCCTGCACTCCCGGGCGGGGCTGCTACCAACCGGCTTAGCTCCCTCCATGAATAACTCCGTGCCCACCCCTGGTCCTGGCTGCCCGCCTGGCTCTTGGAGCAGCTGTAAAACCATCAGACAGATCCCTTGGCTCTGATCTGCTGCCTGAGGAAGAGCCAAGTGGCAGCAGAGACCCGGTACTTCTGTGCCTGCTAACTCGGGAGGGCCGGGCAGCATTCGTTCACATGAGATGATGATCCATAGTCTATGACTCAAGTTATTTAAATGGGAACTTGGATTCTGTAGGAATTGGTGCCGTAGGCCTCTGCTACTCTGTGGGGAAAGCTTCAGGTTTACTGCTGGGAAATGGACTTGCTTGTTTGGTTTATGGTTTTATTCTGTAAGCTTATTCTGTGTTCTTTACTATTGTGTCTGAGCACCTTTCAGAAGTTTAAGCAATGTAACTAGCATTTCTTTCAAATGATTGTTTGTTCTGCCCTCCTCTAAGGGGGAAAGGTGTGCATTTTTTATTTAAACTTTATTTTATTAAATTTTTTACATGTACTGTGCTATGTTCTATATTGATGAAGATACGATCAAGTAAGTGCACCATGAGTTTAGAACATAGTGGTGAGATTTGGGGTTGGTCTTAGATCCTGCTGAAGATTCAGCCGTGGCTCACCCCTTGAAAAAGGTTAGTTTCCTGCATTGATGAGCTTTATGTTTGTAGTAAACAGCCGTGTGTTGGAGGACTGGAGCTGTTGAAAGATGGTTAGGTATTCTGAGCCCAAACTATTGGATTTCTTGACTAGAGAGACAGGAAATTCAAGATGTATTTTATGGGAAGCCAGTGCAGTGAGCAGAGGACAGTGTGCGCATGCTGTCATGTGTTGCTGAGGACATGTACAGAAACAGCATTACTATTTAAAGTTTCTTGATGCCTGCTAGCTTCGTTCCCAGTTAGACTGCAGCTCTAGTCCAGCTTGGAGATGATAGGCATCTATTACTAATGCTAGCTAAATCATCTGCGGGGCTAGGTTGGAGTCCTCTAGATAGTTGGAGATAGCCGCATACACAAGTAAAACTTTGCTGTGTGAAAGCTAAACTGCAGACTGACTTGCCCCACAATTTATCTTCAGCCAAAGGAGACTGCACTGCACTGAAGGGCTCTTCAAAGTGTTTTTGATTACAGTAGTGTTATATGATACGATGGATAGAACTTTTTGCTATCTACATATGATTTCTCTGACTCCTCACCAGTTTTGATCGCTGTATGTAGATCTTAAATAGTCCCACAAGGATCAGTTCTTTCTGAAGTGCTATGTGGGTAAGAAGTCTGGTGGTGGTGGATATGTAACTTTCAATCATTATCTTTTAGATGAGTCACTTCAAGAAGGGTTCAGAACATTTTAGTGCATTTCCCTGGACTCTTCCCACCTCCATCAGGTGGGATAGAAGTTTCTCATGGTCAGTTGTGCAAAGAGATCTAGGAGTATGGAAATGGATGGTTATCCAGACTTTAAAGCATTGAGTTTTTATTTTAAAAAAGTAAGAAATTTGTAGTATAAAACTTTTAAAAGAAAATTAAGAATTTCACCTTCATGTTATGTACAGTGTTACCTTAACATGCTCCATAAGACTGTCACTTCCATTTCCAACATCTACCCCTGAAGTATTAAGTACTGTACTTCATCAAACTTGGATTTAATGCAAAACTTTAACAATGCCCTTAGCTTAGACCCTTACTACTTGAACTACAGGAGTAATTGCTAGCCCCTTTCTAGACTGATCCACTGTAGATTGAAGAATTACTTAACACATACTTTCACGGTGAGTTACACAATTATATACTAGCCAAACATGAAATATTGGTGATTAGGAAACCTGGATTTTATCCCCAGGGAGAGGAATGTAGGAGTGGGTGTAAAGGTGGGGGAGAAAGGTTAAAACAAGGAAACCAGAACTGGCTTAATAACTCTCTGGAAGGCACTGGAGTATAGTGAATAAGAGTGATATTGCTCATGTTCAAGACCTAGGCTCTGGTCTCTGCAATGAACTTTGCATAAGCTCTCAATTGCATTTAAAAGATGAATGGGGCAGAAGAAGTTAAGGAAGAGCTGTTGAATAATTTTTTAGGTTGAAGATCAGGGCTATAGTCAATACGAAAAATTAACTGCATGGGGATTCAAACTCTTGGTTTCCTGTTTCCAAGCTTTCCTGTTATCTTAAGCTATGGAGGTATTTGGGCAGGTTTCATTTGTTCTTTCTCCATACTGCAGTCTCTGCAACATTTTTTTCTCATATAATCAAAATTCATTGGTTTCAGATGGAGACACACTTCCCATTATTGCAATAGTGGTGCCGGTCCCGCCACCCCCATCCCACCTCCTTCCCTCCCCAGCCAAAAGAAAAGTGAGAGATTTGCCCAGGGGAAAAAACATACCCAAACAGCTATTTTAACTGCTTATTACGTACTTCCAGAACTTCAAAACGTACACCAAACCATCCATAATTTGGCAAAGGTTATAATCACTTTTCACCAAAACTCACAAAACGATTCACCATCCTTCTGTCAAAATTAGTCTGTAATGTAACCTTAACTATGGTGCAGCTACCATAACACTGTAATGAAAGGCATCTTCTCAATGATTCTGGGTTGGGGAATCACATCTAGGTTTTTACTCTAAATCTTTGGAGATATTGAGTCTAGGCTCCACAAATTTGTAGGAGCTGAAGACCATTAGACTGACCCTCAAATCCCTTTCCCCATAGGTCTGAAGGTAACTAGTGTAGATTCTCAGACAACATGATTGCAATGTGTTGTATGCATGAACAAGGTGGTGTCCAGTCACCTGTGTCAGGAAGTATTCAATTTGTACAAATAGTGCATCTGGAATTGAATGACCCTTGTCTGCTCTGCGCCGGCAGGTATAAAGATCACCATTGCAGATGTGAGTCAGAAAGGTGCAGATGATCATAAATAGGCCTCTGAGAGTTTCAGTACCTCACTTCACAAATGTCAAATGGTCAATCTGGACACACTCATTTACTACAACTTATATTTCAAGGTTTAGCTCAAGAGCAGGCAGGACTCCACAATGTGTATTGATTGGATGCCTTTCTTTTTACACTGAGGCCTGTTCTATGCTACAGAGTTTTGTTGACAAAAGTCAGCTTTTGTCAACAAAAGAATGAAGGTGAACACAATGAAATGCTCCTCCTGCTAATGTAACTCCCCTGCTATGCTGCCATAATAAAACCACCTCAGTGAGAGGTGTAGGGCTTATATCAGTGTAGTTAGGTGATGCAGTGTCTGTTCCTTACATCAGCTGTTGGCTATCATTCTTGTCAATTTCATGGCTCTGCTTGATCCATGAAATTGATAAGAAAGCCAGACTGCTAAAGCCCAGCTGCCCTCCCCCACTCCCCTGGAGAGTTGGGTGCTGGACCCTGCTACCAGAGGGGGGTGGGTGAGAAACCCGGGAGGCTGGGCCCCACTCCTGGCTGGGAGCTGGAGAGGCAAGGGGGGGAGAGGGCAGCCCCCTGGGAGCCTGTGGGGCAGCTGGGCTCCCAGCTCCCCACACTGCCCCTCTTAGGTTGGTGGAAATGCTCCTGGTGAGTATGTGAGACCCAAGCAGGATAGTGTGTAATGAATGTGATGGCTGTAAGTCAGTCTAATGCGTGTCAACTTATCTTTGTAGTGTAGACAAGGCCTGAGGGAATGGGGCTCTTCCACACCCTTAGCTTTCTTTCATCCCCAGAGTAGAGGACGATGGGTCAGGAAAGAGCCAGTCACATTAGTAGAGCTAATGTAGGCATGACAGATCCGATTCTTATCACCTAGTCTGATCCTAAGATTCCCATTCAATCACTCTGAGTCAAGTTCTTTTTCCATAAGAGCAGATTTTGGTTGCTGCATCCAAAGTCTCTTCAGCAGACAGCATGACTGGGTTTCTAGCACAGGCTGCCTTATCCTTTTGGAGTCCCAAAAGACTAGGATGTGTTATGTGGCCAGAGAGAAGGGGTTTAAAACATCTGTTCAAGATAGGCCTTTACTCTGTTTGCTGTTACCTTAGGTTTCTTCCCTCTGTCAAAGTTATCCCCAGGAACTGTGTGAAGGTGTTCTTTGTTACTTCAGCCTATCATATCTGTGTGAAACATCTGTTTTTCTGTGCCCCTAGCTCTTTTTAGGAGGTGTGACAAACTTATCCCATACCATCTAGGAACTTGCTGATCCTTGGAATTTGAATCTGGTATCAATCAAATTTATGGGAGAAGGCTTAGGAGCATACTCTTATCACCTCTAGCTGAAGGTTTCACTTCTGGTAGCCATTGCCTTTGCCAAATGTCTGAGTTGTAGACTTTTGTTTATTCAATGCTATATTCAACAAAGGCCAGTTGTACTTAATGCTTGACCCAAATTTCTAATGAACAGCTTAACTTTTGCTTCTGTCTGCCTTTTTTTGAAAGCCCTATGAACAGCATCTGGGGAGGTGAGGAGGTAACAAAGCCCAATACTGAAAGAGAAATGTTTGCTTTTTACTCCTGTATCATTTGGATTGTCAAACAGTCTGTTAGTGACTCTGTTTTTCTCTGACTTGAGCCATTTTGGATCAATTAAATATACATGGAGTTGTTATGAATTTGATGTTCCTGTGCCTGAATGTCTTCACACTCACTTAGCTAGGGAGAGAAGATAGCTGCAATGGCATGTATCCAGTGCACCTTTGTCTGAAATCTCTAGGGAAGGTACAGGTTCACACTTTCACAAGTCACTGTTATCTTGACATTCCATCAAGAGCAGATGTGGGATTTAGGAGTAACTTTGAGAGCCTTTATTCTTAGCTGTCTTAGACAATACACTGATGAAGCTTATTTTAATGGGAAAGTTAGTCTACCCCAGCTTTTCATTTCATTTATCTGTTTTGTCCCTCTTCTCTCCAACCCCATGAGCCCTTGCCCTTGCCACTTGTTTCTTTTCTCCCTTTGCTTCCAGGGACAATAATGCCTACTGCCTTATCTCCTTCCCTGGGCACTTCAGTCCTGCTGGTAGCTCAAGCCCCTACAGAATACTTCTGTGTTCTCTTGAATAACAGCATCTCTTTCAGACAATTGTTTCCTTCTATTAGACACCAAAGATGCAATTGGAATAGAGAGCCAATGCCATGTGACTGCCTGCTGTGTGAATTGCCAGCAAGTGCTCCTTATCCCAGTTTGGAAGAGTCTTTCTTAGAAAATTCACAGTAGTGACTTTTCAAGCTTTACTTACTTGAACCAGGTTATGAATTAGTGCATTTTTCAAGAGCTATTAATGATTGTGACAAGTTTCACAATGCTTATATTTAGCTTGTCTAGAGATTTTTCTTTTTAATGGGCATTGGGGAAAGCATGGTACTCTTTCCCCTCATTCTTGACTGAAATGTCTTAAGTTTCAATAAGATTATTCACACATTTGGTGTGGTCAAATAGTTTTCATCAAATATTTAACAGGTTAAACTTTCCCTTAAGAATAGCCCAGACAGGAATAATAAAACTAGAAGGGAAAGATCACTGAGTTTGCTGCTGCACGCTCGCCTTACTAATTTGTAGTCACTGTTGTGTCTCCAAGTTCTTGTTCTTGTTTCCATAACAAATGTTTGCCCTAGCAAAAAATGCACAAATAACTGTCTATTTAGGAACTGTGTACTATATAACTATTGCTTGTTTATAAACTTAGCCCATTCTGAAAATTATATGAAAGACTTTTAACAGGGGTGGAGGCATTTTACAGAGTCCAGGGTCTTTGCAGTTGACTAAATTAGCTTGTGACACACAGCTGAATGCAATCTTTTCCCTGTCAGAAATAAGCCTAAAATATTAGCATCTTATATACTTCTAAATAGGCTGCATTTCAATAGAACCTATGTTGTCACCAAACCTGCTATTACTGCTGCAGCTGTGTAGTATTCTTGCATTCCAAAACTCATCTGACCTCTTACCACAGAAAACTAATGAGCTGACATCGAAGTCATGAGTTTTAAATGAATCATTAAAAATGAATAACTGAAAATTATGTAGAAAATAGCAAATAAAGCTGGAGGATATTCCTTATATGGAATATATGTTGCTTAGATATATTTTAACACATTGTCAAAAGGGAAATATTTAAATGCATTCACATTTTCAAATTGTTTTTAGTTAAATAAAACTACCTTTAAAGGTGCTGGATGCATGTTTTATATATATTATATATATATATAATAAAAAAAGAAAGAAAAAGAATTTGCCAAAATGTTCTACGTTTTAAAACTGACTTATTAAACAGCTCTCTGTGGTGGAAGTGAGGTTACTGTAGGCATGGCCATTGACTTTGAGTAACCTCTGTGCCCTGAAATCAGTGGGATGTTGGAACATGGACATTTCTCTGTGGAGGAGTCTGGGCAGAACGGTACCCGAGGCATTTTAAGAGAAATGCTCCTTAACGGAAGGAAGCTAATTCATTAGCAGAAACAGAGGACCAAGATGGAGAGAGTGATGTTAGGAGGGATTTTATGTCCCCGTGGATGCTGATCACCAAGCCTTCACCAATACAGCTGTGCCACTGTAAGTTTTAAGTGTAGACTAGCTTTAAGGTATACATCAGCCCTACCCTGGGAATGAAGTCCTGCCCCACCCTGACAGACAAATAGCATATTATCTTTCCATATGATATGGGGCCACAGTTCATGGGTACAGTAGGCGAATCTCTGTCCTCACTAAGGCAAACTCTGCATGTAGAGCAGGCTTAGTGAACACAACTGGCTATGCCTGGCCTGTACTTAATCTGTTCTGCTCAAACAGCTCCAGAGTTGTCAGTTGTTACTGTTCCTTGACCCTTATCTTAGTCTCTTGAAAACATTGCCTGCACTTACCTCTCCCCTGAAGTGCAGTGTCATATGGAATCAGAGTTCTACAAAACCCCACAGCAAGAATTCACTGTTATGCCTTTCTGCTCGTGCAACCCACATAACTCAGCACAGAAATTAAGGGTGCATGATCTCTTTGGGTGTAGATGTACCTCTCCTCATATTACAGTGTGAGCTGTGGTAAACTACTGCAAGTAATCCAGTCAATGCAGCTGTACCTAACACAAGAGCAGTTGGAGTTTATGTAGATGAATGAAAGAATACAATTCTGTAGGACACTCCACACCACATAAAATGGCAAACTTTACTCCATCATTGCTAGGCATGTGTGCTTATTGTAGAGTAGCCCTGTCTGAAACATACATTCATTATACCCTCAGTGGCTCATGCCAGCTCCTAGGAACAGAGTTAAGGTTGTGGGCTGGGGTTAGTGTGTTCTAAAACCTCTAACAACCAAGAAATAGAGTGAAGTATAGGTGCACTTGAATTTCTAGAAGGGTATGAGGTGAGGCACTGTTAATCATCTTTAAGTATTAATGAAGTTTTGAACAATTATTTTTTTTATAATAAAATTAGCAATAATATTCTCCAAGTGTCAGAGTTTGTTGATCCCAATATGCTGTAATATATATTAGCCTGTACTGTGATATTGACTATGAAATCTAACTGTAAAAGTCATAATTGTTCTTGTTGCCTCTAATGTTCATCTACCCTAGCTACATCTTGCATAACTTAAACTATAGCATACTTTACAAACATTGATTCTTGTAAAGCTAGTAAACATATGTAAGAGGTAAACATTTCAGGGGATAAGAGACTTGAGTGGGTGTCTAGACGAAGTTAGCATGAAGCAAGCTGGGGTGCAAAGCTAAAATGTATGAGCATGCTATGCACTGTAGCTTTACAGCTCGGTTTGCCATGTACTATTTGCCTAGACAAGTCCTGATGCAAAGTTTGATTTGTCTTAGGCCACAAAGAGAGCTGGTGCAAGGCTAGTACCAGAACATGGGAATGTCTGGCTTCTGCGTTTTTTGTACCTCTTCTCCATCTCTAATTTACATCTGACCTGTAAATGGCAAATTAGTCATAGAATTAGACAGAGCTTTCTAGCAGTGAAGTGGCAGTCTTCTGCTTTTTAAAAAACAATCAGATGTCACTGCTCACTGGTTCAGCCATGCCAAGAGTAATAGCAGCATACACCAGATGTAAAGTTGTATGTAGTTAACTTTATTCTCTTCCAAGGTCATCATGAAGCCAGATTTATGTAGTATTATCTGCTTCATTTGTTTATTGACCTTGTGGAATCTAGTTTGAGGCTAGTGTTTACTGCCTGTTTCTTCTCTCTTTATTTTCATAACAATCTTTCTGAAAAAGTGGAAACTGAAGTGACTTGTATGTTTTTGTTGTGGGTTTTTTTTTAAGGTATCTTCAAGAGGAATAATGCAAGGCTGATGGATGAAATTTTAAAACAGCAGCAGGAACTCTTGGGTCTAGATTGCTCCAAATACACAGTGGAATTTGCAAATCAAGACAAAACGGACCAAGGTAGGATTATGGTGTGAGGGCCCTAAGAGAACCAGTGGCTTGCTCATTGCAGTCTATGTATCCTCCTATATGCATTCCTCACTCCCTCCCCTTCCTTCCTTAGCCCCTCGCATTAAAGTGGGTGACCAGAATGTTTGTAACTAATTTAAGGGACCTGTTTTCCTCGTAATCTGTGAGAATTATTAGTGGAAGAAAATACTCTTACACTTATCTGTCCATATGTGTGCTAACACTTTAAAGTTAGCTGTAGGGATGAGGAGGACATAATAAGCTCATTTCACAGGGGAGTGGTCACCTGCATATTCACTCTTGCTTGTTTTTTGCATGCTGGCAAGGCTCTTCTCTTTATGTGACATTAACTAGTTCTGGGTATGAGAGGGATGTCAGAGCAAGCATTGCAATGTGTACTTTACCCCTGCAAGGGAAGAGAGGAAGAGTCAATGGAAGCTCTGCCACTGCTGCCTGCAACAGTAACTTCCTCTTGAAGCATGAGGGGACCCAGGAAGGAAGTGCAGGAATGTCCACTATAAGGTTATTTTTCACAATTTAGCATATACAAACAAATCTACAGAATATTTCCTGTTCCACAATTAACAGGAAGACATTATTTTAGCATAAAATATTAGGAATCAGTTCTTCTGACTCCGCTAACTAGCTGACATTCCTAAACATATTTGCTTTCTTGATAAGGTAGATATCTCCATGTGAAAGAGGGGCAGCCTGTAACCGAAGGCCTCAGTGTATAAAAATCTCTGAAAGTGTGTTTAAGGCACTGGGTAAGCTGCTGCCAAGGGCAACTGGCTGATGGGATATATAACTTTGGTATTCCAACGGTATACTGCCTGGCTAACAATATTATAGCACTACTCAAACAGTGCATTTGTAAAGACAAATACAATACTGTACTTTTAAATGCCACTTGCCAAACAGAGGATGCTACTTTAAAAGTATTGTCAGCAAATTTTATCCGACTATTGTGAATGTGAGACCCTATAATTTTAAAATCAGTTTTACTGCTTGTCATTCAGTTCTCTACACTCTTACAGGATTCTCTCACTAGATCTGCAGTACTGCGTTAGAAGACTTCCTGAGAGAAGGATTACATTTCTTTTAATGTGCCAGCTAGCAGCTGCCCCAGAAGTTTCTCTTTATTGGCAGTTGTGCAGAAGTAGACATAAGTTTTCTATTTCCTCCACTGCAAGAATTCTGGGATGAAATTCTGTGTCTTGTGCCGTTATAAGATTAATAAAATAAACATTAATTCAGCAGGAGTTCCTCAGATTTTCAGTGTATAAAGACTGGCAACAAGACAATCTCATTTTCCCTTTGCAGTAGTGCAGACACGCTAACGACGAGTGTCATGTTCCTCATATCTAGATGCTGCTGCTTCTCCAACTGCTCCTTTAGCTATTCCTCTCTTGGAAATAGCACGTCTAAGTCTTGTTGGTGACTTTGGTTTCAAACTGCAGCATTAGTTTCCTTTCTCTCGTCAATGTAATATTTGTGCTAGATAACATGTCTGTTCATTAACTCTGTTGTGTAGACTAGAACTTAGGTAAGTCGACGTAAGGCAGCTTACATTGCCCTAACTCTGTAAAGGTCTACACTAAAATGCAGCTCCCACCAATGTAACTTGCCCACTACACTGACTTAATAACTCCACCTCTGTGAGAGGCGTAGTGGTTAGGTGGTGGTACTAAGGGCAACAGTGTCAGTGTAAAAACTGCATTGCTTAATTGACTGTTGCTGCCTTTAGGAAGCCATTCCACAATGCCCCACACTGGCAGTTAAATTGGTGCAAGCACTCCCCCTGACGCAGTGTAATGTGGACCTGCAAAAGCAGTTTAATTACTGTGGTGGCTGTAAGTCAATGTAACTTAAATTTAATTTTGTGGCGTAGATTTGCCCTAAGTATCATTGGCTGGATTCTTACTCTTGTCTCTGTTTCCTCATGTAGGGCAGGCCCTTAGCTGTAATTTTTGGCTCTTGGAGGCCAAGGCAGGTGAGCCCCATTTAAGCTGGCTGCCAGTGCCTTTGTCCTCTTGAACAATAGGAATTGTGACGTCAGGGGGAGCTGCTGAGTGTTCAGCACTTCAGAAAATGAGGCTCAGTTAGTATAGTATCTTTAGAGACTAGCTAATTCTTCTTCTAGTAGATGCAGATGTATATTCCACTGAAGTGTGTGCGCACCCCGCACATCAGAGCTGAAGACTTTCACCTGGCGGTACCCGTACAGGGGCAGCGCTCGTAGCTGTGACTCCTTCCCTGGCTATGAGAGGTGGCACCACCTCCACCCCCTCAGTTCCTTCTCACCACCTGTGGCTGGAGTCGGAGCTCTGTGTGGTTGTAGTCTCACAACCTCACATTTAGTCTTAGACTAGTTTATTGTATATAGTTAGTGTTAGTGTTCCCCGGTGATGCCTTCACTGGGGTTTAAGCATTGTCCATGTGGAAGGGTGGTCTCCAACAGCGACCCTCACATGCAGTGCTTACTTTGCCTCTGTAAGGTCCGCCTTAAAGAGCACTGCTCAATCTGTAAATCCATTTAAAAAGGAAACTCAGGTGACATGGGATCTTTACCTCAAGCAGCACTTGCTTGAACAGGCCATGCAGTCTAATCTGGTGTCGAGGCTAAAGCTTGCCCTCACGCTTGGAGAGCGCTGCTGCCTCTTGTTCCAGTGCAGGCGCCTCGTCAAACAGACAGGAGTCGTTCTCTGTTGCTGGTGCCAAGAAAGAGGTCTCATAACACTAGTTGGGACTACTCAAGGTCACGGGGCAACTCTTCTGCCTTCCCCAGGAAAAGCACAGACTGGTACAGGCCTGTTTTTGGTGTGCAGGGTGGTGCAGGTATCTCTGACCCTTCCCCGGTACCGAGTGGGGAAGGTAGAAACCCAGTGCTGTTGACTCTGGTTTTGGCCTCCAGGCATCTGTTAAGTCTGATACTGAAAAGGGAGATGCTGGTGCCAACTATGTCCATGCTGTCAATGTATCAAGCAGCCACAGACCTCTTATGTATTTCAGTCCCAGTGGCATTGTTAGTTCAGGACTTTCCCAGGGCTGTGCCACCTATGGTCGCTAGCAAACCAGTGAACCTCGATATCATTGGCACTGCATCCAGACACTCCCTCTCCTGTGGTGGGAATGGAGCCGGTACCAGAATTGATGCATGGGATCTCAGCCCTGGGACCCTCTTCAGCCTCACCACATTCGACACTGCAAGTGCTCCCATGGTAGTTCTCATCACACTTGACACTCCAGTACCAGGGTTTGTGCTGGGACTGACACTACCTGTGGCACCGGCATGCTCAGTACTGACGGTACAGTCTTCATTGTCTGATGAATCTGATCACCTGTTGGCTCCCTCACATGTTGCTCAGCCCATGTTGCCAAGATCCCAGGGTTTTGATTCAGAGTCGTCATCTTCCCACTGCACATGACTTGAGGAACTCAAGGGACTACCAATGGACAAGTATAATAGAATTGTAGGACTGGAACCTTGAGAGGTCATCTAGTCCAGTCCCCTCCACTTTTGGCAGGACTAAGTATTATCTAAACCATCCCTGACAGGTGTTTGTCTAACCTGATCTTAAAAATCTCCAGTGCTGGAGATTCCACAACCTCCCTATGCAATTTATTCCAGTGTTTAACTACTCTGACAGTTATGAAGTTTTTCGTGATGTCCAACCTAACCCGTCTTTGCTGCAATTTAAGCACATTTTTGTTCTATCCTCAGAGGTTAAGCAGAACTAATTTTCTCCCTCCTTCTTGGAACAACCTTTTATGAACTTAAAAATTTACCATGTCCACTGTCTTCTCTTCTGCAGGCTAAACAAACCCAGTTTTTTCAATCTTCCCTTAAGGGTCATGTTTTCTAGACTTTTTAAATCATTTTTGTTGCTCTTCATTGGACTTTCTCCTATTGTCCACATCTTTCCAGAAATATGGTGCTCAGAACTGGACACAATACTCCAATTTGAGGCTTAATCAGTGTGGTATTACTTGTGTCTTGCTTACAACACTCCTGCTAATACACCACAGAATGAGGTTTGGGGTGTTTTTTTTTTTGGCAACAGTGTTACACTGTTGACTCATATTTAGCTTGTGATCCACTGTGACCTCCAGATCCCTTTCTGCAGTACTCTTTCCTAGACAGTCATTTCCCATTTTGTATGTGTGCAACTGATTTGTTCCTTCCTAAGTAGAGTATTTTGCATTTGTCCATATTGAATTTCATCCTATTTACTTCAGACCATGTCTCCAATTTGTCCAGATCATTTTGAGTTTCAATCCTATCCTCCAAAACACTTGCAACCCCTCCCAGCTTTGTGTTGTCCGCCAATTTTATAAGTGTACTCTTTATGCCATTATCTAAATCATTGATAAAAATATTGAACAGAACCGGACCCAGAACTGATCCCTGTGGGATCCACTCAATATGCCCTTCCAGCTTGACTGAAAACCGCTCATGATAACTCTCTAGGAATAATTTTCCAACCAGTTATGCCCCTCCCACCTTATAGTATCTCCATCTAGGTTGTATTTCCCCAGTTTGTTTGAGAAGGTCATGTGAGACAGTATCAAAAGCCTTACTGAAGTCAAGATATACCACATCTACTGCTCTCCCCATCCCATTCACAAGGCTTGTTACCCTGTCAAAGAAAGCTAATAGATAGGTTTGACGCAATTTGTTCTTGACAAGTCCCTGCTGCCTGTTGCTTATCACATTGTTATCTTTTAAGTGTTTGCTCCTAGGGTAGGTGTGCCCCTTGTGGTGGGGTGGAGGTCCCTGGCCTGGCCCATAATGGCCACCAATGTCCTACCTATATCAGTGGCCTTGGACTCAGTGGAATGCTCCTCATTCAGAGATCCTGCTCTTTGTCCAGCTCAAAGCCAAAGTCACCACCAGGTCAATGGTGGCTTTTTATCAGCTGCAGACTTAGGCATTGGTAGTGTTCCTCCCTGTGGATACATCTTCCCAGGAGCAAGAGCTGGTTTTTGGCTCAGCAGGACTCTTGTCCTCCTCACTGGACAATGCTGTGTTGCCTGGCTCATCCTTCCCTTCTGTCCTGAAGGACTTGAAGGTGTACCAGGATCTCTTAAATAGCATAGCTGCATTCCTGGGCATCCAGGCAGAGTTCCTCCAAGAAAACCCAAGCAAACTGATGGATGTTTTACAGCCTGCCGTCCCTGGGAGAGTGGCCTCCTGATCAGTGATGCACTCCTCAAGCCAGCGACAGTCCTGTGGAGTATACCGTCCTTGGTGCTAGTGGTGAAATGCACAAAAAAAACACTACTTTGTTCCTATGCGGGAATTTGGGAGGTTCTATTTCCACCCAGCCCTGAATTCCCTGGTTTATAACAGCGATAAATGACAAGGTAGGTTCATGTGTCCTCCCCCCAGAACAGATTGCAAGTAGCTGGATCTGCTGGGCAGGAAGATCTATACCTCCATCGTCTGTACAGATGAGAATCACTAATCAACAAGCTTTGCTGGCCAAGTAGCAGTTCCTCAATTGTCAGCCATTGCTGAATCTGGGGACAAGTTGCCCAAGGCCTCATGAGAGCAGTTCTGGGCATTTGTTGCGGAAGGCTGCTTGATGGCCAGAACATCCCTGCGATCTGCCATTGACATTGCAGACATCTCAGCCAGGGTCATGGCCTCAGCGGTAACTATGAGGAGGACTACTTGGTTGCACACCTGATGGCTCTGGATATCCAGCAAGCCATTGAGAACTTGCACTTTGACAGGTGAGTCTTGTTCATGGACAAGAGAGATGACACTTGGCACTGCTTCAGGGATCCCTGGGCTACCTTGAGGTCCTTGGGAGTGTACACATCTCATTCTACTAAACATTCTCTGGGTGTCTTACCCTTAAATTATGGGGACCTCTTTCTTCTTATGGAGAAGTTGAAATCAAATGTTGCTGACAAGGGGTAGTGAGGCACTGGCATCAGTCTCAGTCTAATCTGTATATGTTGCAAGAGATATGCTTTTGAGAGCTAAGGGAATTGAAACCTGCCTTGTACTGAAGAGTAAGAGTCCAGCCAAGTGATAGTTGTAATCCTGTTTCTCTTAAGGTTCAGGGATAGATATGCTGGTCCCATCTTTTTCCAGATGCTTCTGCAAGTCTCCAAGCTATCCTTTGCATTGAAAAACACAAACATCCTTGAAAGCAGCTGAAAACCAGGAGAGCTAGCACTATCTGACCACATAGCTTTTCATGACTACCAGCATGTAGTTTGTGGCTTAGTATGAGAACCTAAATAATATAGTCTGTTACACACCATACAAAGCATATTTAATGATTCAGAGCTGTATTCCAGGTTCTTTCGGTAAATGCACTGGATGCAAGAAACCAGTTGAAGTCTACTACAAAGTTTGCCCTTCCATGGATGAACTTTTGATTGAACATCTTTATTCACCCCCTGACAAAAAATGTGGAAAGTAGTAGTGTCTTTCAAAAATGGGACAAGTACATCAACTAGTAAGAAGCTTGTGACTTGCAGCATGGGAAGTACCTTGCCTTCATCTGTTCCTTTTACTTAATCTGGTGATACAGACTAAAAACTAGTGGCTTCCCTAGTAGCATCATAACCCCTGTCTGTCTCTCTCTTTCTTAATTTCTCTGTTTATAGCTTTTTCAAAGACTCCTGGGAAGCAGTTACTTCCAGCCACGTATTTTAAAATCATAAAAGTATTACAGATTTCTTAAAGATCCTGTCTGTGCCTTTCACCCATGTTTCATTATGTCATATCTGGAATTGCCACTTCCTACCTCCCTGATTTTTGTTTTTTTGCTGCTCCCTCGGTTTTGTCTGTTCTGATTTTTCATTTGTCTTTTATCCTTCTGGTTTTTATGGATATGCTTTACATTTTTCACTCTTGTTTATTACTTCATTTGGAGCCCAGGTGATCACTCCATTCTCTCCCCCTTGTCTCCCTCCCGCCCTCCCCAATGCCATAGCCTTCTGGTAGAGTGCTTCCAGCAGTCACATGCAGCAAGAACCAATGCAAACTTCTGGAGTGGCCTTGCCCTAGAAACTGGTTGAAGACTAATGACACTCTTAAATTATAACTGGTAGGCTTTTAGGTTCTTACAAGATCTCTGTAAGATGTCCTACAGTCAAATTGTAGGAAATGCAAAGTTAACAAACCTGGAGACTATCAACATCATAAACTTTTAAAAAGATGTAATTCTGATGTACATGTTTGTACACAGTGTATTGCTTTTTAAAATGTGGTATTTCAAGATGTGCACACTTTGCTATTGATACAAAAACTTGCATCTCTGTCCCTCTTTTCTGAATAGTTCATCAATATCCAAGAACTGTAAACAAATAATCTTTCCTGCAAAAGGTCATTTGCTTTTAAAATTACTTTGTGTTTTGTACTTGCAGTTTTAAATTGGCAGTCTACATTGAAGGTGCTGTCCCCAGAAGATGGAAAAGCAGACATAGTGAGAGCTGCTCAGAACTTTTGCCAGTTGGTAGCACAGCAGCAAAGAAAATGTACAGACCTGGATGTGAATGTTTTAGACAACTTACTAAGTAGTAAGTATTATATTGTGCCTGGGGCAGAGGGCGAGGAATACTATGTGCTAATAAGTCAATTTGTAATAGGCATATTTGGATCAGAGTGGCACTGGATTTACATCTGGATTTGATATTCTGCTCAGTATTGATGACCATTTTAGAACCTTTGCTCACATTATGATATTTAGTTTAAATCATAACATTTTTCATGTTTCTGTCACAGAACTGAGCAAGTGATTGGATTTTTTTTTTATTTCAGCGGCTGAACTGAAAAATCTGAGGGGAAAAATCGTTCATTTTAAACTGAATGGAATTTTCATTTTTCCTCAACTAAACAAATAATTAGACAACCTTTCATATGTTGACTGAAATGACATTTTGATAAAACGTAGACACTGCAAAAAACTTTAGTATTTTTCAGCCAAAACTATTTGCTGAATTTGAAAATCATTTGAGGACACCCCCCCCAAATGTTTGGCAAAATTTCTATTAGAAAAATTTCATTCCGTTTGCCCCATTTGAAGATGCTGCTGCTAAACTTTTTTGCAGACTACTCTGAAAATATTATATTCCACTGGCTTCCTCTCACCTTCAACGTCGGTCTCTTCTATGCCTTCAAAGCTCAATTTAACTCCTCCCCTCCAAGTCTTCCTCTTATCTGTGTCCTGTATAGCCTTTCCAACACCAGTCTTCATATCTTAGTGTATTTTATGGGGTGTTCAAACAACCTTCCTTCTGAAGGAAGGAGAGAAGTGCAACTGAGTCAGCTGAACATATTAAAGGCTTTCTTCACATTTGAGTCAACTTAAATTATCTATACTCCAGGTTAATTTCTCTCAAATTAATTTGTCTCAAGTGAGAGCAGCCATACTACAGAATAACACGCAGCAGCACAGTATGATTGTATGAGCAGCTGATGAGCTAGGCTACAGCTCATGTTAACACATACCCCTACCCAGCTCAAAGTAAAAGCACCACAGCATTTGAGTTAAGGGGTATTTTGTGGAATCGAATTCTAACTTGAGTCTCTTCTGCAGTGGAGACAAACTCTAATATTTGCAGTTGCTGCCACTTACCATGCTTGTTACTGATGGTATCTGTAACAGAGGAAGGGAGGTAGTGATTTAAACGTGCTTTTAGGGGGGAAATTTAATCTCTTCTCAAATCTGAATTCAAATTTAGTGGAGTAGAAAGTCTTTAATTGGACAAACTAGACACAGATATCTAGTACAGGGACAATATTTTAGCTCTATTTGTACAGAGCCTAGCATAATGAGATCATAATTAGGGCTCCGAGGTGCTACGATAGTACAGATAACAAATATCAGCTATCCCTGCCTGTGATGGTATGCAGAACCCCTGGGGTACTGCCTGGTAGCTGGGATACCGCTAAGCCCTGTGTCTGACCTGCTTGGACTCCCTCTCTCACTGTGATGCTATGAAAAGTCACAAATGTCTGACAGGTACTGCACTTACACAGCTCTGCACAAGCAGGGACCACACCCATCTTAGTTCAGTGAATGATTTCCAGCCACCCATGAACCAACACTAGAGGTGCTCCATGCTGGCTCCTCAGCCCAGGGCCACAGGACTATACTGTCTACTCTGGTCAAAAAGCCTGACCAGTGGAGATTATTATCCACTCCACCCTTCCCTCAGAGTAGAAGGAACGTGCATCAGCTTTTGTTACTGAGCGGTTAGTTTAAACACTTCACTCAAAAACACACTGCTTATGATATAAAACATTAAACAAGTTTAATGACCAAAAAATAGATTTTAAGTGATAAGTGGCACGTGTAAAAAGATTAAAAGTAGTTACCAAATGAAATAAACATAAGATCGTAGTCTGAATTCTACACACTAACAAGCTTTTGAATTAGCAATGTCTCATCCTTGTTAGCTGGTACAAGTAGTTTCTTAAGTGCAGGCTGGGCAACCTTCCTTGCCTTTATGTATCCTTTAATCTACTGGTAGAACAAGATATGCCAATTTCAATTTACTGAAAAATCTCTACAGAGTTACTTAGCTTATGTAATTAAGAATAGTATTCACTATAAACCTGAGCTTGAATTAAAAATCACAAGGACTGTCAATCCTAGTACTTCAGGATATAAGCTAATAACCAGTTGGAGTCAAAAGGAACTGTTCTTCCTGTGTTAGGGAATTGCACCATGAAAGAAACATTGAGCTTTTTTGTTCTTGGAAGCTTTTGGCAAAGGCAGTTACTCAAAGCAAGGTACTGGATTAGATGTGTTGATGTTATCCTGTATGATTGTTTTATTTAATTGTGGTAAACTTTTGGTGAACAACCACAGACTGTTACAATATAACTAACTTAAAACAAGGTTCTGTGATTCTTGATTCTAATGGACAAATTACTTTATTCACATCTTCTGAAACATCAAACTATTCTATATTTGAGTGCTACAATACTGTACAAAAAGCACAGCTATCTAGTAGAAAACTACATGGCATCGTTAGCAAATGTGCATAGATTTAAAAGCACTTAATACAGCTCATAGAAGAGTGTGTGCGGGAGGGGGGTTGAGTATATTTAGGAGGGGAGTATGTAGTTTTTTAAATCTTAGTTTAAAAACTGCAGAATCTAAACTTAACCACTTGCATCATTTTGTAAGATCTTTATGTAAAAGTAATAGAATAGTTAAGATTGTACATGTTTTCAAGAAAATCCAATTACAAAAGAAATCATACAGCATTTCCTTTAGAACCCTTGTTTTATTTTCTCATTAAATAAACTATTCTATCCTAATTTTATAATGAATCTAATTACAATAACAGTATAAAACAAAACCATAACTATGGAACTCTCATTACAATTAAGACATGCTCGGGGGGGGAGGGGGGGAGGGGGAGAAGGAATAGTGAGGCGGAACATGGAAAAAGAAGAGGATCCCTTTTTAAAATTTCTTTATGTATAGAAAACCAATTTCTGCATAGACGCATTTAGGAGGTCAGCTTCTGTAGATAAATGTACCATTGTCCCCATCTATTTTTTCTGTTATACTTGGATACATGAAATTCTGTATTACATACTCTACTTTTCTACACATGAACATCCAAGAATATGGATTGAGCCCATAATTATGGCTTTCTTGTAGTAAAAAAAGAAATTGAAAACTTCCGTTCAAATACCTTAATTTTTTCCAAAATCCATTCCTATTTCTAAATGGACAACACAGGATCCAATCATAACTAATTACATAACTTTTTTTGTTGCAAGACACTAACCCAGAATATTGGACCCATCCTACACTTCTACAGCATATGTATACCGGTAGGTTTAGCTGTTCTACACTTTCAACATACATTTGTTCCTATATTGAGGGGAATAGAATACATACTATTTTAAATAGTGGTTCTTTATGATTCTTATTGTAATTCCATTGCTTATGTGTAAAAACCTGGATCGAGTCCCTTATTCTGTATCACAAAATTGATCCTTAAAAAATATTCAGGTCTACAGCTATCTACTATATATTTTGTCCTAAGGTGGGAAACTTCAAATCTAAGACTATTCCAGAGAAGCAAATCCTACATACATTTGTAAAAGTTGGTAAAATAGTCTTACGGGTAGATACTGGTAGTATGTGCAATTATTTGCTCAAAGTGCACAAGATAAGATTCCCATGTGAGCTCACCTCTTTTCATGTAAAAAAGTATTTATATAGCCCTTTCTGGAAAAAAAAATTTGGGGGGGGAATTCTCACCCATGAAGAAAGGAGTTAATCCTGGTTGATCAGTCTCTCTCAACAAGCTCCCATATTAAGAGGATTTTGCTCTTCTTAATAATCTTAGCAGGAAGTTTATCACTTTTATGAGGAGCTGAAGCAATTCTATAAGAGACAGTAGCTGTCATTATACATTTTTGCATCTTCCAGATTCCTGACCCTGCTTATTAGACTTCCATTGAAGTGGTTTTGGGTTGAGTTGTTTCGGAAATGTACATCAAAAGCAGGGAAGGCAAAGCCTGTGCTCTAGCTAACTGATTGTAAGACATCTTTGATATGAAATTTGAGTGAGACCCTCTGAAATATCCTAATTTATCATCAGAATATTCTGGGAAGACCGATGGAATAAAATACCACAATAATCCTGGAAGCACATCAGTTTAACATCTCCTCCTTGGAAATCTTAAAGTTAAATGATTGCTTTAGACCACAGTAGATTGCTCCATGAAAGTTTCAGCCATTAAGCAATAAAAATTTTCCGTTGTCAAGACAGACTCCGAAGTATTGTCAAGGACTACTGAAAGCCTGCTGTTTTTAGTAATTTAATTCCTTTTATGCCTCCATGCCTGTGCTTATTTTCTGCCAGATGTGCTATTTCTCAAATCATTAATATGGATCTTATCAGTATAATGATATTTTAACTTTCCCCATTATAGTAACACCTTCTAGGTTCTGATCCTTTCAGCCATGGTTGGCTGGCTAAAAGGCATGGGCAATACCAAGTAACGACTGTGTAGTAATATGGATTCAGTCTTCTTACTAACTGTATACCTGCTTTAGAATGCTTGTACCAAATCATATCAATACACCAAAAGTCTGCTCTATACATAAAATACCTAAGAGAACCTAAAAAGCAAAAAAATGAGAAGTTTAAAGCTATCAGAAGTAGACCCTCTACTCCCCCAGCTACAGAGACAATCACCATGCACTGCAACCTTAATTCTGCCTCAGTAGGCATGCTAGCCTTTCAGCATCCCATTCCCCAAATTCTACCCACTTCCACAACAAACAGGATTTTTCCAGCTTCCCAATCCTACTATGTCTTCTGTATACTGCTATGAAACTACATGCTCAGGTTTGGGGAAAGGGGTGCTGGTGTTCTGGCATCCAGTGGGGTAGAGTTAAGGTTGTATTGCATTCTGTGGTGTATAGTGGTTATGTTAGTAAAGTGGGTGTGTGTATCTCTCAGGGTAGGGGAGTCGAGGATATGCACTGCCGGATACCCTTAAGTTTTCATTTCCTTAATTGTTAGGTTTTTGTGAGTATCCCTCGTAGAGCAACCTTAACTGACAGACAATGCAGTGTTCATGATATAACTTTCTTTTTTAGATAAACTCTTCAGCACTCCAATGACTCCGTTCATGCATCTTTGACAAAAAGTGTGGCTGAGATAGCTGGACTCTTTGAAGATGGGGTTTGGCATGAAAGGAGTCCTTGCAGACCCTGGTGTTAGGTTCAGCTGATTGATGAGTTATGCACCTGAATCAGCTAATGAGTAAAGCTGGTCAATTTTTCAAAAAGCACTCCCATGGGAGAAAAAAGCATTTTTTTCCAAAACCAATTGTTAACAAAACAACTCAGTTTTTTTGGACACCCCCCTCCCCCGAAGGGGTCTCTCTTTTTAGTTTGGTCAAAATATTTCAGTCAGCTCTAATCCTTACTAATATACTGCTCTTTTGACAAATCACCAACTACTACTTCATAGAAGATTCTGTGCATTTTAATTATTTTAAAACAAACATCTTTGCCTAACTGCCATATACATATAGTCATGTGAAAGACCTCAATTGTTTGTTCTTTTTAATTATGCAATGTGTTAAATTCATAGTCCACCAGACTCTTGCTATGTACACATTTTTTAACTTTCTACAGCTTTCAATTTTTAAGCAAGAGCAACCTAAATCCAAACTTTGCCTCATGATTTTTTTTGTCAACTTTTAGCTGACTAGAAGTTGGAAACTAAACTTTGTTTAAACTAAGAAAATTCAAACTTTACTCTTGAATTGTGCTGAAAATTTGGTGTAGATGCAGTTGCTGTAACGGACAAAAGCCATGGTAGACTTTTTGGGCCAAACAAAATAACCCTTAACTAGGCATAATACTACTTCCATAACTCTAATTTAACGTAGTTGTTGTCTATGAATTAAGTTTGTGTACATATCTGAAATTCAGCATTATGTTGAGTATTCTGAATGTTAAGAGATTAGGTTAAGAAAGCCAAACACGTTAAGGTATCAAAAGGTATAGTTAAGGCATCTAAATAACTCACCTGCAATGACACCCAGATGCAGTGGGGAAAAAGCTAAAACTAATGAAAAATCAGTTGAATCTGTGACCACAAGCCCAAATGTTGCAACCAGAATTGTTTGGTTGCTGCATGGCACTATTTCTTCTCATTCTTGGCCTCTATTGCTGTGTCCTTTAATGGCTTGCATGTCCTTCCTAGTCAACTTCCTAGAGTACCTGTAGAAGCTGAGTATGTAGGGAGTACTCTTGTCTTCATCCTCAGCCTTTTTTAATGTTCCACATCAATGGGCTCAGGTGTGGAAGATGGGTGCTGGCATCTAAAATTGCCTGTGCTAGCCTAAATCTGTCCAACTAGCCAGGCAACCACACTCTCTCTGCAGCCTGTGGAATGCAGTAACTTATTCCTGGGGCAATTCTGTACCACTGCGCATATGCAGAATTCATGTCCTGTGTAGATTTCTTTGCTTCCCTGCAGAAAAGACTTTCTGATGGGGAAGCTGCAAGAGCAGTCTCATGCCCCTCTGCAGCCTTGCAGGCGTGTCCTTTTGGGCACCCAGAGCAGGCCCCATAGAGCTAAATCATGGCAGGGGGATGGGGACACGCCTGTTGAGTCAGACCCAACCTCCCCTCCCGCTGAGCCTCAGCACGTACCCTGCACACCCAAACACTCCACCCCACTGAGCCTCACCTGACCCCCACAGCCAGAGCCCATCCACACTTAGACCCTTCACCCAGCCCTCCCCAGCCCCATCTGCTCAGCTTGTGGCTCCTATCCTGCCAGGTTCAGCTGCTAGTCCTGGCTGGTCTGGGGGTGAGGGAGGAGCATGTGTTCCCTGCACAGAGCAGCCTGGGTGACTTCCCACAAACCTGCTCCACTTCCTGCTTCCATTGCTTCTCAGCCAGGGGGTCAGAGGTCACTATAGGGGGAGCTGCTCCCCCATCTGCCCAACCACTGTGCATCTGGACTTCCCAGACCCAGGCCCCCCACATCTGAATCCTCACCCCAGTGAGCCCTACTCCCCAGCACCCAGACCCCCCACACCGCCCCTTGTTGAGCCCCAGCCACCCTCACCACCCATGCAGAATCCCATTGCCTCTGCACCTTGACCCCCCGCCCCCCCCATGAGCCCCTGTGCATCCAGATCCCCCTCTTCACTTGGATATCCCATTTAGCCACCCACACCCAGATTGCCCCCACATAGAACCCTCTTGCCCCACACCTGGATCCCCCCCCCTCACTAAGCTCCCCCACACAAGATCCTGTCAGGTGGACCATGCCTGCCTACATCTAGTGGGCTGAGCCCAGGGCTGCTAACCCTGGTGAGTTGAGGGAATTCTGTGCATGATATTTTAAGTGTTTCAAATTTTGTCAATAAATAAATGTGGAGGCTCCAGCATGGGAGAGGGAAGCACAGGCCACTGGCTGCACGGAGTTGGGAGATCAACCTTCAGCCCCCAGGACATAGATTCGGTGGTGAAGTTGCTCCTGACCCTGACACGTTGCAAGGGCTGGACTTGCCCCAGAGGTCTGTGTCCTGGAGGGGGAAGGCAAGGGCTGCCTCAGGCTAGCCTCCCCATCTTGGGAAGACTTTCTTGTGTATCGCACCATATAGTCCCAATGTCTCTCAATCTGAGATGTCCCCTTCTCTTCCTTCAGAGAGTAAGAGCATGTCTACATTACAATCTTAAATTGACTTAAAGTAGGTCCACACTACCATCCTCTCAGTCGTGTGCGTCCTCACCAGGAGCGTGTCCATTGACTGAGAGGGGCAGTGTGGGGGGCTGCAAGCCAGGGCTTTCAGCTCCTGCCCAGCTACCTCCCAGACTTCCTGTCTTCCTGCCCCCAGCTAGGATCTGGGGGAAAGATGCTCGGGGCTTCTCGCCTCTGGGGGGAAATCCATGCCTGGAGTCCAGTTTGCTGCTGTGCTCCCAGGGGGAAAGCCGGGCTCTAAGCTAGAAACCTCCATGCAGCTGGGCTCCCAGCAGGGAGTGGGGAGCCTGGGTGGCAGCAGCACCTTTCTTGTCAATTTCCTGGCTCCAGCTGAGCTGTGAAATTGACAAGACAGCCAATGTAAGTGATGCAGTGTCTACACTGACACTTTATTGTCCTAACTACACTGACATGAGTCCTAGGCTTCTTGTGGAGGTGGAGTTATGTCAATGTAATAGGACACTTACATTGGCAGGAGCAAGGCTGTAGAATGTATACTGTGTGTAGATCGAACTAAGACCGCTTATATCTACCGAACTGTGTAGTGTAGATCAGGGCTAACTTCCAGATGCTAGGACACAGTACCTAAGGTTCTGTGTCACAACCCTAAAAACCTGAATAATCCCAACCAACTCTTAGAAGAATGGATTAGTCAATGTATACTCCAGTGATAATTCTGCCCTTAGCAGAAGGTTTTGAAATGATTTTTAGTATGACTTCTTGTTGTGCCTTTGTTTCAGACTTCCCCATCAATGTCAGATGCAGAGCTCCAGCTCTGCAAGGAGGACTGAGCTACTTGGTCAGTCTGTTTCCTCCTTTAACATAATACTAGAGCATCATACTATGAAATTCAAGACTGTTGGACTTTCCATATAGATGGTTCTTACGTGTCTAATTTGAAAGTGGAATATCTGATTCTTGCTGTACATGGAATTACTCCCAAAAGTAAGGAAATTTGATTCCAAGCTTACATTTAATATAAAATACCCCCCAAATATAGGTATTTTCTTACTATGGGTTCGTTCAGTTAATTAAGGTACTGACATAGCTACAGTATGTTCTGCATTTAGTTGAGGAGAACCACACCACTCAGTCAACCATACTGTAGTATGTGGGAGTTGTTCAAGATGGATGTAGGCAGAGCATTACAGTTTAGCTTGACGTGCATAGCGTGGGTAGGAGTTTAAACATCACCACACAACCCTGCTAAGCCTTTTCTAATAGTCCTGCATTTTTTAAACTACCAAATTGACAACTTTATGAGACCATTTAAAATGGAATTAGTCTAGTTTACAAATTCAAGCCACAGAGCTGGAATGCAGTGTGGCTAGATAGAGCATTGGACTGGGACTCGGGAGGCCTGGATTCTATTCTTGGCTCTGTCAGTGGCTTTCAGGATGAACTCAGGCAAGTCACTTATTCATTCTGTGCCTCCATTTACCCATCCATAAAATGGGACTAAAGTATCGTTTTACGAGATGTTATGGGGTCAGAGGCATCCTTTGTAGATGCATTGGGCTATTTCCATGTCCAGGAGCACTCTGGCTGAAGGGAAAAATATGTCTGACGTTAGTACTCCTACTGACACGATCTACGTTGTATTATTATTATTACTTGTGTAAAGTCATTAAGAACAATGGGGATGTAGTAATTCCAAGATATTCAGCAGCTCATCCCTGTTTTTGTGTTAAAGCAAACTTTCTTCCCCATCTCTTTACTGCTTTTCCTTGAATATTCCCTTATGCAAACTATGTATGGCTTCCCTCACTAGTTTCTAAGATAATTGCCTAAGGCAGCGTTTCTCAATTAAATTTTCCTGCGGAACCCTTTAGGCTCCGTGGGGAAATTACACTCATACTCGATACCCTCTGCCGAAAAATCCGGGACATCTTCCCTTTTTCGGCGGCGCAGTGAACAGCTGCTCTCGGCGGCGCAATGTCACTTTCTCGCAGAACCCCAATTGAGAAACACTGGCCTAAGGGATCATTAGGTAGTAACAATCTGTCAGAACCTGTATGTTAAGAACAGGCTGCCTTTTTAAAAAAAGTTTTTTCTCAGCTGTGTCCCAGTGACTGGTGCTTTTTTGTGTAGAGTTCTGTGATGTATGTTATGTGACATCATGTCAGCTAATTTGATTTTCACAATAGTGTTCTAACATGTCTTCACTATAATTTTTTTTTACCAAATCCCCAAACTATAGCTGGTGTAAGGCACAGCAGGTCACTCTGACCAATGATGGACTCATAACCTCTTACTCTAGTTAACCTTTTAGAAAAAAGGAGCAGGACTGATATCTTTTCTCTAACACTTTTTACTTTTCATTGTCTCTTATGTGATTTTCTTTTTAAATGAACAAATGCATATTGGATGTGAAATAAGTCTCTTAAAATTCTAATGCATCTAAGTCTTTAATCCATAAATGTAATTGATTTCTATTTATTTATTTTATAGGTAATAAAGGTTTCCCTGACCCTGATTTAATTTTGAAGTTTGGTCCTGTGGACAGCACATTAGGATTCCTTCCCTGGCACATTAGACTGACAGAGATCATGTGAGTTGGTTATAAATCATTATGTGAACCAGATTGGAATATATGCATTCTTTAATGTAACAGTTTTTTAAAAGCGTTAATTTTAAAGCAATGCAGGGAAAAAAAGATTAAATCCCTCCAGCAAACAAAAAGCAAGTCCTAAGCTCTGCTTGGAGATAGCAAAAACTGATGCTGGTTTGTGCATAGAACAGATACTTTCACTCTCTCATATCAGAGAGAGAGGGATTGATTGGTTCCCCACTTTTGGGCTTTGCTTGTCTCATACAAGAAACATTTACTCAATTAGCTGTAAAGGCTTTTGGCCCTTGAAGCACAGGTAGGAATTATGTGCGCAGATTTGTTTTCAATGTCTTAGTTAATTGATTGTTCCATGGCGGGTCCTTTTTTGACCATGGTGAGCAAAAGAAACTCCTTCTCAGAAGTGCTGTCATGGCCAATTTAGTTAGGAAGATTCTGAATTTTGTTAGTTGGGTTTGATAGGTTCTTCAGAAAAGATTCAGCAGCAGCTTGAAGTCCATTGGCTTCAGAGTTGAATAATTATCAAACAGTCAGCTTCGTGTGACCATGTGTTTTGCATCAGCTTGTATCACATTGTCTTTGATTTGTATATGT
This sequence comes from Emydura macquarii macquarii, assembly GCF_026122565.2. Classification (NCBI taxonomy): domain Eukaryota; kingdom Metazoa; phylum Chordata; order Testudines; family Chelidae; genus Emydura; species Emydura macquarii. The sequence goes on from NW_027131283.1 coordinate 12,860,961, forward strand.
TTGATGGCCTTTTTCTCTCAACGGGAGCAGGTATCTTAAATTCTAAGTGAAAGTATGTAAGACTGTTGCCCTCTGTCTACACACGGAGAGTGTTAAAATTCAGATTTAACTGAAGAGATGTTATGGGGTCAGAGGCATCCTTTGTGGATAATTTGGGGTATCTCCATGTCCAGAAGCACTCTCCTGGAAAATGATAAAATTTATCATTTTATAAATAAATAAATCATTAATAAATCCAATCTGTAATTGAGTGCTATAATAGAAAAAGGACTCAATCATACTCTCCCCCAGAATGTTTAAACTTTCTTCAGTGGTATGAAAATATTTGTCATATTGCTGTCCCTAAGGCATGGCACTGGCAGCAGCAAGCTTCATTAGTGTTCTGGCTTGTGAATTACCTCTGTGCTACTGCTTCCCAGTGTTTGTGGAAAGCAGCAGCTCTTTGTGCTATTTGTAGGCTACATCAAAATCCAGTAGAAGAACCCTTAAATAAAGGGCATGACAATGGAATGGCAATGGTACTACATAAATTGTTTAAAAGTACACACACATACTTACCATATTTACACTGAAATAGCTAACTTGGCTGTAATTAACATCTCTTTTTATTTTGGTTCAAGTCTGTCTGTCACAGTGCTCTGGAAGTGTCCACAGACAGATTTGTGCCAAAATAAAAAATGTATTAATTACAATCAGTTAGCTATTTCAGTGCAGTTTGTGTGTAGATAAGCCCTTCCTTGTGACGGTTGTGTAAGAGGCGTCACATAACTGTTGTTATGGTAATAATTAACCAGAAGTTATGGTTTTCTTGCCCAGGCAAACGCCTTTTAATGATTCGTTCCTAATTTGTTTCCTCAGTTCTTTGCCTTCACACCTGAACATCAGCTATGAAGATTTTTTTTCTGCCCTCCATCATTATGCAGCCTGTGAGCAGCGCTGGGGAAAGTGACTTCTTACTGAGCACTCTGTCAGGCTTTCCATGGAAGGAACCCAATATCTCTGTTTACAAGCACCCTGTGATCTGTACAAGTCCAGTTCATAGTCATTTTCTTAATTTATCAACAAACTCAATAAAGTGTCTTACCTTTCTAGAGAGTCTGTGCGTGTGAGTGTATGAGAATCCTTCTGTGGGAAGAGGGAAATGCACAGGTTTGTTAATTTGTGCAAATGACATCGTATAAATGTTGTACTCAGAGCTGCTCAAATGCTTCATGCTCCCTCCTCTGTCTTTGTCTTTCCAGTGACTAAAACATTATTATGTAAGAGTAATGTTGCTCGTTTCAAAGCGGAAACATTCATAGTATCATTGTGTGAAAACTACAGGGCAATGTAAGATGTTGCCACATGCATTGAAGGTACTTTTCAGTGGAAAAGTGGACTTGTCTGCCATCATATGCTCATCCATTCCTCTTCTTCACTGTGGTCCTCATAGATGAACACTTATGAGCTATTGGCTGGGTTATCCTCAAATACGTTAGGGTGTGGGTGTGTATTGTGTATATGAGTAACTGTTCTGTTGACCATGAAAATGGAATGAAAAAATTCCAATTTATCAGCTGTCAAGACAAAGCATTTAATAAGATAAAAAGCACAGGTAATCAGTTTCTGGAATCTGAAGAGGCCACAGGTGCTTTCATTACCTTATTCTGGGGTAAATTCACTAATCAGCCGTCATTATGAAATATCCAGAGTGGGTTTGTTTTTGCTTTTTTTTTTTTTTTTTTTTTTGGGGGGGGAGAGCAGATAAGGATGTTTAAAAGCTAATGCATTCCAAAAGTGCACCTATAGCCCTAGCTAGATATATTCCCTTTTTCCCCAGGATCCAGCAAAGCCAAATTCCTGTTGAATTCAATGACATTTGATTGAGCACCTATATAGGTGATGAGATGGCCTAAATTGAGGTTTTCAAAACATAATTAACATTATAATGACTTTTTATATTACATTGATTGGTACTTTTTAAAAATTAAAATGTTAACGGAATTAAGTCTCTAGCTGGAAAATATCAGTCAGACTCAGTTTGAGTTAGATTTAGACTGTGGGTTGCTGCTTCTATTTTTCAATCTCTATTTAATGACCAATACAAATTGCCGCTATGCTTTCCTTATTACTGTTCAGCCATAAGGCAACGTTTAATTAAGTATGTACATTTCAGGGAAGTCTCTGTCAGACATAAATATATAAGTATATATTCTGAACGAGACGTGTTCAAGTCTGAGTTTAGGAAGTCTGCAAATAACAGTGAAGAGAGAGAAAGGATTAAGTGAACATGCAGTGCTCTTATATATTTTTTTTCAACTTGGAGATCATGAATGATGAAACAGTGTAACCAGAAGTGGAGCATTAGGTTAATTTCTGCATAAAGAATTCTTGACAGTTACAGGAAAAAAAACCTCCATGACAGAATGTCCTCATTTAATTATAATTTTAAATATAGAAAGTGTACTTGAAATAAAAGCTCTTAAATTGAAATTGTCATCTAATAGTCTAAATGCTTTTAAGCATGAAAGAATAAGCAGTACCTAAAAAGAGAGCCGTATTGTTTATTGCTGAATGTTAGTCTTTTTTTTTTTTTTAAAACTCTATAATGAATTTTGTCCTTGAGTTTATAGAATCGTTAGCCAATTCTCAAACAAGTGTTTTAGATCTCTGTCCCTGTTGAGAGATTTAATTATCTTTTGCTTTCTCTTTAAGAAGGTGGGAAGCCTGGTAAAGCACTACATTGGAGATCTTTATTTCAGTTTAAAAAGGGAACTGTCAGTTTTTAAATGAATGTTTTTGTAAAATAGCACATTTAATGTTATGTCATGAATAGATTTAAAAATGTTACAGTACAGGTTGCAGAAGATATTACTTGTTACCAGATTACAGGTCCCAAAAACCCCTATAACAATGTGAACTGGCTCGTTTCATGTTCTGTGTGAGAGAAAGGGACCTTGATCAAGGTGCTCACTGCTCTGAGCTGATCCTTTCAAGGACATCAAGATATATTCCATATGAGCTGGAATGCCAGTGTAGTGTATTTAATCTCATTTGTGGGGTTGGCTTTCGATGTTCATCCTGTTTCTACTATGATAAAAACAAGATGGACAATTTAATGTACAATGCCTTCTTGGAGTCCTTGTAACTCCCCACTAAACATTGTAAATTTTAGCTTTTTTGGGGGGTGGGGTGGAATCCGTGACTTGTTCTTGCAGAGAGATCTTGGGTATGGTGAATTAAATTTTTCATGAGCCAAAGACAACCTTTATGTAAGCATAAAAAAGGTTGCCAAGCAGTTCTGGTACTGGTAGTAACCAGAAATAAAACAGGAAAAAAAAGTTTAATCCTGTATTTCTTTGATCTTTTCACCAATCTGCAGACTGCCAAAAAAGTCTTGCATCACCTGAGCTGCTTTTGGTCCTTAACAAATTCCTGCATCTCTTTACTAAAGCTAGTATTTCCTATTTCGGAGCCAGACTTTAAGATTTAATGAGCTGTGCCAAATACACTGTGCATATCCACAACTTGATCTTTGAATGTATGTCATTGCAGTTAGCTCCCCCTCCCCAGCTTGTCCTGCGTGAAGGTATATTGCATAGCTGTAACATTCTGTGTGGCTGTAGTCTCTGGCTACATGTAAATAATGTGTAAAACAAGTTTTTTACGATTAAGTAATCAATTTATTGAACTTTATTATTGAAAGTGAAAGCTGAATCTGTAAAACAAGAAACCAATAAAAATATAATCTTTCTACAGGCTGTGGTGTTATATAAACACTTTATCTAGATTTTTTTGAATGCCCAAACAGGCCTTACCTCTTGGGTGAACCTCCAAAATGTTTTTTTCTGGATTGCCTCCCATTTTTTCTGTGAACAATTTGTGTCCATTGTGTTCACATTACCATGCACAGCATCTGCAGTGGAGAGTTGGTGAGATTTTTTGGGGGCAGGGTAGTGGAGGAGAATCTCAAATGTAACTATGTCCTTTTATATAAAGGGATCTAAACTTTCTGCAGTAGAAGGGGGACCCAGATGCTTGTTGCTTACATTTTTTAATTCTGTAAACAGGCTAGGGGAATCTAGACTCTCAGCTGCAAGGGGTTTGTATGATCTAGTGAATCTTGGCATTATAGTAATACTTTCTTTCATAATGATGATACCCAGTTTAGAGGGAGGGACAAAAAGGTTTAAGTGACTTGTGGTCAAGACTCATAGAGCTGGACTTAGAATGCATTAACCCTTGCTCTACCCTGTATTTAGTTTACTACACCAGTGTGCCTGTGAATTACTTTTCTGTAGCTCAGTGATCACAGTAGCTGTTCAGCTGTGGAGTAGCTTCAGCTGCCAGTTGTCAACTGGAATGAAGTTTGTGATTAATTTAGTGGAGTTTAAAAGGCACAACTTCATACTACAGGTTGTTCTGAGGTCTCTTCCCAAAATCAGGAATCACTGAATAATGGGCCCCAGAGGAAAGCTCTGATCAGTCATCTGTAGAGGCAGAACTCTGAATAACTCTGGTGATCTCTTGTAGATTTTTCCCATATTTCAAACTTTAATAATTAGTCTCCAGAATGTAGAGCTAAGCCATCTTTTCATGGGAAAGGTCTATAAACTGTCTTAAATTTTAAGATAAGATTCACACTTAAAAATCCTCAAAATCATTGGTGCACAGTTGGATCAGTTTTTATCAGCAGTGACAAAGTTCTTGAAGTATCGTAAGATCTCTGCTGAGTTTATCATAACGGGCACTGGTAATAACCACTGTGATTTGGTTACAAAGTAATCTTCATTGTGATGTTGTTTCTATACACCTAACTTTGTGCGACCACTTGCATGCCTGAAACTTATCCCAAGCTCTTCCCTGAGTTCTTCGGTTTCTGCCAGAGTTTCTCTCAATGGAGATGGAGGTTTTGTCCTAATCAACAATACCTCTGTGTACACACAGCAGTCCTGTGAGGCATTTTAGAAGTGTTGATGTTAGAAATTTTGGAACAGTTGGCATGAGTTCTTTGGGTAGGGTCCAGCTGAGCTAATGACATTTGCAATAGTTTTGCATTCACCGTGAAAAGAAGCCACAAATTGTATCTTTAAGGGGGTCAACAAACATGGACAACATTTTGGCAGTTGGGGGTTTGTCTGTTTGAGTGATTGATTGGATCCAGGTGGGGTTAATTGCGGGGGCGGGGCTTTGAGGGGTAAGTGCAGGGGCAGGGCAACTGCCCCAGCCTTATAAAAGGCAGCCAGCTGCGAACCAACTGAGCAGCGAACAGAGGGGCGGCTAACAGAAGGAGAAGGAGGGAGTTTGCCTGGGAGTTGGCCTGCGGAGAGAGCCCACTGCAGGTTTTTGCCTTACAGACGTTGCTGAGCAGGAAATTGAGCATCTGAGGAGGCTCTCAGAGCAGAGATATGGAGATGGAGCGATCCGTTGTTGTCACCTGCACTGGGTGTGCTATGTTTTTCTTCCTCCCACAGGACAGAGATGACTTCATCTGTACCAAGTGCAGGCTGGTTTCCTTATTGGAAGAGAAAGTTAAAGGACTAGAGACCCAAATGTCAACCTTGCGGTGCATTACAGAAAATGATGTCTTTGTCCATCAGGCACAGGCAGAGTGTAAGGAAGATTCAGAAAAGGCCGGGCAGGCGAAACTGAAGAACGGGGAAGAAAATTGGCAGCATGTGACCTCCCAAAGAAAGAGAACCCATGTGCCCGCCATGCAGATAGAAGTAAGGAATCGTTTTCATCCTCTCTGCACAAGTACTACGGTGGAGAATGATTTGGAGGACCCTTCGGAGGGAATGGATCAGAAGGAGACCCGTTTGATCAGAAGGCAAGGGATGCATTCTCCTAGGGATGGGGGTTCCACGACCACCATTCCCAAGAGGAAGAGAAGGGTGATGGTGGTCGGGGACTCCCTCCTAAGGGGAACGGAGTCATCCATCTGCCGTCCAGACCGGGAAACTAGAGAAGTGTGCTGCTTGCCTGGAGCTAGGATTACGGATGTGACGGAGAGACTGCCAAAACTTATCAAGTCCTCAGACCGCTACCCCTTCCTGCTCTTCCATGTGGGCACCAATGACACTGCCAAGAATGATCTTGAGCAGATCACTGCGGACTATGTGGCTCTGGGAAAAGAGATTAAGGAGTTTGAAGCGCAAGTGGTGTTCTCATCCATCCTCCCTGTTCAGGGAAAAGGCCCAGGTAGGGACAGTCGCATTGGGGAAGTAAATGCGTGGTTACGCAGGTGGTGTCGAAGGGAGGGCTTTGGATTTTTCGATCATGGAATGCTGTTCCAGGAAGAAGGATTACTAGGAAGGGACGGGATTCATCTAACGAAGACAGGGAAGAGTATCTTCGCAGACAGGCTGGCTAACCTAGTGAGGAGGGCTTTAAACTAGTTTCGATGGGGGACGGGGACCTAAGCCCGAAGGTTAGTGGGGAAGAGGGACACCACAAGGAAGCAGAAGAAGGAGGGTGCAGCAGAGGAGGCCTCCCGATTCATACTGTGAAAGTAGGCCACTCGGCTACTTATCTCAAGTGCCTGTATGCAAATGCAAGAAGCCTGGGAAACAAGCAGGAAGAACTAGAAGTCCTGGCACAGTCAAGAAACTACGACATGATTGGAATAACTGAGACTTGGTGGAATAACTCTCACGATTGGAGCACTGTCATGGATGGGTATAAACTGTTCAGGAAGGACAGGCAGGGGCGAAAGGGGGAGGAGTTGCACTGTATGTAAGAGAGCACTATGACTGCTCTGAGCTCCAGTATGAAACTGGAGATAAGTCAGTTGAGTGTATCTGGGTTAAGCTTAGAAGCAAGAACAATAAGAGTGATGTCCTGGTGGGTGTCTGTTACAGACCACAAGACCAAGAGGATGAGGTAGATGAGGCTTTCTTTACTCAGCTAGGGAAAGTTTCCAGTTCACAGGGCCTGATTCTCATGGGAGACTTCAATCACCTTGACATCTGCTGGAAGAGCAATACAGCAGAGCACAAACAATCCAGGAAGTTTTTGGAGAGTGTTGCAGACAATTTCCTGGTGCAAGTGCTGGAGCAACCAACTAGGGGCCGTGCTTTTCTTGACCTGCTGCTCACAAACAGGGAAGATTTGGTAGGGGAAGTACAAGTGGGGGGCAACCTGGGCAGCAGTGACCATGAGATGGTCGAGTTCAGGATCCTGATGAAAGGAAGAAAGGAGAGCAGCAGGATATGGACCATGGACTTCAGAAAAGCGGACTTTGACTCCCTCAGGGAACTGATGGGCAGGATTCCCTGGGAGGCTAATATGAGGGGGAAAGGAACCCAAGAGAGCTGGCTGTATTTTAAAGAGACCTTATTGAGGGCACAAGAGCAAACCATCCCGATGTGCAGAAAGAATAGCAAATATGGTAGGCGCCCAGCTTGGCTTAACAAAGATGTCCTTGGTGAACTTAAACACAAAAAAAAAGCTTACAAGAAGTGGAAGCTTGGTCAGATGACTAGGGAGGATTATATAAACACTGCTCGAACGTGCAGGAATGAAATCAGGAAGGCCAAAGCACAATTGGAATTGCAGCTAGCAAGGGACGTGAAGGGGAACAAGAAGGGTTTCTACAGGCATGTTGCCAACAAGAGGAAGATTAGAGAAAGTGTGGGCCCCTTAGAGAATGAGGGAGGCGACCTAGTGACGGAGGATATGGAGAAAGCTGAGGTACTCAATGCCTTTTTTGCCTCTGTCTTCACAGACAAGATCAGCTCTCAGACTGCTGCACTGGGTGGCACAGAATAGGAAGGAGGCGAACATCCCGCAGTGCGGAAGGAACGGGTCCAAGACTATTTAGAAGGATTGGACATTCACAAGTCCATGGGGCCGGATGCAATGCACCCGAGGGTGCTGAGGGAGTTGGCTGAGGTGATTTCAGAGCCATTGGCTATTATCTTTGAAAGCTCGTGGCAAGAGGGGGAGGTCCCTGAGGACTGGAAAAAAGCAAATATAGTGCCCATCTTCAAAAAAGGGAGGAAAGAGGATCCAGGGAACTACAGACCGGTCAGCCTCACCTCAATCCCTGGAAAAATCATGGAGCAGGTCCTTAAGGAATCCATTTTAAGGCACTTGGAGGAGAGGAAGGTGATCAGGAACAGTCAACACGGATTCACTAAGGGAAAGTCATGCCTGACCAACCTGACTGCTTTCTATGATGAGGTGACTGGCTCTGTGGATGTAGGGAAGGCGGTGGATGTGATATACCTTGACTTTAGCAAAGCTTTTGATACTGTCTCACACAGTATTCTTATCAGCAAGTTAAAGAAGTATGGGTTGGATGAATGGACTATAAAATGGATAGAGAACTGGCTAGAGCATAGGGCTCAACGAGTAGTGATCAATGGCTCCATGTCTAGCTGGCAACCGGTCACAAGTGGAGTTCCCCAGGGGTCGGTCCTGGGGCCGGTTTTGTTCAACATCTTTATTAATGATCTGGAGGATGGGGTAGGTTGCACCCTCAGCAAGTTTGCGGACGACACTAAGCTGGGGGGAGTGGTAGATACCCTGGAGGGTAGGGATAGGATACAGAGTGACCTAAACAAACTGGAGGATTGGGCCAAAAGAAATCTAATGAGGTTCAACAAGGACAAGTGCAGAGTCCTCCACTTAGGAAGGAAGAATCCCATGCACAGCTATAGACTGGGGACCGACGAGCTGGGCAGCAGCTCTGCAGAAAAGGACCTGGGGGTAACGGTGGATAAAAAGCTGGATATGAGTCAGCAGTGTGCCCTGGTTGTCAAGAAGGCTAATGGCATAATGGGCTGCATTAGGAGGGGCATTGCCAGCAGGTCACGGGAAGTGATTATTCCCCTCTATTCGGCATTGGTGAGGCCGCATTTAGAATATTGTGTCCAGTTTTGGGCCCCCCACTACAAAAAGGATGTGGACAAGTTAGAGAGAGTGCAGCGGAGGGCAACCAAAATGATTAGGGGGCTAGAGCACAGGACTTATGAGGAGAAGCTGAGGGAACTGGGCTTGTTTAGTCTGCAAAAGAGAAGAGTGAGGGGGGATTTGATAGCAGCCTTTAACTACCTGAAAGGGGGTTCCAGGGAGGATGGGGCTAGGCTGTTCTCGGTGGTGGCAGATGACAGAACAAGGAGCAACGGTCTCAAGTTGCAGGGCGGGAGGTCTAGGTTGGACATTAGGAAAAAGTTTTTCACTAGGAGGGTGGTGAAGCACTGGAATGGGTTACCTAGGGAGGTGGTGGAATCTCCATCCTTAGAGGTTTTTAAGCTGAGGCTTGACAAAGCCCTGGTTGGGATGATATAGTTGAGGTTAGTCCTGCTTTGAGCAGGGGGTTGGACTAGATGACCTCCTGAGGTCCCTTCCAACTCTAATATTCTATGATCCAGTGAATATAGTGTACTTGGATTTTTCCCTCACCAAAGCTCTTAAGCAAACTAAGCATGAGAGGGCATAGGATGAGAGGGAAGATGCTGTCATGGATCAGTAATTGGTTAAAAGACAGGATATAAAGGGTAGGAATAAATGGTCAGTTTTCAGAATGGGGAGTGTTAATAGTAGGGCCCCCCCAGAAATTTGTACTGTGACTAGTGCTGTTCAACATATTCACAAATGAGTTGGAAAAGGGACAAACAATGCAGTGTCAAAGTTTGCAGCTGTTAACTATTTTGAGTAATTTTGTAAGTCCAAAACAGATTGTGAGAGGTTATAAAAGAGACCACACAAAGCTGGATGACTGGGCAACAAAATAGCAGATGACATTTAATGTTGATAAATGCAAAGCAATGCAGATGGGAAAACATAATCCCAAGTATACATACGAACTGATGGGGTCTCTATTAGTTGTGCCCTCTCAAAAGATCTTGGAGTCATTGTGCATAGTTCTCTGAAAATACCTGCTCAATATGCAGCAGCAATCAAAAAAGCTAATAATGTTAGAAACCATTAGGAAGGGATAGATAATAAGACAGTAAATGTATAAATCCATGGTACACCCATACCTCAAATACTGTGTGCAGTTCTGATCTCCCCATCTCAAAAAAGAGGCATTAGAAATGGAAAAAAAAAAAAAAAAAAAGGCAACAAAAATGGTTAAGGGTATGGAACACCTATGAGGAGCAATTAAGAAGATTGGGAGTGTTCAGCTTGAAAAAGACAACTAAGGGGGATATGATAGAGGTCTACAAAATTATGAATGGGGTGGAGAAAGTGAATAAGGAAGTCTTATTTACCCTTCCACTTAACACAAGAACCAGGCCTCATCCAATAAAATTAATAGGCAGCAGGTTTAAAACAACAAGAGGAAGTATTGTTTCACACAATGTGTAATCAACCTTTGAAACTCAATCCCAGGGGCTGTTGTGAAGGCCAAAAGTATAACTGGATTCAAAAAAGAATTAAATAAGTTCATGGAGGGTATGTCCATCAATGGCTATTAGCCAAGATGGTTAAGGATGCAACCCCATGCTTTGGGTGTCTCTAAGGCTACGTCTATACTGATGGTGGCAAAATCACCACCGCCAGATCGATCTTTCAGGATCGATTGAACGGTCAGTGAGACCCACTCAATTGATCAGGAAGTCGACTGAGTAAGTCCACACCCTCAAGTAGCGTAGTGCTGCGTCGATGAGAACGCTGTTCCTGTTGGCTCAGCGCAGTGTGAACAGCACGCAGAAGGGAAGCTGAGCAGTCAATGTCAGTTGCGCAAACTAATCTGCGTAGTTTGCGTAACTCCCGTTGACTGCTGCCGAATCGCGGGGTCAGTGTGAACCAACCCTAAGCCTCTGACTGCCAGATGCTGGGACTGGATGACAGGGAATGGATGGATCATTTGATGATTACCCTATTCTGTTCATTCCCTTTGAAGCACCTGGCATTGGCCACTGTCAGAAGACCGGATACTGGGCTAGATGGACCATTGGTCTGACCCAGTATGGCCACTCTTATGTATTTTGCACCAGTTAATCAAGCCCCCTGAATTCTGCCCCCACAGTGAAATGTCTTGCATTTAGAGGTGAGTGCCCTGTTCTAGATTTCCCCTGCACACTCTAGTCCAGTGTTTCCCCAAGCTTTTTCAGTTGTGCCCCCCTCTGTACTCGGTCTGCATCCCCTGAGGACCTGTGATTGGGATCCGGGCTGGGAGCGGGACCAGGGGCCACTGCCAGGAGCGGAGCCGGGGCTGGAACTGGGGCAGGGGCTGCGGCTGGGAGCCATAGTTGTGGCTGGAGCTGAAGGTGGGGTCAGAGCGGGACTGAATTGCACTCCTGCCCTTGCTGCACCCCCACCCCTGCTGTGCTCCCCAATCATTCCTCCACATCCCTCTAGGGGCATGTGCTCCATAGATTGGGGGACCACTGCTCTAATAACTGTTTCAGTCATCTCATATGACACTTGCCTGTGACAATGGGAATTCTATAGAAGGATCAGTTCAGCAGCCAGGTCCAAAGAAAACAAAATTAGCTGCTTGGTATTTGAGAGGCACCAATTAAAACAGGTTATTCAGATGTATTCATATGCACGTTTCTTAGGTTACAGGTTTATTTATTTAGGGCAGGGTGCAAAGACATTAGCATGGATCTAGTCAAAGCAAGGGTAAAACTGGTGACTTATTCCAACATGCTAGAAGCAGCAAGTGAGGGTAAAACATCATTTCATCTCGACATCAGAGTTTTCAGAACTGTTTCACACATCAGGTTTAGGCTAATATGGAAACTCAGCCTGGAGACTAAAATCTAATACTAAGCATCCTTTTGATCCCATATTTAGAAGTGCTTTTATAGTCTCTCTAAAGGTCGTCCTGCTGACAATCACTTTGGTAAGGAGACTTTTGGAGTTTGGAGCTTCATCAATAGAACAGAAGTTCTGGACACCTCAAGAGAGCACAGGTGGGCAAAGAATAAACAGCCTTTATCCCTAAAATATACTCTGTATTCTATAGGTCACAAAAATTCATTTCATCTTCTTGTCTACATATAAACCATGCTCTGCGGTACTCTGGATGTGAGGCAAGCTTTAAAATTTTACAGTGACCATACTAAATTATTCAGAAAATCTAGTTCTTGTTCTGTACCGTGTATCATCACCCCTCCTCCATCCCCCAACATAGGTAAAATGGCTAAATCTCCTTTGAATGGTTGTTGTCATTCATTCAGCCATGACCACCTCTGGTCCAAAGGATCACATGCAATGTACAGAGATCATGTAGGGTGACCATCTGGTTATTTTCCCACATCTTCACTAAGATGACAAATTAAACATTCAGGTTCTTTGTTCTCTGCCTTTGGGAGGAGAGGTCTGCATTGTGTGCTCACCTAGTAACCATTCAAAATAGAAAAACTGGCTCCTCTACATTGCATATAGTTATTTATCCTTTGATTCCCTCCCTCATTACACATGCTATTGGAAATCCCATTGTTTTCTGCAAAGAAGAATAAATAGGAATATTTATCTTAACTTACCGAAAATGTCAAGTCCATAGATCCAACCCACCCAACACACGTATTACAGTTCTGAGGGAAGGTTTACGCTATTGTAGCTCTCCCAAATTTCCTCTTTGGTGCACAATATTTATCTGTCTGCCAGTAGCTGATTGTGAAGTGTTTATATAATTTAAAAAAAATGTTTAATAGCCTGTTCATTAAAGGAATTCACTCTACAAAGCAGCTTTGGAAGCCTTTCAATCTGCCTGGGTCTTCAGCTTGCCTTCACTGACGGGTCTGGTTTTGCTTCCAAGGAGTTGCAAGTGCAAAGTAATGTAACAATTAATTCTTGTCTCCACTTGAAGCAAGCACAAGGGTGTATGTCAATTAACATAGCCAGCCCTGTTCTTTAAAGGAAACACTAAGCATGAGGAAAATATGTAACTTATTTTAAATGTCCTCTAACATTTATGAAACATATTAACTTTTAAATCTAGCTGTTGGGATTCCCTCCTATTTCATAACTTCAACTTGTATATGAAATCAAGACTGCACTGAATGGTCCAAAATGATTTGCTAGAGGAGGAAGAAGTTCCTTTAAAAATAAATTAAATGTACGTCTTTATAGTTTTATGAATATTGCTCTCCTATTAATCAACAATTTGCTGCAATTAAAATAGATTGGTTTATGTAACTCAAATGTGCATACAGATGGTTTCAGTCTTCATCTGCTAAACCAGATGTGCCATCTGTGTTGCTTCAGTTTACAAAAACTTGATAATAATGTTTGAGATAGGACTCTTAACTCATCTTGCTAGCTGGGACTGCATCACAGGATTATCACATGCTGACAACTCAGTGTATCACAAAGGTATCCATTTACTACTAGAGGAGTCTTAGGGGAGAAATCTGTTTCCTCATTTCTAACATTTTACAGGATGCTGGCTTGTGTGTTACTGCTCTCTACTGGATGGGAACTCTCAGCACTTAGAGCAGAGGGGCGTGTCACTGCTTTGCTCTCTTGTGGCTTTCTTGAAAAGAGGCTCTCTGCTTTGGCCATAAGAGCTAATGTAGAATCTCCTTCATCTCATATGGAGCACAATGAGTTCTACCTCATTGTATGTCAGGTTTGCTGACAGTCAAGGTTTCTAAGCATGTGGTCATATACCTTATCTGTGTCACAGGAGTATTACTACTGAATGCCAACAACTTCTGGCTCTGTCTGCCAAGAGCTGAACTGCTCTGAAAATATTAAAGTGTTAGTTAAAATTAGTTAAACAAGGGCCATACTTTAAACACACATTAACCATTCCCTAAAATCTCTTGGTTCAAAAGATATATTTGCAAGCACCTCCCTTGCCACACATTTCTTTATTAAATGATGCAGAACCTCACTGAATTCTACTGAGTCACTCTATTGAGAGCTTTAGGATTGTTCTTAAATTGCATCTGAAATCACTGTCTTAGAGGTTGAATAACTTTATATATCTTTATATGTAAATGTGCCTCCGTTTTGAAGCACTTCATAAATTAATATGTAATGAAACTGTTTGCCTTGAGGTTTTTCTCTGTACTAGCTAACTGGCTGCATTCCAACACGAGCTCTGGTCTGGGAAATGAAACAAACTTTTTGCCGCATTAAATGAATGTATATTTCCTATCCTGCAGAATTTAACTTTGTCATCTCTACAAACAGCTGGGTTTTGTTTTTTTAGTATTATTATTTTCTTTGCACATATCATTTAAAAACAAATCTAATGTACTGATGACTAGATAGCAGATTTAGATGGAAAGTTTAAGTGAATAAAATGATAGTTTTGAAAATAGAGAGACAAGGTGGGCGGGGTAATGTCTTTTATTGGACCAACTTCTGTGGGTGAGAGAGACAAGCTTTTGAGATACACAGAGCTCTTTTTCTTTTGTAACTACTCATTCACATTGTAAATACTCCAAGTTCTGTAGCAGGTAAAGAGAGGTAACACAATTATTTTACCTCTCATGTGCAGGTGTTTGTTGTAATCACTTTCATAGAAAGCTTTGAATCAGTTTTCAAAATCAAAACTTTCTTCTCACTTTATTTCCTATAAGTCTGCACCAAAGCATTACCACTAGGATGCTGTTCGTGCTTTATTTGGAGAATAAAAAGGTAAAGCTTACATCAAGAAACTTTATTTTTATAAGTATTTTAAGTAGTGCCCACGGTCTATAATTGGCTGTGGTAGTGCCCTTTTACTTAAGTCATTTCATGAAGCATTCATCTGTTTGAAATAGATCATTAAGTATTTATAAACAAAATCTCATGCTTCTATTAATGGTTGAGTGGCTATCATAGTTGAATAAAAGTCAGAATACCATGATGGAGGTAGACAATGTAGAAACCAAAATAAAAACGTAAGGGTGGGATTTTGAAAAGCTCTTGGTCTGTGTCTCCACTGAAGTCACTGGGAGTTTCAACATTGACTTCCATGGGAACAGAGGTAGGCCAATAATGAGTACTTTTGAAAACCCCACTCTAACCCTTTAAGTAACTGTGCAAAATGACACTTTCTCAATAAATACTGAATTCCCCACAATGGTCAAGTAAAATGTACTAAATTATAATAATGACCTAAGTTCACTTTCAAGTGTATAAAATTAAAATTGGATTATGCTATGGATTTGAGGGCAGAGTATTTATTAAACTTCTAAAATGTATTAATTGAAGTAAAACTTACAGATCTGCCCAATGCTAAACTATTTATTCAATCTTATATTTAGCTTTGACGCTGGGAGTATCTTTCCCAAACCTGAGGAAGAGCTCTGTGGCTCAAAAGTTTATCTCTCTCAGCCACTGAAGTTGGTCCAATAAAAGACATTACCTCACCCACCTTGTTTCTCTAATATCCTGGGACTGACATGGCTACAACAACACTGCATACAACAAATGCCAAAATGACTGACTCGAGTTATCTATCCTACAGCCTTACTCAGAATCCCACTACTATCCATGCCCAGGACAAGCCTCAGCAAACAGGCTTTGCTCTATACTCTGAAGGCTATCAAATTAATTATATGGCAGACTGGAAATGGAGAGGGAGGAATGAATTTTGGAAGCAAGGGCCTCTCATAGAGTATACCATGCCAGAGGCTTCTTTCATTTAAAGGGCTAGCATGAGTGCCTTTGTTCATATTAGATGTAGCTTGCAAGGTACGCATGGCCCATGCCATTTCAGTCATTTTACAGATCATAAATACTTTTAATTTCACCCAGATATTAGTGGGCACCAACTGCTAATCGTAATACATAGGGCTAACATGCTCCCTAGGGGAAATACTGTTAAAGAAACTGGTTGCTGTTGCTACAACTTCCAGATGATTTTTAGCTCCTTTGAAAGTATATTGCTTTAACCAGCCTTGAGGTGACAAAAGGATGAATGTCTGTGGCACAGGGCTCTTGTGACTCCCCCCCCCCCCCCCCGCACCTCTAACCCAAATAAAGGCACTCTGTGTTTTAATGGAACCCCCCCCCCCCCCCCCCCAACAAACATTTTTCTAAATGAAATCCACTAGATTCTGGGTGATTCTTTTTATATGCATAGTTCTTCCTCAAACATAAAAAGGCATAGACATAGTCCACAATCAAAATCTTCCAATTCTGTGTATAAAATCCCTTGGCCAAGCCCTGTTAACTTTTATTTCACCCCTTGCCAACAGGAATCGCTCCTCTTCTCTGGCCCTGATACCTGCAACCATGATGGAAAGCTTAAACTGCATTATAATGTTTAGTCACTAGGTGGCGCTGTGTGAAGAATGCTGCTGCACACTTTTACTGAGCGTGAAGAGTGTTGCTGGAGTCCATTTTGCCTTTGTCTCTGTGTGACTAACCTGTGCTGGTGTCAGAAGAAGAACAATAGAAACTGCAGAATTTTCATCAAAATGCCAAAGTTTCGCACACCAGAACGTTTCAATTTGACAGCATCATGTTGGCTTGACTGGAAGAAGTGGTTTGCACATTGTTGCATCACAACTAATCTCCACAAGAACAGAGAGGAGGTTCGGGTGTGTTCCTTAGTCTATGCCCTCGGCAAGAAAGCTGAACATATCTTTAAATCCTCTGCCTTTGGCGAGGAGAGCTATAAAAAGAATTATGCTGTAGTACTGGCTAAGAGTGAGGAGCATTTTATACCTCAGCGTAATATGTTTTATGAGCGACCATGTTTCTACCAACGTGTTGAAAAACATAGGGAGGCTGTGGAATCTTTTATGAGACGTATGACATGGCAGAAAACTGATTTTAAAGACAAACAAAGAAGCATACTTTGGAGACAGAGCAGTGATTGACATTTTAGACAAGGGATTGTCAGAAAATCCACAAAAGAAGAGAAATTTAACTCTTTACACAGCAATAAAAATGGCAAGACAATTAAAGGTGATTTAAAAATCACGATAGACGCCAGTGCCTGCCAGAAAGAAACCTAGAGGAAGTAACTTACAGTCCTGATAGAAGATCTAGTACAACTGCAAAAAGCAGTTATAATAAAGCCTCAAAGGAAATGTGGGGTAAGCCCCAGGCAACATATAACACTTTTCAGACTGGATGCACAAAATGTGGGAAAGATCACACTCCAAGAGGTGATTACCCAGCTGGCGGAGCCAAATGCTGTAAATGCAAAATCACTGGACATTTTGCTGCTATCAAAGGCAGTATGGGAAATGACTGTTGAGAGTCAAGAAGCATTTTTTTCTGGGATCAGTCATGTGTAATGACAGAGCCAGCCTAGAAGTGGAACTGAATATTTGTGAAAATACTATTAATTTTAAAATAGAATCAGGTGCAGATGTAATAGTAATCTCAGAAGGGACTTAAAATCACCTTCAAGCCCTCCTGGAGCTGAAACCTGCAGATACTGTCCTAATAGCCCTGGAGGTATTTTGATCTGTATCGAACAATTTTCCACAGAACCAACATACAAGAGAAAAGCTTTAATTGTAATGTGTATATGTTTAGAAGACTGGCACTCTCTTCCATTGAAGCGTGGTTGCCATGATGGGTCTAGTGAGAAAGGTGGACGTTGATGGAATATGTGGTGATACTGGACTTTTAAAAGGGAATTGAATAGAGATAATCTTAACAAACACTGCTGTACCATTGTGCCATATAGTGTATGTACATGTAGTGTACATGTGCCCTGCAGAATTCCTATCCCTTACTTCATAAAGTAGAGACTGAGTCAAAGAGAATGGAAAAGAAGGGCATGACTGAGAAAAACTCTGAGCCAACTACATGGTGTGTGCAGATAATACCTGGTATAAAGAAAAATGGGAAAATATGAATCTGGGTGGATCTTAAAAAACTTAATGAAACAGTTGTGAGAGAGAAACATATCCTGCTGTGATGCTTCGCAGGGTACCCCAGGATGGAGACTCACCTTGTTACCCCTTCCTCCAGCGTGAGGGAGTCTTTTGTGTGGTAGCTGGGTATCAGTTCCCTGTTACTACCAGCCCTTCAGTCACACTCCTCTGGGCTTAGGCCAGCCCTTCCTTTGCCTTGCAGGCTTACAGTTGGTGCTCCCCAATCCTCAAAACCCTTTTAATCATTCCTGTTGTAATCTCCAGCCCCTAACCGCTGGCTACTCAGAGCATTTCCAGAACCTTTGCACTCAAAGTTGCAATGTACCCCTGTTTACCAGTTTTGCCATAAGCCACCACTCTTGTAAGCCACACAGCATTTGTGAGCACTTATAATAAAACAGAAGTAGTTAATTTAAGAAAGAGAATATTCAGCTAGAAACAAGTGGCTACAATATAAAACAAAATCATAGAACATGAAGCTAGGTCTACACTTATCATTAGAAAAGGTAACTATCTAAGGGCTGGTCTACACTAGAGAGTTTTGTCAACCAAAGTCAGCTTTTTTAGGCAAAACAGAAGTGGTGTACACACTGCAATCCCCCTCCTGCCAAGAAAACTGCCCTGTTTTTTCAACAAAAGAAAACCACCTCGCTGAGAGGCATAGAGTTTTTTTCAGCAAAGTTTAAGCAATAAAGCATCAGTGTAGGCAACACCCTTGGTTATATCATGTAAATGACCTCCAGACATATCCCACAATGCCCATTGTGACTGCTCTGGTAAGCAGTTTGAAATTGGCTGCCCTGCAGTCATCCGTCCCTCCCCTTTCAAAGCCCCCAGGAAGTTTTCAAAGAACTCACGGTGGAGAACTCACTCCACAGTTGCAGCAAACAAAGTCCTGCCTGCCTTAAACTACAGGGAGGTGGGTAACTCCTGATGTGCTGTGCAGAACCAGGGAGGGAGGCAGGGGCTGTGTACCCCTCTCCCTGGGGTTGTACCAGTCTCCACTGCGATGGGGTGAGGTATGGGGGACACAAACTGTGTGTGCAGCAGCTTCTGCCTCAAGATTGGTTATTTCCAGCTGCTGCTGTCTGAACTTAAAGAGACAGTGTGCGACATACTCACTGTCCCACATCACACACTGTCTGTCTGTCTCTCTCTCTCTTGCTCACACACACACATACACTCTCTCTGTCACACACTCTCCCTCCCCACCTCACTTCCATGGGCTTTTTATGTTTGTGTTCAGCAATGTCAGTTTGGCTGACAGGACAGTTTTACAGCAGCTGTTAAACTAGTAGGATGCCCATGGAACGCTGGGATTCAGAAACCTTCATCATGTGACGCTGTGCCTGCCCCATGCGGCATTGCAAACCCTTCCCAAAGCACCCTGTGTGCAGCTGCACAGTGGAATAGCTACCCCCAGTGCACTGCTCCCTGTGTCGACAAAAGAGCTGATAGTGTGAACGCGCTTCACTGACACAAGCAGACAGTGAAGACATGCAACAGCGATTTAATTACAGCTGTGGCTGTATGCCAGCAATACTTGTGTCGACAAAACTTTCTAGTGTAGACATAGCCTAATAGCGTAGATATCCCCACAAAGTTTTAGGCTAGTGCAGAGCTGGCTGGTTTCACAACAACATGGTTTCACGTTATGAACCCACTTCTCCTTTAGCCAGGGATCTTCCTCAATGAACGGATCCAGAGTGCTTTCCCCTACACTGTTATGCTGAGAGCAGTCTCTTATTTCTGTTCCCAGACAGAGCGAACCCTGGCCATGTTGCAGAGTTTCTTTTCTACCAGGTATGTGCTTTCAATTATTTGTTCTTATCGTTGTTGAGTTTCCATTGACTGCTCTGGGATATGACAGTAGAACCTTCAATTACTTTGCTGGTTGACTAGGGAGGGGTGACAACTCCCTCTTGCTTGAGTGGATCATCACGGAGGCCTTGTCTACACTAGAAAGATTTGTCGATGATAGTTACATCGGTAATAAAAATGAGCTGTAATTACAATGCTAGCACCAGTCCACATAGCAGTCATTGTGCTGACAAAGTGCGTCTACACTTGGTGCTCTGGTATCAACAGTAAGAACAGTGCACTGTGGGAAGCTATCCCACTGGGCAACTTGTCACCTTCTGCCACTAGGAATTGTGCGAAGGGAGAGAGGCGCGCAAGTTTCCTGGGAAAGGAAAGAGGGGCCTGAGAGAGAGAACGTGTCCTCTCATGCTACCTTCCCTCCTCGCTAAGGTGGCATGGGCCAGCCCGGAGAAAAGCCCGGGAGGAGGGCCCAGGGGGGCAACGGATAAGGTGCGTGACTACGGATCAGGAGTTTGCGGCTTGGACTCGTGCCTGTCTTGCGGAGCGTTCCGGCGGCCTTGCCCCGCTGCTGCGGCAGCCCTCCACTTGACCGGCTCCTCTGGGACCTCTTTCAAGCAAAAAGAAGGTCACCGCGTTCCTGAAGGGGACACAGCAACAGGGCCTGCACAGCTCGGGAGAGGATGAATGGGGACAAAGGCAGCACAGCCTGACCCCGGTGTGATTTGAACACACAACCTTCTGATCTGGAGTCAGACGCGCTACCGTTGCGCCACGAGGCCTGCTGGTGAGAAGAGGCGCCTTTGGCCGGGCCTGGTGGGTGGACGGGCAGAATGACTTTCCTTCCTGTCGAGCAAGCGAGGGCTCACCATCTCGTCCCCTCCCGTCCCGATCTCACGGCCGAGCCAGGAGCTCCAAGGAGGCCCTTTCGGCCCTGCTCCACAGGAAGCAAGCCGCCAGGATGAGAACCGTCCCCACGTGCCTGATCAGCAACCCTTCAGTCCCTTTCCACTCACCAGAGCAGGACCTTGAGCGTACGCGGGTTGACCTGGTGGCCAAAGCATTCCCAGCCTGCGCTTGCACATCCTGCGGCCCTGGCTAAAGCGCGGGAAGGGGCTTAATGGTGCTCCCGTAACAGCACAGTCCTCAGCAAACTGCTCCTGGACCCTCACCGCTGCTTCCCGAGAAGGAAGAAAGGGACGAAAAAGCCGTAACACAGATACCAAGAGGCTCCCTTAAGCAGCTCAGCGAGTGACACGGGTCTGTGCAATCACAGCCTTCGGGCCTGGAGCAGATGCCCTGCCAACCACATACAGCAGGCTGGCTCGGGGAAAGGCAGCCAATGCATTGCGTGGAAATCGAACAAGGGGCCTCGGGGCCGGCCGAGGAAAACCCCAGCCCTGAAGAACCAAGGCCCTGCCCCCGGAGCCCGCAAGGACTGCAGCTAGAGTGTTTCCTTTCCGCCAGTCCCTTCAGCCAATGCCAGCTAGGTCTTTCTGCCTCTTTCTGGGGCCTGCTATGGCAGCCAATGGGCGGCTCTCTGCCCCGGCATCCCCAGTAAACCGGTATTCAGTTCCGATAGCCCGGCGGTTCTCGTCTTTGCTTCACGTACGGAGGCCCCTGCTTTGAAGCTGGTCAGAAACTGCCCTGCCCAAGGACACTGGGAAAGGCAGGATTTGACAATGCGCATGGGCACTCTCGGCTACTCGGCGCCCAGCCGTGGAATTGCGTCTTCCCCGTTCCTTGTCTTTGCTCGCAGATGCCTTTCTTCTGGCATTATGTCCAAGTTTCCTGGGAAAGGAAAGAGGGGCCTGAGAGAGAGAACGTGTCCTCTCACGCTACCTTCCCTCCTCGCTAAGGTGGCATGGGCCAGCCCGGAGAAAAGCCCGGGAGGAGGGCCCAGGGGGGCAACGGATAAGGTGCGTGACTACGGATCAGGAGTTTGCGGCTTGGACTCGTGCCTGTCTTGCGGAGCGTTCCGGCGGCCTTGCCCCGCTGCTGCGGCAGCCCTCCACTTGACCGGCTCCTCTGGGACCTCTTTCAAGCAAAAAGAAGGTCACCGCGTTCCTGAAGGGGACACAGCAACAGGGCCTGCACAGCTCGGGAGAGGATGAATGGGGACAAAGGCAGCACAGCCTGACCCCGGTGTGATTTGAACACACAACCTTCTGATCTGGAGTCAGACGCGCTACCGTTGCGCCACGAGGCCTGCTGGTGAGAAGAGGCGCCTTTGGCCGGGCCTGGTGGGTGGACGGGCAGAATGACTTTCCTTCCTGTCGAGCAAGCGAGGGCTCACCATCTCGTCCCCTCCCGTCCCGATCTCACGGCCGAGCCAGGAGCTCCAAGGAGGCCCTTTCGGCCCTGCTCCACAGGAAGCAAGCCGCCAGGATGAGAACCGTCCCCACGTGCCTGATCAGCAACCCTTCAGTCCCTTTCCACTCACCAGAGCAGGACCTTGAGCGTACGCGGGTTGACCTGGTGGCCAAAGCATTCCCAGCCTGCGCTTGCACATCCTGCGGCCCTGGCTAAAGCGCGGGAAGGGGCTTAATGGTGCTCCCGTAACAGCACAGTCCTCAGCAAACTGCTCCTG
Organism: Emydura macquarii macquarii; assembly: GCF_026122565.2. Lineage (NCBI taxonomy): Eukaryota > Metazoa > Chordata > Testudines > Chelidae > Emydura > Emydura macquarii. The sequence goes on from NW_027131283.1 coordinate 12,883,086, forward strand.
GACCCTCACCGCTGCTTCCCGAGAAGGAAGAAAGGGACGAAAAAGCCGTAACACAGATACCAAGAGGCTCCCTTAAGCAGCTCAGCGAGTGACACGGGTCTGTGCAATCACAGCCTTCGGGCCTGGAGCAGATGCCCTGCCAACCACATACAGCAGGCTGGCTCGGGGAAAGGCAGCCAATGCATTGCGTGGAAATCGAACAAGGGGCCTCGGGGCCGGCCGAGGAAAACCCCAGCCCTGAAGAACCAAGGCCCTGCCCCCGGAGCCCGCAAGGACTGCAGCTAGAGTGTTTCCTTTCCGCCAGTCCCTTCAGCCAATGCCAGCTAGGTCTTTCTGCCTCTTTCTGGGGCCTGCTATGGCAGCCAATGGGCGGCTCTCTGCCCCGGCATCCCCAGTAAACCGGTATTCAGTTCCGATAGCCCGGCGGTTCTCGTCTTTGCTTCACGTACGGAGGCCCCTGCTTTGAAGCTGGTCAGAAACTGCCCTGCCCAAGGACACTGGGAAAGGCAGGATTTGACAATGCGCATGGGCACTCTCGGCTACTCGGCGCCCAGCCGTGGAATTGCGTCTTCCCCGTTCCTTGTCTTTGCTCGCAGATGCCTTTCTTCTGGCATTATGTCCAAGTTTCCTGGGAAAGGAAAGAGGGGCCTGAGAGAGAGAACGTGTCCTCTCACGCTACCTTCCCTCCTCGCTAAGGTGGCATGGGCCAGCCCGGAGAAAAGCCCGGGAGGAGGGCCCAGGGGGGCAACGGATAAGGTGCGTGACTACGGATCAGGAGTTTGCGGCTTGGACTCGTGCCTGTCTTGCGGAGCGTTCCGGCGGCCTTGCCCCGCTGCTGCGGCAGCCCTCCACTTGACCGGCTCCTCTGGGACCTCTTTCAAGCAAAAAGAAGGTCACCGCGTTCCTGAAGGGGACACAGCAACAGGGCCTGCACAGCTCGGGAGAGGATGAATGGGGACAAAGGCAGCACAGCCTGACCCCGGTGTGATTTGAACACACAACCTTCTGATCTGGAGTCAGACGCGCTACCGTTGCGCCACGAGGCCTGCTGGTGAGAAGAGGCGCCTTTGGCCGGGCCTGGTGGGTGGACGGGCAGAATGACTTTCCTTCCTGTCGAGCAAGCGAGGGCTCACCATCTCGTCCCCTCCCGTCCCGATCTCACGGCCGAGCCAGGAGCTCCAAGGAGGCCCTTTCGGCCCTGCTCCACAGGAAGCAAGCCGCCAGGATGAGAACCGTCCCCACGTGCCTGATCAGCAACCCTTCAGTCCCTTTCCACTCACCAGAGCAGGACCTTGAGCGTACGCGGGTTGACCTGGTGGCCAAAGCATTCCCAGCCTGCGCTTGCACATCCTGCGGCCCTGGCTAAAGCGCGGGAAGGGGCTTAATGGTGCTCCCGTAACAGCACAGTCCTCAGCAAACTGCTCCTGGACCCTCACCGCTGCTTCCCGAGAAGGAAGAAAGGGACGAAAAAGCCGTAACACAGATACCAAGAGGCTCCCTTAAGCAGCTCAGCGAGTGACACGGGTCTGTGCAATCACAGCCTTCGGGCCTGGAGCAGATGCCCTGCCAACCACATACAGCAGGCTGGCTCGGGGAAAGGCAGCCAATGCATTGCGTGGAAATCGAACAAGGGGCCTCGGGGCCGGCCGAGGAAAACCCCAGCCCTGAAGAACCAAGGCCCTGCCCCCCGGAGCCCGCAAGGACTGCAGCTAGAGTGTTTCCTTTCCGCCAGTCCCTTCAGCCAATGCCAGCTAGGTCTTTCTGCCTCTTTCTGGGGCCTGCTATGGCAGCCAATGGGCGGCTCTCTGCCCCGGCATCCCCAGTAAACCGGTATTCAGTTCCGATAGCCCGGCGGTTCTCGTCTTTGCTTCACGTACGGAGGCCCCTGCTTTGAAGCTGGTCAGAAACTGCCCTGCCCAAGGACACTGGGAAAGGCAGGATTTGACAATGCGCATGGGCACTCTCGGCTACTCGGCGCCCAGCCGTGGAATTGCGTCTTCCCCATTCCTTGTCTTTGCTCGCAGATGCCTTTCTTCTGGCATTATGTCCAAGTTTCCTGGGAAAGGAAAGAGGGGCCTGAGAGAGAGAACGTGTCCTCTCACGCTACCTTCCCTCCTCGCTAAGGTGGCATGGGCCAGCCCGGAGAAAAGCCCGGGAGGAGGGCCCAGGGGGGCAACGGATAAGGTGCGTGACTACGGATCAGGAGTTTGCGGCTTGGACTCGTGCCTGTCTTGCGGAGCGTTCCGGCGGCCTTGCCCCGCTGCTGCGGCAGCCCTCCACTTGACCAGCTCCTCTGGGACCTCTTTCAAGCAAAAAGAAGGTCACCGCGTTCCTGAAGGGGACACAGCAACAGGGCCTGCACAGCTCGGGAGAGGATGAATGGGGACAAAGGCAGCACAGCCTGACCCCGGTGTGATTTGAACACACAACCTTCTGATCTGGAGTCAGACGCGCTACCGTTGCGCCACGAGGCCTGCTGGTGAGAAGAGGCGCCTTTGGCCGGGCCTGGTGGGTGGACGGGCAGAATGACTTTCCTTCCTGTCGAGCAAGCGAGGGCTCACCATCTCGTCCCCTCCCGTCCCGATCTCACGGCCGAGCCAGGAGCTCCAAGGAGGCCCTTTCGGCCCTGCTCCACAGGAAGCAAGCCGCCAGGATGAGAACCGTCCCCACGTGCCTGATCAGCAACCCTTCAGTCCCTTTCCACTCACCAGAGCAGGACCTTGAGCGTACGCGGGTTGACCTGGTGGCCAAAGCATTCCCAGCCTGCGCTTGCACATCCTGCGGCCCTGGCTAAAGCGCGGGAAGGGGCTTAATGGTGCTCCCGTAACAGCACAGTCCTCAGCAAAGTGCTCCTGGACCCTCACCGCTGCTTCCCGAGAAGGAAGAAAGGGACGAAAAAGCCGTAACACAGATACCAAGAGGCTCCCTTAAGCAGCTCAGCGAGTGACACGGGTCTGTGCAATCACAGCCTTCGGGCCTGGAGCAGATGCCCTGCCAACCACATACAGCAGGCTGGCTCGGGGAAAGGCAGCCAATGCATTGCGTGGAAATCGAACAAGGGGCCTCGGGGCCGGCCGAGGAAAACCCCAGCCCTGAAGAACCAAGGCCCTGCCCCCCGGAGCCCGCAAGGACTGCAGCTAGAGTGTTTCCTTTCCGCCAGTCCCTTCAGCCAATGCCAGCTAGGTCTTTCTGCCTCTTTCTGGGGCCTGCTATGGCAGCCAATGGGCGGCTCTCTGCCCCGGCATCCCCAGTAAACCGGTATTCAGTTCCGATAGCCCGGCGGTTCTCGTCTTTGCTTCACGTACGGAGGCCCCTGCTTTGAAGCTGGTCAGAAACTGCCCTGCCCAAGGACACTGGGAAAGGCAGGATTTGACAATGCGCATGGGCACTCTCGGCTACTCGGCGCCCAGCCGTGGAATTGCGTCTTCCCCGTTCCTTGTCTTTGCTCGCAGATGCCTTTCTTCTGGCATTATGTCCAAGTTTCCTGGGAAAGGAAAGAGGGGCCTGAGAGAGAGAACGTGTCCTCTCACGCTACCTTCCCTCCTCGCTAAGGTGGCATGGGCCAGCCCGGAGAAAAGCCCGGGAGGAGGGCCCAGGGGGGCAACGGATAAGGTGCGTGACTACGGATCAGGAGTTTGCGGCTTGGACTCGTGCCTGTCTTGCGGAGCGTTCCGGCGGCCTTGCCCCGCTGCTGCAGCAGCCCTCCACTTGACCGGCTCCTCTGGGACCTCTTTCAAGCAAAAAGAAGGTCACCGCGTTCCTGAAGGGGACACAGCAACAGGGCCTGCACAGCTCGGGAGAGGATGAATGGGGACAAAGGCAGCACAGCCTGACCCCGGTGTGATTTGAACACACAACCTTCTGATCTGGAGTCAGACGCGCTACCGTTGCGCCACGAGGCCTGCTGGTGAGAAGAGGCACCTTTGGCCGGGCCTGGTGGGTGGACGGGCAGAATGACTTTCCTTCCTGTCGAGCAAGCGAGGGCTCACCATCTCGTCCCCTCCCGTCCCGATCTCACGGCCGAGCCAGGAGCTCCAAGGAGGCCCTTTCGGCCCTGCTCCACAGGAAGCAAGCCGCCAGGATGAGAACCGTCCCCACGTGCCTGATCAGCAACCCTTCAGTCCCTTTCCACTCACCAGAGCAGGACCTTGAGCGTACGCGGGTTGACCTGGTGGCCAAAGCATTCCCAGCCTGCGCTTGCACATCCTGCGGCCCTGGCTAAAGCGCGGGAAGGGGCTTAATGGTGCTCCCGTAACAGCACAGTCCTCAGCAAACTGCTCCTGGACCCTCACCGCTGCTTCCCGAGAAGGAAGAAAGGGACGAAAAAGCCGTAACACAGATACCAAGAGGCTCCCTTAAGCAGCTCAGCGAGTGACACGGGTCTGTGCAATCACAGCCTTCGGGCCTGGAGCAGATGCCCTGCCAACCACATACAGCAGGCTGGCTCGGGGAAAGGCAGCCAATGCATTGCGTGGAAATCGAACAAGGGGCCTCGGGGCCGGCCGAGGAAAACCCCAGCCCTGAAGAACCAAGGCCCTGCCCCCCGGAGCCCGCAAGGACTGCAGCTAGAGTGTTTCCTTTCCGCCAGTCCCTTCAGCCAATGCCAGCTAGGTCTTTCTGCCTCTTTCTGGGGCCTGCTATGGCAGCCAATGGGCGGCTCTCTGCCCCGGCATCCCCAGTAAACCGGTATTCAGTTCCGATAGCCCGGCGGTTCTCGTCTTTGCTTCACGTACGGAGGCCCCTGCTTTGAAGCTGGTCAGAAACTGCCCTGCCCAAGGACACTGGGAAAGGCAGGATTTGACAATGCGCATGGGCACTCTCGGCTACTCGGCGCCCAGCCGTGGAATTGCGTCTTCCCCGTTCCTTGTCTTTGCTCGCAGATGCCTTTCTTCTGGCATTATGTCCAAGTTTCCTGGGAAAGGAAAGAGGGGCCTGAGAGAGAGAACGTGTCCTCTCACGCTACCTTCCCTCCTCGCTAAGGTGGCATGGGCCAGCCCGGAGAAAAGCCCGGGAGGAGGGCCCAGGGGGGCAACGGATAAGGTGCGTGACTACGGATCAGGAGTTTGCGGCTTGGACTCGTGCCTGTCTTGCGGAGCGTTCCGGCGGCCTTGCCCCGCTGCTGCAGCAGCCCTCCACTTGACCGGCTCCTCTGGGACCTCTTTCAAGCAAAAAGAAGGTCACCGCGTTCCTGAAGGGGACACAGCAACAGGGCCTGCACAGCTCGGGAGAGGATGAATGGGGACAAAGGCAGCACAGCCTGACCCCGGTGTGATTTGAACACACAACCTTCTGATCTGGAGTCAGACGCGCTACCGTTGCACCACGAGGCCTGCTGGTGAGAAGAGGCGCCTTTGGCCGGGCCTGATGGGTGGACGGGCAGAATGACTTTCCTTCCTGTCGAGCAAGCGAGGGCTCACCATCTCGTCCCCTCCCGTCCCGATCTCACGGCCGAGCCAGGAGCTCCAAGGAGGCCCTTTCGGCCCTGCTCCACAGGAAGCAAGCCGCCAGGATGAGAACCGTCCCCACGTGCCTGATCAGCAACCCTTCAGTCCCTTTCCACTCACCAGAGCAGGACCTTGAGCGTACGCGGGTTGACCTGGTGGCCAAAGCATTCCCAGCCTGCGCTTGCACATCCTGCGGCCCTGGCTAAAGCGCGGGAAGGGGCTTAATGGTGCTCCCGTAACAGCACAGTCCTCAGCAAACTGCTCCTGGACCCTCACCGCTGCTTCCTGAGAAGGAAGAAAGGGACGAAAAAGCCGTAACACAGATACCAAGAGGCTCCCTTAAGCAGCTCAGCGAGTGACACGGGTCTGTGCAATCACAGCCTTCGGGCCTGGAGCAGATGCCCTGCCAACCACATACAGCAGGCTGGCTCGGGGAAAGGCAGCCAATGCATTGCGTGGAAATCGAACAAGGGGCCTCGGGGCCGGCCGAGGAAAACCCCAGCCCTGAAGAACCAAGGCCCTGCCCCCGGAGCCCGCAAGGACTGCAGCTAGAGTGTTTCCTTTCCGCCAGTCCCTTCAGCCAATGCCAGCTAGGTCTTTCTGCCTCTTTCTGGGGCCTGCTATGGCAGCCAATGGGCGGCTCTCTGCCCCGGCATCCCCAGTAAACCGGTATTCAGTTCCGATAGCCCGGCGGTTCTCGTCTTTGCTTCACGTACGGAGGCCCCTGCTTTGAAGCTGGTCAGAAACTGCCCTGCCCAAGGACACTGGGAAAGGCAGGATTTGACAATGCGCATGGGCACTCTCGGCTACTCGGCGCCCAGCCGTGGAATTGCGTCTTCCCCGTTCCTTGTCTTTGCTCGCAGATGCCTTTCTTCTGGCATTATGTCCAAGTTTCCTGGGAAAGGAAAGAGGGGCCTGAGAGAGAGAACGTGTCCTCTCACGCTACCTTCCCTCCTCGCTAAGGTGGCATGGGCCAGCCCGGAGAAAAGCCCGGGAGGAGGGCCCAGGGGGGCAACGGATAAGGTGCGTGACTACGGATCAGGAGTTTGCGGCTTGGACTCGTGCCTGTCTTGCGGAGCGTTCCGGCGGCCTTGCCCCGCTGCTGCAGCAGCCCTCCACTTGACCGGCTCCTCTGGGACCTCTTTCAAGCAAAAAGAAGGTCACCGCGTTCCTGAAGGGGACACAGCAACAGGGCCTGCACAGCTCGGGAGAGGATGAATGGGGACAAAGGCAGCACAGCCTGACCCCGGTGTGATTTGAACACACAACCTTCTGATCTGGAGTCAGACGCGCTACCGTTGCGCCACGAGGCCTGCTGGTGAGAAGAGGCGCCTTTGGCCGGGCCTGGTGGGTGGACGGGCAGAATGACTTTCCTTCCTGTCGAGCAAGCGAGGGCTCACCATCTCGTCCCCTCCCGTCCCGATCTCACGGCCGAGCCAGGAGCTCCAAGGAGGCCCTTTCGGCCCTGCTCCACAGGAAGCAAGCCGCCAGGATGAGAACCGTCCCCACGTGCCTGATCAGCAACCCTTCAGTCCCTTTCCACTCACCAGAGCAGGACCTTGAGCGTACGCGGGTTGACCTGGTGGCCAAAGCATTCCCAGCCTGCGCTTGCACATCCTGCGGCCCTGGCTAAAGCGCGGGAAGGGGCTTAATGGTGCTCCCGTAACAGCACAGTCCTCAGCAAACTGCTCCTGGACCCTCACCGCTGCTTCCCGAGAAGGAAGAAAGGGACGAAAAAGCCGTAACACAGATACCAAGAGGCTCCCTTAAGCAGCTCAGCGAGTGACACGGGTCTGTGCAATCACAGCCTTCGGGCCTGGAGCAGATGCCCTGCCAACCACATACAGCAGGCTGGCTCGGGGAAAGGCAGCCAATGCATTGCGTGGAAATCGAACAAGGGGCCTCGGGGCCGGCCGAGGAAAACCCCAGCCCTGAAGAACCAAGGCCCTGCCCCCGGAGCCCGCAAGGACTGCAGCTAGAGTGTTTCCTTTCCGCCAGTCCCTTCAGCCAATGCCAGCTAGGTCTTTCTGCCTCTTTCTGGGGCCTGCTATGGCAGCCAATGGGCGGCTCTCTGCCCCGGCATCCCCAGTAAACCGGTATTCAGTTCCGATAGCCCGGCGGTTCTCGTCTTTGCTTCACGTACGGAGGCCCCTGCTTTGAAGCTGGTCAGAAACTGCCCTGCCCAAGGACACTGGGAAAGGCAGGATTTGACAATGCGCATGGGCACTCTCGGCTACTCGGCGCCCAGCCGTGGAATTGCGTCTTCCCCGTTCCTTGTCTTTGCTCGCAGATGCCTTTCTTCTGGCATTATGTCCAAGTTTCCTGGGAAAGGAAAGAGGGGCCTGAGAGAGAGAACGTGTCCTCTCACGCTACCTTCCCTCCTCGCTAAGGTGGCATGGGCCAGCCCGGAGAAAAGCCCGGGAGGGCAACGGATAAGGTGCGTGACTACGGATCAGGAGTTTGCGGCTTGGACTCGTGCCTGTCTTGCGGAGCGTTCCGGCGGCCTTGCCCCGCTGCTGCGGCAGCCCTCCACTTGACCGGCTCCTCTGGGACCTCTTTCAAGCAAAAAGAAGGTCACCGCGTTCCTGAAGGGGACACAGCAACAGGGCCTGCACAGCTCGGGAGAGGATGAATGGGGACAAAGGCAGCACAGCCTGACCCCGGTGTGATTTGAACACACAACCTTCTGATCTGGAGTCAGACGCGCTACCGTTGCGCCACGAGGCCTGCTGGTGAGAAGAGGCGCCTTTGGCCGGGCCTGGTGGGTGGACGGGCAGAATGACTTTCCTTCCTGTCGAGCAAGCGAGGGCTCACCATCTCGTCCCCTCCCGTCCCGATCTCACGGCCGAGCCAGGAGCTAGAAGGAGGCCCTTTCGGCCCTGCTCCACAGGAAGCAAGCCGCCAGGATGAGAACCGTCCCCACGTGCCTGATCAGCAACCCTTCAGTCCCTTTCCACTCACCAGAGCAGGACCTTGAGCGTACGCGGGTTGACCTGGTGGCCAAAGCATTCCCAGCCTGCGCTTGCACATCCTGCGGCCCTGGCTAAAGCGCGGGAAGGGGCTTAATGGTGCTCCCGTAACAGCACAGTCCTCAGCAAACTGCTCCTGGACCCTCACCGCTGCTTCCCGAGAAGGAAGAAAGGGACAAAAAAGCCGTAACACAGATACCAAGAGGCTCCCTTAAGCAGCTCAGCGAGTGACACGGGTCTGTGCAATCACAGCCTTCGGGCCTGGAGCAGATGCCCTGCCAACCACATACAGCAGGCTGGCTCGGGGAAAGGCAGCCAATGCATTGCGTGGAAATCGAACAAGGGGCCTCGGGGCCGGCCGAGGAAAACCCCAGCCCTGAAGAACCAAGGCCCTGCCCCCGGAGCCCGCAAGGACTGCAGCTAGAGTGTTTCCTTTCCGCCAGTCCCTTCAGCCAATGCCAGCTAGGTCTTTCTGCCTCTTTCTGGGGCCTGCTATGGCAGCCAATGGGCGGCTCTCTGCCCCGGCATCCCCAGTAAACCGGTATTCAGTTCCGATAGCCTGGCGGTTCTCGTCTTTGCTTCACGTACGGAGGCCCCTGCTTTGAAGCTGGTCAGAAACTGCCCTGCCCAAGGACACTGGGAAAGGCAGGATTTGACAATGCGCATGGGCACTCTCGGCTACTCGGCGCCCAGCCGTGGAATTGCGTCTTCCCCGTTCCTTGTCTTTGCTCGCAGATGCCTTTCTTCTGGCATTATGTCCAAGTTTCCTGGGAAAGGAAAGAGGGGCCTGAGAGAGAGAACGTGTCCTCTCACGCTACCTTCCCTCCTCGCTAAGGTGGCATGGGCCAGCCCGGAGAAAAGCCCGGGAGGAGGGCCCAGGGGGGCAACGGATAAGGTGCGTGACTACGGATCAGGAGTTTGCGGCTTGGACTCGTGCCTGTCTTGCGGAGCGTTCCGGCGGCCTTGCCCCGCTGCTGCGGCAGCCCTCCACTTGACCGGCTCCTCTGGGACCTCTTTCAAGCAAAAAGAAGGTCACCGCGTTCCTGAAGGGGACACAGCAACAGGGCCTGCACAGCTTGGGAGAGGATGCCCCCCAGAGGGGTGAATGGGGACAAAGGCAGCACAGCCTGACCCCGGTGTGATTTGAACACACAACCTTCTGATCTGGAGTCAGACGCGCTACCGTTGCGCCACGAGGCCTGCTGGTGAGAAGAGGCGCCTTTGGCCGGGCCTGGTGGGTGGACGGGCAGAATGACTTTCCTTCCTGTCGAGCAAGCGAGGGCTCACCATCTCGTCCCCTCCCGTCCCGATCTCACGGCCGAGCCAGGAGCTAGAAGGAGGCCCTTTCGGCCCTGCTCCACAGGAAGCAAGCCGCCAGGATGAGAACCGTCCCCACGTGCCTGATCAGCAACCCTTCAGTCCCTTTCCACTCACCAGAGCAGGACCTTGAGCGTATGCGGGTTGACCAGGTGGCCAAAACATTCCCAGCCTGCGCTTGCACATCCTGCGGCCCTGGCTAAAGCGCGGGAAGGGGCTTAATGGTGCTCCCGTAACAGCACAGTCCTCAGCAAACTGCTCCTGGACCCTCACCGCTGCTTCCCGAGAAGGAAGAAAGGGACAAAAAAGCCGTAACACAGATACCAAGAGGCTCCCTTAAGCAGCTCAGCGAGTGACACGGGTCTGTGCAATCACAGCCTTCGGGCCTGGAGCAGCTGCCCTGCCAACCACATACAGCAGGCTGGCTCGGGGAAAGGCAGCCAATGCATTGAGTGGAAATCGAACAAGGGGCCTCGGGGCCGGCCGACGAAAACCCCAGCCCTGAAGAACCAAGGCCCTGCCCCCTCGGAGCCCGCAAGGACTGCAGCTAGAGTGTTTCCTTTCCGCCAGTCCCTTCAGCCAATGCCAGCTAGGTCTTTCTGCCTCTTTCTGGGGCCTGCTATGGCAGCCAATGGGCGGCTCTCTGCCCCGGCATCCCCAGTAAACCGGTATTCAGTTCCGATAGCCTGGCGGTTCTCGTCTTTGCTTCACGTACGGAGGCCCCTGCTTTGAAGCTGGTCAGAAACTGCCCTGCCCAAGGACACTGGGAAAGGCAGGATTTGACAATGCGCATGGGCACTCTCGGCTACTCGGCGCCCAGCCGTGGAATTGCGTCTTCCCCGTTCCTTGTCTTTGCTCGCAGATGCCTTTCTTCTGGCATTATGTCCAAGTTTCCTGGGAAAGGAAAGAGGGGCCTGAGAGAGAGAACGTGTCCTCTCACGCTACCTTCCCTCCTCGCTAAGGTGGCATGGGCCAGCCCGGAGAAAAGCCCGGGAGGGCAACGGATAAGGTGCGTGACTACGGATCAGGAGTTTGCGGCTTGGACTCGTGCCTGTCTTGCGGAGCGTTCCGGCGGCCTTGCCCCGCTGCTGCGGCAGCCCTCCACTTGACCGGCTCCTCTGGGACCTCTTTCAAGCAAAAAGAAGGTCACCGCGTTCCTGAAGGGGACACAGCAACAGGGCCTGCACAGCTTGGGAGAGGATGCCCCCCAGAGGGGTGAACGGGGACAAAGGCAGCACAGCCTGACCCCGGTGTGATTTGAACACACAACCTTCTGATCTGGAGTCAGACGCGCTACCGTTGCGCCACGAGGCCTGCTGGTGAGAAGAGGCGCCTTTGGCCGGGCCTGGTGGGTGGACGGGCAGAATGACTTTCCTTCCTGTCGAGCAAGCGAGGGCTCACCATCTCGTCCCCTCCCGTCCCGATCTCACGGCCGAGCCAGGAGCTCGAAGGAGGCCCTTTCGGCCCTGCTCCACAGGAAGCAAGCCGCCAGGATGAGAACCGTCCCCACGTGCCTGATCAGCAACCCTTCAGTCCCTTTCCACTCACCAGAGCAGGACCTTGAGCGTATGCGGGTTGACCAGGTGGCCAAAACATTCCCAGCCTGCGCTTGCACATCCTGCGGCCCTGGCTAAAGCGCGGGAAGGGGCTTAATGGTGCTCCCGTAACAGCACAGTCCTCAGCAAACTGCTCCTGGACCCTCACCGCTGCTTCCCGAGAAGGAAGAAAGGGACAAAAAAGCCGTAACACAGATACCAAGAGGCTCCCTTAAGCAGCTCAGCGAGTGACACGGGTCTGTGCAATCACAGCCTTCGGGCCTGGAGCAGCTGCCCTGCCAACCACATACAGCAGGCTGGCTCGGGGAAAGGCAGCCAATGCATTGAGTGGAAATCGAACAAGGGGCCTCGGGGCCGGCCGACGAAAACCCCAGCCCTGAAGAACCAAGGCCCTGCCCCCTCGGAGCCCGCAAGGACTGCAGCTAGAGTGTTTCCTTTCCGCCAGTCCCTTCAGCCAATGCCAGCTAGGTCTTTCTGCCTCTTTCTGGGGCCTGCTATGGCAGCCAATGGGCGGCTCTCTGCCCCGGCATCCCCAGTAAACCGGTATTCAGTTCCGATAGCCTGGCGGTTCTCGTCTTTGCTTCACGTACGGAGGCCCCTGCTTTGAAGCTGGTCAGAAACTGCCCTGCCCAAGGACACTGGGAAAGGCAGGATTTGACAATGCGCATGGGCACTCTCGGCTACTCGGCGCCCAGCCGTGGAATTGCGTCTTCCCCGTTCCTTGTCTTTGCTCGCAGATGCCTTTCTTCTGGCATTATGTCCAAGTTTCCTGGGAAAGGAAAGAGGGGCCTGAGAGAGAGAACGTGTCCTCTCACGCTACCTTCCCTCCTCGCTAAGGTGGCATGGGCCAGCCCGGAGAAAAGCCCGGGAGGAGGGCCCAGGGGGGCAACGGATAAGGTGCGTGACTACGGATCAGGAGTTTGCGGCTTGGACTCGTGCCTGTCTTGCGGAGCGTTCCGGCGGCCTTGCCCCGCTGCTGCGGCAGCCCTCCACTTGACCGGCTCCTCTGGGACCTCTTTCAAGCAAAAAGAAGGTCACCGCGTTCCTGAAGGGGACACAGCAACAGGGCCTGCACAGCTTGGGAGAGGATGCCCCCCAGAGGGGTGAACGGGGACAAAGGCAGCACAGCCTGACCCCGGTGTGATTTGAACACACAACCTTCTGATCTGGAGTCAGACGCGCTACCGTTGCGCCACGAGGCCTGCTGGTGAGAAGAGGCGCCTTTGGCCGGGCCTGGTGGGTGGACGGGCAGAATGACTTTCCTTCCTGTCGAGCAAGCGAGGGCTCACCATCTCGTCCCCTCCCGTCCCGATCTCACGGCCGAGCCAGGAGCTCGAAGGAGGCCCTTTCGGCCCTGCTCCACAGGAAGCAAGCCGCCAGGATGAGAACCGTCCCCACGTGCCTGATCAGCAACCCTTCAGTCCCTTTCCACTCACCAGAGCAGGACCTTGAGCGTATGCGGGTTGACCAGGTGGCCAAAACATTCCCAGCCTGCGCTTGCACATCCTGCGGCCCTGGCTAAAGCGCGGGAAGGGGCTTAATGGTGCTCCCGTAACAGCACAGTCCTCAGCAAACTGCTCCTGGACCCTCACCGCTGCTTCCCGAGAAGGAAGAAAGGGACAAAAAAGCCGTAACACAGATACCAAGAGGCTCCCTTAAGCAGCTCAGCGAGTGACACGGGTCTGTGCAATCACAGCCTTCGGGCCTGGAGCAGCTGCCCTGCCAACCACATACAGCAGGCTGGCTCGGGGAAAGGCAGCCAATGCATTGAGTGGAAATCGAACAAGGGGCCTCGGGGCCGGCCGACGAAAACCCCAGCCCTGAAGAACCAAGGCCCTGCCCCTCGGAGCCCGCAAGGACTGCAGCTAGAGTGTTTCCTTTCCGCCAGTCCCTTCAGCCAATGCCAGCTAGGTCTTTCTGCCTCTTTCTGGGGCCTGCTATGGCAGCCAATGGGCGGCTCTCTGCCCCGGCATCCCCAGTAAACCGGTATTCAGTTCCGATAGCCTGGCGGTTCTCGTCTTTGCTTCACGTACGGAGGCCCCTGCTTTGAAGCTGGTCAGAAACTGCCCTGCCCAAGGACACTGGGAAAGGCAGGATTTGACAATGCGCATGGGCACTCTCGGCTACTCGGCGCCCAGCCGTGGAATTGCGTCTTCCCCGTTCCTTGTCTTTGCTCGCAGATGCCTTTCTTCTGGCATTATGTCCAAGTTTCCTGGGAAAGGAAAGAGGGGCCTGAGAGAGAGAACGTGTCCTCTCACGCTACCTTCCCTCCTCGCTAAGGTGGCATGGGCCAGCCCGGAGAAAAGCCCGGGAGGAGGGCCCAGGGGGCAACGGATAAGGTGCGTGACTACGGATCAGGAGTTTGCGGCTTGGACTCGTGCCTGTCTTGCGGAGCGTTCCGGCGGCCTTGCCCCGCTGCTGCGGCAGCCCTCCACTTGACCGGCTCCTCTGGGACCTCTTTCAAGCAAAAAGAAGGTCACCGCGTTCCTGAAGGGGACACAGCAACAGGGCCTGCACAGCTTGGGAGAGGATGCCCCCCAGAGGGGTGAATGGGGACAAAGGCAGCACAGCCTGACCCCGGTGTGATTTGAACACACAACCTTCTGATCTGGAGTCAGACGCGCTACCGTTGCGCCACGAGGCCTGCTGGTGAGAAGAGGCGCCTTTGGCCGGGCCTGGTGGGTGGACGGGCAGAATGACTTTCCTTCCTGTCGAGCAAGCGAGGGCTCACCATCTCGTCCCCTCCCGTCCCGATCTCACGGCCGAGCCAGGAGCTCGAAGGAGGCCCTTTCGGCCCTGCTCCACAGGAAGCAAGCCGCCAGGATGAGAACCGTCCCCACGTGCCTGATCAGCAACCCTTCAGTCCCTTTCCACTCACCAGAGCAGGACCTTGAGCGTATGCGGGTTGACCTGGTGGCCAAAGCATTCCCAGCCTGCGCTTGCACATCCTGCGGCCCTGGCTAAAGCGCGGGAAGGGGCTTAATGGTGCTCCCGTAACAGCACAGTCCTCAGCAAACTGCTCCTGGACCCTCACCGCTGCTTCCCGAGAAGGAAGAAAGGGACGAAAAAGCCGTAACACAGATACCAAGAGGCTCCCTTAAGCAGCTCAGCGAGTGACACGGGTCTGTGCAATCACAGCCTTCGGGCCTGGAGCAGCTGCCCTGCCAACCACATACAGCAGGCTGGCTCGGGGAAAGGCAGCCAATGCATTGCGTGGAAATCGAACAAGGGGCCTCGGGGCCGGCCGACGAAAACCCCAGCCCTGAAGAACCAAGGCCCTGCCCCCTCGGAGCCCGCAAGGACTGCAGCTAGAGTGTTTCCTTTCCGCCAGTCCCTTCAGCCAATGCCAGCTAGGTCTTTCTGCCTCTTTCTGGGGCCTGCTATGGCAGCCAATGGGCGGCTCTCTGCCCCGGCATCCCCAGTAAACCGGTATTCAGTTCCGATAGCCTGGCGGTTCTCGTCTTTGCTTCACGTACGGAGGCCCCTGCTTTGAAGCTGGTCAGAAACTGCCCTGCCCAAGGACACTGGGAAAGGCAGGATTTGACAATGCGCATGGGCACTCTCGGCTACTCGGCGCCCAGCCGTGGAATTGCGTCTTCCCCGTTCCTTGTCTTTGCTCGCAGATGCCTTTCTTCTGGCATTATGTCCAAGTTTCCTGGGAAAGGAAAGAGGGGCCTGAGAGAGAGAACGTGTCCTCTCACGCTACCTTCCCTCCTCGCTAAGGTGGCATGGGCCAGCCCGGAGAAAAGCCCGGGAGGAGGGCCCAGGGGGGCAACGGATAAGGTGCGTGACTACGGATCAGGAGTTTGCGGCTTGGACTCGTGCCTGTCTTGCGGAGCGTTCCGGCGGCCTTGCCCCGCTGCTGCGGCAGCCCTCCACTTGACCGGCTCCTCTGGGACCTCTTTCAAGCAAAAAGAAGGTCACCGCGTTCCTGAAGGGGACACAGCAACAGGGCCTGCACAGCTTGGGAGAGGATGCCCCCCAGAGGGGTGAACGGGGACAAAGGCAGCACAGCCTGACCCCGGTGTGATTTGAACACACAACCTTCTGATCTGGAGTCAGACGCGCTACCGTTGCGCCACGAGGCCTGCTGGTGAGAAGAGGCGCCTTTGGCCGGGCCTGGTGGGTGGACGGGCAGAATGACTTTCCTTCCTGTCGAGCAAGCGAGGGCTCACCATCTCGTCCCCTCCCGTCCCGATCTCACGGCCGAGCCAGGAGCTCCAAGGAGGCCCTTTCGGCCCTGCTCCACAGGAAGCAAGCCGCCAGGATGAGAACCGTCCCCACGTGCCTGATCAGCAACCCTTCAGTCCCTTTCCACTCACCAGAGCAGGACCTTGAGCGTACGCGGGTTGACCTGGTGGCCAAAGCATTCCCAGCCTGCGCTTGCACATCCTGCGGCCCTGGCTAAAGCGCGGGAAGGGGCTTAATGGTGCTCCCGTAACAGCACAGTCCTCAGCAAACTGCTCCTGGACCCTCACCGCTGCTTCCCGAGAAGGAAGAAAGGGACAAAAAAGCCGTAACACAGATACCAAGAGGCTCCCTTAAGCAGCTCAGCGAGTGACACGGGTCTGTGCAATCACAGCCTTCGGGCCTGGAGCAGCTGCCCTGCCAACCACATACAGCAGGCTGGCTCGGGGAAAGGCAGCCAATGCATTGCGTGGAAATCGAACAAGGGGCCTCGGGGCCGGCCGAGGAAAACCCCAGCCCTGAAGAACCAAGGCCCTGCCCCCCGGAGCCCGCAAGGACTGCAGCTAGAGTGTTTCCTTTCCGCCAGTCCCTTCAGCCAATGCCAGCTAGGTCTTTCTGCCTCTTTCTGGGGCCTGCTATGGCAGCCAATGGGCGGCTCTCTGCCCCGGCATCCCCAGTAAACCGGTATTCAGTTCCGATAGCCCGGCGGTTCTCGTCTTTGCTTCACGTACGGAGGCCCCTGCTTTGAAGCTGGTCAGAAACTGCCCTGCCCAAGGACACTGGGAAAGGCAGGATTTGACAATGCGCATGGGCACTCTCGGCTACTCGGCGCCCAGCCGTGGAATTGCGTCTTCCCCGTTCCTTGTCTTTGCTCGCAGATGCCTTTCTTCTGGCATTATGTCCAAGTTTCCTGGGAAAGGAAAGAGGGGCCTGAGAGAGAGAACGTGTCCTCTCACGCTACCTTCCCTCCTCGCTAAGGTGGCATGGGCCAGCCCGGAGAAAAGCCCGGGAGGAGGGCCCAGGGGGGCAACGGATAAGGTGCGTGACTACGGATCAGGAGTTTGCGGCTTGGACTCGTGCCTGTCTTGCGGAGCGTTCCGGCGGCCTTGCCCCGCTGCTGCGGCAGCCCTCCACTTGACCGGCTCCTCTGGGACCTCTTTCAAGCAAAAAGAAGGTCACCGCGTTCCTGAAGGGGACACAGCAACAGGGCCTGCACAGCTCGGGAGAGGATGCCCCCCAGAGGGGTGAATGGGGACAAAGGCAGCACAGCCTGACCCCGGTGTGATTTGAACACACAACCTTCTGATCTGGAGTCAGACGCGCTACCGTTGCGCCACGAGGCCTGCTGGTGAGAAGAGGCGCCTTTGGCCGGGCCTGGTGGGTGGACGGGCAGAATGACTTTCCTTCCTGTCGAGCAAGCGAGGGCTCACCATCTCGTCCCCTCCCGTCCCGATCTCACGGCCGAGCCAGGAGCTCCAAGGAGGCCCTTTCGGCCCTGCTCCACAGGAAGCAAGCCGCCAGGATGAGAACCGTCCCCACGTGCCTGATCAGCAACCCTTCAGTCCCTTTCCACTCACCAGAGCAGGACCTTGAGCGTACGCGGGTTGACCTGGTGGCCAAAGCATTCCCAGCCTGCGCTTGCACATCCTGCGGCCCTGGCTAAAGCGCGGGAAGGGGCTTAATGGTGCTCCCGTAACAGCACAGTCCTCAGCAAACTGCTCCTGGACCCTCACCGCTGCTTCCCGAGAAGGAAGAAAGGGACGAAAAAGCCGTAACACAGATACCAAGAGGCTCCCTTAAGCAGCTCAGCGAGTGACACGGGTCTGTGCAATCACAGCCTTCGGGCCTGGAGCAGCTGCCCTGCCAACCACATACAGCAGGCTGGCTCGGGGAAAGGCAGCCAATGCATTGCGTGGAAATCGAACAAGGGGCCTCGGGGCCGGCCGAGGAAAACCCCAGCCCTGAAGAACCAAGGCCCTGCCCCCGGAGCCCGCAAGGACTGCAGCTAGAGTGTTTCCTTTCCGCCAGTCCCTTCAGCCAATGCCAGCTAGGTCTTTCTGCCTCTTTCTGGGGCCTGCTATGGCAGCCAATGGGCGGCTCTCTGCCCCGGCATCCCCAGTAAACCGGTATTCAGTTCCGATAGCCCGGCGGTTCTCGTCTTTGCTTCACGTACGGAGGCCCCTGCTTTGAAGCTGGTCAGAAACTGCCCTGCCCAAGGACACTGGGAAAGGCAGGATTTGACAATGCGCATGGGCACTCTCGGCTACTCGGCGCCCAGCCGTGGAATTGCGTCTTCCCCGTTCCTTGTCTTTGCTCGCAGATGCCTTTCTTCTGGCATTATGTCCAAGTTTCCTGGGAAAGGAAAGAGGGGCCTGAGAGAGAGAACGTGTCCTCTCACGCTACCTTCCCTCCTCGCTAAGGTGGCATGGGCCAGCCCGGAGAAAAGCCCGGGAGGAGGGCCCAGGGGGGCAACGGATAAGGTGCGTGACTACGGATCAGGAGTTTGCGGCTTGGACTCGTGCCTGTCTTGCGGAGCGTTCCGGCGGCCTTGCCCCGCTGCTGCGGCAGCCCTCCACTTGACTGGCTCCTCTGGGACCTCTTTCAAGCAAAAAGAAGGTCACCGCGTTCCGGAAGGGGACACAGCAAGAGGGCCTGCACAGCTCGGGAGAGGATGCCCCCCAAGGGGTGAATGGGGACAAAGGCAGCACAGCCTGACCCCAGTGTGATCTGAACACACAACCTTCTGATCTGGAGTCAGACGCGCTACCGTTGCGCCACGAGGCCTGCTGGTGAGAAGAAGCGCCTTTGGCCGGGCCTGGTGGGTGGACGGGCAGAATGACTTTCCTTCCTGTCGAGCAAGCGAGGGCTCACCATCTCGTCCCCTCCCGTCCCGATCTCACGGCCGAGCCAGGAGCTCCAAGGAGGCCCTTTCGGCCCTGCTCCACAGGAAGCAAGCCGCCAGGATGAGAACCGTCCCCACGTGCCTGATCAGCAACCCTTCAGTCCCTTTCCACTCACCAGAGCAGGACCTTGAGCGTACGCGGGTTGACCTGGTGGCCAAAGCATTCCCAGCCTGCGCTTGCACATCCTGCGGCCCTGGCTAAAGCGCGGGAAGGGGCTTAATGGTGCTCCCGTAACAGCACAGTCCTCAGCAAACTGCTCCTGGACCCTCACCGCTGCTTCCCGAGAAGGAAGAAAGGGACAAAAAAGCCGTAACACAGATACCAAGAGGCTCCCTTAAGCAGCTCAGCGAGTGACACGGTCTGTGCAATCACAGCCTTCGGGCCTGGAGCAGCTGCCCTGCCAACCACATACAGCAGGCTGGCTCGGGGAAAGGCAGCCAATGCATTGCGTGGAAATCGAACAAGGAGCCTCGGGGCCGGCCGAGGAAAACCCCAGCCCTGAAGAACCAAGGCCCTGCCCCCCGGAGCCCGCAAGGACTGCAGCTAAAGTGTTTCCTTTCCGCCAGTCCCTTCAGCCAATGCCAGCTAGGTCTTTCTGCCTCTTTCTGGGGCCTGCTATGGCAGCCAATGGGCGGCTCTCTGCCCCGGCATCCCCAGTAAACCGGTATTCAGTTCCGATAGCCCGGCGGTTCTCGTCTTTGCTTCACGTACGGAGGCCCCTGCTTTGAAGCTGGTCAGAAACTGCCCTGCCCAAGGACACTGGGAAAGGCAGGATTTGACAATGCGCATGGGCACTCTCGGCTACTCGGCGCCCAGCCGTGGAATTGCGTCTTCCCCGTTCCTTGTCTTTGCTCGCAGATGCCTTTCTTCTGGCATTATGTCCAAGTTTCCTGGGAAAGGAAAGAGGGGCCTGAGAGAGAGAACGTGTCCTCTCACGCTACCTTCCCTCCTCGCTAAGGTGGCATGGGCCAGCCCGGAGAAAAGCCCGGGAGGAGGGCCCAGGGGGGCAACGGATAAGGTGCGTGACTACGGATCAGGAGTTTGCGGCTTGGACTCGTGCCTGTCTTGCGGAGCGTTCCGGCGGCCTTGCCCCGCTGCTGCGGCAGCCCTCCACTTGACTGGCTCCTCTGGGACCTCTTTCAAGCAAAAAGAAGGTCACCGCGTTCCGGAAGGGGACACAGCAACAGGGCCTGCACAGCTCGGGAGAGGATGCCCCCCAGAGGGGTGAATGGGGACAAAGGCAGCACAGCCTGACCCCGGTGTGATTTGAACACACAACCTTCTGATCTGGAGTCAGACGCGCTACCGTTGCGCCACGAGGCCTGCTGGTGAGAAGAGGCGCCTTTGGCCGGGCCTGGTGGGTGGACGGGCAGAATGACTTTCCTTCCTGTCGAGCAAGCGAGGGCTCACCATCTCGTCCCCTCCCGTCCCGATCTCACGGCCGAGCCAGGAGCTCCAAGGAGGCCCTTTCGGCCCTGCTCCACAGGAAGCAAGCCGCCAGGATGAGAACCGTCCCCACGTGCCTGATCAGCAACCCTTCAGTCCCTTTCCACTCACCAGAGCAGGACCTTGAGCGTACGCGGGTTGACCTGGTGGCCAAAGCATTCCCAGCCTGCGCTTGCACATCCTGCGGCCCTGGCTAAAGCGCGGGAAGGGGCTTAATGGTGCTCCCGTAACAGCACAGTCCTCAGCAAAGTGCTCCTGGACCCTCACCGCTGCTTCCCGAGAAGGAAGAAAGGGATGAAAAAGCCGTAACACAGATACCAAGAGGCTCCCTTAAGCAGCTCAGCGAGTGACACGGGTCTGTGCAATCACAGCCTTCGGGCCTGGAGCAGATGCCCTGCCAACCACATACAGCAGGCTGGCTCGGGGAAAGGCAGCCAATGCATTGCGTGGAAATCGAACAAGGGGCCTCGGGGCCGGCCGAGGAAAACCCCAGCCCTGAAGAACCAAGGCTCTGCCCCCCGGAGCCCGCAAGGACTGCAGCTAGAGTGTTTCCTTTCCGCCAGTCCCTTCAGCCAATGCCAGCTAGGTCTTTCTGCCTCTTTCTGGGGCCTGCTATGGCAGCCAATGGGCGGCTCTCTGCCCCGGCATCCCCAGTAAACCGGTATTCAGTTCCGATAGCCCGGCGGTTCTCGTCTTTGCTTCACGTACGGAGGCCCCTGCTTTGAAGCTGGTCAGAAACTGCCCTGCCCAAGGACACTGGGAAAGGCAGGATTTGACAATGCGCATGGGCACTCTCGGCTACTCGGCGCCCAGCCGTGGAATTGCGTCTTCCCCGTTCCTTGTCTTTGCTCGCAGATGCCTTTCTTCTGGCATTATGTCCAAGTTTCCTGGGAAAGGAAAGAGGGGCCTGAGAGAGAGAACGTGTCCTCTCACGCTACCTTCCCTCCTCGCTAAGGTGGCATGGGCCAGCCCGGAGAAAAGCCCGGGAGGAGGGCCCAGGGGGGCAACGGATAAGGTGCGTGACTACGGATCAGGAGTTTGCGGCTTGGACTCGTGCCTGTCTTGCGGAGCGTTCCGGCGGCCTTGCCCCGCTGCTGCGGCAGCCCTCCACTTGACTGGCTCCTCTGGGACCTCTTTCAAGCAAAAAGAAGGTCACCGCGTTCCGGAAGGGGACACAGCAAGAGGGCCTGCACAGCTCGGGAGAGGATGACCCCCAGAGGGGTGAATGGGGACAAAGGCAGCACAGCCTGACCCCAGTGTGATTTGAACACACAACCTTCTGATCTGGAGTCAGACGCGCTACCGTTGCGCCACGAGGCCTGCTGGTGAGAAGAGGCACCTTTGGCCGGGCCTGGTGGGTGGACGGGCAGAATGACTTTCCTTCCTGTCGAGCAAGCGAGGGCTCACCATCTCGTCCCCTCCCGTCCCGATCTCACGGCCGAGCCAGGAGCTCCAAGGAGGCCCTTTCGGCCCTGCTCCACAGGAAGCAAGCCGCCAGGATGAGAACCGTCCCCACGTGCCTGATCAGCAACCCTTCAGTCCCTTTCCACTCACCAGAGCAGGACCTTGAGCGTACGCGGGTTGACCTGGTGGCCAAAGCATTCCCAGCCTGCGCTTGCACATCCTGCGGCCCTGGCTAAAGCGCGGGAAGGGGCTTAATGGTGCTCCCGTAACAGCACAGTCCTCAGCAAACTGCTCCTGGACCCTCACCGCTGCTTCCCGAGAAGGAAGAAAGGGACGAAAAAGCCGTAACACAGATACCAAGAGGCTCCCTTAAGCAGCTCAGCGAGTGACACGGGTCTGTGCAATCACAGCCTTCGGGCCTGGAGCAGCTGCCCTGCCAACCACATACAGCAGGCTGGCTCGGGGAAAGGCAGCCAATGCATTGCGTGGAAATCGAACAAGGGGCCTCGGGGCCGGCCGAGGAAAACCCCAGCCCTGAAGAACCAAGGCCCTGCCCCCGGAGCCCGCAAGGACTGCAGCTAGAGTGTTTCCTTTCCGCCAGTCCCTTCAGCCAATGCCAGCTAGGTCTTTCTGCCTCTTTCTGGGGCCTGCTATGGCAGCCAATGGGCGGCTCTCTGCCCCGGCATCCCCAGTAAACCGGTATTCAGTTCCGATAGCCCGGCGGTTCTCGTCTTTGCTTCACGTACGGAGGCCCCTGCTTTGAAGCTGGTCAGAAACTGCCCTGCCCAAGGACACTGGGAAAGGCAGGATTTGACAATGCGCATGGGCACTCTCGGCTACTCGGCGCCCAGCCGTGGAATTGCGTCTTCCCCGTTCCTTGTCTTTGCTCGCAGATGCCTTTCTTCTGGCATTATGTCCAAGTTTCCTGGGAAAGGAAAGAGGAGGCTGAGAGAGAGAACGTGTCCTCTCACGCTACCTTCCCTCCTCGCGAAGGTGGCATGGGCCAGCCCGGAGAAAAGCCCGGGAGGAGGGCCCAAGAAGGAAGGAAGGTGGAAAATTAGTAGCTCCCCGGCAATGTAGCTCTTCTAAGTCTCTGTTTAAGTCAAACAGGCCTCCGGAATCAGAATGTTAGTCCAGGGAGTTACTTATCAGCCCAGCAGATACACAGCAGAAGAGGTGTAGTCCTGGGAAAAGTGCGAATGCTGTTCCTGGGTATGGAACCTGCTCTTGCCACGGTGCAATGAAGAATTCCACCACTAAGCCACCCGTGCCCTGGCCAGCCAAGGTCCCTAGGACTGTTACTAGGTTTTGAGTGTTCTTTCCACCATTGTGCCCCTAATTGTGGTCTAGTTCAACGAGAGGGATGCCATATCCTGGAACCGATTTCTTGAGTGGTTGTTACCCTTGTGCTGTGAGGACGCTAATGCTCACAGGCAAGGCTTCGTTAGTCGAGAGTCAGGAGCTACAAAGGGGACTCTCAGTCCTGCGTACCCCAAGAACCATCACAGAAGGCAACTGCTGCATACTAATGTTGCCACTGTTGAGAAGAGCTTACCTGCAAAATGGCCACAACTGAGAAAAGTAGCCAGATCAGATAAATGGAAAAATACTCTTATAACCAACATAACTCAGAGAATTGCCTCATCTGGAGTCTGGTGACCATGTTTCTTTCTAACAGGATGGAGGAAAATGATGGGAAACTCCAGCTGTTTTTAAAGAAAAAGAATGCCTTGTCTAGATCATATGTTTCTGAGACCAACAGAGGGAGTTCAACAGAAACCGTCGACATGTTCAGTTAATTCCAGAGACGTAACAACCAATTGAGCAAATTCTACAAAATGCAGGTGCAGAAGAAGAAGGTTCACTTCTTTCAATGCTTGCAGAGACAGCCCTTGAAACTATGGGCTTCCAAGTTGTTAACCATTCTTGTTACCCCCCCAAAACAGGTTTTAGGGTTCCCTAGAATAGCCCACCTATTGCCCCCTTAATCTGTCCTTCCTAAGGTATGGGTCTCCATACTTGGAGGACACAGATACAGCAGTCAGAAAAATGATTGATTGACACAGGCTGTATTCCTTCCAATACAAGGTATCTTTTTACTGATGCAAATGATAATCTCTGATACAATAATAATCTAAAAGTTTAATCCCTTATAGATGTTATAAAACACAGATTCTGTACGAGCTGAAGAGCACCTCTTCCACAATATCTTACTGCTGAGATGATTCTAAGCGGTTGCACCCTGTCACATATGGACGGTCTGTCACAGGCCATTGACAGCAATTTCTAAATGCCTTAAATCTTCTACATTTCTTGAACATATATCTCTATTAACTCAGGCTTACACACATACATACTAACACCATATAATACTATGCTATAACTATAACTGAGAGGCTTAATCTATCTGCTGACTTCCTTTCAGTGGCAGGGCTCCCTCTGATACTGATGCTGCTTCTTCTTCTTCAGGTCTGTGGGTGCTGCTATTGTTGCTTCTTCAGGTCCTCTGTTGAACAGGTCACTCTGGTAGTAACTGCCTGTACTGTCTATTGCTGTCAGCTCCTTCTCTCTTCCCCACTTCAGTGACTTCTACCCACTGCTACACCACCTTTTATACTATACTAGCTGTCAGTTCTTTTATACTATCTGTTTTTAGCCTCAGCATTTCATTGGCAAGCTGCCTGTTCTATTTTTATTCTCCAATTGTTGTCCACTACTCCCGTGACTGTAATCTGTCAATTGTTGTTTACTATTTTCGCAGCCTTTAGCCTACATTCATACTGCACATGCTCAGTACCAAACTTTCTTGAATGCATGCCAAAATTCCAAACATTTCACAAGTGTTGGCTGCCATTATTTACCTCAGGGTTACCTCATCTGACCTTTCCCCTACTTTTGTACTGCACATGCTCAGAAATACCATGTGTCCTCCAGCTTCCAATGGTGGAGTGACTCTTGCTTATTCCAAATGGGGGTCAGAAACGCAAAATGGAGCCTGAGGAATTTCTCCAGTATCATTCTGAACATATTGTTAAAAAAATAGTAGTTTTAGGGGTGAGTAACAGACAGATGTGTGTCAAAATTTAAAGTTAGTTTGAAAAAAAAAGTTTTATAGTGTTAAAATTGTTAAAATGCAGAAAAGAAAAATGAAAAGGGGAAATGTCATGGAAAGTTAAAACTGCATTTTTTTGTTTGGTCACTAGGTGGCGGTGTGAAAAATACTGCCGCACATCTTTTCCTGAGTGCTAGTATTTGAGTACTGGGGAGGGAGGCAGTCTATCTTCTTTTTACAATGAAATAGTTTGCATTCATTTTGCCTCTGTCTGTCTGTGGCTAACCTGACAGCAAACTCTCCCCTCCTCAAAACGACTCAAAAAACTGCTGTGCAGAGCATCTTGGTTTGTCACTCTGACTAAGGTACCTCCACCTCTAAGTCCCTCCATTGGCTCCCTCATGCTCAGTGCATCAAACACCTTTCTTGTCTGTGCTTACAATGTCCTTCACAATTTTGCCCCACCCCATCTATCCAACCTATTATGTTATTGCAAGTTTAACTCCCACCTACACTGTGCCTTTGATGCCAGCCTCCATCTTCCCATTCTACACTTCTCCAGTAAGCACTTTTGTGCTTTCTCCTATGTCACCAAGTGGGGAGATCTACTGGCTGAAATCTACATCACCACCACCACTACCTTGTCCTCTTTCAAGTTCCCACTCCAAACTCACCTCTGCTGCAATGCATTGAGTAAACTGCAGCATGTAGTGGCTAAACAGGTGGAGAGCTGGGATCACTACTACTGACTGGCCAAGGATTGTGCACATCCTGTTTCCCCCACCGCATCCTGACCTGCTTGTTTGTCTCATCCTTCTGTTTCATCTTGTCTTTTGGACTGTAAGCGCTTTGGGAGAGGGACAGTCTTGTATGATGTTTGTATAGCTCCTAGCACAGTGAGGTTGTGGCTTTTAGGTGCTACCACACTATAAATGTAAAATGCAGTAATAATTGCTGTTTGTAAAGATTTTTGAGAGCTTCAGATAAAAGGTGCTATAACAATTCAAAGTATTAGTGTCTGTAACAGCAAACCAAGCATCCTAACGTGACCCTCTCTACTGGAAAGCATCAAACCCTGATTGGTGGGGCAATCCCAGCTGTAGAAACACCTGTCTCTTCTCACCTCTTGAGCTCATCTGTCGTTAGCATGTGCTGACCATCTTTTCTTAAACAGCCCACCCACTCTTCCTGGTATGATTCTTGAAGTGAAGAGGTGGAGCAGGTGTGAAATTTCTCTTCTATCTATAACAGGCTTCCTGCTTGGAAGCTGGGAGTCTGGCAGCAGCTAGTTTTCTGGATTCAGCAGCTGCTTTCCTCACTAAGCACCTCCAGCACATGGCACTCAAAATCAAGACGTGAAAACGGGGTTATTAAACAGCAAACTTTTTCTCATTGGGAATTAATAGATTGGTTTATTTGAAAAACAGAAACATATGGTTTTATTTATAGTAGGAATTTAAAATATGTCAAGTTGGGTGGGTGGTGAGAGCAATGTTTTAAAGAGAGGCAGTTTTAAAAAAGAAAAAGGAAAGGAAATATAAAATGTACATTAAAGCAATATCACTGGTATGAACTGAAATGCATTTCAGGTGAACAAGTACAAATTCTTATAGTTGCATTAGCTCATTCACACTGCACTTAAATAGACATTTAAGGTCTGATGAGTAATCCAATAATTTGTGCAGACTATTCAATGTAATGTCACTTTGAGATCTGTACTTCTTCCATTTCCTGATGGTGGTATGTAAATTCATACACAACCTTGATATTGCATTTATAGAGCTTATGTTCCTTTTGTATGATATAGTGAACTGATCAACTTTATCCATCCATCCTACACCCTACCTGAAACAAGCCCTAATTCTGATACTGTCTTTAAAGTGGAAAAAATCAGAGGAAGAAAGAAAAGACTACCATAATAAGGCCTTTTATCATCATTCTCTCTCATTCACAGGGGACTAGAAGTGGGTGCAACTACTCTTCACATTCCTTACATATTTGAGCCTCTAGTGCGGAACTACAAAAAGGGAGAAGCAAGCCACTAGAGTAAATGGTGGATTCTCTGTAACTTGCAGTCTTTAAATCAAGATTTAAGGACATCAGGTAACTCAGCCAAAGGTTAGGGGTCTATTACAGGAGTGGGTGGGACAGGTTCTGTGGCCTGTGATATCAGACTAGATCAGTGATCTTCACTATTTTTCAAGCGGGGGCCACTTTGGCAAAAAATCTTCAATATGAGAGCCCCATCAACTACTAGATTAACACATTGCTTGCTACTCCTTAATGATGTAATGTTACAGAGCGACTCCTGTAACTAAAACAAAGTCTGCTTGTACAATAAAATGATACCCCTGAGCGAAAGTGTGCCTGTTGCTCCCTGACTTTGTTCATGCAGTATTTGTAGTCTGTCATTGCAATCCTCGTAAGGCAGTCCAAATGGTCATTGGTCAATTTGTTACTCTGTTTTCTTTTCACAATATTCATTGTTGAAAATGTGGATTCGCAGATATACGTAAAAATGACAGCATTTTTTGCACACAATGTTTCAGAGATGGGTATTGTGTATCAGGGACTATGTTCCAGAAATGATAAACACCTGTGTTAAGTTCAGACTTCATGATGTCATTTGTCTGAAGTTCCACAATGTCACTCTCCAGTTTAGCACGGTCAGAACAAATGTCTGTGATAACTGGTG
The DNA here is from genome assembly GCF_026122565.2 of Emydura macquarii macquarii. Taxonomy (NCBI): domain Eukaryota; kingdom Metazoa; phylum Chordata; order Testudines; family Chelidae; genus Emydura; species Emydura macquarii. The sequence goes on from NW_027131283.1 coordinate 12,910,060, forward strand.
ACAGAGATGACACTGATACAGGGAAAGGGTTCTTTTTATACAACAGATATACTTAGATGTACTTATTGGCGCACATCATACCATGTGGTCAATGTAACGTGTAAAGAAGGCGGACTTTGATAGGCTGGGTACATATTCTAATGTTAAAAATAAAATAAATTGGAATATAAACAATCAGTCAGGGAGTCACACTTAGGGTGATGGGAGCCGCCACTGGCTCCCAGGCCTTGCAATGAAGAACACTGGACTAGATGATCAAGCTGGTCCCTTCTCACCTTAAAGTCTATGAGTCACTAGAAGCATGTGGATTTGCATATGCGTCTTGTGGTCCTTTCCAGGCCCCTGTAGAAACTGGTAGTAATCACAAAGCTTAAACATATTTGCTGTTAAACATCATTCTCTTTAACAGTGTGAGAAGGGTTTTTGCCCTGAGGGAGCCATGCTGGTAGCCTACAGATGGTATCATAACATGGTTCATGGAAGTAAAACAGCTGTCTAGACTGGTCAGGGAAACTGTGCTAAAGCCTTGCTAAAACTAAACACAAATACTCTAGGGTGTTTATAGCAGCATTTCAACCATAGGTTGGATAATGGCAATGCCTGTACCTGAAGGTTTTGCACACTACTGTCTACAGCTGTCTATGGTGCTGTGTTGTAAATTAAGAACTGTACAGAACTAAGAAGGCAGGAGGTTATATGTGAACAGACATTTATTTTATGTTAAACATCAGCTCTCCAAGGTAACTATAAACATTTTAAAATCTTTAAAATGATGCTTCCAGCCCTAGGCAAGCCACCATTTATGCGTTACAACAACATTCACGGTAACTGGTTACTGCTAATCTGCAGGAAAGAGACAAGCTCCACGTCTCAGAATCTCTTACGTTTTATTCAGAAGGATAATTCTGCATTTTAGCACACAAACAAAGAAAGGAAGTGAGGAAAAAACAGGTTTCAGAAAGAACCTGTATGTTTTACCTAGATACCCTCATCCAAAAATAAGCAAGAGTAGCAAGGGCCAGTTTGCCTGAACAATGAAACATCTTAGGTGACCACCTAGGGAACCAACAAAATAATCAGTTACTTGGAGACTCTCTTTATATAAAGATCAATCTAAACGTTACTTATACTCTTAAGGATGAAAGTAGCTGCTTAAAACAGGTGATTGTCTCTGGAATATGAGGTTTTTAGACACATTTTTGTGGTCTTGAAGACAAAGTCTGCATTGTCAAAGTACAAAGAGAGGGGAGAGGAGATGCATTAGAAGATATGCAAAGGATTATGTGGGCTGATAGAAAGTGTAAAGATTTCTCATGGATGACAATATATAAAAACACCAAAGGAAAAGAACTTCCACATGCACTTGTGGTTATTTTTGTATTTGTCAAGGTATCACTAAATCTAGCACTACATATACACCATCAGGTTTTTCATTGCAGCCTAAAAAGTTATTGAGGAAGTGTGGAGTCATAGGCATTGTTTACTCTAAGAAGATTTTATACCCATGTTGCTGCAACATGCAGCTAGAATAGTGCTAGGGAAGATGTATGCACTGAAATAGACAGGGCTCATATATTTTCATCACTAAGTCAGGAAAATCTGCTCAGGGCAGACATGGGGATGAATGGGTCAGCCCTCATTACACTAGCACTTACACTCTTGCAGGAAAACAGGTTAAAAATGTTCTAGTGCATCCATTGATATAGAGACTTAGGAATTGATTTTAAAGATATTTAGGTGCCTAGAGATGCAGATAAGTGCCTAGTGGGATTTTCAAAAATGCCTTGGTGCCTACATATCTTTAAAAAAATCTAGTCCCTAGACTCCAGTGAAATGAATGCATTTCTGCTTCTGACAAAAACTTGTCTTCTCAATTGTTGTATATTTCATCAGCATGGGTATGCACTCTTCTTCAATCCAATTGCTTTTAGTACTTCAAGTAAATTCAGTTCAGGTGAAATACACAATAATTAACAACACAAGCTTTTGAAACTGAAGTCTTAGTTATCCACACAACATGTACAGTGCCAGAAGTTTCCCTCTCCTGGACTACCTCTTTGCTTCAAAAGGTAACTAGGAAAGATCACTTGCCCTTTCAGTCCTTGTTTCCTTCATTGTGGACTACCATGTAATGCCTGTTTTCAGTGATTATCAGGATGCAAACACCTATCAACCAGAAAATGAGTCATCTGCTCATTACATATAAGACACTAGAGAGCAGATAAAAATCAGCTTTTGGTTTTTTTTTTTAGTACTAGTCTGGGCCAGATTTGAATCAGTGAATTAGATGAAAGGCTCTATGTACCAGTAACTTTATTAATGTATTTTATAGTAGCACCTAGAGGCCCCAACCAGGTCAGGGCTGCATTGTGCTAGGATCTATGAAGATATATTGTAAGATAATTCCTACCCATTTTTACTCTTTTACATCAAGTCAGGTTGGCACACATAAGGGTGCTCTGCTACAGCACCTCCATTTCAGCTACCCTCTTGCTCACAAAGGACTTAAAGATCCTCTAGTTTAACAGCTACCACCTTCATACAGTACTTGGCTAGAATTAGCCAGCCCAAGGATATCTCTGCTCCAGCTAGGCTGAGCTAGACCAGGTCCTCAATCTTTCCTCTGGCCCACATATAAACCCTACTTAGTCAGCTTGGCAGCTGCCTCCTATACACTAATCAGGTACAAGCAACTTCTCAGCCCAGTTAGGCGCACAGCTGTCTCCCATTCTCTAATCAGGTACAGGTCCTCCTAACTCAGCTCTAATGCACCTTAATTAGCTGGGACTGGGGTGACAGAAGACTCAGCACTCTGTCACAGCATTAATTATGATACCTCTTGAATCAGAAGTCTTTTAAATGTCCTGTTTATTAGGTGTTTGAAGTTAGCTTATCAGTCCAAACCTTGTTTTTATACAGAAAATTAAAATGGCAGAATGCCTGTAGTGTCTTGTGTCTTCTTTAACTTCCACTACCCTACATAGTAAATAGGAAAGTCTTCCTTGATGGGTTTAGGACAAGTAGATACTTTAAAAGAAAAAAGATGTTTGTGCTGATTTCTTAAACTGAAGAAAAGGCTTAAATTTCATTAAAGTGGAATTGTATTATTTCTGAACACAGTAGAAACAATTTCTTCTTTAACAAATTAGATTATTGATCTCAGGAGATTGCTCACGTGCATGTAGTGCCAAAGAGCAAAATGGTTTTTTTTAGAAGATTGCTTTCAATATTTATTTTGTTATTTTGCAGCACAACATGTCATAGGAAAACATCCATCTTTCTAAAAATGCACATGTATGTAGAAAAATGAGGGAGAAGTAATTGAGCCAGTTGAAGTGAATACAAAAATGCAGAATCCCTTTGCAATGAGTAACCACTAGAAAGTCTATCTACAACAAACTGAGTTATAGTGTTCTGAAAGAACACAGAACATTAGAATTCCAATCTATGATACCATTTACTTAACGATTGGTGTTTGTAGCTTTAATCTTTAACTTGCAAAGACATACACCAAAAGACCAAACATTTGAACATGACAATGTGTTGGGTTAACTTAGCTTAAGGAAGACCCAAATGGTTTGTATACTATATTAACTAACCAAGGTAGGATGGGGTGGGGCCTCAGGTAAAATGGGTTAAATTATTAGTTAGAAAACTGTCAGATGAAAGTGGCAATAAGGGAAGAAATAGAAAGCAAGAATATCTTATTGATACAAGAATAGTGTTTTCATTATAGTGACTACTGCCTAAAAGTCCACTTTATGTTGATCCTATGGGAACAAGAAAGCTTTGTGAATGTGTTAAGTGTATTCAGTCACTCTCAGGTTTTTCAGTCAAAGTATTCTGTTGTTGGGGATGCTGTCTACTCCTTTGATTATTAAACAGTGAATCCAGCTTCCTCTACCTTTTTTCCTGAAGGCCTTTTTTGCTGTTTGCAGGCTGATAGGAGAAGATTGACTGCAAAGAGATGGGAGTAGGCTTTTTTCACAGCAGAGGCAAGGACAACAAGATGACATCCTATGCTGCAAAATCTGCAAGCATGCAAATAAGAAATACTCAGAGCATTAAAAAGAGAAGTAAATGTTACACAGCAAATTGTTAGTGACACTATTTCTTCATAACAAAAAATGATCAGGTTTTTTGTTTGTTTGTTTGTTTTTTGGTGGGTTGGGGCAGAGTTTTACATTTGGAGGAAAGTCAGAAGTGTAGGTAATTCACAATATCAAAAGAATATAAATTTCCTGGTCTCATTGAAGTTACAACCCTGACAACCAATAAGCGGAAAAAAACGAAGAGCAAGGATTAGCCATGATCAGTGCATATGTTCTCTTTACTGTCAAGGTAATGCTGAGCTTGCATTTTAAAAAATACTTGCAAAAATATAAGGCCAGAATTTACCCACTGGCTTTTGGGTGCCCAGCATGATATCTCTTAAATGAACCTGATTTTCAGAAAGCCCTTGGCTATGGAATATAGTTTGTGTTGAAGAGGAAGCCATCTGGTAAATTATCTGATTCATCTATTTTTTAACATTAGGGGCTTTACTGTTATAAGTTTGCACCATGCTGAATTGGAAAAGGCTGATGTGGTAGTGGTGTGTACCGGGGAATGAAAGGATGACAGAACTAGGTCCTCTGGAAAAGCTCTTTTTCTCAAAGAAAGGAGTCCATTAATATTAGCTGTCTGCTACTTCTCCATACTGGAGAAGCCCCCTCTTCACAAATTTGGTGTTAGCTTCCAACCCGTGGAGAAAAGGTAAATTGTTTTAGGAAAAGGAGATAGCAGACAGATTACCACCGTAACATACACACACATTTCCTTAATTGATTTTTCAGAAGAAGCTAACTGGGAATGTTGTCTAGACAGAAGTTAAAGGAGGGGGGTTGAACCACTAGACTCTAGCTTTGCCGCTAACTCACTATATGAACGTGGACAATTCACTTGACCTCTCTGTGCCTCAGTTTATCCATTTATAAACTGAGTATATTATTACTCGCCAGGCTCAGAGTTGTTGTAACGTTTGGAAGACACTTTCAGATCCCTGAATGAAAGTACAAGTTATTATTTCTTCCCTATCTTTTACAGTAAATTTTATATAACACAGCAGGTGACTTCAGTGCACAAGGCCATCTTTATGATGCTCAGAGATATACTCTCACTGGCAATTTGAAGTATGTTCCCATATTATCAAGCTGTCATATCCCCATTATCCACACAGAAATACCCATAATATCTCAAAGTGCCCATGTAGGTCATTTAAAAAAACCTGTCACTAACACAAGTGTAGCTAGATAACTAGCAATGTATTCTGACATAGTACAACCTAAAAGGTTTTCTGTAGTGGCCCATTAAAAGTGTTGTTCCAAGGAGGTTGTATGACACAGCATGTACCTACCCACTCCCAAGGTTGGTGTCCCATAAGATCCAGAAAAGTGTCTTGAGCAACGAACTTGTAGTATGTAACGTTAATGATCTCTGATGGGCCTTCTAGCTCCTTGAGAGAATTCTATTCCCAAATTGTTCAGGAAATGGTTAAAACTTGGACCAGATCATCATCTTCTTTTTAAACCTGTTGGTTATCTTTCTATTTTAAGAGTACGTTGTATTTCCCACATGGTGAGAGTTATTAATCATTTGTTGTTTTGACCTTGACATATATTAGGTCAATTTTAGGGAGTAATGTTAAAGTTGAGTGGGTGATGTAAATCGGATGGAGTGGTAGCTTGAGGTGAAGGATGATATAGGAGTGAGTATAGGCCGGATCCTGGTTTTCAGACAGACTCACCTTTGTGGGTTTTGAAAAGAGGAGGACTTTTTCATAAAGAAAATAATGCTGGTTTTGAGTGTTAACTGGACTCCACTGAAATAGAGTTCCAACCAGAACTTTTATTTAAATTAGTTACAAACAAAAATGTAATCAGTTTTCCATTAAATTTGGACCTCTGTAACAGCAACAGAAGAAAAAAGTTTTAAAATGTAGGAAAAGGTGATTGTAAAACTGCTGAAATTGGCAGGGAAACTTAGGGCAGGTGCTACATTTGAAATTATTTTGAACTTTTTTTAAATTGACTAGATTACACCTTAAGTTTTTTATCCCACACTTACAAGCGAAAAATAGTGCAAATGTTACCAGAATGGTAGGGCTGTCATAGTCTGGAATGATAAATGTTTGTAGTCAAGGTAACCTCCAAAAAAACCTCAGTTACATTTGTCTAGTATGGAATTTTTCTCAGATTATGTGTGAGCATATTTAATATTTTCTATTTTTGTGCAAACACACACCACTGGGAAATGAATTTGTCTTTAAACAGACAAAAATGTTTAAAAGAAACCCAGTGAAACTGCTGATGTCGCAATTCTGAGAAATGAGATTTAAAGTCAGACATACTGCTTTCAATGCTTGATTAGTATACAAAATATTGATTCTAATTTTCTGTAGTTAAAATTATTTCTAAAGTGGCAAGTAAAGATTCTCCTTTCCTGGCTTTAATTTATTACACAATCTAGAAGATAATAAGATAAGTAACAGTCAGCATGGATTTTCTAGAAGAAAATTGTGTCAAATCAACCTAATATCTTTCTGTGACAGGGTAACAAGACTTGTGGGAAGCAATAGATGTGGTATATCTTGACTTTAGTAAGGCTTTTGATAATATCTCACATGACCTTCTCATAAACAAACTAGGGAAATATAACCTAGATGAAGCTATTATAAGGTGAGGGCATAACTGGATGGAAAACCATTCCTAGAGAGAAGCTATCAGTGGTTTACAGTCAAGTTGGAAGGGCATATCAAGGGAGTCCCCAAAGATCAGTTCTGGACGTGGTTCTGTTCAATATTTTCATCGATGATTTAGATAATGACAGAGAGAGTACACTTAAAGAGTTTGTGGATGATCCCAAGCTTGGAGGGGTTGCAAGTGCTTTGGAGGATAGGATTAAAATTAAAAATGATCTGGACAAACTGGAGAAATGGTCTGAAGTAAATAGGATGAAATTCAACAAAGACAAATGCAAAGTACTCCACTTAGGATGGAACAATCAGTTGCACACATGCAAAATGGGAAATGACTGCCTTGGAAGGAGTACTGAAGAAAGGGAGCTGGGGGTCATAGTGGATCACAAGCTAAATATGAGTCAAAAGTGTAACACTATTGCAAAAAAAAGCAAACCTTATTCTGGGATGCGTTAGCAGGAATGTTGTAAGCAAGACACAAGAAATTATTCTTTTGCTCTACTCCACGCTGATTAAGCCTCAACTGGAGTACTGTGTTCAGTTCTGGGTAGCACATTTCAGGAAAGATGTGGACAAATTGGAGAAAGGCAAGAGAAGAGCAACAAAAATGATTAAAGGTCTAGGAAACATGACCTATGAGGGAAGATTGAAAAAACTGAGTTTGTTTAGTCTGGAGAAGAGACGAGTGAGTGGGGAAATAACAGTTTTCAAGTACATAAATGGTTGTTACAAGAAAGAGAGAGAATGCTTGGTCCTGTGTTAAGTTCAGGGAACTGGACTAGATGACCTCTCGAGGTCCCTTCCAGTCCTACGATCCTATGATATTGGTCCATTGGTAGTCCCTTGAGTTTCTCAGGTCATATGGAGTGGGAAGATGATGACTCCAATTCTGAATCGGAACCTTGGGATCTTGGCAACATTGGCAGAGCAACGCATGAGGGAGTCAATAGGCGATCCGATTCATCAGTCACCCAGAACAAGGTGGGAATCACCTCCCCTCCCCCCGATGAAGACTGTGGAGTTTTTTCATTACTCAATAAAATTCTATTGTTTGGAAAATAATTCATCTTTATTAATTCCCATCATATGCTGCAGAATGCCTGGCAGCAGTGAAAGCCCCCACTTGTTGTACACTGCGACACGAATCACAGGATCAGCGACAAACATAGTTTAGTAATCATAAATGTACAGCAGGCACCACAAAATGAATAGGTGCATTGTCAGTGTTATGTTCATGGATGTGGAACAAGCACCATACAAATCCTAACAGGCCCCTAAACTGTAGGGCCAGGTAGAGCTCATCATGGGTAGCTATAGCCATTGGGACATTTTTCTCACAGAGATGCCATCTTCTGAGTAAACAATGCCAGTGCCCCTCCACTCTACCAAAAGCTCATTCAACTGTGATTCTGCACCTGCTGAGCCAGTAGCTGAATGTTTCCTTGGTGCTGTCATGGTGGCCGGTGTATGGATTCATGAGCCAAGGGAGCAAAGGGTAGGCTGGGTACCCCAGCATCACTATTGGTATTTCAACATCACCTATGGTAATCCACCAGTTGGGAAAGAAAGTCCCTGCTTGTAGCTTTCTGAACAGCCCTGTGTTCTTAAACAGGTGAGCTTCGTGCACCTTCCCTGACCAGCCAACACTGATGTTGGCGAAGCCTCCCAGGCTCACCCCTCATTGCAGTCCATGGAGAACTGCTGTATAGCACCTTCCTACATCACTCTGCAACATTCCATGTGATGTGATGCACACAACAATGGAGAGCTATTGGAGGTGTGCTCCTCAAGATGGACAATCAGGAAAAGGCACTTAAAAATTCACAGAGCTGTAAAGGGGGAGAAGGGAGTTCTGCCTGCGTGACCCCTGGGCAGTGGAGTTCAAATTATGACCAGAGCACTCTGAGGCAGCTGCTGGAGGACTGTCAGGGTTGACATAGGTAATGCAGTGTCTGTATTTGTGCTGCATTGACCTCAGTTCATTGACCTTGGCTCAAAGCTGCTCACAGGGGTGGTGATACTATGTCAGCATAATGGAGAGCTTACATCGGTGAGAGACAAATATAAGTGTAGACACATGCATAGCTCGGTTGGTGTAAGGCAGGTTACATTGACCTAACTTTGTAGTGTAGACCAGCCCTCAGACACGTGCACAGTGTTGGACCTACATGGGGTATGTGTGAGAATTGTTTGCAAAGAAACACAGTGTGAGGAAGCATGCCCTGTGATAGGCGGAGAGAGAGAGAGTGTGTATGTGTGTCTGTGGCAGCAACCAGAAGGACCTTGAACAGGCCAGTGCAGGCAGAAGCCAGAGAGAGTAAGAAGGAGCTCTGGGCCAGTTGCTGGGACTGCATGAAGACAAGGCCCTGAGGTAAGGGTGAAGATAGTGTGCAGCGGTGGGAAGTGGCCCAGGGAATTCAAGCAGCGCTGTGGCTTAAGAAAAGGGACATGACTGATAGCTGCTACTTAGAGGGTCACTGGGCTGGAATCTGGAGTAGAGGGTGGGCCTGGGTCCCCCTCCCACCGCACCAGTCACTAGGGAAGTGGCCTGGACTTTGATGTACCTTAGAAGGGGAACTGAACTCTTTTAGAGGCCCAGCCAGAGAGCGGGAACCCAAAAGGCTAAGGTGGGTGAAGAAGGGCCAGGGAGGGAGCCCTGAGGCCACGGCCCCATACCACAGCCAGCACTCTTAAGGGGCTGCAGATTAGGGGTGCTTGTGCGAGCACCCCATTACAGGGAGAAAGCAGGGTGAAGGCAGCAGGATGTGGGGAATCCTCCCCTACTTCCAACACACAAAATAGTTCTTTCCAGCCTAGGTGGTGGTTGGTTTTTAAACCTGTTAGCTTTTATTGCTAAATTAAACAGGAGTGTTTGTGCTTCACAATTTGTGAGTGCAGGGGGCTGGACCCTCAGCTGGTATGAGATAGCACAGCTCCATTGAAAGTACTGGAGTGACACTGATTTATAGCAGCTGAGGAGCTGGCTCTGAATTTTTACTTAAATCCACCGATCAAAATATATGGATGCTAATTATCCCACACAGGGAATAAATCCATGTATTACATTTGAAAATCCAGGGAGCCTGTTTTTTAACTAACTAGTTGTCTCTGTTCGCCTTCATCAGTTCTAATGCTACCCCTTTCACTACCAATACACTTTAGAATCGCTCATGTAGTGGGCATATTTGCTTTTTAAAAGGTCAGCCAGCAGCAAGCTCATCCTGCAGTGAGTAGATAATGTGTGCTTTACCAAAACCTTGCTACGATTCTTGATGTGTTTAAAGTATACTAGACCACAAGGGCATTGGAACACAAAACTCATTGTCAGTAATGTAAGTAATATAATCTGCTACAGAGAGGCTTCCTGGGTAAACGTAGTCCTCTGAGACCATGGAGGAAAGAAACTGAAAGACCGCAAAAGACTTTTTTTTTTTTACTGTCTACCCTAGCACAGCACAGAACAGATTTCCTTTGGGATGAGGCAGGGTTGAGAAATTGGGACATAGTACTTATGCCTATGGTACTGGAGGCTTTACACAAGAGATATTGTATAAAAGGAAATAGCCACAATACTGTACTGGCCCTTACAACTATTCTTCCAAACCACCCTCAGATTCTGGGCAGTGGGGGAAAGATGGGAGCCTAAGCATTTTACAGAGCCATATTTTGTGTACTAGAAGACTGAGAATTGCAGTTTTCTTTAAAAGACTTCAGTATTATTGCTAGGATAGAAAAGATACTTTGGAGAAGTCCTGAAATACAGAATTAAAAACATAATAATGTAAGTTGGTGTTCAGTAGAAAACTGCCTTTCCAGAAATGACTTCTGTTAAACTTACATTAGAAATGGATGGCATTTGAGATCAATTTTCAGTTACAGTTTGGTAAGAAAGTGGTGATCACTGCAGGGGAAAGTATCTTTCCGACTGAGAAGTTCAGTAATTCACTTGCCTGTACAGGGGGGGGCAGGCAGAGGTAGTGTTACTGCCCTTCCACAGGGAATTGTGCTATGGAGGGGGAAGTAGCTTGAAAGTCCTTCTAGGACCCCAAAGGATCCAAGCAAATAGATGTTCCAAAGGGGCTGTGCTGAGTCAGAGCATTTCTGGGTTGTCTTGGTTAGCCCTCTTCTGGGCTGCACTAGCTGACTCCATGGTACAGATAGAGCTGTGGGGTTTGTAAGCAGCTTGGACCTCTATCTCTTCACTGCAGAACCTGGAAAAGACAGCACCAGGATGTCTTGTGCTTGAGTGCTCATAGGCAGTTGCCACTTAACTGGCACTGGGGCTGCAATATTTCTGATCTTAGAGTCCATAGAGGGAAAACTTAGTAAGTAGCCCTTACAATAAATGGTGTGTACAGAAGGTCAGGTGTTTGGTGAGGAAAATAAAGGTTAAATTACAATATGAAACTTTTTAAATTTCAGATTCTTCTGTAACAACGGGCATCAGTCTATCAAAGTTGGCTGTACCTGGGGTAGTCACTTACATCTGAAGTAATTCAAGCAAATAAAACTGTCTAATGGACTGGAAAGCTTACTTGAAAAATATCCATGGAGTTTGCACTGGCTTTGGCAAAATGCGTGCATGCTATAGTATGTTTAGTTGCAAAACTCTAAGCAGTACCTTTGCAAGGCCACAGTTGTACCATGTGCTATACAATTATTAGTAGGAAAGTTATTGGAGCAGCGATATTCCGACTGTGGCTTGCAAGTCACACGTGGCTCTTTAATGTGTTTTGGGCGGCTCTTTGCTGCACCTGATATTAAAACACTGATTTAATTACTAGCAATCTAAGATATTAGAAGCAGCCTCGTGGGTTAATATGTTAACTTATTTGCTGTGAGACTAAACTAAATACTTCCCCTGTCATACTGTTTAAATATGAATAGTGCTATAGTAAATAAAACAATGCGTTCGCAATACTGTGGCTCTTTTGGGTAATGTTGATCATTAATTTGGCTCCCGAATCACTGAGGTCTGAGTATCACTGAATTAGAGGAACTTGTTACCAAAGTGACCTATGAAATTTTCTAAGGATAGGGATGATATCTATTGTGACAAACAATGCTACTACCCAGACACTAGAGGCCAGATCCTTAGCTGGTGTAAACTGGCATAGCTGTACTGACTTCAGCAGAGCTATTTTGATTTATGCCAGATGAGGATCTGGCCATCTCTGAGGTAAATGATCCCCTAACTGGTTGTGGACTGCTAATCAATCCTAAAAACCTGGGATGTTTGTGCGGTTCTCAGGGAACAAAGTTTGGAAAATGTAGGTTTGTATCAAGTTTGCCAGCAGATGGTGCTCAAGAGTCTCAGATGACTTATCACTAACACCTATACATGGCTGGCAGGCCAGCTATATTTCAGCATACAGAAGGCAAAATATTACAGGGTTTTCAGTAGAGTGACTTAATTACCTGGCTCAGATACTCACAGCTGCAAAATGTAGATGCTCATCTGAGAAATGTGGAGTCTATTGAAATGGTTAAAATGTTTTAGATTATTGGTGAATAAGGAGTAATGCGCCTGTCACTGGTGACCTATCTGAGTCATACAATTGGTATGGAAAATGTAAAGCCTGTCCTAAAGAGAAAAAAAGCATTGTCCAAAATAAATGTTTCTAAGAATAGCACAGAAATTATTCCTTTTATCCTTGATTAAGTGTTACAGAAAGCTTCTACCTAACATCTTCCCAGTAACAAATCCAAGGACAATTTAAAATAAATGTTTTTGTTTTAGAGGAAGAAATACAAAAAGGCATTTGAGCAGAAAAAGAGGATTGCAACAGCCCCAGAAATGTTAACTTTTATTTTATGTTTTGTTTAGTATGTGCTCATATAAAAAACTGTAACTAAAGACCCCATTCCTTCTTCTTTTTCCCAATGGGCAAAACACTGACATTCAGCATTAACTAACTGAAAACTGGAAAATGAGGAATTTGCCCATTTGCCATTAGGAGTGAAATCCACTAACAAAGTCCTATTTTCAGCACTTTAAAAAAAGAATGTCCAATTATGGCAACAGAAATGGCAGTGGAAGCAGATAGGACCAGTCTTTAAAAAGCTAACGCTGCATATATTAGAGTGTAGTGGGAATGTGTTGCATGATTAACTAGTTTTGCAGATGGCTTTAACTAAAATCCAGTACTGCATATTGTGGAGAATTTCCTTGCAATGACACCAAAATTCTTGCAGGCCCTATTATTAGAACTGCATGAAAGCCACAGTGACAGAGTTAAAATGAAAGCTGTCAGCAACCAGTTATTTTTGATGGTCAGGTTAGGTTCCAAAAATAGAGCTGGTGGGTGCACTATCTGGTGCACACCAATAAATCCATACTGTATCTGCCATCCTTCCTTTATTGAAAAGTGAATTTGCTAGAATGTGACAGCCTTTCTGTAGACTGTTTGAACTACCCTCTAGAATTCAATAGCAAACCCTCTAGTAGGAGGGTTTCTCAAGGATAATTTTAACAATGCAAAAATGAGAATTTTCCATGTAACTCCAGAGGTATTTGGAGTGACTTCTATACAAGCTTATCAAATTCATTATAGTACTTTCTTGGCTTCATCCATGTTAAATTCCATAGGGTGAACTCAAATGGGTGGGGTTTTCTCCAGGCCTCAAGCAATTAGGTGCCGGGGCTCAAACACTTTTTTTTACTTTCATAACTGATGCGGCAAGCCCAGAGGTGTGAGGGTTATGAACTGGCAAGCCTAGAGGTGCTGGCATAAATTAAGCACTGGTTTCCTCACTATAAAAGCTCTGTGCACTAACTCATATCTCACTGTGAATCAGTTAAGCCAAGAGTTTGGGAGCAGGGGAGAGGGGGCTTCTGAAGAGTCTAGCATTTGTAGATTAAAATTACAGGGGGTCTATTTGCCAGCCTCATGAAGAATGAATTTGGGAGAGCAATGGAGAACTGGCTAGCCATCCCCAGGAGATGTCTGGAGGCTACAGGTAGCTACAGGCTACTTCAAAGATAGGTAGCTAAAGTTAAAAGCCAAGGTGATCTGAGATGCACAGGACTTTATTGAACTAGATAAACAGGAAGCCACATTAACAAGTATTTGGGGCTTTTTTCTTATGCAAAAATATTCAGTATGACAGTTCACATTCGCTGTATCTGCCTTCAGGACTACTTGTCTGTCTGTGTTACCATTTGAATAATTTTTCTGTTAATTTTGTGCAGTAATTAACTGCTTGTAGTTCATAGACCTTATAGCCAAGCTAAATGAAAGTGGGGGCCCCACTGGTCCTGGCAGCTGAATTGTAAACCATTCTGCTGCTTTATTGAAGCAATGCCTTTTGTGCAAGATGGAGTTTGACTTTCCTTCTGGCAAATTATCTTCTCCTAATTCCAAAGGTCAGGGATCTTCACTGCATTCCTTCTTGTAGGTTGGTAGGGACAATTTGAGTAGAGTTTCCTCATTTGTAAAAGTTTTAAGTGTCACAATAATTGTTGCTGCCTGAGGAAATATCTGAGTCATTAGCGATTATCTTCAAATAGTCATGGAAGATGGGTGAGATTCCAGAGGACTGGAAAAGTGCAAATATAGTATCGATCTATAAAAAGGGGAATAAGGACAACCTGGGGAATTACAGACCAATCAGCTTAACTTCAGTACCCGTAAAGATAATGGAGCAAATAATTAAACAATCAATTTGCAAACACCTAGAAGATAATAAAGTGATAAGTAACAGTCAGCATGGATTTGTCACGAACAACCTAATAGCTTTCTTTGACAGGGTAACAAGCCTTGTGGATTGGGATGTGATATATCTTAACTTCATTAGGACTTTTGATATGGTCTCGCATGACCTTCTCATAAACTGTTATGCCAGGCACTGCTACCTGCAGTTTCTGGATACCAGGTGAGGAATAAAAACACGCCCACTCCCATTAGGTACACTTATCTTTAATATGCCTTATGCTCCAATCAGCAGAGGGAGACCCTATGGCTGCAGGGGAATGCTAGACTCCAGGGTGAGTTCATGGTAGGATCTCATAACATAACTCGCATTTCAAGCTTTTATACAGCATTCCCTAGGAAATAGCAGGGATGGGCTTATTTACAGCAGGTGACTTGGCTAACACTTTCACTTTCTTTGATACCAAACACAATTCGATAACAAATTGCAAAACAGGTTACATAGCCTATTTACTACTCAACCAGTCCTGACCAGACCTGCCGCGTCACTATCTCAAACGCGTCCCAACATCTTCTGTGATCTTCACTACATAAACAAACTAGGGAATTATGACCTAGAGGGAGCTACTATAAGGTGGGGTCATAACTGATTGGAAAACTATTCCTAGAGAGTAGTTATCCATGGTTCACAGCCAAGCTACAAGGACATACGGTGACCAGATGTCCCAATAAAATTAGGACTTTCACAATATTTAATCCTTTGTCCCACATCCTGATCAATGTACGATAGGGATGCCATTTGTCCCAATATTCAGGACTCAAGTAAAAATTCAGCTCTGGGGTCCCGCCGCTGCCTGCACCATGCCTGCCCCCATGTGTCCTGATATTTTACTTTTGTGATCTGGTTACCCTATCAAGTGGGGACCCACAAGAATCAGTTCTGAGTCTGGTTCTGTTCAATATCTTCATCAATGAGTTAAATAATAGCATAGAGAGTACAGTGTTAAAAGTTTGTGGATGATACCAAGCAGGGAGGGGTAGCAAGTGCTTTAGAGGATAAGATTAAAATTCAAATGATCTGGAGAATGATCTGAAATAAGTAGGATGAAATTCCATAAAGACAAATGCAAAGTACTCCACTTAGGAAGGAAGATTAGTTGCATAGATGCAAAATGGGAAATGACTGCCTAGGAAGGAGTACTGCAGAAATAGATCTTGGGGGACATAGTGGCTCACAAGCTAAATATGAGTCAAGAGTGTAACACTGTTGCAAAAAAAGCAAACCTCATTCTACCATGTATTAACAGGAGTGTTGTAAGCAAGACATGAGAAGTAATTCTTCCACACTATTCCACACTGATTAGACCTCAACTGGAGTATTGTGTCTAGTTCTGGGTGCCACATTTCAGGAAAGATGTGGACAAATTGAAGACGGTCCAGAGAAGAGCAACAAAAAAGATTAAAGGTCTAGAAAACATGACCTATGAGGAAAGATTGAAAAAACTGGGTTTGTTTAGTCTGGAGAAGAGAAGACTGAGCGGGGACATAGCAGTTTTCAAGTAATAAAAGGTTGTTACAAGGAGGAGGGAGAAAAATTGTTCTCCTTGACCTCTGAGGATAGGACAAGAAGCCATGGGCTTGAATTGCGCAAGACGGATTTAGATTGGACATGAGGAAAAACTTCATAACTGTCAGGGTAATTAAGCACTGGAATAAATTGCCTAGGGAGGTTGTAGAATCTCAATCACTGGAGATTTTTAAGAGCAGCGTAGACAAACACCTATTAGGAGTGGTCTAGATAATACTTAGTATTGCTGTGAGTGCAGGGGACTGGTCTAGATGGCCTCTCAAGGTCCTTTCCAGCCCTACAATTCTGATTCCTGTCTGAAAATTTACTTTTTATCATTGGTAGGGGATAGTCCCATCTTGTAAATTTAACTGTCAGGACATCTAAGGCTTTTGTATAGGTTTCTATTATATAAATTTAAATAAAAGGAAGTCAATTCAGTAGCAAATGGTCTTTAGCTAAATCACCTTTGGTCTTTTTATCCCCAAATGAGTGTTCATACACAGACTTGCACCAAAATAGCTAAATCAGTTTTAGGAAACCAAGTTAATAAGTGCAAATCTGAGTATAGTTCAGTCCTCAGAACCAATTTTTCTTTCCTGAGACCTCAAATAAGTAACACTATTTCAGGAAAACTAGCTAGAGATCAAAACTGCGAAAATGAGAATAAACTGCAAGAAGGTATTCTTTCATGAAAGCCAGTTGTTAGAGAAAGTGTAATAAAAATGGTACTTGGTCCATTAGCTTATGACTATATGCTAAAGTCTGAGACCTATCAATCAGTTACTGTAAAGGATAAAACTCATCAAATCTACAAGAATCAGAAACTGACAGTTTGGAAACATTATTACCCTCCCCATTGCTGTTTCTTACCCTTGGATGTATATATATATATACCTCCTATCTGTGATTTCCATTTCATGCATCTGACAAAGTGGGTTGCAGCCCACGAAAGCTTATTGGTCTTTAAGGTGCTACAGGACTCTCGTTGTTTTTGCTGTATATAGACTAACACGGCTACCCCTCAGAAATTATTAAATGAGGAAAGTTTTGCCTTTCCACTATTTTTAGAAGGTTTGTTTCAATCCTTTATCAAAGCACAGGTTCAGCACCATGTGCCATTTTAATGCATCTGGCCCTCAAACTTCTCACAGAACAGAGGAAATACACTGCTAATAACATATTTTATTCCAAGGACTGCCTGAGATTTTCTTTCAAATGAAGGTAGATATCTTTATTGGGTATAATATGAGATTTACATAAGAGAATGTCTGACTGCTTTGCATTTTATTGTAATCCAGCAATTTAAGTGTTAATTATCTGTCTGTAAGCTGCTTAATTAAGCCATTAGGGCCTGCTGTGTTTGACTGCAAGCACCTGGGTAATGATATAACATGATTCGTTGCCAGAACTGTTATAGCTTGCACCTGTAGGAATTTACACAGTTAATAGTGTGCTGTGAGCTACTAATGGAGTCTGGTTACACTGCTGTGCTGATCTCTCTTGCTCTTAAAACTTAAGCCTTTTAGCTAAGGAAGTCTAATTAGGTGCTTTGACTTTTTTCCCCAATATAGAAGGAAAAAAAGACAAGTCCCTAAAGACTGTGTCACACATCTTCCTCAATCAGTGAGATGTATTGCACCTCTATGAATTGAAGTTATGGATAAAGGATCAGAAGAAAAATGAAGTACTTTATTCTCAATTCAAACCCAGTTTGAAGTTCCTATGTGTGAATGAATTAGATAAGTTAGCTAGCTTCTCTTCATTTCAAAATGCTAGTTTTTTTTTTTTTTTTTTCCTACTGTCAATGTAAAAAACAACTATTTTCTAATGAGATTGCTGGGACTCTAGAAGCATTATTTAAAAGAATAAGGTTGTTTGCTTATTTTATTTCCTATACCAACTTATATGCCTCTTTCAATTAATACTTAACTTACAGGACCAGCAGAGCTGCATGGGGAAATATGAAGGGCTTAACTGTCTTTATAATTTCAGCACTGTACAAAACTATCTTTAAGATTACATTGTTGTATTTACTTCCAAAAAAGTTATAGTAAGCACAGCCAGGCAAAGGAGAATCTTTATGTTGGAGTTTCAGGTTGAAAGAAACCTGAATATTAAAATCTTGCAAGAATTTGGTACTCAAGTTTTTAAAAATGTCTTTTTAGAAAGAAACCCAGTGTTTGAGAGTACAGAAACACACAGCTCTGACAGCCAAACAAATTTAACTCTGTCCCCTTAGCTATGCCCACCTCCTATCTTCCCTTTGTATCGGTTTTATAACAGAGGTTATTTGGGTTTAAAGGCTTTAGGGGTGTGATCCATGAAGCAATGTAGGTGCCTAAACTCCAGAGTTAGATAGCTAAGTCTCTGTGCATGGCACCACTGTGATCAACAATATTCCCTCTTGTCTGCCACTTAACCCTATAGGTGCCTAACTCTCCACTGTAAAATTTCCTAGCTGTCTAAATTTTAGATCCTGGGCCATTCACCACTGCTGCCTCCCTCTAGTCACCCAGGTGCCTATCTCCCACCTAAGCCCCAGGGCAATTTACAAATGAGAGGAAAGACAAGCATTTATCCACCTAAATTGCATATGTAGCCTGATCCACTAAGCATGCTTAGAGGCCACCTACTGGATCAGGTCCAATTTACAATACAGCTGCAGGAGAAGGTACCCGCCTTCTAACTTTTAGGCCAGCGGTTAGAACACTCTCCCAGGACGTGGGAGACCCAAATTCAGTTCCCCCTTCTGCAAGAAGGGATTTGAACTCCCACCTCTTAGGAGCCATAGGCCAGTGAATGAGTGAGTGAGTGAGAGAGAGAGAGTGAAAATGACTCTGGTGCCTGGTCATTAGGCGTAGGAGATCCAGGGCTTAGTTTCTATGCTTCAATCACTCTTCCAGTAGTTATCCACCCTGGAACAGCTTCACCAGGAGAGACTGAGACCCCGACATCAGACTGTCCCTTAGAGTGCTGTCCTGAAAGGTGCAAATCCTTTTTCCTCTTCAGGCAGAGGGGAGAATTGAATGAACCTGGGCCTCCCACGTTCCAAGTGAGTGCTCTAACCCAGTGTTTCTCAACCTTCTGAGTAGCAAGTGCCCCCTAACTTCTGAACATTTTAATAAGTACCCCAACACTCAATTCTCCATGGGATTTTATATTTACAGACTAATGTGAGCCATATGTTGGAAGAAGGGCTGAGTATATAAGGCCCTGATATGACAGATGTCAGATCTAGTGTGGGTAGGGTTACCACCTTTACACCAGGGGTGCACAACTCAAGTATGTACCTGGGCTAGAGGTGATGTTGGCCAAAGCTAGGAGGCTTTGAGAGGCATACCAATGCTGGGGAATATAAAGTGCTGCGCCAAATTTTTTGCCGTAGATTTGAGAGGAGGAAGGGGTGAGAGAGAGACAGGGAAGGAGGGTGAGAGAGAGAGAGAGAGAGGAAAAGAGGCAACTGGTAAAATCTGGGGCTGTCATAGAGCAGTGAAATTGACAAGTTTTCTGGGCACTGGGCTTTGAGCCAGGGAGGGGGGCTGCCACCTGGGCAAGTTGCAGGCGGCTGCTGCCTGGCTGCCAGCCTGGGAGGTGGGCAACTGCCACCCAATCCAAGCTGGGGCACAGGAAGCTTGTGCGCCGGCTGGGACCCAGGGATGTGGGCAGGCGGCTGCTGCCCATCTTCAATCCGGGGTGCTGGAGGCTGTCCCTTGGCTTGGAGCCAGAGTGCGGGGGGCTGCCACCCAGCTGCGAGCCCAGCTCACAAGATGCAGGAGGCTGCCACTGGGCTCCCACCTGGGAGCTGGGACCCAGCACGAAGTGGGGGGTTACTGCCCCCCTCCTGCAGAAGCTAGTGGCTGCTGCCTGCCTCGTAGCTGGGAGCTGTAACCATGCGGGAAGTGGGGGGCTGCCGCCCACCTCCCATCTCAGAGCTGGGACCTGGCAGGAAGTGGGCGGCTGCCACCCATCTCACCCAAAAACTGGTGGCTGCCGCCTGCCTCCCAGGTGGGACCGACTAGGAAGCGGGCCACTGCAGCCCAGCTTCCCAGGACTGTGGCAGCTGCTGCCTGTCTCCCCCAGAAGCTGGTGGCTACCGCCCACCTCCCCACTGGGAGCTGTGACTGAATGGGAAGTGGGGAGCTGCTGCCCACCTTCCCTAGAAGCCAGAGGCTGCTGCACATCTCCCAGCTAGGAGCTGGGATTGGGTGGGAAGTGAGCTGCTGCCGCCAGCCTTCCCCAGAAGTCGGAAGCTGCTACCCGCCTCCCCTTCTCTCTTTTCTCCCCCCCGAGTACCTCCGGCCTGTGTCTCGCGTACCCCCAGGGATATGCGTACCACAGGTTGAGAAACTATGCTCTAACCCTCTGGTTCTCAGCCACTTACAAATGGGTCCTGAGCCCAAAATGTCTATGGCCTGTCATGACCCAGTAAATAATCTTGGGGTGGAGGCCGTGGGGTGGTGTCAGTCAGATCCTGCCAAGCATTTACCCCATAGTGGCAGCTTCTGTGCTGTGGGGCTGGCTGATTTTGGCTTTGCGTTCTGGGTGTTGCAACCTCAGGGGTTGCAGTGCTGCTCAGGTTTGGCCCCACCACCCCTGACTAGACCAAATTTGAGGTGAGAGGATTTGTGATCTGGCTCATGGGGTTACAGTGCCACTCACTCAAATTTGGCCTACCCAGATTCCTGTTATCATGATGGCTGGGCTAAACCTGAGAGATACTGGACCCCATAGTGCAGGGCAGTGAGCCCAGCCAGCCCCATCGGACAGGAGTGGCCCTGTGACCCTTTGAAACATTGCAACAACCCATCTGGGCTAAAAGCTATAAGATGAGCAACACCAGCTCTTCCTCCAGCTGTTTTGCATGGCTTCCTGCCAGCTGCTTAAACCACCTGACTCCAGGCAGCTGATTGCCATTCATGGATTGCTGTCAGAGAGAGGTGCCTCCCTGCAACCTAGACTTCGGCACGGATCTCGGAGAGAGGGACAGGGTTCCTGCTGTTGCCATTCTCCATTGGCTAGCTCAGGAAGCTCCATATGTTGTGGAACTCATTCATTTTAGGCACCTATCTCTTCCCATTTATTGTATAAGGAGCCTAGATATCAGACTTGGCTTTGTAGAGCATAGTGTTGTTTCTGTGATTTCCCCCTGCCCCCCCTTAAGTGCCTTGACACTCAGCATCTGAAATATGGAGGAAATGCTTTAAAATAGGGTATGATGGTGCTTCTGCTGTCACCACTTATTAGCAGGTGTTGATGGATTCCAGTTGATTCATTGCAACACATGGTGTTTGGTAATTTAATCTTAGCTAAAGGGGAGTGATTTTCTAGGCTGCATGGCTTTCAGGGAGGAGTCCTAGTAGTAGCTACCAAATTTAGGATGAAAGTTTGGCTTGGGATTTGTTTTACTGTTTGCAAATAAAGCCCAAGCAGGGGTAAGTTTGGATTCTATGCAGTGGGTTTGGATTGTGTGGGAGAAGGCTGCTAGGAAAGTTACCTCCTCTCACATTTTTGGGTGAACTGTAAAAGAACTGGTTTTAGAACTGATTTTGGACGTGTCTCTTATACCATGTGTGATGCGTTGTCACTAAATTAACTTTTTGTTCTTTCTGAAACAGTGGTGACTTCCTAGTGGCCCAAAGGAGGTTTGTATTACAGGTAGGATTGATAGTATCATCTGTTAAATTGCTTGATGGTTTCCCATTATAAGAGCTTATTTTCAATTGCATCTAATTTAACAGCTCAGCTGTTGCCAAAAATGAGCATAGAGGGGGGGAAGAAAGCAATTATTTGCCATGTTTTGGGGTTTTTTTTTTTTTTTTTTTTTTTTTTTTTTTTTTTTTTTTTTTAAATCTGCCAACCTTTTCTTTGCAAACCTCTAGTGCTCTGGTTTGTGCCTGAACTTGGCAGGTGAGTGGCCTCTATGCCAGGCATGTGCCTTTTACAATTGCGTTGAAAACTTGCCCAAATTTGAACAAGTTATAACCTTTGAAAAATCTATTTTGTACATGCTCCGTAGGAGCAGCTAAATTCTCTGAAGAGTCTCTCCACACCAATCGTGCTCTAGCCCAGGGCTGCAGGCACTAAGCAGGACTTTGACGATGCTTACTGCTCCTGCCTGTTGAGGGCGGAGGTGGGGCCAGGCATTGAAACTGAGAACAGGGATACATGTGCTCTCAGTGCTGCCTCGCTGAGCCTTGGTAGAACTGAGAAGAAAGCCACCTGACTCAGCTCAGAAGGGACCGGAGCTGGAGCTGGTGGGGTGGGGTGGGGTGGGGAGACTGGAAGTAAGAACTGGGGAGAGAAACAGAAGGCTAGTGGGAGCCAGTGGTGGGGAGAAGATTAAACTAGAGGTAGAACTGGAAGGATGTGGGGAAGTTGAGATTGGGATTAGGACCCAATGAAGGGAATGGGGGAGGGGAAGTCAGCTATGCTGGATCTGGATTGTGGGGGGTAGAACTAGGAATAGCTGGACAAAGACTCTAACAAAGAGTGGAGACTAGATATGGAGCTCTGGGAGGGAGACTGGGACTAGGAGGCAATGGAGGGTTGAACAGGCAGGAGAGAGAGAGATCAGATAAGGAACTGGGAGAAGGCTGGGTCTCAGAGGAGGAAACCAGTACTGGCTAGGCAAGGAGACTAGGGTTGGGATGAGAAGCCATGGGTGGGGAAGGGACAGTACAAGGACAAGGATGGGCTGGGGCAGAAGCAGTCAGGTAAAATGGGTAGAAGGTCCATGCCCAATATAACACACACCTTCCCAGAGCCTGGAATGGAACCCAAGATTCCTGAGTGTCTCTGTTCCTCTGCTTTTAGCATATATCTGTGAAAACGACTGGAAAAGTGTGCGGCTCATCTCCTGTAGTGCTGGTCCACATAGAGGGTGACAACCTACTACTGCTATCCATTACTCTATTAGCTCAATTGGCAGAGGTCTGTACAGTGGCTCTAAAGGTTCCATTCCCTGCTAATGAACCATGCGGGTGTCAGTGATGCCATGTGATGGAATTTCTGTTTTAAGTTTGTGTGTTTTTAAAACCTAGGAAAATTAAACACACCCAAAGCAAGTTAAAGAAAAATTAATGTTGGAAAATCAAAGAC
This sequence comes from Emydura macquarii macquarii, assembly GCF_026122565.2. Taxonomy (NCBI): domain Eukaryota; kingdom Metazoa; phylum Chordata; order Testudines; family Chelidae; genus Emydura; species Emydura macquarii. The sequence goes on from NW_027131283.1 coordinate 12,933,116, forward strand.
ACAGAAGTTAGGAAATGGTAAAATTCAGGTTGTCTGTGCAACCTTAATTGCCTCCCTTGTGCATATGAATTATTACTTCATGTCTGAGTCGAATGGCATATGAATAAATAGCTGATATTTGTGGCACAGGGAACCTTAATGAAGAATGGGGATGATTGTCTTCAGTATGCTATGCCTAATAAGAAATGGACAAAATAAGTTTTTTTTCTTTCTGTTTGTGGACTCTGTATCATCATAGAAGGGTGCACTCAGATTAACCATAAACTGGTTGAAAGTAAAATATTCTACTTCTTGGTCATTTATGAGATTAATTTACTATGGACCAAGATGAATCTCAGTGTGTCACTACTGCAATAGAGTTAAGGTTGTTTGGTTTACTTTACCTGTGGATTTCCACGTTTGCATTTCCTTCCAGTTTAACCAAACTTCTCAGATTCCAACCCTAAGGGTTTTTTGTTTTTGTTTGTGTTGGAAACTATGATCCTCTTATTGACTTTATACATGCAGGTCTTTGATTATCTATTTCCTCTAACCTTAACTCTAGTTTAATACTTTTCTCTCTCTCTCCCCCCCCCCCCTCCCCGGCGCATATTTTGTTACCTTTTTGTTTTTAAAAAGGTATATTTAAGAAAAATGAGACTCCCTCAAATTGTTTCAGTGCATTGTAGCCTGCTAACTGTAACTACAGTTATAGCAAACATCGGGTTATAGGATAGTTCTGTGGAAAATATCATTTTAGTATAAATCAGCTTGTATTTTTCACAGCTTGTATTTCAGATAACTTTAGCAGACCTCTTTAGCTAACCTCAGAGGACTCATTTATCAGAGAGAAATATTGTATATTTTTAGAAACATTTCAGATTTGATTCTAATGTGAAAATGTTAGAGAATGCAGCATATCTATGGGAAGAAGAGCTGATATGCTCCAAAAATCAATCTGACATTTACTCTCATTTATTTTAAAATGCAAATGCATCAAGTTTATGCAGAATTCTTTTGCAGCTTACTGTCTTATTAGTGATCATGCTGACAACTTGAATTTCTGAAATGTTGTTGCTAAGCGATGCAACTTCAGGCATGTAATGAGGCTTTCCAGTGGCTACTTGAAGATGAAGAAAATTATCTCAGCTTCACAGGTTGTTTGATCATCAACCATGTTATAATGCTTGGGTGATAAATACATTTTTGGCATGCCCTCCCCCTTTTTGCAGATAATTTATTTTTTGTACAGGAATTCCAGATCACATAGTACTAGGAGGAAAATATTTGTTTTGGGGAATAGAGGCAATGAACTTGCCTAGTTCCTAGAGCCTTTCCTTACTATGAAGAGGTGTGTCCTCCTCACAACCCCTTACTTTAGGGCAGAATAATGGTGACTTGGGGTCCGAGGCACATGCCACATGACCACACCCCCAGAAAGTACAGCTACCCATTCTTAGGGTTACAGTGGCACCTACCCATGGGCTATCTGGGGACTCACCATCATTTCTATTTGGGCAGGCTGGAGCTCCCCATATCATCATCCTGTCTTCACACAGGCTGAGTTCTGTCCTGGAGGAAGGAGGTCTCTGTCCCCACAGGGGAGAGGAGGGCTGCTGCTGCCACCATCTCAGCAGAGGTTCAGGGGACTGGCAACAGCAAGGTTTCCACCCACATACAAACTCCCACTGTAGTGGTGAGGAAAGCCCTCCTCTCTTCAGAGAAGCAACCAGTAGAGACGAACAGGGCAGCTTGTACCTGTTGGCGCTATTGTTTCAGGATGTCTGCAGATGTAGGCTGATGTCCCCCCATTGGTTACACTTGAATAACATTATTATTTGTATTACTATATCACCTATAAGCCCTAGTTATGGGTCAGGACCCCATTGTGCTAGGTGCTGTACAAACACAGAATAAAAAGTTGGACCTGCCCCAAGGATTTTACCTTTTGACAGATTGTAACAGGTGAAACACTCAGGGCAATACAAGGAAACAATGACTCCATATTGGTGATAGGCTGTGGTCACAGCACACCAGGAGTCTAACTGTTGTCAATTTTTTGTAGGCATCACGGCAAAGAGTTTTGAGGAGGCTTCTGAAGGTGGATAATGAGGTAGCTTTGCAGGTATTTACAGGGACTGCCTCCCAAGTGTAAGGGGCAACACAGGAGAAAACATGAAGGTACTTGTTTGAAAACTTAACGGGCAATGAGGCTAGTGTCATGGGCCAATAGGGGCTGAGCATCAACTGCTCGATAATGATAGGTAGGGTGGGGATTGACCATGAAGGGCCTCAAAAGTGAAGACCAGTAGCTTATGTTTGATGTGATAGAGCAGTGGAGGGATAGAAAGAGAGGGGAGACATGGTCAAAATGATGGGCTAGGAAAATGGCCTTTGCAGCAGCGTTCTGAATAGATATGAGTGGGCCAAAGTTGCATTTATCAAGACCCGAGAAGGATGTTTCAGTAATTTGAGATGAGTTTTAACTGTGTGGATGGATAAGAAATGCCATTATCTTACAGATCTTATGCGAAAAGAATTGACAAGATTTAGGCCTCACCTGGATGTGAGGTTCCAGAGAGAGTTCCAAGTCAAAAGTAACATTGAGGTTGCAGACTTAAGTGACAAATCAAGAAAGGATGGAGTGGGAGTTAGGAGCCATGTTGAACCTGAGCTGATGGCTAGGAGATGTCAGAGGCTAAGCAATTAGCTGAAACAGGAGGCGGCAGGTCTGGAGCGCAGAAGTAGAGCTGAGCGTTCTCAGCATAGATAGTAGCTAAAGGCTTTTTCCACAGCCACAAGGCCCAAAAACTTTTTTAAAGGTCGAGTCTGATACTATGATGTGACTCCAGGAGCTTGAGTCCTAATCACTGGCCTACGGTGCTCGTGCCTTAGTTGTGGCACGGTTTTGCAACTTACATTTTTGTGTGCTGAATATTGTAATATTTCTATTACATTAGTTCCCAAAGCTTCCAGTCAGGATCTGGGCCCTGTTGTGCCCATAGTGGTGCTAGATCTACAGATAAATATGGTTTCACCACAATGTTGGTAAACTCTGCTTTTACCCTATGCTTGCAAACAAAATCTTAAATTGAGAAATGGATGTGTTACAGTGACGAGGACCTTGCCCTGAGGAGCTTGTTTGACACATCTTGCCTTCTAAGTAGAAAGTCAGTGTTACAGGCAGAGCATAACTATTTCAGAGGAGGGCCATGCAGTCCAAAAGGCACACGAAGAAACACATTCACTGTTGCGATGAGCTGATGGACTAAATCCTGTGGTCCTTACTCACGAAAAGGGAGTTTTGCCTGGGAAATGATTAAAAACTTTGGGATTGTGTCCCTGAAAAAAGAACATTTGAAAGCTTCTAGTGAGCTGAGCACACTTTGTTTTCTTAGCACAAAGCCACTAAATCTGCACTTACAGTGTGTAGACACGAACTTAATCTAAACATCAAATGAATCCACTTATCCTTGTGCAAGCAAGCCTTAAAACGTACACAGCCAAATGCTCCTCTAACATTCAGTGCACGGTGCTACCAACTGCTAAAGTGTTTGACACTCTGGGAAAAGATTTCCATTCCATTTCACTAACTCGTGTTCTCTGGACTCCAGTGTCCACTAATAGAATATCTTCCTCTGTTTCTGCTCTTAGCTCCAGGACATTATTTCTTGGAGGCTATGGGAAGGGGAAGGGCCAGGAGATGGGATAGCAGGGAGTTCAATTTCTTCCCCCTCATGAAAAAGTGAGAGGTTAAATTTGAGGCTGGTGTGAGGTTGCTGCATTGCCTCCTTGGCCCAGGCTCCGAAGTTCAGAAGCCACATCAGGTAGGTACTCATAGCAATCTCTTCAGAACACAAAATTGAACTTTTAAATTATGGAATTTAACAGCCTATCTTCTTGCTGCAGCAGCAAAGACTATTCCTGCTCCCGGTGGTAATCACCAAACCCAGCATTCAAAGCATGTGTTGCTACTTCCCGTTGCTGGTCATGGCATGGACCCAGAACAGCACAGCAGAAAGTCACTAGCCTTAAGTAGGAGGTGTGACGCCTGACCAGAACGTGACTTCAGTGCTGGCCAGGAGCTCAGTGTCATTGATCCTTGTAATGACTTTTCTTTTTATCACTGCCATTTGACAGTGCAGGAACAATCAATTGTTATTGGTCTGTACAAATCACTTGTTCAATGGCACCACAGGTGCCAAACTTCCTGAGAGGTTTTTATTTTCTGTTTGTATACTAAAATGTATGTTATGTATTCAGTTGACTTAATCTTTTAGACTGTATGAGTACATGACCCTAATAATCAAAATGTTTGTATGAAATAGGTACTTAATTAAAATCCTCAATTTCCAATTAACTATGCAAAATATTGTAAAAATGCAGGGTGGAAAAAAGGCCTGGGATCTGTAAAAACATGATTAACAATGAGCTTTCAAATAAAACAGCTGATAAGTAATTAAGGGTTATCTTTCCAGTGTGGGGGCTTTAAAAATTAAGCCCCATGAAGAAGTTATAATGTTGTTCATCTCAAGAGTTAATATGTTTGTGAAACTCTTAGTAACCTGGCTAATTCCTAGTAGCTTAATTCATGGGGAATGGCCCCCTCATGAGGGAATAAGTGGGAACACTGCATAAGAGGCAGGATCATGCAATTAATATAGGAAGGAATGGCAGATCCTTCGTGACTCCTTTCCCTTCTATTGAGAAACTCCTCTCTCTTCTGGCCTGTTTTCCTCTCCCCCTCCACTACGGCTACGCCACTGTGGCCAGGAGCTGGTCGGGGAGAACTGTCTGGGCGTAAGGAAGAACTTAACAAAATTAAAATGAGGTTGCGACAGCTGCTTCCTCCATGGCGGTAAATCCTATTTGCTGTTTCCATGCTAGTGCCATGGGCTGGACTTCAGGGATCTCCAGGGGAGGAGGGATCCGCAGGTGGCTGAATACCACAGAACTGTTCCACAGCCATTCTCCTGGCTTCAGCACAACAGTTTTTGCAGCCTTTTTCCCTGCCTTGCTGGGGTTGAAGGTCCTGCTATCCTGAAAAGCCTCTGTCCACAGGCCACTTCCTGGAGTTGTTGCCTGCAATTGTGCTTTGCCTCTGCAATGAGTTAAATTAGCCAAGCCGTTTTCTTCAGGTGGGAAACTCTAAAGAGCTGGAACAATTCGTATGCTGTTTTTTACCATGTTTCTCAGACTGAGGCGCAGTGGCTTCACAGTTAGTTTTTCCTTGTGTTTGCTGGTACTGCTGCCATCCCCACCCACCTGCATTTTCTGCCCATCGCCTCAAGAAAAGAACAAGTTAACCCATTTATTCCTTCACGTCAGAGTTAACTCAGGTGATTGGCGCCCAGGTGTGATTGTGTCACTTGAATGATTGTCTTCACTTGTGCTGTGCTTCCCTCTGTGTGTCACTAGGATTTCTGGGGGGGACACTGTATTGCCAGCCTGAAGAGATCAAAATGCATGAATTAGATCCCCAAACATCACAACTGGCCCCACAAATGATTACTTACAAAAATGAAAACACGATTTTTAATCAGTCTTTTGACTCTTACTTCCTGGTACTGTGTGTGTGGTGGTGGTAGATGGAGACGTCAACTTCTTTAATGCTCACAAACAGCACACCTCTCCCTGGCTGCTTCTTACCCTCTCCTCACCCCTAAGATAAGAAATGGATGGCAGTTGTCCTATTACTGCCTTGACTCCCTGCTTTTCTGTCTCCTGCAGCACCCCTGTGATGATAGCACCATCTCCCTGCTGCCACCCCTCAGGGCTGCTTCTGTCTGGATCCCAAGTACAACAGAAGTCCTAAGGCAGTGGGAGGAGGAAAGTGTTACTGCTGGGTCTGGGGCCCTGATCCCAGCAGCACTTTTCTCAGACTCCCCTGTCTATTGTCCAAGGACCCTCTCTCATTAAAGGCAGGGGTCAGTGACAGGGCAGGTCTTTGTGCAAGAGCCTCAGGACTGAGGGCAGAGTTGTGCCCAGCCCCCTTAAGTGCAGGATCAGAGAGGGGTCTCTCCCATCATCACAACAGCTCCTACAGGTGCCAAAATCCTGCAACTCCATTTGCAAGAGCTGGCAACAGTGCCTTCCCCTGGCTGCTTGGAGGGGATGTCCTTTGTCCTGTATTGCCCCCTGGCTGAGGGATTTGCCATTCTATCCCTCCAACTCCCACCCCATCACTGTCCTCTGCACCTCCCCCCAGTCCTCTGCAATCCCTAAATCTTCCTCCTGCTCCCCCTCGTTCTCCCCCTCCACTTTTCACAGGGACTGTGCTGCTTCTCTCAATCCCTCCATTTCTCAAATGGGAAATTTGTGAGTTGGTGCCTTTCATCGTGTTTTTATGAGACCAGGATAACCACCACCCCACAATCCCTGGAGCTACGATACAATTATGAGCGTTGGCACTGCTAGGCATATCTTGTGGCTCTTTATGCTGCACTGCTCTGATTCTTTCCCAGTGAATTGTGGGAGAAGCTATCTTTCTTCTGGATACACAGGGAGAATGGTGAAAGGCACTGCAGGACTATCAGCACTGTGCAGTGACACAGGCTAAACTGATCAAGTGGGCCGGTTCCAGCCCAAGTGAATCCATCGCCCTGGCTTTGGTCTATAGCTTCAGCTGTGCCAGCTAGCCTGGGCTGAAAGCACCACTGGACTCAGGTCAGAGTGTGTGGGGGCAGGGGAGGAGGGGGGGAACAGAAACTGGACTAGAGGCAAAATCCAGCTAAGAGCCTGAGTTAACTCTTCAGTATGATGTTCCCTATGTTGCATCTATTTCCTGCATGGATTCTTATGGAGTTCATAAACCTTGCAGAGATCCTTTAAGAGGACTGTTGTAATATAATGGATTTTGTGCCTGGATGTGTGATATAAGTATCTAGAGAGCATGCACAGGCTTGCAATCTGAGCACACTGACTCATTCTGTGATCTTGGGCAAATCACTTGTTTATAAAATTTGCTTTTGTAAAATGTTGATCTGTGGGTCAAAAGTTCTTGGGACACCAGGATGTCAAACAAAAATCTGGGACTTTGCTAAAATTGGGGTGTATGGGCTCTTTAATTCCCCAGTGCTACTCTCTAGCTGTGTTATAACTTGCTATTGGCTGTCTAACCAGGTGTTATGGTGAAAAGAGGGCCAAGCAATGAGTATGGATCCCAGAGATCCATTGCTAATAGTCCCCTGGTTTTATCTGTAAGAAATAAAAATTTAAAAAAATTTAGTCACAAATGTAAAATCTTGGGGTTTATGTGAGAGTGTTCACATTAAAGGACTGTGCGTAGGTATGACTCCTGCCTACCAATTGGAACACATGGGCATGCCTCAGAAAAGTGGCTTTGGCAGTTAAAGGAATTGAATTCACTAACCCTAGTTGTGTACTTGTCACTAAGCAAGGTGTTTCATCTGAGAAACTTTTGGTAAATAAACTAGAAAAATAATGGAGATCTGGGTCAAAAGCTCATAAGACTTAGCAACCAGACACAGAAACACCACACACTAACAGACCAAAGCTTTTTGGAGAGGCTGGGGGAGGAATGAAACAAAACTTCTTTGAACTTTACAGTTCAAGAATGAGCATTGTTTTAATATTCATGCTTGCAGTATAAAAATTACTGTCTTCCACTCTCTTGCCATGAAAACATTTTAAAGACTTGTTCTTATGCAGAAATTATTTGTTTTCTTGTTCCTTGCTTTATATATCTGCACTGCTAAGCTTGACATTTAACAATTGCAATGAAATATATTCACTTCCTCTGACAATTTCTAAAATCAAAAGCTTGTGTTTTGGAATAATACCTGATAACTAGATAAGTAATTTTTAAGTCTTCCACACATGTTACCAAATGAAATACAACTGTGAATCCTGTTTCTGAAATGCATCCTTTTGTTACCAGAGATTTCATCCATTCGATTGATTCTGTTTTGTTCCTCCTACAACAGTGTAGTGTCAAAGCCAGAAATAAGCAATAGTTGAAAAAGTCACATGTATGCAGGTGATGTGGATGCACTAACATTTTCCTGCAAGCTCTTAAGAGCGCTTTTAACTTAGTACATAAATAGGTTTTGTGATCTATGAATGAAAAGCCCTTTTACAAAGGGATGGGTAAGTATCATTACTTCCCAGTTCTTTAGACTATTAGAATGAAATCACTGAGTTGCAAATGACAAAGTCAAGAGGACATTTCACTTTCTGAAGAAAGTAAAATTGTACAAGATATTCTATCTGAATGAAAGTAAAGTTATTGAACTGTATCATGGGAGAAAACTTGACAGGAAAGAATGGACAGGATAATGAAGTGATGCAAATTACTAGAAGAATTACCATGTCAATAGATCTGTCTGAAAAAACCTAAGTGGCTCATGTGCAAGAGGTACATGAGAGCTTCTAAGTCATAGTGTCCAAGCTTTGCCCAAAGAAAAGCCACACTGGAAACTAGGCAAGAGCCTAAAAGCCACACCTTGTTTGCATGAAACTGAAAAGATCACGTTTGTTGTTTTGAAAAGAGATGTGACCTGTGGTGACAGCAGGTCCCAGCATGCAATGCTTCATCTGATCTGCAATATCTACAACTCCATTTCTGGGACATTTGCTACCCTCCAGTCCTCTTTGTCCGATCTTGGTGGAGGGAAAAGAACCAAAAGCCCCACTGGGGCAGATCCTGAGAAGAGACAGACTAGTGAGCCTTACTTCAGTCCAGCTCAATTTAAAAATATTCTAAAAAAAACTCTTCAGTGAACAGATTTTGATAAGGCCAAACTAGCACTGTAACAAAAAAACATGTTTCTCCAATCCATGATAATTCTTCAAGCATGTCCACAAAAGGAGTAGGTAAAGGGGAGCTGCAGGTGACACTATCTACTGGATTTCCAAAATTCCCAGGATGAAGTCCTCCCTAAAAGGTTTTTTAGAATGCTTAAATGTTATAGGTGAGACATAACAAATCACAAATCGGAAACTGGCTAAGAGTCAGAAAACAGACTAGGAATATATGATCAACTTTCAGTATAGCAAATATTTAAAGTTGTGTTCCCTAAGGTTCTGTACGAAAACAGGTGATGTTTTTTGTCTTTATTAATAGAGGTAGAGAATAAAACTAGTTTGTTTTATAGACCTGTTAAGTCTTGTCATGTTTAGAAGAACAGTTGCTTACTATATTGGTACAGTGGCCAGCATAGTGGGGAGGCCTGGCTGGGGCCTCTTGGTGCTACTATAATTGCTCAATATTAAAACAAGGTTGCAAAATTGCATATGACTCATGATGGTAGTCAAGGCTAAGGAAGATGGTGAGGAATTCCAGGGGGATCTAATCAAGTTAGACAACTGAGTAGCATGGTGGTAGATGAAACTTATTGTTGACAAAAGATAGGTTGTGCCTATCGGAAGGAGTTGTTCAAGCTACTGGAGTATATTTTGGTTCTAAGAGAACTAGAAGCACTCAGGAAAAAAGACCTCTACATCATTGTGGCTAGCCAAATGGAAACATCTGCCCATTGTGCAATTACCAAAACAAAATGTTAAGCTATATAAAGAACTGGCTAGAAAACACTGAATGCTCTTATATCAGTGCCAGTAATCTGGAATATTGGGTTCAGTTCTGGACACCAACTCAGAAAAATATAAAGGACATAGAGAGGGTTCAGAGTTTGTCAGCAGTGTGGGGAGGCTTCCATGCCGGGGATGATGGAAAAAAATAATAGGATTGTTTAGTTTATAGAAGGAGTTGAATAAGAGGGTGCATTAATGGTGTATGACAAATGGTATACTGGAGGTAAATAAGAGCAGTTTACAGTTTCACTTATGTCACTATGTTCTTGTATTGTAAGGGAACGATTTAAAATACTCGGAATAGTGTCACGATTTTGAGGCAGCTCAAAGGTACCATCTAATCATCTATATTCCTGCCCTGAAAGCACCTTTATCTAGTTCAGGCCCATACACATCATGAAGCTAACTAATTCTCTAGTTGCCAACTGTAGAGGAGTATTCTAGTGTAATATATCCTCCCTCTTCTGCCCTCCTTCTTTCTTCCCCAACCTCCTCTATCTTTATAGAGGACAATAGCATCCAATAGTGGGGCAATAAAAAACTGACCAGGAACCAGCCACCCTGCATATATTGCATAGAGAAATGGTGAACGGCTATAAAACTTAAGGACAAATTGAACCTCCCAAGTCAAAACCCACACTTTTTGACTTCTCTTAATAAGAGGCTAAACTTGGACTTGGAAGGATTAGATTTTTATTTGGTAAACGTCAGTAAACATCAGTTTCACCATACATACACACAAACTGATGAAAATATATTTCCATCGATAATAGAAATGTACAGGTATGCAAAGAAAGAAAAATGCTGCTTAGAGAACTAGTTTGATTTAAGCATATTTACTTAGTATAGTTTGTGATCTTGACAGTGTTCTTTAGGTTATAAAGCTTTATCTTCTTGAATTGCAACATCTGTAACTGTCTGAAACGCCATAAATTATTCACAGCGGCAAGACATTAAATTGATTAAAAATAGATAAAATGTTAACGTTTACAAATTTTTAAAAATGAAATATGAATTCTGCCAAGCTCACTTATTTAGAAACAAATGCCCACCCTACTCCATTCACAGCCATATTTAGAGGGAGACATGAAGGCTTATTTCTGAGGAGGTATATCCTATTAATTCGGAAGAGGGGGAAGAATATCAGGACAACCTAAGTAGAACTGCCTGAAAAACAATTAGATTTGAACTATGCTCAGGAAGATATGTTAGAGCTTTTTAACACCAGAGAAGATGTGAATAAAACGTACATGGTGCAGACCTCTTTTTGCCTTGTTTAGACTCAGATGTTCATTTCCCTTTATTCAAACTTATTACTTAAAAAAATTAAATCTCATGTTTAAAAAGCTTGACAGGAAGGGGGAAGAGTTAGAACATCCATGGAAAAGTTACTGCTCAAGGGCAAAGATGCCACATTCCCATTATTAGAATATATTACAATTATTTCTTTAGGGAGACTGGCTTTCCAGTCGTACCCCCACATATAAAGCCATAACTTCTCTTGCTGCCTCGGTGCGTGCACCTTGTCTATATATAATATTGTGTGTGTTACAGGAGGAGAGCACCTGAAGTTTATGCTCCCAGATGTATGTGGTGTAATCTAACAGTAAAAGTAAATGTCACATGCAAAATTAAAGTCCTCAGCAGCACCATTCCTGTAGAAGACAATTCACGTTTCCAAAATCACCTCTTCAAAGCAATCAAATACATTTGAAGTCCCAAAATACCAAGGCTTGGGTAAAAACAATTCCTAGTTGAAGCATGGCCTGACATTTATACTTGTGGTTTTTATAAACCTTCCTGGGGCAGACCTGTATCATGTTCCTCTTCAGAAGATTGATTTCTTTTGTAGAAATGCTCTCCCACCGGCTAATAAATCTGTAAACTCAAGCTATTCTTGTTTATCTCAACAAAAAGCCAAAGGTTTCCATTAACAGTGACATAGATTAGAGGTCAAAGAATTGATTAAGTAGCTGTGAAAGAATACTGGAAAATTTCCTAATTTAATATCTCTGCTATGTTTATAACCAAATCCACAAACTGACAGGAAACAAATAGTAAGCGTTCGGAGTTGCAACATTTTGTTACATGATTCTATTCCCAAATTATTTTGACTCAGAGTATCCCTTCTCCCTCAATGCGTAGAGGGAACAGAACCACCACCGCCCACACACCCACCCCACAACCAAACCACATAAATCATAGTCAGTGGGGATAGAATGGGAAGTGCTGTCCCATTGTATTGCTCTTTTCTTCCTCTGTATTCCATGCACATCTTCTATTGGTCTGGGAATCTGCACGGTGGGAAACGGTGGGCTTTGGGAAGTGGGGTATGTGGAAATGATGCTGTCCATGCAATTACCCTTCCCAATCTAACGCTATTTAGGATTAACTTTGGGTGACTTCCCCTCGACGAGATGGAGCCCTCAAACCCTCTTGGCAGTTGATTAAGGCCAAGAAGTTGACTTGGTGGGATGGGGAGTGGGGCCGCAGGCATTTGGAGATATAGGCTTCTTCACACCTGTTATATACATATACACTCTCTCTCTCTTCCCCAAAATCATTGGTTTGGACTATAAAAACTACCGATACAGGCTGGAGGGCAGGGGGATCCTACAACAACAATTCTAGAGGAAACTCCACTGGGTTAGAAATACACAGAGAAACAAATAGCAATTTGCAAATGAGTGGAGAGAGTTGAAAGATAAGACCATTTAAAGGACGAAATTGACAGCATGATGGAGAAGCTGATAAGTGCACAGACAGTGATTGCTGACAGAACATCACTTACGATGTTGTTCCCCATACTAGAGCCTTTAGCCAACAAGTTTCAAGTCGTAGGAAAAAACATAGTAGCTGAAATTTTTTTGGATGACAAGTTTTTCTTCAAAAATTAGGTTTTGTTGAAAAAAGGATGTGGGGAAACTTTTTTTTGGGGGGGGGGGGGGGGGGTTGACAAGAAGTTCAAGTTTTGCTAAGAAGCTTGAATGCTTTCACACACATTTCAGTTGCCAAAACCTGAAAAATAAAATTATGAAAACAAAAGTTTTCTTCAGCATTTTCTGTGGAAAGTTAAAACAAAAAAGTGTGGTTTTAATTAAAAAATGTAATGAGAAAAGTCTTTCAAGCAGCTCTGCTGCTGAGTCAGAATATCAGGTTCAAGCTCAGCTCCAATGTGTGATGTACTGCATGTTCAGTACAGTAGAGAGAAAAATCTTTATTGGACACTAATACTGAGCAAATACTACAATCAAAAGATGATACCAATGCTCATCTAAATTTAATTTTTTGTTTAAAAATAAACTGGCCATGAGTAAGTTTAAGGCTCAAATTTAGAAGGTTTCTAACCATCAGGGGAGTGAATTCTGGAATAGGCTTTCACCAAGAGTAGTGGGGGCAAACACTTAACTAGTTTTGAGATGCAGCTTGACAAATTTGTGAACAGGGATTATAGGACAGGGTTAGTTGTGATAGCAGGGGACTGGACTCACTGACCCAGGAGCTCCCTTCCAGTCTATTTAAATACTTCTATTTTTAGTCAAACAGTCACTGTAGAATGGCAATGTATAATTTAAAATAAATAATTTTACCCAGTCTACAAGCAGCTCCATTGCAAACACATCTGCATACAGATGAGGTTATGCTTTACGTTAGTTGGGTTGGTGTGGCAAAGAAATTAAATTTGAATGTATCGTGGGGAAAAAGCTTGTGTGATTCATGGTCCAAAAACGTTCTTATGTAGTGTTAAGGTTGACCTGCACTGCCTCATACCCACACAGAATCAGAGTTAAACTACATAATACTGCTCATCGTTTAGATTGTGGTAGCACCAAGGGGCCTGAAATAAAGTTAGGGCCCCATTGCACTAGGCACTGTACAAATAAATAGCAAGTGACTTATCCTGACCTAAATTGCTTTCAAATGTATTGTGCTATGCTACTCATAAGCATTACCCAGAAAGTACAGTACTGAAGCATGGGGCCAGCTGTATGGTGCTATCCACAAAAGGCGTCACTATATTTTATTTACTTCTGGGCTGAATTCAAGGTTGATATTCATCTATCAATCCCCAAGCCAAAATTTTGCAGAAGTGACTAGTGATTTTAAGTGCCCAACTTGGCAGACCATAAAGGCTGTGCTTAATTTGTAACGAAAGAGGTGCTGGGGCTCAAGCCATTTTTTTTTAAACATTTGTAACTGATGCAGCAATCCCAAAGAGGTGTCAGGGCTGTGAACTGCCAAGCCTAGAGGTGCTGGTACTCAGCCCTGGCACAAATTAAGCACTGAATAAAGGGCTCAGTTTTCAGGAAGTGTAAAGCACCCACCCTCCTGAAAAATCTGACATTTTTAAAGATGTATCAGATTGGGCATCCAAAGTCATTAGTCACTTTTGGAAAATCTTGGTTCTACTGTGTACGGTTTAAGTCTTGGCTACACATGAGCTGTCCTCTCTCCTCAATAGATGAAAAGACAGTCAAGATCAGCTGGGTTTATTTTGACCAAAATCTCTAAATATGACTTGCTGGGATTAGAGACAGGGTGTTCTCAGTGAAAGACTCTTGGTTCTGGCGTTTGCTTCCCTCTACTGGTTCAAAACTCCCCTTTGTTGACCATCCAGGCATTGTGAAAGGGTAACTCATCTACTCAAGATTTTTGTTAAGGGAGGCAACAGCAGGGAATGGAGCACATTTTATCCTGGAACAGGAGTCTTGGGGTTGGCATTCATAAAAAAGGTATCTGAATATTGCTTTAAATGAGCATATAGTCCAATGGATTAACCTTTTCCTATTAAAATAGTGGCTTTGCCAAAGCATCATGGCTGTTTGGGACACAAGGTGATAATGCCCTGGGAACCACCTTCTTGCTTCAGCCTCGTTAAGAATGAAGCCTATGATAAGGAGACCAGTTTCTTTACCTGTTCTTATAGCTTGGATACCTTGTGAGAAATATGAAACCCTGAGTCTAGAGTCTTCAATCTCATGAGAGATGAACATGACCAAAGTAACTTCTTAAAGTGTGTTAGTGCTTTGATTACAGTTGGCTAATGAACCATGCTTACACCTTATACTAGATACTAATCAGATTCCTCCTAACTAACTTCTAAATCAACATGAATTTTTATGACTGATAGTTATGTTATTTAAAAAATAACCCTACAAGTGTGTACTTATTTATTATTTCTGTTACAAAATCACCTACAGGCCCCATTGTTCTATGCAGTGTTTACCTCCCTCCCAACCGCCCCTGGGTTTTTCTAACTTGTTCAGTTAATAGAGCTAGACATTAAAACTCTTCCACTCAAGAGTAGCTATTTTTTGTATACTATGATTTCATTGTCTTTTTTCCCCTCAAAATATAAGAAGTTTTAATTAAGATTTCAAATGACATTTTTGTACTTATTTGCATAATCCACAATACTTTCAGGATTTATTGTGCATAAATCAAATTCATTAACCTTTTGGTCACCTCATCGCTTCTAAGTGAGTTTTTATGCCTTTACTGGAGTCGAATTAATCCTCGGGAGGTACCAGTATCTTGACATGGCCAGCATTGGAAAATTGCATAATGCCTTCAGTTTTTCCATTTAAATGAGAATTCTAGAAGATCACTACTCAATCAGCAGTTTTAGATCTTTCACTTCACTCTAAAAGAGAGACATATATTCTTTTTATTATGTCAGTTCTCTGAATAAAGATATAGGATTTAGGCAGCAGGATTGGCACCATCAGGAGAAGAGGAATAGCCATACTGAATGCCCGTGTCCATCTAGTCTGGTATCTGTCTATTTTTGTTGGCTGAAGAAGGTGAAATAATGGACCATTATGGAATCACCTGTGCTGAAGGGAAAGTTTCTTCCTTACCCCAGGCATTCAATGGCTGGTTTATGACCCGAGGTCTGAAAGTGTCTCTTATGTATAAATTTATCCTGTCTAACATTCTCAATAGAAAAGGCCTTTTAAAAACAAAAAACAAAAAAACCCTAAGCTTTCGGGCTCAACGTTTTCTTGGGGAAATAAGTCCAACAGGGTAAAATTACATTATTAAAAGAATGGGGTTAGTGGCCTGCACTTTACAGGCGGTCAAGGAAGCATGCAGAATGGGTTTTGTCAATTAGAAGGTATATTATAAGGTTAAAGATCCTTTTAAGGATAACAGGGGTTATGCCAAAAGCTAATGCCCAGGAAGCTCGTTTCTTAAAGAAATCTGGGTTATCCCTACTGGTGACAAATATTTACTAATAGGGCTTCAGTGTCATTAAGCTTAAGTTTAAGAGAGTTGAGTACTACTAATCAATTTTTGAAGGCATCCACAATTTGATTTTAATTTTGTATGAAATACTAGAGATAGGTCCCTTCCTTTTATAAGAAAGGACACTTGCACTTTGTCATTTTAACCAGCCTCTTTGAAGTTCTGGAGTCTCAGAATCAGACCAACAAATTTCCTGTTAGAGCGTTTTGCTTGTTTTTGTTTAAACTATCTTCCCTAGCTTTCTTGAGATGTGCCAGTATTTTCTTTCCTGTAATAAGATCGATCATTCCACGAAATGATGTTTAAGGAAATACTTGCGACTGCAGAATAGCATTACAATTCCATTTGTCCCATGTGGGATCAGATTGTTATAACTATTATAAATGAGCGAACTGTCAAATCCTGAGCTTTCTGAAGCGCACACAATATACATCAGGGCATGATAAAGATGTGATAGTACAATAAACCCTTCAGAGAACATTGCTGCATGAAAACAAATTTTTGGTTATAACTGACAACAGCATCCTTGCTCATGCCCATTACAGATAACTAAGAGAGTGGAGCAGCAACTCAATATCTTGTGCCTCTGCCCGCTTAAGTTTTGGGGATTTTCTGGAATACTTAGCATATAGACTCTGTTTATGCTACTGCATGAAAATATGTGAAGCTTATCTTTCTTAATAGGAGCAGTGTGATCCAGTGAATAGGGCACTATCCTGAAACTCAGGAGTCCTGGGTTCTATTCTTGGATCTGCCACTGACCAGGTTTTGAAACCTTGAGCAAGTCACTTCATCTCTCTCTTTTGACCTCCCATCCTCTTGTCTATTTGCATTGTAAGCTCTTCAGGACAAGGGCTGTTTTCTTACAATGTGTGTGTTAAGTGCCTGGCACGATAGGGCCCTGATCTCCATTTCAGCCTCTCAGTGTTACTGTAATATTTTTTTTTCCTAAAAAGAAGATAGGCTAAGATGTAAAATTGCAAAGCCGTTGGCCTTCCCATGTGGCCTTGCCATTTGGAGTCTTGCCTGCTGTACCTGAAATGTCATATAGAAACTTATACATCAGAACAAAGATGCTGGAACTCCTCTCTGTAAGAGCTCTTTTGATATGAGACAAGCTGTAAAGTTGATTCAGCGCTGGGTTCCATCCGCTCTTGTGGGAATAATCTCTGGTTATATATGCACTAGTGAATTTGCACGTCCATGCACGTGTCTGTGCCTCAACACCCTTGTTCACATCTAAATTGCAGAAGCACACGTCTGAAAGTGAGTAGAGGGTGAGTAAACTAGCATGCCTGAGGGGAATGGGTAAGTGGCACACTCCCATTCACACTGCAGACTGGCACAGGTATGGGGCCAAGGGGCATGTACCAGTCTTCAGTTTCAGTAGTCTTCCATCTTCATTCCTATAATGCAGTGAACCCTTTTTCTGCCTGACCCTTACCCAATCTATAAAGATCCCCGTCCCCTCGTTTTTACTGGCAGTAGCAAGCTGCACTGACCACATCAGAATAGCTTTCCACTGCAATCTTCAAAGATCAATACAGATGAGAATGGATCCAGCTCTGCGAACAGCTGCTTAGCCTGCCAACCACACCCAGGAGCTGATCAACATGAATTTGGAGTACACCGTCCTCCACGACTTCGCCCAGAGAGGCAAGAAGATACATCTGTATTGGGAAATTTCACGGAGGCTGGAGCAAGCAGGTGTTGCATGGCCTTCAGCCCATCACCAGGAATGCATAAAGCACCTAAAGCTCCTGGACAGAAAGGCCAAGGACTCAAACAGTCACTCCAAGAGACCTTGTCATTCATGCCCCTTCTACAATGAACTGGACCAGATGTTTCAAGGCCTCTCAGTACAGAGCCTGAGTAGCTTGAAACCCTCTATTGAACCCTGAGGGTTTCACTGCCCTTTGGACTACTGAGGGCCAGTGTGAGAAGACATCAGGGACCATGAAGCATGCCCTGGAAGACCAAGAGGACAAGGAACATGTGAAATTTGGATCTGTGTGCAGAGGGGCCAGTTAAAAAAGTGTTCCCGGGACAAACCTGAGGAAAATCCTGAGGTTGGTGAGTTACAATGGATCCCCATCCTCCCCACCAAAATCCCCTCCATTCCTGCTCCATTCCTGATTTTTAAAGCCAGTCCCCACTCAATTTCAGCCCGTTCACAGTTCCCAAGCAAGACACAGCTATAAATCAATGATTTTCTAATGGACCACTGCTTTGCATGTGGCAGAAGCTATAAAACAGATGAATGCTCAATTAGTGTGCCCCCTGTGTCTGTGCATTTCTAGGCCAGCGCAGAGGCAGCAATGGTGCTGGGGACATGTGCACTAGAGGAAGGATGGGGTGAGTTTAAAAAATGGTCCTGGTTGGTAATCGGACAAGTGGCAGAAAACTCAGAGTTGTCTGTCTGTTAGTAACAGCTGTCTCTCTTTTGTTGTCCCTCAGACTACATCATTTCAGTGCTTCTCCCACATACCCCTCCCCCCGATGATATCACCCCCTACAAACAGGCGCTTTGCTGAACGGAATGGAGAGAGGTGTGTCAGATCCCTTATTTCCCCAGCCAGGGGAACACAAGCGCTCCTCTCTTTAGCCTACAGAGGCTCTGCTGTCTCTCTGGAGTTAGCAATTGGCACACTCCAAACCCCAGCTCTCTGAGCGTCCCTCTGGCACATCCAACCCCTGTTCCACTTGGAACAGAATTGACAGATTCACTGCTCCTGAAGAAGCAGTACACCCCAGCTTTCCAGTTACCCTTCAGATCACAGTTCTGCTGAACACAAAGCCCTTTATTTGTTTTCACTATAAACATAACTAACCTTTCAAATCTCTATTCTTTAAGTAGCAAGTAAAACTACTGGAAACAAACAGTTACATGTGAAATCAAATCAAACATACATTCTACAGCCTAGATTTCATATGCTTTCCTGTATAATGAAGTTTAGTTCACCTAAAGCCTTCGCAGTGTTTCACTGCCAGGTTGGCTGTGCCCTTTCTTTCATAAGACATAACACATTGACCGTTCATCCTAGTGAAGGATCCATCCTGTTCCTCAATACCCCAGTTATATCCACAAAATCCATTGTCTTTACTTGTAAACAAGATACTCCCCTGCTTTTTTGTTTTGTTTTGTTTTCCTGCAGCTCTCCTCTCTTGTGATCTCTTGATTAACAATAGGCTTGGTAATGCAAATAGACTTCTAGGGTGATACATGCAATGCACACCTGATCAGACAGAGAGAAGCATCTCCTACTCTCTGCATGAAGAGAATCTGTTCCTGTCCTGTCACTGCCTGGTGATCTGACTGTAACTTCAAGGCTCTAAGAACATATTCCAGGATATACACAACTTCTTAAATTTTAGCCATCCATATATTTCCCAATGACCATGACCATTAGGCTACTTACATGCTACCCTTTGGTGAATTACTATGCATATACCTGGCCCAGGGGATCCCTGTAAAACCTAGGGAAACAAATAAAGTTGTTGTTGTGTCTCTTCTCTTGTCCTTTTCACTATTGGTAGACAGGCACAAGGGCACGATTTTCTGTTGATGCCAGGGGAGAAGGGTGTTTCACAATTCACATCTCTTTTTTTACATGTAAACTCCATATGCTAGGTGAAACCATAGCCAATTTCCAGTTGAATTGGCTCCCAATTCTGTAAGCATATTTCAGCAAACTTCAGAAATTTCTGCTACACCAGCTGGGTCTTGAGATTCAACAGCAGTGCATGCAAATTTGCTTGGTCCGCTTTCATAGCTGACCAAATCTCTCCATTTAGCAAAATGTAGAGAGGTAACCATTAGCAGAAACCTCTTTCTGGCCCACATGGCCAGGTCTCCTCCATGTTAAAAATGTCTCCTCCTCCAGTGAAAAAACACCTTTCTCTTCCATGCTGGTGCTTTGAAAACTGCTTGACTTGGCCTGAGCCTGCTTGGCACGCAAGCATTCCCCTGTAACTTCACACACGTTTTGCAGTGCACAGCAGGTGCTGACTATGGGAACAGCACTAACCCCATTGGCATCCAGATGGGTGTCTAGGCAATGCCAATAAGATTTCAGCATACCAAACACTCACTCCATGATCATTCTGCAGTCACTGAGTTTGCAACTGAATTTCATTTTTCCCCATTCACGTTGGGGTCTGGTTTCATGAGTCAAGTTAGGAGCAGGTATGCAGCATCTCCCCAGAATAACAGTTGGCACAGACACATTGTACAGAGCCATGTCCTTTCTGGGGAATAAAATCCATTCTTCCCCCTTCAAGTACAATCCCAATCTCATCGTTACCCTGATGTCCTGAAACACCCAGTGTTTCCCATGTTTGTATTCATGAATCTCCCTCTGTGGTCCACTAAGCCTTGCAGAATACGTGAATAGTAAACCCTTTGGATCACATACTCACTTCTTTTGGTGGGAAAAGTATTTGGATGTGGGTGCCATCAATGTTCCCTGGACAGTTTGGAAACTCCATCCTCAAATCCAACTATTATTTCTAGAACTTAGCTTATGATAACTATGCATGGGTAGATCAGTGTTAATTGCCTCACAAACCTGCACAATCTTGACCCCAGCAGAGGACTTTCTAACCCTTAGATGGTTTGCAACTGACAGATAGTTGTCTGGTGGTGCTAGCTCCCACAAGGCAATAGCCACCTGCTTCCCTGAATCGAGTGTGCTGGTACAGGAGGTTTGGCGCAAGTGTAACTCATGCCTGTCTAGTGTGGCACTCTGCCCCCCTCTAGTGCTAGCTAGACTAGCTAGAGATTGATGAGCCTGCTACAGCCTTGGCTAATAGATGTGTCTTTTAACTCCTGCAGCAGCAGCTCCTGCATTACGCTTCAGAGATCCCAGGTTTGATCCTGGCTGACTATGACCAGGGTCTGTCAGTGTTACACATGCTCCTTGCATAGCTCCACGAAGGTCTGTTTCCTAATTTTCAATGTTCTGAAGCCACTGCTGGTCATCCCTGGTTTCCAAAATGATGTGATCTGGCCACTCCAGGCTGACTATCCTGCATCAGAAGCAATGGTCCACCCATAGCTATACTGGCATTGATCATAGCTGTTCCATAGGAGTAGGGCTACCCTGCATTTGGGTTTCCTTGGACATTTCTGCTTTTTTTTCTTTTCTTTTTTTTTTTGAGGCTCCATCTGGGTGAATTTTTCAAATAACAGGAAATGTCTGGGATTTTTGCAGAGCAGACAGTGCGACTCAGAAAGAGCCATAATTGGTCTGCTTCCCGATTGGACCCTCCCTTGCATCCACAGCTGATTGATCCATTCCATTACAGCCACAACTGCTGGATCCTGCCCATCCAGGCCCTGGGCTCCCAGTCCTGGGGAGGGGGTCCCACAGGGAGGTGCTGACTGACGGCTGTTGCTGAGTCCTGGACTTGCACCAGCTGTCCTGCCACCATGACAGGGAGTGACACTGCACCCCACCTCCAGTGAATAACCCCACCGTAGATACCTTCTATAACATCCACAACTGTAACTCCATTCCAGCTCCCCCTCCCCCTCCCCCATCTCTCCAGCAGTATCCTCTTTTTGGGAACCTGAAATATGGTAATCCTATGTCAGAGCAGAATGGATTGTCATTCTCCCCCCACACCCCCCCCCAAATGCAGTCCTCTTTGTCATGTCAACAAGTTCTGCCCAAACTCCATCTAGCATCTCACTGATCTCCTGCTTCTTATTGCAAGACAAATATTTATGTGTTGGAGTAGAAGCAGAACCAGATCATCATCCAATTGCTCCATGTTTTCTACCCCATTTGGCAGGAGGGAGCGGGGAGCAAGAAGTGCAATCAGCAATGTGTGAAGGCAGGGGACAGTACTAACACCACACAGAAAAGTGGTGTGGAGATTGTCTCTCTGTGATGCATGGAACCCTGGGATATACTGCCCCAGAAATGGTAGTGGTAATGTCATGTAACAGTGGCAGCGTGGATGCAGGTATATGAGTGTACACAGGGTTATACCTGGGTCCAGCACAGCATGTGGACACTCACTGTGGATATAGAGAACATGTGAGCGTGTACACAGTCTAGTAACTGAATATGCACAGCAGTGTAGACATAGTCTATGGTGCAGTGCTTCTAGTGGCAGAACATCTGTCTGGAGCAGGGTCGTTGTGACGCCAGGCGCTTGCACACTTTCTCTTGCACTGAAGTCAGTGCAACCCCAAAAGTTTGCAGTTTTGGCTGAGGAGAGCTCAAAGGTAGAGTAGCGAGGGGGTGCAGTGATTCAGCACATTCCCACTTAGTCTCTGCTAGCAGGTCTTCCTATGGATCCCCAGTTGCAGTATAAAGCAGTCCTTTATAGGTGGCCCCAGGGTCTGTGGAGGGCAGTGATGCAAATGCCAGCCATCTTTCCATTGGGGTATATCAAATTATTCTGGGTGCAGTGGCCCCTTCTGGCACAAGGGGTGCCATATGTGTGTGCGTGAACAATCTTGCGTGAGCAGTACTGAATCTATGCTCTTCATTTCATCCATACTATTTGTTCATTTTATTAAGTGTCTTTATTTGGGAGGAAATAAAAACCGAACATTATCATATGGAATGTAACCAGTGAGTGGCACAACTGGAATTACTTATTTCTCAAATGACCTTTTAAAGGACTCTCTTAAATGACCTTGTAGTAAGATCAAACTTAGCTTCATTCCTCTTATTCTGCCCCCACCCCAATGTAGTCACCATAAGGAACAGAATAGAGATTGTAAGAAGTATTCTCAATCATTCTCAATAATGACCACGCATGCAGACTTGCTGCTGGAGCCAATAAAAGCAATGAGTTGGTTTGTTACCATAAATCTTTTCAACTCTGTGTAGCTGCTGCTGTTTTGAGATGCTGAAGTAAGTATGAAAGCTGCTTAATAATTGCCCAGAGTGGCTATCTGGCTTAAGGCACAATTGGCAAAAATAAATAAATAAATAAATAAGGGCAGGTCTACACTACCGCTTAATTCGATGTAGCTTATGTTGATCAGGGGTGTGGAAAAAGTTACAGGGATGCAAGTTACAGGGACCTAAGCGCTGTCCACACCAGTGCTATGTCAGCAGAGGACACACTCCCGCTGACATCGCTTCCGCCTCTTGCAGAGGTGGAGTATTTATTCCAACAAGAGCACGCTCTCCCGTCTGCATGGAGCGTCTTCACCATATGCGCTACAGCAGTGCAGCTGCATCAGTGCAGCTGCACCAATGTAGCGCTTCTAGTGTAGACCTGCCCTAAGTAGTTCTTCCCTGGAAAATAGCTGCTTATCTCAGCAAGTAATTTGTAGAGGAGATTGTTGCATAGACTCTAGAGTTCTCTGTCAAAGTTTGTTGGTGTATGAAATATGTAAGAATCTACTATCAGAGTAAGCGTTAGGATGAAAGTGGTGGATTTGTATATTCTGTTTTGTTCATTGCAGGAGTGATGTCAAAATTAATTTTCTTCACCCCTCATCTCAATGAGTAAATTTTCCACTTGCTAATTATTAATTAAAATGTTAAAAAACAAAACAAACCCAAAACTAAAAGCATCCAGCAATTTCCCACCATTTTATTTATACTTTATGAATGGGAATATTAAATGGATTCTTTGGGCCATTCCTAACAGCTAGAATTTATTTTTGTAGGGATGGAATGATAGTGTTTCCAAAAGTCTAAGACACAGATCTTCAGCTGGGCCAGAGCTCTGGTTAGGGCAGCTGAGAGGGACAAAAGTAGCTAGCAGAGGTTAGAATGACACGTAGAACAGCTTCACAGCTATAAATTATTTCCAGCTGTAAAAGACCCCAAGGAACCATTCTGCAGCTGGTGGTCTACACCATGTTGGGATGCCCCCATACTGGGGGATCCCCAGCTGACAATTTAAGGTAGCTTTACGACTTCTATCTCAAAGGAGATAGATCTGGCGCTAAAAGAGGAAATTAATGTTTCCTTCTATACCATTCCCAAATACCTTGAGGAAAGTCTATTGCTTCTGACTCCACAGTTTGTTGTTAGTCTGTGATGGTGATAATAGAAGGCTTCGGTAAGCATTTGTTGATAGTCAGCAATGATCATATATAAAAGGCTATAATGCCAATTATTAGACACAGCCCTACACAGAGCATGTGGGTCAGAGCTTCAGCATGGAGTGCAGGGAAGTAGCAGGAGGCATTCTTTCTTAAAAATGCCTTGCTGAGTAGGGGAGCACACACATTACTACATCCCTTTAAGGAGTTCAGCATCTTCCCCCACCCTCCTCCTGCATGGCTGGCTAATGGAGCAGGATTGGGGATTAACAGAACCATGGGTCCACCTGCTCATCATTCCCTTGTGTGTGTTCTCTGCCCCTCAAGGAATAATTTGGGGGAAAGTCCCAGAGTTGTCCTGAACACTGGGACTGGGATTCTCCTTGGTCCTAATGATGGCCGAATATAGGTGTTAGGACATGAACATCTTCCCCTTCATCCCTCAACTCTACTGCACACCCATTTAAGGGTTAACCAGAATCTAGCCCACAGTGACTGACTGAATAATAAAAATGAACAGTCACAGTCTGTTATAGTAAACGCTCTCAATGCCTTAAATGCCACATAAAAATTCATATTAAGGCTTTTGTATTTAGGCTTAACTAAGTGATGTATTTGTGTGTGTCTTGTGTAGATTTTTCCTAGACTGTACAGCCCCTCTGTTATAATTCTAGTTTGTTGACCCAGTGGTCATTCTTAAAAAGAAAAAAAATCTAGTTCTCAATAAACCTGTCTCACTGTGTCATAGAGAGCACTCTTTTTTTTTTATTTCTTTTTTAAAAAAATGTCTAGCTTCTCTAGGGCAGCCACTAGTTAGGGAAAGTGCTGTGGTAAGCTGGTCGTGCTTCAATAGCCCTTTCACAGACTGGCTAGTCAATAATTAATTTAATATATTTTAAGACACTGGGGAAAATATTATCAGCCAGGGCTGCGAATTTATAGCATACTAAGAGTGCTGTGCTTTCAGCAGATATTTTGAGAACACAAAGGCATTTGTAAGAATCTGGTTGCTTTTTTTTTCTGCACTGACTTCAAAGTCCCCATGTCATTGTTAATTTAATAATTTAATAAAATAATTTAATACAATAATAATACTAAATAATACTAATAATAATGTAATACAATAATATTAATTCAGTACTTATTGTAATGTAGTATGAAGATTTTAAGGCACTTTTGAAAGGTGGATAAGTGTGATTATCTTCTTATACAGGGGAAGCAGAGACAGTTTAAATGTCATAACATCACAAAGCAGCTCACTTGCACAGTCATAGATAGAACCTCTTCACCAATCACAGTAACCACTAAAATCTCAGCATGTTGCTAGCCTTACTTCTAGGATAGGGAGGGATAAAGTACAATGAATTGATATTAGACTCTATATAACAGAGATACATATTAATTCATTGCTGCCTCCACCTATAAGCTTAACTAAACAGAAGAAATTTACAGTAGGAAGGCTATAGGCAGGGAGCCCCTGAATTCTCCTCAGTTAGATATTTTTATACAGATCCCATTTCAGCTGCTCTAAGCATCATAAACCTAAGAGGCTAGGCCAAGACTTTCAGAAATGGATGCCAAAAATTATGCTTCTAATTCCAGGGATGAAGTCAGGTGGAGCCGCACTTTTGAGTATCAGGTCACTTACTTAGGTGCCTGAGTATTGACTTAAGGGGGAGACAGACTTTCAAAGGCACAAATGGCACTGTGGTGCTTAACTCACACTGACTTTCAAAGTGAGTCAGCTGCCTCAATGCCACTCGAAAATCCCCCCTAGGACTCTAACTTTAGGGACCCACCTTTGAAAATCTTGGCCCTAGTGTGAAATTCAGCCCAATGCAGAAAGCCCACACAAGGTTCTGCATGCTATTTAACCCTATGGAGACCTTCTGCACTGGGCTAAATTTCACCCCCAATCTTAAATACAGTCAACAGGCCTTCCTATTTGGGCCTATTTCTCACATAATCAAATCAATGCATGATCTATTGTTCCCCTATATGTAAACTCTTCTGAACATTTATTACTTTCTACGCCTAGGCTTAGTATGAAGGAATGGATTCAAAAACTCAATAATTGCATTGCTGCATGAGCTACCAAAGGTCATGGTCATATCTGCAACATGTAGCTAGATTTCTGTCCGTGTTCTATTAATCCAGACAAAATCTTGGCAACAACTTTAAATGCATCTCACATAAAATTCAGGCAGCCAGCAATTACATGTGATTTTGCCAGTGATAGATACAGTCAGATTATCCTAAACTGCACTTCACCATGAACAGTGAGGGAATTAAAAGGACAGACCAAAAACATTAGCTATAAAATAATCCAGAGAAGTATCTCAGCTGTAAGAGAGAGGCATACACTAGGCTCAGCACCCTTGCACAGTTTACACATTCATATAGCACAAACAGAGGGTACATCTACACTGACAGCGGCAAAGTTACTGCCGTCAGATCGACCTATCTGGATCGACTGAGCGGTCAGTGAAGACCCACTCAATCAATCCAGAAGTCGATGCAGTAAAAGCACCCCCTCAAGTGGCACAGTGCAGTGAAGACACCGTGCAGAAGGGAAGCACAGCAGTTGACGGGAATTACTCAATCTACTCTGTGTAGCTTGCGTAACTCTCGTCAACTGCTGCCGAATCACCAGGTAAGTGTAGACCGGGCCTAAGAGAGTGAATACTGAGGAAAGAGCGTATACTATAGTAGGATGAGCTGCAGTAAATGCAATCTCTAATGGGACAATTGCCCATATCAGGAAGCACAAGTGATTTCTCGTCAAGGCAAAACCTGCAGTGTGGAATGCAAAATAAACCCAGGCCATACAATAGATCTTAACAGCAGGGCTCACTAACACTTTAAACACATGGTAACTAAGGTGTAAATGCATGATGATACCCAGACTTTAAAATCATTTTGCACTGATGAATTTGGTTGCTCTTTCTGGACTGTAGTGAATTAATCATGGTAATCAGTTACCACTGTATACATCTAGTGTAGATTCTCTGAACTTTGGAGCTACTGCTACCAACAATGAAACCTCTACTTACAGATCAACGCATCCCTGCTACTTCTAGTGACAGTTTTATTATTAGTCACTTCCAGAACAAGAAACAACATGTCTGCAATCTCTATAGGATCCAGTGATCAATGTTTTTATGCTCCAAGTCCCATTGTGTAGTGCAGAGGGAAGAAAAACAACAGACATCACTCAATCTGCATAACCTACTCAATCTTCTCAGTATAAATTACATGTAGCCACTGGATTGTATAGTGGGGGAAAATAAGAAGTTGCCAAGGAGGTTAGGGAAGTATCAGGGAAATATGTTCCCCTTCTTATATGGCCTACACATAAAAACCAGGCTTATCCCATCCTTCCCATATGTAAAAATCAGGGATTTGGTATGCTGCTCAGAGCAATGTTAACTGTCACCATATGTGAGCTACGTTGGAGTGGTCACAGAGCACCGGTACCAACCAGCCAGCCACTGGCAATGTGACAAACCAACTTACTGCATTATGTTGTTGGTATGGAGGGGCTTGGAAGGCATGTTTCCACAGGATCCCACAGGAAACCCTGCCATTACTTTTGTGGATTCCCTAGTCTTGTGCTAATTTTTATGGTGCTGCTCCTCAACCCTGCCCAGACTGATGGGGAGTATGGGAGAACATGGCCTGACAGTTACGCCTCAAACAGAGTTTAGAAAAAAGACTATTAGCAGACAGCACTTTACATGAACGTGTAATGCAACAGAGCCATTAAAATGACCAGTGTAATTCTGGGCAACCAGTATGGAACTTCATTCTCTCCCACATTCAAAGGTCTTGGAGGTTTTAGTCTTACCACTAGAAAATGGGATTTTTTTTACCACAGTTAATTTTCTTTCTTTATAGACAAACTTCACTCTCTTCCTGTGGCTCTTTCTCCAGTGGTGGTGTGAGTTTTGTCATCATCTGGAACTTACACTCTTAACTAAATAAAAGAAAATACCATCTGAAAGTAAGCAACAAATCTTTTTTTTTTTTTTTTTGTCAATGGATTTACACCAGAGATAAATTTGGCACAATATATAAAGCCTTTTCTACACTAGAAAAGTGAACTGGTTTAATTAAATTGACTGAAAACTATTTAAATCATTATTGTAGACATAGTAAAGATGGTTCAATCTTTGTTCATATCAGTTTCATAGAATCACAGAACTATTGTACTGGAAGGTACCTCAAGAGGTCATATAGTCCAGCTCCCTGCGTTGAGACAGGACCAAATAAACTTAGACCACCCCTAACAAGTGTTTGTCTAATCTGTTCTTAAAGATATCCAATGACGGGGATTCCACAACCTCTTTTGGAATCCTAGTCCAGTGCTTAACTATCCTTACAGTTAGAAAGATTTTTCCTAATATCTAACCTAAATCGCCCTTGCTGCAGATTAAGCCAATTATGTTTTGTCCCACCTTAAATGCTCGTGGACATGGAGAACAATTGATCACCATTCTCTTTATAATAACCTTTAAAATAGTTGATGACTCTTATCAGATGCCCACCATAGTCTTTTTTCTGAAGACTAAACTTGCCAACCTTGCATTTTAGTTTTTACTGACATGAGATCTTAAGATGATTTTTTTTATTGACACGGTAAACTTTTTACTGACATCACTAAAAATATCATAAACAATATAATAATGTCACAAAAGTGTGTAGTCATTCACAATATTCTGTATACAGAAATTTGGAATTGCACAATTGTTTTAGCTGCAGTTAATTGATCAATCGGGTTCTTTGGGCGTGTGCAAATAATAGAAAACAGGAAATTGATAAAGTCATGGTCAGTGTAGTTTTATGATACAAGAAGTGATTCTGAACAAAGACAATCAATGTAAAAATATATTTTTTATTTCAACCCAATTTCACAGACATTTTCATTTATTTACAGATTTACAGACAGTGTTAAAATTGTACATTTTTTTACTGACTATAAATTTACGGCTGGTTGGCAACTGTTATGTTAAATCCTTGGAAAGTACTTGTATTCAGAGAGAAATCAACACGGAGCACAGAGAGATGCAGACCCATGAAAAGTCTTTATTGAACTAATACTAAAACCAGCCAGGACTAGCTGAGCTATCCCCTAGTAGTCTCACTCTATTGCTATGGCTAAGCTAAGCTCTGTTGCTACAGCAATAAGGCAAGACACAAAATACACAACATAGTTCTCCCCACTTAATGAAAATGCCTATTTAACAGAACACTCCTAAACTAGGGAATGAGGATAGACTGCCTTATTTCCCGGCTAAACCCTAGGGATTATTCTGCCCCGTAATGTGGATTTGCCCTGGTTAAAGATCCAAATGTTGAGGAGAACTTCTCTCCCTAGGTGGATTATGGCGGACGTCTGGTGTTCTTGCACTGGAAGGTGTTATTGGTGCGAGTCTAACAGTGGACTCAGGACTCGTAGCTCAAACAGGTGAGGATGTTGTATCTGCTCGTATCGGCTGCAGAGGTGGATGGAGAAGGGGAGTCAGGAATGGGTGACTCTTGACTCAATGATATCTCACCAGTAATGGTGAGGTCAGGCAGTTCAACTGGAGATGTGTCCTTGGGACATGTATGACCTGGCAACAACTGATCTACATGCTACCACCAGGTGAGATCATCTGCAGTCTGGACAGTGTAGGAAACAGGTCCTGTTTGGGCGATGACTGTAACAGGGACCCATTTAGCTCCAGAAGCATAGTTCCAAGCTAGAACAGGCTGTCCAGGATTAAAGATTTGGTCTTTTGCTCTGTGCACACGTCTGATGATTTGGTTGTGCTGCTGATGTTGCACAACTTATGCTTTGGCGTGTTTCAGCAGATCAAAGCAAGTACGCAGTTGTCATCCCACCATTAGAGAGGCCAGGGACGCTTTGGTCGTAGCATGAGGTGTGTTTCTACAGGATAGTAAGTAGGTGTCCAGATGCTTTTGAATGGACGAATGTCCCCTGGCAGATCTTAAAGCTTGTTTCTGGTCTGCACAAACCTTTCAGCTAATTCATTGATGGATGGGTGGTGCTGAAGTGATTAAGTGAACTTCGGTCCGTTGTCGCTCACAAGTTGTTCTAGCAGACCAAAATGACTAAAGATTTCACACAATTTCTGGGTAGTACTTTCAGCAGTAGTGGACAGCATTACAGAGACTTCTGGCCATTTAGAATTGGCGTCTACAACAACCAGGAACATGCTTCCTTCAAATGGGCCAGCAAAATCAACGTTAATATGCTGCCACAGGTTTTCAGGCTAGTCCCATGGGTGTAGGGGTGCCAACTGAGGCGCGTTCCTCACACTCTGACATGAAGTACAAGGTCTTGTCTTTTCTTCAATGGTACTGTCCAGGCCTGGCCACCAAAAGTAGCTTTGTGCAATTTCTTTCATGCACACTATTCCACAGTGATCTGAATGTAGCTGTTCTAACATCTGTGATCTCAGTAGTGGTGGAATAATGATGTGCATCCCCCACAACAAGCAACCAGAATGGATTGATAATGCCATCCTCCTGGACATGTAGGGAAGAAGGTCGGGTGAGACCTGAGAGTCCTGTAGAGATGTTCCATGCATCACTAGATCAATAACTTGGGACAGTACTGGGTCAACGCGAGTTGCCTTCTTTACTTGAGTAGCAGTGATGGGTGTGTTCTCTACCTGCTCAAAGTAGAAGATTTCTTTCTGGCCAATATCTTGATATTTAACTGGTAAAGGCAGCCTTGAGAGACCATCTGCGTTTCAGTGCAGCGTGGATTTCTGATATTTGATCCCATGTGTGTGCAGAAAGCAACAATGCCCATTGTTGCATACAACTAGCAGCCAATGGTGGAATGCCTGTGCGTGGTCCAAAAATTGATGTTAGAGGTCGATGGTTGGTGAGAAGTGTGAACTTCCATCCAAACAGGTACTGATGAAATTTCTGAATTCTGAAAATGATTCCCAGTGCTTCACATTTGATTTGGGCATAGTTAGTTTCTGCTTTGCTTAGGCTGTGTGAGGCAAAAGCAATGGGTCTCTCCTCTCCTAAAGGCATAATGTATGAAATGACTGCTCCCACTCCATAAGGGGTGGCATCGCAGGCCAACTGTAGAATCAAGGACGGATCAAAATGTGTCAAAACCTCTGAATTTAGCAATGAGTGTTTAGCCTTGTTATATGCAGGCTTCAGTCCACTTCCAGAGCTTGTTCTGGCCAAGGAGTTCATGTAGTGCTTTTAGTAGTGTTGCTAATTGTTGAATAAACTTTCCATAATAGTTCAATAGCCCTAAAAAAGAGCGAAGTTGGCTTACTTTTTGAGGAGGTGGAGCTTCCACAATACCCTTGACTTTTACAGGAGCCTTACGAAGGCTAGTAGCATCTATGATATGTCCCAAATATTCAACACAGGGCTGGAAGAATTCACATTTGTCTTTGTGGACTCGTAGGCCATACTCTTCCAGGCTTTGTAGGGCAGACCTCCAAGTTCTTAAGGTGATCCTCCTCATTTTTGCTAGTGACCAGGGTGTCATCAAGATAGCATTGGACTCCTGGCAAGCAACTCAAGATCTGGTCCCTAGCCCTCTGGAACAAAGCTGGAGAAGACATTATTATGAAGGGAAAGCAACAGTATCGGTACAGCCCTTTATGTGTCATGATAGTCAAGAGCTCTTGGGACTTCTCATCAACATGCACCTGTAAATATGCCTGATTCAGATCAATCTTGCTGAACTTTTGGCCACCAACCACACTAGCGAAGAGGTCATCAATGCAGGGAAGAGGGTACGGCTCTGCACACAACATCGGGTTAACAGTGACCTTAAAATCCCCACAAATCCGAATGGAGCCATCTTTCTTCAATATTGGAATGATTGGGGTTGCCCATTGGCTGAGGGTAACTGATACTCTATTTTTAATCAGGTGCTCCAGATCTGCTTCAATCTTTGGCCTGATGGCATGTGGCACAGTTCTGGCTTTCAGACATTTTGGTTGGATGTCAGGCTTAATGTTCAATTTCACAGTGATTCCCTTCATACTTCCCAGATCCTCTCCAAAAACAGCAGCGTGTTTCTTTAATACAGCTGCCAGACCTGTTTCTTCTTTAGCCATCCTCTGCTCTTCTGCCCAGTTCAGCTGGATCTTCCTAAGCCATGACCTTCCCATTAAGGCTGGGTAATTGCCTTCCACTACAAACAGTGGCAATTTAGCAGTCTGTCCATTGAGCTCCACCTTAACATCAGTAGTGCCCAACATGGGAACAGCTTCTCCAGTGTACGTCTTCAGAACAATTTTTGTCAGCTTAAGCGGGAGATGCTTTAGCTTCTCCTTATACACAGTGTCTGAGACCAGCGAAACTGCTGCGCTGGTGTCAAGTTCCATGTGAACAGGTTTACCTTCTAGCAGCGGGGTTACCCAGAATTCATGTGAGCCAACTGCCATGGACAAGACATGGAGTGGCACTTCTTCTTCTGACTGGTGTCACTTTGATTATCCTGAGTCTGCTCTTCCACGTGCAGATATTCCTTTATGGTCCGCCAGACAGCAGGCTTCTTTTTCTCCGGTTTGCCTGTTCTGTTTGACTCTTCTTTCTTTGTTTGCAGGAACGCTCAGTGTGTCCTTTTTTGCCATGTTGTCGACACACTAGGACTTTACACCAGCATCCTGATGCATGGTGACCCGGCTTTCCACAGCGGTAACATTCCTGGCTCCCCACTGTCTTGTGGGTAGGTTCTTGTGACATCTTATGCACTCTGGTCAATGCACTGAGCTGTTGGGCTTCCTTTGCAGCCATCTACATAGAGATTGCAATTTCAATGGCCTTCCGCCAGGTGAGCTGGGCCTCTGTCTGTATTGCTTCATTGTGCAGACCACACACTAACCTTTCACGTAGTGTGTCATTTAACACATCATTAAATTCACAGTGCTCAGCAAGCATCTTCAGAGCTACAGATTGCACATTTGTTTCACCTTCTTCTTGATTTCTTTTGCGGGACCTAAATCTCTCTGCAATTAGCAGCGGTTTTGGAGAAAAATGTGCCTCCAGGATTTTCACAATGTCACTGTAAGATTTTGTCTCTGGCTTATCAGGGTGCACTAAGCTGTGCAATAAAGTATAGGTTTTAGCTCCTACAACACTTAAGAAAATGAGCACCTTCTTTGCATCTGTAATTTCATTTGCAATAACAAAAAGCTGTAAACGCTCCGTATATGAGTTCCATTCATCTATAGTCTCATCAAAAGGTCCCGGGGCCCCATAAGGGTAGCTATTGCTGTTCCCCCCTTTCCCCCCTCCCCTTCTTGTCTTTTAGTGTCTTTTATTCATGTGTATTGGGGTCATTCACACACAATTGCTAGGGATTTCCATTCACTAGCACTGCTTTTCCCTGTCTGTCTGATTCACTTCTGTCAGAACAAAGCAGAGCCTGTTTTAGTTTGAAATGTCAGTGTAAACAGCCCAGCCACCAAAACAGCAAAAAAGGTTTTCTTCTTACACTGAATTTTACTTCTTCGCCGGTACAGCACAGGTGGATCCCATCCTCCGTTGCCACTTTTGTTATGTTAAATCCTTGGAAAGTACTTGTATTCAGAGAGAAATCAGCATGGAACACAGAGAGATATGAAGCCATGAAAAGTATTTATTGAACTAACACTAAAAGCATCCTGGACAGGCTGAGCTATCCCCTAATAGTCTAACTTTATTGCTATGGCAATAAAGCTAAGCTCTGTTGCTATGGCAACCTAGGCAAGACACAAAATACATAAAGCAAGACACAAAATACACTACAGCAACCTTGGACTAAACTTGCCCAGATTTTTTTAACTCTTCATCATAGGTCAGGTTGTCTATGGCCTGGTCTATACTTAACGGGCAATTCGGTGGCAGTCGACAGGAATTACACAAGCTACGTAGAGTGGCTTGCATAACTTATGTCAACTTTCTAAATCCTCTCCCGCGCGCCATTTCCACTACACTCCACAGACAGGAAATGAGTACCCGTCGACACAGCACTATGCTTTTTGTGGAGGTGGTTTTACTAAATCGACTTCTGGATCGATTGAGCGCGTCTTCACTTCCACTCAATCGATCCGGATAAATCAATCTGTGTGAAGACATACTCTAAATCTTGTATCATCTGTGTTACTCTCCTCTGGACTATCTCCAGTTTGTCCACATTGTAAAGCAAGAATTTTTCTCAAGGATTAGGCAGCACAGATGGGGATGAAGTGGTTTATTTATGATATCGGGAAGTCTGAAAAATCAGCTTCAACTTTATGGTGTTACAAAGATCACTTACATACGTTTTTTTTTCTCACTTAAACAATTCATTTATATTTCTTTTATCTATTTACTTACAAATACAGACCTTGTTCTTCTCAGTAACAACAGGGGTGATAAAGACAGAGACAGAACAGGATCTCTAACTATCCTTGGGGGGGGGGGGGGGGGAAGAGAATGGGTGGAATCTTTACAGATAAGAGGGTACAACACAAGGGCAGTGGAGCGGGGGTGTATGAAATGTGCTGTTCTCATGGAAAGGCAGACTAGCCATTGTCCTTGAGGTTTTGTTATGCATGCCTGTTAATTATTGTGGGTTTCCGTTGGGCTGAAAACTGCTTTCAGGTCTAACAGTTCCCTCCTGTTTGACAAATCGAACCTATAAGTAAGATATAGTCAACACTTAAATACTCTGATATTTGTGATCTACTTTAGGATTATAGGTGGGAGGTGTTTTGGAGGGGGGAGGAAAACAGGGGGTGGAGGCAAGAGTAAAAAGCATAGTGAAGTTATTAATTATGTGCTTAAAGTAACAGCACATACACACAGATGAAAACAGGACAAAAAGAGAAACAGCAGCCGCAGCTATATGCAGGATAGTCCACCAGGTGATAAGGTTGTATGATGGGCCAGAAGTTGAATCTTCCAAGCAGGTTACAATCTGGGTGGAGAGTTGGACCTTTACATGGCCTTGATCAGTGTTCTTATGAACAGTGGCAGACCCAGAGGCAGCAGCAAGGACCACTTTAGCCAGCAGCTCCTTTGCTATTTGGGATTGCCATACCACCAAGGAAGTGTTGTCATTCCAGTGAAAATGCGGCCAGGCAAATAAAAGTCATTTGGAGTGAGGGAGTCTGTAATCTGTAGACACATGGAGGAGCTGGCTGGACACTGCAGTGGGCCGAAGTTGTAGAAGAAGAAGTATTTAAAGGTCGGAGGGTAGAACAAAAGCAAATACAGTCAGCAGTTTCTGTACAACAGTCCAAAGTTGTTATGAGCATGCCGCCACTGGGGGAGGGAAACAAAGCCAGAAAGTCCTATCCGATAGGCAGTGTTGTTAGACCACACATGATAGATTTAAATGAAAAGAGGAAGGAAAAATATGGGTGGGGATAACAAAAGGATATGTAAAAAGAAAATCAAAAGAGGGGGTGGAAGAGGTTTCAGGAGGTAGGGGGGAGGCAACAATTAACTGAGCGGACATATTTGCCAAGTTTGCAATGGCGGAGGAAGAGAGTGTGTGGGAGTGGGGGAAAACCAAGGCATATATCTAACATATCTTCTTTTAACATATTGAACAAGTCACGAGCTAACATATCACAAGCACATTCCTCAGATTGGGATATAATCATATTGATAATGATATTGGAGGACTTTTTAATTGCTATATAGAATCCATCCATGGCTGCATTAATAGCAGTGAAAGAGTATAATAAGCCAGCATGGGTGTAATTTAGGGCCTAGATAGTTGGCTTTTAACCCAGACATTGTAAGATCTATCTGCATTGGCATTAACTGAGTTTATCATGGAATCTGAGTTTCCAGATATTCCCCCAATGTCACCTAGAATGCCTCGCTTTTGTCTTTTTACTGCCTGGGTGCGGACAGTATATTGGTACACTAGTAACTTTAACTGTTCTTGTAGCCATTGTAAAGAATTAGGGTGGTCAAAACATACATTTTGTAATGGTACAGCAAACTTAGACAAATCATATTTAACCTCAACAGAAACCATAATTACATCATGTAGAATTGTCTTCTTAGATCCCAAATGAATAATACCATCAGGAGGGGTGGAGTGGAGCACAGGGCAGGTGGTAGAGGGGTTTGGACGTGTCCCTGGAACCGGGGAGCAGCGTCCGGGTTTTCCCCTCTCTGGGTCCTCCTCAGAGGGGGACCACCCCTCCCGGCTACCTCCCACCGGGAGCAGTCTTGTGCCCTTTTCAAGGCAAGCAGTCTTAAGGTCACACCCTCAGGCAGGGCTGGCGAGGCAAACAGTCTGAAGCCAGGCCCTCAGGCAGGGCTGGCAAGGCAGCAGTTTCTGGCCAGGCCCTCAAGCAGGGCTGGCAAGTGAGCAAGCCGCTCTCTGGAACGGCACGGCGGGGAAGGCTTCCTCACGGAGGATAGGGAAGGGGGACGCAGGCCCGCCCGTCTCCACTGCGTCCCAGCCCAGGGCCCTGGCAGTGGTAACAGCGTTTGCCACTGGGTCGGCGGGGCTCCGGCCGCAACACGCCACCCAGGTTGCCCCTGACTCAGCCACTAACCTGTGGCGATCCCTGGGCTTCATCTTCCCCGAAACCCCCGGTACCTGCCTCCTCTGGGTCGCTGAGGTCCGGTAGACCTGCTAGGCCCTCCTCGTCCACGGGCGGCAGCTCAGGGAGCTCCATGGGCTCATCCTCGAAGGGTAGCTCCTCCAGGTCCTGCGGTCCCCAGGCCTCGGGCAGGGCCGGTAGGTCCTCGGGGTCCCAGGCTCGGCACTGCTCTGGCAGGTCTGGTTCTGTCTCCCAGGCCCCGGGTGTCT
Organism: Emydura macquarii macquarii; assembly: GCF_026122565.2. Lineage (NCBI taxonomy): Eukaryota > Metazoa > Chordata > Testudines > Chelidae > Emydura > Emydura macquarii. The sequence goes on from NW_027131283.1 coordinate 12,969,712, forward strand.
CCGGGGGGTTCTCCTCCGGCTCGTAGTCCGCTGGGAGCCCCGATGGGCCTTCCTCCGGCTCCCAGGCCGAGGGGGTCTCTGGCGGTCCCTCCAACTCCCAGGCCGTAGGGTACCTGGGGGAGGCCTCGGTCGAGCCCCAGTCTGGGTTTAAGGCCGGCCACTCCCTCTCGGCCCGGCTCCCTGGCCCGGCCTTGGCTAGGAGCTCCAGAGAAGACACATCCTTCCGCTTCAGCCGCCTCCTGCTAAGTGAGCTCGCCGGCCTGATTCTTAAAGGCCTAGCTCCGCCCTCCTGCTTCCGGTCAGGTGGGGCCCCTGAGGCCTTTAAAGGCCTAGTCCCGCCCCTGGCTTCCGGTCAGGTGTTTCCCTGGGGCAGGCTTCTGTCAGCCAGGGTGGGTCTGGCTCCGGCTCCCTCTCTGGGTCCTCCTCAGAGGGGGACCACCCCTCCCGGCTACAAGGGGATATAACCACAGGTAGTCAAGTTATAGCATCTTACAGCCGAACATCCCAGGCGTCTGACTGGGTTTGAACAATGTTCTTGGCAATACTGTCTCACCATTCCAGGTTCCCATAGCAAAGGTGAAAGTTCTGTCCATCCTGCTTCTAGATTTATTATTTTCCCAAAAACAAGTGATATACCATTTTCATGCCTGTATCTACAAATACAGGTATAGTTTCCCAGAACGGTAACCTGGGTGGGTGGGCAGAGATGAGCAGGCACCAAGCCGCAAGATAATTTGTTCTCAGACGGAAGGAAACCTGGAAGATAATTCTTGAAAAGAGTTAGAGATATTCCAGGTGAGAGTCACAAATTTACCAGTGGCAATAGAAGAAAGAGACTTGTTGCTGCAGAGCGATATGGTTTATATGTATCAGACAAGGATCTTTTCTTTTGCCTTAACAAGTGGGCTAGTACCTTAATATTCCCAGATATAATCCAATACATTTCATGTCATAGTGTTTAACTATTGCCACATATTTCATATAGCTTTAAGGTTTCCCAACCCTATTTGGACTAAGTCCACATTGATATATATATTTGTTTACAATGCTCATTGATTCTCTTCTGCTTAATATAGTATACCACACAATGTTAGTAACAAGACAAACAGCACAAAACACTAAACAATCTTTGTTGCAATAATAAATTCATGGTGTTGTTCTTCAGCTGTTTTGCTGTCACCCGCTTTTCTTGACGTTCTGAAAGACAAAAAGAACATTTTCTACCCCCTTTGGGGGTGGCAGATTATTGCTTAAAATACTTCTTTCTTGGATGGTTGAATTTTGAGCTTTTTGGTTTCAAGTAGTTTATTGCCTAGATATGTCCATTATTTGCAGTTCCTTTGTGCTACTTTATCACCAAAAAAAGGATCCAAAATCTTTCCCCATTCTTCTGGTTCTGGCTGCCTTTCCCACAGCCAGCCACAATTTTGGTCTTTAGAAGATGCTGAACTTTATAAAACATGGACGTACCCAAAGGGTTAAATGCTAAGCAAACCAATTTATCTGAAACCTACAAAACAGGGTTTTTACAAACCAAGAGTGTTGGTTTAGATCTTTAAAACCATACAGATTTACACAATATATTTGCACACACAAATTCTTTTTTTTTTCCTTGCACTGCTCTAATTATTTTCACTCAGCTGTACACAAATTACATTCCCTTTTATACATTTGGAGGCAGTTAAGTTCCAGTGGAAACCTCCTTTTTCCAGTTAGTGATTTAAACTAAATAATCCATATTCAAATTATTTTTAGTCAGGATTATTTACAGACCATTCCTTTGGGAAAAGGGCCCATTTTTCCTTCAGAATGGCTGCAAAGAAACCAAGAATTATTTTTTATAACATTTTCTACAACTTTCATCTGTTAATTTCTCACTCTTTCTTTTAATCATTTTTTATTTTCCAAAACAACATTTTTATTAGTCCAGATGTTATTATTCTAAGTACAGTCCCAGGGATCTGAATCCACAGGGCCTGCACTTACTCCTCTCCTTGGTCCTGCCACAATGCCCCTCTGGGCTCACAACATGTTTTCTTGATCTTTTTTTTCCCTTGTTGCTCTGGGGTGGTTCCTGTGGGCAGTGATACGTGTGCCTCCTACCCCTGAAATAGTAATGTATTGTTTAGTAATGGGGAGAGGGAGGCCAGTAAGGGAAACGGACGCTCCCGTGTCCACAAGAATTGTGCATGGCCGGCCCCTTATCCATGCTTGCAAATGTGGTCTCGAGAGGTTTATATTCACCTCCATGGCACTGACAGATAAGGGGGCCACTGAATCCTAGCGGATCATGGAGTTCAAAAGTCTAGTCATTTCTCCCCTGCTCAGGTGTGCACAGGGGTTGGCAGTGGGCTGAGCTGCCGGCTGGGGTTGGTTACCCAGGGCTGTCCGGATTGGGCATCCAGCTGCCCAATGTCCAGTCCCCCCACAGATAAAACATGGCAAAGTGGGGGTGGGGAGGGGTAGGAGCAGGGCCAGGACCAGACTGAAAAGGCAGAGTACTGCGGGGATTCAATTGGCCGCGGTCCTGTCCCTGACTAGGGTTTTGGGCTTTAGATCCGGGAGAGCCTTTAATAAGCCCTTCATTTCTCCAGTACTGAGAGGAGTATACTTACAAATATGCTGAGCTGTTCTGTTATCTCCCTGTCCTGTCCATTGTGTGGTTACTTGGAACAGAACCAGGGGAGTGCTGGCATCAGGTTCTGAGTTAAATGGAGAAAGAGGAAGAGACCAATTATCCTGAGTTCCCTCCCTGTGTGCCAGCTTCCATTTTTGTATTTGTTTTCAATTAATTTATCTTTGGTTATTTCCATTATCATTATCTGAACCAAAATCGTTTTGATCCTCCTGTTGCATGATAGCAGTAATATGATGTGCAGAGGAGTTACATTCTTTCATTTCAACCTTTAAAGTACTATTCTCCATTTGGAGTTTATTTAATTTATGGTTCAGATCTGCCTTTTGGCTTTGCATTGATGTGAAAGCCTCTTGAAGTTCCTCTAACTCCTTTACCTTTCTTGCATATTCACTGTAAAGTATTACAACTCCTTTCTCTAGCTTTCCTTTTGTCTGACCAGACCACCATAACAAACTGTCTTCCACACTTATACCGTCCAGCCATCTTTTACCATAGATTTCTGAACCTTTGCATGTTTTTCTTTTAGAAATTCAATGATTTTTCCTCCCGTTGAGGGCATCATTGAAGCACCCTGGGGCAATTTGTACTACATTGTCACCCAGCTTCCTAAAACCCACTTAAACGAAGTTTCAGGGGAATCAGCCAAGCACACCTGTGCTCCACCGAGGTGGGGAGTTCATATTTTTAGTTCTCATTGGTGAAGAGACAGGCAGACAGGAAGTGCCCAAACAGCAGTTTATTCACGCAGCACTTAAATTACAGATTTTGGGCTGCTGCTAAGCTGTTAGGAGTACAATTTAGGGATCCAGGCGCTTACCAGTACGAGGGCAGGGAGACCCATTTTTTGCCCTATGAAGCGAGTTGCAACCAGGAAACCGGCCCACCCGAGGCATCCGCTAGTGCCTCAACGGATCCACAGAGAATCTCAGGGCAGGGTGCACCTGGGTGGTCCTAAAATACCCCCTCCCCCAATCCTAGCAATAAACTTATTGGCTACATTTCAATCCCCTTGGGATTGGGCCTTAACACTTGTTATTCTTTTTTCTATTGGCAGTTATAAGCTGCAGTCACTTGTTTACTGCTGTAGCTAGCTCTTAGCTGGCTTAAACTGCTTCTGCAGTCAGCCTACTTCTGCTTTCATCCCAAGGTTATGTCTGGGTCATTTTGGGCCTAGCTATTGTTACTTATGCCAACTTAGGTCTAGCCATTATTACTTATGCTAACTCAGCCCTAGCCTTGTCGCTATGCTACCCTCGCGTTACAATATTCTTCCGCTCCTTACAACACCCTTGTACTCAGCACTACTAAAGCACACTCTGGTGCCCAGTACTTGGCAGTGCAGCCTTCGCCGAAGTGATCCCTGCACCCCAAAAACGTGGCTAGAACTACAACCCCAAAACACAATCCCTGTTCAGTCCTCTTGTCTGTGTGCTTTATGCATGGTTCGTTTTATAATTAAAAAAAAAAAAAAAAGGGGGGGGGGTGCAAAGGGGTATCTCAGGGAGTCCCAGACCAAGGTGTGCTCCACAGGTGGTAAGTATAAAATGTACTCACCTCTGTCCTTGGTTGTGGGAAACACTCCAAGGATCCCAGTTGCACCCTGCTCACTCTGCCAAATTGTAAAGCATGAAGGATTTTTTCTCGAGAATCAGGCAGCACAGACGGGACTGAAGTGGTTTCTTTACGATATCGGGAAGTCTGAAAAATCAGCTTCAACTTTATGGTGTTACAAAGATCACTTACATACATTTTTTTTTCTCACTTAAACAATTCATTTATATTTCTTTTATCTATTTACTTACAAATACAGACCTTGTTCTTCTCAGTAACAACAGGGGTGATAAAGACAGAGACAGAACAGGATCTCTAACTATCCTTGTGGGGGGGGAGAGAATGGGTGGAATCTTTACAGATAAGAGGGTACAACACAAGGGCAGTGGAGCGGGGGTGTATGAAATGTGCTGTTCTCATAGAAAGGCAGACTAGCCATTGTCCTTGAGGTTTTGTTATGCATGCCTGTTAATTATTGTGGGTTTCGGTTGGGCTGAAAACTGCTTTCAGGTCTAACATCTTTCCTAAAGCGTGGCACCCAGAACTGGACACAGCATACCAACTGATTCCTCACCACTGCCAAGTTGAGTGAGGCCGTTACCTCCTGTATCTGACACATGAGACTCCTGTTAATACATCCCAAAATGACATTAGCCTTTTTTGCAGCTGCATCACACTGTTGGCTATTATTCAATTTGTGATCCACTATAGCCACGAGATCCTTTTCAGTAGTACTAGTGCCTAGCCGGTTATTCCCCATTTTGTAGTTGTGCATTTGATTTTTCCTTCCTATGTATAGGAATTTGCATTTGTCTTTATTGAATTTTATCTTGTTGATTTCAGACCAACTTGTCAAGGTGGATTTGAATTCTGATCCTATCTCTAAAGTGCTTTCAACTCTTCCCAGCTCGGTGTCATCCTCAGATTTTATAAGCATACTCTTCACTTCATTTTCCAAATCATGATGAAAATATTGAATAGTACTGGACCCAGGACAGACTCCTGTGGGAACCCCCTATACACATCTTCCCAATTTGATAGCAAAAAACTGATAACTACTTATTGAGTACAAACTTTCAACCAGTTATGCACTGACTTTATAGTGATTTTATATAGGCCACATTTCTCTAGTTTGCTCATGAGAATGTCATGTGGGACTGTGTGAAAACCCTTACTAATGTTAGGTTCACTGGTCTATAATTCCTTGGGTCCTCTTTGCTCTCCTTTTTAAAAATAGGTATTATATTTGCCCTTCTCCAGTCCTCTGGAACTTAACCTGCCAGTTCTCTGTGTCTGTTAGAATCTGTTTTTTTGAAGTCCATTGTCCTTATTCTGCTGCTCGCACTCCTTCCTTTCCTTAGAATCATGAAATCTGTCATTTCACGGTCACTCTCATTCAAATTGCCTTTCACCTTCAGATTCACACCTAATTCCTCCCTGTTAGTCATAATGAAGACTAAAATGTCTGCCCCCCAGTTTATTCCCCCACCTTCTGAAAACAAGCTGTCCCCAACACATTCCAAGAGCTCATTGGATATTTTGTGTTTTGCTGTATTACTTGTCCAACAGATGTCTGAGTAGTTAAAGTCCCCCACTACTACCACATCTTGTGTTTTGGATATTTCTGTTGTTTGTTCTAGAAATGCCTCATACACTTCCTCCTCCTCATTTGGTGGTCTTTAGTAGATCCCTACCATGACATCACCCTTATTTTTTCCCCTTTTATCTTCACTCAGAGGCTTTCAACTAGCCTACCTCTCACCTCCTTCCGGAGGTGTATATATTCTTGATGTACAATATAATACCTTCTCCTTTTTTCCCTGCCAGAATTCCTGCTATACTTCTCGGTACCAATATTCCAGCCATGAAATTTATCCCACCATGTCTCTGTGATGCCAATTAAGTCATAATTGTGTTTATATATTAGGACTTTCTGTTCTTTGTATTTATTCCCCATATTCTTTGATCAATACTCCTCCCAGGTAAGCTTACATCAGTTTAACTTCTGTCATTAAGATTGATATAGTTTTTTAAACCAGTCCATTCTTCTAATTTAGAGAAAGCCACATTGTTATTAAGTTTCACTTTGCCTTGGCGCAAACTTGGCTAAGCTCTCAGCACAGGGGAAGAACACTGAGACTAGCTTTTTCCCTGTGCTGTGAATGAAGTGAATGAAGAAAATGAAGTTTGCTAAGATTAAGTTTCATTTTGAAGTTCCACTATGAAAAGAGCGCAGCAGACTGTGGAACTAGGGACAGAACCAGCCAAAAAGGCAACAGCAGCTGACAAGCCAGTATAGGCACGTAAGGGGGAGTGGGAGAAAAGTTGGTAACAAGATGATTCTACTTGAAGCAGGAAGCTTGACGTCTATGGCCTATTTTTCCTATTTAATCAGCTCTGTCCATTTAACTGTCATTTCTCATCATTAGTTCCACCATACACAGACTCCAGTGCTAGGGGAGACTGAACTTTTCATCTGCTGTGAAAGTGTTCCAAAACACTACATAAGTGCTTCAAGGAGTCCCCAGGGTCAAAAATATCAGTAATGATGACACTCTTGCACATGGTAAAAATTGTAAAGAATTCAACTGGACTTCCAGACTACATTCTCTGTCTCCAAACTTCACTCTGAAAACAGCAAAATGGGAAAAGAAGGGTCATGCCTGAAATTCTCTGGGTATACTTTGTCACAATAAGGTGTACCTTAAACCCTTAAGACCTTTAAAATAGTTGCAGCCGCTGCTTACATTGGAGTGTCACATAACCTTACAGCTGTGAAGAGTCAGCTAGTAGCAGGCCTGTAAACATTTTTACCTTGTTCTTTGCACAGCTGACTTTTCTATTACCAGGGAGCACAGCCCCTGGGGGCTCTCTTCCAACAACTCAAAGTTAACACCTTCTGTAAATGCTGAACATTAGCACATAGGAGAGAAGTCCTGAGTTTTAAAGAGGCCTACAAAGCAGGCAAGCAATATCTTACCAACTATGGGTGAAATCCAACCCTATAGAGAAAGCCAGCACGAAACCTATGTGATGTTTACATTCCACTTAAGCAATATTTTGAAGGTGTATGTAGAACTTAAATGATGCATAGCCCTTGTGCTAGCTCTCTGTTTGGTAGTGAATTTCACCCAAAGATTAATATGAGTAGAGATGTAGGCCAGAGCATCCAATAGCCAGGGTCCAAGCATAATTTTTTTGGGCCCAGTACAAACTTGTAACATGGGCCCCCTCCCACACACATACCCATGGGGGTTGCAGCCTGGGCCAGGCCCCCCAGGACCTCTGGGCCCCAGTAAAGTGTATCCTTTCCCCCCCACCATGTGGGGGCCCTGCCAGTAGCTGCATTGGAATGAGAATTTGAAACCATTCAAGATTCTTCTCTACAAAGATTGGTCCATATATCAATATGTGCAAGTGGCATGATTGTTGATATTATTTCATACACCTGCAATTATATCAAATCATTCAAAGCTTTGTTTGTCAGCCTGCAGATGGCTGGTTATGAGACACAAATCTTACAATTCCCGGGTTTTTTGTAAGCCAGAAAATATGGCCAGATCCTCAGCTGGTATAAATCAACATAACTTCATTGAAATAAATACTAATTTACACCAGCTGAGGATCAGGCCCAATATTTTTGGAATAAAGATTGTCTTCGGATATAGAAAAAATCAAGGTAAGTCTTGTGATAAACCTACTTTGCTGGTATTAGCGGAATGGCAAACCTCTTACTCTACTGCATTCTTTGTGAGCTTCCCGGATATGAAACTCAGCATACATCTTGGTAAACTTCAAAGGACTATGGCCCAGTTCCTCAAAGTTATTTAGGCACCCGAATCTCTTTGGAATTTAGGTGCCCAAATACCTTTGAGTAACTGGGCCTATGGCATTGATTTTACAGGCTCCTTCTGTTCGAGGTAGTACAGCCTGATGGGTACTTCAGAGAGCCAATGAAGGAAATTATTGAATCTGAATCTGTAAATGTGCCCTGTGTTTGGTGAGCCGAAGGAGAGGATTGACTAACTCAGCAGGTAGAAAGAACTGTAATATCTGGGTAGCTTTATCATATGACTGTAGGTGGCAGTGGTATACATAATTAATCATGCATCAATACCTCACAGCTGGCAGGAATCAGCCCTAGAGTGTGTGAATTCTCTGTACTATGAAATGTGTAGCATGTCCAGCATGCTTTTGTTATTCTTGCTCCAGCATTTTTGAGCTGAGCTACTGAGACTATGTCTGCACACTGAAGTATTCACAGCACATATAATCCTGTCCCTGGTATGACTCAAAGGACTAAAAATCCAAAGAATGCATTTTAAAGGATACATCCTGCCCTGGCTGATGCAGCAATGGAAAGCAGAGATGCTGCTCAATGCATCCTCTTATTACAGGGATCCTGCTTAGCAGAGTAATCCACAATGTGGGCAGAAGCACCTTATGGTGGGGTTCATTTTGTTGCCGCTCTAAGCACCAACAATATGTCTCTCTGCCATCTAGCTCTTATTGCTGATGGTATCTCAGGCTCTAGCTGTCTTGGGAGAAGAATACCCCCAACTTGTTAGCCATTTGGGGATGTGATATGTTTGGTTTGCTCATCAACTCTTGTGTGTTTAGGAGGTATCTTGCCCAGCTGTTGGTGCAGGGGAAATAGGTTCTGATACACCCCCTTCATTCCTCCCCCAATACAGGGTAGTATTGAGCTCATACTGTGCAGTAAGGGGCAACTGGGCATGCAAAGAATAGAAAATACATTTTCAAAAGAGCCATTTAAGTACCTAGGGTCAAATTCGCCCCTGATGTAAGCCAATGCAATTCCCATATAAATCTCTGGGACACTACCATCAATTTCTTAATGGGGAAGTAGTTTAACTGTACTGATTAGGATGTAAGATGAAGCAGCATTCCACCCTCCTCTGTTTCCACTGAAATCTATGGAGTTTACTACACCAGAAGTGAATTTGGCACATTGTATAAATCAATGAACCCTATCTAGCATAGCTCATTTCCTATGTATGTGTTCATTCAGTGAGTCCTTTGCCAACCATTAGAATATTCTTAGACTGTAAAACTGAATGTAGATAATATGGTGGGAAATAACTTCTAGGATCATCAAGTGTAATCCCTGGTATCAAGCAGGATAAAATACTAAACTAAGTCCACTCTCTATTTATCTAGCTTTATCTTGAACACCACTAATGATGATGACATCATGACTTCACCAGGTGATCTCTTCCAAAACCTGGCTGACCTTATTAATCATGTCTGCTGCTAAGATTTTAGTAATTTAGAATTATAAATAAATAAAAGCCTTGAACCTGAAACTGACTTTTTCCTCACAAAAAAAAAAGTTCAAATTATTTCCAGAGTGGATTCCTAGAATTTACATATGTGTTTTCCTTACCTACAAAAGAAATGTAGATTATCTTTTTTCTTTGGAAACATCAATCTTCCAGTATGAGTCTGCCTGAATCAGGCATCCCTCCCTGCTGCCACTCAGGTATGCAGTTACGTTTCTTTCCTGCCCGTGATGTCCATGGAGCAGCATGACAAAAATAATGTGAAAATGGACAGGGCACTTTGACAAGGAGAGCTTGCTAATTTTTGGTGACCAATCCTCACTGAAAAAAGATTAAAACATTTCAAGTGTATTGAATGCGAAGGGATTGGTGGGGCATTTGCTTTAGGATCCCAATAATAAAGCTGTTGTGCTGCAGTCATTTTAAGCATCCTGAGTTTTGTGCCTTTTTGTTTTTACTGTTTATATATAAAATTTGAACTGATAGTTTGTCTGATGACAAAGATGTCTGATGTACTTGAGTCTTGATTGAGCAAACAAGCCTACCTGCTACTGAACATAGAATAATAGAATCATAGAAGATTAGGGTTGCAAAGGACCTCAGGAGGTCATCTAGTCCAACCCCCTGCTCAAAGCAGGACCAACCCCAAATAAATCATCCCAGCCAGGGCTTTGTCAAGCCGCACCTTAAAAACCTGTAAGGATGGAGATTCCACCACCTCCCTAGGTAACCCATTCCAATGCTTCACCACCGTCCTAGTGAAAAAGTGTTTCCTAATATCCAACCTAGACCTGCCCCACTGCAACTTGAGACCATTGCTCCTAGTTCTGTAATCTACTACCACTGAGAACAGCCTAGTTCCATCCTCCCTGGAACCCCCTTTCAGGTAATTAAAGGCTGCTATCAAATCCCTCTTCATTCTTTGCTTCTGCAGACTAAACAAGCCTAGTTCCCTCAGCCTCTCCTCATAAGTCATGTGCTCCAGCCCCCTAATCATTTTTGTTGCCCTCCGCTGGACTCTCTTCAACTTGTCCACATCCTTTTTGTCGTGGGGGGCCCAAAACTGGACACAATACTCCAAATGCGGCCTCACCAGTGCTGAATAGAGGGGAATAATCACGTCCCTTGATCTGCTGGCCAATTAGACTTCTTGGCAATAAGGGCACACTGTTGTCTCATATCCAGCTTCTTGTCCACTGTAACCCCCAGGTCCTTTTCTGCAGAACTATTGCCTAGCCAGTCAATCCCCAGTCTGTCGCTGTGCATGGGATTTTTCCATCCGAAGTGCAGGACTCTGCACTTGTCTTTGTTGAACTTCTTCAGATTATCAGATTTTTTGGGGCTCAATCCTCCAATTTGTCTAGGTCTCTATCCCTAACCTCCAGCGTATCTACTACTCCTACCAGCTTAGTGTCATCTGCAAACTTGCTGAAGGTGCAATCCACCCCATCCTCCAGATCATTAGTGAAGATGTTGAACAAAACCAGCCGCAGGACCAACCCCTGGGGCACTCCGCTTGTGACCGGCTGCCAGCTAGACATGGAGCCATTGAACACTACCCGTTGAGCCCAATGATTTAGCCAGTTCTCTATCCACCTTATAGTCCATTCATCCAACCCATACTTCTTTAACTTGCTGATAATAATACTGTGGGAGACTATCAAAAGCTTTGCTAAAGTCAAGGTATATCACGTCCACCACTTTCCCCACATCCACAGAGCCAGTCACCTCATCATAGAAAGCAATCAGGTTGGTCAGGCATGACTTGCCCTTGGTGAATCCATGCAGACTGTTCCTGATCACCTTCCTCTCTTCCAAATGCCTCAAAATGGATTCCTTGAGGACCTACTCCATGATTTTTCCAGGGACTGAGGTGAGGCTGAGTGGTCTGTAGTTCCCTGGATCCTCCTCCTTCCCTTTTTTAAAATGGGCACTATATTTGCCTTTTTCCAATCGTCCAGGACCTCCCCCAATCACCACAAGTTTTCAAAGATAATGGCCAATGACTCTGAAATGACATCAGTTAACTCCCTCAGCACCCTCGGATGCACTGCATCCAGCCCCATGGACTTGTGCATGTCCAGCCTTTCTAAATAGTCCTGAACCTGTTCTTTCAGCACTGAGGGTTGCTCACCTGTTCCCCATTCTGTGCTGCCTAGTGCAGTAGTCTGGGACCTTGTCTGTGAAGATAGAGGCAAAAAAAGCATTTCAGTACTTCAGCTTTTTCCACATCATGTGTCACTAGGTTGCCTCCCCCATTCAGTATGGGGCCCACACTTTCCCTGACCACCTTCTTGTTGCTAACATACCTATAGAAACCCTTCTTGTTACCCTTCACGTCCCTTGCTAGCTGCAACTCTAGCACACAGTTAGCAAGATTACAGGCAGGGCAATACCTTGGCCATTTACAGGAATGGAGTAAATCAAAATGCATCTTGGTCAAGTATTTTGTTACTTTCTTTGCTTCTATATTATTGTGCACTTCTATATAGTGGTGTATGTGTGTAGTTCGCTACATACTCTCAGCGCGGGTACAGCCCCTTTGTGCTGCTCTGTAAAGCCCTTTAAAACAGCCTCCTGAAGATTTCCTTTGGTGGTAGCAGAGCTAGCATATCAGCTCTATGCCACGTTCCCTCCTGAGCTCCCAGCAGATGGGCTGTAGCTGAGAAAAAAGAGGATGTGGCTGGAGCCTGTATATATGCTCCTGTGATCCCAACCATCAGAATAATTGTAAACCTGATCAGAACTGCGGGGCTTACAGTAGACCCCAGGATTAGGGAATCATAAATGTAGTGTAATGCCACCTTTGCTGTCCCATCCGCTGGTTCTACACAGAGTGCAGTGCAGCCAAAACTGAGCCCTGCCTTCAACAGCGTGCAGTCTAAGCCAGACATGGCATAAAAAGATGAAGTGAGAGATTCCATCAAAGAAGAAGGAGGGAGACTTACATAAAATAAAATTATGAGGGTTCTTGTTTTGTGGAGTACAAATTATGGTAGTTTCCCTTTCCTCCTTTTTAAAATTAATTTGAATTTTCCTACATTGTCATGGAAGGATGGCTCTGGATTGGAGAGACAGTGCAAAGAAGTGTGCCGGAAGGAGGGGAGGCTAAGGATGTACAGGATAAGGGATAATATTTCAGGCACGGGAGGAATGAGCAGCAGCATTTCTGCAAGAAGGATGTAAAGGCGCTGGGAGTAGTACGAGTAGAAACAAGATGCAGGCAGGCGCTGGGAGTAGTACGAGTAGAAACAAGATGCAGGCAGAAACAAGATGCAGAAACAAGATGAAGGGGTGTGTAAAGAGAAAGGAAGGACATGAGGAGTTTGAATTCAGTGTGGAATGATAGGCAAAGGTAGTGAGAAAATGATGTGGTCACAGTGGCAGGAGAGAAAGATGAATTTGGTGGCAGGATTTTAGGTAGCTGGAGATGTGAAGGTAAGCCGAAGAGGAGGCATTTGATAGTCTAGGCAGGAATTCACTGTCATAGTGACTGGGTGAACTGCACCTCTGACCCCTCCGGGTCTCATTTTATGCTCCCTAGTCTTAGGCCTCAAGCCATCACCTCTCACTGGGGTGGAATCCTGCTATTCTCCCACTCTCAGACCAGACTCAGGTCTGCAGACTAACCATGATTACCTCAGCAGGTCTGACTTAGGGCTGGTCTACACTGGCGGCGGCAGTCGACGGGAGATATGCAAGCTACATAGTATCTCCCATCAACGTACTTATGTTCACATAGGGCTCAGACCTTGCAGCTTTTTCCCTCTGGGAGCAATGACAATGGTAATTAGAGACAAAACAGCCTTCTTCAAGCAAACTATTATTTATTGGAACACAAGCTTTTAAGAGAAAACATTTTAAAAACAATAAACCAGCCTATATACCCCCCTGATTTTCCCTAAGGCCCCCCTCCTTCTGACCTCTCCAGAGTCTGTTTGGTTCACTGTCAGAGTTCACTGCTTACTGATTGCACTTCTTCTCCTGAGAAGTGTGCTTTAACTGTTTAATGTCCTTTTGATCTCTAGTTCCCATCTTAACAAAAGAGTTGTGTCACAGCAGCCTAGGGCCTGGAAGCATGCCATTGTCTTGTAATGTACCCCCTCTCCAAGTGTTTGGCTGGAGGTTGCTTATCTGGGGAGCCATTGTGTTGCCTTCCTGTTGGTTCTTCCCACAGCCCCTTATTAAGCTAGATCAACCCATTCATAAAAGAAAGTCTTCTAGCCCAATATACAATAATTGCCCCTCACTTAACTAGATCAGAGTGTTCATGGCATTGTTACAACTCATCATTCTTAGATTATCTAGCAGCTCCAACAGGATTCATAATATTATTACATCTCTACTCTACTTCCATCACAATCACCAAAGCATAAGAAAAAGCTTTTGGCAGTTAGGATGGGTTTTTAACATTGTACCAAGTTGCTGTTCTTTCATGCTATGTGTTACCAACCCACATCCCAATATTTAAAAATATTTTGCAGATGTTTATTTAAACTAAATGTATTATTTCTTCAAACATTAGGATCTATTCTTCACTGTCTCCTTAGGTTTGTACCTGCTCCAATATTCGATATTATATACTTGGTTATCCGGAGACACTCTGGACAATAGGAGAAGAAAGAGGCCTTGTGGGAGCAGAACTGTATGATGAAATTGGAATGGTGGAAAAAACTTCTAGTTTTTCTCTTCATCCTGCTCTTCTTGGCTCACATCACACACTGAACAGTAGCTTACACAAGTAGTTCCATTAATTTAAATGGGTCCAATTGTATAAATAGGGCCCTACCAAATTCAGTCTATTCTATTCAATTTCATAGCCATCGGATTTGAAAATTGGTCAGTTTCACAATTTCAGATGTTTTTATCTGAAGTTTCACAGTATTGTAACTGTGGGGGTCCGGACCCAAAATGGGGTTGTGTGGAGGTCACAAACCTGTTGTAGAGGGGTGGCAGGGAGGTGAGTCTGATCTCCCCTGTGCTGCTTGTGAGAGCACCCCAGCCCAGCTGGGACTAGCAGCTAAGGGCCTCTGGCTGGGGTGCTCCCAGCAGCATAAGTGAGATCAGATTTCACGGGTCTGCGACACATTTTTTACAGCTGTGAAATTGGTAGAACATTATGTATAAGTAAGGATACTTGAATGAAAATAGTTTAAGAGACTTAATACTCTGTGCTTGTACAGTAAAGGTAAATTCTGAATAATATTAAAATGACTGAAATTAAAATTCTTCCTGAAAAATGGACAGCACTTCTCAAGTCTTAATTCCAAAATGACTGCATTTTATTTGTTATCTATACACTCACTAGTTACTGAACAGTAGCAGATTAGGAAGGGTTATTATTGCTCCATGGAAAACCTTTTTTTAAAACTTATTAATTCTGGACAAGTAGAGATACCTTTAAATTAAGAAGTACTTCAGGCTGACATTTAATTATGTAATAAGAAGGAGAGGAAATGTGTAATAAAACAAAGTAAGAGTAATTGTAATATGGATTATTGAAAAGAGCATGAAGATTGAAATTGTTATTGGGCTGAGCAAAGACCGCACCATACAACTATGCCGTGTTCTGTATTTTCTATTTCAGCAGTTAGAGTAGTCCTTCGCATTGGTTTTTTTGCACTGAACCTCAGTGTGTGAGACTGTGGTCTGTCTCTGTCTGCAGCTGGCTGCAGTCTTTCTTGTTGTCTCCCCCGCCCCTTCACTTTGAGAGTCAGTTATCTTTCCTGTCCTGAGTGTTTGTATTTTGAGTGGGATGAGTGTGTATGAAAGGTGTACATTCTTGTGGTGTTTTTTTCTTGTTTTATTAATCTGTGCAGCATTCCTTCATTCTTTCTTTCCAGATCTAGGAAAAGGACAAATAGGCAAATGTATACACCTGTGGAAAAGCTAATGGTAATCACCAAGCCACTAATGCCTAGGATATTAGTCAAACCCAGTGAAAAACTAAGGTTAACAAAAGAGAACCTGAAGCACAGGAAATGAGATTTTAAAACATGAGAGAGAGAGAGAGAGAGAGAGAGAGACTCTTCTGAAGACATTAAACTAGGTTAGGAAGTTCTGATTCTGAGATGGCTAATGAGCCTCATATTATTGTGAACTAAAATCCTTATGCTGTTATTTACAGTAATTTTTATTATGTGTTTGTTTTCCCCAAGGTGAGAAAGAACCTAATCAATTATACTTTTTTTTATCCTGTCTAGACTGGATAAACCATTTTCTTCATAAGATGACTCAGCCACTTAGTCTCTATGACACAATGGTATGTGGTTGTTGTATAACTACTTCACCCACAGGGAAGAGAGAGAAACTTGTTACAATTAGTTTAGTGTATTCTCCACATTTAAAGCAACAACTGACAAACACAATTATAAAATATTGTTATGGCAAGCGTCACCAGGTGGCACTGTTACATATAGTCTTCCACATTCTTTTTCTTACTGTGCAAGCAAGTGTTCAGTCTTGGGAAGATATGCTGTGGTGAGGGTGTTGTTAGTAGCAGTTAGAGGGAGCTATGTGCAAACAAGAAGAAAGTTTGCTCTCTGCATTGGTCTCTGATTACAGTCAATTCTTGAGGCAGACTTCCTCTCTGGGAATTGAACATTGGTGTTAGGATGAGATTCCTGATAGAAGAGATTACCCTGCATGCGATTTGCCTACCTCTGTTCTAGGACTTGTCAAGTTACAATTAGAATATAATCAGACTCAGCATTATTGATTTCTCCTCCACTGGAAAATCTATCTCTAAGGCCCCGGACATCAGTAACTGCTTGGCAGAAGGGCAGTGCTGGTGTCAGAATGTGATGCTGATGTTGGAAGAAGGGGCAACAGTATCAAGGATGTTTCATTCTGATTGAAGTCTTCATTCTCTTTCATGAGGCCATTTCCATATAGGGGAATGGAGTCTTTCAGTTTCAATGTGCAGTTTCCTTTGAATTCTTCCAGGGAGCAAGGAGAGGATCGGGGAGTTGGGTTTAGTGAAAAGGGTCGATTTGCCCTGGAGGTTAGGGGATTAACCTCTTAAAGGTGCAGCTGTTAATGAATGACAAGAGGCAAATAGCCTTTGTGCAAACTGATCCTGGCCTCCGTGCTATTGCCTATCCTTCTGGCTTCCTGCAACCCCCTGACAGCTCTTCTTTGTAGCCAGGGCTCCAGCCTCTTGGAAATGACTGCCTCTGAACTCCTACCTGGGGGGAGTTCCACAGCTTGATGCAGGAAGAATCATACATTAGGTAAAGTTTTGGGATTAATGTCTCTGTTTCTTTTGACAGTTTTTTTTGTATGTTTTTCTTCCTTTGTTATGTAAATGCTTCTATTTATACTGCTATATGGAGTTTCTTATGTATACTACCCAGTGAGTGTTTTACTTCATGTGTGCGTAGAAATGTTCACAGCTTATTTTGGACCACATCCAGTACGTCAAATTATAAGAAAGAGGTAAGGGAGAGAATAAACAAAATGAGCTAACATAAATGAAATCCTCCGGTGTTAACATACTGTCATCTAGGATAAAATTCTGGCCCATTGCAATGACAAATCTCCTGTTGACTTCAGTGGGGCCAAGATTTCACCCCTCAGGTTTACAGAAGGAGACTGGTAGTCGGGGCTGCTGTGCGCTGTACCTGACGCTCACTCTATCTCCTTGGGAAAGCTACTCAGTGACACATTTTCAAAAGTTCTCTCTAGTTCTGAGTTTCTCAAAGCACCTTTGAAAATCAGGGTGTCTAACTGTGGGCACCTAAAATGAGAAAGCCCTTTTGAAAATGGGGGTCTTTCTGACTCAGTTTGCCTGCTTGTATAATAGGGATGACACCTCACTTGGATATTGTGCATATTAGTGTAGTGCTATTTCTAAAGCACGTTGAGCTCTTCTTCTACTAAAAGGTTTTCTATTGAGGTAAAGTATTATTGTTACTAATATTTATTATGTGGATGATGATGACAGCAAAATTGGCAGAAATTGATTATCTTGTGAGTGAAGCCTTTTTTTGTTCACTCCCTCTCACATTTGATCTGAAACTTCCTACCCTTCCTGAGAGCCCCCTTTCATCAGTCCCTCCCTAAAGTTGCCCTTTGTGTCGGGATTGGTGCTAGTAGTTTTTGTTTTTGTTAGAGTGATTGGGAATTTTTTGATAAAATGGGTTGGAGTTAGTCAGAAAATTCTGATTTTTTTTTTTAAATCAAAATGTTTGGCAGAAACATCTGTTCTGACCAAATTCCATCTGGAAGGTTTCTCAGGTCCAGAGTGGAATAAAGAGAGACACCCACTCACCCTCCCACATCCCAAATGAATGTCCTAATTACTGGGTGGTTGGCTGTTTTGGGGGAGGTGCCCTAGACACCAGTGGTTGGCTGTTTTGCAGGGGATATCCTGGCCACCAGGTGTTTGGCTCTCTTGATGGGGCAGGCATCCTGGCCATTGGGCAGTTGGCTGTTTTTTCATGTGGGGGGATCCTGGCCATCAGATAGTTGGCGTTTTGGAGAGGGCACCCTGGCAACTGGGCAGTGGGCAGTTTTGGGGCCTGTATTCACACCCTGCATACTATTGTAATAATTTTATACAAGGCATGTCTTAAGAGGTATCATTTTAAAATGCCTAACTTGCTGATCAGTAATATCATGATAAAATGCATGTAGCAACATTATATGTAAAGTTATGAACATAAGTTGAAATCAGGACTATAGTGTGTTTCCCAGATAAATCTGGGGAGTGGCTAAACCTGTTTCTCAAAGGGAAAGTTGACGCCCCAGCTAGGTGACAACAAAGCAGACAGGTCATCACCTATCTAGTGACCATTCTTTGGCAAGAAAGGGGATCAGTGATAAAGAGATCTGTAACTTAGCAAAGAAATAGTATGAGGACTCTTCCTCCACCAGATCCCCTGTCTTTTGGATCCCAGCTGGAAATGCTTTTCAAAGAGACTGAAACCATAAAAAGGAGGGGCAAACACCCCAAGGCCACTTCCTCTCCCTGCCCATTTCATTATGTGCACCTGAGAAGACAAAGGAAACAGTCATTGGACTCTGGGGGAGGGGTCCTGATCTGCAGAATTTGGTCAATAATGCTGTTGGAAGCGTTTGGTGAGAAACTTTGTTTGAATCTAATATAATTTGTTAAATTAGGCACTAGAAAGCATTTTTATCTTTATTGTCTTGTAACCATTTCTGACTTCTATGCTTCATTACTTGTACTCACTTAAAATTTCTCTTTGTAGTTAAGCAACTTGTTTTGTTATTTCATCTAATCCAGTGTGTCCAAGTTGAAGTCTCTGAGTAACTCCACTTAGCGTGGCAAATTGTGTGTATACTATTCCTTTAAAGGAATAACAGACAATGTATTTGGACTGTCCAGGATAGGGCTATGCAATACAAGATATACATTTCTGGGTGGGAAATCTAGGACTGGGAGTGGGTTGCAGGCACCCTGCAGTATAACCAAGGTTGGTGAAAGTCAGTGTTACTGGCAGGCTGCAGTTACATAAAAACATCTGGGAGTGACCTGCATGCTGTTGGCTTTTTGGGAGAGGTCCAGGTTGGGAGCTACAACAGTAAGGAACCTGAGGTTGCAGGGCAAGGACGACACAGTCCCCTTCCCCACTAGTCTGGATGACATGTCACAGGGAACCCTGTCCACCAGACAGTTGGCTGTTTTGGGGTGGTGCCCTAGCCTTTGGGCGGTTGGCTGTTTTGGGGTGGCATTTTGGCCAGTGGGTGGCTGGTTGTCTTGTGGGATGCCTTGGCCACTGCATAGTTGGCTATTTTGGGGTGGGCATCCTGGCCATTGGGTGGTTGGCTGTTTGGGGGTGCCCTGGCCATCGGGCAGTTGGCTGTTTTGGGGGGTGGCTGCTCTCTCCTTTTTTTTTTTTTGGTGAAAAATGTCCAAGTCTTGTTTTTGTTCTGATGCCCAAGGGCACCTTGACACTTGTTGTGAGCGGGGATTGCGGGTTTCCGGCCTGCCTGAGCTGTGATGGCTCCCCGCGTGTCAGCTCGGGGGCTTTAAACTTCCTAGGACTTTGGGCAGGCGCTGCCGCTGTCCGCGGCTGGTGGTACTGAAGGTGTGTGTGCGGGGGTGGGGGAGGCGGAGGAGACCCCCTGCGGGTGGAAACTACAACTCCCGGCAGACAACTCCGGCTGGGGCGCGCGGCAGCCGGGGGCTGGCGTCCGGGGAGCGGCGAGGGGCTTCCCGCGCTGCACGTGCTCCCTCTGGTGGGTGTGGAGAGCCGGGGAGGGGGAGGCCGGGGCCGCGTTGCCCGCCAGTGGCTCTGTCTCCGCTCCCGCTGCTGCACTCTTGTGTTCAGTCCCTGCCTCTGACTCGCTCTCGCTTCCAGCCAGCCCCGCGCACGGAGGCGGGCACAGCCCAGCCAGCCGGGGACGGTGCCCGGCTCGGAGCCGCGGCTGCACCTGAGCGCGGCACGCCGGGTGTGTGAGAGGAGCCGGGGTGTGGGGTGGAGGGGGCCCCTCCACAAAGAGGCTCAGTCCTGCTTAGCAGCGGCTCCCTCTGGTCCAGAGAGCGGGGCGTGGGGGGGGAGGGGGTGAGCTCCAAACTGCGGCCACTCGGTGGGCTGTGACCAGCCCTTGCCGCTGGGAAGGAGGCGAGGCGGGGGCAGCGGCAACCCGCCCCTCGCTCCATGGCCGCCCAGTGAGCAGGAGTGGGGGCACGGCAGCCGCGGCTCTGGAGCTGGCGCGGCGCGGAGAAGCAGCGAGCCAGCCCCGGCAGCAGCAGCCGCAGCCGCCGCCGCCCGCGCGGAAGTGTCGCCCGGCCGGCCGCGCGGCGCAGCATGCGCCCGGCTGCCTTCTGATGCCCAGCCCCGCCGCGATGATCTCCCCGGAGCAGCCGCCGCAGCCCAGCCGTGTTGTGGCCACCATCGAGAACCTGCCGGCGGAGGGCGGCGCCGGTGGCAGCGGCAGGAGCAGCATCTCCGCCTCCTCCTCCCCCGGCGTGCGCCAGCGGCTCCGCAAAGTGCTGAACAGGTGAGGAGGGGAGCGGCTGGCCCCGAGCGGCGGCGGCGGCCGGGGGCGGAGGGGAAGGGGGGGGACGGACGGACCGGGAAGCTCCCCATCGCCTGCGCTGCAAACAGCGCCGCTAGGGGGCTCGGATCCCCATGCCCGGCGTCGCCTGTCCGTCCCCCCGGCCGTGGGGTGGGAGCCGGGGTGCGCAGTTCACCGCCTATTCCCCCCTCCCAGCCCGGAGAGCCGCTGAGAACATTTGCTCCCGCAGCTTTGCCCCTAGCAGCGGAAGAGGGAGCGGTCTGGGCGCTAAAGGCTTTTTAAACAGCAGGGCTGCCCGCCCGTCCCGGGAAGCCCCCTCACTGTGCGGGCAGGTGCCACACATGTCTGGGGCTCACCGCCAAGTCCTGCAGCCACACGGGCAGGGGGATCGAGGCGCCCCAAAGAGACACACAAATGTTAAGAAGAGAGAGAGAGGAGCTGGTGGAAGTGGCGTTGTCCCCCCCAGGGTGTAGCGGGGAAAGCACCCGGGCTACGAACCCGCTGCTCCTCCGGGCTCTCTGTCCACACAGAACCGCTTGGAAAAACCAGGGGGCTCTGCACCGTGCACCGGCTAACCCTGGACTCGCTTTTCCCACTCCCGCTCCCTTCTGAGCAGGAAGAAGCTAATGTTAACATAGACAGTGACTCCATCAGGGGGAGCACTCCATAAAATAAGCCTCCCAGGGCTTAATTGTTGTTTGTACACGGTGAATACGAGAGTAACTCTCCACAAGAAATAACACTCGGCTCCATGTTATACATTCTGCCGTTTTGATTTTTAATGGAGAAATCCCTAAGGAATGACACCAGGTTAGCTGAGTGTAGCTATGAGCTTGAATTGGGCGGATATAGCAACAGAGCTGTAAAATTGTCAATAGCTGAGGTGATCTGGCTAGTCATTATTTGTGTGTGGATTTATTGTGCGTGTGAGTGTGTGCACATCTAATATCACCAACAAACAAAATCTAATGCCTCCGGAGATTTTAAATGGGTCTGGATTAGTTACTTAAACCACTTTGCATGGTCAAGATACGTGCTCTGACATCAGAAGTGAAGTGTTGGTTAGCTACTAATGGGCAGATTTGCTTGTGCATGTGGTTCAGAATTGTGCACGCTGAGACATTATGGCTGGAAGAAGAATGGGTTAGATGATGCACCAAATGTAGAATGAATCCAGTGAAACACTAGATCGATTTATTTAATTTCTGTGTTCTCTCTTTACGAATTACTTGTTTCTTCTACCTTGGATATGATCAAATCTGGTATTTAAATAATCCAAAGCGATGGCTGTGGTTACATTTCCCCATAAGAAGGGGAGAGAAATAATTCAGCAGCACTCCTTGCTAGCAGGCGATCTGAAGCTATCCGTTTTGCATATGCAATTTTACTTGCCCTACTGGGCAACTGCAGCACTGCTGACACCTGAGGGTGTATGAAGAGGGGTGTCAAAGTTATCTGCCACCAGGGCCATTGAAGACAACATTGTTCACTTGGCGGGCCGCACTGTAAAAAAAAAAAAGGATCATATTAAAGGGGCAGCACAACGGCACAGCGTGTAGCGCTCACAGCTCCAGCCTTGGGGATTCAAACCCTGATCCCGGCTCTCTGCGTGAAGTTTAAGCCTCTCTGCTGAAGCATGGGTGGGTGGGGAGGGGCCGGGTGCAGGCGGCCCCCCAGCTGGGGTGGACCGCCCAACCTGGGGCCGAGTGGCTCGGCGCTGCGCTGCTGGGCCTGGGAGGGGAGCGCTCGGGCTGGCGGCGCTCAGGGAGCTGGGGCGGGCTGGCCAGCTCGGGTCCGGGTTGGGTCCACGCCGGTTCTGGGACAGGCCGGGCTGGCACGCTGGCAGCGGGGGGCGGTGCTGGGGCGGAGGGTGGCAGCCTGGGGCCAGGCCGGATTGGGAAGGGGTGGGTGCGGGCTTCGGGAACGCTCAGGCCGCCCGGCACTGGGGCCACACAGCTGGCTTGGCTGCTACTTAGCCGCCTGGGGCGGGGCCGGCAGCGAGCCGTCCGTGATGTACATTATTTGTTAAAAAGACGGCTTGGGGTGCGCGGGCTACACAAATGAACCCTGTGGGTTGCTGTATGACAGCTGTGCACTGTATGAATGTTCACATCTCACTTTACAACCACATTGGGACACGTGCAACGTGGGTAAACGCCTAAGAAAACACCCAATCCCATCTCCTGAATATACTGCTTTTGGAGATGGAGTGCCTTTGCTCTTCCAAGCTTTTAAAAATGTGGACGGGATGACTTGCCATCAATCCTGAAGGTATTTGTCTGATTTTTCAGGGAACACAGCCATTACTTTTGATTAATTAACTCTGATAATTCTAGGAGGATCTTAAAAGCATTTCTTAGGGAGAAAATATATTTGTACTTACATATTGAAGCATGTAGAGAGAGGATTGAAGAACAGTTGAAACAAATAGACCTTTATCTGCACAGACTCAGAGAGACAATGCCACATTCTCCAAATGCCTCAACCCATCTGAACCATGATGGTTGTGTTATATGGGCAGTAGGCGCACAGGAGAACTCTGCACCCCTTTTTGATAGATCTGGGCTCTTTGGTAACTCTGCATAAGCCACTGCAGATGGGAATTTGCGAGGGGAGGGAAGCAATGAAGGTGTGTGGGTGTGACCAGTGCAAAACTTTATTCTCAAAAAAAAAAAAAAAAAAAAAAAAATCTCCAGGTCACAATATGTCTGAGGGAGACAGAAACCCCCTCTCCCCACCCAAATAGCCGTAATCTGGTAGCTAGTATACTCATCTCATTTGGACAGGAACTTGAACTCTTACTACCACACTATAGATTCAGTCTGGCTGGTTATGAATATTTAATTGTTTATATAAAGTAGGACAGCTCCAGTAGGAGAGATTGAGTGAGAAAGGAAGAGCCTTCAGACAAACCAATAGCTTGGTGGTCAGGACACTTGCCTGGAAGGTGAGGTTTACGGGAATTACTTTGAACATAAATGCTGAGCAAATCTTGAACCCAAGTCTCCTACATCCCCACTGAGTGATCTTACCACCAGCCTATTTACTATTCTGGTGTGAGGGGGATCTCTTGTTTTTTCATGAAAAATTTCAAAAGATCTCCTTTTTCATTCCAATATGCAATGTGAACAGATTTTGAAATCTTGATGTTTTTCATGAAATGGATTTGTTGTTTTTTGACCAGCCCTAGTGACAAGTGGGTCAGTTACACAGGCCACATGCACCCCTATTTCAGCCTAGGCACAGATATAGTGGCCACAAAAAGGGCTTCAAAGTGGCCTCTGCTCAGCCCGTGACCATGAGATACTGGATTTGTTCTTCCATCCCATATAGTTTTTTCTGCTCACATATGGGCTTTGTATATGTGAATCTTGCCCATTAGTGCATTTCTCAAGGGCCAAATCAATATTTTATTTATTTTAATTTATACCTAAATAAAATGACAATATACTAACACTTCTGACATTATTTTAAAACACAGTCTATACAAAAAATTTAAAGGTTATTGTCTCTGTGGAGGTCAAAGATAGCCTTGTTTTAGCTTAGAAGAATTCTTTGCTCCATTCTGCAGCATCAATGCAAATTTTACCTGGGTTTTAATCACTGTTTAAACAGGAAAAAATTAAGGGCTCAGTCCTCTATTATGTCATGGCGCTCATGCAAATGTCTCTGCATGAAACCTAACAAAGCATTTGTGTTTTCATTTGCTATGAAAAGTAAAATGCAAATGTAGAAAGGGAAGGAGGGAATACAAATATCAAAACCAGAAGCCAGTACCACTGGCTCTGCATCAATAAATTTTACTCTGTTGGAAAAGTGGTGCCCACTGTATTTTATCTGTGCTTTTTATCTACCATTTGTTTGGGACATTTGTGAAAGGTTATTTATTTGAACTTACTTGGGCTGGACTTCTCTTTCCTGCTTAGAGAAGTCTCCTAAAACAAATAAAATAACAGGCTGGCACCAGCTGAGTTTGCAAAAAACTTATTTGCAGTCTGGAATTGGCCTGGTTAGAGAGGAAACTGCCAGCAGGGGAAGGGCACCCTTAGCAGCTGTGCATCTTCTCTCTCTCTCATTCACACACGCATTCAGTCACCTGGTGAATCCTGAATTGTTTTCCAAGGTTTCTTTTAAAATTGCTTTACAAGCTGCGGAAGCAGATGGAGGAAAGGTTGGAAGGTGAAGTTGAAACATTCACCCAGTAGGTTTCAAGATTAGAAGGCAATGTGGACACTGGAAGAAAATCTCTAAACTGTTAAAGAGGAAAGTGATGTATTGAAAACAGGATTGGATGGCTTTAAAAATCTATTTCAATGATCCCTGAGGGTGCCTTCCTCAGTGAAAGATGGACAATAACAGAAAACTAAAGTAAAATTAAAAATTGGAGGGTGCTCAGCATAAAAGAGGGATCACAGAGGATGGAAACAGGTAATGGAAGGTGGGGTTTACTAGAATTACTTTGAACATAAATTCTGAGCAGCCATAAATGTTGAAAATGATCTACCATATTCTGAACAACCTCCCTGTTACTTTTAAAGCAGTGGTATCCAGTGAGAGTGGCCCTCAAGGCACTAGTGTTAAGGGGGGAAATTGCAGTGGCGTACTGAAGGAGGGGATGGGGTGGCCAGGCCCCTGGGCACCAGCCTGCAGGGGGGCAATGGGCTGGCACTTCATGAAGCGCAGGGGGTGAGGGGCGCAGGAGGCTCTGAGGGACCGGGGGGGAGGCTGCCCCCGTCTGAGCCAGTACTGGGCTGCGGAGTTGCAGCGGGAGAGGCGGGTGCGGGGAGGGGAAGCAGTGGAGCCAAGCCTGCATTTGCGCCCTCCCGCACCTCATGCCCCCCCTGCAGGTACAGACCCCCCTTCCCCAGGGCAGCTGGGGGGCAGCGCTGGGGCCCCTCCTGCCCTATGTGGGGGGGCATGAAGCAGGGGGTGAAAATGTAGGCTTTCGTCCCCAGGCGCCAGAGACCCTCCGTACGCCACTGGGAAATTGTTTGATCCTGAATTGAAAATGTGTTCCTGAGACATGTCCTGCAACTTTTAAACTGAAGTGTTTGAATTGGGCCCATTGCTCTGAGGATGTAGGGGGATATTCCATCCCCCACCATCTTCCATGCTTGTCTTGCAACCCTAAGAGTAGTTTTCATGTGAGCTGAGAGAGTTCTGAGCAGCTGCTGTTCCTTTCCTGCTACAGCTGCTCAGCAGCTCCCCTGCTGACCACATGGTGCATTGAAGGAGAGGAAGGAGGGTAGTTCCAGCTGTTCCATTGCTTTCTTTCCCTTTTGGCTGTGGAATCCAGGACTGGAACTCAACTAATTCTCTGCCGGATCCTAGAGGACCACCTAGTAAACAAGTACTCCCCTCTCCCATATAACCATCCAGGGCAGCACAGGAGAGGAGGAGGAAACATTATAATGCCCACAATTCAAAAAGGATGTTGAAAAATAGGAGAAGGTTCAGAGGAGAGCCACAGGAATAATTAAAAGATTGGAAAACATGCCTTCTAGTGATAGACTCCAGGAGCTCAATCTATTTAACTTAACAAAGAGAAGGTTAAGGGATAACTTGATTAGAGGTGTATATAGTCCTCCAACATGGGACTTGTGGGTTGTCACCACTCCTTTTGTACCATCTGAGTTGTGTAAAAGGAGCATAGCAGGACAGAGAATCTCCCTGAAAGCACTGATTGGTGCTCTTTGACCTTTTTGAAATATGTTTCAACCTCAGGCTGAAAAGGGGGAAACCACAGCCTTAGAAGAGTTAAAGAGAGGATAAACATTACTGAAAGATGGACATTTATTGTTTGGTTGTCCCCTTGAGGGATTCAGATGAAGTATTTACTGAAATGATGATCAAAAACTGAAATCTCTGTTTTTCTCTATATAGCCACATTACTCCGGCCTCTCTATTCCGACACAGAACCAGATGAATGGGTGAAAGTTGGACATTTTGAAAAAACAATTAATATGTAGGTTATGATAGAGGTCTATACAATCATGAATGATGTGGGAAAAATTAATAGAGAAATCTTATTTATGCTTTCACACAATACAAAAACCAGGGGTCACCTGATGAAGTTAATAGGCAGCAGGTTTAATATAAACAAGATAAAGTAATTTTCATACAATGCATTAACCTTTGGAAGTCATTCTCATGGGATGTTGTGATGGCTAAAAGTATAACTGGATTCAAAAAGGAACTGGATAAGTTCATGGAGGATAGGTCCATCAATGGCTGTTAGCCATGATAGTCAGGGATGCAAGCCCATGCTAAGTGTGACTCTAAACCTTTGACTACCGAAAGCTGGGAGTGGAAGACGGGTGGACCACTCCATAATTGTCCTGTTCTATACACCGCTCTGAAACTCTGGTACAGGCCACTGTTGGGGCAAGATAGACCATTGTCTGATCCATTATAGTAGCTTTTATGTTCTTACATTATGTTCTTATGTTTGGTGCTGAACCAATGGTATTTTATTCAAACAAAGTCATTCTGGGCAGTATAAAGTACAATAGCAAAACCAAAACACTCTGCATTCCAGAGTGACACCCAAGCACCACCCTGGTGGGTATTGGATGATGGTGTTACAGTTTCATTTGAGAAGGACATGTAATAAAAACTTATTTTCTTTTAAGGCTTAATATATTTCCCTCTCTTGCTTCTGCATCTATTCTGACCTGACTTGTGAAGCTTATTTTTATTTTTCTCAATCTTTTAATTGAGGTATATAATAATTTTTTTGTTTATAGAACTTAACCAGGAGATAATAAAAATAATAAATAACAAGATACTCCAAAGACAGACAAGGTGGGTGAGGTAATATCTTTTATTGGATTATCTTCTGTTGATGGTGAAAAGGACAAACTTTCAAGATTCACAGACCTCTGAGGTCCCTGAGGAAGAGCTCTGTGTAGTTCAAAAGCTTATCTCTTCCACCAACAGAAGTCGATTCAATAAAATATATTAGCTCACCCACCTTGTGTGTCTCTGGAGTATCTTGTTGCTTATTATTTTTACTATCTCCAGGTTAAGTTCTATAAACAAAAATATCATCCTAGGACCAACATGGCTACAACAACACTGCAAGATACTCCAAGTAAATTTTCAATGTTATATGAAACTTTCTGATCAAGCTAGACCTATCTTGTGTATATGTTTCTTGTTTTACTCTCTTCCATCTCTTGGTACTTTCACAAATGAATAATGCTTCAGAATCTAACAGTGGTGTATCTTTCTGTTTCAAGGCTCTCTGGTACTCCTTTTAACTTTCTCTTTTTAGTTCTATGGTTTTTAAAGTTTCCTAAAAGTCATTTTGTAAGGTTAAAGAGACACCATCAAAATGAAACCAAAAATTGGGTTGAGACTAATTTAGGCACTCCACCTGCCCCTGAATCCTGTGCCATTTACTGTGTTTTTACAGTGGTGAGGTAGGACTCATGATGGCCGTCTGCACATGAGTGCATTTCATGCTTACAGAAGAAACCGTGACCTTTATTAGGAGAATGAGAAAATGAAATTGTATTAAAGAGGATAATTCATATAGGCTAGAAAAGAACTAATTACATTGCCAAAATAAGTACATAAGTCTGTACATAAGTTCTGTTTTGATACTTCTTGTTAAGAAATACAGCTGTCTGGGTACAGTCTGAGCAAAATCCTGCTTCCTTTAATATATAATGGACCCAATTCATTCCTTGTCTTAGAATCAAGGAAGTAGTTGGCACAATACTGTTACAACTTTGAACCTGGACTATATGCCAAGATATGCCAAGACTCTCGAGATGAGGGCATGAAATGTTACGTGCCCCTACAACTACATTGCAAGCCACAAAAACTGTATCCCCAGAAAAATAATCTTCTAAAAATGCATATTCTTATGATAAATTAGTGATGATTTATGTATTTAGAAATAATAAAACCAAGGCAATTTATTTCACTGCCCCAAAGCAGTAACATCATTTAGTTGACTATTTAGAGAGACAAACAACAATCCAAATAATTTATGGCATTTCTGCTTTAATGAAAAACAACTTGGAGATCAAATATAGTCCTCTTTGGAATCCCTAAAGAACTAAGCTTTTTGTTCAACACAAAAGAATTAGTTTTCTTTGGGATTTTTATTTTTAAAAGAGGCAAACAGCTATTAAAGTCTGCCTAGAATAAGGGCAGATTAAGAATGGATCTGAGGCCTTTTCACATAGCATTTGCTTCACCTTTAGAAAAAATATTCAGTAGTGTCACCATGCAGCCAAAGAAAATGCACATTTTGGATCAAAGATAAAGCAAACATTTGCTCTTTTGCAGACTTTTTAATTATATTGTTCCTCAGGGATGAAACTTGCACCTGACCATTACAGATGTGAGCTCTGTGTATCTGGATGGGTGGGTAATTTGGGGAATGCTTGCTGTGCTGTAGAAACAGCAGTTCCTGATTTAGTGTCCGAGACTGACCATTTAAAAAACAATATTTGGCTGTTAGTTTTATTTCTTGGACTTGTGCCGCCGTCTCCCACTACCCAGATGTAATGACTGGGGGGAAAAATAGTTAGATCTTGAAAAGTGGACCAGTGGAAAACATATCTGATAAAAAATTCTCTACTGTTCCCTATTCCCATTATTTCACCTGTAGCCATCATTTTGAAAGCAAATCATCCCCCTGGGTAAGATACAATTCCCAGTGATTTGTGCTGCAATAAGAGAAATATGTAGCTGTTAGTATAATATTAGTCTCTTTTTTCCCTCCAAAAAGGGTACTTCAATATGTCTGAGTTTATTGGAATGCAACCAGGTATCTCTAAATATGCAGAACTACTGGGGGGGGGGGGGAGCCTATCATTACACTAGGAGAGTCTCTGGGTGCCTCCACTCACCTGCTAGCATCCCTCCTCCTTTTGGAAGTTGAGGTGAGAGGGGACCTCGACTCTTAGATAGTACTGCTGTCAAACATGTTGGCAGGGCTAGCTCCCCGGATAGTATCCCAACCTCTGGTTAGCACTTGCTCCCAGTGGGCTAGACATGATGCCCCCATCTCATAAGGAGATGCACTTGGGATGCCCACTATGTTACCTTTGCCACATAAGTCCAAACTGTGTCCTCTGGGAGAAGGAGAGCCTTCCGATTGCCCAAAACCCAATCCTTAGTTTCCATTAAAGGAAGGTGAAAAAACCCAACCAGCCTTGACCCAAAACCCAAATGGAGGATGGGGTAGATTGCACCCTTGGATCTGGAGCCTAAATCAGTGAGTTCCTGCACTGGACACCTGCCAAAAGTTGCGACAAGTATATGACTGCCACATAAGTCCAAACTGTGTCCTCTGGGAGAAGGAGAATTCCAGCCTTCCGATTGCCCAAAACCCAATCCTTAGTTTCATTAAAGGAAGGTGAAAAAACCCAACCAGCCTTGACCAATCTGATGGAATGGGGAAATATTCTTTCCTAGCCCCAAAATGGAAGCTAGTACAGCCTGCAGGGACCTACATAAGGGATAGTAGGTGGGTGGACTGCTGGAAATCAGCACATAGAAAGTGGCCCTGAGCACTTTTCTTATCATGGCTCCAAATTTCGTGACAAATCCCGCAAGACCTTATGGCTCCAAATCACAGGCCAAATCCCACAAGACCTCAAGCCTACCCTGGAAGTCCTGTGGGGGTTGGAAATCTCGTGGGATCCAGCCTATCCTGTCCTTTTGCCCTCTCCTATCATGGGAGCTACCAAATCCTGTCCTTTTGCCCTCTCCTACACTACCAAAACACACCTCACTAGGCTTGGGGCCCTTTTAGACTTAATGTCATAATGCTCTGTTGCCCTTGTCTTTCCCTTTTCCTGAGAATTTGCACCATACATTGAGTATGTCTTGTCAGTCATATTCTGTTCAAAGGGTGGTGATTTACTAGGGCAGAAGCCTGCCTAATGCACTGCATTCTAAAATAAAAAAATCTTACAACTTGATTAGAAAAAGGCTGTTCTTTAGTGGGGTAATTTGAAAGACAAATTGTGTGTGTTTCTGCAGTTGAACTGTGACATCAGAAGGTCTGTACTTACTGGGTACCTGTGGTAAGAAAGAAATTTTGACACTGGTTATAACTCAGGCTATGGGAAGAGGTTAGTGCCTCTTGAACTGGGGAGGGGAGAGGCGGTTTCAAAAGAGTAGCAGTGTAAATGGCTCCATAGAGAACTCTGGTGGATTGCACAGAGTGGGCTCTGATCAAATGGACAGAGCCGCTTTAATGTGCTAATGAGGCGAAGACCAGATGCCAGCAATGATCAGAGGAGTTCTTTGTGACACTGTCTTTTGAGATGGCTGGAGTCTCTGTCCTTACCATTGCTGATGCTGCAGGCAGGGAGAAACACTGGGGCTATTAGTGAGGTGCTCCCTTCCTTTAAATCTAGCCTTATGAATCAACACCTGAATGCTGATTAGGGCCAATCACCACGAGAATTTGGGGAAAAGAGCCTGATGAAGAAGCTTAAAACTATTCTTCAAGTCTGTCAGGCTTGTGAGCTGAGTTCATGCTCAACTGAAGTCATTGGAGGCAAAGAAAAAAAAAAGTGATACACTTAGCTGTATGGGGGCCCATAAAATGGTAAAACTGTAAAATATGAAAGATATAAGTATTTGTGGCCGTGGAATGAGTTTTGTGAACAACTTATTTTCAGTGTGCTCAATCTGTGTTCAATTCTGTCTGTCTCTCTGTTTCCTTTTCATTGAAAAGAGTGCTATTTTTGAGGCTCGGGCTTTCTGCTTTCCCTCTTGGTCACTCTCACGACTGAAGAAAAAAAAATACATTCAGCATTTTGAGACTCTGGGAAGAGAACACCCTCTCCAAGGGAGCCCCCTCATGGCTGGGTGTGATGTAGCAGCTCTTTTGTTATCTAATGCCAACTCTGCTGATAGCTGCTCTGATCTGGTCCTTCTTGGGACTTGGACCTCCTTTTAGAGAAACCACCCAGATCCTCCCCAGCTAGGGTTAATCTTTAATTGGTCCTGGCCCACCCTCCAGGTTCAACCAGCTTAATTGACCTCTCCAGTCCACATTACCCCTTTCACCACCTGTGTAGGGTAAACACCCCTTCACAAAGCTCTATTTATTCTCTCCTCCTGGCTTAGATGCTGGCATGGGTTTGACATGCATACATCAAAGCCTCCTCTGTACTGGTTGAACTGAAGAGTGATGGGTGTTAGGACTAGGGGTGTTCCCCACCTGTGGAGTTTATTTCCCACACCCAGACTGGGTACTCTGACCCATCCCTGCTGCAGTGACTTGTATTGTTGCCTCCTAATTATACTTCTGAAGAGAGTTTTTTTCTTTTGGGACATCTTGCATCGCACCCAGTATTATCTCTATGATTTTCTGGGAAAGGATATCCCTGCATCCAAACACAAGGGTCTATCCACAAATGATTTAGTTTGGACACCACTGTTCAAAATAACATTGTGATTACTGCAGTGATTACTTCTTAACTCAGCCTCTTGTTGTAGCAGATCCCACGCTTGATTTCAGTTTCCTGCTGGCTGGTGGTCAGTTATTTTCTTAGCCTCCCTCTTCCATCAGCAGCCTTTAGTGCCCACATTCAACCTCAAAACAAAACCTTGATCTGATGAGCAAATGGTATTACGCTCCCAAGGCAATAAGCATTGCAGGCTTTGAGGCGCTCATTTGCCAGAGCAGACTACTCTGAGGTGGATAGATCGCTGCAGCTCTAATGCTGATAAATGTGCTAATTTGTGTCCAGTAACAAGACCATAATTATTGCCTCCCCAGCTCCAAAGTTAATTGTGACCTGTAAGCCAATATTAACAGGTGATAGAAGGAAGCATCACTGAAAACATTTATAAATATGGCCATTTGATTGCTGAGCTCTGATGTTCATTTGTCAAAGAAAATGGCATGTGTATGTCCAGAAGCCTGCTTGACCATATTTTATTAAGCTACATTGATTTTAAAAATGATGCTGTTTTCATGAGTTGGATTCTTTTTCATTACTTTGTTCCAGCTGGAAAGTATTTCAGTGTGACTTGACATTTTTCTTCATTTACTAGAAAACAGATTAAGGAGCTATTTGATGGCAGATGTTTTCCACCTTACTTTTGGAAAGAAAGTTATCAGAAGCACATGTGCTCCCCTACCAGCTTTTATGAAAGACAATAAGGGATTTTTATGGGGCTCTGAATATTATTATTGTTTTATTCACATTTTATAATGGCTTTTATGTAACAATGAGCCATGCAGAGAAAAGGCACACTGCATTTTGAAATTACATCGTTAGCTTTAATAGCAGATCAGCAGTTCAGCCTGGAATAGAATCCAGTATCCTCCTGGTCTCCAGTCCTTTGCTGTAACCACTACATGGTAAAACCACTGGAATTAATGATTTGTTTATATAAAGGCCAAATGGAAGACACATACATAGTTCCTCACAGGGTTTTATTAAAAGGTTCAGGAGGAAGAAGCTGCCAAATGCTCTGAGAGGTGACTTGCAAAGTAAGAAATGTGTGGACATTTTAATAAAATATGATGGGAGACACTCCTTTCCCTTTGCCTAGCCCATATACACCACTCTTGACAGCATACAGGGGCCATAGAGGTGCCACAAAGTGTCAGAAGAAAATTGCTTTACAGCCAACCCACTACCCTGCTCTTCTGAGCCTCAGAGTAGGAGACATGCTGTGGGTGGCAGGGGGCATCTTCATAGCACATGGTAGCATGGAGATTTTTGGGCTGCCGCACGGCATATAGGCAGCCCTTTGGAGGCTGTTGTAAGCTAGAGCAACACCCTGTGCTGTTCTAATTGATGCCAGAGCCTGCGCTGACTGCCTTAAAGTCACATTTGCCCTTTCTCTTGCTGGGCACCATCACACCAGTTGGACCTGATGTGTATTACAATATTCCTTTTGATTTGAATAAAGGTGTGGGGAAACTTTCAGGGAAAGTGTAGAGTAGAAAATGAAACCATAGTTGTGTCACCACCTTTTAGAGTCTTGAGGGGAGAACGTGGCGCAGACTTGTGTGATGAGATGCAACAGAGAAACAGAATAGGTAAGGTTAAAGGAGTAATTTTAAAATATTGGGCCAGATCCTCACCTGGTGTAAGTCAGAATCAATGGAACTATGCTAATTATATCAACTGAGGATCTCCCCCGCTGCATTAACAGCTAGGGAGGCTACTGAATCCTCTCAACTAACAGAAATCCAGAGTCTGACTGGCCCCTATGTAACTGTGCAAGTTGCAAGGAACTTCCCCACTTCTTTGTGCCCCATGCGAAGAGAGGCAAGTGTTCTGTTAAGATGTGCAGTCCATGCTCCTTGATATAACCCTTGCAGATGTGCAGATCAGGGAGCATACTGCGCCTTCTCTGAAAGTGGTAGAGCTACTGCTCTAGTGAGGACATCTTGGGGATCCTTCACAGGAATTCTGACTGACTGTGAGTAATGTGTCTTCCCTTCCCTTCCCTGCCTCCCTAACATGGAGGGAAGAATTTCTCCCAGGATAATTATTGCTCTGACTCCATTGTCTCACTGATTGAGCCTTATCAAATCTGCCGGCATTGCACCACTTTTGTATGGATCTGCAAAATCTTGATGATAAGCCAGTCATCAACAGTTTATTAACAAAACTTGTGGATAGATTCTAGGATGTAGATGCTAGGATATCAGGCAATTCTGCTTTTTCAGGTTCCCTTTGGTGTTTCCTATACTTCTTTCTGGATCTCCTTTTAACTGGAAATGTAGCAAGAAGCCCATTATAACACACACACTGCTGCACAGATGTGGAGCTGGAAGACTAGTTCTTTGAAAAGACTTGGGGCTTGATTTTCAAAGTTTGATATGTGCCATTGTGAATGTATGTGTTTGTGTGTAGCTTTGCCACAAATACCCAGTTCAAATCAGGTATCGTGCACCTGGCTAGCGGAGCATTCACTAACTGCATCAACATGTAACTAACTGATAGTCTCACCCACACTGAGTACTTGAGTTTAAAATGCGCAAATGTCTGTACATCTCTAAGAAAATCTTGGTTGCTTTGGTCAGTCTCATCATGCTAGTAGAAGATGTTGTTATCATTCAGTTACATTAATTATTATTTATTAGACTTACTCTTACTTTTTAGCACCTGGAAAAAACATATAAAGACATTTTAAAAGGGGACCTCTAAGAGTCAATACAATTAAAGAATAAAAGTTGGTGGAAGATGATCTTTATGAATGGTCTTAATGTATCCAACAACCATAGCTATGATTGATATTATCCTACAGTGATTCATTTTAAAGTATAGAAACTGTCTAGTTTGTCTTACATTGTCTTTCTTTTGGCATTAGATCATTCTTGTCAAGCATGTGGGCCCCCATCTAGCAAAACACTTAAGCATATGCTTAACTTCAAGCATGTCAGCATCATTCTATTGATCATATTGGGACTACTGTTGTGCTAAGTGTTTTGCAGGGTTGGAGCTATGGGATCATTCTGGCTGGCTTTGTGTGGCAAGATCCAAGGGCAGGAGGGGGAACAAAGATACAGATTTAACTTAGAACTAAGTCACTTGCCAAATGTAATGTGTGAGTAACTGCATGATATGGGTAGGATTGCCCTTTCTACGGACAACCCTCAGGTGTTGCCTACTGGGATTTAGCATAGTGAGGTAAGAGAGGCATAGAGACATAACAGTTAGAAGTGAAAAAGACTATTAGGTCATCTAGTCCATCCATTGTCAATTCATAATATCTGGTGCATAGGGCAGGTTGTAATTAGAAGTTAATCCTTATACTATTCTGACCTTATTTGTATAATAATCGCAATAATGGTGCAGTTGGATACATCATCCCTCATCATCCCCCACAAATCCTTCATTTGGATGCACGAGAGATGTTCTATAACCTCAGGGAAAGGAATTATGGAAACAAACTGACCTCTGCCTAGCTTTTAAATCCCATCCCAATACAAGCAAAGAACACACCAACATTTTCTGAAGTGAGATCTCAAGGGGCAAAAAAGTGTTAGGAGAAAACATTTCAACCTGTGAGTTTTTAAGGAAAGATGAGGCTGCTTTGAACCCTTCCCTCCTGCACCAGGCTTCTTTGTTCTTTCCTAGTGAAAGTTGTCATATCCATCCCACACAATGTACTACTAAGCTAACCAGGGTATACTTTGTGCTCGTTGAATGTATTACCTGCTGCTAAGGCTACTAGTGCCAGAATACTAATTACTCTGTTAGAATAAACATCTGCAAGCTAGAAAGACCAGCCTGATGACAAGTGAACTTAAGGGAAAAGAAATCTGGCTACATAAATGTGTTTTAGAAACAAACATCAAAGAGGACCAGGCAAGGTGGAGGATAACTTAACGGTGAAATTCTAGGGTATTAGATTAATACCAAAAATACTGTGATTGGTATCATTTTGGTTGTGCTTGACTAAAATAGTTTATGGGAGCTGGTTTTATAAGTTGTTGAGATAGCTTCTTTTATGGACAAACCACAACTCAGCAAATGATTACAGTATTTGCTGGTTGTTTTGGGGAGGGAGGGCTTATAACTAAGGGGTTTGCTGCATAGGCTTAGTTTGACTTCCATATTTCAGGTGGTATAGGGCCTGGTGGGGCTTGGGCCAACTCTGTGCGGCCACCTCCACTCCCAGACTTACCTCAGCAGGCCACCCAGCCTGTCTAGGTTTGGGAGGGGAGGGTACACAACCAAAAATTATAACTCAAAGGGTGGGGTTCAGCTCAGAAAGCTTGAAAACTGCTCAGGGTGTAGGGAGGGAGGAACTACGGGCTGTGTGCCAGGAGCCCCCCCACACACAGTCACTGCTCCCCAAGGACTCTGCCGGCCCTGCTGCCGGGTCCCTCTGCCTGGGCAGCTCTTACCAGCCTCGCAAGTAGTCAAAAGGGGCTGGGAGCTGTGAAGCAGCCACAGGTCTGGGCACAAGCAGCAGATGAGAGCACCATGGCCGCCTGCTCCACAGTAGCAGGTGCCCGGTACTGCCCAGCATCCGGCTGCTTCTGGACTCTGACCTGTCCAGGGGTGGGTCTTTGAGAGGGGTGTGGGGTGTGTGTGTGTGGAGCTGCCACCAGGCCTGACCCACTCTGGTTACAGCGCTGCAGTTTGGGGGGGCAGTGCCCCCCTGTGCATCCCCAAAGTCCACCCATGGTTTGTGGTCTAGTGGACATACCAAGGGACCATAGCGCTGCTGTTAGAATCCTGGATCGGCCATTGTCACACTTTGTGGCCTTAGACAAATCCTTTAACCTCTTGGGTATGTCTACACCACCCAGCCTGGAGAGATAGATACATGCTAGTTCTGCTCAAGCTGGCATGCTAGAAATAGCAGTGTGGACATTGCCGCATGGGTTAGCCACGAGTATGGGCCCAGGGGGTTGGGCAGGCTTGTACTTGGGTGGTTAGTCTGTGCTGCTGTCTGTGTCTCAGCATTGGTCTAGCATTGAAGTCAGTGGAAGCTGAGTTAGGCCAATGTCGGCGCTTTTTGAAAATCCCACTTTTAGGGGATGAGAGCGTGGCAGGAGTTAGAAGAAGGTTTAAGTGCACTGTCTCGCTGAAGGCAAATTACTAGGGAAAAGAGTGTGGTAGTTTAAAACTACCACTTCATAGACAGCTATTCCCATCAGAAAACTGCCATACTCTTTGTCATTGTCTGTCAGTGTCTGCTCATAAGGGGACTAACGGGTACCACTCGTAGCTAGGTGCTCCCCCTCCTAGTTGGTCTGGGGATTAGTTCCTTCTAGGTGCTGTGCCCTTCTCTGGCGCTCTCTTCACCTGTCTCTGCAAATCCAGGTGCTCCTTTTTCACAACTTGGCTCTCTGACCAGCTCACTATGCATGTTTCCCCCCCTGGGATATCTAAGTTTCTTCTCACTAGCAGTCTTAGGCAGTTCTCCCATTCAGTGCCCCTATGATGCCACTTCCTCAATGGCTGCTAGGGGAACATAAGCCAGCCCTCTACTCTGGGTTCTAGTTTAGGGACCCACTAGTCAGAGCCAAGCTCTATTCCCTCCTGGACCTCTCTGCCTTCCCCTGAGCCCTTTCCTTATCTTCTGGCTTGACCCCCCTCTCTGGGTTTGCCAGCATCACAACTCCCTCTTCTCAGGGAGTAACTGTAGGCTACTTGTTCTGTAGCCCCAAACACACCTCCTGTCTTGCAGAGAGTGACTACAGACTACTACCCTGCGGTCCCTCGCTGCTCTCAGCTCCTGGGCTTTATAGAAGCCTTGCCTATTCCTACACAGGAGAGCTTCTCCTAATTGGGGCTTTCTTCTCAGCCTTATTTCTCCCAGCTTGCAGCCTCATACGTTAATTGGCCTATCTGGCCTCCATTAACCCATTCTGGACTGAATACCCCATCACTAGGGCAAAGGGGCAACACCGTGTGATGGATTTGGAGCTGCTCTGTAATTTATGAATACTGTATGGTGACCTGGTCATTGGGATGTTTCCTGTATGGCTATATTGGCTTAGTTTAATAGGAGGCTAAAAGAAAAAGCATATAGCAAGGAAACAATGGCTCAAGATAAACTACTCCTTGGTAAACACCTAAGGGTTGTTAAGAGACAATACCCGAACTATTAGCTGTGAAGATTCTGCTTCCTGACCCTCAAAAGCTTGTCTCTCTCACCAACAGAAGTTGATTCAATAAAAGATATTACCTCAGTCACCTTGTCTCTCTAATATCCTGGGACCAACACGGCTGCAATGACACTGGATACAAGAATTGGTTTATACAAGCAGGGATAAAGCTTGAGAATTGACAAAAACAAAGGAACTCTGGATTCTCTCTCTCAAAGACTCTCAAAAGGGCAGATAACTGAGGACCTGGTCTAGGAAACCAGACTGAGCCTGTACCCAGTGGGGTGTCTAAAGATGTTTGGCCTGCCTAGATTATCCTCACAGGATGGCAACCCCGTAGGTAAGATGGGTGCATGCAGAAACTGTTGTTTTAAAATCCTTTTTCTCTTAATGCTTTGTTCCAGCTGTTATAATTAATCAATGATTTTAAGAAGGCTGTCCAATTACACTATGACACTGCTCACAGACTCCCAAAGGGAAGAAAGGCAGATGTCAGATCCAGTCAGATGGCTGGGAAGGCATGGTTGAAACACACAGTACAGTAGTCCAGCATCTGGTCTAAAGTGGAAGAATCATGTGATTCCATCCCAGGAGAGAGAAAGGTATGAAGCCTGATATCTGAGGGGGTGCATTCAGAGAGGGGACAGCTACAGTAACTCAGTAACCATGGCACTCAGCAAGGATGTTGTAGGTGTTATCTGAAGTGCATTGCTGAGCTAACTGGGGAAGCCTGGACAGCACTTCTCCCTGTTATACCTATTTTTAGCTAGCTCTATTTAATCCCCTCATTTCAATAGGCACTGATATTATGCAAAGTCTTGTATAAATAACATTTGCATCTGGTCTTTGCTCAGAAACAGAGCAGGAGTCTTATCCTATACAGATGTTATTTTTACAGTGACGGATACGTGAGAGTTCCTTCAGGGTGTCTGAATTATGGTATGTAGTTTGTGCAAGTGGCAGTCTGCTCTTTATGAAACATACCTGTCTCTCTAAAGAGCTGCATACTAATTTCTGCTATACTGATTAGGAAAGAAATTGATCAGTGGCTGCTGAATTGATTCATCAAGTTATGTGTGATATCACACGTTATTTTCAGATTTTCTGTTCTCTTGCTTTGTGCTTTGTGAATGGCTAATTTTAATGGGCAGATGGTTTGGCTTTTTTGACTCCCATGGTCACTTCTTGGTCTTTTTTTTTTCTCCCCCTTTTCTGTTTTTTCAAAGAGCAAACGTCCATGTACTTCCATTCTACAAAGCCAGCACTTGGAAGGAGTGCTCCAATTAGCAGGGCCATGACTTAAACTGGGGAAAGAGTCTGATCATCCATT
This sequence comes from Emydura macquarii macquarii, assembly GCF_026122565.2. Lineage (NCBI taxonomy): Eukaryota > Metazoa > Chordata > Testudines > Chelidae > Emydura > Emydura macquarii. The sequence goes on from NW_027131283.1 coordinate 13,009,092, forward strand.
GAATTGGTCATAAAGGAGCTCCTTCTGGGTGCATAGATTCATAGATTGCATGCATATATATATATATATATATATATATATATATATATTATTATGCAGAGTTTGTGCAAGTATTACTTCTGGCTTTCTGAATCAATCCTATGTGCCCAAAGCATTCTGTTTTAATTTCAGTTGCCAATACTTATTAACAAAGGAAGAGCTGATCGGTCATTGCTGTATAACTATTCACAAAACCACTCTTCACAAACCCAACAGTGAGTAAAATCAGTGGTGTTTTGATAAAGCACAGGCAGGTTGAGTAAGGAGGCAAGCAGAGGTTATTGCACATAGCAAACATATTAAATTGAAAATACATGCCACTTACAGCATGAAATGCAGAAAGTGTGACCTACAGAGACTGACAAGGTGGCCTAAACCTACCTTGATCAGAAATATGGACTATGAATATGAACTAATAAGTGCATCAGGACTACAGGCCTTAATTTGTAGTGCTTCGTTTTGATCCATATTATTCCAAGTGGAACATTACATAATGAGACTTATAGCCTCTTTGGGTTGCACCTTTGTATTAAAAAGTAGGCAGTTGCACTTTGCTCCATTTGCTTCATTTCCCCTCAATCCTAGGATTATTGTATGACACAAACTCACTTTCCCCTTGGCTGGCATATGGAATATAGACACCACAAATTGTATCATTCCGGATATTAACGAGGACATCTATGACCATCACATACTGTACAGACTTCAGGGAAGTTCTGACAACATTCCTGCAGTTCTTAAAAAATGAAACACAATTGTTGCCAGGCTCCAGCTCAATATGGCTGGAATTTTTGTGCTCATCTACTACTAATCACGTGTGATTGCTGTATCTGGGAGACAGATAGCCTGTCATCTCTGATCTTACCTTCAGATATACTTTCCACACAGAGGCAGAAGTAACATGGACAAATTTCCTTTTTTTCCTTGCCCCGATGAAATGATACATGTGTTAAGACTGACTGGTCAGGTTATTCCAGAGCCTGGTGCTTAGTTACTTCCTACAAAACAGATGGTCATCTAGTGTCCTAAGTACTTTAAGATTCAGATGCTGAGAACTCAGCATCCCCCACTGACTTCAGCTGGAGCACTTTTCAAAATCATGCCACTAAGTTAGAAACCTAAATAATGACAAACCTTGGGCTCCTTTTTTTGTGTGATGATATGTGATCTTGATGTGATCTACAAAGTCCAGTCAAGAGGGAGCAAGAGCACATTGGCACCGTGTAGTCTTCATTGGGCTTCTGGCAGTTTGATAATGTTGACTGTGGTTGGGAAAAGTTTGGGCTCTCCTTATCTAAAACCAGTGGTTCCTTGGCACATCTGCCCCATGCTAAAGCTTTAACAGTTTGTGAATAGGTACCAGCCAGACTATCATATGATTGGCAAGAAGATTTTTGTGTATCACATCACATAGGCATGGTGAGGTATTGTTTTCAAACTGGGAAGGCCAAAACAACTGTCTCTTCTAAGTGCAGGTCCTAGTAATAAAAAAAAATGTACAGTTGCTGCAGTGCTAATACACTTCTGTTCTAGATTAGCTGTCAAAAGCAGGGGAAGGAAGAAGCTTCCACAGCAGATCTTACTTGCATGCTTGAATCGTATATATTGGGAGTGGAGAGATGCAATACAATGAAGTCTTCATCTATTTTTGTTTCTGTGACCAAATATACTCGCATAGATGGAATGAAACCAAAATAAGCTTCTGCGGCATATGAATAGAATGTCAAGGAGGGAAAACCTGTTATCTTGCCTTTTGTGTAAAAAAAAAAAAAAAAAAAAAAATGTGTAATTATTATGGCTCAGTTCTGATTTGTAATAGGTTGGCAGTGATTTCTGTGTATCTTGTTAAATTAGCTATTGTGCACGTGTGGTTACATGGCAAGCATTTTAGCTGATTTTATAATCAGAATGATGGTGATGCACACCTGTATACTGTGTAGGGCAGGACAGACTCATTTGTATGAAAGATCCATAAAGTGCTAGTAAAACTAAATATAGTCATTATACAGACAAGGACAGAATCATATAATGCATTCTGTTTCCTTTCAACCAGAAATCATCTGATGCCCAAGTATTTACACCCAGTTTTCTTTCCTGCATATTCAACATCTCAAAATGTAGAGGAAATATAGTTGCAAGAATTTATTTTAGGAAGTGGGCTATGGAGTGAATCCCCTACCCCAAATGAAGAGGGTCTATTATAAAAGATTAATTGCCCCCCACCAACAATGTGAACTCTTGAGGAGTTCGTGTTACCCTTTTGATGTGCGTGTTTCAGTAAGAGGGTATACTATATTCACTTATTTCAGAGCAAGTGCATTTCATGGGATACAGTGGTTACTATAGTGATTAATCACCCCTTTTAAGGAATAGTGTAGAATACAAATCCATGTAAATTACCCAGAACACTAGTTAAATCTGACCTCTCAGCACCTTTGTTTTTGATTTTATCCAAAAAGATAGGCGGATGGAAGATTTTTTCTTCTTATGGAAAGGGATGAAATGTACTTGGTTTGTACTGTGTTTGACTAGCTTTATCCTTTTTGTCCTTTCTCCTCTTGGGATGCGGCAGAGACTAGCTAGGCATTGTATACAGACAAAGGGGACTTATGTGAGATACAAATTGCAAAATATACTTGGACTTAGTGGGTTCCATACTTCTATGTATATTCTCCATGCAAATATGAAATGATGCATACCTTAGAAATGAAACAATCTTGGTTCATGAAACGATTTGCTGAGATTTTTTTTTCTTCTTTTAGGTTTTACAACAGAATGGAAACCAATTACAGCAAAATTGCATTCAGTGTTTGTGTGGTTACATGCAGATGGGGCAATGGGAGAGAAATAGGGGAGACTGATTATGCAAATTATGAACTCCTAAATCTAAAGATTGATGAGCAATAGTCATTCTGTGATAAGAATGGGAACCATTCTCTCAACAAATTCCTGGAAGGTTAAGGCCAATTGTTATCAATCCATTTTAAAGGCAATTTTGTTTTCATCTGTGCATTGGTAAAATGGATTGCAAATCTATCCATAAGTTTGATAGCTTCTCTCTTTTCTTTAGGGCATTAAGGTCTACTCTGCATGTCTTGGAACGTTAAGAGGTTAAAAACATACTACCTTTTTAGTTTTAATAATCGTCTTCAGAAAAAGAAAAAAAAACAAAAAAACCCCTACATGATAGACTTTGAAGTTCAAATTATCACATACCTCAACCCGATCTTTTAAGTTAGTAGACACAATTCTACATGCCCACAATTTTGTGGGCATAGATTTATACCCAAGTATTTGTACATGGAAAAATGTGTGCACGCCAAACTTTACCCACTATTTTTAGAAGCTGCTCTTGAAAATTAGAATTCAGAAGGTGTGGTAGTAGTTTTGTGATATCACTAGTTTCTTCCAAATCCCTTTCTCTCTCTCTCGCCTATTGCTCTTAATATCTTTTCTCCATTTGCTATTATTATAGACATTAGATGAGATTTATCATAAAGTGGAATTCATTGACATGGTAGGTCACTGAGTCAAATATCATGATTGGATTTTAATGAAGGACTGGATAACTTTATGAGTACCAATAACATTAGTGGCTATGCACATTAAGAACATATGCCAAATGTCATGCTTCGCATCATAAACTAATCGCTATTAGTATCAATGTTTTCTCCAACATATATGTAGTATTGCACAATTGGCTAGGTATATTATGAAGCTGGTTTATTTTACTTTCCTCAAAAATGTCAGGTGTTACGGCTTACTGCTGAAGTTTGATGATCAAATTAGATGGACCAATAGTCCTTATTCCAGCCTATGTATAGCAAATCCTTCCTATATGAACCTTGAATACTGGTCACGTTCCAGAAGAATTAATGAGAAATAAGTGAAGATGAGCCCAAGAGCCTGTGTTTGGCCCTGAAGCCAGTTTTTTTGTTTTATTTTGTTTTTTTTGTTTGTTTTTGATTTTTGACAAAGCTCAGAAGCTTAGTATTTTTCAGATCAGTGGTTCTGTTGCAGACCCATCTCTGGTAAAAGGGTAATAAGAGGGCAGTCTGCCACTGTACCTACAAGTGTGCATTCAATTTCAAAATCACTTTTGAGGAATAGAGCCTCAAACTGAACATGTGTCTAAGATCTTTCTTTTAGTACAAGATGGACAGAACTTATTCAGTTAGATTATGCCTCTGTGATCAAGTGCAGGAGGGAACCTTGCAAGAGCAGATTTCCCATGCAGAAGGAGGGACAGTCAACTCTGGGACACAGTCATTTCCACTTTCTCTACCCCTTTCACTTTTCTATCTCCCAGACTCTACAGCAAGCTCTCTACAAGGTTAGGATCATTCTGGTGGGGATGCGGGCAAGTGGGTGGCCCCAAGTTAGGTGGAGAAGTGTGGAGCACACCTCTTCTTCCCAACTACCCCATGGATATTACAGTCTGTAGCTGTATTACCTTTCCCAGGAAGCCCCTTCCACAGTGGGGATCCCCCTTAAAGGGCATCAGAGTGGGATCCCATATTCAGGAAACATTCCTGTGGGAGATGGGGAGCAAGTAAGTTCAAGACCCTGCCTGATTCAGAGTGGAGTTTTTTTTTATCTCAGATCACTCTGAATTAGGTAGAGCAGAGACTTGAATCTGGCTTTTCCACATCACAGGTCAAGTGCTCTAATTGCTTGTCTATAGACCATGGACAGAAATTTCCACTCAAAGCACCCCCACCAAAGCCTCAATCCACATTCTCAGTGAAAAGATCACTGAAACGAATACATCTTTGCAAAATGTTTTGGCTTTAATGACAAAACAGCGTATTTAACCAAAATTTCATTTAATCAAAGATGTTGTGACCACTCTAGGTACAATAGTTGTGCTTGTCATGAGCTTGTCAATAAGACTGTATGTGTTCTATATTGTTTTGCACATCTTATTAATCAGTCATCCCATATTCCTGCAAAGGCCCTGAGAATTTTCTGTCCTCTTTGCCCTGTAAAATAATAATAGGACATATCCTAAAGTCTTTTCTTAGTTAAAACTCATATTAATCTCAATGTGAGCTTTACCTGGGTAAAGATGGAATAAGAACTTCATGATGTGGACCAATATAATAACAGAAAGCCCAGGTGGAGTTTACTCACTGACAGTATCTTGAAACCAATTATGAATTATGTAGAATTATGTAGGCAGGCTTGTAGTATTGCCAGCAGAGGCAAAAAGAAACTTGCTATTGCAACGCAGTTTGAGAGCTAGAGATACAATACTTTCCATTCCTGTCAGTTGGTCTGGTAATTCCCAGCTGCTTTCCTAGTGCAACTAACAGAAATGTCAGTGTCGTCTCACAGTGATGGGAAGTTACAGGAGACAGTGGGTGGAATGAAGGATAATCAAAAACAACAAAACCTAAATGAGATGTCCCAACCTGTCCCTAGTGGTCTTGGGCCTAAAGAGAGAGATGCCAGTTTTGAATGCATTGGTTACCTGAAATCATGATTGTGGATGAAATCATGATTGTGGATTGTTTCTTTAAATCAGTCTACTCTGCAAGGAGGTTACTTGCATATTACAGGGAACAAAAATGCCACGTCATCCAACTTTTAGAGAAGATGGGGAGAGAGAGAGTAAATCTATTGGGATTTTTTTAAAGTATTGAACAGATTTTGTGTTAATGAAGTGGGGACCCCACACTAATGTCTCCTTCCTGCTGAAGCTGAATAATGTTGATGGGGGTGATGATAGCGGGAGTGGGAGGAACTCAGTTTCCCTTGCTGACTGGACCGTCCCTAAATGTGCCTATTAAAACTAAGGGATCCCCCGCTAAGTATCTCTCTCAGGAATGCAGAACGATTGAAAGGAGCAGTAAAAGTGCAGCTGCGACTGAATGTTGTCCGTGTGGTTGCAGCCAGCTGGTGGCCCTACTTCATGCTGCTCCCTGTCTGCCTTGTAGCCATCTGCTGCAGCTTTAATGAATGAATCTCTCTCTCTCTTTTTTGGACAGAACAATGGCTTCTGAGATGTGATCTGCATTCCAATGGATACACACACTCTCTCTCGCTTGGGTGGGGTGGGGGTTGGGTCAGTGTTTGTGAACAACTTTTTTTTTTATGTTCTATTTTGTTAAGTAATGGTCAGTTATCCATTTTCCTCTGTTCCCTATGAATGCAAGTGGTGCCATTCCTTTTGCCCTTTCTACCCTATGGCTTGCTTTTCTCCTTTCCCAGGCAGGCTGCAGCCTCTCTCTCTCAAGAAGAAAATATATTTAGATGGGGGCAGAACGGGCAAACCTCTTGGGCAAAGTAGTTCAGTTCTTTGTGTCTGAAATAACAGCTTCTTGGTGCCAGCTTTGAGGAATCACTGGCCCCTACCCTCTCCACTGACTTTGTCGTGCGCTTTTGAAGATGTTTGGCAGTCTATAAAGTTGCATACTTGACTTGAGGAACAGCCACAAGCAAGTTTTGTTTCCCTGTGGTGGTGATCCAACTTATTAATGTCTCACTTCAGGAAAGTGTTTAATTAAAAATGTAAAAACAAGAACAGGTTTGGTTTTGTGATTAGCATAATACTGTTGGAAAATAGGCCTAGCTCAGAAATGTTGCCTTCTGACTGTAGTCTCTGCTGCCATGCAGATTGAGATTCTTGATCTGAGATTCTGGTCTCATGCTCCTAAGATTGTGGATCTCTCAGCATTCATGAAGGGAGTTACCCAACAGTTACCCTGATTAAGGAATAACTTTGACAGGATTCAAATATAGTCCTGTTCTGTCATCTTTTGCTCTCAGGACTGTTGCTGCAGAGAAAAAGGCATAGTAAGTGTTTCAGGCACACCTGGAATTAAAGGTGTTGCTTGCATTAACTACACACACTTATTAACCAAAAAATGGGGAAAACAATCCTATTAATGACACCATTTTCTGTTCCTCTTCAGTTTTCCTATAGTAAATCAGTTGCAGCCTTTTATGATAGGAATGGACTCCTACATAGATTTTCTGCCAATATTGAAAAGCAGAGATTAGTGGTAGCAGAGTGTATTATGGATCTGATATTTCTTTGGATTTCTTTATTTTTTAAAGAACTTGGTCTGCATCCAATGTCTGTGATGTTTGGGGGAAGTTTGCATCCAGATTTAGAACCAAACTGCATAGCTAGTGTGTATCCCTGCCATGCTGAACCAGAAGCGCAGATCCAAGTGTATCTACATAGGGAATGTATACCTCTAACACTTCCTTTTTCCTGTACCTCGATTTAACTTTTTGCAGATGCACAGGCCAGAGTTCTGTTTTTTCATGATGTTTCAGAAAGCATTACAAACTTCCGGGCTATGGTATGTAAAACCCTGATAAAAAGGTGTTAACAGTCAACTGAACAGAAAGAATACTATACAGTTTCATAAATATTTAATGCACACAGATGGTATTGTAAAGTTGCATCTGGAATACTATGAATTACTTTTACACAAAAGTTATTGGACAGGAAATCCACTGATGTTCCTTATACAGACTCTTCTCCTCAGCCTCCCTTGTTCTCATTACATGTATTCACATATAAGGTTTCAACAGAGCTTCTCTGCCATAGTTTCAGGGCAACTGCACCTGTATTCCTCTTCCATGGTCTACCAAGGGCACCCACTTCAGACTTCCAGTTACTAGCCATCACCTCTCTTGGGTGAAGACCCTTGTCTCTCTCCCTCCTGACTGGAGTTTTAAGGCTCCACGGCTCGCTGAATTACATTGTGAAATCCCCAGCAAGCCAGACTGCCTCAACAGGACAGCACTTTGCTGTCTTTCTGAAGCTTATGGGCAGAGTATTGCTCACAATTAAAAGTTACCACATGGCTCTTTCTGAGCAAGCACATTTATTCTCCAGGTAAAAGCATTCTAGAGAAAACATAATAAAACAATAAAAGAATCTACACACATTCAACCTGGAGCTCTGGTGGGTGTCAGTCCTGCAAAACCCACAGCTGGGTTTTCCTCATGGTTACAAGTTCATAACTGTCTCAGATTGAGAACCAGAAACAAGGCTGGGCAGTTCAGCTGTTTCTTTGTACCATTCAGGCCATTGATCTCCAGTCTCCAGGAGCAGGAAATCGGCAGACAATGACCCTCTCCTCAGGGTATAGCTTCAAAAGGAGATGTTTTGTATAAATAGAGTTGGGGCATTTGCATTAATCTCTCCCTAGAGATTCCCCAGGAAATCCCCTTCAAGCTTATTTGTCCCAAAAGTCCATTCTTGTCTGGCACATTTTCAGTATAGTCCTTTGAATTCCCAGGCTTGACATCACATCTTTCCCCCCTACAAAGAGGTTACTTACAATCCTGGCTCACAGTAATACATAAACCATTCAATGGATCCCAAAGATACTTAAACTTAATTCAGTAAGGTCTCCCAAAGATCTGGCAGGATGCTGTCATGTCTGTCACAGTTTATACCTCCATACTTTAACATACACACACAGATGTTCCCCTCTAACCTTCTCTCTGAGATGATTCTCAGTCTTTATAGTGTGGTTATAGTATGTAGTATGTGTGTCACCTGGACTCCTCAGAGTTTGAGGAGAGTGGCAGCATTTCAGTCCTTTCATATACTTCAGAACCAGAGTCTGGGGATCTCCACAGCTTCCATCCCTCGGGTTAATAGCTGACTGGTCCTATCTGTTGCTAGTGAAACAGAAATCCGTAGTCTGTATTCAAAATGGTACAGGGATTCAGACCCAGCCCTCACAGCATACACATCTCTGGGTCCTGTGTAGATCAGCCACTAAGCTGAGCTTTTAACTTCTATATATGGATTGCCTACCATGAAAACTTCCTACACAGCTTCAGAAACAGCTACTGAGCATGTCCAGTAACTACCACAACATATTTCTGGATGTTTCTGGACCCTTCTTGTTGAGTCACCCTTCACTGCATTTTGCAGAGGCATATCATATCCAACTGAAACCCATGCCTCCTCCCCACTGCTTCTCTCCCTTTCTTTGGGCCAAACAAAGTCAAATGCTGCAGTGTAAACTATAAATCATATGGATTACTCAAGCATCTGCAAACTTTGGGAAAGTTCTGATCCATATCTGAGGATTGTGGCTTGGGGCCATCAATAATTTTTAAAGTTTGTTTAAAAGTAGAGCACAAGTTCCACTAATTTCACTAGTATGTTAGTATTCTATAAATGCAATAGTATGAATATGTCTTGATATGCTTGTATACGATTCATGCATAGTGAAACAGACAAACAATAATGACCAAGGGACATAACCTTAGTAATTTAGAATAGCAGAGAATTTAGATTTAGATGTATAGAATTCTGGGAGCAGACATAATTGTTTCTAGGAAATGTAAACTATTGACAGCCTAACATTAACTAAAGTATATTCATTTACCAATTTGGGACTAATTATCTGAAACAGATGATCTTTAGTATATAGAAAATAAGTCAATGCAGTGTATATCATAAAAGGAAATTTGCCCAAGTAATGACTAGAGTTTGGACGTATAGAAAAAGGAGAGATCAAAGGCCCATCCTGTGAAATTGCTAATGGGTGCGACAAAATCAAGTGAGAATTTTATCTTTAAATGCTTTAATATCCATATAGGGAAACCTTGCATAATTGTAATGGAAATTTACCAGCTCAGGCAAAAAACCTGTTTGCCAACCCTTTACCATGATGATGAGAACAGTACAAAAATTAGTAATCATATTTAACTTACCCATCAAAAAAATTACTTAGGCAGGGTGATGGGTCAGTAGGATTTTGCAAAGGTGATATAGGGTCACATTCAGCACTGCTGTGCTTTCAGTAGGAATTGCATCTACTTGCAGTACACTAAAGATTAATTTATTCCATAGTCGCTCACCAACTTTTGCACCAAATTGTCTTCTAGCTAGCCTGTCTGGGAGTTTCTGCAATATCATTCTTAAAATTGTTTTCTATTAACTCCTAGCACCCTCTTCTTTTGCAACATTTTCTTAAAAGAGGAATTATTTTTATATAGGGTAGATTGCCCTTCCAGGGTTGTAATAAGACTGAATAACTGAAACAGCATGCCCTATGAAATGTGATACTCTAGAAGCCTACCTTTCCAAATATATGAGAGAGAATCTGTCTATTGGTAATTTTTAATCTCAAAGGGACAAAATAATTTAAAAGTAATGGTTTAGTTCCTGCAAATATTGGCCTCCCTACTTATATCAGGAAATGTTTGGGGTAGTTCAAAAGAATATAATTTGGACCAATGAGATAAATAAAGAAAATTAAGGCTGTATGATAGGAAAAGAGCCTGATGGTGAGATTTGATAGATTGGACTGATCTCCCTTAGAAAGAAGTGGGGTCATTTAAACCTAGACTGTAAAAAAGCCCTGCAGAACATGTATGGAGGGAGCAACTTGGCAGTGGCAATGGAAGAGAAAAGATGCTCTAGTCTAAAACATTTTTACCGTCTCTAATTTCTAAGGTTCTGAGCCCTTTACCAAAGCTATAATTCCAGGGTTATTAAAGACGGGGAAGAAGGATTTAAAATCAGGTCCCTAGCTTGTTACATCATTATGACATGCCACTTTCTAATTGTTTTATTCAATATAGGGGTATAATGTATAAAACACTTCATCCCTGTTCACAAGCAGGTATTAGACTCCGAACAGCAGGGTTCCAATTTTAACAGTGTAGAGCGCCCCAAGCCCTTTATTTCCAACCAGTGACTGGAATGAGTGCTGCATCCTTCCAGAATGGCTGCTCGCGGTGGCCATGGGTGAATATGTACTTCCCATGAGAAGAGTAGCACTGTTCTTTTTGCCTGCTTTAGACAGAAAAGAGAACATATATGAGTTTGGGCAGAACTATGGCTTTATTTTCTTTGATGTGCTGTTCAATTGCATTGTGCGGTGAAGTGTTCCGGTTCCCTCCTTTGTGGCATGTAAACTGTGATTAAATCCTCAATGTGTGCCCCTTTACTAGGCAACCGGGGAACAGTGCCTGGAATCTGGTCAGTTCATTGATAAAACTCGCGGCTGAAAGCATGATTATTTCTTTGTGTAAGTGCATCCAGGCCTTTTTAATGGGCTACCGCCAAACTCTGCCATCTGATTCAGCCATTGCCTATCTGAGCCATTGGACGGTCAGCTTTTAGAGCCTACACTGAGGTTTTTAACATTATTTACATCTTATTTAACATTTTCCTAATCACAAAATATTATTTAAGCCGCATGAACTTGGTTCATGTTGTTACTAATATGGAGAGGGTATACAATTTTTCATAGAATTTTAGGATTTGAAACCATTGCTGAGATCACTGCCATTGAAGGGGTGCTACTTAGAGCGTAGTTTCTTAACCTGTGGTACACGTACCCCTGGGGTACGTGAGACACAGGCAGGGGTACATGGAGAAAAACAGAGTGAAGGGGATGCAGATGGCAGTTGCTGACTTCTGGGGAAGCCGGGCGGCAGCAGCTCACTTCCCACCTGCTCCCAGCTCTCAGCTGGAAGGTGTGTGGCAGCCCCCAGCTTCTGGGGAAGGCGGGTGGCAGCCGCCCGCTTCCCACCTGGTCCCAGCTGTGAGGCAGGTGGCAGCTGCCTGCTTTTTGGGAAGGCACGTAGCAGCCGCCCACTTCCCACCTAGTCACAGCTCCCAGCTGGGAGGCAGGCAGCAGCCGCTAGCTTCTAGGGGAGGTGGACGGCAGCCTCCCACTTCCCGCTGAGTCCCAGCTCCCAGATGGGAGCCTGGTGGCAGCCTCCTGCATCTCGCGAGCTGGCCTTGCGGCTGGGTGGCAGCCACCCATGCCCCAGCTCCAAGCCAAGGGACAGCTTCCAGCACCCCGGCTTGAAGATGGGCAGCAGCCGCCTGCCCACATCCCTGGGTCCCAGCCAGTGTGGAAGCATCCTCTGCCCCAGCTCGGATTGGGTGGCGGTCGCCCACCTCCCAGGCTGGCAGCCAGGCGGCAGCCTCCTGCAACTTGCCCAGGTGCCTCCCTGGCTCAAAGCCCAGTGCCCAGAAAACTTGTCAATTTCACTGCTCTAGCTGAGCAGCGAAGTTGACAACAATGACAGCCCCAGATTTTACGAGTTACCCTCTTTTCCTGTCTCTGTCTCTCACCCCTTCCTCCTCTCAAATCTATGGCAAAAAATTTGGCGCGGCGCTTTATATTCCCCAGCATTGGCATGCCGCTCAAAGCCTCCTAGCTTTGGCCAACATCACCTCTAGCCCAGGTACATACTTGAGTTGCGCACCCCTGGTGTAAAGGTGGTAACCTTACCCACACTAGATCTGACATCTGTCATATCATGGCCTTATATACTCAGCCCTTCTTCCAACATATGGCTCACATTAAAATCCCGTGGAGAATTGAGTGTTGGGGTACTTATTAAAATTTTCAGAAGTTAGGGGGTACTTGCTACTTAAAAGGTTGAGAAACATTGGGGAGTGGGAAGCAAATTATATATGCTATTTTTAAAGCATAAATAACTTAAATTTCTATAGGAATCTGACCCAACAACCCTCTACTCTTAGCAAAACAAAAAACTGACTACAAAGTATGTACCTCTGTTCTCTGTCCGCTGATTTAGGGCCAAATTCAGACCTAGAATAACTGAGTGAAACACCACAGATTTAGTGTAGTTGCACTGGCTTTCACCAGCTCTATGTTTGCTCCATAATTACTATTTATAATAGAAGAGCTAGTCAAAGTTCTTTCATTAAGGCTGAGTGGAGTTGTTTTTTTTTCTTCTTCTTAAAACAGGGATTTAACCACCTTGTTATGTATGAAGAGTTACAGAATATCCTTCCCAAGTTTACAGTGCTTTGAGTACAGACTGTATTATCTGACAATTTAGAAGTAAATCTGTTAGTTTGTTAAATTTCTTAACTGACTCATTTTAAAATTAATTTTAAATAATAATGTCTGACCCCCCTTTTTTCTCATGAATGATCTTAGTAGCAGAATAATGTAGACTCGTAAAACTTCCCTTATATAAAACTCACTGAAATCTTGTGCATTGGCTACATCTGAAGAAATGTTGAAGACATTAATGATGATATTTTGCTGTTAATTCTTTATAAATGATAGTTTCTTCTTCAGCAGGGGCTGACGACTAATTCTGGGAATTCCACAAAGAACTACTGTCTTTCAAAATGGCTGCCAGATATTGTTCTCATAGGGAATGAGGCTATAAAGGAGGCTTTGCAAAGATGGCAATTTTTTTGAGCACACTACTGCTCCATTGTTTGCAGCAGGACTTTGAAATTTGGTAGGAGTATAGTTTTGGGATCAGGGATGTGTCTTTTGCTTGCTTCATAAAAACTTGTTTGTATTTGGCTGAGTTATAAACTGTTGAAAATCACTCCTGCATGTAGGTTTCATATATCCCATTTTGTGTTTGGCACCACAACAAAATCTGTCAATATTCCATTATCACTGCACATGCATCACCTCATCCTCTTACTTCAATACTTAATGTACAACATGGAACATCCAGACAGGACACAGATAGAATTGGTCTTCCTCCTCCTCCTTCTGCATTCCCCCATCAAATACTCTTTGGCCTACTGGATGCATTATGCTGGGTCCTGGGAGATCATGGGTTCTAGACTTACTTTCTAACTGGGGTGGATAATTCTGTGCCCTTCACAACCCACAAATCTTGTACCTGTAATCCACCTTGCCATCACTGGTATTTAACAGACACTTAACATCTCACAGGATTAAATGCTGAGTGCTTTCTGAGAGATGTTGCACACATTCAACTCCCACGGAAGTCATTGGGAGGTAAGAGGCACTCAACACTTTCGACCAGGCCCTTATTTGGTGTGTTAGTGTTAATTTTAAGAAAATCTTTTTTTGATTAAGATGAGAAAAATCTGACTCCAGCTGAGAATTTAGTTTGCCATTTAAAAGGGAAACATTGGACTGGTGCAGCACTAAAATAGTGAATGAAACAAGTTGGGCCATATTGTCTATTCCTTTGTCATCATTTGTGACATTTTAAAACTAGACTGGCCAAGCTACTGGATAAATGTGCTATAGGAAAAATCCCTGTAAAACTCAGAAGTTTATTATTTTACCAAGGACTTCAGAAGCTGCGGGTAAGTTTTAGATAATACCCAGCCTGCAATTTACATGGAAGTGAATTTCCAGAAAGTTATACAGGATCACCAGCAATGTCCTCAACGCATCCTTGTGTGTTGTACTGATGTCCTCAGCATCATTAGGACCAAACAAGGAAACTGCCTATGAATACAAAGGCTTTTATCATGAAAGAAATTCAGATTTCCCATAACATGATGTAGTTCTGAGAGCGCCCCTTTAATCCCAGCTGATTTAAAATATATTCCCTTGAAACTAAACAGCAAAGTCATACAAAGAGGACAGATAGCTGATGTACAAAGTGATCAGTTAGAAAAGTTAAAATGAGTAAGTGCTTCTGGAGAAATCAGGGCACATATCTTTACCTCAGTGGCTTTGCAGTAATTACTCTGGGATACTGTCTGCCAAATCTTGGCTAAATCTTAATTGACATACCCAATTATCAAGCTATAAATTTGGGGAAAAGAGCATCTTCCTTTTCTTAGCCAACTATAATTTAGCTCATTCTAATCAGGTTTTGTGATCTCATCAAATAAGTTCAGCAAAAGATGTTTTAAATTGTTTAATGTTCTTACGAGAAATAAAAAGTTGCTTGTGATTGAGGTTAAGATTATTTTTACTAAAAGTCACGGACAGGTCACGGGCAATAAACAAAAATTCACAGATGCCTGTGACCTGTCCGTGACTTTTACTAAAAATAACTGGGGGGGGCTGACCACTGGCGGGGGATTGACAGCCCACGACCCATTGCTGGGGGAAGAGAGGGACTCCAGCTCCTGCCGCACCCCCGGGGGCTGAAGCCGAAGAAGTCACGGAGGTTCGATGACGTCATGGAATCCGTGACTAAATTGTATCCTTACTTGTGATTCTTCAGGATGCCCCAAGGGCTGAGTCATTTTGTTGCAGCTTGCCTCCAGCATGAGGGCATATTACGTGAGCCAGCTGGGTGTTAGCCCCCTAACACAGCCAGCCTGTCAGCCACTCAAGCACTCTTCTCTGTGCATTAACAACCCTGCCTTTGCCCCACAGGTTGATAGATGCATCCCAACCGCCATGTCTCTTCAAAGTGTCCCCCTTTGGTTTCCAGCCCCTGGTCACTGGATGCCCACAGAAATCACAGATCCTCTGTTCCCAGAGGAACAGTGTAACCAGTTTCCCGGTTTTACCTGCTGCTCCTCCGTCACAAACAGTAGTTGAGTTCAATTATAGTAAAACAAAAGGAAATTTATTTGAGAGAGAATAGAGATTCAAATACACAAGTGATGGAAACAATGGTTACATATAAAACACAAACTAGAGCCTATAATTTATTCATAGTTATTTATCCTATCTAATAAAGAAGATTTTCACCCCAAAGTTCAGTCTTTTGCAGCGCTTGCTAGCCGCCAAGAGCCAGTCTTTCATGAAGCACCCCTGCTCATCAAGCTACCTCCTCAGTGAATGGATCCAGAGTGTCCTTCTCCAGCATCTGATAGACTGAATCAGTCATTTTTATTTCTTCATAGACAGGGTGATCCCCTCACTGTCCTATTGTTCCTTTTCACTGCCAAGTGGTTTTGATATTTATAGCGTGCCTTTGATGGTTTTCCATTGACTGACTTTTCTGCATTGTTATAGTGGTGGACAATTGAGCACTATGTTACATAATTGGCAAGCCAGGAGGGATGGCAACTCCTCCCTGCTTGAATTGGCTCTTGCTGAGACATATTATTCCCTGGTGACTCACTTTTATTCCATAATTTTCATTTTTTTTTAAATATTATCCATACCCACATCTCAGAGTGATTATGAGTATCCATCAGTTACAAACTCTCAGTAGAAACCTCATATGCTATCTTTTATGGATAAATCCCATGAAAGTGGTGTGTTAAGTGTAGTAAATTTGTCAGGTCTGTGACAGGAGTTGCTTGTGAAGAACAGTGAACACATTACCAGATGGCACCAAAGGGCCTCTGTGTTACAGTATTATCTCAGAAGGATATAAATACATAACTGGAAAGTCAACATAATCAAATTAACTCTGTCCATCAGTGGGAATGTAAAGGGTCCATGCTCACCCCCTTTGCTGCTCCGTGCTTCTTCCCCCAGAAACCACACACAGATGCAGCTCCATGCTCCCACTCATGCTCTTTATTTACAGGCTTTTCTTCCCCCCACCAACTATTGACAGGTACAGTCTCAGGTCAGGGCTACAGTCTCCACCACCAGATCAGGGCAGATCTTCTCTAACTGAGGTTTCTCCCCTCCCAGGCTAACCCCTTGTCCCTTCCAGCTACTGCTCCTACCACCTCCCTTCAGTGAGCTTCTGGTCAGCCCCTTGAGCACCTTCCTGCAGCCTTTATAGTGTCTGTCTAATGAGCCTCACAGCTGCTTCTTGTTAGCCCAGTCCCTGCAGGTTCACTCAGTTGGCTCCATTCCCCCTTTAATTAGGGCTCCAGCCGCAGGCAGTTAGCTTAACCCTCAGGGCTTAGCCAGCAGCCTGTTACAGGAGAAAGTCTCTTTCAATCTCTTTGTCCCAGTAGAAGCTGTAAACATTTGAAGTTAAAAAAAAACTAGACGCTTTGAGGCCATAAATACATACTAAGCATGGTGTACCTGTAGTGGCTTGAAGCCTTCCTATCTTTAAATCTACAGAAATATGCACATTCCATGGATTCTTTTTAGATCTAAATTAAATTTTTCCAGTTTTGGGGTGGAGTTCTATTTATTAGATTTGTTTTTAATATAATATAAGGAGCACCTACATATACCTTCTAGCAATTAAATAGAGAACATTTAAAATATCACTCAGTAGCCCAATGTAATACAACAATTAGCATACCAACCAATAAATACAGTGGTAAACCCTAATCCACTCCACCAAAAACTCATACTCACTCCTTTGCCTATCAGACAGTTTTGGAGGTGTTTCCTTGGCTTGGCTGTTGTATTAACATAAGAGAGATATGGGTATATTCGGAGAGAAGAGTACTCCACTCCAGAAATACTCCAATTTGATATTTAATCTGAAGGGCAGATCAGAGATAAGCATCAGAAATGGCTTCTCAGTTGCTTTACAAAAATTCTCCAGATGCTTCCATAAATCCTAACAGGAATTTTCACAGCCTGCACACTGCGTTTGCATTGATTGGGCTCAATGGGTTTCCAAATGGAGAGTTGCAATATGGGGGGAAGAAAGGGGAGTGAGCTTTTTTTTAGCTCAGCCCCCTCCCCACAAAATATGGGTTATATTGCCTCATAGTTTATTGAAATAAAAAGATACTCCTGCATGAAATACTGATGCCTAGCATGTAGAGACACATCTCTATGCACATAAATACATATGTTATTATACTGTAAATGTCACAAGCAAACATAAGTAATCCAGAATATCACTTTGGAGGTAGACATTCCCTAGAGGACTTGTTCTCTAAGACAACATGAAATCACACTGGCAATTTCTGAGAGTTATAAACCTCTGCTCCCATGTTCCAAGTGGCAAGCAGATGTGCCTTTGAACTCTGTTGATTTTTTTCCCCCCGTTGGCTATTGATGTATTCTTTTTTGGCATTTGTGAATCAACAGGTGGGTTATGCATATGGAGGCATGTGTTACCAGGCTTCAGTGCTGGCATGTGGGATTGAATTCCTGCAAATTAAATGGTATCCACAGTGCTGTTCAGGATGGGCCTGGCACCTATGTTGGAGGCTAGGAGTTTGCCCACCTTGTGTGAGTTGGCATCATGCCATCCAGATAGATTGGCATGACTGGAGACAGCCAAAAGACAATGTATAAGTATCATGCAAAGATGTTAAGAACGGTATACCCAGCTGAGAGCATACAAAGAACTGTCCATCCAGATCCTCTGCATCTAGTACTAGAGAATTTATCATTGCTTATCAAGCTCTGAACTGGATATAGTCTTGGTAATAAAAATAATGCTGCTACAGCTGTTTCGCCTTGAAGTGCTGGGCAGGAATGGAAAGAATCCTGCCATTGAAGCTTTCACCCCTTTTTATCACTTTCCAAGTGGTTATCCACAAATAGTAGAGAAGTAGTTTCCAGCTGAATTTCTTGTGAATTGGACAGAAAGAGGAAGTAATTCTGTCCCCTGGCATTGTAGCAGGTTTCTTGGCATGGAAAACGGAGACAGCATACAGAGCACAAAGACAGGAAGTGATCCTCAAGAAGAGTTTGAACAGCAGTAGCATCAGATGAAATAGCTTTTCTGTTTTAAAGAATTAATATTTTACAGTGGGAGACAGGAAATATTGTTCTTTTCCAGTGTGAGGGGAAGGAAAACTGATGAAGTAAATGTATACACTGGTGTTAGGGAAAGACAAATACAATTTTATATACAGTAGTTCTTTTGGAAGTACTGTATGTGCATGGCATATAGTATACAGTGTGTGTATGTATATACTGTAAATTCTGTATTATCTATACATTATATCTATAGGTATTGTAAATTCTGTATTGGTGAAGTCTTTGAAGACAACAGAGAGTCACTATGTCTCTGGCACTGTTAGTTAATATGCGGTACAGAGGACGTCCCCCAGCACTGCCAATGCAACATAGTAATTTGTAATGCATTACTTATTTTTTCCCTTACCATAGTTTACATAATGCACATTTTTGATTTTGTTATATGCTTCATTAGGAGAAGACATCTCTGTTGCAGAATAGATTTGAGCTTCTCAGTGGAGGGACTATGGCTTCTGTATTTGGAAAGAGTCTAGCACATTTTAGACACTACTTGAAGTAAATAATAGTTCAGAAGGAAGCATTAAGAATCCAGAACCCCCAGTAGTCTGAGACCTTCCTGAAACAATACTATGCCAAAATATGTGCCTTATCCAGTTGTAACCTTAGCCCTGAGGTGTGGCTGAGCCTTTTTCATTTTCTCCTCAGGGGTCTGGGTCCTGGGTTCATCTATAAGGGCCCCTGGTGCCTGGACCTAAGGAAACCCCTCCTAATGCAGAGAACACAGAGGGCTTGTGCCTTGGGAAAATATTTAATATACAATCTGTTACAGAGAAGTGTCAGTTAGAATACAAAAAATAAAATAGCTATCAAAATTCCCAGAATAATAAAACTGTAACTGGGCCTTTATTAGATAGGGGGAACTCAGGATAAGGGACAGTGGAAGAGAAGATGAGAATAAAAAAAGTCAAAACTCTACCACTGCAATATTTACTGCCAGTACAAACCACCTTGTGCTTCCTCCCAGCAACTGCCTAGGCACTTGGTGAGTTTAGGCTCAGTCTTTGATGGGTGGTGCAGCACTGAAGTCGGTGGCCAGCTTAAAACAAAGCAGCAAAATAAATAGACACGGGTGTCCTGACAATGTGTCCACATCAAGGATGGATAGATTGTCTTTGTGGCTGTCTGGTGTCGATTCCAGTGTGCCATCAGTCTGGCTGCTCAGCCTCCAGGGTTTCTGGTCTCTGCAGAGGTGACACTGTTCAATGTCCCAGAAATCCCCAAAGGGCTCAAAATCTTTCCTTGGCTAAGAATGTGGAAGGCAGGGTCCTCCCTGGCTGTGATGCTTTTTTTCCCCTCTTCAGTCACACATACTCTAAAACACAGCACAAAGTGAAAGTAAAAACAACCCCTTTGTTTCTGAGTTCTGGCTTAAGATTGGTTCTGGTGGTGCTGCTAGTCAGTTCTTCCCTGGACCTGATGGGAAATGGACTCCTGAGCTTCTGTAGCCATTGCTGCTGTAGTCCAGAGGGGCAGTCCCCTAGTAGTTCAGTCTGATATTTCAGGAGCACCCTTTCTAAAGGGGTTACACACAGAGCAGTTCAGAGTGCCCTCAAATTGCATTAGTCACTGAGAGTTGAGGGTGCTCAGTTCCTTGCTGGATCAGGCCCTAGCACTACTCCAGAACTTTGAGGCATCCCAAACACTAGCCTGGGCAGGGAGGAAGTGGTGATTTATGATAGTTTATATCTTCCCTGAATTGTTGCCCTTTTCATAAAAATCTGTTTGTCTAGAAATACAGCAGCATTTGCTCCCTGGGTGGGTGAGTAGCTAATTATACAATGCCCTGAGGTGCTGCTTCAAAGAAAAATGAATTTAAAAGGACTCTTGCATATCTTCTTTTTGTTCAAGGTAAAAAACCCCCAAACCTTAAAAATCTTTCCATTTCAGAAAGAGATTAAAAAAAGCAGTATGGCTAATTTTCATGCATAAAATAACCAAAAAGAGTACACGGTTCTCATTAGCCAATTATGTATTCTGCAAGAGAGGAGCAGGGTTTTTTTTGTTTCTTTTTTTAAGAAAGCATCTGAAGAGTACATACTGTGGGCCTGTTTTTCCATTAACTTCAGTGGGCTTTGGATCAAGCTCTGGCTGAATTAATACTCAAGTGTTCCATACTCCAGAATAGGGAGAGTAGGTTCTTAGATATTAGAGATGGAGAGGACCAGCTCGTCCATCCCTCTGGCGGAACAGGATTTAAGCTTTGTGAAAAACAGAATTTTAGAAACCAAAAATCAATATGATTCTTTCTTTCTTTCTTTTTTTTTTGCAATGGAAACACTGTCACATAAATATGCTGCTGAGCTCTGCAAGAGCTTCTCCCTGGAGGCTAATCATTGCTGAGGAACCCCATTTAAAGGAAACTTTGTGAGGGAGGGAGAATAGCTAAGAGGAATTCTGGGGACATAGAAGTCAGTGCAGAGGCATAGGGTCTCTGTACAGATGGTGTCGTTCCTCTGGCAAATCCCTCAAAAGATTCTCAGGGTTTGAGAAAAGAACCTGTGATGGATGTTCTAACTCACTCAGTAGTTATGAGTTTGATGTAGGAATCACTTGGTGGATTTCTCTGGCCTGTGTTATGCAGGAGGTCAGACTAGATAATCATAGTGGTCCTGTCTGGCCTTAAAATCTGTATCCTGCAGGGTGAAGGGAACCCTACCTCTTGATGGGGCAATTTGTGGAAAATTCAGTGTGGAGATCCACGCAGTAGGTTCCCCTCTACTCCTCTGCCTCAACCTGGGCCATCATTTTCAGCCTGTGTATTGTTTTCAAGTCACAGTAGCCTTGTATCCCTCACTTTGTGAAGTCCTGGACTTGATTGTTAGTCCATCTTCATCCTGTTCTTTTCCTACCATTGTAACTTGATTTCCTACCACAGCTCATTCTCACTCTCCCTACCCATTATGCTTCTTGCCCTCTTTCCCTCCCCTTGATCCTTTTCTTCCTCCTTCTCCTTGTTCCCTTCTCCCTTTAACTCATTTCTCCCTCATACTCACAGACCATTGTACTTTCCATCATCCCTTAGCCCCACTTGACCTCACTGATCACGACCAGCAAAAAACAAAATCTAAGTTGTTAAATCGGTATAAAAAATAACATGTCAGTGTAACTATTGGCTTCCATTCCTCCTCTTCCCCTCCCCCCGGACATCTTTGTTCATCCTGCATCCATTTGTTATGTTGTGTCTTTATCTAGCTTGTGTCCTCTTTTGGAAATGGACAGTATCTTCTGTATGCTCTGTCTATCACATTTTTGGGGTCTGTAAAACAAATAATAAAGAGACCTTGTCAAAGCCTATCAGTTTGCCAAAGCACATATGGCCTGTTAGATACATGTAAAGTATCCTGTGTTTAAAAGTGTTTGTTCTGATTGTGTTTTATAATTTGAAGCATGGAGCTTCTCTTATTGCATATTAGAGAACTACTTAGTTTTCATTTACCTGGTTAGGAAAAATAATCCAAGTCCATTTGAGATTATTCTGGGTTGATCAGCTGAATTTGGCTCCACTTCCATAGTCTGTGGAGAGACTGATCATGACCAGATGATTGTCTTTCATGTTAAGGAAGACTGATTATCTTTTAAAATGTAGTTATTCAGTGGGATTACTCCAGATTTCATTGTTTTATAGGTTAGATTGTACACTTTGTGGAGCAGGGACTGTCTTTCCATGTGTTCATTCTAATACAATGAGCTTCAATTCTGATTTGGGGCCTTTGAGAGCTCTACCACAATAATAATAAAAAAAATTACACCAGGGTATGTGAGATCACAGGGAGCAAAATGAAAGTAAGTTAAAATTGCCCAAAGCATCTTAAGGGCAACAGGATGTGCCTCAAAGTAATTACTGAAGTTGGAATTTGGCCAGAATACCAGGCCAACACTTCGTTTAAACAAAAAAATATATGGTGTCTTTAACAATCAGAAATAATCAGGATTTTGATTTTCCATTTTATCTGCAACACGAACGATGGAAGTAGGTGTAGCCAGCTGTTACACAATCCTGCCTAGAACAATGCTTGTATTTTTAGTCATTAGGACACCTATGCAGGCTGAAATTTTCTTTATACTCAGTATGTTCTGTGCTATTATTTTTCCTCATTTTATGATTTTTTTTGGAAAACAGAAGATCAAAAAGATCCAACTTCTTTAATCTGAGAACTCTTTTAAGTTGTGCTCAAGGGGTTTCCCAGTAAATATAATTATTTTTCCAGTACTGACCAAAGCTTGCTTTTTTCATTTAAGTAATGGACTAAGGTATCCACAGATCCATCAAGAGGAGTCAATTTGCATTGTTACACTTGGTTCACACTCATTTTTTAGTTTAAAATAAAAAATGTACATTAGATAAAGGTTCAGTGCTTTTCCATTTAGTTTGTGCATTTTCAAACTGAGTGAGTTACTAATAAAGTACTTCAAGACACCAGATGCATTTCAAACTTTCTAACAACAGCTATTGTAGAAGAGAAGCAATAGATTTTGCAAGAGTATATTTTTATATCCTGCAGTTTTATGGATTTATTACATGCCCTATATTTAAAAAAAAAAAAAACCTTTTTCATGTATTTTATAGACTTGTGTTCAAGTAAAATGCTTGAGAAATGCAGTATATATGGAGAAAGATATACAAATCAATATTCAGTGAAGATCAGATTTGTGCAGCTTTTGTCTTTGTCATAGAGGAATCTCTTCCCCCATCTTGTGTTACCCTGCCTTTAGTTACTTTTAAAAAAATAAATAAATCCTAGATTAGATCAAGCCCAAAGTTTTTAAAGAAACTTTTTCACGTGAAAGATATTGTCTTACAGGTTGGGTTTCTGCTGCATACGAATCTACAATTTACTCTCCAGAAAATGGCCAGTTTTAAAACTCTTTTTAGAATTTTACTTCCCTTCAGTCTGCGTTTCTTCCACACGGAGTCCTATCGACTCTCACCCTCAAAGAGTGCTGATCTATTTTTATTTTCAGTTTTATTTGGAATGCAAGATCCTTGCACAATGTATCTCCAAGTCAGCCCCTCTAAGAAGTAAATCTAGTTTGTTGTCATGGTCATTTCCTACAGATCCAAATCCTGACCATAACTTTGTGGGAAGCTGGACCTAACTGCTGAGGCAAGGTCCTTGGATTCTGTGGCAGAAAGGAAAACCTGCAGCACTTTAATTTAAATGGAAAAATGAAGGGGTTTGATTTTAACTTAAAATTGAATAACACAATTAGTACAGTGTTGATTTTGAATTTAAATGCAATTCATTTTTTATTTTGTCCCCTCATTTTCAGTTTCCAGTAGGCCACAGTTTTTAGTTAGTGCATAACTAACTAACTAACTGCATCATCATTTTTTTAAATGAAAGTTTAGATTCTTGAGCACAAGTCTGTGGCAAGGCAAATTCTGCAGCCCAGGAATTGTGGAATACATGGGCCTTGACCATAATAAGGAAATAGGTGGAGGAGAGAGACAGATCAGATCAGATGAGGAGTTAGAAGAGGGGAACTGGGACTTGACTGGCAAGGAGATTGAGACTGGGATGAGAAACTTTGAGGCACAGAGACTGAGACTAGCTATGTGAAGGGAATGGGACTGGAATAAGGAGCCAGGAAGAGACAAGACTGGGACAGTGACAGATTGGAGGAATGTGACTGAAGGGGTCACACATGGAGGGCATGGGAAGAAGAGTCTCTGCCCGCTAGAATATACCCCTCTCCAGGATTTGGAATGGAACCCAAGATTCCTGAGTCTCACCATTCTTCTGCTGTCAGCAAGTATCTCTGGAAACCCACTGGCAAAGTGTCCCATCCTCCTAAAATACTCGTCCATATACGGGGTGGCAACCTACTGCAGGTATCAGTATTCTCTTAGCTAAAATGGCAGAGGTCTGTGCAGGGAATCTAAATGTTCCAACGCTGATGATTATGCATGTGGTGTCAATATGACACCATGAACTGAATTTGTTTTTTCAGTTTGTTTTTTTTTAAAAACCTAGGAAATTATACACAAAAAATTATGTTAAAAGAAAAATATAAAAGTTGCATAGTGAAGCATCAAAAGTTAGGAAATACCAGAATTAACAACCTTAATTTGGCCCCTTTGCGTGTATGCATTATGATAGTCTTTAATTACATGATCACATACTAGTTTTTCCACAGGACCCCTCCCTCATCCAGCACACAGAATGAATGTGCACAGGCAACCTTAATTCTGGCATTTTATAATAATTGAGGGGTTGACATTGCAACCTTAACAATGTTATTTTAATGTATTTTGTGTGTTTAATATACAGTAGTAGAGAAGCTTAGCCTTTTAGTAATACATAGGTAGGAAAAAATATTGTAAGTAGCTCTTCTTAAATAAAATATGCTACTTAGTCCTCAACTAACCCTAGTATAATTTATTAGATAAAAATAAAATTTCTATACTCTTCATATTGTTACAAGCATACCCGCCACTCTATATTTAAGATAAGTTAATCACAAACTTTCACCAAAGACAAAGGGATATGTGAGCCTGCCCAGAAATTAGCACCATGCGGGTGGAGGGTTTCACTGGGTATTGTTTGACTAAAGGTGTGTGCATGAGAAAGAGCGAGACAAGCTGAAGGAGAAACAAGAAAGAGAGAGACACTGAATAAGTAGCTAGCAACTAGCCTGGGAAAAGCCTAGAGAGAGAGCTTTCGGGGAGTTGGCTGAAAAGAGTGTTTGAGTGTTGTGAGCAAGGACACTATCCCCTGTTTGATTCCTTGCGTATTCAGAGAAACAGGATTTTTACATTCCTTAGAAATAAACAAGACTGCATCCACAAAAATACCAGACTCTATTGTTAATTTCTACTCCAAACTGGAACATCCCCAGGGCCCTGAACTTTGACTAGCTGCTCAGGTCAAAAGGATTAACAATATACTTCTTTAGTAGTTACCCCTCTGTTATGACGTCTTTTGTGGTAGGAGTTCCCACATTTTTTGCCTTCATGACCCCTTTTTTAGACTTATTGATTCCCGTGACCCTAGACAGCAACAAAGCAACATAGTGACCAAGGAATCCAAGGAATTACACATTAAGTACATTGTTTAGTGAACTCACCATCTCTAATGTGACACATGGGCTTGCATGTTGTGACACAGCTTCTCGAAGTCCAGCAGAGTGATAGAAATTGCACATTGAATCTCTGATGTGATATCAATGGTGAATTGATACTGAGACTTGATGGACGTCCTTGTGAATGGCACCATCAGTTCAAGATGGGTGTTGAGAGGGCAGGATATTCATTCTTGACACTGAACCAGAACTCCGTGAGAGAAAGTTAGGCTTATGTTCCTTGCAAGAATTGATCACAGGAAATTTCGATGAACTGTTCAATTTCAGCTGCTGGCAAATCCCTGGCATCAAGCTTGCGCTGCAAGGGGTTTTGCACCCAATCTTACTTTATCGAGTCCAAGTCAAGGAAAAAGGATGCAAAGTGTTCCTCTAGCCAGCTAAGATGCTCAGTCCTCAGCTGTGTGGGAGGCTGAATAATTTCTTTGTCATCCAGGAACCTGCAAAGCTGCAGGAAGGATTAATAGTTTGTCTTCAATAGATTATTCTGCCAGAAAACAATTTTCTTCATGAATCCTGTGATTCGATCACTCAGCTGAAGGATGTGGGTGTTCTTTCCTTGCAGACTGCATTCAATTTATTCAGTTTCCCAAAGATGTCTGTGACAAAGACAAGAAGACACAGCTTCTTTTGGTCACATAGAAAATAGACAAACTCACTATTTTTGCAGTCAATTGCTTAAGCACGTAGCTTGTCTCTCAGTTCAAAAAATTGTCCCAGTACTTTTCTTCTTGAGAGCCAGCAAGCTTTAGTATGGGGAACATGTCATCATTGAACCCCATGTCTTCACACAGTTTTGCAAACGTCTGTGAACAGGCTGAGGTTTGATGTAGTTTGCAGTGGATGAGACCTGTTGCCAGACTTCACTTAGCTCTGAACTCAGATCTTTGGACGCCAGTTGCTCTAAGTGAATCAGACAGCGAGTCCACGCAGCAAATGAAGCACCTTTCTTCACAAAGGCGTGCAGACCTGCTTTGTGGCCCTACCACAGACAGAGTTCCATCTATACAAAAACCCATCTGCAAGCTCAAATTTTTGTCTTGCATGCAGCCATGGAGCATGTCAAATATTCTTTGTGATGTCTCATGTCTGGGAAGAGAGAGACAGAACAGAATGTCTTTGAGAATTACACCATCCCATGTGTATTGTGCAAAAGCTGAGAAGTGTGCATCACAACCCCGACTGCTCACATCAACTCGAAAAGCAAAAGCATCCATGTTTTTCAGACACTCCAGCAGCATGTTTTCCTCATATGCTGGTATCGCCTCAATCCTTTTGCTTCATTGTATTGTTGGACAGTGGTATGGCTTTGAGTTTGTTTACATCAGTATCGCCTTCTGAGCTTGGCCAGAGACAGACAAGGCTCTCTTGAATTGCACCTGTGATGTGTAAGTTCTTCTTTCCAGCGCTGGAAAAATTATCTTAGTTTCCCTTTGTGTTCCCTATGAAGGGTTTCCAACTATTGTTTACATTTATTATGCTTCATGTTTTTACTAAATAA
Organism: Emydura macquarii macquarii; assembly: GCF_026122565.2. Classification (NCBI taxonomy): domain Eukaryota; kingdom Metazoa; phylum Chordata; order Testudines; family Chelidae; genus Emydura; species Emydura macquarii. The sequence continues at coordinate 13,036,020 of NW_027131283.1, forward strand.
CTCCTTATGATGCAGCAGGCTTTCTGACCTGTCTTTGTTATTGACAAAAACACTGAAGAAGCCATTCTCAAGAAAGCCTCGTCGTATTTGCGAGTATGTTTCTTGCACTCTTGTTTTTCATCTATAACTATATCACTTGACTCACTGCTAGAGGTTGAACCAGATGCTCTGTGTAAAAATGAGCCCATTATGCCTCTTTTATCACAAATCATAAGAATTTATGGTAATAACTTGGTAAAAATTAGCACACTCACTATTAAGCAAATGAGGCCTGGACTTAGGAAGGCCCTGTGTGGTGACACTAGCCCACACAGGCTATGTTAGTCAGCTGGGAGCCAGAGAGGGGTCTGTATGTATCCTGCAGCCTCAATAAAGAATGCCATTCACATTCACTACATCCAGGTGGTGTCTCTCCTCAGTCATGAGGCACATGACATGAGCGCTTTTATTCTTTCCAGACTTTCTTGCCCATTACTAACTGGAAACCAAGAGAATCACTCTTGGTCACTAAAGGACCAGAGGCCAGAAAAAAAGAACTCCCCATCAAATCATCCAGTCTTAAAGATCACAGAGTTCATGAAAACCTTTTTGAAAAGCCAGATGTTTCCCAATGCAAAAAGACAGTGACTTCCAATAATTCATTGAGTGTCAGCCCAACAAGGCGCTCAGGATGCCATACACTTGAAGAAGACCCAGTCCCTGCCTTAAGCAGCTTACAAGCCATTGCAGATTCCCATCTCAGAAAAGCCTAGCACAGGCTTCTACCATCTCAAGCAGAGAGGATGCTCTCTTGATAAGACTGCTGTCCACAGATGATAAGGATCTTGGTTCAGGTCTCAGCTGGATGTTTGCACAGCCACTGGATAGTGTGCATAGTGCGTGTGAGGTCACACTGTTTGGGGAACACTATTTTGTAGAGAAGGTCTGGATGCATTCAGGGGACAGAAGGAATAATCTCATAGACTCGATTAGACCATGGGCTACCAGTTGGACCTTTCAATCAGGATCACAATCCCATCCAATGGTGTTGACTGGACCCAGAGTTTAGGAATCACTGCTTTATGGCAAAGTGCTAGCCAATGTTAAGGGGTTGAAATCAATAGCGCTCTGTAGAAACTAAATAAGTTTCATAGCAATTACTCTATAAATATATAGACTTTTAATGGAGTGATAGTCTTCCCATAAAAAGCTTTATATTAACCAATATAATGTAATAGCGAATTAAATCCCTGTGACAGAACTCTATCAACATTGACAGAGAGGTTATCAGTCCCTCTTAAAAATTAAATAAAATGATAATAATAGTCCAATAAAATTTATTTGCACTAAAGTAGCCCTTGGAAGCCTTCATTCAGGATTGAGGCCTTATTGCACTGGGCACTGTACTTTCCCATAAAGATTTAGGCTACAGCATGCTGAATTATACTGGCAGATGGTGGGAGTCAATGTAAATGGTGATTTAAGTTCAGTGATTGTTTTTAGTCTTCTTACTAGAGATGGTTGGAAAAATTCTAGTGACACATTTTTAGATTAAGTGAAATCTTAACATTTCACTGAAGTTCTGATGGAATCCAGGTTTCCTGACAACTCGCCCACCTGGCTCCTCAGCAGTTCAGGTTTCCAGGATCTGCAGCTCTGGGACAACCCACCAGGCAGCCTGCTTTGGAACAGGGGGCCCCATGACTTCCAGGATCCCTGGCAGCTCCACCAGGCAGACTGTCCTGGAGCTTGCGCTCCATTTCCTTTCGTGAATAATTTTTAAATTTGGGGGTTTTGTTCCTAATTGGAATAAAACCAAATTTAGAAACATCGAAATCCTTGCAAAACAGAATTACCTTTCTCTGCACAGCTCTACTCCTTACTTTATTCCCTACATTGTTGCCAGAATGTGCTTGCGTCCTGGCACCAGTTTCAATAGATTTCCACTCAGTGAATTGAATTGCAAGATTTTCATGGTGAGGTACAGAACTTTTGGATTCTCTGGAGAAGCACATTTCCCTGATGGTCTTTACTTATATCTTTCATTGCTAAACATTTTTTTTGTGTAGTTGAATTTTTAACAATTCTAATCTTTTAAAATGAGGGACAGTTTATAAAAAATATTTCCTAATATCACTACAAATTATTTCAATATGTTTCACAACCACATCTGTTTACTTGAGATAAAAATGCACTGAAAGCCACCAGATCAATAAAAGCAACAAACACTGTATGAAGAGTGGTCAAAATGACTTGTTTTAAATAATAACAAGCCATTTTGACCACTCTTCATAAGTGTTTGTTCCTTTTATTAATCTGGTGAGATTCTGTTGATTTTTATCTCAAAGTTAACAGATGTGGTTGTGAAACATATTGAAATAATTTGTAGTGACACTAGGGAACATACTTTATGAAACTGTTCCTCATTTGGAGGGAAGTACCTTAATTTAGGCCCAAAGTTGCATCTATTGTTGAAAATTATTTACATCAAAAATGAAAGAATCATGAAACTGAGATAGTGGTCTCAATCTTGCCAGATGCTGAGAACTCTGGTCCTGATCCAGCAAAACACTTAAGTATGTGTTTAACTTTAAACATATATGAAGTCCTGTTGTGCTTAAACTTAAGCATGTGCATAAGTGTTTTGCAGGATGATGACTAGAAAGCTCAGCTTTTTGCAGAATTGAGCCCACAGATATTTATTTACCATAAAGGAGTGAATCAGATAGCATTTTAAGTCAATTAAGTTTCCTTCATTAATAATTTTTCTGGGTCCTTCATTTTGGGTCTTTGCCCTACATCATGGCCTTGACAAGTTGAGAGGTCTGTTGAAGAGGTATATTACTTTTTTTTTTTCAAAAGAAGCACTTTGAGATTTCAAAAAGTTCAAAGCTCTCATCTACCTTTCCTTCACTACACTTATTTAGGAGGAAAAAAATCCGAAAGTACAAGAGCAGAAATAATTTCCGTCACCTTTAACGATTGTACCCAGACTGTCAACTGCAGCAAGTACTGTAGAATGATAAATTGACATTTAACTTGAACAGAATTCATGGTGTGCTGAAGACAATAAGAACCTCTGAGGAAATAATTATTTTGCTGCCAGGAGTTCATGCATCCCAAATTGGTTGGTGCCTGGACTTTAGAGTTGCCTGCCTGCCTATTGAATGTGGTTCAGAGTTGGCACTGTTGGCCGCATGTTAGTGCAAGGGCATAATCACTGAGATTGTCTCATAGGATGTCAGAAAAAGAAAAGAAAGTGACAAAGGTCTAATGCTGGCTATTTTGTTTGCATGCAATGAGAGAGTGAGGATTGAAAACAGAGTTCAGTAATACATTCCTTTTCCCTTTAATATAGTTTTGGAACTATCACAGGATGAATCACTATGAGTCTCAGTGTTAACTTCTAGGAACAACCCTGCGTAACATAATTTCTGTAGCATGGCAGGTGACACACTTTACAGTCATTAAATATTAGCTCGCAGTTAGTGTGCTTGATTAATTCTGGGAGAATTCCTCTGACCAGAGGGGGAGTGTTACTACTTTGAGTCACAAGAACTAAATTTCCCTGCAAGGAATTGATTCTTATATAACAGAACGTTATCCTTTGATGGCATGGCAATTTCTTGGTTTGCTCTTTTGGCCTTGATAATTAGAGTTTAAAGGCTTGATCCTTCAAGGTGCTGCATTCCCTAACTCCCACTGAAGTCAGTTAGGAATATGGGGGTGCTCCAACGTGACAGAAGATCAGGTGCTCAGTTATTATTAGAAATTAGCACATATAACAATTTAGGTACTTTCAATGGGAGTGAGGCATTGTGCCTATGAAAATCTCACAGGTATTTAAAGAACAGATGTTAGTAAATCACAGAATCTTAGAAGATGAGGGTTGAAAGGGACCTCAGGAGGTCATCTAGTCTAACCCCCTGCTCAAAGCAGGACTAACCCCAACTAAATCATCCCAGCCAACGCTTTGTCAAGCCAGGCCTCAAAAAACACTAAGGATGGAGATTCCACCACCTCCCTAGGTAACCCATTCCAGTGCTTCACCAGCCTCCTAGTGAAATAGAAATCATTCTTCTGAACTCTTACTTCAATTTTCCAGAAAAGAGAATAATAAAATATCAGTATCTACTAGGAATGGGTAAAACCAGACTTGCTTAGATTTGGAAAAACTTTCACAGTTAAGTTTTTACTTTGCAAGTCCAAAGTCAGGGGTGTTCAGATCCAGATCCATTTTATCTTAACCACCAAAGTTTCAGATGGTTGTAGATAATTTGTTTTGGTTCCTATCTAGATGGGCAAAAGTGGAGGCAGGTTTGATTTTGTAAATCCTTCTGGACTGCTTTTTACTTTGCAGCAGGAGGAGTGGTTTGAATCCAGATTGCATTTTATCTGAAGCCATTCCTCTGTGTCCCACATTTGCACTTTGCTATTTGTGACAAAGACGCAAAATGAGGGACACACAAAATAATTCAAGCAGAAAACTTAAAATGCTGAGAGGTTCATTCCTCCTGTGTAAATGGCTCGTTCTGTAACCACAGTTTCATGGTTCTTTATTTCTCACGTATATAGTTTTGAGCAATAAAAATGAGGAGACACCAAATTTGTGTTGAACTTTGGGAATAAAATGAGTGTCATCCTTACAATGTGCTTGAAAAGTATGTATGATTCACCCTATTTTAAGGAACTTTTTGTCTCCTCTATAATAGCTATCACCTTTATGTGGCTATCTGCAAAGGATGATAAGCCAAAGACATTGGTAGAGTTCATATCCACTATTTTTTTGTTTGATAGTTGATCTTCAGCTACCCCAATTTGGTTTTGGCCTAATCAATCACACCACATTGGGAAAAGTATACAAACAGCGTTTTCACAAAAATTCTTGTAACTTGCTTAGGCATTTAATTATATAAAATGTCATGCAATAAATAAATCCTCATTTAAATGATCTATGGAATAATGTGGCTTCATGCTGATTGTTCATACACTAAAATCCATGACATACAATCTTGTGACATTACTGCATGCTTATCCATACTACTCCCAAAGAAGAGGCTTTTAGTTACACTGTACAAAAATATGTAGTCACATTAAGGTTCCTAGAAGGTATAGGCCCGTATAGAAGGAACCCAGATGAAATAGTGTCTTTTCCATTTACAGCATCTTTCATACTTTGCTGCATTGCACTTCTGCCTTTGAGTGTAGAAGAAGGCTACAAGTCCAGGGCAGCCAGTTAATGGAACTGAAGCCAACACTTGTATTTATCTTGTCTCCCTTGTGTTTTGCCTATCTGACCTTTGAAGCAATGTATCTATATGTAGGCTGCTTTTTCACTTGAAAGAAAAGTCACTTTTCTGTAACTTTTCTAAACTCTTATTGTATAGTTTAGGAAAATCCAGCTTGATTTGGTGTCCTTCACAAATTCCTCATTTTTTGAATGTTTCATTCGAGCTGATTTCAGTAATATCCACACCATTTCTAAGAACATATTTCAAGAGAACTAGTCTCATCCTGAAATTTTCAGTGGTATTTGCCATCTAGAAAAACATTCTTTTTTCTTTTTTGAGTCATGTTCTGTAAGCCCCCTCCAACTTCCACTGAGCCCAATACCATTTTTCTCCTCATTCAAATATCTCTTCAAAACTAATTTTTCACAGAGCCATCTTTTGCTGATATCCTCACCAATAATGTCTCTAAGGGTACGTCTACACTGCAATAAACACTAATGGCTGGTCTACACTACAGAGTTTTGTCAACAAAAGTCAGCTTTTGTTGACAAAAGAGTGGAGGTATACACACTGAAATGCTCCTCCCACCGATGTAACTCCTCTGCTATACCGACAGAATAAAACCACTTCAATGAGAGGCGTAGGGCTTATGTCAGTGTAGCTGAGCGAAGCAGTGTCAGTATAGACATTGCATTCCTTACATTGGCTGTTGCCTGTCATTCTTGTCAATTTCGCGGCTCTGCTCCCCTGGAGAGCTGAGTGGCTGGACCCTGCTCCCAGCCCCAAGGTCTGGACCCTGTTTCTGGCTGGGAGCAGGCAGCCGGACCCCACTGCCAGCTGGGATTGATGGCTTCTCTGCCCACTCCCCCCTGGGAGCCAGGACAACCTTGTCAATTTCATGGCTGAGCCAAAATTGAGAAGGCTGCCAGGCTCCTGTGGGGGGGGAGGGAGTAGGGGGGATGGAAGGGGCAAGAAGCCAGGGCAGCTGGACCCTGGGACGAGAAGCCTCGGGCAGCTTCCCCTGGCTCCCAGCGGGATCGGGGAGTGGGGGAGGGCAGCCCTCTAGGAGTCCGGGAACTGTTAGAGGAGCTGAGACACTGGGTTCTCAGCCTCTTACAGTGCCCTCTGAGGTCGGTGGAAGCATTCCTGCAGAAGAGATGCATCACTGACCCAAGGAGGGTAATGTGGACATCTGTCACCGCAGTAATTAATGCAGTGGTTATAAGTCAACCTAACATAGGTTGACTTATCTTTGTAGTGTAGACAAACCTTAGGCTTAAGGGCTCAGGCTGCAGGGCTATAAAATAGCAGTGTAGACTTTTGGCCTTGGGCTGGAACCCAGGATCAAGCCTGTGTCTGAAAGTCTACACTGCTAGTGTATAGCTATTTTATAGGCCCTGTGACCCCAAGCCCTGTGAGTCTGAGCCAGCTAACCTGGGCCAGCCCCAGCTATGCTGCAGGTCTTTCATTGCCATGTAGACATACCTTATCTATCTATATAGAGCAGGGCTTTTGTTAACGCTGTTGTTATCTATGGCCAGATTTCAAGCACACAGCATCCGGGGTTGGGACCAGATTTTCAAAAGATCTCCGCTCTTATTTAGGCAACAAAATAAGGAGCATTTTGTCTTCTCAACTCCAATCCTCTCTTACTGTGACATTTAGAGATACATTTGGAAAACTGTTCAATACATTAGAGACTCTGAGTTCCTTTGAAAATCTAGATGCTTATTTTGGGGCCTAAATGGGATTGTCTACAATTGGTAATTTACCTAAATACTTATTCCAGATAATTCTGGAATAATTCCCCATGTTATTGATTAAGATAAATTAGAATAAGCATTCTTATTCCAGAATAAGAGTGTCCACATGGTGAGTTATTCCAGCATAGTTATTCCAGAATAGCTATTTTAGTTTTTCATGTGTAGATGAGCCCTAAACCATTGTGACAAATAAAGTGATCTCTTAATATCATTTAAAACCAGTGCAATATGTACTGAATTGATCTTTCCATATTGAGCACTATGCAAACATCCTGGTCTGAATTCAGACTAAGAGAGAGTTTTAGTCGCAGCAGGATAATAAGCAGAGAGAAAATAAGGGCTTTGAATGTTGTGTATTACTTGGGCCTTTTAAATAAGCAATAATTAAAACCATTTAGCTTCCTCTTTTCTTTTAGCATAACCAATACACTGCCAAAAACAAACATTAGAAAATTTGCATATGATGTGCACAGAGAAAGGTAAAATTATTCCTTATCCTTTCTAATTACTAGCCCCTATCTCCTATTCATTTATCTCCATTGTATGAGTGCCTAGTCTCCAGTCCCTTGGATGTTTTCCTTAATGAACTGCTGGCCTTCTTGATACTGCATATAAAGGGAGAGTGTTGCTGGGTTTTGTTCATTATCCCTTTTTTTGTTTAAATTGGAGGGACATTTTAAAAACCATCTCTTGTTAGTTCTCTGCCTTTTAATATAATATGTTTATATATAAGATAACTCTATTCATTGACCATGATAGGAGATTGTTACCTTTCCTTTGCTGACTGTCTTTATCTGTCTTTCTATTCTCTAAACTGCCTGAAATTAAATTTTTCTGAGTCTCACTGGTGACAGCAATATTCAGAGACATACAAACTTCCATTGTCATAACCTAGAATTGCATGCAATAACTTTTGGGTGGTTCAGAGAATGGCAGATGGTTGATAAAAGCAGCAGAATTTTCCACATCTTTGTTAATGGCTGAGAAGATATTTGCAAATGCACAATTCTTTTTCATCCTCTCTATTTATTCCTGTGCTATTGGTAAAGAAATATTGGTGACACAAATAGGCAAAAACTAGATACCTGCCTGCCAGTAGTGCAGGGGCTACATGGTTGACAGAGAGATCTGGTGATTAGTGTTATACTGTTGCTGAACTCCAATTGGCTAGGAACATATATATTTTGAAAGAAGTACAGTACTAATTTCATAACACTGAATGGACTATCATCTGCCAACCACCTTTTCTGTCTTTCAAATCCCTCCTCTTCAAGCAATCCCTCCTCAACAGTGATTCTCCCACCGTCTCTTTCCTGAACACAGTTGTCTTTGTGCTTTCTCTTGTGCTTATTTTTCTTGCCAGCTTTTGAACACATTACTCACACTGGTAAGCAGTTACTCTCACAAGTAGTTCCATTGATGTCAGTAGGACTGCCCTGTGAGTAACTGTTCACCAATCCGAATAAGGGGTTCACAAACTGGCCTTTGGATTTTAACCTCTGCAGTCCAAGTAGCATACCTGGTAAAACACAATGCACAGTTGTAGTACTAATTTTATAAGGGGCACAATTCAGCCACCCTTACTTGTACTGCAAAATTTCTGGGTCTTTACAAAGTCAGGTACCACTCAATGTAAGGAGGTTAAAATTTGCTCCTAAATATTTATTAATAACAAACGAAATCTTTTTGAAAAGAAGTTCAGATTTTAACAATTATAAGTTTTACATTATTTTGTAAGTTTCTAGTTTTCACTTGCTTTACAAGGGTTTGTTTCTTTGTGACACAGAGAAACAGACCTTAGCTGGTCCTCTCAGTGATTCTATTGTGTGCTTTCCTTAACAGAGTGATAGCGTATTTGTTGTTATAAGAAGGAGTCTTTTATTATCCATCTTTCAGATCAAACGTAAAACTGAGGTGAGGCCTGCTTTTGATAGTTAAAGATTCTCTTGCACTCTTCATGAAAACCCCCAGGGTTCTGTGCCAGATCTCAATCTGAGTTAGCAGTAATGATCATTAATAATTTATACTTATAACAGAGAGAGGTAGACTGCTAGAGACAGAGAGGAAGTGACTCTTAACAGCTTTAGTGCTACAATCAGACCAAACCCATACTGAAATCAGTCCAAGATGTTGAAATGATGAATAACTGGTGTTAGTAATAATAAAATGTAATACATTATTTTGCTTTGTTATGAAATAATGTCCCCATGCCAGCTGTGCAGAGTGAACGCATTATATCCTTTTAACTCATGGAGCCTCAGGTCTCTGAGGGTATGTCTATATTGACGGCGGCACCGTTGGCGCCGTCGTATCGATTCTGCGGGATCGATTGAGTGGCAATGGAGACTTGCTCAATTGATCTGGAAGTCAACACAGTTAATCTACCCCCACAAAAAGAGTAACGCTGCGTAGACAGGAGGACATTTCCCGTTGGCACAGCGTTGTGGGGACGCCGCGGTAGGTAGAAGTTAGGAAGTCGACCGGAGATACTCAAGCTATGCCAAGTTTCGCTGGAAGCGTAAACCAGGCCTAAGTGACACTGTGACAGAAAAGGAACAATCATTATCCCATTTTGTATAGGCCTTGCTGTCCTAAACTGATTCTCCCTATCGAAGTTCAGCCCTGATTCGTATTTCAAGGTGTGACAGTGGAAGCACTTAGATTTAGGCATGAAGAATGTCCTAAGCTAAGCCAAAATGGCAGCTGACATTTTTAGAGTTCGTGGACAAGCTGTGGTGAGCTGGAAGCTTCTTGGGTGGTTGACTGTGATTTACAACATTGTTTGAAAATCCACAGTGGAGTCGACCACCCAGCTTATGTCAGAGCTGAATCTGGCCCCCTTTACTGGCTTAAAAGGGAGAAGATTTAAATAAAATCCCTACCTGCCTAGCCTGTTCTCACTTTCTATGCTGCATTGATATTTTGCTTTTATGACTGTGTTTTGGGGTTTTACCCAGACCAGTAAGGAGTTGTTTCACTGCCTGCCCCACCATGCTGCTGTGGCTCACAGCCCTGACCCCAACAGCCAGGAGATCACACCCTGGCTTTCACCACCCAGTTTCTTTTTGCAAAGTGATCCCAGTGCCCTCCCAGTACCAAATTTCCCCAGAATCGTCTGCCAATGTGACAATCTGCTTGGGTTCCCAGAACTGTGAGTTTACCCTCTCAGCCTCACCAAGTGAGAGTTTTGCTGCTGCTGAGCTGTATGACAACTCCCTGACTGCCTTGCCAATGAACTCTTCAGGACTCTGCCAGTCCAAACCTTGCCTTGTAGGTAACAAACAATGAACCTCAACCCTCCTCAATTCCCCAGCGATGTCTCCCTCTGGTGTCACTGTCTCCTGGAACACTCATAGATGTTATTTAGTTTGTTGTACCTTTAAAGACACAGTAACAGCTGCTCATTAATTAAACTGAGGTTTGACAATCTTATTTCAATCACAGCCCTTAATTGGTTTATAATAAAAGTAAAACAAATTAAACAAAAGGACATAGGATTAAGTGATACCAAGTATAAGGAATTAAGATAGAAGGGGTTACAAGCCAATAAAAGTAAAAGCACACTTCCAAGACTAAACATTAATTTAAGCCAGTTACAATCTTTGCCTAAGTGGGTTTCTTACCTGTATTCAGTTCCCGGAGACTTCAGCCCCCTTGATTGAAGAAGCCAGTGATTTCAAGAGCTCCAGCCCCTTGAATCTCCCAAGTGATGGACAATTATGGTGTTCTCTCTCCTTTCTTTTTACAGTCCAGTAAACCTTTGAAATGCGTTGTTTGAAAAGTAAGCCCAGACCAAGCTTCTCTCTCCTGCCAGGGTGTAGATGCCATGCTGTCTTCCCAAAGTTCACTGACTGTGCTTCAAAAGGCCAGAAAGCTTTCTGGGGGTGCAGTCTCCATCCCCTGGCTGATTCATATGTAAATGGGGCTTCCATGGTTTTGATTCCACACTGCTTAATTTACACTGGAGACAGGTAGATAGCTAACTTCCTTAAGAACATAAGATTGGCCATGCTGGGTCAAACCAATGGTCCATCTAGCCCAGTAGCCTATCTTCTGATAGTGGCCAATGCCAGGTGCTTCAGAGGAAATGAATAGAACAGGTAACCATCAAGTGATTCCTTCCTATCTGTGAGAAAACCAGTTTCTCCCTGTGTTTGTTCACAGACTTTAGGCATAATGTCAGTGAGTGTCCATAATTCCTCATACAGTGTTAATGCATAATCACAATGATATTAATCACTAGTGTGACATAGGCTTTCATAAAAGATACACTTCTTTAATACAGTAATATTGTATACAATTAGTCAATGCAATTGCTTATCAGGTTCAGACCTCCCTGCTTAGTGCTTGAGGTTCAGACCTCCTGTTTTTATAGTTAAAAAGCTATCTCCCCCAATCATTAGTTTGATGACTTTGTTTAGCCTTTATGTAAATGTACCTCCATTGGCTTGTCAGGCAAGCAAATACATGTTCCTTTGTCTAAGACAGACTGGGCTTATGCATTGCTTGCCAAACACACTTTAAGAATGTAATTCTAGCACACAGTCATAAATAACTCTCTGTACACAACCCATACATACATCACACAAGAATATTAATGATCAGTGAGTTATTAGTTTTCCTACAATGTATTATATGCTACCTTATGGATACATATCATGGCAACATGTGTTAGGTGCAATAAGTATGTCAGGCCTGACAAAAATGCTGAGAGAATGGTAAACCACCAATGTGCCTCTGTGTCACAATGACCCCATCTCTCTCTCCTATATAACTAGCTGTTACAAGTGTGACACTCTGATAACTTATATTATTGTTACATACAACTAGCTCATTTGCTTTTTTATAAGACCCGGCAGAAAGTTTGTGTTGTTTTCCTCCTCAGAGGGTCAATAATCCTGAGATTGCAACAGTGTTAAACAATGAGACAGCATGCATAAATGTTACATCCTGAAGACTGTTCAGTATATGATCGTTTACCGTAAACTCATGCAATAGCCAATCATATTATACACATCAACTTCTTCATTGCCTTGACTGCAATCAACAGCAGGTATCCAGCCCTCCGATATCATACAATCTCTAGAATGTCGAGGGTTTTATTGAACACTTAAGAAATTCATACTCACACTGGCCAGATGTCCACATATTTCCAGTGAAGACATTCAGAATGTGTGTGTAACAACATATATATTATCTTTGGCTAGGATTTGCAAAGGTCCATAAGGGAGTTAGCTGCCCAACTCTCATTTAAATTCAGTGGGTGCCTAACTTTCTTATGTGCCTTTGAAAATGTTTTTGTTTACACCACGGGCCTGATTTTTTAAGCTCTCCATGTTCGGAACTCCCAGAGGGTGAGTTCTGTGCATGTTGGGCTTGGAGGAACAGGCCAAAGGAAGCTTAGTGTGTCTCAAAGTTAATATTGACCTCTGCTTCACCTCACTCAATATTTCCTCTCAGGTCAATATGTGTGCCTCAGTAGAAGTTAATCATCCAGTTTCATAGTATCATTTTGTTAAACAAACTTTATCTGAAGTAATTATTTATTAGTGAGTCTTTCTCCCGTAGAGAACTCATTCACCTAAAGAGATTAAATCATTTTCTGTACAATCAGTCCATTTCCCCCAACTTACGCCCCCTTCACCACCATATCTCAAACAAGAGTTGGACCTTGTATTTTTAATGAGCTTCCAGCATTGTGCAAACATATTTTTAATTGAAGCCTGATAATTTGAGTTTGTGTATCACACAAACACACATACACAGGGAGTTTTCTGTTAACAAATGTTCTTGTAAACAGTGACATTTATTTAATTAGTCATCACTACCTGTAAAAATCTGGTTAAATTGTGTTATGTCTACGCACCATTAAAATTAATTTCTCTTCTCGTATTTCCATCTTGCTGCTTTATATTGCTCATTGTATTCTAGTTAATTATACACCTACATGCAACACCAGATACAAAGGAAAAGACACTCCATATACTACAGCATTATTGATTTTATAGAAGTTCATAAACTTTTAAAATCAGATGTGATCATTATGATCATCTAATCTGAGCTACATTACACAGACCATTGAATTTCACCAGGTGATTCCTACATCAAGTCCATAATGAAGACTGTAAATTGCAATAGGAAAGTGCTGGCTTCTTGGTAACTTAGGGTTAAAGTCCTGGGGAAAAGACACCATACTAGCAACCCTCTCAGGCTAAGCATGATCCGTACTTCTTTGCTGTTTTGCCACACATTCTCCCATCTTCTCTTCTCTTCAGTCATCTTTCTTTTTTCATTTCCATATCTTCTGCTTCATCAACAATTCATTCTTGGATGATGGGATATGGTATTCTTCCTGATCAGAGTGTGATGTCATAAGAAGCTCAGCCTATTATCACCCTTCCTTTCTTCCTCTTTTTTTTTTTTTTTTTGACCCTTCTCCTCGCTTCTCAGTGGGATGATGATGATGCTGGAGGTAAATAAGCCATGTTCATCCTGCCCCTTTACCTTCTTTTCTCAATCCCCTCTCCTGCCTTAGTAAATTTCTCCCGTTACTCTCCTCCCCCTCTCTCTATAATTCATGTGCAGGTTAGTAAACCTTTAAATCCCCAAATATTATTGAAAAAAAATAAATCCCTGAGCCAAACGGCTCTGATGGCAGTAACATCAACTGAGATATGAGACTCTGATGACACCCATTTACCTGTATCAAATTACAGTTGATCATAGCTCACTGCACAGAAAGAACTAAATCCTGAGGTTCTGGTTTTTAGAGTTTTTTTACTCAGTCCTTAATCAGGCAAACTCACATTGATTTCAGAGGGAATTTTTACATGAACAAGGACTGAATAAAAACTGAGTAATGAGTTTAAACCTGACCCCCATCTCCTCACATTCAGATAGGATGTAAACACAAACTTTCTAACATACCATCAATAGGAGCTATGATGTAATTTTTTCAGCAACTGTAGAATAATGTAGCTGGTATTAAACTGACACAACCTTAAAAGTTTGGGGAATAGTATTACATGAAATATAAATAAAACTTCTCAGCTTGTGGAAGAGATGTGTATCAAGTACTGATGTTTGAATAAATATTATTTAGTTTAAAGATAGTTACGTGATGGAAATATTGCTTCACAGAGATGGTGTCATTGCCATTACTGTTACCTTGTTTAGATAGCACTGGCATTTTATAAATGTGCCGGAATGATGTTTACATAAGGGACTTGTTCTACTAATTGTTTGAATTTTGTTACTCATGCTCTCTCTCTAACTATATAATCTATCTCTATATCTATCTACCTATCTGTCTCTTCTTACTTATCACTTTAATTTCTCATATTCCAGTTCAGGACAGCATTAAAACATGTTCTTAACTTTAACCACACAAGTAGTCTGATCTGATCCATTGTCTTCAGTGGTAATACTCAAGTACTTAAAATGATGTACATGCTTAAGCACTTTCCCAGACTGAGGCATAACTGAATTATGCATCTTAAACAAAGAGACCTTCTAACTTATTATCACATGACTTGTGGTTGCCTCATGCAAAGCTCTCCCTTTGCAAAACTGGGTTGGCCGGTTTACAGAAAAAAATTCACTCACAAACTTAAGGGAAAGGAATTTAATGTTAAGAAGGATGGAAATGGCCTTCAGGAGAATATCCAGGGATTCTTTACCCAGAACATGGTTCAACAAAGTGTTCAAGGATGACTGTCTGATTAACAGCAAAATCTTAGCTGTGCTCAGGTGAACAGACCATCTTTGTTGAACAAAGTGCGTATTCAAAATGAATGCAGGGAAATCTAGATTAGGAAGATGTACAGGTCTGAGATTTAGAAGCATGATACTGGTTTATTACAGAGTTTCTTTGTTGGGAACCAATGTTGTGAAAGTTTATAAATCGTGTTAAAAATCCAATTTCTCTAGCAAATATTTAGATTAATACCCATATGTTATAGAAGATACAGAGAGCAAAATTTGTTCCTGCTTTAACACCAGATGAAATCTGCTGAGTTACACCAAGGATGCATTTGGCCCAACTCATTTCATGTGATGTTTTCCATTTTGGTGAACCATGATATTTGGAGTCCTGTGTCACCTTAAAGACTAACACATTTATTTGGGCATAAGCTTTCATGGGCAGAAACCCACTTACTCGGATGCATCACAAAAGCTTATGCCCAAATAAATTTGTTAGTCTTTAAGGTGCCACAGGACTATCGCTGTTTTGCTAAAAACAGACTAACATGGTTACCCCTCTGGAACTCAGATATTTGGGTCTATCAGTCAGTCTCCGTAAGGGCAAGGGAGGAAGGAAGTGCTCCTTTCTTTTCCTGATGATGATGTATCTCTCTGCTAACAAAAGTATATTGACTAAACAGTTATTCAGGCCTGACTGTGTTTCCCCAACTACTTCACCCTAGAATTGCTTCTGCCACACTGGATATTTCTCTGGGATTGGATAAGATTTTCCAGTTTAGACTGTATCTTGTCAAAATTAGCCAATGTTGGTTTGCATTCCCTATAGTACATGAAGACAATTCAGAGTCAATATTTTGTCTAATTTATCGGTTTCCAGTAGCATTGAAAGAGGATTTTGTATTCTAGCACCATAAGATTTGAAAATAAGGAACTCTTTGTCACATAATTGGGAAAAATGGGTGCCAGTTAATAATTGCATTGTAGGACTTTTCTCTAGTTTCCCATATAAGTATGTGTTGTGTCATTTTTTAATCCAAGGCATAAACAGAATTCACAAGATGCCATGGCTGTTGGACTTGTTTTCATGGTACAGTGAAATATTTTGTGCTTAGCTTATTTTTATTTTTCTCTGAAAGCTTCTATTGGGGTACAATTCAAGGTTGTTTTTTGGATGCTGTAGTAAAACTGCCAGAACAGATTAAAGGATTTAAAAGAGACCATAATGTAATAAAGAATTCAGTTTTTTACTTTCAGATTAATTGTTACTCATTACAGGTGTCATCTAGCATCTCCTGGTATATCCCAGTTCATTTTGCCTCTAACCTTCACATTTGCCTGAGGTTCTAAATCAAAAGGACGTATTTTTGCAGATGGCATTAGGCCATGCTTCATTTCTGGTCAAATAACACAATAATGATGTGACTTATTCATCCATAAAAATTTGTAGACGTGCACCAAACATCTGCACATAATGAATCCATTCATGCAAAGAAAGCTAAGTGCCTTGTTTATCACACTGGATCTGCAAGAATTACTCGTTTTCCTCAGACAGCTTCGAAGTTTTGCTGCTACAGGAGGCAACAGCCCACACCCCATTAATTGTATGAGCCAAGGTGCAAAAGCTCATTCTCACTGCACTTGTGAATGCCTGCCCTGTTTTGGTGGTAGGAAGAAGTTAGCCAGGGTACCCTGAGAAGGTGCCAAGGAGAGGGTATATTGAATAGAGATCTGAGATTTGGCTATGAAGAAATTGCTAGAGTTTGGTGATAGTGGTGCCAGATTGCAGGGAATAGCAGATGAAGTTGGCAACTTGGGCAATGTTGGTCAATGGCAAGTTCAGTTAAGGGGTGAACGGAAGAAGGAAAATGAGAAGTAGTTGAGAGGTAGGTGGGATCAAAGGTGGGTTTTATGAGGATGGGGTAGACCACAACATGCTTGTATTTTGAGTACGACTTCCCTGGTTGTACTGAATTGCTGCCTTATGTTGGCAGCAAAATGAATAGATTTAATATTGCATTTCTCCATCATTTCTTAACAAATGGGCAATGGAATCCTGTTCCTTTGAGGTGCTGCTGAGCACCCTTAACTCTCACTGAAGTCAGCACCTCCTGGGATTGGGCCCGAAAAGAACAAGGAACAGTCTTCTTTATGTCATGTGACAGCTCCACCCTCTGGCATGGAAGAACGGTACAACACTGAGCTCTGTAATGTGGACCAATGGCAGGTGGAACTTAATTTCTCTTTGCTGCAGTCTCTGTTGTAGCCCGCATTGTGCTCGGCTATTAAATCCAGTATGGCTAGAGAGAATTTCCATATATTAAAGAGATTTGTAATTGTGAGGATTTCACACAATTACAGCTCCTCAGATGAATTATAGCAATATCTTTGTGCTGACAGAATGCACTGAAAATGGTCTCATTCTCCCTGCTGCCAAAATTCATTGTTAGGATTTCAGTGAATTGACAGCTTCTTCATAAGTGGGACGGGAGCAAGGTTCAGATGGCAGTAAAGACTGAGAATCACTGTTGTTACTGTATTAACCCTACTTTCTGCACTGCAGCAGACATGGCATACCCAGATGCATACCCAGATTTAAAACCGAGAATGGATGGAAAAAGAAGGGCTGTAAAAGCAATCTTTGGTATGGTGTGACTACAAGTGTTCGGTGTGCAAGTGGGACACAGTCTGCAGCCTCCTTTCAGAGACTAAGATAATTAACGGCCTCAGTTTTGAAAAGTGGCTAGTAGTGATTTTGTGTGTCTCAGTTTTAAGACACAATTAAACTGATTTTCAGAGGCCAGGTCCCGACACCTCTAAAAATCAGGCCCTGTTAAGGTATCTCAGGTTGGGCACTCAAAATCACTAGTCATTTTTGAAAACTGAGGCCAATGTCCCCATTAGTTCTGAGCCCAACAGTCACTTCCAGCATGGTAATTCACAGCACAAATAGGAAAACTGGGTCAGATACAGACTAAAGAGATTACAATTGCATGAGATTACGATACATTGTGAGGCATCACTATTGTCCAGCAATTTATTATTTGAAAAGAGGGAGAGAGTGTTGCAAGTCCAGGCTGCGTTGGTAAGCATCAGTAACAATGGGAAGCATACTGTTTTAAGCAAGGTTAGATGTGAGACCAACGTAAACCCCTCTGCATTTCATCTGGCTTTGAGAGCTTTTAGATCAGTCACTCTCTTGAATTGAAAGATACTCTGCACCAGGTCAGAAAATTGTCATAGGGAGGTACGGCACATGGCAAATTGTTTAATTATCAGACAAGATGCCCAGTAATAAAGCATTATAAACTGTCACGGCTTGAGAAAACGGTCAAGTGGCTATTGATGGTTCCATCCTCTCAAAACTAGGGACTTCTTAGCCACATATACTGGTTTTCTCTATATGCAAACCCCAAGGAAAAGAAAACAAATAGTAGAAAAAACAGTACAATTTTTGCTTGGGATTTGTTAAAGCTGTTTGAACTGATGTATTATTAATTAAAAATATTGAAATATCTAGCATCCTGTGGCCTTCAAGAGCCTTTGCTGAAAACCATCAGCTTCAGCACGACCAGCTTATCATCTGCAATGTGTGAAGCAGTTATTATTTTATATTGGATGACATTAGCATCTAGAGCTCCCACCAAAACCCTTGTATTGTGCTAGATGCTGTACAAGCACGTACAGGAAGACACTCCCTGCCCTGAAGAACTTACAGTTTGAATGGCCAAGACAGGGTAGGCAGGGAAACCAGGGCACAGAGAAGTGACATGACTTGCCCAAGGTCTCACAGCCAGTCAGTGGTGGAACCAGGAACTGCACAGTTCTCCTGATTCTCAGTCTAGAGTTTTATCTATTACCATGCTGCCTCTGATGCAGATTTCATAGAATCATAGAATCATAGAGTTGGAAGGGATCTCAGGAGGTCATCTAGTCCAACCCCTGTTCAAAGCAGGACTAACCTCAGTTAAATAATCCCAGTGAGGGTTTTGTCAAGCCGCAGCTTAAAAACCTCTAAAGATGGAGATTCCACCACCTCCCTAGATTTGGCTGAAGCCATTTATGCAAGAGTAAAAGAAATATAATATACTATAAAATATATATATTTGTTTTCTGTTCACAACCAGTATTTTAAAAATAAAAGCCTGCTCGCTGAATACCACCAACTTATTTTTAAAGCTATTGTTTCTTTTTTCCAAACAACATCAGTCTGAGCAGAGTCCATAAACTGCGGTTCTGTTTGAACATTTAGGAATTTATCTGTGTTTTTCTGATAAAATAGTGAATCTGGGAAGTCTTAAAGACATGCTTTTTTAACACAGAGTTCTACTATTATACAGCTTATGCCAGATTTAGGAAGCTGTATCATCTTCCCCAGCAGTAACAGCAAATAATTTATACAGGTATACCACATGCTCATGTATTACAAATAGAATAATTATGTGCACTTGACTTAACAAGTAGGGCTGAGGATCCGTTGGAGAGAATTTCGTCCCATATTCTGTGTTAGGATACTTGCTGCCACTCTCTTTATTTGCAATTTCTTGTGTAGGGTGACCAGATAGCAAGTGCGAAAAATCAGGATGGGGAGGGGGGTAATAGGCACCTATGTAAGAAAAATCCCTGAATATCAGGACTGTCCCTATAAAATCAGACGTCTGGTCACCCTATTCTTGTGATGGCTTATTATCCCTATTTATGAAGAGGTGGTAGCTTTTCAGTCATTGAGAGTATAACAAGCTTCAAATATAAAACCCATTTTTAAATTTATTTTTGTGACAAGTCATTTAAAAAAACCAACAACTTTGATTTGAAATATTTGACCGATTTCGTCTGTGTGTAGTGTTCAATGCATGCCAAGAAACTCACCTGTTTTGAGAGTGGCCTTGGAATACTCCTCAGATGGCCATAACATATGGTCCCCTAGTTAATCGGTCATGTATAATGGATATAAGGGCACTCGTAATGCTTGCCCATCCCCTTCACTTTTAGGGGCCAAATCCAGGGAAAAGCACAGCATGGCTGTGCCAAACAGAACTTGGAGTTATTCTCCAGTGCCCAGAGAGTATAAAAGGACAGCAAATCACTAGAACAGTATAGAACAGTATGTAACTCTGCTCGTGCCATTCCCAGTAAGTCCACACCCTTGCTGAATTTTCTTTTGTAGAAAGTGATGTAAAGTCTGTAAGGGGGTGGCTTACTCTTAAGGGTTGAAGGCCTGGGGCCAGCTAACCCTGATTACTAAAGGAACTGCTCCAGCCCATTTTACCATGTTAATAGCCTGGATGGGGACTGATGGAGGGCAGCTGATTCCCTTGGGAGATGTCGAGAGGTGGGAGGTTCAGAAAACTGTACGGAGCAGGAAAAGCCCCTGAGGGAAGACCATGATTACTAGGGGAGTTGAATAGTAAGAGCTAGGAGGCCGAACTCCAGCCAGGAGTGTCTCTGAATTAGGACTCAGCTCTGGGAGAGAGATGTTGAATAGGGACTGGGGCCTGAAGAGCCAAACTCCAACTTGAAGGGGTTTTGAACTGGAATGCAGCCCTGGGAAGAAAGGCTGGGGACCCCCCTACCTAAGGGGAAAAAGACACTGGGGTTAGGGGCTGGCAAGCTAGTGTATATCCAGAGCACTAAATAAATTGGACTCCTAGAAGGGGGGTGATTTTTGGACTGAGTGAGCTGTAAGGAGTTCTGAAGAAGGGGGAACAGGTAGCTTGCCTCAAAGAGACCTGTGGCTATGAGGAGGTGCTCAGGAGACTGCAGGCCCTGTTACAAGTATTATTAACACAGGTGTGTGTTTGCTTACATTAGCTCACTGTCCTTGTTTACAGGATGTTACACTCTTTGCAAACAATTAAGCTCAAGGTTAGCTATAGTTGGAGAAAAAGAAATTGTAATTCAACAAATTGGTTAATGATTTTTGTTGGGTGTCATTCTGGGCCCCTTTGTGCTCCTGCTGATTTCCTGCTGAAGCTAGAGGCTCACTCTTGTTCCAACTAATATTGAAAGGCAATTTTTTTGCACTGGCTTCAGCATAAATAGGAAGACAGATTATAAATGTGTGTAAACATCCTGTTCTGTATTGGCTCACACAATTTAGAAAAAACATAAAAGAGTTCTTCGACAGTAGTTAGCTGTACCTCTCTTGGTAGAGACCTGTGACTTGGAGCTCTAAGACCAGGGTTTGAGTTCCAGATCTACAGATGTGTGTGGTTTATTTTGGAGATGTGGTAGTATCTCTCCATCTTAAAGGTTGCAGTCTCTGTCCTGGTAAAAATGAGGGAATACTGCCTGCATCACCCAAACTGGAAGTAACCAAATGGCATTGAGCTGGAATTGTTCCTGCACTACCTTCTCTTTGCAGTCCCATTGTAGGTGCATGTTGTGTTGGAGAGGGACGTGGCTGGAGCATGCTGCACCTTGGCTTTGGAAGCTGTTGTGCGGTACTAGACAGAGAATCAGGATCTCTCTCTCACACTCATGCACACAACCACACACCTCTGCTATACTATGTAGATCTTTTCCATAGTAGAGAATCTTGTCTATATGTTTGAAAATGTGGCCCAATAATTCTCCCAGTAATCTTAGTTTTTGAATACGTATATTCTCAAAGTAGAGATTGGTGTTTTACACGTTCTGTATGTGCAAAGAATGGGTTCCCTCCTGATATTATATAAATATAATATATAACCAGAGGAAATTGAATGCACTTCTGAGTTTCCTTCCTTAGGGATGATCACCCTCACCAGATTCAACCCTTCTTACTGTCAGGAATTTCACAACCTGTGTGGTGGTTATATATAAAACAAAGGCCTGAGAGCTTGGTGGATTGCACATTCTAATCTAGTTTTGCTCATGAACTCCTGTTGTCCTTGCTGCCCTTGATACCAACTAATGGGTAAAAATGGAGAACCCTAATGAAAACCAGATATTGTCTTGATCTGTGCTTGCCTGAATAAAACAAACACAAAACGTAAACTAAGTCCTGAAAATAAACTGTGTATTTTAGTGCTGCTGACTTGTTATATCATTCTCTGCTGCCACAGTACAATTGAGCATGTGTACAAAATGTATTTTTAAATACTCCCCAAATCGAAGAGTCTTTGAAACAGCTTCAGAGATGAAAGAAATCAGAGCTAGAATACTGAGACAATGTCTGAGCCTGTATGTGCTTGCACATTTGTACACACACGCTTACTTTGTTGCTCAGTCCATGATTACAGCAGCTAGCCCTTTGAGCTAGATATTTTATCTAACCAGCCTGCTCTTGCAGTAGCCTCTCTCTTTTTTGAGACTTTTTTAACACGCCTCTTTTAAAACAATTTGTTCATTAATGCAGCAATAATCATGAAAATAGGTCACAGCCCTTTTGGAGTTAAGCTGGTATGTCCCCACAGAGAACAGCGCTTAACTATCAATAGCGTAACCGGGAAAACTCGGCAGTTATTTCCTTGTTTTCTGCAGCTCAATGAGGAGTTGTTCGATGCAGACCCCATTGCACTCAGGATGAATGGTGGTGATTGTGAGAAAATGATCTCCTATTAATGCAAGATGTCACAGTGAGAACAAAGACTAGTTTTTATCATGATGTGATGAGCTCACCCTAACCCCAGTTTGGGAGACTTTGATGCTGGGTCCAGGTGCCAGCTTTTGCATATGTGACATGCCGGAGAAAACTTTATAAAATGTTAAGTGGCATTAAACATTGATTCATGGCATTTGAATCCAAAGGTCATATGGGGTGAGATGATAATTATGACATTTTGCATGCTATTTCCCTCTGAAACCCCCACCCCTTACCAACAATGTAATCTTTAACAGAGCTATGACAATCACATTCTAATTTAGGAAAGAAAGAAAGAAAGAAAGAAACCTATCACAATATAGTAAAAAACCAAAAAAGTTAGTTTTTTTTAAAATTGCAAAATGCTTCAGTTTTTAACTGCATAAACATCTGTAAAGGCTCGAGTGTATTTCAGATTAAAAGGCTGCTGCCAACTTTTCCACACCACACATCCTCCTGTTCTTACCTTGGGATTTTGTTGTTTTCTCAGGAAGGTCCTGGCATGAAATGCTGTGAAGTTCTGATGTGTCATTCCCTTGCTCATATGATCACTCATGTATCAGAGCAGCAGTGGGAAGGAGCAGAACTTACCGGCTGTTCTGAGCTGCTGGTTGCTGTGGACTCAGCAATAATTTTTAAAAAAATATAATTTATGTGTATTTACAGTAGAATTGATCAAAAACAGGACAATAAATGTCTTCAATATATACAGCTGCAAACTAAAAGAAGATTAGATATGACCCACTTCACTAGTGTCCTACTAACGAAAGCATAAGATACAGCTGTTGTTTTAAAAAGCTAAGATAGTACTATTTTTTGCAATATCAACCATTATATGTACAGGGAAAAGCTCTGTCTTCAGCAGGTTAGCTTACCTAGTGGTTCAAAGGTAAGAACACTTTATAAATACTTTGAACTATATTTGAGCCCTGTAATATTCCCCAAAAGTCAGTGGGCTTGATCTCTGCCAGCCAGTAGGAGGAGCAAATTCCAGAATTGAAGGCTCCTTAAGGCTCAAATCTGGAAGCTGTTAGCTCCAGTGTCCGGCTTATTTCACTGTCGGAGAAAGCACTGAGAGGCGAGTTCTCTGACACTCATAACTCAAACCTAAACTAAAGAGCCAAAATACCCTGAATTGCACCCACATAGACTTTGGAACCTAATACCATTTTTGAAGAACAGAGGTAATGTGTTCCCTTTGCAAAACTCAACTAAGTAGGTAGCTAAATTCTGCAGTAGTTTAGCTGTGAGAGGTCTTCAGGTATCAAGGAAAACGTGTTGCAGTAATCTATTTGAAGACAAAGGTCCTAGCCAAGTGAAGATGGAAAAAGTAAGTATTGGCTACTTCTGTAGTCTGGAGGGCTAGAAGGAGCCTGGGATTCAACAGGACTCCTAGAGTTCAAAACTTGATAATCCTATTTACAAACCAGGAGGTGGGCGGGCGTCAGCCCGCCCACCGCTCAAGGCTCCTCCCCCAGCCTAAGGGGAGGAACCACTAGACCTAGAATGTAACTAATTGCTTGGGACAACAAATGTAAAAAACAGGAAAGGGCGTGAGGGTCAGAGGTATAAACGAAGGGAACCGGAAGGGGACACCGAGCAGAGAGCCCTGGACAGCGCCCACCGCTCCCGGAAGGTGTCGATGGAGCCAGTGGACGCTGCCCAGGAGAACTCTGCCCGGACACATGAACAAAGAAGGGAACGGAAAAAGGCATACCTGCTTAGTTGTGCAGTTTGACATTGCTGCCACTACTTCAAATTGCTTTTCCCAGTCCACCATCATCAACTCTGTCTTATCTGGAATGAAACTTCAGACAGCTACTTTTATCTGAACCTCTTCCTTAACCAGATGCTGGGAAAGTAAGTCAGCAAGGTCTGATGAAAGAAACATAATGCTAATGAGTGTTATCACTAGTGCCGGTCGGGAATTTTTTGACGAAACTATTTTTTGTTGGAAAACACTGATTTGTCAAAACTGAAGCTTTTCATGGGATTGCACCAATTCTGACACAACTTTCTAAGGTCCAGGATGGTTGACGGACAGAGACAGAGAGAACAAGAGCCTAGAATAGCCAGTAGCTAGGTGGCCAGGGCACTTACATGGGAAATGGGAGACCCAACTCCTTGCTCTGCTTGATTCAGAGCAGGGACTTGAGTCTTCCACCTCTATGTGAGTGCCTTGACCACTGGGGTATGGTTACTCTGAGGTGTCTCTCTCTTGTTTTTAGTCAAAAACTTTCCCATACAGCATAATAACGATACTTCACCCCAAACTATCTCTCTAGTGGCCTTGTGTACATATCAAATAGGAGGATTGACAGACAAGATCCTTCTTGTATCCTTCATTAGAGAGTCCTCTCAGTTGAGCAATTGCCCAATATTCAGGGTTCTTATAGAGAGAAAAATAACAGAATCACTCCAGTGCAATCCTGTCTGTCCCTACCACGGTCCATACACATGTGAAAATTTCATAGGCAACAGTATCAAAGGCTGCTGACAGATCTAAAAGAAACAGCATGGGACACCTGATTTTTGTTTATCCCCTCAGGAGGTCATTCATAAGATCTTTTATGTTATGAAATAAGACTCTGCAGAGAATAGAAAATGAGCTCCTGAAGTAGACAAAGAGAAAATGTTCAGAATATTTTTTAAACCATAGGAAAGTGAGAAAACAAAACAGAGCAGGAGTTGGCAGGGACATAGACTTTTAAAGCACTGAACTTTTTTATTTTGAATGATATATGTTAAAAACAAATTAAAAAATCTTGGTCCTGATTCTGATCTCACTTGCAGGGGTTAACCTCAGTAAATACATTTACTTTTCTAATGCCACTTCTAATTTACACAAGTGTAAGTGAGAGAAGAATTAGCTCCATTGCCTTTATTCAGATACGACAAAAATATATGTTATCTTAATTTTATTCAAAGAATAAAACATTGTAAAATTCCAGCCTATGCTGAACAGCCACAGATTTCAAATATAACTCTTTTTTAGTAGAGAAGATACAGCCCCAACGTATGAGAGACTGACCTAGTACCCTAGAGTGACTTTTCAGAGAGGCTGAGGGAAACAGTCAAAGGAAAACTTCTGATAAAAATGTAATAGTAATAAATGTAATTGATAAGGCACTCATACCTGAAGATCTCTGGACTTTCTTTAAAAAGTGTAGATAAAATCCAGAATTTCAAAATGACAACATGGTCCAATAATCAGACAGATCATAGAAGTCCCATAAGAACAAATTCCCAACCTAATCCCTGCCATCACCACAGGTAAACCAACAAGGAAATAAAGATGTCTTTGTTCTCACCGGGAAGGATGTCACAGATGTCCTCTGGCATACTGTGAAATAGAAAGAAAATCATTCTAAACATAGGCCCAATTTTCTAACCCAGTGGAACAAATGAGGGTTTTTCATTGTACCTGGTCTGGTTTTCTAACTCGTAGGCTTACTGGCACCACTTTCTACAGCCATACAGAAAACATGAGACACTTAATTTATCAATCACACATCTTGGTGTTCATATTGGCATATAAATGCCTAATGGTGGTATTTAAGCACCTAAATGTTTCTCTGTGAGGCTAAATGCATGGCTTAGGCCTCAGGCTTAGCATACCAGTTTGAAAATTAAGGCTATGGTCTGAAAAATGTTTGTGTGTGTGTGTGTGTGTGTGTCTGGAGTTGTGGAAACTAAATTTATTGTGGAAGAGATTTACAGAGTCTCCTTTACAATGTATGCTTAGGTTTGGAAGGATTAGATTTTTATCAGTAAATGTCAGTAAACGTCAATTTCACTGTCCACACAAACTGAATTTTTTTTTCCATTGATTAATAACTGAAATTTGCAGATAGGCAACGGAAGAAAAAATGCTGATTGAGAACTTAATAGAGTTTGATTTAAGGATGATGTTGACAATTTGTGTTATAATGGTTAGAAAGCTTTAACTTTTTGAACCACACTATCTACTGTCATTAGATAATGTATGACACCCCCCATAATTTCCCACAACAGTGAAAATTTAAAGAGAAAAAATGCTTTAAAATAAAATTTGATATTATTCATCAAAATTATATTTTAAAAAATTGAATTCTGCGAAACCTAAATATGCTTCAGCATGGGCCTGATCCAAAACTCACTGAAGTCAAATGGGAGTTTTTCCATTGATTTCAGTTGCCTCTGGGTCAGGTCCCACATGAAGAGGTCTCTGACCCAATCCCCCGAATTGTGAAAAAGATTCTTTGGTAAGCTTGTTGGGTGGTGAGAAATGATGATATTAGGTCTGGATCCTCCACTTATCTATGTGTAGGCAAAGCCCTCATATGGAGCTCACTGCAGGATTGGGCCTGAGATAAGCGATACTGGGAAAGTAGGGAACATGTTCAGTATGGCGATGCAGCTACTGAAGCAGAGACATCATGGCTAAGGAATGAAAGAAGTGCATTGTTTGTTTCCCTTCATTTTGAAGTTGGGGGCTAATCATTAGTAATGTCGTGTTTGAGTTATGATTTGTGTTTAATTAGAAAAGATATGCAGCTAGTGAGACAGCATTATCAGCTGCTTGCAATGTCTGGCATGGATTTTGAAATGAACTTTTTTGCCAGTGATAGAAATCAACTGGAGTGAACTTGCAAACCAATGTTTTCCAAGTTCCCATGCTATCACTAGCTATCTGGACAGTATCTCTGCAGTCCTAGTCTAACCCTACTTCTTAATTCTACATTTCTTCAGTTTATATTATTGGAGAAGTTACTCATTTGCCATTTGCCCAGTAAACCATGAAATTGTGTAGTACTGGTAATCTACGCACTGATTCTGGAGATGTGCTCCTATGCTTATTCTCAGCTGATGATGGTGGGCATTTGACACGGAATCCCCTGGAGCAGTAGTAGCCTGTATTTACAAGGTGCAGAGCCATCTCTTCAGCAGCACAGTAAAACGTGAGCAAAATTATAGTGATCTTTCTGTGAGACTCTCCCCCCTTCACTACAGAGCTTCAGGTCATAAATGCAGCTTGCTGGCTGCCAAATCTCTTAACTGCAGTAGGGCTTGGCTATGTTATCAACTAATGAAATCACTGTGATTTCATACTATGCCTGTTTGCTCTTTTAATACACTCATTCCTCAGTTACCACTGACTCTGAAATTCAGAGTAGGTCAAAAGCCTAACTCCAAGTAGAGAGGGCTCCTCTAAATAATAGCAACTTGGGCAATGTGAACTCTTGCTAATTATGCTTCTATCATTCATCCACAATAGGCTTTTGTATTACTCTTAATGTGAAATAGCCTGGGGGTATTATTTCAGTGCACTTCTGTAAATGTACTCATTGACTAAAGTGCTTGAAATCAAGCTCTTTCATGTTGTTTTGCTAAGGCCATTGTAGTGGGAAGAAATGAGAGGGATAGGAGCTCTGGCAAGAAACAAGTGGCTAGTTGCATTGTGAGATTCAAGGCCAAGCTTAATTAAATACTGAAATAGAAAAGGCACTGGGACAGATTCAGAGGTTTATAGTTAAAGCAATGTAAATGACATGTCAGTAAGCAGGTGTAAGTGAGTCTAACTGCATCTGAGGGGCTGCAGGGCCAAACCTGAGTGGACACACCGGGCACTGGACTCGCCAGCACTGCTCCTCCTTGCTGCTGCCTGGGGGCAGGTTCTTGCACCGGGGCTCCTCCCCCCCGAAGCCTTGCCCTGCTTTCAGCACCCTGTGTTCCCTCTCAGGGCTGGTCTACCCTTAAAACACTGCATTGGCACAGTTCCTTTGGTACGTGCAGTTGCACCGCTGGAGTGCTTTAATGAGGACACTCTAAGGCAATGGGAAAGCTGTCTATAGCATTATTTAGGTCCATATATCTACCTCACTTGGGGGGGTGGATTATTCAGACCCGAACAACGCAGTTATACTGAAGTAATTCTGTAGTGTAAATCAGGGCTCAGGGCTGGGGAGTTACATTGCATCTGGTCAGGTCCAAGCTGGAACGTGGACTAAGCATCGTGTGGACTCGGCTGGGGCTAGCAGCTGCAGTGGGGATGGCTCCACGGGGATTGATGATGGCTCCACCAGGGAAAAAATTTCTGGGGGCGTCCCTATCTGAATGAAGGTTATGTTGTAAAGGGTTTAGGGCTGCCCCTAAGTACACAAATGTAAGTGATGCCAGAATTGAGCTGTACGCATCTGAACTAGTGAGATATACACATCAGGAGGCTGCAAGAGTATGTAGAAAGTGTCACTTAAAGTTGCAGGGAGAGAGCTACTTCAACTTAACACACTTGTGTTAGTTACTTCAGTTGCTGCACCCCTCTCTCTCAGTGCTTCCACATGTAAATTGTACCAGTTTAGACTTCCTTAAAGTTGGAGTGTCATCTCCTGGAGTTCTTCAGGCCCTGGATTGTCTTAACTTAACCCTGCACACATTGCATCCCAGGAGGCATAAGGGCCGTCTATAAATTACATAACACATTTGGGGGCGGGTGGGTTCCTTAATTATCTATTAGTTTCAGTGTTACAAAAAGGTGGGTGGGTCTTGAAAATCATCAAAAAATGTGTTAGATAAATTAAGGACAGCTCCACAGAATTCTGTTTCTTGTCCATGGCTCATCGGCTCAGTCCCTGGCTGCCGTGGTTTCCTCAAGGGTGAGCAGAGATCCCAATTTTATAGGGACAGTCCCAATATTTGGAGCTTTGTCTTATATAGGCTCCTATTAACTCCCACCCCGTCCTGATTTTTCATACTTGCTGTCTAGTCACTCTATCCCCAACACATATGTACACACACTCCTCTGATGAGCCAAGAGAGTTGTTATCCTGTTTCCTGGCTCCCTCTTATATGAGCAAGAAAAGTGTGCTGCTTTAAGTCCTGCATTCGCCCTTGTGGTGAAGGCAGCAAAGAGCAGAAGCTGCAGCCAGGTCCTGGCAGGGCAGAGAGAAATAAATGTTAGGCTCTTGGCTGTGGCAAAATGGTAGATTCCAGAGCCCAAGAAAATGGAATTCCCTGGCAGTTTGGCAGAATGCCCGATTCCTTGGACAATTCCATGAATTCACAATAGCAGAGTATATGGGGCCCTAAGCCATTCAAAACCTTAACAGCCACTGAACAACATGTGAGTTATATCACCTCTGAACTTGATCCATTGGACCTGCTATCACTGTATGCGTCCCCTTTATACCAAAACTATATTATTCCACAGAATACTGCAGTAACAATCTGTACATTGTGGTAATTTGGGCCTGTACTGTAGGATATATTAGTGGGTTGGGTTTTTTTTGTTATTTTCCACCTGCAGTAGTAAATTGCTAGAGTGAAAAGTTAATTTTGATGGTTATGTATCTTTGTTTTACGGTTTTTACAGTGCTATCATTGATCTTACAAGACAGTGCTGTCAATACTCTCATATCGATCGTTTGACCTTAATAGACGTTTTCAAGGCCTTGCACAAATTGAGGGCTTTTGAAGGGTTTTTTTTTCTTACCTCACAGCAAACGTCTGTGATTTGCATCACTCTCTTTTGCTGTTTTTAGTGCAATAATCAGCAATAATCAGAATATTTTAATCATTAAAACAATTTCTCATTTTTTAATTGGATGTGTCAGGTCACACCACACTACTACAGCCCCAGTGCCTTTTATTCCTAGTTTGTAAAGGATCACTTTAAGCTTGTGCATACAGTGCATGTTAACGCAGCTAATTTTCTACACTTTGTTGCTTGACTAAGTTCTGGTGCCCCATAACACCGGCACTTGAGTAAAATTAGACTTGTTTGTATTGAGGCAAGTAGTACAGAAGAGGTAATTCCATTTAGCAGAAACGTATTTATGCGTAGATCATTGATCCACTCGCTCAGTTTGTTTGGCAAGATTTGGTTGGTTGATTTTTCAGGATGCAGGGGTTGTTTATAATACACTTCATTTTTTATTGCAAACTCAGCAATAACCATGGCAAATAAAAATGTTGACATAGGGTCAAAATATTTAGTCCTAACTCAGTTAAAGGGAGGTTTGCCTAAATTCAGAAGGAGTAAGGACCTCAATATTTGGCCCATGAGTAATGAAAATAGAAACAAAACTGTGCTGCTGCTCAGATAAAGCACCTTCACAGTAGTTGGCTGTATGGGCATTCATGCAAAGTGTGGGGTTTTGTTGCTCACAGAAAATATTTTGTAAATGCTTTGGCATTTCTGACCTGATTTTTTGGTGCATAATCCGGAGAGAATTCAACATGGTCCGAAAGACATAAATGTTTCTTTAACAGTCTGAACGATTTTAGAGAGTGCAGAATATAACAAAGTCTAGTATGGCCATTTACTTACACAATATTGAATATATTTCATCGTTACTGAGGTAGAGAAGTAGATGCTGAAGTTTGGGATAGGTGGGAGGCAGAGGTTATTTTTATTGTAGGGTGGAGAGAATATTACTTTCTTCTCCCCTTTTCTTTGTCATCCCTTCCAAGCTCCCTTACTCCTCACCTCCCTCCAAACTGCCTAGCAGCATGGGAATGTTGCATACCTGTCCACTGCTGATCTGCTCCTCTCCTGCACTTAGTCTATTCATTTGCACCATACACGCACAGTCTGAAACACGGTCAGAGCAGGGATCTGACTGCACAGTGGAACATTGCTGTGTGACATAAAGCAAGGAATGCTCCCTGGATGGCTGCTTGGTTCCGCACTCTGATCCTGCATTTCAGAAGTGAGAGGGGAAAGCAGAGCAGCAGAGAAAGACCTGAGTGTGTAGAAGAGCATGATTACTAACACTTCAGTATTTTTTCCAGGGACAGTTCTCAAGATAATCTGGGACCCAAGAGTCCCCTGCCCTGAAGGGATAGGTGTGGCACATTCTAGGGAATTCTAGGTTGTTTTAATATCAGTATTCAGGGACTCAGAAGCTTTGGGTTTGGATAAACATCAGGAGTGGGTACAATCCTTTGAATCTATGGAGCTCTGTGTGTCCCAAGAAATTCTGTGATCTTCTGTCTCTAAAATGTCCTCCTCCCCAGGAGGCTGGTCCCTAGTTGTAGTTGTCCTCTCTGGGGAGTTCAGGGAAGAACTCCTTGGGTATGTTCAGGGGAAGATGGCAGGTTTATCCCCTAGCAGATATCTATAGGTGGCAGCTCCCCTATACCCTTCCCAGGCATCAAGGATGGTGTAGGGTTTTTCCCTTGTGAGCCTGTTTGCACCTCCAGACTTCTACCGTATGTGTGTCTTCATTGTCCCCCTCCTGCCCATCCACATCACTACTAATTAATTGCATCTTCCACCCACTCAGCCTACAGTGCCCTTCTTCCCTCTTCCCCCCACTGTATGTTCCCAGTCTACCATTGTGTCCCCAAAGCCTTTGTGTGTGTTCTGAACAATACTCCGGGATAAATTGCCCAAAGTGGGTGAAAAGTAGCAGGAAAGTGATTTTAACCTGCAATCCTGGTTTGCAACATTGTTGAAAGAAAGCACTGAGCTGTCAAATAAATGATGTGAACTGGGTTTGTTTGAACTCAAAGATCTGTTGGTTAGTAGTTTTTCAGGCTTCTGGTGAGATTACAAGATTGTTTTACATAACAGGCCAAAATATCCTTAAAATGAGAGGCCCTTTGGAAACTTGTTTTGATTGGTCACATTTGATGGAGCAAATTTGCCACACTTCTTAGACATTTGTTTTCTGGGAACACTTGGAAAATTAAACAGCTCAAGGTGGTAAGGAGATTGGAGCACCATCCTCTGCACAATTGCCAGGAGAACTGTCACCAGCATAGGGGCTACTTCATCTTTCTTTTTCTTCATCTTGAAAGATATTCTGAATAGATCAGATGGGAGGCAACTGGATACATTTCCATCTCTGTGGCTCTGTTCTGAGCTAATCCTGCCATGTGAACCTAGTGTCCCTGCTAATGCCTCTGTGTGACAATTTACACTCTCAGCTTATTCCTACCTTTCTTGTTTTGCCTTCTGTCTTAGAAGAGTGCAGCTCAGCCAAGCAGGACAAATTTAACCTTGCAATGAATGCTTTGCTTTACCAGTCTGGCAAGCTAAAAGTACATATGAGCAGTCCAATCTCTGTTTATTTATTTTTTTTAAATTAGCCAAAGGAAAATAACAATCTAGCCAAATGTTTTCCCGAGTTAGGGAAGTAAAGCTGGATCCTAGATAATTGGATCTTGTGCAGTGGCTGTGATTTTCTAGGAACTGAAAAAGCATCAGAAGCAGAAACTGCATTTTCTTATGTTTTGCTCTTTTTTCCATTTAATCGCTCCTTTGCCTGAGTTTGTCTTAAGAAACAGGATCAGACTTTAACAAAGCTTAAGAGCTACCTCCTAAATCTGACTCTCTATTCCCCCATTTAATACCATCTGAAGTACTATCAAGCAAGGATTTATCACATAAAAAAGCCTATGAAAACAGAAAGGAGGCATTCTTTTCTCTTCGTGGTTGATAATTGGCTGGCTCATCAAGGGAAAACCATGGCAGCAGACCTCCAAACTCAATTTAATTTGACATTTTTTTTTGAAAAGGTTGTGCTGAAAATGTTCACTAAGAATTAAATTTCCTCAAAAAGCAGAATTAAATTTTTTGAAAATGAAGTTCATGGCTTCCCTGCCCTTCACCCCCTTTTCTGACCAGCTCTCTAAAAACTAAATTGATCGGTTAAAGTTTCAATATCCTAAAAACCCCAGCTGATCCTTGCAACAGCTTACCAGTGTGTGCCTCCTCATTGTAACTTAAGTGTGCATCACAGCCAGGACAAGAGTGGTCAGAGCAGGAGTCAGGCACTGGGAGGTCAAAATCTGAGATAGGTCAGAGGACAGGCCGAGGTTCAGGCATCAAGAGGCAGGCAGGATCAGGTAACCAGGAGATCACGGTCAGGTGCCAGGTTACAGACAGCAATCAAAGAGCAAAGTCAAGGACAAACCATGGTCAGAAGCCAGAGACTAGGATTTATGGCAAGCCAGGGTCTGGAACAGAGACAGACAGGCTCTCTGTATTGTTGTTCAGACAGCTCCCCTTTATGGCTTTCTTGTTTAAGTACTGGGGTACCACCAATCGTGGGCTGTGAGGGGCCAGCACTCAGGTCCTGCTGGGCAGTACTTCCTGCCGAGCCCAGCCCCACAAGGCCCTCCCATGGGCACCTAGCCTAAGCCTCCACTGGCAATGCAGAGGTGTCAGCAGTCCAGAGCCTCTCCTGTTCCAACCCTACAGGTTCTTACAGTGTGTTTCAACAGTATGTGTGTCCTACTCCATGTCTATGAATGAGTACCCCTTCTTCTTTTTTGTTTGTTTGTTTGTTTGTTATATGCATCTCTTTTCCTCTCTTTTCCTTTCAGTTCCTCTATAGACCTCTAGTGGCAGCTGTCTAAATTGTCAGAAGGGCCAGCCAGCATTTCATTAATCCCTTCTAGAAAGGATTTAAGACAGAAGAGAAAAATGTTAAAAGTAAAGGAATTTTGCAAGCTTTGACCCAATCTACCCTGAAATACCAGTGTAAATCCAAATGAACATAATCGATTTTGTATGGAATTATTCTGGAGTCACACAATGTAACTGAGAGCAGAATTTGGCCTTCTGAATGCTCAATGAGTTCTGCAAAGCTGGAGCACTTGGTATTTTTTATACTTGTGTTTGCGTGGAAACCCCTGAAAATAAAGCTGAGACCATGGTGAATTCCTGCTGTTGCCATGTGCTGTTCTTCCTTCAAACAGCCATCTTGTTGCTCTTTGTTTGCATATAGTTGGCACTTTTAGTTCCTAAACATGGCCCAGAATCCTTTACATTGTTTGCAGTCATGCTTCAAAGGAAACTAGCACATAGGTTCTTGAGCATATTTGAGATCCAAAGCAGTGGAGTAGTGGAGAGAGAAATAGAATAATATGGCAAAACATCCCTGATAAACACTCTGGGTAAAAAAGGTGTACCGTCCATTGTTTAAACAATGGCCAAGGGCATTCATCTGTGCATGTTTAAGTAGAAGTGCTGGTCTTCCTTTGCCTGAAGTGATATATCACAGATTCAGTTATATGATTGTTGTGGCAGTAAGGTTTACTACAGATTGTTAATCTTATGGTACAGATCTAGAAGCTCTTTTCTCAAATACTGTTTTTCTTATATAGAGAGGCTGCTTTTGTGGTTTTGACTTTTCAACTTCCTCTCTCTTTAAAATCCGCTTATTTATTCTGCAATAACAAAACTACAGGTTAGGGTTTTTTTTACAAGAAATCTTTATGAAGGAACATGTCTATTCTGCTGCTGGAATTAAAAAGAAAATTGGTGACTTCCCCACAACACATAAATCAAAATTACAGTTTCCTTAATGAATACTTGGATATTCAATTAATAGAACATTTAATGTGAACGTTGATGCCTGTGAATAATGGAGTAAACACACTCGAGTTAGGTAAAGGAAGCACTTGTAGAATTTTAATTAACTCTGAAGTAGCTTGAGCGTGTATGATTTTTATAGAATAATTTTCCTTAAATTAAATGTGACAGCATCTCCATATAGGTGCTGCATGACATAACATAGTTCAACTTCTAATTGTCCTTCAGTAGCTAAAAATCCTATTATACCACCTGAAGGAGAATAACTTCAGCAAACCCAGACAGTCATGGTAACAAGGCTTATTTTATTGCAGCCTTTATAAAGGCATGTGGGTCCTGAATACACAGCTGTTACGAAGGCCTAAGCTTTTCCATATGTTGAACAGCTGATATCTTCCTTTACTGCATCCCACTACTGAATGAATGGTCTATCTGGTGGCACTTGAAGTACCTGACTTCCTTTCATCATTGCCCCTAAGGTTACACTGTAGCTTCCTGAATTTCCGTATTAATTAAATAGCTGCTAGTGATAATGTTTAATAAAAAAGATCCCTTTGTTAACAAAACTTATATCTACATATAGCATACATCCCACCGATCATTTCTCAGAGCTGCTTTGTATATTAGGCCAGGCAACTGCTATAATCTCAGCAGTATCATAAACTAGGGATGGCGCTTATACAATATCAGCGAATCTAGATGTATGAAACATACTCTGTTGTACATTTGTGGGACATAAGATAGGCTTAGGAGAGGATACAAAAAGAGGCCTTTATTTTTTATGGATCCCTCCATGTTACTTTTTAGGGGATGCTTAATTTTTTTTGATGTACATTTTCCTTATATGTCCCAATTAGAGCCAGTTGAAATGTTCATCATGGCGAATGCTGATGAAATTACAGTTGGGCCAGGGACTGTTTTTTATTAGATGTACAGTACCAAGCACAATTAACCTAACCTGGTTGTAGTTTACAAGCGCTACTGCAATATAAATGTTTATAATACTAATTACAGTATCTCTCTCATATGTTTAATAAAAACTAGAATTAAACATAGACAGGTAATGACTAATTCAAGACCTAAAGTGAGACATCCTATTGTTCTTTCATATGGATAGATTTCTATTTCTTCTAATTATTTCACCCAGAAAATGTCACTTTTTCCATTAGTTGTGTATTGGTCAGCTTGCTTAACCAATCAGAATAAGCGAACAAGGTTCTGGATTTCCATTTTCTATAGTCAACCCAATTTCCCCTCAGAGTGGCTATTAAGGACCATTTTATTTTATTAGTTGCAACATTCAGATTGTCCCATTGGCCAGGACAGAAGGACTTGGTAGAGTGGGAGGGATTTCTGGTTCATGAGAAATTTTTAAAAATTTGGTTTTGGCCCAATTCATAATGAAATCAAATTCTGAGATCTTAAAATTTCTCATGAACCATATACCTTCAGTTGTGGCCAACTCTAATAAACATATTTTAATTCAGATTGTGGTCAGCCCTACAGGTGCACCAAGAGGCAAGCACACGCTCAAATACATACATACATACACTCTTTCCAGCTTCTTCTCCTCAATGGGGGCCAACTACAATCAGGGTGATAATGAGGGAGAAAAAAAGAGGGAGGGCTACAGAAGAGCTTTTCTTCTATCCACCACAAGCCGGAGTTCAGGGCCAGGAAAGAGACCCTATGCTGTGTAAGAGGTCATAAAATTCCCACTCTCTGTGCACTACCCCAGAGAAATTCTGGCCAAATCAGCCAGAATGCCTTTGAAAACTCTAGCTGTTGTGTAGCCATTTCTCAGTCCTCTTACCTTCCCATCATGACCCGCGGCATAAAGCCATAATTTGGCCCAGTAGTTCTGCCCATGTGGTTGTGAGCTGATGAGTTTAGTAAATATAGCTAGCTATAAAAGCTTTTTGCTCTAATTAGTTTTGTTACATATTTATACACGACACTTATGAAGCAGTGGAAATTTGGAGAGTGAGACTTTTAAAACAGACATAGAACAAGCAAATTAAGATGATGTCATGAGCTGAATATTGCTATTAAGAGGCATGATGTTAAGGATCCAGCTTTTTAATTTTACAACATAAACGGCTTTAAAACTAATTTACGCTCTATTTCAAGCCATTAAGGCTTTCCCCCACCCATTCATTAGGAAGATCTGCACAGTTTATTTAGATTCCCACATGCTGTATAATTTGTGTTGGCTAAAAGGGAAGAGCGTACTTCTGCCAAATAAAACATTTGGCTCAAGGATTCACTAAACTTCTTTTCCTCAGCATATATTCAGAAACTGCTTTTATTTTCCAACTATATCAGAGAACTTCACTAATGCCTAAATGCTGATGTCTGAATTCCATGGCTTCCATTATCTCTAATGGTGTGAGGACTTGGCCTTAAAGATGACTTGCAAGAGAAAAATAATAGTATTGTATCTTTTTGTTTATCTGTAGTTTTTTATAATGTGTAAAGAAGTTGTGAATATTTCCCAAACCCTTCTCCCATTTTTTAAACTTAAGGAATATCATAAATACCAACTGTAGTCTTCCATACATCTTTTGGGGAGCTTGTTGAGCACTCACATCTAAATGTGAAGGGGTGAGGGGGAGAGGGCTTGTCAAATTTTTAACAAAAATGTTGTTTCTCCAAATTGTAAAAGATGAGCAACTAACTCCATTTCTCAAAGATCCCCCTAACATGTCCACCAGTAAAATCAGGGAAGACCAGAGCTGATGATCCTAAAGAGAAATAAAAATCCCAAGAATAAATAAACCTCTTTAAACAACAGTTGCTTTTCAGGTAGTCTGTATATATCATAGAGAAGCAAAGAAGAAGGAAATAAGCCTATTTTTAAAAGATCTTTTCCAGGTGATCTTTAAGGACTTTACTGAGCCTTCTATTGGTCAAACTATTCAAATTAGTGTTACTTATGTATAAATTATACTCAACAATATGCGTTTCTATTGATATGACTATGTACTCTCTCAGATATACTTGGATCCCATAACGATAGGCCCCTTAGAAAAAACAGATAGCGGAGGTCAGGGAAAGCAAGCTGAAACTCCTCAGTTACAGGGAAAGACACTGCAAATTTAGTTATTCCTTCAAATAAGACTGACAGCAGTGACGTGGCTCCCAATAAGCTTCAGAGACTTTATTAAAAATGGTTTTTATTGGCTTTACATTTTTAGGTAAAGAGTATACATACAGGTGTTCATCTGCCTTAATGTTCAGAGGATAATTAGGTCTCAAAAGTAACACTTAAAATTATTACTGTGCAGCTTTTCTAGTTTCATTAACATCAATAATATTTTAGCAAATTTTCAATGGGTCCCAACATATGGATCGGCAAATTGTAATTTTAAAAAGAGATAGCGACTGTAATCACAGAAGTTCCATTATAAGCCCCCTGCAGCTAGCACAGAACACCCATGAAAGCAGTTCTACCATAGGACTTGCTGGAAGGTGGAGGATTAGCAAGAAGCCCTGTAGTGCTGCTGGTTGAAACACAGTAAATCTGGAGGGCTTTTAATAAAATGGAAGGCAAGATTGCTTTTACAGTATAACTTTAGTCTGTCCTCAGTTCTTGGGGATGTTTGTTGGTCGGAGGCCAATGGAAATATCGGTGGACAAAAGGGATTACAAATCAGTCACCAATGATAGCTCGTTTGTATTTCTCAGCAGTCAACAAGTAAAAGAGCTGTATTTGGACCAGAAAATTAGAGTCTTCTCTTCATCAAAATCCTCATGTTACGGGGCAGCTCTGTTGGTTTCTAATAACACATTCTTAAGTGTAGTCTTAGAAAACATAGATTTTCTCCTGGCAGGTTACCTGACTGGGGACAGGAGTGATTGACTCAGTACATTCATCTATGAAATTTTCTGTCTAAGCCCATTTCCAAAGTTTTCCCAAAAGGAAGCCCTTCTTGTAACAGAAATAAATAAATAATACCTATGGGGAAAGAGGCCAGATTATATATTCTAGCACAAACATAAAGTGAAGTCTCTTCATAAAGTTTCTTAGGTCCTTCAGCTGCTTATTCAAACAAGTTTCACAATGGAAAATGAGCAAACAGAAGACCATATGTTTGTTAGCGCAATCCCTCAGAGAATGGAGAATAGCTTATTTCCCTAGCAGCAGCAGCAGCACCCTTTTCAGGAGCCTTTTTATATGTGCTTTTTGGAAGAAAGGTACACATACGTCCTGCCTGTCCTTGAGCTATCGAGGGAATTGCTCTGGGTCCTAGCCTTTCACCTTCCAGGCAGATGTTGCCTTCCTTCAAAAACAAAGAAGGAATGTGACGATAACACTGACCTTGAGGGACCCCTTTTCCCAAACAGATTGTGCCACCTGTCTTGGCTACAAACCAGCCAGAATAATCTGTCTGAGTGCTGTTGGGAAAAACATGGATATTTTGCTCCCATTGGAACTTGATTTCCGATTTGGTTCATGCTGCCTTCAGGATTTAATCCCTGCCTCTCACATTTGAAACATTTACCGCCACAGTTGCTTTCTTGCCAGAGCTCTTATCTATATTTCACATTGGATGGCAGTAGCTTTAAAAGGTTTTCTTTTACATTAATTTTCAGGACTGACTATAAGAAATTTTTAATGAAAGAAATCAATGATTGATTTTAGGAATACTGAGGATTCTAGTGTTTGTATATCTAAAAATGTGTTTCATGCTTTTGCAGTCCCTTTTCATCAGCCATATTCCCTGTAAGCCATTTTCAGTACTGTATTCCGCTGGGGCGGAGTGTTCGTATGAGAGATCTCAGTGGCGGGAGAAAACAACCAGATAAATATTCAAGCACAGCTTTTATTAAAGCAAAACTTAAAGCAACGTTACAAATTAACTTCCTCATTGAAATAGAAGGATTACAAATCTTCACAAATATCACATAGGAGCCAAAGCACTATTACCCAAACAGCAAAGACCCCGAAAAGTACACAACCCGATATGAGAAAGACCGGAACTCCATTAGACTAAAGGGAAGTGCCCACAAGTACAATTATTATTCTTATCTGAACAACAACAACATTTAGCAATCACAAGAGAGAGAAGTAGGCCTGCCAGAAGCACACCCACCACGATGACCACCTGCAGGGCCATAAGCAAATTTAGCAATGTTGAGAGAAGGAGGAAGAGTAATAGTATTTGCTAGAGAACCAGAGTACCGCAGATCACGCTATTAAGAAAGCACAAATAGTACCTACTACCAAGATTGCATGAGGCCCTAGCTGTATAGCAATAATTGGTCACAAAGGCTCAGGGTTGCATCTCATAGGAGAAGGATCCCTTAGGCATCCTAAGTGGGGAAGAGGGCGCTTACCCATATGAAGGCGAGGAGACCCATTGTTCGCCTTGTGAAGCAAGTGGCGACCAGGGAACCGACCTATCCGAGGCATCCGACAGCGCCTTACTGGATCCACAGAGAGTCTCTCAGGGCGGTGTCCAGGGGGTCCCTTTTATACCCCTTATTCCCTGCTCCCAACAATGGGCTCTGCCAGGCAAGAGCTGATGTGTATCTCAATCCACTTGGGGATTGGGCCTTAATCTTGTTTTTCATTAATCTATTGGTTGTTAGTTAGGGGCTTTTTGCAATAAGGTGACGTTAGTTGTTTATCACTAAAACTACCACTTTTATTGCTGAACTCATTAGTTTTATTGCTGAATCTAATACTTTATTGCTAAAGCGGCTAATTTCTTGCTGACTTTAAGGTCAGTTGACTTCTATATTCGTCTCAAGGGTATTTCCAGACTTGGGGCTGGTTCCTCTTATCTTAGGGGCTTTCCAGACAAGTCTGGTTCTTGAGAGGCCTAACTCTTGCTAAAAAGCCTGCTGCTATTGTCTATGGCCTAGCTCTCGCCATGCCATGCTGGCCCCGCGTTACAATAATCTTGCGCGCCCTAACAAGTACAATGCTGTTTGGGCCACCATTCTGGACTACAGAAGGCTCGTTTTCACAGTTAATTGGGGACACCATTATTTGTTTTAAGTTTTTCTCCAAAGTTGTCAACTTTTTTGACATGTCTTTTGTTTTTGTTTAGGTTTTTTTTTTTTTCTAATTAAGATAATATTGTACTCTCAAGATGACCTCTTTCTGTCAGGACCTCAAACATCTTGTGCGACCTTTATAGTTTTCAGAAATGCACTCCTGTACTGAGAGACTGCATGTCTACATAGCTGTAGAAAGTTTTTTTTTGTTTGTTCTATCTTTACTTTTTCACACTGCCACAACATCAACAACAGGCCTGACTCAAAGCCCACTGAAATCAATGATAAGACTCCCATTGACTTCATTGGGCTTTGGATCAGACCTAGGATCAGCCATCTTGCTGCTGTTGTGGATTAAATATTGGAGAAAAGTTTAAGCTTCTAAAATTTTAAGAAGTGACTTTGCAGCACAGCCCCCAAGTTTAATGGATTATGAATAGTCTGTGTAGGTTCCAACTCCCATCTCTTTAGCACAGGCTTTTAAAATAACAGTTAAATGTATATGTTTATCAGACTGGATAGGAGTTAGAATTAAACCCAATCTCTGAAATACACTGTTAAGAAAGTTTGTTATAATTTTAATAAACCCAGAACGATAAACTGGAATGTTTATTAATAGACTGTAATGTTTCATTTCCATTTTTGAAGTTTACAGATTCAGGAAATATTACTTTTTACTGGCCATTTTTCTTAATGGATTTGTTGTTTCCGTTTGTCCATGATTATATGTATCAGCAGCCTATGTATTTGCTTTATGTTTATGCTCCTTTTGTTATCCTTGGAAAATAGTGTAGTACCCCATATTTCAAATATCTGGACATTTTACTTTTCGTGCTATTCCAATAATACCATATTCACATTTACTTTGTTTGTGCTAATGATCTTTTAAAATTTAACCCTCTGCCTCGGATGCTCAGATAGCTCTGATTTTATTTCTATTGCTTTATTAGACTTCCAGAATCATCCCTGGTATTGTTTTATAGTGGTTACTTTTGAATTTAAATACTTTTTAAAAAAGTCAATTTCACAGGCACATTGGAAACAAAAGAGAATCTGTGAAGAATCTCTTGGAAATTCTTAAATGATGGCTTGATTAAGGTCAACATTTTCCAGTTTTTCAATGAAAGTACAAACTGAAAACTTAAAAATTCATTAAAAAAATTTCCTATGAAAAATAATTGATATTTTTTTAATAGCTTTCACATCAAATTCTCATCAATTTAAAGTGGAGACTACCTTTTGGGACTCTGATCCTGAAAATATGTGCTTAACTTTGTGAGTAATCTCATTGTAAGCAGAGCTAAAAGTTAAAATTAAGCAGGTGCATGAGTCTTTGCAGCATCAAAGTCTGCCTTTTGAAAGGCCTCATCCTACCAGACGCCAAGCACTCTCCCATGGAAGTCATCTCACATGAGGCAGTCAGTCATAAGATTGGCTCCTAATGGTCAAAAAAGGAGCTGCACATGTACAAGAACTTGTAATTTTGCAGCTGACAAAGAGGGTTCTTTCTTGAGTGCTCATTTCCCACTTTTTTTCAAGATGTTAAATTTAACACAGATTTTTGCTTCTATAAACCAGCAAAAAGAGGGTTCTTTCTGTAGTCTACCAAAGACAGCTGCTGGAGTGGAGCTGCTCTCAGTCCCAAAACAGTAGCGATATAAAAAACATTTTTAATGCAACAAAGAGGCTTTATAGGCGAACTCACTAAAAATCAGAACATAAGGTTCCAGCAAGAATCTGAACACTCACATTGCACATCTTGCATATTTTACTGTATATGTTTGATGGCATAAAATAGTAACATATTAAGCTACATAATCAACCAGAAAACCAGGTTTAGAAAATATTAATTATATGTGTAATGAGGCTGAGTTAACAGTACTTGTGGAAGATTAACTTGAATTCACTGACATTTGCTGACTTTAACTGTGCTAACTCGCTGTTGCATTAATATAACTTTTTCTATTTAATTTACCAATTTTTAAAAGTCTAAGTTAGTATAAACACTTAAGATGACTAAAATGTTAAGTAGGGGGGAAAAACGTTTTTACCAATCTGAATATTTATACCTGTCGTAAGTGCTCAAACTGTCATTTGGGGGCACAAGAGCCAAAATTGCCTGAAATCTTTATGGTGACATTGCGGATAGAGGCACAGTAAATCCTTAAGATGCAAGTCATCTTGTGGCCTTCAGATGATGTAGTTTTTAAATAATTTTAAATATATAGGATAGCATAAGCCAAGTGGCATAACCAGATGAACTGTTGGGTGAACTTATTAAGGAATTGAGGCCGCTTTATTCTGTTTGTCCACCCTTAGCCCTGATACCAGTCTACTGTTTCACCTGCTTTGCACTTCCTCATCAGTGTAAAGTATACAGAAGGCCATCTTAACCAGGTAGTTGCCATAGCAAAATCACCAGGTGGTGTAGAGGCAGCATAATCTTGGTGTGTTAGTGTGGTTAGGAAGAAGGGGCTGTCAAACAGTCCCTTGAAGGATGTTGCAGCCACTCTGAATTCAGAGCAGCACTAAGTGTGAACTTTGCACAAGTGCCCTGACTTAAAATTTTCCATGATACGTGAATGTTAACCTTTTTCTTGATGCAGTTTACCTCTCCCTCCAGGATCAGCTGTACTGATGAGCATGTTGGGGAGGGCTAAGGCATGGGAGAGGGCATACCACCTAGCGGCAGATACAGAATAATCAAGATACAGGTTGCAAGTGCAAGAGAAGAGGAGGGCTTCTTACTCACCCTGCACAAGCATGCAACAAGGTTCGCGATTTGGCCCTCAATGAGTAAGCTTCAAATGCCAAGTTTCAAAATTCAGACCATCTTGAGTTGCTGTATGAAAACGTGGCAATATTTTTTTAATAAGTGAAAAATGGCGGTGG
Source organism: Emydura macquarii macquarii (assembly GCF_026122565.2). Classification (NCBI taxonomy): domain Eukaryota; kingdom Metazoa; phylum Chordata; order Testudines; family Chelidae; genus Emydura; species Emydura macquarii. The sequence continues at coordinate 13,079,460 of NW_027131283.1, forward strand.
TGATGTGGGGCTTATGTTTTTTTCCCCCTCATCTTCAGAACTCAAAACTGATTTGAAGAGATTTTGCCCAAAGTTGATTTTTGAAAGCCGGGACAAAATCTTTTCAGAGACCAACCACAGGAAATTTCAACCTGAAACTTAACTTTTTTTTAAAAAAAATCAATATATGAAAATGGGGGGTTATAATGGAAATTGTTTTGTTATCTTCATGCCTTCTAATATAATATCATTCACCATTGCATCCATTCCAATCCATTTGTGGTGATCTGTCCTGCAATTCAAAAAGTCAAAGAATACAAATAAAGCAAAGGATGTTTAATGGAAGTCTATTCCACTCAGATGTCACAGCACATGAAATACCAATTTTCAACTTTCAAGCTTTTTCAGCATTGACAGAGATGATTGTTTCTTAAGTTATAACACATTTCCCATTTTAAAAATATAAATCAAAAATATCCAGGAAGTTTGCCAGTGATTCCTTTATATAAAAAGGACTATAAATGCAATTTCTTCTGATCTACCAAACAAAACCATCTTAGCTGCTGGAACACAGGACAGAATAATGATGGAAATAGAACTTATCTGTCCAAATTGTTGGATCTTAATCAAAGAAGGTCCATGTATTCAGGGCTGGCCCTAGAGCAAATGGCACCCCAGGCCAGGAGCATCTTCAGTACCCCCCTCCATTTGCTAAACTTTTTAATAACTTATTTTTTATTGCATTTGTAGACCATTTCATGACTTTGATGCATGATTTGCATGCAAGATTTATCCCTGTCACATTTTCATGCTAGGATCTATAAATATGCATTTATTCATGTCATATATAAGCAAATAAAAATTCATTTCCTCTAAGCTTATAGAAACTTTTTAATTTTAAGAATAACTTAAATGTATTCACATCAAGAAATTGAACTGTGCCCCAACACTGGGTGGACCAGTGTTAAATAGTGTTACAGTTGGTGACAGCCTTAGAATGTTAACCCTAGTCCTTTAGTTCAAAAGGTCCCTTTTCTCGCCTTTGCCCTCGTGAACTGAAGCACAGCGTCAGAGAGATCCAAGGACTGGCCAGTGGCATTTTCAAGTGAGAAAATCAGCCATCGTAGTTTGAAGATATGTTTTAATGAGCCTGAGCTTCAGAAAGCTGCGCTCACTACTCGTGACTGTGACCGGCAGCCTGAGGAGAATCATCAAAGCTACCCGCACATTAGAAAAAATACCTTTCAGTTCTGCCTCATGAATGAATTGGAGAGTGGAGTGGAGAGTGCTTCCCGTGTGGCAAAATGTGATGGATGTTGTCCAGTTTGACATAGAGATCTTTATCATTGATGTCCAAACATTCCTCATGTGTCAGTGTCTGGTGAAGGTCCGTACAATTGTTCAAGAGTGTTTTCCTGTCAGCTGGGAGCTTACTAAGGTCATACAACCGTTCTCTCCCGCCCAGGTTTTTCATAGTGCTTCATTTGCTCAAACCTTGCTTTGATGGCCACCAAGCAGCGTCAACGAACGAACAAAAAATTCCCTCTTGGTTTTTTTTTCTTTCAAGATTCCCATCACCTCATCTCTGCCCTCATAACCAAATTGTCTTCTTCTGATGAATATGTGTTTCCTTGATGACAGGCTCAACTCCTAAGTTTTCTGCCATTTCTTTGGCAGCAATGATGACATCTTCAAATCCGTTGTCTCTATAGGCCATAACAAAATCACAGCAGCTTCTCATCAAAGAAGAATATAAATCATTATATTTTTGCACAGATAGGGGTTCAGTAGATATCTCTGGCATCTCGTTAAATATGTTCTTTATTGGTTGTTACTTACACTCCTCAAGTCTTAAAACACAAGTACACTTTCACAATTACACCATAAAACAAGGTTCACAATATCACAGCTGAGCTCTCACTTCTCTTCACTTTGTTTTTATATCTCACTGACTGACTGGTGATGCCTTGCCCCTTATATACCCATGAGGGCATGGCTGACAACATTCTAGGAGGTTCGAGGAAAATGTAGTTCTCAGAAAGTCTGGAAGTTTCCACAAGATTCTATAAAGGTCCAGGAGGTTAGTGAAAAATGAATCCAAATATGGAATACCTAAAATATTTTACTTCAAATATTCTATTTTCACTTTTGTTGCTAACAACAAAAACAGTATCCCGAGTCTGGTGCCTTCCAAGCCCAGCACACCAGGCAGTCACCTGGGTCGCCTGCCCCTAAATCCAGCCCTGTATATACAGCTAGAAGAAGTGATCGTTTGCCTGACCACTTACATATTTTTTTTTCAGCTGAATAGAGTCAATAGAATAATGATTCAGAGTTGAGTAGAAATTAAGGACTTGATCCTGCAAAGACTTTATACACTCTGAATACTCATGGCTATCTTGAAAGAAAGAAAAGCCCTAAGAAAGTCCAATAAAAAACCTACATTAAGAGATTGCTATGCTTCTGCGATGAAGCAATCAAAAGTCATTAAATGCCAAATGATAAAATTGCACATATATAGAGCATCTAAGTTTGCAATTAACTTTTGACATTTTCTGATTTTTGTTTGCTTCTCGGTGGAATCTTAATACTCTTTTAACATAGCTTTCTGTTTGGAATCAGATAGAAAGTGCTAATATATAAGAGTTGGTGACAACCTTTACAGTGTATTCTGTCCATAATTGTAACCAGTGCAGAGATATTTTACTGAATAATAAAGGTGCAGTGATATATGTGAATGATGCCGCTATTTCTTATCTTGAACTGTCAGATTTTCACCCTTCTTTAATTAACAGGAAAAATGCAAATCAATTCCAGTTTGTGGTATGCTCTATGGGCAGCACTGTAACATCCACGCTAACCCTCTGTCTTCATCTTTTTCTCTCTCTGTCTTCTAGTGCCTACCAGTTGTATGTTACTTACCTCTTTATGCTGTACTTTAAAGAAATTTGCCTTCTTGGAGTAAAATTGTGTACTTTGCTGATGACAGTTACTACATGCCCTTATTAATTTCTAACATATTCTAAATCCACTGCCCATCTTATGGATATTTAAAAATTTTCAAAATCAGCATCTTCCTGAAGGCCCTGAGCAAAACTTATCTGAAATTATTTTATCCCTGTTATTGTATGAGGACTACTTGTTGATGTATCCCATTTTTGCCTGGTTACTTTCAGGGAGTTGGGAGATGTTTCAGGGCCCTCACTGAGCTGTTCAGCATGATGTGCCACTGAAATGGATTAATGCAGCTGGTCCGTTAATGGTTTTTGCAAAGCAGGTAGGTGATGGATGGCTATGCAGAAATCAAATTATAGATACATTCAGAGCCTTATTGCAGTTCTTGCCACCCATGTTGCTAACTAGAGGGGGAAAAAATTCAAAGAGAAGTGCTCAGAAACCTGATGGAAAACATACACAAGGAGCTCGGTCTGAGTTGTTGCCCAAGGGGTAATTAAAAGTCTGAACAAATCTTCTCATGTATAATGCATGAACATAAAACAAGAATTTTGATCTGAGGAAACTCAAAGAGACATCCTTTGAAAGGTCTCAGGTCAGCTTTGTTCCCCTCTCTCTCTGCCCCCCACCCCCACTTGCAATCCTTCTTGCATTTAAAATTGTGGATGGAAAAATTCCTGAAGCTAGAATTCTCACTTCCATGGGAATTCTGGATGACACATTCACATTTTTATTGCTGCATGCAATCAGAATCTAAAATTGTTTGAAGACTCGAGAGGCCGAATTTGGCTGAAAAATCTCAGTAAACAGAGCCCCTTCACTTGTAAGAGAAAATTCAGGTGACTTTTAGGTTAGTCTTCCACAATCTTAAGAGCCATTGATGGTTGTACTATGTTTGTTAAGTTTGAGAATAAAAAGCAGCCATTTAGCATCCAGATTCCTTGACATCTGCAGGAGTCCTAAGTTCCTGCTGTCAATCCTCAGTATTTACAATGCTCCTGCAAGAAGACAGTTGTGGTCTAAATGCTTCTGCTCTTAATTTCAGTGTACATTGTTGTCTAAACCATCACTGATGAAAAGAACAAGGAGGAGAAAGACAAGCAGTACCCCCAAGTGAAAATCTTTGCTGCTAGTAACCTTCGGAAGGCTTGTCTCCCAGCCAATCTTGAGTCATGTGGCTCTGGCTCCAGGGCTTGTTGTTTAAACTGATGTTATATGCTCTTCTCCCCATGGTTGTTGTTGGGGGTGCTCCTGAAGGCTCAGAGGTCCTTGCTCTAATAGTTTGAACAACACTAAAACTGTGTTTAAGTTCTTGCCCAAACTCCTTGGGTAGAAGTGAGCACTACCTCCATGATTTTACATCATCACTAAAGTTCCCCACATCTCACTATTAAGAAACAATCAAGATCTGACCGTTCCTTCTGCCACGTTTAGGGTGATGAGGAGAGGCTGGTGGGCAGGCAGACACCTCAGAGTGGTGGGATGTGTTTGGAAACAGGATTTAAGTACGTTTTGTTTTCATGATTTTAAGGGGTTAGTCATGAGATGCAGAAGAATCAGTAATGAGCAACAAAATTGTTCCTCTCTGTGACTGTCTTCAGTGGTACAATCCAAATATATCAGGAGTCGTGTCACCACTTGCTCTGTAAGTCTGGATGCCTTACAGTGCTTTGCTGCTGCAACTCCCAACCTGAGATGTTCACAACCAGCATACAAGCATGCTAGACAGCCCTGGCTCAGCAGCTCTGAATTTCTCAGCCTCTCTACTGCCCCACTCCAGCTTCCACCAGCCTTACTACTTGCAGTGAGACCTCAACACATTCTCAGTCCTGAATTTTCCCAAAACTGTGCGCTCTGCAATGTCCAAACTTCTCCTGGACAGTTCAGAGAAATAATAAAATTTGTTTCTCTAAAGACACACAACCCACCAGCTAGCCACATTAACTGGCGTTAACGTTCACTTTAATTCAAATACAACATTGTTGGTTTAGATTAACAGTAAAGTTAAGTTTATTAGTAAAGTAAAGTAAAGTTTATTAACAAAAGAAGATATACTTGGATTCACTTAAAATACTAAGAAATAAAATTAGAAAGGGTTACAAACAAATAAAATTGGAAACGCATCTAAAGTCTAAAACTTAATCTAGCAAGATACATGCTTCATTCAAGGTTTCTCACACCATTCTTCTTCCCAGCCATGGCTGACTTTCTCTCAGTCAGGATCTTCCAGAAAAGGACAAGGGGCTGGTTTCCCTTGTCTTCTAGGTGAAAGATATTTACCTAAGCAGGTTTCTTACCTATATCCAGTTTCAGAGACTTCAGCTCCTCTTTGGTTGAAGGAACCCGTCTTTCTCAGCTTGGAAGAGCTCTGTTCCCTCGTGTTTGTCTAGTAATTAATGCCAAAGATGGCTTATGTTTTTGCTTATATTTTCCAAAGTTCAATGACTTTGTTTCAAGAGGCAGGATAACCTCATGCTGTTCTTCCCTTCCAGTGGGCTTCCCATCCTCTGTATGATTTCTATGTAAATGAGGCTTCTGTTGTTTGATTTCACCATGCTTAATTACATAGGACACGGATAGATAGCTGCAACATTCCCTCTTCTCTGGGCAGACTGTACAGTCTAATATCAATGAGTATCCATAATTCCTTATATAGTGTTAATACATATATATCACAATGATATTAATCTCCAGTGTGTCATTACCTGTCAGAAAAGACTTACTCTATACACTTTTATAATACAGTAATGTTGTATACAATCAGTTGATTCAGTTGTTTATCACGTCAGTTGATTCAGTTGCTAATCACACATCTCTCTAGACCAGTAACCTTTTCAATGTATTCTCTGAAAAGTAAAACCCAGACGAAGCTTCTCTCTCTATATTGTCTCTATATATTTTTTCTAATAATATATATATATATTATATATTTTTTCTCTAATATTTGTACTATATCACACAAAAATATTAATCATCAGTGAGTTATGAATTTTCAAATTATAGCTCACAAGACATATTTTGTACAAAGATTATTACAAGAGAGTGTAGGGTGTGAATACAGGGGTGCTTAGTGTGCTGATCACATCTAAGGTTGGGAGGAGTTCTATGCTCCTATTAGCACTCTGCTGATTAATGAGTTTAATTTGAGGGGAGAACAGAACTTTATATTATTTTGTATTTACATGCTTTTGCAGGGAACTAATTTGTAACTTGAGTTCTTATAATAATTTTGGTGCATTAAATGTTAAATAAAGATATAAGTGTGGGTCTTGATAATGCTATATCCTCCCGAGACTGTGAATGATGCTCTTTAAAAATAATACTCCTGCTGCTCACTCAGCACCCCTCTCCAAAAGCTGTTTCTACGCACTGTGGACAAATCAAAGCCTACCAACGAGAGCTAGCTGGGAATGTTTAGATAATTTTTTTTGTCATAAAATGATGTGTCAACACAAAACTTTTCATGGAAACGTATCAGTTTTGACGAAAAAAATTCCAAAATGTTTCGCAGGTTGAGGATGGAATTTCAAGTTATGGGGAGCAGGGAATATATATATAGCGAGAGACACACACACACACAAATACACCCACCCCAGAATTATCAAAGCTCATTGGTTAGGGTACTCACGTGGAATGTTGAAGACCCAGTTCAGATCCCTGCTCGGTTTGGTTCACTGGGCTAAAGAGCTATTCTCTCCTGTTAAAGCTTGCTCTACTTTATAGGAATAATTAAATATTCATTGTACTGAAGAGAGAAAGAATGACTTCATAGTTTGGTGGTTACTGCTCCAAATCAGGTAGAGCAGCGAGTTGAATTGGGCTCTCCCATATCCCCAGACAGTGCACTTATCACCAGGTTACTAGCTATTCTGAAGTTGGGGGTCCCTCTCTAGTTTTTCCACAAAGAATTTCAAAAGGTTTGGTTTCATTCCAATGTGGAATTAAATTAATTACAAAACCTTAAAATATTTCATAAAATGGAATGCTGGTTTTCTGACCAGTCCTACTAACAGTACCATATGTCTTCCCAAGAGTCAAAACCTGCTTTAACACTAAGAAAAAGAACTTGGAAGACTATATGTAATGGCGCCACCTGGTGACTTCTGCCACAGCAATATGAACTGGATTTTTTTTGTTACATTACTAGAGATACGGTTATTGAAGGACTGACAGCAGGTATTTGAATATTTGCTAGTGTAAATCCGCCTGTATAGATTTTATTTTTTTACTGAAATGTTGGCTCAAGTAACATTGGCTGAGACTTGGGGCTTGTTCAAACACTTACTTATGCAGGGAAGTGTCTTTTTCTGACATTTATGTACTGGACATTTATTTTTATTAAGTGGAGTTTTTCAGAAAAATTGGGTTTTGTTTAGGTTCAAGTAGCTTTCATATTAAAATCTCAACCTGAGTTATTACCAATGACCGGGTGGCTAGTCTATCTGCAAAGCCTATCACTGGCTTCTAACTTCTTAGAATTAGGGAGTAAGGGTTTTAAATACTTTCAGATAATGAAAACAGTTGTAAAGATTGCTCTTACGATTTGTATCTGAGTCAATATCCTGCCTGTTGTTAATGAATCCAGTTCAGAATACCTTCAGATTGGTCCAGACCATGAGTGCTTTTGAGTTGCAAGGGTGAATCATTAACCTGTATATGTCAAATGCAGAAGTCTGCAGCCCTGTTGTGGATAAGTGAGAAAAGTGCAATGATACTGAATAGGATGAGTGTTTGTTATTCCTTCAGTAGGCCCTTGAAAGCCCTTGTATACAATGTTATAAATTTAATTTCTGGGATTTACAGAGAGATGACACTGTCACACTTCATTTCTATAGGTTGCAATAGACTATATCAACGTTGTTGTGTTCAGGCACAAATAGAATAAGATGCACTTTAAGAAAACTGATAGTGTCAGAAATTAACACCATCTTTTAAATGTGTGGAATCAAACAAAATAATAGCCCTTGCCTATATTCAAAGTTTGTGGTATTGCACATTTTGTTTCCTTATACCGTAGGGTATTGAGGATATTGCTAATGTTTTTAAGCTGTGCTATTCAGTGTTTTTAGTTTATCTTCTGTGCTCAGTCATTGTCAGCATTCTTATTTTAAATCCTCTCTGTGTAATACTGTTTGTGATTCCCATAGGAAGCTCAGCTCTATAGTTAGCATTGTACAGTGCAAAATTCTGAAGAAACTGAACTGTACCTCTCTGAAAAGCTCTGTGCTTAAAGAAGCAGAACTGGCAGCCATTTAGTGCATGATGTATCACACCTGTAAAAATATAATAATGTGCTACTGCAGGGTCTGTGTGTCTGGCTCTGGCTCTCTCTCATTAGAAGGTGCTATCAAGCAACTACTTTTAGTAAAGCTTTGAATCACTGGCCATGAAGATCTGCACCCAGGTAGTTCAGCATAATAACAAATACAGTGCTCTTTTGCTGATCTCCCACAATAAATTGTTTTCCCTTCAGCCGCCATCTAAATGATTGCTTTTAAACCAGGTCTTCTTTACTGAATCCTTCTCCATTTGTTCTACTGTGTGTGCAGAACAAGATTTGTGCTTCTTGGTCTTGACAGGTATGCAGTAATTACAGACAATGGAGGACAAAAAAGGACTCTTTATTGGATTACCTGATTGCCCTAAATGCTGTGAACAAGCAGGATTTTATTGGTTGGATTAAATGTCAGGTTCTCTGCTCTAGAACTAATACCTGTTGTGTTTTTATTGAGCACTAACTCAATAAAACATACAAAAGAGAGAGCACGGAGTACACCAATGCTTTAAAACAAAATACTTAAATACAGTCTGGTGTTTCAAAACTTTGATCATCTTTCTGATATGGTTCATGTAATCTGAAAGTGTTACTGCCCTGCAGAGGATTCCTAGCATACAGCAGAAATTACCTTCAGTGCCAGCAAAAACAAACAAATACAAACAAACACCCGGCCACTTCCCATACAGGGTGGTAATGCATTTAGTATGTTAAGAGAGTCCAGAGAAAACACTGGTAAAACCCCCCAAATTATGGGAATAAACAACTTCCATCTGCCTCTTGAATTTGTTGCACAGATAGTAATTTGGAGGATAAATAGTAACACGAAAAAACATTGTCTAAAATAATGCCTCTTTGAAATGTGGGTAGGTGTTGTTGACAAAACCCCAAGTAACTTGAGGCCTCAGATTTTGGGGTTTTTTTAACCTAATTTCTCATTGTCTTAGATGTTGACTCTTTGAATTAAGTGAATCTGATGGGAAAGCTGATAATTGACCTTCTAAACACATTTGTCCATTTTAAAATGCGATGAATATAAAATGAATTAGAAATTCACCACATTAATTGGTTTAGTCTCTCTTGACACTCATGTGTAACTTACATTTATGTGCTTGCACTGAGGAAAGAATAAACCTCTAATAATTTAGACATTTTGTTATTATGGGGAAAGAAGGACAATGTTAATGGACAAGTTGCTTAACTTTGCAAAGTGGTAGCTTGTGTGCAATTATCATTTTTTCATAAGATTTTTATTATGCACTACAATATGCCTTGTGATAATTGCCTAATATGACAGTCTATAATGGCTACAAAAAGTGTGGAATATTGGATAAATAATACTTTACATTTTTGCTAAATACAGTCAGTCAGATCATTAGCTCACATAACTCACCTCCGGAGCCTGGAATGTAACCCAGGATTCCCAAGTCTCAACAGTTCTCTGTCAGCAAATAGCTGTGAAACCATCTGGTAAGATACGTGTCTCCACTGGCCCACATAGAGGATGGCAATCTACTTGTCTCTTTTAGCTCAAGTGGCAGAGGTGTGTGCTGTGGATATAAAGGTTCTACCCCAGCTGATGACCCATGTGGGAGTCAGTATGATTCTACACAATGGAATTTCTGTGCTTAGTTTTGTTTTTTTAAACTTAGGAAAATGCAACCAAAAATGCATTAAAAGAATGTTAAGGTTGCAAAGTCAAGCACTCAAAAGTTAGAAAATGCCAGAATTCAAGGTTGTCTGTGCAACCTTAATTTAGCCCCCTTGTGTGTATGCATTATGATACAGTCTTTCAGAACATGATCACAAATGATTTTTTTCTGTGTAACTTCTACCTTATTCAGTGCACAGGATAGACAGTGCTCCCTGAATGGGGAACTATGCAATATTTTTTTTAACCTCCTTGTTAAGGTTAAGATATTGTCATGGTTATTTTTAGTGAAAGTCGGGGTCAGGTCACATGCAATAAACGAAAATTCAGTGAAGCTCGTGACTTGTCTCTGACTTTTACTAAAAATAACTGTGACAAAATAGGGCTGACCAGGGAGGGAGGACTGAAGCCTGAGCCGGGGGCAGGATTAGAGCCCCAGCCCCGCTGTGGGATTGGGTGGGGTCCCGCACCCGCCTCCATGGCGCCTTGGAGCTTAGGAAATCTTCTCCATTCACTGCAGCTTGGAGCTCCAGGGCCCCCGCTAGCTGACAGCTCTGGCTTGCTACCTCGGGGCTGAAGCAGAAAATGTCATGGAGGTCTCTGAAAGTCACGGAATCATTATAATCTTATATTTACTCATTGTGTAGTGAAGAAATCTGTAGGACCCTGCCTCATTTGTTGCAGAAGTTGGAAGGTGCGTAGTGAATGGGGCAGAGTATTGCAGGAAGAGAAAGAAAGGTCTCATGGTTAAAGCAGTAGAATTGTATTCTGGAAAACTGCATTCTATTCCTGCCTTTGCCACAGAGTTCCTGTGTGATGCTGAGCAAGTTACTTAAACCATACTCTTGACAAGTGGTCACTAATTGTGTGTTCCTCATTCCCAAGAGGCCCATCCTGAGACACCTGTGGTCTGATTTACAGATGAGCCGAGCGCTCACAACTGCATCTGAAGTCAGTGAGAGCTGTTGTCTGAACAAATAAAATCTACATTTATAGACCATAGGCATCACACACTGGGCACTCAAAATTAGCAGACATTTTTGACATCGTCTCTGTGCAGTTTTCCAGCTGTAAAATGGTGATAATACCACCCTGTTACCTCCCTCAGGAGTGTTGTGAAAATAAATTTGTTAATGTTTGTGAAGCACTCAAATGCTGCAATGATGAGCCCTTTAGGAAAACTCATGAAGGAATAGTTCTTTCTTCAGAGCAGGGTTTGAATAGTGTGAAATAAATAAGGCCTAGGGCCAAACACTGAATGATGAGAAGAAAGCAAAACATGAAATAACTGCTCATTATTGGAGTGCTTCCATCTATATACTGAAAGAGATACGGATCCATGGGGAAAAAAGTGTACTCATGTAATTAAAGGTCATATCATAGTGCATACACACGAGGGGGACAAATTAAGGTTACATATACAACACTGAATTTTGATATTTCCTAACGTTTGAATGCTTGAATTTACCATCCTAACATTCTTTTAATATAGTTTTTCAGATGTAATTTACATAATAACCTAAAGAGCTTTCTGCAGGGGCTGTTTGTTCTCACAGATCAATAACGTGTATCTTAAATTCTCTCTAAGTAGTAATCACACTACATAGAACAAAGCTGTTAAGGATAAAAATTCATATAAATAAATAGTTATGTAATTCACAGTTTAAAAATACGTATTTTTTTCATAATGAATAGTATTGGATATAAATGAGCTATTAAAATAACCTTCTATATTAAGGGGCTTTTTTCCCATGGCCATCATGGAATAATATTCCAGAAATAGTGGATCAAGTTAATAAGGCAGACTGTCCACCAAAATACAAGATGAGCTAAGACAAAGGAGAAGGAAAAGAGAGAGTCATTGTTTCCCCTTTGGATACATGCATGTGGCTTATTTTATAGTAAAGAGTGACTGAACATACACACCTTGTTGGAGAATTTGGTCTATGAGTAAGAAACTCCTACATGGTCAAGTACAGGCTTTACTCTTTTTTTGGAATATCTTGGGAATATTTTACCAGGACAGATAAACAGGATTCAGTAAATGTTCCAGAAACTATTAGAGAGTTAAATTTAAGATCTAGAATCTGGATGCAAATAGTCTGAAATGAAAAGTAATGTAAATGCAGGAAAATCACCATAACACTGAGACTCTATTGAGAGGAAGGAAACCCAAAGGAAAACTTGGATGGAAACTGTAATGAGCACTTATTTAGGCCAATACTCCCATTGATGCCTGTGGAACTACTCCTGTAAATGAGTAGCAGTATGAGTTGCACAATATGGCACATAGTTTGCAAGCAAGTTTTCCCTTTGGTTTCCTCTCTCAATCATACAGGACTTCAGTGTAAGTAGGGTTTACAGGACTGGGGCCTTTGGGCCAAATTCTGATCCCTCATTCACACTGAACAATACCTTACTCCACAATTGGCCCTCTTGAAATCAGTAGGACCACTTTGGAATATAGTACTACTCAGTGTGAGTAAGGGTATCAGAATTTGGCCCTTAGCCAGCATTAACACAGGAAAGCTAGCTTCTCTAGTGCGCATGGTTGAATGCAATTTCTTTGCCTACAGGTTTAAAGTCTCCCATTTCTTCCTCACACTAATAAAACATACAAGTAAAATAAATTTAAAAAAAACATTTCTTATTTATGACACAAAAGCAGTAAGGTGACTTTTAAGGATTTAAAATGAAATGTATAGTTACAGTGAAAGAAAATAATAATATAAAGTATTCCCAAGCTCCTAGGTACTTTAAAAATATTAAATCTTCTGTTGTCTGAGTAGAGGAATAGGAACTTATATATGGTATTTATATAGCCCATATTGCCATAGTATCTGAGCACCTCACAATCTTCCTAATGCATTTATCCCAATACCCCAGTGAGGTAAGGATATACTGTCATCCCTGTTTTATTGATGGTGCAAGAGTCACACAGGAAGTTGAGGGGAACTGACTATGTCTCCCAAATCCCAGGCTAGTTTGCTAATAGAAGGAGCATTCTTCCTCTCCTGCAAGGTATTCTAACTTACCTATAGGCATTCTGGAGACTCAGGGAATAGTCTAATACTGTAGATAAGATCTGCAAGTTTGCCAGGAAAAAAAGAGAGCCTCATTTCATAAAACTTGGAAAAGACTGTTATGCTTTGAGTTTTACATGCAGCTTTACAAATTTCTTATTCTTTGTTTTTCTTGTTCATTTATACATTTCCCTGCATTTCCCTTTGCAGGTAATATTAAACAGTTTTTCAGCTTGTCTGGCACATTCACTTTATGTGAATGGTAACAGGCAGGGCTGTTCTTTCCATAGTCTGAAGTCCTATGTGCCAGATGTTTTGCTGAGTTGAGGACCTATGTCAGAGTGGCAAGTGCTGAAAGGACACAATATCAAGGAATCTTGAAGGGCTGTTGGTGACAATTCTTGATCATATTACCCTTTAAGAGGCCTTCTTTTTAAAGTCTTATTGTTTGGTTATTATTACAGTATTATATAGTCTTTATTCTTTGTCTAACAATTTTTCAAAACCGTTGCTTAATTTTGGATAAAAGGCTTTGGAATATCCTATGTTGACAGTTCAGTTATTATGACAATCAGCTGACACTGATTGTAGTGCTGAATAATTTCCCTGAAATCATCGGTGGAGAACAACCAGTCAAAATTACGTGTCTTTGGTATTACCATGGTAGTCAGGCGGCTTTAATGATGATCTCTGAAAGCAGTAGAAGCACTGTTATTTTGTGCGCTTATTCAGATCACCTAAGACACTTGAAAAGACACTTGATAGTGAGAAGAGAGCAATTAGATATTTTATCACTCATCAAGAGTAGACGTTAGAGGAGAATATCCTACAGAGTAAAGAACATGGCTTACTCTGGACAAAAAGAATTGTTATATTGAAGGAAGACTGTGTGAAAGGATGGAAAATCAAAAATGTTTTCTACTGTTTCCACCCCCCTTTCCCTTCGTTTTTCTAATTCATGATCATTAAGTCTGAGAGTCATGAACTCTGATAAACATCTCAGAAGTTATGCAAGTAACACTTCTGGTTTATAGTCAAAGCATACCTGATCAATATAAATTTCAGTTTTTAAATTCCCTTCTGCCCTATCTCCTTCCCCTTCTCATGCCACCTGGCAGAAACCAGAAGTGGCAGAGCCAAGCAGTAGAATCCTTTTAAAGTTTTTTTAGGTTCTACCCCCATTTTTTTCCAAAGCGACATTTTTTCTTCTCTGGCCAAAAGATATAGACAATAGCTCTCAGTCAAGGCTCTATTAGCAGAGAAGCCTCAGAATCAATAGCAGAGAGTGTGGAAGCAGGAATTTCTCAATGCTGCCAGCCTCCTTACCACAGCAGGAGACACAATCTTTCCTTCTCTGCCCCCCCGCCCACTACTGAGTGCTGTACAGAAGAGCATCAGGACCATAGAACCAGGTGCAGACAGTCAAGAGCATTCATATCTTTTTGTCTTGGGTTGTTTTTTATGTTTTGGGTTTTGTCCCATTTCCTCTGATGTAATCTTGTCATATTAATAAGGATATCTAATAGGAAGAAAAATGTTTCGTTGTCCAAATCCCAACAAACATTCGAGGAACTCATATATAAAATAGCTCATAGGATATATATCACTCCAGGTCTCTGTAGTAGTGGGTTGCTTGCTAGATCTAGTCCAGTAACTTAAAAATACAAGGAGGGGGTTGCTCTCTGTGGAGCTGTCCACAGATTTTGGGCCCAGGTTATTTTAGAATTGTTTAAATGATTTAGTGGAATTATTTCCCATTCTGTGTTATCGAGTGATTCAGTTAATGACTAGCTTTGTAGGGGAATGGACACAGGAAAATCTCTTTTCCATCTTCTCACTGGAAATCTAGGTTGCTAAATCTCTTGCCTATGGCTAACACTTTGCTCTTGTGGGAGGTGGTGGATAAAATGATGTGAAAGATTTTTGTGTGTTTGAGGCCATATCTGAATTCCTTTCCAAGTACAACAGGAGAAGGTGTGGACAAATTGTTGTGGGAGCTCTCCTGTAATTTACTCTGAAATACTGGTCTTTCTGGAGTATATGATGAAGGATGGTGATGGAAACTGAGAGGGCTAATATGTGTAGGGAGATTGTCCTTTATAGCTGTGTTGACATGTGAAGTGAGTATGCTGGGGATGTGGAATTCTTGCTTACTTTGTTTGTTTTGGTTCTGGTATGAAAGAGTTGATAGAAAAACTGAGTCAGGTACCAGATATTTAGTCTCATACTGTCATTCTGTAGACTCTTTTCTTAAGTTTCCTTTAATGTTCATTGGATGATTCATGATTTTGAATACATACTAGAACTGTCACTATATTTGTTAACCAATCCCAAACCTTTCATTAAAATGTTATAATTAAATGGTAGTAGCCTTTGATGAGCTTGGGAAAGGACAGGATTATTGTGGTTTACAGTGCGTGTGTGGTTGGAAGAGCAGGTATAAAGTAATCGTGCTACAGAATGTGTCTTTATCAGGGCTTAGTAGATAACTGATCCTTTTTATTGAATGAGCTTTTGTTTTAATATAGAAAAATATTTAGGCCAAAAAGATTCCTGTACACACCTGTTGCTGCCACTTAAGAGCCCCAAGATTTAAGTGGTGCATGGGGTTTTGTACAGGCCCTCTGCACAAGGTGAATTGAGTTCATACTGGATATGTTGTACCCGTTTTATAATTTATTTAAGTGACTTCACTTTCATTATTATCTGTTATGTGTGTTACAGTTGCGGCTAGAAGCCCCAATACGCTTGACATTGTGCAAAGGCATAGTGAGAGACGGTCTCCCCCCCAAGGAGCGTACAATTTAAAAAGTCAAAGTAAAGGGTGGGAGAGAAAACAGATGTATAGAGAAGTGACTTGCCTAAAGTCCACAGCACATCAGTGGTAGAAGCTGGAATAGAACCCAGAACTCCTGACTCCCTGTACAGTGCCCTAGCCACTGGACCATACAGCTCCCCATTTGTGTTTAAATGAGAGTGGAGAGCTACCATAAAGGGGACAGAAAGATATCCGTAGAAGTATTTCTTCTTCCGCATAAGCCAGCAGAGCTGCCCTTGAGATAGGCACATGTTTTAGAGGTACAATTAAACCCAAGGTTTTTTGGGTTTTTTAGGCAAAATCTTTTGTTTTCCTTTCCTGTTTTGAATTATTTCCAGTGCTTTTCTGAATATATGAGCGCTTGTATTAGAATAATAGAATCATAGAAATGTAGGACTGAAAGGGACCTCAACAGGTCATCTACTCCAGTCCCCTGATGCATTGCTGTTAAATTCAATAGGTTGTTCAATACAATAAATGTTATTTAATAAAATGAAAAATCAAAAATATGTTTTAGAATGAAAATTTAGAAGGATGCTCATAAAGGAAGGAGAAAAGTAATAAAATATGGCTTTGACGATACAACCTAGGGGATTTATGTTTCACATAATAATATGAAACTCCCCTTGTCGTTAATGGAAGTTAACGTATGTACACACAGAGAAGAGGAGAATAGATAAATAGACCCCTGAGCTCTTTAGATTCCATCCCCCACATTCAGACATTTGTTGATGTTTAGTGTTTGATAAATCTCTTCATAACTTGTTGGTTTGTTCTACATCCCAACACTGAGCCTTTCTCCTCCTACAACTTCCACTGTAGCACCATAATAGAAGAAATGTCACAGCATGGCTGCTGTGTACAGGCAGCCTCATGGCTAAGTGGAACCCTTCGAGTTAAAGCAGATATCATCTTAGCTCAGCAGGATGGATGGATATAATTGATTCACTTTCATCTACACCCAAGATTCCCTGTCTTCTTTCACACCTGCTAAAGCTGGCAGCAGCTGAAGTCGAATTTTGTATTATTATTATTTGTGCATTTTTTACTAAAGAATTGTGTGGTGCAGATAAGCAAAACACCCATGTATTTCACCTTTCTTCCTGTTGAGTTGACTGGTTGGTATTGCTTGCAGACCCAGTGCTTACCCTGACATCTGGCACTTTAAAGATAACGCTATAATGGAGGGAGACTTCATAATGGACAAAATTTGTATGAGAAATAATCTCTCCTCCAGGTAAGAATGCACTGTAAACTGTGTCCTCAGGAAATG
The DNA here is from genome assembly GCF_026122565.2 of Emydura macquarii macquarii. Taxonomy (NCBI): domain Eukaryota; kingdom Metazoa; phylum Chordata; order Testudines; family Chelidae; genus Emydura; species Emydura macquarii. The sequence continues at coordinate 13,096,434 of NW_027131283.1, forward strand.
CTACTGATACACACTGATACCTCATCCACTAGGACTGTTGTTACTGCAGAAACTAAGTCTTATATTACAAACACAGGCATTTACTCAGCTCATCCCAACTTTTCTATTACTTTGTTTCAGTAAAGCGGAAATTTCTACAAAATTGAAAATATATTTTATCAAAAGGCTGTCAGTTAAAACTTTACTTCTGATGTAGGACCTCTATTTCCCAGCTGAGATCCATATCAGATACTAATAACTTTTGCTTTATTATTCTCTGCTCTGCAGCTTGTAAACTGGTTGTCTTTCTGTGACAGTGATACATGGTTTGTGAAGCTCAAGTGAAGTTAACATTTATATTGTGTTTAGTGATCTAACTACAGTTGGAGCTCACTGCCACAGTTTCAGGGCAACTGCACCTGTATTCCCTCTTTGTGGACCACCAAGTGCACCCACTTCAGGCTTACAGCCATCACCTCTCTTGGTGGAGACCTGTGTCTCACTCCCTTCTGACCATGATTTTAATACTGCACAGCTTCCTGCCTACACTGTGATGTCCCCAGCAAGCCAGACTGCCTAAAGAGGCCAGCACTTGCAGTTTGCTTTTTCTCCTAGAGCTATGAACAGTGTATTGCCTGTAGATAAGTTACCACACAGCTCTTTCTAACCAAGCACATTTATTCCTAATGGAAAAGCACTACAGAAAAACATTAAAAAAATAAAGGAACCTACACACATATTTAGAAGCTTACCAGAGGTTACCCCCAACTCTAACATAGGACTCAGATACGTTTTAGCCCTTCAAAACACACAGCTGGGTTTTCCCTGTGGTAACAAAGTTCATCCGTCTTAGATTCAGAACCAGAACTGAGATTGGCATCTCAACCATTTCTTTATATAGTTTGGGCCTTTGATCTTGGCCTTCTCTAACAGGTTATCAGCAGACAGTGATCCTTCTTTCAGGGTGTAGCTTCAAAAAGGCTAGTGTTTTGCATAACCGGAATTGGGGAATTTGCATTAACCTCTCTGAAGTGATTGCCCAGGAAATTCACTTAACAGTTATTGTCCCTAAAGTCCATACTTGTCTGGCACAATTTCAGGAAAGTCTTTTGAACTCCCAAGTCTCACATGTGTCACATCTCCGCCCTCCAGAGGTTACATACAATCCCAGCCCAAAATAATACAGAAACTTAATACAATAAGGTCTCTCAACAATATTGCAGGAAATTGCCATATCTGTCACACTTATTATTAGAAGCCTGTATGGTTTTATTTCCAGTTCTGGTTGATAGAGAACATTTTATTAATTACTGTGCAAAGGAGGAGGAGATACCACTTTTCCTCCCTCACAGCTATTTACAACTGTGACTAATGTTGAGAATTTCAGAATATGTGTGTTGGAGTTTTTGTTTGCTCTTGATTTCAGTTTATAAAATATTTGTGGGTAGAAATGATCAATATAAATGTGTACTGCATTTTGAACAATCAGATAATGCTCAGTAGCAACCATAGTAAATGTCTTTTGTTTTTCTTTATCCTTCTGCACCCTCAAGTGCATAAGGCATCCACCAGTTTCTGCCATTTATTTTGGTCTTATTTTGGTCTGTTCAGGTTTCTGAGTGCCATGTTGAAGGATTTGGCTTCTTTCTCTGTCCTGCATAATGTTTCTCTAGGTCATACTCCAGTTGCACAGTTACATACTCAAAAGTCAAGAAATATACAGAAAACCTGAACTCTCCCCATTAGGCATAATGATACATTCTTTTGTGATGTGACAAGATACTATTTCTCAGATAATATAACCATATTTTATACAATCTTATGGAAATGCCAATGCATAGTGCCCTAATATTTCTTTTTTTATACTTGCATTTTTACCATCCAACGTGAAGTTAAAAAATTTGATCAGAGCGGTTGCTTCCATGGGGACAGGCATTGTGGGCGTGGTGCTGGAGGACTGCTTTTATGCCAGTACAACTACTTTAACATCCACACCGGCCTGGTACCAGTATAATAGTCCCAGTTGAGAACTTTTGTTGCTCGGGGAACTGGTTTAACTTCACTGGCAAAAGTTCAGGGTTTTGTCGACAGACTTCAAAATTAAGAGTTGATACATGGCAGGTTGGCCAACAGCAAGCAAGTTCCGCTGGTGAAACTTTGTGTTGTAGAGCAGGCATAAGTGCCTTGTGCAAAAGCTCAGGATTGTGTGGACTTTGCATTCTAGCCACATAAATCGCTGAGTTTTTATGTTTTGCCACAAAATTATAAATCAGCCCAGGTTTGCTGAGAAAGAGATCCTTAGCTAAGCTTCTGGTGAACATGAGCTGAGTTTTGCATTGGGCATGAAATATAGAAGCAGCTGAGCTTCCCAAGGTTTTGTGTGTTATAAGAAATGTTTTGCATGGTTATTGCAATAAAACATACTTGGTAGTGAGCTTAAAAACTTGCCAGTTCTACTTAAGATACTTAGATAAAATTGCCACGTTATCGGCAATATTCTTTGCATTTCCCTATACTTACTATAAGAAATATTGAGACACAAATTATTTAGTTACCGAAAACGTTTAGCTGCAGTGATGGCCCTTAAAATATGCAAATACCCATTGGAATGGTGACAGTGCAGGCATGGTAGATCACATCATGGAAGTGAGGACTTCAGATTCAGGTCAATCCAAGTGGAATTAAGATGGAGTTAATTGGAAAAATGAGTGGCATCTCAACTCGAGCTACCATTTTATGCTTGTGTCCTGTCTCGATTTTATTGGCAGCCATGTACAATACAAAGCTCCTTTGTAACATTCCATATCTACAGAAGAGAGGTTCTGCCACTTTAACAACATTCATATATTTTGTCAAGCCACTAGGCTGGCCAGAAACACCTTTTCAATACATCAGTGTTTTACTTTGTAAGGACTATATGTACCTTTAATGGCTGACTTACAAAATGTTCCATTTGTCTTTGTAATCATGCATTCCTTTTTAATCATGTTCTTACTTTACTATTTTTATATCAGGCTCTGGCAGTGTATCATTGTAGCTCTAAGTGAAAAAGCATCCTCTTATAATAGAATGTAATCCTTAAGCTATCATTTGATCAGTTTTAATTTAATTTCAGTGCAATGAAAAGGTAATGAAAGTCTGAACTGCAGAATATGCAATTCATGGAAAGTCACTGTCAAAATATAGAAGCCATATTCAGCCTTTTGAAATAACAATACCGAGTGGTCTGCAAGTGTAAAAGTTAAGTGGTGTATTTATTTATGCTAGATAACAAAGTACAGTATTTGGGAATGATACGTAGTGGCCCAATTTTTCAAAAATGACCTTTCCAGTTTTTGCGTGTTACCATTTTTGAATGTCCAATTTTAGACATAGTCTGATTTTCAGATATACTGAGCACTTACAATGCCCACAGACTTCAGATGATATCAGTACCCCTCAAGTCTTATAACCAGTGTGCTTTGAGGCCTTAATCTAACTCACTTAAAGACTCCCATTGATTTCAGCAGGCTTTGGATCAAGCCATAAGTGCTGCTCAGAGATATCTAATCATCAAATCCAGTTCCCTTGTTTTTGGAGCTTAGTGCAGGAGACAAAATCAACTTTCCTATTTTCAGGGTGTCTGACAAAAACTGGAGCCTTACCTAGGGCCTCCATTGATTTCCATTGCCATAATATTGTGGTTTTAGGGGTTGTCATTATTGATGTTACTGATTTATTTTGTTCTCCGTCCAATTTTAGCTTGTCTGTTATTGAGTCTTGGATTCAAAGTGACTCTTTCAGTTCCCACAGAATTTATTTTTGGAGTTTTTAAAATATTCATTTTGTAGTATGTTGCACTACTGTGTTAACTGCAGTGAGATGGTTATTTGGGGAGAATAATTTATAAGCGGGAAAAAGGGAGACTACAGCATCCTGAAACAAAGCCAATAAATGCATTCTGTGTGTTCAGTTCTCATTTATGCATGACTGCAGAATAAGAAAGAACAGCCCCAGATTAGAACTGTTCTTGGCACTGTTCCATAGTCTGATTGGGAGGGAGGAGAGAAAAGGTAGGTGTCCACACTGAATTCTAAGCTCTTCCACACTCCAAAAGTGACTCATAGACTCTAATATCAGAAGGGACCATCATGATCATCTAGCCTGACCTCCTGCACATTGCAGGCCAGAGAATCTCACCCACCCACTCCAATAATAGACCCCTAACCTCTGGCTGAGTTACTGAAGTCCTCAAATCATGATTTAAAGACTTCAAGTTACAGAGAATCCACCATTAATCAATGCTGAAGCCATCTTCTAAAAGGTTCAAAAGTGTAATTAATGCTGACATTTTATGTGCCATCATTAGGCTTAATAGTTAACCCCTGGCTGAGATAAATGCAGTGTAGCTTTACCCATGTCAGGATATGAGATCAACACAGCAGGTAAGGTAATATCTTTTATTGGACCCACTTCTGTTGGTGAGAGAGACAAGCTTTGAAACCATACACAGCTCCTCTTAAGGTAGGGGAAAGGTACCCGGAGCATCATAGCTAAAGGCAAGGTGGAACAGATTATTTAGCTTCATACTAGTTAGCACATATGCTAAGAGACTACTCAAGGCAGAGAGGCTCATTAGTGGCGAAGAGGCACAAGCGGCGGATGGGGGAGTGGGCCAAGTGGGAGCAGGGCCTGCCTGGACTCCTCGCGATGACTGGACTCTGCGCCACAATGTAGGGAGGAGGGGCACTCTTTGTTTTCTGGGCGTGCAGCCCGGGCCCCATCCGCCCGCACCAGCCCTACGCCACTTTCTCTGCGGCACCAAGGGCAAGCCGGCCCGACTCCTCCCATAGCGTCATGTGAAGGGTAGAGGTGGTTAGTGGGCCAGGCTTCGGCGGAGGGGATGGCTGGTGTCCCCCCAGCCCAACCTCCCCAAAGAGTGGCCTCACTGCCACTCATGAATGAAAGATATTATCTCATCCATCTTGTCTTTGAGTTGAATGGAGGCAGTTCACACCTCTCAAAGCTCCAGTTTTACTTTGCAGAGTCAGTCAGATAACATTCTGGTTTCACATTTGGAAGGTCATCTTCACAACCGTGAGAGGGGGCTAGAAACTTAACATTACTTAAAACAAAAACTTACATTCTGCAGAAGCTGTTGGGGACCTGGAAAAGGGCTGTCACATACCAGCTCGGTCTTACCCCTGCCATTTGTATTGGCATAAGCAAATGTTTTGGTAAGATTTGTTGATGGCAAGACCCTCCTTCCTAGTAAATGGGCACATACTAGCAAACAAAAGTGGAATGTCAGTGGGAGGTTTTGCACATTACTGTGTTGTCCTGACATTTTTGGTGGCATGTGGTCTTTTGATTTTTTTTTTTTTTTTAAACAAAGAAAACCGCTCTCCCTCATGTTCTTACCCCTACTTTGGAGGGACTGATTTGGTTTGTGTACTAGCACCATTCTGGAATTTCTAATAATGGTAGCCATGTCAATAAAATAAGACAGACTACTGGAAGCTACAGTCCAAAAAGCAGACAGACAATACAAAATTAAAACAAGGAATGACAATCTGGATACAGCTGATGGAAAATACTAATGTGACTTTTAATTTAGTTTAAAGGCCCATCAGTAAAGGAAAATACAAAACATTACCTTGATTAAAACATGATCCTGCTGACCTACTACATTAAACTGGGACTCTAACATTCTGAGCAAGGTCACGCTCAGTACCTAGATGGAGCTCTCCTTGGCACTGCTAAGTTGCTGTAGGAAGTAGGGATGATGATTAAGTAGTGTTGTTCCTTCTGAATCAGTGTCAAACCACTTCTCCAGCATGAAGTTTTGATACATTGTGCTACCAGAAGTGCTGTCCTTCAGATGAGATGTATAACTGAGTTATTGGCTTCATGTGGAAGGAATAAAAGAGAGAAAATAATTGATGATCACCAGTTTATAGCATGTGTCCTGCAAGCACTATGGTCATCAAGACAAAGGGGGCCCCAGGTAGATGTGCCATTCTTCCTTAACAGAAGGATGGGAAAGACCCAGGCTGTGAGAAATCAAATCTCCATCTTTCCATTCCTCCCAGAAGCAACCTTGTACTGACATTTCCCTTGGAAAAACAGCAACGAGTGAATGCATCTGTGTTTCTGCTCCAGTGATGGAATCTACACACATATATATCGATGGGTATGAGATGGGTAGAATCTTTAGCCCTCCATGGAAAATGCAGTTGGAATCTTCACCATTCCTTCTTTGCACAGAGCAGCCAATGACAATTTCTTCTTTCGCTTCTCTACTCCTTCTAATGAGGAGCAGGTGGTGGCATCTCCTCCCATGACAGTGGCACTTTGACACCATATCACATTGTGCAATTTTAGGCCATGGAGACATATTATGTGTCTCTTAGGTTCCTTTGCCCACTCAGTCTGCGGGTTGTCTACACCGCCCTGCAGTTCAGACTACAGAGATGTGATGAGCAGTGCACACTAAAGTATTGTGCTGTACCTCCCCCATGTGGACACTTAGGGCATGAACTAAAAAGTTCCTTGTTTGCATTAACTTAATCCTCTTCAAACAGGACTACATTAATGTGAGCTAGGAACCTTTTAGTTCCGTCCACATGGGGGGGGGGGGGTTACAGTGCAGCACTTTTCTGTGCAATGTTATTTACACACCTGTAGTCCAAGCTGAGGGGCAACGTAGACATAGCCTGAGTCCAGTGTGTTGGAATTTCAGTATCAGTGATCCAGCAGTAATCAGTTTTCATTAGCCTGCAGACAAATATGGGGACTCTTTCCAGCATGTAATTGAGTTCACAACAATGAAAGGATTTACCAGGTACCTGCTTATACATAGTAGAAACCCATTTGTCGATAGGATAAGTATGGGTTATTTCATTATACTATGGAAAACTATATTGTTGGCATTCATATAATTGGCAGACCAGACTTAAGGGTCTCCATCTCAAAGATAAATATCAGTAAAACTAGTCTGATTTTTTTATTTATTTGAAAACAGAAATTTTTATACAAAACTTTTAAAATTTTCAAAAACTTCCTTCTCCAAAATTTTAGTCAAATTTTAAATAAACAAATTTATGCAAAATCTATTTTTGCTTTTGCTTTATTATTTCATAGGTTTGTACTGACAATTTTTATTGGTCAACTTAGTCACATGGTAGGATTGTTTTTGAAAAATTAAAATTTAAAACAAACATTTCCACAGAAAATTCTTTTGGAACCATTATGGAAAAATGATTGAACTGAAAATGCTTTCAAAGTTTTCCAAAATGTTGCAATCCCCCTTGTCCTTCCTACCTCCCATATTTCTGTCAGTTCTACCTATTAAATGCATGTGATGTGGTGTGTGTTCTGCTTTCTTAACCACCCCAGCCCTGAACCCATACCACAAATAACCCCATAGGAAACTACATTGTAAAAAAATATCTGCAGAGAACATTAAGCGTCTGATCTTGCAGCTGACCCCATGCTCGTGCAGGGGTCCTCCCACGTATAACAAATTGCTGAGTCGAGACCTAAGGTTGCACAGTTAAGCACTCAAAAGTCAAGAAATATACAGAAAACCTGAACTCTCCTCATTGTGCATAATGATACGTTCTTTAATGAGTGACAAGATATTATTTCTCAAATCATATAACCATATTTTATACAACCTTATGGAAATACCAATGCATAGTGCCCTAATATTTCTTTTTTTATATACTTCTGTGAATTGTCCTGCTCCTCTTGAATAATTAGATTTTTAGTGTGATAACTTTTTTCCTTTCATAACTTTAATAATAATAATTACATAACCTATGTGCTATCCAGTTTCTTTTCAATAAGGGTAGGAAGCATGGCCCATCCAGTGGCTAGAACACTGGACTGAGACTCAAGAGAGCTGGGTTCAATTCCTGGCTCATACTACCACCATCGTCTTTGAGCTTTTGCGCAAGGCACTTATGCCTGGTCTACAACACACAGTTTCACCAGCGGAACTTGCTTGCTGTTAGCCAACCTACCATGTATCAACTCTTAATTTTGAGATCTCTCGACAAAACCCTGAACTTTTGCAGTGAAGTTAAACCAGTTCCCCAAGCAAAATAAGTCCTCAACTGGGACTGTTATACTTGTAAAAGGCCAGTGTGGATGCTGAAGTAGCTGTACTGGCATAAGCAGTCCTCCAGCACCACGCCCACAATGCCTATCCCCATGGAAGCAACCGTTCTGGTCAAACTTTTTAATTCTGTTGCGTAGGCTCAGAGCGGATGCTGGCAGATCATTGAATGGGTAAAACTCTCTAATATAGACAAATCCTTAATCTACCCAGTGCCCCAGATCCCCGTCTGTAAAACTGGGATAATCCTCTACCTGACAGAGTATTGTGAGGATAAAATTCATTAAAGATTCCGAGTCACTCAGATACTACAGTGATGGCCATATATAGATTTAGAATCACCACAGCCTCCTTAAGTGAAATTCATGATATGAAGTTAACTTTTGTAGGCTATATATATCAGCCAGATTTCAGTAATACTTTTTGTTTTCGTTCATCTGCAGAACATTGTGGAAGTACAATTTACTGTGTACTTTCCATAGAGGTTCCTTTTGTGAATTATGTTTATCTTGCTTACACAGAACAATGCACACTTCTAGAAGATGTGTATCAGCATGTAATAACCATTTATGATGATAACTGAGGAATAATATATGATCATACAGTTAAAATTGTCTCCAATTCAGCATCTCTATTTAGGAAGGAGGCTTACAAATGTGCTTCAATGGGATGTAAGCACATGCTGAGATATTTTCCTGAAATGGGGGTTATATCATAATTTGTATGCTCAAAAGTGCAAAGATAAATTACAATGTTTGCATTTCCTTACTTATGAGTGCTCATTAGTGCACCTTTAAGGCTCCCTTAATATATATATATATAAATGTAATTATATTAACATTGTTTTAAAGGACAGCATATTTCTATGCTAACAGTTAAGTTTTCTCTGGGAATATGCAGTATATGCAGTGTATTCTGTAAAATACCCTGATGCTTGCAAAGATCTATATTCAAATAAAAGAAGTTCTGTCTAATCTGTCTACCTGATCAGTGTGTGAACTGTCAACCAGCAGCTGGGAGAAGATCTCAAAGTGCTGCCTTTGGCCAAGTACTAGCAAAGAATGCTTACCTCTTATTATTCAAAGCGCGTAGGGAAGTTATATTCATTTGCCACTAGTGTGGAATTCAGCCTAAGTTGTACTAGGAAGCTGATGTTATCAACTAACAGTTTTTACATTCCAAAGTAGAATGTAAATAGATGAAGGGGAATCAGCCTCCTATTCTAGGCTGGCTGGAGGCTCACATCATCAACATAAAATTACTTTCCTTTGCATGCATCAATTGAAAGTGCTATTGCATAGCAATTAGATTTAATGAAGGGAAGCTGCTAGCTCAGACATTTTGACAGACCTTGTTTATTATTTTTAAGGGAATAGATTGCACAACCTGTTTGCGTTTTTTTTTAAATAAATTTCTTTTTCATATTGGTTTTATCTCTTCTGAAGAAAACACTTGCTTGTTGGCTAAGTAAATGGAGACAAGCAGAGCAAACGGGAGTGAATTGCTTCTTCCTTGAATGTTGGCTTATTTCATTCTTGATTATTGCAGTTGTGAAGCTAAAATCATAATAAATCTAAAATTTTGCTGAAAGCTGTAATTTAAAGTGACAACTATTTCAGAAGTTTCCTGCCTTGATTGAGTTCTTTTTCTTTTTTTAAAAAATAACTATTTATTTAGGAAGTTTTAGTGGGTTTACAAATCACTGCAATATAAATATCAGAAATAAAATGATAACCATTACAGCAGAGAGCTTATTTTTTTTGTTTAGAGAAACATTGTACATAATATAATCATCAAATCTCTTTAATTAACAGGTGTTAATCATATTACAGAGTGTATTAATAGTTCCATATTTTTCATTATCACTTGTTGCACAGAAAAACTTTTGAGAGAATAAACTGGAACTTTCTGTTTAAAGTCCTGTCCTATATGGACATTGGATCCCAGTTCCTTATGTGGATAACTACTCTTTACACTACTCTTTTTAAAGCCGCTATATGAGTCAAGGGGTTAAATCTCCTCTGAATTATACAGAGAAATAAGCAGGGATGTCTATTGTTTCATTTATTTTGAAATTGTTCTGTCCAGCTAATTGGTTTTCACTTGACTCTGAGATATATAAGGTTAACCAATTTTGGAAGCCATTTTAGTACATCTCTTCCCACTCCCAACCTTCTAAAAACATGTACATAGGGAACCAAGTTATTACAGATAACATTTTTGTCTGAAAGTGGCTTCTTCGGGATAGTGCTCTGATTTTATTTGTCAGATCTTCCCTGGAGACACCCAGGTCTTCTCTATGCACTGAGTTGTTACTCCTAGGGGAATTCTGCACCTCTGTGCATGTACAAAATTCATGTCCCCTGCAGATTTTTTTCCCCCACAGAAAATACGTTCTGCTGGAGAGACACTGCAATTACACCTTTCACCCACCAGGGATTGCTGTAGCACCAGAAGACTGGAGCAGCCAGCCACAGAGGAGGGGGCAGAGGTCAGGGCAGGAGGCAAAGGATATGGTGGGAACAGACAGAGCAGGGCACATGAGGCTGCTGGGGGGGGGGGGTCACAGACGGGGTGGGGGAGGCTGAGGAATGGGCAAGGTGATGGGGCAGGAGGGGTGACTGAGTAGGGTGCAGGAAAACATGGGGAGAGGGGTAGATGTGCTTGACTGAATGGGAAAGGGTAGGGGTCAGCCAGGATCTGCATAGGGTAGGCTCCTCAACTCCTTAATAATCTCTCCTCCCCCCCCCAAAAAAACACCCCTGTTCCATACTTCTCCCATCCACATCCAACAACTCTCCAAGCTCCTTCCCAGCAATTACTTCTCTATCCCTCAGCTCCTCCATTACCGCTGGCTCCCCCGAGCCTTTGCGTTGCTTTTGAGGGGTCTGGGAAATACATTTCTGTATTGTAGTTTACATGAATTATTACTCAAAGTTCTGTATTAATATGCCTAGTAAGGAATCTATTTGTCAAAAAACATTCTCTGAATCTTTTTTGTTGTCTCTATTGTTACAGATATACTTGCTGACTGGTATTTTGAAATAAATTACCATAATCATCAAAAATGGTGACAAATAAAATATGAAGAATTTTGCAGAATTTTAAAATATTGTGTGCAGAATTTTTAATTTTTTGCACAGATTTTCCCCAAGAGTAAGTAGTATTGCTTTAATTGTACCGATATAGTTTCATTCCTGATTACTGCAGTAATGACATTAAAATCATAGCAATAAATCTTATATTCTATTCGTACAGCTAAAATAGTACAATCCCCCTTGTGCAATTGTATCCATATCGGTATAAAAGTATTTTATACTGGTATAGCTGATACCAGATGAACAAGGATAAGCTACACTTGTGTAAGACACCTTTATACTGATATAACTGTGTGCATTCAAGGGATTGTACAATTATAACTCTTTTGGTTTAAAAAAAAAATAGTCCCTCCCCCCCAACCGAAATAGTTATACCAGTTCAAAAACTAGGAATAGACCAGACCCTAGTTGCTCCCAAAACTGAGAAGTATATTGTCCTCCAATAGGAAATGACATTAGTTACAAAGGCTTTGCTTTTTAAACTAAAATGTCAGGCAACAAAAGACATCTTCATTTCACAACCGAAGTCTTGTGTAAAAGTTGGCCCAGTGTTTCACTATTACGACATTATTCTTTCCTCAACCGCCTCCTCCACACACACACCCCCACCCCCCGCTACCCAGATCTATCTTTGTTTTGACTAATAAACTAATCCTTTCTGACTGGATTTCATTGTAGACTGAGACAGGATAAGATGCATAGTAAGTAATGTTTGCTACACGATGTAGACAGCATTATATCGACAGGAGGGCTTCTTCTATCAACATAGCTACTGCCTCTTGGAGAGGTGGAGTACCTATGCTGATGGGAGAAACTCTCCTGGTGGCATAGGTAACATCTCCACTTAGCGCTATGGTGCAGCCGCTCCACTGAAGCGCTGAAAGTGGGTACAAGTCCTTAGGCCCAATTGAGAACCCTGTATCTCTGTGAACTCAGCTCTTACCACAGCCACCTGACACCTTTCCCCTTTTTTTCCTGGGTTGGGGCCTGTACTCTGCTTCCCTGCAGACAGGTGGGGGGAATCTCCTGTTGGTCAGTAGGTGTGAATATCCTGGCCATGGGGGGTTACATTGTCTCTTCAGAACCCTCCAGTCACGTGTGTAGGCTCTATTCAGTTTGTTAACGACTCCGCTTTCCAACCAAGCTGATTTTTGAATCAGACACCTTGTGCCGTCCCTTCACACTCAGCACACAGCAGTACAAAGCACAAACTGAAGGAATCATAAAAATATTACCAAAATTTACACATTTGTCACACATCCTCCGTGCTGTGAAGAAAAATAGTACACTGAACCAATGATCCCTTTGGCAAAGAAATAGCTCAAGGGACCTTTTGCTTTACAGCATGTCTGTAGTATCTTGAATTGGCAGCAAAGAGCCTTTAATTTTCTTTTTATAACTTAATAAAAATGAACAATAGTTAATTTCTTTAGTGCCTGAGGGATTCTCTTCAATTCAGATATAAAAATGTTAATTTCTCAAAGAAGAAAATCTGAAGCAAGACAACGTATCTGTTGAATCGGGTTATGCGTTTAGTTTAATTTCACTGTCTATTTTCCTGCTCAGATATTTGGTTGTAGCCATTGGGTGTGACAGAGGCCTTTTCCCTCCCACTCCCGCCCTCTTGCCCACAGGAGAATTAAGGTCGTAATCCAAAACCCACAGGATTAAAATCAGTGGAAGAATTCCCATTAGAATTTGGGGGTAATTTGGTCTCTTGTTTCTTAGCCTAGCTTTAAGGAAACTGCCAGATACTCAAGCATATTTTGCATGCCAGTTTCAGAATGACATTGACATTAGTCTTTAATAACAAGAAGGAACCGACAGTTGTAGCACACTGAAGAGGGACAGAGGTTTGAAGCATTTAAAACACAGTTGAGTCATTCAGAATATTGTCTGATCATCTGGAGTATGTGCCCCAAGTATAGCCTTCTCTTTTAGGGCAGAGATGAGAGTAGCAAACTAACAAAATGCACTGAGGACCCTACCACACAGACCTGATTAATAAGGAAGAATTTTCGGGCACAAAAAACAAACCAATCCTGTAGATTAAATTAAGAAAAAATACCCATAATCTCAAGGGGGGAAGAATTATTTTTATCAATCACTATTTTCAGGTTACTTTCTTTTTTGCTTTTTTCTGTAAATTTCCGGTTCTTCTTTTATTTGGAGACACCTTTATATCTGATCATAAATTACAGTAGTATTATCGTTATTGTGTTGTGAGACCTCTTAAGGGCCCTATCATGTGAACGCTTAAATGAATGGGTAATTTAATTTAATTAATTTATTTATTTATGATATAATTGAATTAGTCATATGAGTAAAGTCATTTCTGTGTTTTTACATGATTGGGCTTAATGGGTGTTAGATTGGGCCATAACATTGTAATAAATTGTTGTGACTAATAAGTCAAAGGCGCCTGGAATGTAAATACCAACATGAACTATATGTATAACAGCAAAAGTTTTTTAAAAATCACTGTATACCATCAAATACATGTGCAAGTCATCACATACCGTGTGCAAGGTTGGAAGAAATAAATTTGTCACATAATAACTGTATGAAAAGCTGTTAGGACATTGTAAGTATGGAATGGGTGAAAAATCAGGTACTATTGCTTGAATGGATCCTTAGAAATGGTGCTGAAATAAGTAAAACTTCTGCAAAGTTGCTTGTAGGCGTATTTTTTCTATATTCATATACATTTTATAACACTTCTTTGGAATTCTTCTTCACCTGCATCAACTGACCTTAACACAGTAAATAAAATAATGAAGTCAGATATACACCGGAGAGAGGATGATATAAAAATAAATGTTATCCATCCCAACAACTGGAACGAGAGAATGAACTCAATTTAGTGATGAGTGAATTTCAAAAGATACATAGTTTTGGTTCTGTTGCAGTCAAAATTCAGGTACTTAGAGGAATTATCCTAGTTTCTGCAATTTGGGGGGTGGGGCATGGAAGGGTGATTGAAGCTAGAAATAACTTAATAGACTTTCCTGTGAGGTTTTTTTCTACTTCCAGCCAAACTGGAAACAGGATGTACAAATGGCAGAGGATTGTAAAAAGGAAAAAAATTGGGTTTGGTGTGGAGGGGAAGAGGTTAACTGAACTTTTTCAAACCCCAAAACTGGTTCAGTTTGAATTTGTGGTGAAGGCTTGTGTCTACAATTATTTTAATCAAATACTGCACAATGCAAGTTGTGGTTCCACAGCAATATGACGTGGCCAGGAAATTGGGTTTTTAGGCACAATATATTAGTATCTGAAGATATTTTACTGAGCTAAACGCTGGAGTGGGGGGTGAGGGAATGGAAACGGAAGCACAGATAGCAAAGTGTCTGTAGCAAAACCAATTATTGTAGTTAATGAAAGGAAACTTTTTATTTGTGAAAGGGGTGTGTGTGTGAGAAGCTAAAGCACCATGACTGATTTGCCAGTCTTGTGGATCTTGCAATCATTAGAGGAGGTGAAGGTTGTGCATTCCTAAGAGAAAACAGATATGGGCTTAAAGCAACTTGTGCAGAACACAAAAATTGGGTGAGGACAGAACAAAGACAGCTAAAGCAGTCATTGCTCTCTGGCTGACAGGAAGCTTAAAGGACTTAGCAAAAAAAAAATGGATATTTAAAGTGGTGTATTTTATTTATGTTATGCAAGGCCTTTTAAGTAGGCTTGGAAGGATTAGATTTTTATCAGTAAATATCAATTTCACTGTACACACAGGAACCGACTAAAAATATTTCCATCAATAACAATTGAAATTTACAGGTAGGCAAAGTTAAGTGCTGCTCTAGACGTTATTACCTTTTTTTTCTGGATCTTTACTATGCATATCTTGATGCGATGTTGACACATTGTGTTTTAAAGCTTTATAACTATTCACTTTTTGAATCTCAACATCTACTGTCATTAAATAATTGTCTGACCGCCCCCCATAACTTTCCTCAACTGTGAACATTTCAAATCTAAAAAATTGAAAAAAAATGCTTAAAAACAATCAATATTATCTGTTAAAATTATTTAAAAAAAAGTCAAATTCTGCCAAGCATAGTTTTAATGCAAGGACAAAAAGTTTGAGCTTGATGTGGTGGAGAAGGGAGCTAATGGAAGGCTTCAAATAACTGGTAGTGTGATTAGAGCAATGGGCAAGGAAGATGATTTTAGTGAATACATTTTTTATGGATGTAAAATGGGAGGTGTAGGTATTAAGGTTGCCGGGGAGGAGGCAGTTACAATAATCAAGGTCGGAGAAGGCAGCCTGGATGGGAGCAGTAGATACATGGATAGAGAGAAAAGGATGGATTTTAGAGAGGTTATGTAGAAAGAAGTGGCAAAACAGCTATGACGTGTGGAATGACTGAGATGGAAGAGTAAGGGGTTGCAGAGGTCAAGGAGAATGGAGACTGACTTACATTTTCATGCCAAGGGGGAGGGGAGGAATCCCTCCAAGTCAGGGCCACTTCGCAGCACGGGTAGACAGATGTGCACTACCTTTGCTGGAGCTAAAAATAGAAGTGTAGCCGTGGGTAGCGTGGGCAGCAGCTTGGGCTCGCCAGGCAAGAATGTACCCAGGGGTCTGGGCAGGATTTTATTCAGGTGGCCAGCTGAATCTGCTAACTATGCTGCACCTAGCTATACTGCTATTTTTAGCGTGCTGGTTGGAGCATAGCTAACACATGTTTGTCTGCTGGCACTGAGCAACATGTCCAGCTGCAGTGTAGACACCCCCTAAGGGGTTTAAAAAAAAAAAAAAAAAAGGATCCTCAGTTTATGAAATAGTTATGGCCTTTCCTGGATTATACAAGAAACTAAACTTTGGATATCATATAGACAATGTTGCACATAAAATGTTTCTCAGATCCACCAGATGATAGTAGGAACCACGGCAGAAATGCAAAACATGTTTGCCTGATGTGTTTCTGAAGAACTGAAAATATTATTTTCCTCCTAAGATCCTTCTGGCTTTTTGTTATTGCTGTGAGAATAGATTGCTGTGCCCTTTGGAAGGAGCGATTGCCATAGCAAAGCCAGCATTGCAATTCACTGCAGCACTCTGCAGTTTTGACTTTTTGTGTGATTGGAAACACCCGGGTAGGTATATGTTACTCTTATGATTCAGGTTATGTAGACGATGCAGCCAGGTTCTCTATAGAAAGCTGATGGTTTGCAGTTAGTTGGAATCATAGAGCTCAGAAGGCTTCTCTTTGAACAGAAAGGAACTAAACTTTTATTGAATCCTATCCCTTCGCAATGCTAGGAGATGTTTCACCGCACTGATTGAAACACAAGCTGTCAGGAAATAGAACATTATCAAATAGATTTACTTAGAAAGTAAAAATCTGTCTTTAGTAATGGCAGTAATTTAGAGTCTCCGTCAGATCTTAGGGCTGCTGGACATTAGTTTTAACAATATGGTAATGGTGTATTAAGTGCCACATCCCCATTAGAAGTGGAAATGTAATGTTCCCTCCATGAAAAATTCCTTAATTAATTTTATGTTTTGGTTTTTTTTTAACTTTATTAAACAGTGCACTGTGACTGTAGTCACATAAACCATATTTTTACTGCAGGAGCTATCCAAGATACATGGTTGCAGTACCATGTGCATGAGGAAGAGTAATGAAAACAGTAAAATGACTAATACCATAATTAGATGTGCAAATAAGACCAACAGCAAAACACAAAATAATATAGTGTTTATCTGTGTACATAAAACATTTGTATGTTTGCTTATGTGGTGTTTGGCTGCAAGAGGCTCCTGACATCTAATTAGAGTTCTTTTTAATCTAATGCCATGGTGCTGTTCCCCAGGATATTGCTGAATATAACATTATCGTCTTGCAAGTAGGAGCCCTTGTGAATACTCATACATTGCAGATGTGATCAATAAAAACCCACAGTTTATGTACCTCACTATTAAGTCTTTAACAGTTTGATTTAAATTGCTATACAATCACCTTGGACACCACAGAGCACTCTGGGTATTTAATATTCAATTGACCACACAAAGAATCCCACCTTGCTTTAGAATTTCTTTACCTTGTACGGTCACAAGTCATGTTTTGTTCTGGGGTAGGATTTGCCGTGCCAAGTGATTCAGCTATGGATAGTGTAACGCTCTCATATAAAATAACAGATTTATTGAAACACCACAAGTACTAACTCCAGTATGCACAGGGAAGACCTAATTTCCTGCTAAATCCTCCAGATCAGAAACAACATAATAACACGACCCAACTGCACACTAAGATAAAGATTAAGCACCATCTGTTGGTAGAGGTGCTATCTTAAAACAATAACTCTGTTAGGTAGTCTGTTTCTGAGTTGGTCAGCCTGCTTGAGTCCTATATTTATTCATGGAGATACCACTTGTAGTTGGATTTAGATCATCAGTGAGTGAAGGGTTCATGTTCTCTACATTAGGCATGTTCATTGTGGACAGACTATCTGTTGAAGACTGCAATGTGTTGAGGTCCCCAAGACATGCTGGCAATTCCTCCTTCACAATCAGTCTCCCACTATGAGCCACAGGAACTACCAGGGTACCTCTAAATCCTCATTTGCATTTCTCTGGGATGGTCTATGAGCATCGTCAGTGTTTGCCATCTCTTTTCCTTGAATGAATCTGTGCAGCTTTCAGTGCACTGCAAGTCAAGCTCTTGCTTTGTGCGTCAGAAAGGATAAGTTGTTTAGTTTGGTTTTTTTTTAAATTACAGTGTAAGGTCCCATCCAAAAATGAGTTAAGTTTGGGATTTTTTCCAGGCTGCATTTTCCAGTTGCATAGTCACATCATCTCTCCATCCTGGATGGGCCATGATTTTCCATTTTCCTGGTATCTTATGCCTGGCATGCTCTTTTCCAGCTCATCTGTTCTTCCATCTTCTGAAATGTAGTCCTCAGTTCCTGCTATTCCATCATGTCATCCACATGTATAGGTGTAGGGGGCCTTGCCAGTTCTTGCTACCTGATCCATCATATCACAGGGAAGCATGGAGTTGTGTCCAAAAATAAGCTTATAAGGCAAGTAATGTATAATTGAGTGCTGGTAGGTGTTATATGCAAAAACAACAAAAAATGTCCTTATATGCCAGTCTTCTTGGTCTTCACTGTCTAAGGTTACATCTACACTAGAAGCACTAGATGCAGCTGTAGTTCTTCCGGTGAAGATGCTCTAAGCCGATGGGAGAGAGCTCTCCAGCCAGCTTAATTACTCACCTCCCACAACTGGGGGTAGCTATGTCAGTGGGAGAAGCTCTCCCGCCAACATAACACCGTCTACACCAGCAGTTAGGTCAGTGTAACACCCCTGAGCAACGTAAATTGCACCAAAGTAAGTTTTGGTGTAGACAAGGTCTCAGACTCTAAGCATGGAAGCAACAGTACAGTTTATTCTCCCCATTTCCCCATTACTTGCAGGATTGGCAACTGTGGTCCTCACCTTGCTTAGCTGGAGTTGTCAGCAAACCTCGTGTAATAACCATGATTCAAATTCATCCCCCTGATCACTGTAGATGCAGCGTAATAGGCTGAACTACAACACTATATGTGTCATCAGTGCAACTATAATTGTCTCAGTCCTTTTATCCTTCAGTGGCTGTGTCACAACATACTTTGAAAAAGACAGACTATCAGCAAATATTGATTTCCAGTCATGTGTCTGGTAGTGGGCCTTTCAAATCAATTTGTATGAACTCCCAGGGTTTACAAAGTTGGGACAGTTCCCTAAAAAGGGTTCTGCCTCTCCTTGCTGGTGCTTTCCTTTCCCGACAGGCAAGACAAGAAAGTACCCAGTCCTTAACAAGTGTAGCCATGTCCAGTCAAAAAAATCTATCAGATATCCTTAAGCTCCTTAAAAAGCTTTAGAATCCTTTCCACTCCTACTAGATGTTCCTCCCATATTTTCTGAAAACATACAAAGTCATCTAAATGAGGATGTCTTCAGTTCTCAAAACTTGTGTTAGATCATTTGCTATCCTCCAAAACATCCCTGGAGCATTAATGAGTCCAAAAGGTGTTCTGCAGAATTGAAACAACCCACAGGGTGTCACAAAGGCAGATTCTTCTCAATCCTCAAATGCCACTTTAATCTGATGGAATCCAGATATCAAATCAAAACTACTAAAATATTTAACTCCTGTCATTTTGTCCAAGGTATTCTATAGAGGGAAGTGGGTAGCTATTTTGAACTGTCTGTGAATTAAGTCTCTTGTATTCAATGCACATCCTCAAGTCTCTGTTGGGCTTTCTCACAATTACAATTGGGGAAGCCCCAGGGGATGTAAATTGCTCAATCAGGCCACCTTCCAGCATGTGACTTAGCTTCTCTTTCATGGCAATAAGACAGGGAAATCACTGCGGACTGTCTCACAGAAACATTCCCTGTCTTAAGCACAATCTGATGGTGCACCCAGTTACATCTCCCAAGCTCTTCATTATGCCTGGGAAAACACTAGCATGCCATAAAAGCACATTTTCAGTTGCTTCCTTTCATTGTCTTCTATGGCTGCTTCTGTCAAGTCATCCCCAAGCTCTTTTACTAACTGGGCTGCTTCATAGCTCTTGATCGCTGCCCCTGTGAGAGGTTTTGAGACATCAGATACATTGGACAGTGTTCCCATGGTCTGATTTTTCACTAGCTGCACTTCCTGGTCAGCCATATTAATTACTTTTACCTAGAACTCACCCTTTGATCCAGCTCAAAACAGAATTCTGCTAAACAATCCTGATTGGATGTTGGTAGCCTCAAAGACTGCCACAGCTCACAGCAGCAGTCCTTTATCCTTAGGGATATAATTGCATTATGACCTGGCTTCACCACAACTTTGTTCCAAGCCACCACAGGGACCTTGTTTCTCTCTGTCACCCTGTAGGCATGGTGGAGGTACCTCTAAGCTCCCAAGAATTGCCCCTCAGAATCCACACTTCCTCCTACCCACATCCAACAGGAATATTAATTAATATTGTCCAGGGAAAAGTTCTTGTGATGCCCTTGGATGAAAGCCACTCCCAAGGCTACAGTACTAGAGATACTGGTCAACACAACAAAAGTCCAGAGACCCCAAGTTCAGTGGAAACTGGATTTCCCCTACAGTCTGCAGTGGCTGATAGATAATACTCACCAATTTAACTCCTGCTGTACAAATCTTTCCCATCCACTGTGGGTTTTCTTCCTGGTTCAGACTTATTTCAGATCCTGATTTGAACAGCATTGTAGTGTTCTAGCCATCAATGTCTCCAGACACATAGTAACAAGTATCTTGGCAGCTCTTCACATGGGCCATTCTAATAATTGCTAATGGTGGCTCTCCTGCATCAGAACTTTAGTTTCCCATGATGTAGCTTCCCTCTGCTTAGGCAATTCCGTCTCCAATGGCCTTTGCCTCTGCATCACCTGCAAATGTCATCTGGCCTGGGACCCCCTTAGGAAACAGTTTCTCTCACCTGACTCATGGGACATCTGTCAGTAGGTTGCACCTAGGCCTCCACCAATTTTTTAGCCACTTCCCTAGGAATCTTTTCTTTACGAGTTATGAAGGAGTCACCCTGGAGCTGGGAATTAACAGATTTAAGGAAACATCTTCCACATTTTGAACGCTGCATGTAATCTGATTCTTAGGTTCATTGAGCATGTTATCTTCCTTCACTAGCAGGTTGTGGAGTTCCCCTGTTAAACTATTTATAAACTATCTTTTCACACGGAATTTTTTCATAGCTTGCCACTTGGCATAAGCCCCCTCTTTATTGCCAGGTCCAGATTCAGAACAGCAGGTTCTGCTTCCGCAAGCCATTTCCCAGCCAGGGTGGTGCAGGGAAAGCCCCTATCAGTCAGTCACTGCAACACACACAAATAACTAGGCTCCCTGCTGCCTCCTGGCTTGCCTTTCCTTCTGGTGTTTCAAAACAGACAGTCCCCCCCCCCCCACGTCCCCCTCCCCCCCCCCCCCCCACATAGCAGTTGTATAAGTGTTTGTGTTACAGTCTATAAGAAGCATGATCTGCACTAGGATGCTGCTAATAAAATGCTTTGGCATCACCATCCAGTGTTGTGCTGCTTCCTCATCTGTCCACTCCTCACAGAGAGCAACAGCTCAAAGTCTGTCAAATGCTCTCAAATTCCAGTGTCATCTACATGACGAGTACATTTCTTCTTAGGCAAAACCTTCTGGAGCCACTGCCACCAATTGTAATAAAAGGATTTACTGGAACACTGTACCAATTCTAGCACACACACATTGGCATAACTGAATTTCCTGCTAACCCTCCAGGTCAGACCAGCAACATAACAACATACAAGACCACAACTTAACACTATGGTAAAGATACAGCACCATCTGTTGGTGGAGGTGCTGTCTGCACTGATCATTACAATAGCTCAGGAAAAAACTGAAAGGCCTTGTTTGTACATTGAAGCCCCAGTTAAGTGAGGCGTGATCCCTTTTATTTCAATGGAGCCACTCACATATTTTAAATTGGGCACGTTTTTAACTACTTTGCTGAATTGGAGCCTGAATGCTCATATGCAACTCTTTGTAAGAGTGACTTATGCAAAAAACATACTTGCATTACATTTGACCGAAGTGAAATTCATAATAACTTTGTTCTCAGTCAATAAAAATATTACTTCAAACCATTTATCAAGAAGTTGGACAACATTTTAATTTTCTAGCTTATTAAATTTCTCTTGGCAACATAATTAAAGTTCTGGTTGGTAGTCAGTTTAAAGTTGGCCTAAGCAATGCAATGGACAGTGAAAAGGAGGCTTTCTTGTTTAAATAAGACTGCAGAAGACTCACAAGCAACAACAAATATTCTAAAATGCTTATTTAGGTTTCACGGATATCATCTTAAAAGTTAAGTCAGTCTTTGTATAAATAAAATGATTATGCATCAAAACCCTTACAAGGCCAGCCACTAAAAGGCTTATTCTTTAGGTATGTTCATTTAAACAACAACAAAGAGAGAGAACTACAGTATATTCAATAAGAGGAGGTCAGAAACCATGCTACAATCAGCCCTCAAAAGGGTAAGTCTAGACTCTGTAAATGGATTGATCAATGAATAAAATTACAGTGAAGAGCAAGAAATTATTGGAATTGTTGGCTGTGTTTTGAAAACCTTATTTGAATCTTTGCTACTGACTGGAGATTTGAAAATGAGTGTTTGTACAGCAGCAACAGCAACAACAAAATAGCTGAAAGAAAGAAAGAAAGAAACTGTACACTTATGGCTGCAGTGAATTATGGCAGGCCTGTCACATGATCACCACAGATGAATCACATAAGAGGACCACGTTTACCTTTTTGCATCTCTCTCATAGCCACACTGGTGCTCCTGCTCTGAAAGCAAATGAAGAGATTTGGCCATGATTCTGAAGGCAAGCTTGTATTATGTACGGCTTCCCGCCTCTAGCCTCCATGCTCTCACTGAGCTACAAAATGCAAGCGAGCCAAAGTACAGTAAATTGGCTGCCTGCTGAAGGGTGCTGTTGATGTTGATGCTGATATTTATTGTGATTATTGACTTTTAATGGTTTTGCTGGTCCTTGATTGAGCTATTAGAGGCTGAGCCAGGTTTGAAATGAGATGAAAATGCTTGTAGCATATGCTGGTGTTTGCCTGAGTTGATTGAAATGGTGATTGAGAAGATGGTAGGAGTTTGCTCTGATTTGCTTGGATTCCTGGTGGCTGTATGTCTAAAATGCATTGTAGCCTGGAAATGAAAGACTTAGAATCGTAGAACCATAGGGTTAGAAGGGACTGCAAGGGTCTTCTAGTCTAACCCCCTGTCAAGATGCAGGATTTGTTATGTCTAAACCATCCAAGACAGATGGCTATCCAGCCTCCTTTTGGAAACCTCCAGTGAAGGAGATTCCACAGCCTCCTGAGGCAGTCGGTTACTGTTCTTACAGTTAGGAATTTTTTCCTGAGACTTAATCTAAATCTGCTATGCTGTAGTTTGAACCCATCGCTTCTTGCCCTGCTCTGTGGCAAGAGAGAGAATAACTTTTACGCCATCTTTTTTATTTGGCAGCCTTTCAAGTATTTGAAGGGTGCTACCAGATTGCTCTTTAATCTCCTCTTTTGCAAACGAAACATACCTAATTCCTTCAGTCTTTGCTCACATGGCTTGCATCCCATCCCCCTGATCATCTTTTTCACTCTGGTTCCTTTCCAGTTTCTCTACATCCTCTCTATACATTAGTGACCAATATTGGACACAGTACTCCAGCTGAGGCGGTGTCAAGTAGAGCAGTACTGTCACCTCCCATGACTTGCATGCTGTGCCTCTATTAATGCAACCTTCCATTGCATTATGTGCAGTTGTGACATAAATCACAAAATGATTTATGTGCAGCAGCTGCACCACTCCACCCTGGCATACCAAATGTGGAAAAAAGCTGCTGCCATGGGCACTTAGGGGGAAGATACGTTGACAGAAAATGGGGCAATGCAGGAAAACATGATGGTAGCCTTTTGTAAATGTTAGTCACTTTAACAGGACACATGGTGTGATTCCTATTCATGCTTTGCCACCAAAAGCTCTTTTAATCCTCGCACACAGGAAGCAGGAGGACTAAGAAGTGGGGTGCTACAAAACAGGATTTCTTGTACCTGCTTCTCCTTCTTTGTTCACCTGTCCAGTGCCAGCCATAGGTTGGCCCTAAAACGTTAGATTTGCATATACTGATACTGTGCTACCCCTTCGCTGTAAACCACATAGCTCTATCCTTTACCCCCACAGAAAATGGCACTAGTGGGCTGTTGAAATGGGAATAACGCTGGGATGTCCAAAAGATTGGGCTTTGTGGCCAATAAATGGGTCCTTTTATACACATGTGCACACACACACCTCTCTCTTTCATTTCCTGTAATGTGTGTGTGTGCTTTTATGAATTAATAGATATATTTAGTGTGATTGTACTACTTTCCTGACAAAGCTATATAGATTTCTGTTACGTCTGTGAGTGATGAGATATAAGTAGAGTTCCCCACTCTGGGGGAAGCAGCTCAGTATTCACCCACCATTTGATTATTCTATTGCTCAGCAGTAACTGTACAATTCATTTTTATGAGTACCTTTTGTGTTGTGATTTGCTTATATTAGAAGGTGCTGATTCAGCAGTCCATCTCTAAATCAGCAGATCACTTAAGCATGTGCTTAACTAGACATGTTCTTAAAATCAATGGGACTTACATACATGCTTTAAGTTAAACATGAAGTAAAGTGATGAATAGAGATGAATTCAGTACATGCTTAAATGCTTTGTTGAATAGGTGCCTATGGCTGTACTTCTGTAGTGTATTACTAAGTCAAGAATTCTGTGTTGTTATTGCTATTTCTTAGTAGCACTTCGTCATTTATTCAAAAAATGAATCAAAATCAACATGCATGGAAGGGGCAAAGGTAAGCTTCTGACAGGAGATAGCTGGCTATCAGCTGGAACAGAATGTGGAGCAAATGTGGGGTTAGCCCTGGTTCTGTAAAGAAGGCATTTTACAAAAAGGTTATGTCTACTGAAAATTGACTGTCATGTTTTAGTGATATATCTGCCAGTGAGACAGCACCGTGTCTTTTACATTTCTCTCCAAAGTCTACCAGGATTTATTGGAATCAACAGCAGCTTTGTTAATTGCACATTTTTGGAGCCTCCTGAAGCAAGCTACTACTTTCCTCCTCTGCTCTGTCCATGTCAGTTTATTTCCCTATTGTAGTGGAATTGTCCTATCAGACTTTTTCAGTTTGACTAGAACCAGAGAAAATATTCAGAAACGACAAATGGAAAAGCCATCATTCAATATCTGTATAGTTAACTGGGACATGCTCTGCAATTTGTAGTTCTGCATGTTCTGGCACTACTTCCTGTTACCTCTGGTTTTGAGGGATGAATTTCAGCCATTTTGTTTGTGGGGGTATTTCACACCTCAGTGGGGAACAGTTTATTTTTTAAGTTGGAAGTGTACTTTTAATACCACAAACATTAGCAGGTGGCAGAGGGGCAAGTGTAGTACCTGAAATAAGTGAACTTGTTTGTACTTGAATAGATTTCTAGTTGGTCATGTCCCTTTACGTGATGGAATCAAGGTAGTACAGCTAATTGGTGGGCTCTCCCATAAGCATGGCCATATAGAAACTACACTTTGTTGTCAAACTAGTGTTCAATTGCTAGTGAAACAATGTCTTTTTCTTTTTTTAAAAAAAGTATTTACATAAGTTATCATATAAGGGAAAATCCTGGTAGCTTTTAGGTTTGATTTTAGGTCCTGTTTTGTTTGCTTATGTTGCTGACTTATGGAACCAGATGGGAATGGTTGATATGCTTCTAAGACCCATTTATTCACACGGTATTTAGGTCACACACACACACACACAACCAACTTGCAGGTAAAGGCCCTCACTACCCAAATCTGTCAAGAAGTGCAACTTCATGAACAACACAGTTACATTTCAACTGCTGTCTGACTGGTTTGTTCTTCTTCAGCTGCTGCCTCGCAAATTACATTGAAGTTTAGTGTAATTTGGTTCTGAGGAACCAAAGATCTTCTGCAGATTAACTACTCATAGGTTTAAAACAAAACAAAAGAAACATTTGGGTCATGAGCAGTGTTGCCAACTCATGTTTTTTTTCCCCATGAGTTTTTTGATATTTGATTCTTTTGTTAAAGCCCCAACCCCTGGAATAATTGGAAAACCTTAGCTTTCATTTTAAAAAATACAAGTTTCTATCCTTCTGCTTGCAGAGAAAAGCTGGAAAACATCATGTGAGTGCACCGTAGAGCCTCAGAAAACACCCTCCTCCAATTATTTTTTTTAAATCTCATAAAACTTTTAAGCCAATCTAATTTGGGTGCTGATTCATGATTTTTGAAGGTTGGAGTAAGCAATATTGTATGAGAGTTCCAAACAGCATTTAAAGTAACCCTCTAAAATCACCCCAGAGCTTTACTGCATACCTCCTAAATAAATGGGAGCAAATAATCAGTATTAAAGAACATTTCCTTCTTAAATCCAATAAGCCCAAGTGATATTGTTGCACCATCAGTTTTATGAACATTAATGCTAGTGCAGAGAATTGAATACCAGGCATGTCACCTTCATGGTGAATTGTTGTTCAGATAGTTGATATAGTATTTGTTCAAGAAACTGTCAAATGGTGTTTTTAAAAAAAAAACCAAAAAACAGTATTGATGTTCTAAGTGCAAGGCTGTTCTCTAAGCACAAGCATATAGTTACAGGAATATCCACATCTTTCAGTCTCTACTAGGATTTCTCTGCATACAGAACCTAGTTTCCTTTCTTTTACCCTGTAGTAGTAAGGTTATGTGACCAAACTGAGTTGATGCGTTGCCACGGCTAATACAATACCTTTTTGTTGTACTAACAATTAATAGTAACTTACAGGCTTTTGGTTCCTAGAACTATCAAGTTATTCTCTATTCAATGCAGTGACTTACTGAAATCTTGTTAAGCACACACCGTTGTCTTCATTTCTTTCATAAATCTGGCTTTTCTATACTGTGTCAGTAGTGCTACTTTCAGACTATTGTCTTTACTTACTGTCACTCCCTTACACCCTTTTAAAAGGTAGCTGGTGCATGACAGCTCTTTCATGTGACAATGGGAAAGAATCACAGATAGGGTCACAATGAGAATGTTGCCAACTGTCATGATTTTACTGTGAATTTTGTGATATTTGGTGTTTTTCTTAAACCCTGAGCTCCCAGTCATGTGATTGTGAGACTTTCAGCTTTCATTTGAAAAATAGTAAGTTTCTAGTCCTCCTGATTAAAAAAAGCTTGAAAATATGGACAAAAGGCTCAAAAATCCAAAATCCAATAATAAAAATGCCAACATCTATTATTTTTAAAAATCTCATGATTTTAAGCCATCCCCTTGATTTTTAGAACCCTGACTTATGATTTTTAGGCACTTGTGGTTGGGCAGTACTGTAGTAAAAGGAAAACAATATAGTTCCTAAAGTTACTCTCTCTCTCCCTGTACTTTACTGTGGAGTGTGTCTAGAAACTTCCTCAGCCCTCCTTCTACTTGGCTTTCTACTACTGATGTAAATAAATGGTACATATGTTCCTCGGCTCTCTTGCAAACTTCGGTTTGGAGGCAAGATCCATTCATGGCCTGAATGTAAAACATAACATGTATGTTTAGACTAACTACCTATCTTGGGCTGGCTTTAATAGTGACATTTTTGTAAGTTGATTTACTTGTATAGGAGAGTTTGTTCAAATCACAAATATCGTTTAGAGAATTTTTCAGCTGGCAGCAGCAGCTGATAAGGCCACAACAATAATTCTTTATAGTAATTAAACAAAATACTTGTTTGTTTTTACGGATTAGTGTAAAAGTCAGCTAAAAGCTTTAATAACAATCCAAAACAATTACCAATTACACAGTAGTTATTCCAGAGTGCATATTAAAACCTAGCTAACCCAAGCTGGTTCTTAATGTCTAGGCATTGCTAATTTTTATCCCAGGCCAGACACCAATCAGACAAAATAAAACTACTACTTTTCCAGTTGCAGTAACTTCTTCAAAACAAATTCTAAAAACTTTTCTGTCATATAAAACCTCATTCTCTAGGAGTCACATTTGACCTTCGTTACGTACATGGAAACTCATTAACATTAATGCTAACTGAGTACAAACTTCAACAGGAAAAAAATCTGACTCCAAGAAAAGTGCACCAAGGAAGGAGGTAAATGTTATACAATGGAGCAGAAGGCATTTTGACAGGTGTACAGCAATGACCAGACAAAAGTGTGTGCGTATTAGAGATTCCCAATAGCCAAGATGAGTGACTTGTAAAATGAAGTTTAAGAACAATCTGGAATTTTAAATTGGCAAGTGGTAATGAAAAACAGTACTTGAAATTAACATGGCCACTGGGGCAATTTGTTAGAATTCGCTTGAACTCCCATTTCACTGTGTGAGGAGCTCAAGTTCAGACATCTATCACTGCTGAAGCCTTCATAACTGAGACCATGTCTACACTAGGAGCCTTTTACCAGTAGAGGAACCAGTACTCTACTGGCAAAGTACTCGTAGTGTAGACTCAGCTTACACCAGCAAAGCTGTGCTTTTACCAGAATAGCTTATTCCTCCTTGTAGCACGGTGTGACTCCCTGCCTTAATGCCTCCTGCTGATTGTCTGGGGAATCAGCCCTCAGCCAGGCAGATGCCTCTCTGCTGTGTTTCGTGCCTATCTCCGCTCATCCCTGGCTCTCGTGACTTGCCCTCCATTTGCATCACAGTCTGTACCACCCCCGCTCCAGGGATTCTGCAGTCCATTCTAGGCTCCTTCCTATAGTGGACACTGCACTCCTGCCACCGGTCCTGGGGCAATCAGGGGCTCAGAGAGGGACCCAGGCCCACCCATTATTCCAGGTCCTGGCCCAGGGACCCTAGGTGCAGCAGCCTTTCACTGCATCTCTCCGAACTCCTCTGTAGCTTTCCCTAGGCTGCTTCCCCGCAACCCCAGTACCATCTCTGCCCTTGCTTCAGGGCCTTTGGCTCTGCGGATTCCCAGCAGCCAGCCACTGCTCTGTCCAAGGTACTGCCAGTCTTTCCCCCTTCAAGCTCCTCAGAAGCACTGTTCTTCCTCTGCGCTGTCTTGCCTTATATCCTGGCCTCCTGGGCCCTGATTGGCTGCCACACAGCTCCTTTCTATTTACTGCCTTTCCAAGGGCCCTCTTAATCCTTTCCTGGCCAGTACAGGGCAGGTGCCCCGTCACACTCCTCCTCTTCCTCCTCCTTCCCTGCCCCTTAGAGGGAAAGAAGCTATACTGGCAAAGTGCAGTTTGCCAGTACATCTGCATCCACATGAGGGTCTTCTGCTAAGCTGGTCAGAAATCACACTTCTGATTGACATGGCTATTCTGGCAGAAGTCTGTAGCGTAGGTATGGCCTTAGGTTCAGTTTTGATAGATTTTTTGTTTAATTGATTTAGACCGCAAAGAAGACCTGACTCTGTAGTTGTTTTCCCTTCAGAAGAGGTTAGTTTGGGATGAAATCTGCTGCTGTTCAAGTATTTTATTGTATTTGTTCAACAGCTGAGAGTCAGTAAAATCTACTGCAAGGACAGAGTGCAGAAATGAACTCACTAAGTGCAGTAAACACAAATCAGTGCAGGTTTGAAATGGTCCTGTTCACAGTGAGTGCAGGGAAGAAGTTTTTCATTTGTTATGGCCATAGTCCCTAGTCCCAAAGGGCACATTTATAACTGTTTTCTCTCTGACTGATTTTATATGGAAAAGGCTGGATTGTGGCTTTTAGCCACAAGCCCTGGATAAAGGGCAGTGAGGAGCCTTAAAGAAGTTTATTTCACCCTAAATTCTCTCCAGCATTTTCATCCAAGCCTGGTTGAGTCTCCTTTTTCATGAAGCAACTTGCTGTCCTTTGACTTCCTCAGTGACGGGTGACAAAATGTCTTCTTACAGATAGATGGATAAACATTTCTTGTCTGGATAGAAAACCTGGTTTTCACCTTTGCTGATGACAAGTCGCTAGATACTGACTTTAAGAACCTAATTTAAGTGTGTATATGTAGTTCCTTACATAGTATCTGTACATACATTTCACAGTGATATTGATGACCAGCATGGCACAGGCTTTTATTCGAGACCTCACATGACACTCTTTGGTGAACTAGAATGCACATACCAGCCTCAGGAGATTCTTGTAACCCCTGTGCAGCCTGTGATGGCCTGTCCCTTTAAATATTTGAGCACTCCCCTCTTCCCCAGTGCAAAGCCTCACTTTAAGATTGGTTTAGGTTTTGCTGCCAGAACAAAAAAGTCTCCACAGTAGAGAACTGTGTTTGTATCAGCTCCCTCTCTGTGTGTGTCTGGCTCCTTCTCTGCTGGATCCAAATATAACATGTTGGCAATGAGGACCTTCTATCCCATGAGTGTCCAGGGCTTCCATTACCTGGACAAAGAGAAGAAGAAATAGCTTGCAATAATACAAAAGTAAAGAGGAAAAAGTTCAGCTGGAAACAAAAACTGCGGACTACTGCTGCATTTTGCTTCTGGTAAAGCCAGCTAGCTAGTGAGGGGATGCAGGCAAATAAAGACAGAACAAAGAAGTACGGTTCTGCAGTTATTGCTGGAGCTGTTCAAACAAAACAGTGAGGGGGAATCAAGCAGTCATCTTGACTGATCATGTGCAAGCAGGCAGAGACAGCTTTAGCCTGCACAGAGGGTATTCAGCTCGCAGAGGGAGTCCAAGGAAGAATTCTGCAGTGTAGGCACACAGCCAGAAGAGGTAGATGGAGCACAGATAGTGCATGTTAAAAAAAAAACGTGGGGACAGACAGTTTTACTTGTGGCAGAGAAGAGATCCAGGAGAGGCATGAAGTCCATCGGGAGAGCAGAAAAATGGCAACATTTCTGGGCAATGTTGTTGAGTTTGATGAAAACAGCGAATCATGCCTCGAACATTCGGTGTACCTCAAACGTTTTGAACAGTTTGTAGCTTGCCACTCCATTCCAGACGGACAAATGGTTTGCAGCTTGCTGACAGTCGGGGTGAGAAGGCACATGGACTGCTGCATGACCCACTGCCTCCAGCGGTGCCCTGAACTGCTACCTGGGCGTTCCCTAGCAGTAAGGGGAATCCCCGTGTGGCTCAGAGCGCAGGAGCTCTAGCCCAACTCTTCCTGTTCTCTAGCACAGCTGGGGAAGAGGGAGTGTAGCTGGAGTGACGTTGTACTCCAAGTATTCCTGCCTGCCAGACCAGCCCCTTGGCATGTGGGCAGCAAAGTGTGAGATAGGACTGCTTTAATTTACTGTGGGCCAGTTCTGTGCTACATCCCGAATCCTCTGAGGTGTGAAAAAGCTGTGCTTGCCCTTCCGCATGCTGAACTGCACTGAGTACCGATCTGATGCAGCTCAGAATCTGACCCCAACTTCTTGACTCCAGTCCTCTGCATTACTGCTCTCCATCCTTCTTTCCTACATGTAAGAAGTGCAAATAGCATTTGAAATGGTGAAGGAGGGAGAGCTGCCTTACTACTGGGCCTTAGACTGACATTCTCTGACGTAGGGTCAGCTAAAAAATGGTGGAAATGGTAAGAAGAAATTTGATGAATCCACCTCGGGTGCCAGTGAAGGCCTCTTGCTCCATTTATTATTTCAGTGCTTAGTCAAATTCGAATAAGTTGTGAATTGCCGTAGTTTGAAAGAGGTAAGGCTCACATGGTAAAATAATCCCAATGGGTATCATGGTGTGCTTACCCATGTAAGGAGCTCACATAATCATTTTTAATAGGCAAGCCGCTGTGCAAACATGTACACCATGTAGCAGTATTTGCATATTACACTCAGAGCACGTCGCATCATATTATTAGCAAATTCTGCTTCTGTTGTTTGAAGTTTTGCTCAAATCTTAAAATATTTACTCAGCTTGTCCAGAATGAGCACAGAAACAACTTACCCTAGCAAAATGGGTTTAAATCCCCAGAGGGTCTGATACTGCTTCTACTGAAATCAGTGGGAGTT
Organism: Emydura macquarii macquarii; assembly: GCF_026122565.2. Classification (NCBI taxonomy): domain Eukaryota; kingdom Metazoa; phylum Chordata; order Testudines; family Chelidae; genus Emydura; species Emydura macquarii. The sequence continues at coordinate 13,128,137 of NW_027131283.1, forward strand.
CTGCCATTAACTTTAGTCTGAGCAGGATTTGACTGGAAATGTTTCCGTCTGAATGATTTCTCTTTATGGTTTATGGGCCAAATATGTCCGCTGGAAATCTTGACAGGAAACTCCAGGATGTTGAACCTCTGGAATATTTTTACAGATCTTGTTCTGAAGCTAAGGGAGGCAATGTTCCTTCTAAACAGATAGTGTACAGATGACTGCACTCATCCATGCGCTTCTCCATTTCCTCTGTGCTAGCACACACGTGTACAGCTAGGAGGGAATATTGTTAGCTGCAAATGAAGCAGTGGGTGAAGCCTCCAAATCCTGTAGTTCCTGGGATTGGAGGCCTGCAAGCCCTAATCTGCAGAGGGCTGACCTCTCCACACTGTTCCTCCACCCTCTCTTTCCTCAGTCAACAACCTTGATCCTGCATAAACCCTCATCCTCTCAAAGTAGTACAGGAGAAGAGCCTACATTGAATGTTCCTTCAAAGAAATATTAATTTAGGCACTGATACCAGAGCAGGTATCCACCATCTCTGGGTGAGAGACTACCATGAAGAGGATTGTCATCATCTCTCCATGTCGCCTCTCTCTACAAATCAGATCCTTCTGGAGCCCTGGTAATGGGGCTTCTGCTGGGCTGTGTGAAAGAGAACACAATGTTGTGCAGGAATTACTTTCGTCCTCCGCACCTTATATGTGAGATCTACTTGAGTAGCATCCCTTGCTGCTGAAGCAAAGGGGATGATTGGTGTTAGTATGTTCTGTTTCTTTTGTTTTTATAGGGAATCTGGTTAATGGGATTTTTATGGTAATTGATTGATCCCTTTGAGGTCTTTACTGGCTCTTCAGATATCATCGGATTGGGGCTTACAATAACAACTCCTAACGGTCTTTACATGTGAAACACAGGAAAATATTCTTGATGATAGTTGATGCACAAATTAAGAGGCATCTGGATGCCAAGTGTATCACTCACAAAGGAATATCAGAATTAGATTTACCTGTGCCCTGGCCCTTTAAGGATTGAAAGTCTACTGAAGGAGTCAAAAGGGGATAGCTCTGGCAGCAGCAAAGTTGTGTGTGATCTGAAAGGACTGAGCAGCAATAAGGTTTGTGCAAGCCATGTTTATTTGGACTTTTTATACTAATTTTAATAAAACTCCAGTTTTAAAATTCTCCATGGCCTGGGAGTGTAATGTTTGGCAAGCCAGGCAGGAGAGGTTGAAGTGTAACGTTCTGACCTCTCTGAGAGATGAACCTACCTGGAAGCTGCTGTAGATTATTCCAGGAAAAGCTGCCAGGGAAGATTTAATTGTTTTGCAAGCACTATGGCTGGGAGAGAATTAGAGGACTTTCACATGGAGCTAGAAAAATGTTTATATCAGAGAAATCTGTGTCTCTCTGAGCATTTCTGGGACAAGTTGCAGTGAAACTGTAGGAAAACGCTGTTTTGTTTTAATCAAATATATAAGAAGCCACTTAAATGAGTGGGAAGATTTGGAAGATCATGTATTATCTATGTTGTTGGCAGTAAAAGATAAGATTTTACACCTTATTACTACATCAAAAGAGGAGCAAACTGAAACGACTGAATTAGAGACAACTCAGAAACAGTATGCTGAAAAATTAAAATTACTTAGAATACAGTTTAGAAAGAAATTAAAAGCCAACTCGCTGAAGAAAATCTGTCACCCTACCCCAGAAAACAGAATCAATTTTAAAGAAAGATTTTAAAATAACAGGATAAATTGGGACTACCACCAAAAGGACAAGTTAAGCCTTGTCCTCAAAGGAAACTTGTGTGATACCGTCAAAAGATGAACTTGGGAGCTTAAATTCATAACTTTGCTAGACACTAAAAATCATGGTCTTAATAAAGGCACTGGATTTATGTCATATTACAACGATCTGTAAGTCCCTCACCCCCCTTTTTTTGTTCTGTGACTGCAGGGTTGTAAATGGGTCACTTCCTCTTGAAAGGTCCCTTAAAATATGTAACAAATAATGCTAAACAATTTGTTCCACCTTGTATTTAGCTGTGACACACTAAGTACTTTTCCTCATCCTGAAGAAGACCTCTGTTTAGCTCAAAAGCTTGTTTCTTTCACCAACAAAAGTTAGTCCAATAAAAAAATATTATCTCACCCACCTTGTCTTTTAAATTAAGCCTAAATAGTTTGATTTATCAAATTGAAAGTGGGATTTGAAAGGGGTGCACTGAGGAAGAGCTAATGGAAGTTGTGATTAGGGAAGTTTGCCCACCAGTGAGCCTCAGGATTTACTTGGGGGAAAAAAAATAATCTGAGCCTGCTAAAACTGAGGTGCATCTTAAGGTCGTATCAGGAAAAAGGTGCAACTGAACTTTACCTGCAGCTCTCAAGAGCAGCACCAGAGCCAGAAGAGAAGCATCAGGATTTTGTAGTCCAAGCACTTGATTTGAGACAAAAGTACTGTTTGCCTCACAACGAGCTGTCTCTAACCTAAGCTCTGACCTCGTCCTCATACAAAACGTGTTTTTCCATTCTGTCCTGACAGAACTGTGGTATGACAATATTCCATCTGTGATGCGACTTTATTAAAAAGATAACTGGGTTGCAGATGAGAACTTGTTTGAGAAGATGCACACTGCTGTAAGTTATGAGGTAGAGAAACATCAAAAATTGGGGAGTGGAGTACATGCTAAGGCAGGATCCTGTAATTCTGTGCGATCGCCTTATGAAGAGCATATGTCAGAGAGTAAAGCAGCACTTCCTCCCTAGGGAAAAGAAGCCTCCAAAAGTAACTCATTGATGAATGAGATAAGGGAACTACAGGCCACTACTAATTAATTTAAAGGTGTGAAAGCTGAAATTAACATATTAAAGAACCTATCAAGGAGTGTAACAAAAGTGCCTATAATGGCAGGAGCAGACATGCAGACAGGCAACGGGAGGGAGGAGGAAGAGGACATGGTAGCTGCAAGCAATCTGACAGAGGCGATATTTCTGACCAGTAAAGAACACTACCAGTCAGGATGCTGTGCCGAAAATCCCAAGAGACACTGCATCTTGTTTGCCAGGAGCAGCCTACTTTTGCCCAAGCAGCCAACCAGAGTAATTAATTGAGTTGGAAAGAGATGCATTGTGTGGTGTTTTCTCAATAAAATAAAAACTCAAGTGCTATAGGACACTGGGGCATAGGTGTGTATGGTCTCAAGTCAGTGGGTGGAAGATAATCTCCCAGGCGCACACTTCAGGAATCTTGAAGAATTACTGGAAATAGAAGATGGGTTTGATTTTAAAGCTTCAGTTGGAACAAAAGTCTCTTACAAAGAATAGATTGTAATCCAGGTCTAATTAAGCAAAAATTATGACAATTTGACTGTTCCTGTGCTGGTCCGTCCACCCAAATTAGAGGCTTTGATCATTGGCTACAATGTTGTTGAGGAGATAGTAAAACACCATTGTTGCAATTCACAGAAAACATGTGCATGCTTAAAGTGGGGAGAAGGGATGTAATTATCCCCAAAGGATAAACCACTGCTGTATGCTGGGCTCATACAGGTGTGGATACTGAAAGTTTAACAGCAACGTTTGACCCAGATGTTGCTGTTCAGTGGCCTGAGGATTTGGACGTAAAAGAAACACTATTCAAAATACCTAAAAGGACTATCTTGCCAGATAAATATTTCTGTGAGTAACCCATCAAAACGTGACATCATTGTGAAAGGATGAATTGTGCTTGAACATTTACAACAGATTAAATTTGAAATTCCAGTGGATACTCAACAGATAAAACCTTACAGGTAACAAGTGTATCTAAAGAGAGAAACGGTAATACCAAGGATCAAGAATTAAGCCAGCAAAGTGGAGAACTGCCTTTAGGTAGAGAGGCTGATCGAGATCTGTTTGAACTGGCCGTGAGCTTGAGCTGCAAAGGAAAATGGTCCAGCAAATATAGAAAGATGATTTTAAAGTTTTCTCCTGACATGATGAGATATGGAACAGATCCCCAGGTCTGCAGATGCATATCAACAATCAGCAATTTGTATAGAAGACATGCATCTCAATACCTTATCCAATATATAAAAAGATAAAGGAATATCTGCAAGATTTCCTAATCAGGGGTATGGATCACAAAATCAAAATCATCCTATTCATCACCAGAGGTACATGTCGAAAAGAAGGATTATAATCTTAGACTCTGTGTAGACTATCAGGAACTGAATAGTAAAACCATACCAAACAGACAATCCATCCCTGGACTCCAAGATGTTCTGAATGAATTAAATGTTGGTTGTCTGTTTTAGATCAAGAAAGGCCTATTCTCAGAGTTCCATGGCTAGACTAAGCTGTCACCTCACATTACTCCTGGGGCCTGTTTAAAATGGGCTAGAATTCCATTTGGTTTAACAAATGCACCTGCTACTTTCCAGCAGGGTTTGGAAGATTGCTTTGTGGAAGTTAGGGATGAGGATTATACTCCATATCTGGATGATGTCCTTGTTTACAGTGGTATTTATGAAGAATTCATGGAGAATGTAAGGAGAATATTGCAACAGTTACAGAAGCAAGGAATTAAGATGAATACTTCTAACCGTGACTTCTTTAAGAGAGAGGTACGTTACTTAGGAATGGTGATGTCTGCCGAAGGTTATAAGATGGATCCTGTTGTCTGTGACAGGCTGTACCCCATGTACACCCTTATGGTGTGATTTGTGTATCATTCATGTTCATCCTTACAGTGTAACCATGTATTGTCCGATGCAAAGTATGTCATGTAAGGTGTTTTTGGAATGCTCATGACATACTGAACATGATTGTTATGGTGGCATGTTTCCTGCAATGTCGTACAGATATGAAACTCTGCTACATCATATCTCCAAATGTGTCTCTCACATGGCTTGAATAGATGCAGACAAACACAAAGCTGAAGGTACACGCCCCACAGAGGCATGCATACAGGAACAATGGACTGGCCTAAGCACCTTTGAGCACTTTGGCTCAAGAGGGAAAAATCACGCCCATTGCCAGACATAGACGATCACCTGACCCCAGGGGGTGTCGAGGAAACTTGTTAAAAAGAAAGAGGCATCTTTGTCTCAGGGCTCTCCCCTGGAATCCATCTTCTAAGCAACACCGAAGACTGCGAATCTACCCATGAGGGGGGAAGGGAGCTGGTTGCAAGCAGCATTGCAACTAGCTGTGGGTAAGCTAACATCAGACTGAAAAGCTATTGAAATATTAGGCTTAGTTTAGGATGCGAGTTATTTCTTAGTTAGTTGTGACCAACTCCTTGATTGATTATTAATCTCTTGATTTATATTAATCTGATTTAGAATCACTTAAAATCTTGCTGTAGTCAATAAATGTATGTTTGTTTTATCTAAAACAGTGCATGTGGATTGAGTGTGTGCAGAGACCTCACTGAGAGTAACAGAGCTGTTGCATATCAATTTCTTTGATAAATTGATGGACAAATGTAAATGAGCTTTCAGGGTGCAATGTGCAGCACTGAACCCTGCAAGACAGCAGTTCCCGGGGTTGCATCTGGGATTGGGGATGTTTGCTGGGAGTCTATCCCATGAGTGGCTGGCCAGAAGCACTCCTTCACTAAGTCAGAGACGGATTACTCACAGGAGGCTGGGCATGAGCCAACCCAGGAGTGGGTGGTTCACACAGCAAAGCGGGGTAAGTCGGGGCCCAGGAGTGAGGAATTGGGATGACACAGCTACACACCAGTGCAGATTGCAGGGGGGGAACGTCACGCTGTCACCTTGGCAATTCCTGCTCTTTCAGAGAAACCAGCAAGCACCACAGAGGAACTTCACAAGATGCTGTGTTCCTCACTTACTCTCAAAAGGACATTCAAAACATTTTGTGGTTAGCAAAGCTCTTCTATGATTTGTTGACTGTTCCAATAGAATCTAACACACAACACCATCAAAAGTTGACTTAAAAAAAGAAGAAAGCCAAAGGGCAAGGAAAGGGATCTGGACAGATACTTTCCTAATGCCCAGTTACGTGGACTGATCAACATCAAAGTTTTAAACTAGTTGATTGATTACCTTGTACAGTCACCAATAATAGCTTTTTCTGATTTTGTCTTAACCTTTATTCTTCATGTAGATGCTTCCAATAAGAAATTAGGTCTTGCAACAAGGTAAACAAAGAGTCATTGCTTGTGGATCAAGAACACTAACTGGAGCTGAGAAGAAATATCACCTTCACTCAGGAAAGCTGAAGTTTTTAGCTTTGATATGGGTTGTAACTGACAACTTTGTGACTCCCTTTACTATGCACAATCCTTTATGGTTTACGATGATAACAAACGGCTGACCTGTCTTCACCTCTGCGAGGCTGAACATCACTGCCCACTGGTGTACATCAGAATTAGCTGACTCCAATTTCAAAGTTAGAGATTGTCCAGGGAAATCTAATGTGGCAGCAGATGCTCTATCTGGAATGCCTCTTGATGTTGGAAAATATATGATAGAGTGCACAGAAGAGACAACCCAAGATGTTGTTAATGCTGTCTTAGAGTCATTGGATGTAAAAAGAAATGTCAAGGTGTCTTGGTTAACAGCTGTTACTGCAAATTCTTTGACTGTAGAAGACTTCTCTATGAGCATTTAATGCAACATAAAGCGTATTCCATGAGAAGACATTTTGACAGTTAAAAATGAAGATCCAGCAATTGATATAATTTTTCATTATAAGTTCTTGGGGTACAAGCTGAATAACCAAGAGAACACAGGAGGATGTGTAAGATCGCTGCCCTTATGTATGAATGGTATTGGTTGCATTTGGCTACAGATGGAATACTTTATTGGAAAACCAAGTTATGAAATCAACTGTTATTACCTGAAAATTACAAAAGGCGGGTATATCCAGAACTACATAAAGAGATGGGACATTTAGAAGTGGAGTAAACAGCTAGCAGCTAACAGCAGAGTTTCTATGGGATTTTGGCCTGAGGGGAGAGGAATTGTGGGGCAAACAACTTAATTAGTGTGAGAGAGATCTGGGCAAATTTATGAGTGTGATTGTATGATGGGGTTGCTTGGCATGGTAGGGGGCAGGGCTCAACAGTCCTGGTGCTCATTTCCAGTTTATGTCTCACATTCCTAAAAGCCCATGCTTCAGGCTTTCAGCCATCCACTGTAGACATCAGGAAGGGATTCCACCCTCCCCCCCCCCCCAATGTATTCTGGGGAGGGGGCGTTGTTTTTAATCTCCTTCCTCTGAAGCATCAGGAATGGCCACGGTTGGAGCTGTGGCACTGGGCAGTGTGGGCCAGGGCTCTGAGGTGTTACTGAACGTTCTCTCTCAGCTGTTTGGCTAGTTGGTTAGATCAACATCTGACTCATCACCCTCCGTGAGGTTGGGAAGGAATTTTCTCTCAGGTCAGATTGGCAGTTACTTTGGATTTTCTCACCTTCCTCTGTGGTGTGTGGATGTGGACCACTTGCCAGGATTATCTAGGTATTTGTAAATCATTTGACAGACAGTCTTTTTCTTCCCCGTGATTTGTTATCATTAGGTAAAAGACCACTCTCTAAACTGTCACAGCGGAAGACATGGAGACTAGCACAATAAGAGAGCAGAATGAGTACAGGAATTTGGACTCCAGTGATCTGATGATGACAGTAAAGATGAATTACATAATGGGATGTTACTGGATGTTGTCTGTGGCACAGAGTCTCCGAATCCAGAGGTAGAAACATACTGTCTGTATTGAGGAAATGAGGATGTTGTTGATCCTGTAAAACTTGGAAACTGCTGATGAGATTGATGCGACATTCACACCAGCTGTTAAAAGATATGAATGCCAAATGTGACATGGAACTTGAAATCCATAGCACACAAGAGAACAGATCACCAGAACAATCCACTGACACACAAGGTTGTCTGACTAGAGAGGGAAGAGCCCCAGAGACAGTGATTTATGAATAGTCAGGCACATTTGTCAGTGTCTAAATCCAACTGTTGGACCAGTGAATGCACCATGGGATTGTCCCCTTGTTTGTCACATGCAATACCAAGTAGCTATTCCTGTACCTTATCCTGCATTCTATGCAAGACTGATGTAATATTTGTAAATGACGTGATATTGACTTATAGTATGGATATTGTTCTGAACAAACTGTTATATACTTCTGAGTAGTTTATTATTATTTAATTTAATAGACGTTTTTCTAAATAGCTTGCCATATGCTCAGGGACTTGGAGTTACATAGTTATACTATTGATCATATAAGAATTGTTATTCCATAAAATAGAAATATCTTTGGAAATGTCAGCTGCTCAGAAATGGTTATTCTGTAGGATAGCAGAACTACAATTGCTGCAGAAACTTTCTAATTAATGTGAAATACTTTGAAGAGAGAGACAGAATTTTCCACCATTATTACCAGAACTTGAGAAACAAGATAGACCTAAAGACTCAATTGAGAATGACAATTATGAGCTTGTGGAACTCTTGGACTACTGCTAATAAGTCAAATGAATGGACTGTATGTTATAATTTGTTAATCGAAATGGCGGGATGACGTTACCTTTACAAGGGGGGAGTGTTTTCCCCATAAGGGAATGTCTGGATTGCATTTACCTGTACCTGTCCCTTTAAGGATTGTAGGTCTTCTATGGGAGTTCAAGGGGATAAATCTAGTTACAGCTGCAAGGGCTGTGTGCTCTAAAAGTGTTGTGCAAAATTAAGCACTCGGGACTTTTTCAAGGGGAAAAGGCAGTATGCCGCATTTATTGACAGAAACTAAAGTAATAACTAACTTAAACCTACACATATACACACACACACACACACATTCACGCGCCCAAACATACCAGAAAGCGTTCTATAGTTATATATAGCTACCAGTCCTGATTGTGGCTTGAGATTGTAGCTAGGGTTCGTTGCTGGAATTCGTGGCTCGTGGCAGCTACCTGGCCAGGGAAGCTGGGCACGAGGAGAGCAGGGTCCTTGTCGGGCGCGCACCGACGCTCTTCTTTAGATGATGTGTAGAACGCTGTTTTTCCCCCCAAAGCCTTGAAATCTCACCCAGTCTTTTATAGGTTTTTCAGTTCTGCTGTGTCACGTCGCTTCTCTGTGATCCTTGATTGCTGGTACAATAGCAGACGTGACTTTCAGCTTGTTCTTTGATGTCTTTGATTAAGTTTGATTAAGTTTTTCTGGGGTGGATCCTTCTTTGCTTTTTGGGGCTATGTTCACACTCTTCAGCCTAGGATGGACTTCACACTTCATCAGGACAACTTCATCAGGACAAGCTGGCAGTTTGGGTCTGACTCACACACATACACCCTCCATTCATACCTTGTTCAGATAACTATCTTATTCATATAAAGGTTTAGAAAGGGTTTGACACAAGATGGAGTACATAGGGTCAAAATGGGGTTTTACATTCACAATATGGAGTATGACTGAGAGAAGTTCAAATGTTACATGATATCAATAATAACCATATAGAGGTTGACACAAATAAGGGTATGAATTAAAAGCTATGAATTAATCTACAGAGTTACAATTACAATTAAAAGCTCTGAATTAAGCTACAGGGTTACCATTACAATTTTATTCCTACAAAAGGACTAAGTAACAATGAGGCTTGTGCAAGCTGTGTTTGTTAGGTTTTATGCTAAGTTTAATAAAACTCCAGTTGTAAAACTGTCCATGGTTGGGACTGTAATACCAGCTGGTAGAAATACGAAGATTTAAAAAGATATGTGTTTGTACACTAAAGCATGATTTTTTTTTTTAAGTTCTGCATCATATCCAGCCTCACAAGGGAAATCTTTTAATTTCCTGTTCAGAATGACGGGCACAGTTCGTCATCATCTCATCACCATCATCACTATCTTGCTGAATTCTTTTCAGTCTCTGCACATCTTCACCTCATGGTTATCTCTCTTACCATTACCCTATAACTTCCTGCACTTGAAATTCTAACACAGAGGCAGAGTGAAATAGGTAGATGGGCGATTCTACCTGGTTTGTTCAGCATTTTTTACTGCAGTTAATTAGGATGAAAAAAAGAAAAAACAATCAGTGCTGAGTAACCTTCTCAGTCTGTGCGAGCAGGTTTTTCTTCCTGTTTTTGCAAGCAACTGTTAACTCTACATATGCTGCTCCATTCAAGCATTCTGCCACTTTTCCGGTTCTTATGACTAGTGTCGAAATATTTATTTTTTGCAAAGCATGGTTTAGGTCTGTTTTCTTCATTAAAGATGAAATATGTTACTTGCTAAAACACACACACAATCATGCATGAGGGAGCTATCTTCTCATAATTCCAATGAGTTAGAGATACAGCACTGGTCATTCTGAATCCATCCATTTTAAGCCACAAGAGAATCCAAGAATGACAGATGTTAGATTTCCTTGTAGTACATGCAGCATGTGAAGAGAAAAACCTGGGCAGAACTAAACTCTACACTGTGCCTCCTGGTCCATGAAAATACCAACCATCCCTAACAAGCAAGGCAAGTTGTCAGCCATTATTGATGGGATTCTGAAGGGAAGGGAAGGGAAGGGATTTTGTTTTTATTTATGAATTTTGGTTTTGTTTCTCAGTAAGACTGCAAGAATTTCATCATCCTGTTGAATGTAGACTACTTAATGATTTCCAGGGTTTTTTTGTGATGTCCATTTACTCTGCTATTTGAACCACCCTTCTTCACCCTACCTCCAAATTTTTAAAGCACAAAGGCAAGGAGGATACTAAGGCAAATGAAATGGCTGTCAGAATGCAACAAAAGCAAGAGACAAGATTGTTCAGAAGGAACATTTCTCTGATTCCTGAAAAATTAATCCCCAGTGTCTGCTGGCTTTTCTGGCAGCCAGAAAATTAGAATTTCACTGTGTTAGAAGTGGTAAGAAGATTGCAGACTATATCAGTGTTATTCACTGCTGAAAGGACCTGATCCAAAGCCTATTAAAGTCAGACTAAATGCTTGATTACAATCTATCAGATAACTAAATATGTAGGGCCAGATTCACTGCTAGTGTAATTGGGTGTAGCTTCATTGACATTGCTGGAGCTATGACTGCTTACACCAGCAGATAATTTGGTCAGTAATGGGCTTTTATTAAAAGTGAGCTGATGGGGCTGCTTCCCCTCTGACTTATCCTTTTACTACCCTGGAGTAACTCTTCAGAAGTCCATGGAATTATATCAGTGTGAAAACAATGTAAGGAAATGGAGAACCAGGACCAGTGACCCTTAAAGGATTGTGTTTAAGGGGAAATAGAGGCAAAGGCACAGACTCAGAACTGGCACACATGTGCTGCACAGAGAATTCCCCTATGTCAAGGGAATTTGCTGTGTGGCATTTACCACCACATTAGATCTTTTACACCACATGAGCAGAAGCACCATAAAGTGAGTAGAGAATCCAGTAACCCATGTGGAACAGTCTTTATCTGAACATAATTTAATTAAGCAGGAAGCCTGGCCAGAAGAAACTCATCTGCCCCAAGAAAAGAAAAGTGTGAAAAGGTGCTAGGAGAGCAAAGAGTCCAGCAGCCCAGGGCAGCCTTACTTTATGCAGTTTTGATAGTACACTGGGACAGAGAAAAGATACCACTGTTGGGGTACCTCTCGTATTTGTTATGTCAGCAGTACTATGTCAGATGCTCTGCACTCCTGAAGGCGAGGTTCAGTAGAGAGATCACAACTGCTAAGCTGCAGTGTTCTCCTGTGTGATGACACAACTGTTAGTATTCAGTATAAATTACTGTCATGACTGCCCTCTAGCTGAATGGTTTCTTACAGTTCCTTTGTTTCTGTTGCTCTTTACTGAATTGATATCACCTGTCACAGACAACACACGTGCAGACATCATGGTTTTTAGTTTGTCCACTGACACCCTGCTGTGATCCTACCCAAATGCCTTCCACTACCCACATAGCCCTCTGTCAAATGTATTAATGCCTAGAAAGGCCAGTGTGTATTGTTTGAGAAGTCTGGGGTGTTTACTTTGTAGTTCATATCAAGATGCCTATCATCTAGTTGAACATCATTATTTCTTTTCTTGTTATTCCTTCTGTTTCTGGTCACTCACCTGCTGTTGGGCTTAATTCGTTCACAGAATTTTTTTCATTTTCACTATCCTCTGTCACGGTGGGTGTTGTACAGTATTTGACTCACTGGAATGGTAACTTGGCTGCTCACTGTTACCAAGGCTGGTTGTTGGACTGTCAACATCCTTATGCCCACATATAGGGATGCTGTGCACTGGAGAGCCTTTCCCAAGCCTTGCATATGCAGGTCTCTTTGCATGCTTATCACGATAATAGCTGGACGTAGGTAGCGTACTTCCCTTTGCAAGGCTTTTTCTGTATCTATCATTTCCCCTCCATGACTTTTTTTTTTTTTTTACTTCAGCGGAATGATGGGACTTTGCAAGTAGTTAGGGCTACCCTGATAGTTATATTTCTTGCTTTGACTCTCTGGGTGACCTGGGCTTCTTCACTGTCCTACTTGATACAAAGAAGAGCCATGAGAATGATTAAAAAGATTAGAAAACCTGCTTTATAGTGATAGACTCAAGGAGCTCAATATATTTAGCTTAACAAAAAGACAGTAAGAATTTGATTATAGTCTATAAGTATCTTCATGGGAAACAAATATTTAATAATGGGCTTTTCAATCTAGCAGAGAAAGGTATAACATGATCCAATGGCTGGAAGTTGAAGATAGACAAACTCAGAAAAGTGTAACATTTTAACAGTGAGCGTAACTAATCATTAAAACAATTTACCAAGGATAGCGGTGGATTCTCCATCACTGACAATTTTTAAATCAAGACTGGGTGTTTTTCTGAAAGATATGGTATAGGAATTATTTTGGGGCCTTCTGTGACCTGTGCTATCTAGGGGTCAGAATAGATGATCACAATGGTCTGGCCTTGGAATCTGTGAATCTTTCTGGATTTGAGACTACATAAAGGAAAAACTTTATTGGGACTGAGGTAAACTTCTATCAAAGTTCCCTCCATCAGAGCTGCCTCTATCCTTTGTGTTGAGCCAGGGCAGGTGGGAGGATATTACCATTCCAGATCTGTTTAAGGCAGTAACTTTGGCATTTTTTCATACCTTACTTGTCACAGCATTACAAATGTGACATGACAATATATGTAGATTCTACCATTGGCAGGAAGGGTCCTGCCTGCTTTCAACCATTAAACTCTCAGATTTTTTCTAAATAACCTAACCTCTACCTGCTCTGGAGGTGAGTACTGCTGTTGAAGTTCCAAATGCTTAGACTGGCACTACAGGACAGTGGAGAATGGTAATCTCATACCTGTCCGTCTGTTGTATTGGTTGTCCGAGTTCCTCTATGCTAAGCTGGTCCTTTTACCTTGTTTTTTGTGGTACTAATGCATTTGCAGCTGTTTTCTCTGAAAATTGTTCTTTATAATTTAAAATTAATGGAATGTTCTTGCTTTGTAAGGCCATGTCTATGCTAGAGAGCTTACAGCGGCACAGCTGTACCAATGCAGCTGCGCCGCTGTAAGATCTCTCGTTTAGCTGCTCTATGCCAATGGAAGAGAGCTCACCCATTGACATAATTAAACCATACTCAATGAGTGGTGGTAGCCATAGCACTGTCCGCACCAGCGTTTATGTTGGTATAACTTATGTGGTACTGTAGACATAGCTAAGATTTGACCAGGCTAGCCATCTCTTTTATTAGGGCAGGGGTATCACAACAACTTTGCTTTTTTCCTTGTTTCCATTTGCTGGTGGGAGCACTTATACCCATTATATGTGCTGGCACAGAGCAACTAGGAGAAGGCAAAATTACTGATGAGAAAGTATTCCTTCATTCCACATGTTTTGGCGTGTATGTTATGTCACCTCAGGTTTATTATGGAAGGCCAGAAAGTGGCTTTTGAAGGACTCTGCTAAAGCAGTCAATAGTTTGGCTACAATTACCAGTTTCTTTTTATCTTTAGCTGCATGCTTACACTATGCTTTTTAAGCCACATACTGAAAACTACAAGTTTAGTTTTATGTTCCAGTATTATTTTGTGTATTTTTAGCAAACCCCTACTGTAGTTGGAAGAATGATTTTTGTGTTTTATTTTATAACGAAATCTTATTTTGTCTCACACTGTGAAAATTATGCTTCTCATAGTGTTAAATTGTATTCATTGTTTATTTACTTCATTTTGTTTGGAATCAGGATTTCCATATGTCCCAGCTCTCCTAAGTAGCATTTCTGCAGTGCTGACTACTGCAGCTCCTGCTGGGAGAAGCTGGAAAAAAATAGCTCTTGGTTTCTCTACAGCTAATTTCTAAATGCCCAGTGCCATACTGGCTGATCATCAGGATACTTTATCTTGGTGTTGACAAGTGCCATCTTCTGTGCTATTCAAGATCTTCTTTTGGGGATGCTGAGAGGAAATTCAGCATGTCATAATAAATAGATCAGGCTATCATACTGAGGTGCAAGTTTGAATGCTGTTGCAGTTGCACCATAGCCCGCCAGATGGTGGAAGGAAATGAATAAGCCTGCAGTTGCTCAGCTTCACTACACAATTGTTAAAGTATAAACAATAGACCCTTTTAAAAGCCTATTCTGGGTATCGGGAATGTACCTGGATCTCAACACTTATGATTTGGGAGAACTTGGGATTCAAGTTCTGGAAAATTTTGGATTCAGATTATTAAAAATTTAGTACATTAAAAAGCCAATGAAGGGCAGATGAAATCCAAAACTGTAACTAGAGAAGAATCTCTATCAAGGAACATGTAAGAGCCAATACCAGAAAAAGAACATCTTCAGGCCAAGGGTGAACTGTGTTGCTCAGGAGTTTTGTGGGAGAAGAAACATGCTAGAGTTTGGTGTGGGGTGACTTAGACACTCCATTTCCACGTTAGATGAAGTTATTAAACTAAAATCCTTTCTTTGCCTTTAAAAAAAAATATCTTAGTCTAGCACCTGTTGTGACGCATACTTGCCTAAGATAGCCCACTTGAAAATGCCAAGATCAGGGCAGACAGCAAAAGGAGAGGAGATTCTCACAGAACTGGTGGCTAACACTGAAGTTAGATTCCCCAAGCAGTCACATATAGTGCTCCTGATTCCTCA
Organism: Emydura macquarii macquarii; assembly: GCF_026122565.2. Classification (NCBI taxonomy): domain Eukaryota; kingdom Metazoa; phylum Chordata; order Testudines; family Chelidae; genus Emydura; species Emydura macquarii. The sequence goes on from NW_027131283.1 coordinate 13,143,221, forward strand.
CACAGTTATCAAAAGGCTAAAAACAAGAAACTACACAGCCCCCTTTATTGGATTTCAGTCTCTGGCTCCCAATCAGCAACTAGGTCCAGTAAAGAGGTAAATTATTTAAAACTCTATTCCCTTTACAAAAAGTTCTCCTGATCCACAAAGGGTCAGCTACATTACCAAATCAACATTAGTTTGGATCTTACCCAAAAGATCACACTGCCAACCAATCCTTCAGTAACTAAAACTCAAGGTTTATTAAAAAAGGAAAGAAACAAACATGTTAAATGATCAAAGCAATCAGATGCATACAAATAACTTCAAAGTCCATATATATCAGATTTTTAGCAGTATTGGAGTTTGCAGGCTTGTACAGTTCCTCTGCAGTACATCCAGTACCTGAATGCAGTATATCCAGTACTTCTCAGTCCTTTGTGTCACAACTTCAGATGTAGACTAGTTGATCCAGAGGCAAGAAGCAGGAATGGAAGACAAGATGGAGATTGTGCAGCTGCCTTTTATATCCTTTTGCCGTGTGGCCTGTTTCAAACACAAGCCCACAGCGCATGTGCATGGAAAAACACTTGGAGTTCCCTGTTCACAGGCATGTCTTTACATGTCCTGATGACTCATAGGCACAGCCTCTGGCTTCTCTCCCTGGACTCATTGTATAGCTATGGCCCTCGAAGAGTCAACAATGCTGACACTAATCTACCTGGGGGGTGTAACACAGTAGCAGAGCACAAGTTTTAGGAAACAAATATATGACACATATCCATAACTTACCGTACAAAGATGATACATACATACATATATTTTCATACTTAGTAAATTATAATCTTTCCAATGGTACCTGACATGGTATATCTTGTAACAATCAGTAATGTTTTGTTATATTGCTATTAAATAATACTACACTTGGTCACTAATATTTCAGACAGTGTCACACCTGTGACAATTGAATGCCTACACATTGCCTGTCTGCTCGCACTGGCCTCTCGTGAGACAGCATGACTTAGGATTGCTCAATAATTGTGTTCCCTGCACTGTAGGTGTGAGAATATGAACAATTTCAAAAGTGGAAATGGAGACTCTCCTTTACAAATAAAACAGAATATGGCACGCACTGGTCCTTATAATATCATGATTGCCCACACACAAACGGCTTTATAAAAAGGAATGCCCAAATACCTTGGGCTGACTGTCAGCAGTTCGTTGTCATCACTGTGCACTGGCCAAGGTGCAGTTTTTCTTCCTTGTTTAGTTTTTGCTAAAGTGTTCTATTGTTAAGAGATTTCAGCTCAGTCAGGAGCTCTTCTCTGGTTCCCTCAATTGGACCCAACTTTCAGCTTCTTGTGAACTTCTGCATTGCTGCTAAATCAGCAGCATTCTCCAAACCTGAAACTGTAATGCTAAAGTAACAGAATACGCAATGGAAGCAGAGACCAAATACCTGCTGTCCAAAGCAAAGCAGAATTCTGAACAACACTGAAGTTTTGTTGCTGGCCATCATTAATGCCATATCCACAGTGCATGGGCAAAATTTTCAGCCATTCTGACTGGTGATTTTAAGTGCTTCAGTATTTTGACATGACTTTCAGGAACCAGATTTTCACGAGGTGGGTGTCTTAAGTTGGGCACCCAAAAATGGGGCCACCCAAAAATCACTAATAGTCACTTTGGAAAATACAAGCCCAATCTACAGTTACCAATTAGTACACAGGTCTAATCATCTTCCTAATTTTTTTTCAGTATAGTGTAAATTCTGTTTCGCAGTAATAGCAAAAGACATTGTAGACGGTATCTCCAAGCAAGTACTGCACTTTTTGGGTAGTTAAAATTTAATATTTTATAATGTCTCCTGTGGTGTGATATATATTCATTCCCTGCTATGTCTTAGTGCTTTATTATAACATATCAGTGGAGGACCTGCCAGAAGACGTAACACAATGGAACCAGAATTAGGCTTGGTCTACACTTACCTCAGCAATTCGGCGGCAGTCAACGGGAGTTACGCAAAGTACGCAAAGAACTTGTGTAACTCCCGTCGACTTCTGTGCCTCTCTTCTGCACGCCGTCCTCACTGCACTGCACCGACAGGAACCGCATTCCCGTTGACGCAGCACTACGCCACTTGAGGAGGTGGTTTTAGTACGTCAACTTCTGGATCGATTGAGCAGGTCTTCACTGACAGCTCAGTCGATCCAAATAAGTCTATCTGACGGTGGCGACTTTGCTGCCGTCAGTGTAGACATAGCCTTAGTCTTTGATTTAGATCAATATAGGGTTAGATATATAATGAAATTTTGGTGCTCAGCTTCATTTTAGCCAAACTAGCCATTCTCTGAGATAAAAAAAATGGAGTATAAATTAGAAAAAATTGTCAATTAAAAAGTTAAATAAACAAATCTACTATGCATAACTGTCAGAGTGCTGGATTTCTGAAATTAAATCTTCCTTCTCTCATCTCCTATATTTATTTCCAGACTGGCTGTACATGTTCACACAGCAAATTTGACTAACTGCTTCAGTGCTGCATAATGTACCAGCTACACTGGCCAAAATTCAAGCTCCCCTGCTGCTCAGGGTATTTAGCATGTGTGACACCTTGTGTCTGAAAACAACACCCCAAAAAACCCCAACGTCATGTAATTATGATATGTTCTGTACAAGGTAGGCCTTGTTTGGTATTATTTTAAAAGTCTTGATCTGCTTAACATTAATATCTTGTCAGATTGTATGTGCTGTCATTGTAGGTGAAGTTATGGAAGAAACATTGTTAAACATTCTATTAGAACATGTTGCAAGGTGGGAAACTCCCACAAACAGCCTTTCAGGCACAACAATGGAATGGCCAGACAGTGTTAATGGCTATCTCTCACCCCTTTCAACAATAGATTCCCCTAACAGGAATTGTTTACAGTGAAGGCTTCACTGTAGGAAGCACATTTGCAGTGGGGCTTGACTGACCAATGAGGACAACCCCACAGGTTACAAGCCCGATTGTCCTAACAAGCTGAAACAGACTATAAAAAAGGGAGTGTGATATCATCACTTGGCTCCACTCCCATACAACTGAACACCTGAAGGCAGTGAAGGGAGGTCTGGAAGACAATAGGAGTTTGGAAGCGGGGAGGGGAGTCCCAGGCAGGGAAGGTTGCTCAGCCTGTGTTTAAGAAACTGCTTGTACCAGCTAACAAAAGTGAGACATTGCTAATTCAAAATCTTGTGAGTGTGTAGAACTTAGACTGCGACCTTATGTTTATTTCATTTGGTAACTACTTTTCATCTCTTTACACTTGCCACTTATAATCATTTAAAATCTATTTTTCTATAGTTAATAAACCTGTTTAATGTTTTATCTCAACCAGTGTGTTTTTGAGTGAAGCGTTTAAAGACAAATTGCTCTGTAACAAAAGTTGGTCACATTCTTTCCACTATGAGGGAAGGGTGGACTGGGTAATAATCTTTACTGGTCAGGCTTTTTGACCAGGGCTAAACACTATAGATTCCTGGGTCCTGGGCTGAGGAGCCTGCTGGAGCATCTCTATTGTTGGTTCCTGAGTGACTGAAAACATTCATTGAAATAAGCTGGGTGTGGTCCCTGCCTGTGGAGGGCTATGTAAGTGCAGTACTTGCCAGGGGTTTGTGGCTTGCCACAGCATCACAGTGTGAGAGGGAGCCGAAGCTGGTCAGACAGAGGGCTCAGTATTATCCCAGCTACCAGGCGGTACCCCAGGGATTCTGCATACCATCACAGTATTTTCTTTCCAAATATCAGCACTTAACCCCTTCATCTCTGAGCTTCATTGGAAGTGGGGTGGAAAGCTGAGAGGTGAAAAAGAGACACAGTTGTTGCCATTGGGAGGGCAGGCAAGCTGGGGAGCTAGGGGACAGAGAGTGTTCCAGAAGCTGGAAGGTGGGTCAAGTTGAGATATAGATTCTGGAAGAAGGAGGAAAAAATTAGTCTTATTGTAGCCCTAGAAGCATAGTGAGCAGAAGGGGTACAACATATGTCTTGAGGTTGTGCTGCACATCTGTGGAGAGGTTGGCTTTCAATAACCTGGGGACAGGAACATTATATATGCCAGTGTTATGGCAACTGGAAGGTAGGATGGGTCAGGGCATGTTTCCAAGGAAGTAGAGAGTTTCACAAGAAGCCCAGTACAACTTCTTAGTAAAAAAAATTGGGGGTGTGTCCCTTACCATACATTGAAAGGTAGGTAAGTGGAAGAAACTTCCAGAAGCATCTGATTCTTCTCTTATCTTATCCTCAGTACCCAGACATAGGTTAATGTAAGTGGCACCAGGCATAGAGAGTCTGTGAACAGAGTCTCTACATCATCCTTATTAGACCACAAAGATCCTAAGCTCATGTTGGGTAGTGTTATCTCCTCCTGGAACTTGGCAGCCCAGAGGGGTTTTATCCAAGACCTCTGCTGTCCTAGCTGCCTCTCCCAAAGGTGTCACCCCTACCTTCCTTATGTGGAGAGTGGAGTTCGAGGGCAATGTCTGCCACGAGTGCAGAAATTCTGTAGCTTAATGCAAGATTCCAACACCTGCTAATGGGGTGGGTCATCAGGAAAATCTTGCCATATAAGAGAAAAAGAGGGGTAACCTTAAGGGGAATTTCTTAGTCTTTCCATTTTAAATCATAAACTGTTCACAACGAAGGCACATAAGGTGAATGCCTATCATTATTATCAAGTGGAAATTTGATTTGGGCTCTATGACCTTTTAAGTAAGATGCCGCCAGTGAGCAAAATAAATATACCCTGGTGACAAACAGGCTAGAAGTCTAATGCAACCTACCAGTTCTTCAGAACACGCCACACATGCATTCTGTTTTATGTGAAAGGCAAATATATCATTATATTTATCTTTTCCAAACCCATAGTATAAGTGATATCTCGCAAGGCCAATTATGGTGTCAGCTAAAGTAGGAAAGTGTCATTTTCAAGTTGGCTGAAGTTGAGATAATGCAGCTAATGGAGTGGTTCAGTTACACAAACTGAATAATCTGAAGCCTAACAAGCTGGCCTCTAGTGTTGTACCTTATGAATTGTGAAAGAAAAGCCTGCTATTTAGGAAGTATGCTAACTACTGATATGAATGCATCCTTACTGTCCAGTGAAATCCTGTCTCCAAAATACCTTGAGTGGACCATAGAGAATGTAGCATTTTATTAAACAGTAAGGAGGATATAATACTTACCCAGGGTCCTAGTTTCCAGAGTAAGAAACCAAAGACAGGCCATTTAAAATCATCAGTAAAGATCCTGGCAGAACACATATACTTAGCCCACAGGCAAATGGCACTTAGGAAATGTGGTCCAAATGATCATGTTTATTAATCATTTTCCATAATTGTGATGAAAGTACATTTAGGAAAACCAACCTGTCAAATAAAACTCACAGACCACTAAGCAGAAACCTGATTTCTCCAAATTCATTGATGGTCAAATTTGGATACCATTATTCATGTCAAGTAGGACCTTATTCCACAAGCAGTCAAGAAAGAATAAGGGTATCAAAACAGACATCAATGGTGTTAATGGTGCCATCAAAATGATTAAGCAATCAGAATCTGGCCCTGTAAATAGTGTGAAATAATAGTTCCACAATCATGTGAAACATAAAAAGTCTCCATTCAGGATGGACAAGAGATCTAAATCTTTGCTCTATTGTTGATGCTCATTCTACCTTTGCATTTTGTCGTTTTCCTTTCTGTTATTTAATGTGCCCATATGGTATTGCCATTTTTTGAGTGTGTGTATGTGGTATTTACTTTTGGATGCCTGCCACAATCAATATTTTAAGAACTTTTAAAAAATATACTATTTTACCCGGTAGCATATTCTGAACTGACTTCAAGACCTTTGGGAATTCAGCTTACACTTCTGTAAAACTGATTTACTGTTTTCATCAGAACTTGTGAGGAACAGAAAGATCCCATTTCAAAGTAGGCTTTTCACAGTGGAAATACCCTAAGGAAATATGAAGCCAATAAAATGAACTACTACTTTTCCTTATAGAATGCCTCACAGTGATATTTTATTTGGTGTCACATCTGAGGGAAAATTATGCTGCAACTGTGTATTATAATAAAATAATTTAGTATGTTAAATTTATTTTGTAAGTGCAATTTTCCACCAGTTTCCTCATTTATTTTTTCATTCATACCTAGAAAATAGAAGTATGACACTATTAGAATGTACTTTGTTATAGTTAGCTGGTACTGGTATACCTCCACTGTGGTGAACATTAAAACAACACGACAGCTTTGTTCTCAGTAGCTGATTGTGCTATACATACTAGTATAAAAAGATTCAGTATAAGGTAAAGATGGTCATTAAAGAACATTTGCCACATGTAGGCAGACGTTTTATGTGTCCCAGTTTGAAGCATTGCACAGACTCCACTATCTCTAAATAATGCACAGAGATTAAACTAAGAAAAGAGAGTTATTAACTTCATTCTAACTTGCTAAATTCTCCAGTAGTTTTAGTGGAATATGGTTGTATCATTCCCTGCCCTAAATTATTTTGTAGTGCTACTAAGTGCTGTTAAATAGCTGCCATATTTCTGCATTTTAATTGAGGAAGTGAAGTGATTAATGTATATTTATTTGTCCATCAGATATTGTTTGTAAAGCATTTTGTGATCCTTTGGGATATAAGATTTATTCTTGGAAGCCAAAAATTCAGAGTTTTAAAGTTGCAATGACATTACTGTAAAAATATACTGCTTTGAGGGTCTAGAAAGGGGATGGATAAGATTGGACATGGTAATATATAAAATAATGAATACTATAGAGAAGGGAGATCAGGAGCGTCTGTTCTCCATTTCACAACTTAACAAGAAATTGAAAGATAGCAAATTCAAAGCTGATAAAAGGAATACTTTTTAACTCAATGCATAATTAGACTGGGGTATTCTTTGCCACATTGCTACACATTGCTACTATTGCTACTATCACTAATAGTTTGTCTGATTTTAGTTCCAAAATTCAAGAAGGATGTTTATTAATTGCAGAGGGTTCAAAGAAGAGCCACAAGAATGATTAAAAAATTAGAAAACATGCTGTATAGTGATAGACTCAAGGAGCTCAACCTGTTTTGAATTGATACATTCTGTAAGTACTTACAGGGGATGGGGAACAAAAATTTGATAAGAGAGGCCTCTTCAAGATAGCAGACAAAGGTATAATAAGATCCAATTGTTGGAAGTTGAAGATAAACAAATTGAGATTAGAAATATGGCACAAATTTTTAACAGTGAGTGTAATTAATGATTGCCACAATTTGCAAAGGGCCATGGTGGATTTACCATCACTGGCAATTTTAAAATTAAGATTAGATGTGTTTCTAACATATGTTCTAGTACAAATAGGAATTAATTCAGGGAAATCTAATGGCCTGTGTTATACAGGAGGTTATAATATATGATTGCTATAGTCCTTTTAGTCCATTCTGGGTTTATAATCTACAAATCTATGTTGTCACAGAGGCCAAGAATTTAATGAGATTCAGAAAAGGATTTGGTGTTTATATAAATAACAAGAATATCCAGAGTTGTAACAATTAATGCAAACAAAGAGTTTGGAAGGGATAAATTGAACCTTATACATCAGGATTTAAATCAGTCAATAACTATTAGGAATTGAGGATTAAGGATGAAACCTTGTTGGAAATTATATCCCAGCTGCCTGGGATGGGTTTCTTCCACCTTTCTGTGAAGCATCTGTACTGATGATTTTAAATGGGTCACAGGCAGTTTGCACAGCGGTGAATTTCATCCATTGATATGGATAAACTAACACAAACCTCAGTTAATCAGCTCCTCTTTTCAACATCTCTGATCAATCACTCAGTATCTGCTTTTACAGACATACATAATCTCAGGATGGCAAGGGTAAACAGGGACCTGTTGGATGGTTGTTTGGAAAAAGGGACTATGACGACTCTCATGGTTGGATGGGTTAATCAGTGGGATGTATACAAATTTGAAAAATGTTTTGAAACAGTTCCATCCAGAGGGGTAATGGAAAACTGGAATTAGACCTTATTTTATTCCTCCAACCCAGTTCACCTCTTCCTAGTTACATAGCTCTAGTGAGTTGTGTAGCAGAAATTATATAATTTGGTCCTCTTTTTATATTCTTTTTTGTGTCCTTTTATAATACTGGTTACATTGTCTTTCAACATCCATTTGTAAAGTATACTAAGTTTTTCACACTTCACTTGGTTGCACTGCAGTTATCTCCTGCTTCGGTGCTAAATTTTGTGGAGTATCAGAAGAAACGTGTTTATTTGAAAATGAGAAAAATGTAGCAGCAGGTGATTAGTCAAGGCAACGAGGTAAATATGACACAGACCTGGACTGAGAAGACTGGATTTGCTGTATATGTCTCTGTCCTCTTGAAATTCTGACAGTGTCAAGTAGGGAAATGCTTCTCCTGGGGTGGTAAAATCAGGAATTGAAAGGATTCTAATTACATCTTAAAGAATAACACAACAGGATGTGCACAGGAGCCCGCTGGGTCAGTAACTAGATTGGTTTTTTCCCTCCTGACTGCCAGTCTCTGACACCCTTACAGCATATCCAGTTAATAAATTCCCAGAAACGGGAACTGAGAATAGTCGTTCTCCTCCTTTTCTTTGGGATAGTCACATAGGCTCTCATAGAATTGTAGTGATGTCTTCTTTTTTTGGAATGTGCATTTTCTTTAGATGGTACATACCATTTGTTTTCCTTAGCACTGGGCACCTAGTTAACCTTAAAAAAAAAAAAAAGCTACTATATATAGTATAAGGCCTAAATACTCCTCATTTTACTCATCTAAGCCAATTACTTGCATGAGTAAAGGAAATAGGATGTGACTGACCCACGTGCATAAACACTCTGAACTATTCACAGCTACATTGCAAAAGGTGAAATACCTATAACCTTCTGCCCCGGCGTCTAATGAAATAGTATAACACACTGGTGCCTCAGCAACTCTTTGAGACCATTTGGGACAATGATTTGTATCCTAGTTTTGTGCCTTTCCCTCAAAATAATCTTGACTTGGGCCAAACTCTGACAGATCATCTTAAGGGCATTGAAGCTAGTCGATATATTTTGTAGTAAGAAAGAAACATGGATTCAGTGACCTTCACATTACTCGTGCTAAGCACATACTGCTGATTCAGGAGAAGGCATTTACGGACCAATCCTGAAAGGTGCTGAGCATCTCCTGCCAATTGTTGAATGCTTTTAAATCCCATTGACTTACATGGGAGTTGAGGGAACTCAGTGTATTAGAGGAAATGTCAAGCAGTGCCTCGCAGGATCATTTCATTTTGTGAGCATACAGTTGAGAGTACTGCCACAGTCCCCTTTACATCTCTGGGTCTAACCATGGGCTGACCCAAAATGAGAGGCAGACAGCATGAAAGGTAGCAGTAGGATTTTCCCTGTAAGGGTGTATAATGGATGCTTTTCTTTTCTGTGACATTTTCTTTCTCAAGGATCAAGGCTAATAGCCATGATACTTACGTGGGAAAAAAAAATGTTTGGATTCTAGTTGATTAGTGATGTCCTTTTAAGGAATAGGGAAGGGGTTTGTTCCCTAAAGTCACTAAAGAACAATTTAATTGTAACTTCAGGTCAGTCGTTATATCAAGAAATAAGGGCTGAACATTCAGAGGTTGCCACAAGAAAAAGTCAAATTGTAATGTGGGCCATAGTAAAAAGAGAGAGTGTTGTGGCCAAAGAATCACTATGAGTAGAGCTCTGTGCAGATACAAAAATGTGGATCTGCATCTGCTAGAATCAACTGACATCTGACCTGCCATCCATAGTCTGTCTTCTAGGTCATCCACACCCGCATGCTCCTGCAGCTCTGGGCCCCCCAGTCAGCTGTTTGGAGGCCAGCCCCACTGCAGCCGCTGCCACAGATCGGCTGTTTGGGGGCCAGCCCCTCCAGGCAGCTGCCGAACAGCTGATTGGTGGCCGGCAGGGGGAGCCCACGCCCCCAGATCTCAAAGACAGGGAAGCAGCGTCAAAGGCTATGAGCTGCGGACAGCTTCTTCCCCACCTTTGAGATCTGCATCCAATCAACCATCTGCAAAAAATGGTCCATGGATATAAAGCGGATATCTGCGGATTTGCAGGGCTCTAATTATGAGTGAAATACTGGCCCCATTGAAGTTAGTAACAAAACTTCCAGTCATTTCAGTGGGGCCAGACTTTAATCTGTGATGCGAAGGACCAGCATAAGGCCTATGCAATTCATTAATTTCCACTTAAACCCTATTCTGGTATCTTAAACAGGATTGTAAGTGGTATATTATCCTAGCCCTCTGATTAGTGGTGAATATCATCATATGTAATAGAACAACAAGAGAGTGAGCATCTTGAGCATTTAAGTGCAAAATCTCCAACTTGCCAGGAGAGAATGAGTTCTAACAAGTGTTTTATTTCCAAGGCAGGACTTTCAGATTTCCTGTATCTTTAAGATTTCACATATTGTTAACATTCTTAACCTACAATCAAGAAGCTTTATAAAAAGTGATGTGATATTCTTTCCTATCTTGGAAAACACTGAAAATATAAATTTCCAGTCTGAGAAACAAAATCCCTACTGATGAATAGAAGCAGAGCATCATCACACATGAGAATTGACTTTTGGAAAACAATATTTGCTCCACATAGTTGAAAGATTACTACAGGCCATTGTACTATTGTAAAGTCAGATCTCCTTAGGAGTGGAAGTTTATTGAATTTGAAGAAATAGTGTAGGTCCCAACACTTTTTCATCTTAAGTAGAGTTTACTGCATTAAGCTTAATTGTTATTTAGTCATTTCTCTGGCACTCTAGTGGGTTTCTCTTTATAGTATTTAAGGATACGATTTCTTAAAAAGAGGTTTCTTAACATTTCCAAAAGAACACCTAAAATCTTCTACCTTCCAGTCAGTCATGTTTTCAAGAGTTGTGTAGTAGAAAAGAGCCTCAAAATTTGACCATATGTAACAAATGGAAAAAAGGAGAAATTGATAGTAATGAATAAAAATCATAGTCTGAAAATTGTAGAAAATTGATAAGGGAAACAAAAGGACACGAGAAGAAGTTAGGGGCCAGCAAATTTATGGGCAATAAGAAGGAATGTTTCAAGTATATTAGGAACAAAAGTAATGCTAAAAATGGTGTTGGTATATTACTAGATGGAAATGGTAGAACTGTCAATAATAATGCAGAAAAGGCAGATGACTTCAATACAATACAAATGTATGGTTTGTTGGAAAAAAGCCAGATGATATAGTTATATCATATTATGATGATGGAATATTTTCCATACCAACAGTAACTAAGGATGATGATAAACAGCAACTACTGTAGATAAACATTTTAAAATCAGCAGGTTCAGATAACTTGCATCCAAGAGTTTAAAAGAACTGGTTAAGGAACTCTCTCAGCCATTAATGATGATTTTCTATAAGTCTTGGAACAATATGCCAGTTCCAGAGGATGGGGGAGAAAGCTACTGTTGTGTCAATATTTAAAAAGGGTAAACAGGATGACCTGGGTAGTTAAAGGCCTGTCAGGGTGACGTCGATCCCAGCCAAAATAATGGAATAGCTGACAAGAGACTTGATTAATAAAGAATTAAAGGAGGATAATATAAGTAATACCAATCAAAAATTTTTTTTAAAATAGATCCTGTCAAACTAACAAGATAACCTCTTTTTTTATGAGATTACAAGTTTGGTTTACAAAGGTTATAGAATTGTTGGACTATACTTAGACTTGTGTAAGGCATTTGACGTGGTACAACATGATACTTTGATTAAAAAACTAGAATGATACAAAATCAACACGGTTCATACTAAATGGATTAAAAACTGGCTGATAGGTCTCAAAATATAAATGTAAATGGGGCATCATCACCGAGTCAATGTATTTCTAGTGTGGTCCCACAGGAATTAGTTCTTGGCCCTACACTATTTAACATTTTTATCAATGACCTGGTAGAAAGCATAACATCATTACTGATAAAGTTTGCAGATGACACAAAGAGAAAGGGAGTGGTAAATAATGAAGAGGACAGGTGACTGAAAAACAGAGCAGCCTCGAAAATTTGGTGAGCTGGGCGCAAACAAATAATATGCCTTTTATATGGCCAAATGTTAAGTTATACATCTAAAAAGAAAGAAAGCAGGCCTCTGAAAAGAACCTGGGGATGATGGTGGATAATGTACTGAACATGAGTTCCCAGTGTGACATTGTGGCCAGAGCGGTTAATGCAATTTTTGGATGTATAAATAGGGCACTACTGAGTAGAAATATAGAGGTTACATTAGGACACTGTATCTGGCCACTGGCATACTGTGTGCAGTTCTGGTGTCCACAGTTGAAGAAGGATGTTGATAATTGGAGAGGGCTCAGAGAAGAGCCATAAGAATGATTAAAGAATTGGAAAACATGCCTTACAGTGAAACACTCAAGAAGCTTATATCTATGTAGTTTAACAAAGAGATGGTTAAGTGCTGACTTGATCACAGTCTATAAGTACCTACACGGGGAATAGAAATCTGAGGGCTCTTTAATCTAGCAGACAAATGTAGAACAAGATCCAATGGCTTGAGGTGGAAGCTAAACAAATTCATAGTAGAAAAAAGGTAAAAATGTCTAACGGTGAGGGTAATTAACCATTGGAACAACTTACCAAGGGAAATTTGTAAATCAAATTTGTAAATCAAGATTCGATGGTTTTCGATGGGTTTCGATGGTTTTCTAAAAGATATGTTCTGGTTCAAACAGGAATTAATTCAAGGATGTCCTATGATGTGTTATACAGGAGATTAGACTAGATGATTTCAGTGGTCCCTTCTGGTTTTATAATATGTGGATCTATGCTGTTTTAGTGAAAATGCTAAGGAGCACAAACTAGTTAAAAACAAAAAAGTTAGAATAAGTACTTAGCGTGATTCTTTTCACTTTCATTTTCTTTTAATACATGTTAGCTATAGTGTTAACATACAGCTTCACAGAAAAACCCTCTTTAAGCAAAGAGCTTTTCTGAGTGCTTTCCTGATTGGCATTCTTGTTAAGCTGTCTCCAGATATCACTGAGCACAATTGGTTATGGTGTTATCAAGCTACATTTTTTCAGTGGATTATGAGTCTTTGAGAAAAGCCGATTTTCTTGCATGGTAACTCTGATCTACATTTTTCATTTTTCCAGTTATTCTGCAAGTTAATAAAGGGATTTTTCTTTCATTCTTTTTCTTTCTTTCTTCTGAATAATAGAGGGCTTTTAAATCTAGTTGACAAAGGCATAAAAAAGTCTAATGGCTAGAGGTTGACATTACACAAGTTCAAACTAGAAATAAGGTGCAAATTTTTAGCAACAAAATTAATTAACCATTGGAATAATTTCCCTAGGAATGTGTGGATTCTCCATTACATGAAGTCCTTAAATCAAGACTGGATATCTTTCTAAAAGACATGCCTTAACACAACCAGAAGTTATGAGTTTGATGTAGAAATTAGTGAGTGAAATTCCATGGCCTGTGTTATGCTGGAGGATGATCACCGTGGTCCCTTTTGGATTTAAGCATTTTAAGTATAGATAAATCCTCAGACAGCCAGAGAGAGCCTGCTGCAGCAGTTCAGCTGGACATTGATAAAGGGCAGTTCTCAGTGAAATTTCACAATTAGCTGAGCAAAGAGCTGTCAGTTATATTACTTCCATGAAAATACTTCTCTAACCCTTGTGTCATCGGTGTTATTACCGGTGTGGGTGCTTGTCAGTGTAGGCTGCGTGAGTGTGTCCCCTGTGTAGGTACTGTCTTAACTCTGCAGATAGCCAAGACAGGCCTCACGATCGAATGAATCAACACGATCATGGATTAGCTGAGCAACAAAGGCACCCAAGCCAGGTTTATTGAAGTTGAAGCACAATCAGAATTGGCCTATAGAATAGCTACCGTTACACTTCAAATACGAGTGCTCCGTTACAATGGACTCGGCACAACTTAACGGCGGGACTGTCCATTATCCCCTAGGCCGGACAAAGTCGTTCCCTCTGACACCCTCTTTTATACACTGTTACAGGCAATTTTGTTCTGTCCCCTTCAACGTAGGTAGTTGCCACCCTCTTGACGTAATCTAATACCATCCTTTACCGTTAATTGGATGATTTGGGCAAAACAACTCTATCTATCACCTTATTAGACATTTCTATTCATCAAAGGGTCATTTCAGGGAGTCAGTTATCTCTTTGGTTTCAAGATGACTTGGTGCCTTCTGCACCTGCTGTATATTTTTAGTAAGATTTGAATATTAGTAATATTTTGGAAATGTGAATGCTTGCAGTATCAGCACTTTCTCTGTGCCAGTTTCAGTTAGGTCGTAAGTTCACAGGCTGGTTTCTGTTAACTTGGTTTTTTTCCACTTAGGCCTTAAGCCTTAGCCTGTTTTACAGGCCTTAAGCTCTCACTTCTTACTACACCCTTGTAGTGAATCTCAGACTTATGAACACTGCAAATATGAAATCAGCCTTGCTGTTTGCTTTCCTGATGATTTTAACAAAAAAGCACTTGCCATAGAAATCTAAGTGATTGCTATTTACAGTAAATCCTAAAACACCTTTAGAACATTTGGCTGCTGTGGCATTTTTCCTTCACAAGTTTAGCACAGAGTTCATTTTAAAAAAAATCCTGGTCCCTTTTTATCCTGTTTTATTATTCAGTCAGATCGCTTTCAGTTGATCAAGGTAAGAGTATTTGGAAATGGAGACATAGGGTCAGCGTTACTGGTGACATAATTAGGCACAACTCCATTGACTTCTTGCAAAGTAAATTTGGTCTGTGTGGTATATTTTGATTTCAGGATCTGGGGATTCATGTGTATATTAATAACAATGGGAATTACATGTAAGGCCCCATGCAGATAGATCACAATTATAGCCACAAAACTGTATCTGCAGGACAAGTTCATTGAAGTGAATGTTTCTTTTAACACACATTTTCAGAAGTATATTCAGGAATTTGCCTGACAGGACAGAAGGAAAAGAATGGACAAAAGAGGAAGAGATTTGTGATAAATGGCATCAATTTCAAATGCCTGGTGAGGTTTTATCCAATTACAGTTGTTTTCTCAGTCAGCAGCTGAGAGAATGGAGTGTGAGACTTGGCGTAAATTGTGCCTGTGAAGCCTTAAAAGAGAGAAAGCACAAAGTTGTAATAAAACTGAAAATCAGAACAATGAAAGCACTTTTATTACAAAAAGCCAAAAATCTCTACCAACAGAAGGGTTAACTGAAAGTGGGGAAAGTAGATGGGAAAGTTCAAAGAAAAGGCTTTAATGAATTAAGGAAAATCATCATAAATCAAACTATATGTACTTACATACACACACACACACACAGAAACTATAACAATCCTTTCTTAAGAGAGTAAGAGGGATTTGCCCCTTTCCCTCACAGAGATAGCAGGGACTCAGCCATCAAAAGCAGTGAATCCCAGGGCTATTCATCCAGAGGCCTTCTACCTCCACATTGCCTCCCAGTTGCCATACTGTCCCCTTTGGTAGTATGGCTGCCTCAGGAGCTGTGTAGTCTGGGGTTCACCATGGCCAGCCAGTGCCCATGGAACTCTCCCTCAGAAGGCATTTCACAGTAATTGCTGGGCAGACAAGTCAAATGAGAGTCCTTACATCCTACTGCTGTACCTCCAGCCCTACGCTCTTCCTACCTTCAGAGTCCGATCCCATGGAGGGGACTCTGCCAGGGCAGGGAAAGTAGCACTTCCCCTATCTGTGCCCCCCAGGCCCTGGATCAAATTGCTTTTCCTGTCACTATATCTGCGGAGGTGGAGAGAACAAGAAGACCCTTTATTAGGAACATAGGAGGGTTAAAATAGAATGGAGCCCGTATGTTCTTTTAGCATGAGAATCCCAAATCACATGCCTTAAGTAACGCTTTACCCAGCTTTAGTTGTGTAATTTACATATTCATTAATAATATTTGTGATGGCAGGTGTTGGGAGGACACAGAAATATTGCAAAAGAACCACAAAAGATTAAGAATATAGATTCCTTGGAGAAAATGCCAATAGTTAAAAATAATCCTAAACACAAAATGAAGCTAATTGATAACTAAGAGGGTACATAAAGTTAAATTACGAAAGAAAAATGTAGACTAAATATCAGGAAAGGCTTCCTGACAGCGAGTTGTCCTATTGTATGTGTCAGAGTCATGCCTCGAAGCCTCAACCTGCTTGGGGTCCCATTGTGCTAAGTACTACACAGACACATAATAAGACAGTGCCTGCCTCAAAGTGTTTGCAGCCTAAATAGACAAAACGCCCGAGACTGGAGAGTAAACCAAGGCGCAGAGAGGTGAAGTTAACTACAGTCATATAGTAGGTTAGTGGCAGAAGTGGAAATAGAAGGCAGGGGGCATGTAATGTATACCAGCTGAGGATCTGTCCATAGGTCTCCTGCTTCCCAGTGTAGTGACGTATTCTCTAGAGCATGCTACCTCTCAGACTGGAAAAATCTCTTTAAGGAAGTACTGGAAGCTCCATCTCTTGAACTACTTAAACTACTAGAGGATGGAAAGATGACATAATGGTTCTTTCCCAGCTCTAATTTCAATGATTTGATGAATTTCTGTATAGCATCTTTCATTAAAATTTTATGAGCAATGATTTGCAGGCAAATTAAGTGGTTGACATAGATACTAAATAGTAAAACCATATAAATTAAACACAAGCACACAGTTAGCATAAGATTAATGTCTCTCGTCTCCTCCATTGAGATCTCTCAAACATCCTTGAAGGTACATAACAAGTATTAGCAAAAGAAATAAACATTTTTAAGTACCCGAACACAGCACTGATCATATTCTGCACATCAGATTACTCTACTGCACACCTTGGTGAAGTCTGATATTTCCCTTGAATATATACTAGTACTCAACAAATCTGTGTAACAATATTTAAGGCCCAATTTTTATGTAGGCTTCAACTTGACTTCAGTTTTTCAATGCTCGGTTCTGTGCATGATGTATATATAGAAATATACACACACCTATATATAATCCTTTGTGTTCCAAAATGTAGGGAAATTCATTTCTCAGTTAGGGTCTGGTCTGATGGTCAAAGATAGCAAAAGATGCCCATTGACTTCAGTCAGCTCTGAATCAAATCCTTACTCCTGTGCAACCCTACTGGCATTAAGGGGGTTTCACAGGTGACAACGAGAGCAGAATTTGACCCAAAGGAGAGGGGTGTGTAGGGGAAAAAATTTTCACCAATGACAAACTAAAAAAAAAGTTATGTTTCACCTGTGTCTTGAAAAGCTAAACATTTGATGTATTTGTATCTAACTTTTGCCATGTCAGATGATGGTTTTTATATGTGAAGATATATGAGTTGCATCTGCAAACCCTCTTGCTTAGCCCTCCTTCTCCCTCTTCTCTTCCCC
This sequence comes from Emydura macquarii macquarii, assembly GCF_026122565.2. Taxonomy (NCBI): domain Eukaryota; kingdom Metazoa; phylum Chordata; order Testudines; family Chelidae; genus Emydura; species Emydura macquarii. The sequence goes on from NW_027131283.1 coordinate 13,160,680, forward strand.
CTCCCCTCCACTCCAAAAAAAAATCTGCTGTGCAAGAGGACTGAATCTGAACAAAACTTTTGATTGAGCAAAAGTTTGGCTCAAAACTTCAAGAAAACTATTAGTTGTAGAGTAATTTAATTACAGTTCAGTTAAACATCAACACAGTGCGCAAGTAAACCATGATATAACATGCAAAGCTAATGAGCTTCACAGATTTTTTTAAAGTAATTAAATTGTTCTACAGTCATGTATGTTCATTCCAAGATAATCTATTTCATGCATAAACTAAACAATCTACTGGAGTAAAGAACAAAATGTAAGGTGCATACCAATGCATAGCAAACACAACCTATTTGAACATAATCCCTTAAGTAATGGGTGTGCTGCATGTGATAGTAGTATCATTTAATTCTCTCACACCTCTCAGAGGAATGTTTCTTCCCTTCTTTATATTCTTGTCTCTTTTAAACTATGAAAGAATAAATCAATAGGAAACTAAACGTACAGCATTATATTCAAATCACATTTAATGATCTGACAAACTCAGAATGGCAAGGAAATTCAGAGTTGAGGCTGAAGTTCCATCCTTTGCTTATAAGTAGAGTCTTTAAATTCTTTCTTTCTTGGAGGGAATCTCCTGCCTTGCAGGGTAATAATGGCAGACGAGTGTCTTGAAAGATGATGGTAAAATGCCAAAGTGGTTCATTTACTGTGTGTCATTCATGAGTGGCTAAAAAGTCCAGTTCTTCTTGCAGACCTGAAGAACTCTGAGTAGCTCAAAAACTTGTCTTTTTCAGCAACAGAAGTTGGTCCAATAAACCCTCACCCACCTTCTCTTTCAAATTCCTGAGTGACAGTCCTTGCCACAGATAATGCCGGTATAAGGTGCAGGGCCAGAGGATGAAGCCAGCACACTACTAGCACTTGAGGTCTGCTACACATGCCTGTTGAGGCTTGCTACACAAGCCTGTTGCTTGCTGCAATGTCAGTGTTAAAAGTGTTCAGTTCCGTCTTGCAAACGTCCTTGAATGCAGGGTAAACTCTATTGAAGAATACTGTGTTCCTGTTTCTTTTTAAAAAGACACTACCAGTAGGTGATGCTATAGTAATAATTATTTTTAATTTGTTATGCTGGTGCCCAAAATGTGCTGTGCACTGTACAAACACAGATGATGTCACAGTCCCTACCCCAAAGAGCTTACAATCTAAATAGGCAAGTCATACAAGCACAGATAGACAAGCAAAATGGTAATGTTAGGGGCATGTTTTACTACTTTTTTTTCCCGTTCCCTTTGTTTCTACTCCCCAATTACACCTTCATTTCTTTCCTCCCATTTTCTCCTCTATCCAGCTGGCAACCTGCTCTGCTGTTGCTGGTCTAACATGCCCTCCTTCTGCTCTTTCCATCACAGAAGAAAGATCCGGTCTCAGTATGGGAAGCTAGGAGGAAAAAAGCAAACGAGTCAGATGATGCCGATGCTAATGAAAGCATCTGAAGGTTGTTTATGTGTCTGTGTGTGTGACTGAGAGGCAAAAGAACCCTTTCTGGAGAGAAATGTGTTTAGCAACCAGGAAGCATCTCTTTTTCAGTGAGCTTTTATTAGGTTTTGGAGATGTACCACAAACAATTTCAAGCAGGTGCTTTGCAGTAGAATTCAAGATAATTCTTCATATTACTTTGATTTATATCACTGGTCCATGCTCAGACACCACAGAGGAAGGATTATTTGTAAACTCTTTGGGCAAGACCATGTCTATCTCTGTGTTTGTTTAGTACCTATATACTGGCAGAGTGGGGCCCTGTTAATGTGTATATCCTCAGTCCTCAGGTGTTCTGGAGCTGAGGTTGGCATACCTGAAGTGTAAGGAAGCAAAGGTGGTGTAATGACACCTCTCTGTCCACCTTAATCCCAGGACCACCATGAGCCTGATTCAGCTCCCAACATAAATTAGAGCATCCTAAGAGCTAGTCTAATTTATATCAGTGGAAGCATCTTCTTTATGATCCATTCTATGATTACAGGATCATAAAAGGGTATTGTGGTCGGGCCAACCACCCATCCTCGTCATGCCATCTATACCACAGAGGGAGTGAGATGTAAAGCATGTTTACACCACTCAAGGATTCATCCAAACTGGGGAATCCTCAGCTGCATCTTTAAAACACATTTTGTGTCACTCCATGTGGGAGGAAGAAAATAAATATACACATATATAAATAAATATAAGTATATAAATAAATAAATATACTTCATTCTGTTCCCAGTAAATTGTCATTACATGATTGACAACACCTCAAGTTGTTGCATCTAAAATGTAGATGCTGAGATTATGGAGGAATTGCAGTAAAACCAGCTGGAAAGTAGTGAATGTAGACAAATAAATACTCTATCAAAAGGTCAGACTTGGTTTATCTCCTACAAGAAGGCCTTATACCTTTTATTCTTCAAAGGTTTCGTTTTACCTTAAGTGAGTCATCATGATCATCTTTTGGGTAATCAGAGGCTTTAGTGTGTTTATCACCACAGCACTGTCTCATAGGCCAGGAGTTACTTTGAATTGACCCTCCAGAAATCTGCAACTGACACTCCCCGCCATCACCTTTGAACTTTTTATTTGTACTAAGAATAAACCCTTTTAGACACATTGCAATTTTAAACTCTATTAAAAGCAGCAAAATGAGATCAGTGCCCTATTTTTTTTTTTAAATGTGTGTTCCATCAACGTGTCAAGTCTGTAATACATTTTCAGTGCTGACAGAAGGAGTTATGCTGTCTAACTGCATTGAAAGGCAGGGAGAAAGGCAGGGATTTATCTTGGAGCCTAAGGGGAAAGCAATAAACCAGACCCATCTTATTCTTAACTTGTACCTAAATTTGAAGGTCTCTCATTATTAAGAGAACAAGACTTATTTTTAGCAATAGGCAAATTATCTTTAATTTTGGTTCCTGCTCACAATACTTTTTTTAACACTTCCATAAAATAGGAATTTAAACACAAAAGCCTGACTGTGTACTTGCCCTTACTATACTCTCATTAATGGTTTCCACGGTATAAAAACTGTCTTTAGTATGTGTTGTGAACAAAGGACATGCCGATCCTGTGGTGCAAACAGTAGAAACATGATCTAGCCACATCCACACTTCATTTTTATTTGGGAAGGAGTACTTTGAAGTAGTCCCTTTCTTTAGAAATATAGGAGCAGTTTATATGCTGCGCTTCTTGAAGGCTCACTATACACAGTGTCTCAGAAGCAGAAAGGAGGGCCACAATTTTCCACAGCAGCTTGTGATTTTGGGTGCCAAACTTGAGACCACTTTGAAGGGGCTGAGAACCCACTCTGTGAAAATCAGGCTCCTTTAAGGTGCCTGAAGATGGACACCCAAAATCACTAGTCGTTATTTTTAAATGTTGGCTGAGGTTTCTAAGGTAACAGCCCTGAACCATGAGGGTTTCCATGATCAAAATCAACACCTTGAATTGCACATGAAAACAAACTCAAAGCCAGTACAGATCATAAAACTTAAGTGGAATGTGCTCCCTGAGAGAAACGTCACTGGCAAAGCAGAAAGCCATGCTCCACACTAGCTGAAATTTTTTATTTGTCTTCAGGTGTTGCATTGTAGTAATCCAGCCTTGATGTGAAAAAGGTAGCAGTAACTGGTGAGGTTCCCATCTGAAAGGAAACAATGTGACCTCTTGCCCTGTGCAGATGAACTGTTGGCTACTTCTATCATCTATGCATTCAGAAGAGCAGGAGATGCAAGAAGACCCTGAGACACAAAATATTCCCCCAGGAAACAAACCTGGGAAGTTACAGGCCTTAAAGATTCAGATCATTGAGATACACTTTAGGCAGCCAAACATTTGAAAGTTTTCACCAATTCACACCTGATCTCTTTTAAGGGTAACCCATTCTTGTGTTCCCCACAAGCTTCATGAGGCAACGACTTGGAGGATTATTCCCTTCTGAGAAGCTGCAGAGAAATGAAACATCTGGAATAGCAACCAAAAGTAGGAAATAATTAAGAGAGACTTGGAAGCAGGGCCTTGAAGAGGCTAGGTCAGAATTAGCCGCAGGTATACAAAATATCTCCTTTGAAATGGTTAGTGATTGGGGAAAGATGTAGCAGCAAATGTTGCTTATTACCAGCCTGGGACCCTCTGTAGATCAGACTTCAGTGAAATGGTAATGTGAATATCTCTTAGGTCTTTCGGTGTACAGTGGTACAGTTAAGGGACAAACTTTTGGGGCATAATGTAAGGGTTTCCCTCCACCCCAAGTTTCTTACCTATTTTTAGCATATGGCTGGTGGCAGAAATTTGCAAGAAAGAAGTTTGAAGCAAGTGGAAGTTGCAAATGCCTATCTTAGAACAGATTTTGGCTCCTTTGGGTATAGATTTAGAAGAAATATAAATAAAAACACTATGAGTAGCTTTCCCAAAAGAGTGTAAATTATTATAAACATTAAAAATACTTTCCACTAGTCAGGCAAAAGACTTAGATGTAACAACAATTAGATCATTAAATTAGATGGATGTTTGCAAACCATCATATTGCTCTCTCCACTTGTACAGAATATCCCTTCCCCCTATTCCTTATGTGGTTTTGTCTATTTAGATTATAAACTCTTTGGGGAAAGAAGCATCTCTTAGGGTAGGTCTACACTGGAGCTGGAAGGTATAAATTCCAGCTTGAATAGACATACCCAGGCTTGCTGTGATTGAGCTACTGTAAGAAAAATAGTGTAGCTGCAGTGGTGGGACCAGTGGGAGGAGCCAGCAACCCCAACTACATACCTATTGTCTTGGATGGGATCATATTCAAGGCATCTAGCCCTTCCCGTCACAGCTACACTTCTATTTTTGGTGCTAAAGCTCATCAGAGCTACCAGAGGGGTGTTTCCTCGAGCTGGAAATTATACCTTCCAACTCAGTGGTCCTTTGGTACTATCTTATTGCAAACTAATGATGATAATAATTAATAACAAAAGACACTGAACAGAGTGTATTTGTTAATATAAAAATTCCTCCTTGTGATTCACTTACTAGCTCTAATGTTCTCAAAGTCAGCCATTTCTTTATCAAGTGCAAAGTTGTGTCTACAAAATTTGTATCTGCCACTTTTTGAACCGGTAACTATTCTAGACACAAATCTGAGTAGTGGCCCTGTGAAGGTATAAGGGATACCATTCCTCTGGGGTCAAAGGCTGTGCCCGCTGCACCTGGGAAAAAGACCTGCAACTTAATTGGCTGATCCTCATAAAAGAAGGTAGCTGGAAATGGAAGGGGGAAGTGTAATGCCTGCCAGAAAACTGAGGGGCCAGGGGCTGTGGGCCCAATGGACTGTGGCTTGAGCAATTACAGTGAGGAACTGCTCCAAGAAATAAATGGACAGAAGGGAGACTGTGGGAAGTCCTGTTATCACTAAGGTTCGGAGCTAAGAGCCAGGACATTTTGGGTTGATGAATTACAGGAGTGAAGGACAGACCTGCGGAGGGATTACTTTACCCTGTGCAGACTTTGAGGGAAGAGTCTGGGAAGCTTTTGATCTCACTTTCTTAAGAAGGCTTGAAATAAAAGGGACAAAAAAAAAAAAACAACTAATGGATCCATGGATTCTGTGAGAGGGCTTCAGACAGAATTTCTTCAGTTAGGGAACTCGCTCAGTCTGAGCAAGTCCTGAGGAGGAGAATGCTATAAGATAGGCCTCAATTATTTACATGCCCCTTCAACTACGTGGTTGTGGGTGGGTGTCAGGTGGTTAAAAGTGCTTGTGTTTAGAGTTATGCATGCAATTAATTTTACAGGGGCAAAAATTCAAGCACAACATTTGCAACTGCAAGTTGCACCAGCAAAGATTTTTGCCGGGACTCAGCACATCTGAAAATTTCTTTCACTGTGTTAGTATGCAGCTTAAGTAATTAAAAGTGAAATTTTCTCTCTATTCCACAACTAGCTTCTTCATGTAATTTTTTTCTTCTTGGCATATACACACACCTACTTGCAGTGCTTTTAATCTTTTCCCTTTCTGAGAGGATGACATCTCCTGTTCCTTTTAATTTGTCAGAGAATGGTATGTATAAGGTCAAAATATTCTGACTCACTCATGTTTGGGGAAATATAGGAGATGTGTGAGACAGTTCTTAGAGCTGGGAAGAGTCATTACAAAACTTTTTTTGTTCAGATCTGAAATTACACATAATCATTGTGATGTTTCTTTTACTCCTGGGAGAATTCTGCACCAAAAAAAATAAAAATTCTGTGCACAATGTTTTGAAATTCTTCAAAATTCTGTATATTTTATTTGTCAAAATAACATGATATAATCATGCCAGTTTCAATTATTTTGGTAATATATTTCAAAATACCTGTCAGCAAGTATGTCTGTAACAATACAGACAACAAAAAAAGATTCAGGAAATATTTTTTGACTAATGGATTCCTTACTAGGCATATTATTACAGAACTTGATGTATTTTTGATAACAGTTATCTTCTGTTTTAGTGAAATTAAACATTTAATTTAAACAAAGCCATTATACAAAAGTATATTATACAAAAGTTTTGTAACAACCTGGCCTAAGAGGGTGCTAGCATCCTTAAGAATTTTTATGTGTCTGTCATGTCTTGTCCAAGTTCAAGCTTATATGGTTATTGTAAGGTTTTTAGGTCACGCCACTGTAGCAGGAGGGGGGGTTGGTGAGTTACCAGTAGTTTAGTTGTAAGATAGCAGGTGGTTAGCATGGGGAAGGGAAAGCCGGGGTAAAGTGAGAGTCAAGGCAAGTGTGTGTTTGTGTGGATTGGGTCGTGTACATGGTTTGCCAGCCAACACCCCTTCGTCTCCAGTGGTGATATACACGCCCCCATGCCAGGCACAGGAGTGCTGAGGGTTGAAGGTGGGAGTGGAAGGGGGGTGGTTTCAGACTCATGTATGGGCAAAGACATTACATGTATACGTAATTAACACATTTGAAACAGCATTTTGGTGGAAATCAGAAATTTTGCATGAAAAAATAAAATTCTGTGGGGAACATTAATTCTGCTCAAATTCTGCATTGCACATTGGTGCAGAATTCCTGCAGGAGTATTCTTTTTCCAGGGCTACTATGTAGTTTTCCAGGATCACAGTTGGTGGCTATGACCACAATAAATTAGGTCATATGTACCTTCTCTGCCTGATGAATCAGTCACATTCCAGCTTAGTTTCCATCTGAGTCCTAAATTGAGATTGTCTTTGTAGATGGTGAACGTATCAGTAGCTGTGATGCTGCTTGCCTCCTTCACTATCTGCTGTCTCTTCATATTTGTAGGAATACGTCTGTGGACCTGCTTCTCCACAATTTTAAACAGCACTAACCCATTATGCAGTTTTGACAAAGGGGAAATAGTAAGAGATATTGTATTTATAAGGGCACTGGTGAGCTTTTCCCCCCACCCCACCTCTGGAAATGACCCACACCTGTTACTGCATTCAGTGTACCTGTTAGAAAAATGGTAGCTGATGATCTTAGCTGATTGGAAACTTTTAAAACTATTTCTCGTTTTATCCAAAGACATTTATCAGTTGGTGGAATCATGTTTTACCAGTTTGCTGTATTTATAGCGTCCTGAGCCTCAGGCATAAAAGTTGCTGGTAGTGGATCGAACCAATGGAAAGTGACAGAGCTTTGTTTCCTCTAAGAGGCAGGCAGCCATTAGTTACTTTATACGCTATCTTCCTTTAAGAGCTAGCGGCTCAAACTACTTCATTTAGAATAGAGTAAAAGCTAATGTTAGCAACATCACAGAAGTATGGGTGCTATCTTTTTTTTAATTGCAATACTGGGGTGCTCAGACTCTGCCCATCTCAGGGAGCTGTTAGTATGCTGTCTGAACCCCTTTTTGATAAATCTGAGCCTATTTCAGCCACTCTCATTTTCAGTATGGAGAAAGCACAACTTAGGGAAGTCATGTAACCTTTCCATCCCTCTGCTGACCTATCTGTAAAATGAATGTTACTTATTTCAAATAAGTATTCTTTACTGATTGTAAAGCATTCCAAGATCCACGACCGGAAAAGCAAATTATCATGTTTTTTCTTCCCATCAAGATGAAGATTTTGATGTGGAATCTGTAGTTTCAGTGAGCCAGACGTCTACATCAATGCTCTGAGGCCAGTTGAATGCTGCACCATAGAACTTTGTGGTTTACATTTCGCTGGTAGGAGGCTAATTGACCAGTAGAAAAGAAAGTCATTGTGCTGGACAAAGGGTCTACAATTTTGCATCACACACCACCAGATAGGTGCAAATCTTTTCACTGTCTATTCAGTGCTCTCTAGTACTGTAAATTACCAAGAACCACATGTAAATAGACCTCCACTAAACTCATTTTCACAGGCTTTGGAAACAATCCTGCTCTAGTCTCTAGCTAGCTTAATCTACAGGAAGTCTCTAGCTGGCAGAGAACCATCAATTTTAAAACTGAAAGTATTATGGATTTTAGGAATAACCTGCTTTTTCCCAGTGAACAGCTCAGTGGTAGGATAAGGATGCCAGTTGACATGTTACTTTAAAAAAATGTCTGATTCTGTCCAGAATAAATTGAATTCAGGGGCAATCTAAATAAGAGCCCCGAGGGCTTCTCCCTGCACTTTCTTTTACTGTTTTTCAACATGCTTCTTGTTTAATGATGAAAAGTGCTGTTTGTGCTTGCAATCACGGCAGCAGGTTCTCCCAGTGCAATGGCAATGCACTGCAACTATATGGAAGGGGAGGACCAAGATCTACGTTTTCAAGGAACAGCTTTAAACCATTTATTTTTGCGTGTGTGTGTGGGAGAGAGAGGAAAAAAATCATAAACGAACTTGTTTAGATACAAGTTCATTAGTGGAAGTCCATTTATAGGAATTACAGTGCAGTGAAACATACAAGAAGCAGGAAGCCTTTAGGAAATCTCCTGTCTTAATAGACTGTCCTAAAGATTCCCTGTGCTTAGAGAGTACACGTTTCTGTTCTATCTCTATTAAGAGGCCACTTCTGTTAAGCAGTTGATTTTTTTGTCAGCCCTTTGTGTGGCCATTTAAGATAGGTTTCATTGCACTGATGAAGGAATGAAGTATTTATAAGATTCAGTTCTCATTGTCCCTAGCTAAGGTGACAGGAAGGAGAAGATGATGACCTGGAGAAAGTGGTGGCAGGAGAAGACAGAACAACTAGTGCAGTGGAAAGGAAATTGCTGACCCACCTCTGACCTTTACAGAAGAGCTTAAACCATTTGGAAAAAGTCCTTCCTAGTTTAGACAATATATAGTAGAAAACAGAACACTAAAACCTCTTGGCCATTACTTTATTCTAATAGCAATTTCCCACTGTAACTTTGTTGCTTTTCCTTAAACCTTAGGCCATGATTCAAGGCCTAAAATTTTTCAGGTCAGCGGGGTGATCAAAGTGCCAGACGTTCATTATGTTGCCCAGTTATGAGGATTAATGAGTTGATGTTTAACCCCTTATTTTCAAAACCCTAAGGAATTCTGCTGACCACCCACAACTCTCCTTGAAATCAGAGGGAGTTGCAGGTGATCAGTAACTTTCAGTGTGTGAAATTCACCCTTGTGCAGGGAGTCAGCATAAAGCCTACGTACAACTTAAATTCCACTTAAGACCTCAAAATAGGGATTCAGTAGGATTTAAGTGGTCGAAAGGCCTTGTATTGACCTTCTCGACAGGTATGAACTTCACTAATTGAGTTGTATGTAAATATTTGAGTAAAATTCTTATTTTAATATATTGTGTTTAGGTGGAATCCAGGCTTTGGTATTTCACTGTCCAGTGATGGCTATGATCTACCATTCTACAGTTCTGAAAGACTTGTTTGTGCCACTGTCAGAAGCAGAAGGGGCCTTTAGATATTAACCTTGCCAGTTGTACACAGGACATCGCCTAATGTAATCACTGAAAATTAACATGATGGGAATAGTTGATTAATATCCTAAATATGGTATGTGCGCCAACTCCATTAACTGTTAACAGCACTTGAGCACAGAAATCTGCTTGCTCTTCATTACTTTGAACATTTTATTCTTGGACGTCGTGATCACTTATGTAAATTGTCATAAACTGATACAGATGCTTTAATATATTAACTGGAGATTTCTGCTATAATACTTACCTTGCTGAGAGAGGTGTGGTGATTGGGAGGCTTGTATGTGCCATCTCACAGGATTTCTCCCCTGTGTGGTGCACACACAGGAATGGTGTAAAACTAAGAATGCAGAGGGAAAAACACTGCTAAATAAATGCAAAATCTCTCTCTCCCTTTATGTATAGCCAGTCTCAAATCAAACAGAACAGGTGAGAGGCTTTCATGTATGCGACACTGAAAACTATGAGAAATCTGCAGCCCATGCTTTCAAAAATAACTGGTCAGATGATTTGGTTGGCATGAGGAAGGTTTTAGAAGCATCCTATTAATTTAACTTCTCAAGTGCTGCATACACATGTAAGGTGAATGTGGCAAAATATTGTAGTAACGTTTATTTTCTTGATATGCCCCTATTTAAGTCTGGCGTAACACAGGGACCTAAGAGCTCTTCCATATTGCAGCAGCAACATCCTATTTTTGTGCTGACATTTGGATTTTCAAACTATGCTCCTTTCCCTTTCTTTCTGACATAGAGAGAGAAGTTGAAATTAAAGATGGGTGCCTAAAGTTAGAGTGCTATTTAAACACTTTAAATAAAACTGGTCTGATAGTCACAAGTGAACACCCCCAATTCCTACTGAAATCAAACTAGACTTTTTAAAGATAGTGATCTCTTTTTTTTTCTTATGATGTTACATTAATACATTAAAATGCACTCAAGTAAAGCAGTCTGGTAAAACCATGCACTCAAATAAAATGCAGGCCCTTATTCATTTTTCTGTGGGTTAACAGTAACCAGTCTCCAAATGAGATTCTTCTGACTTTTTTCTTTCCTTTTAAAATACATCCTTGTAATATTTTGATAAATAACAGTATCAAGTGTATTTCTACCTCCAGACCTGTTCTCACACCATGCTATGGAACTATTACATAGACTGCTGCTCATCCAATGAGAAAAAAGGTCAGGAGATGATCTGCCAGGCTCAGACCTAGGCTGACAGAGATTGAGTCGTGTTGAGTGATGGCTACTTTTCCTATCTCTAGAGATTAAAAGTAGCTTCATCTACCATGGAGCTTCCATTCTTCTGAAGCTTTCACCCTCTAAGTTATGCTGTAGGTGATTCAATGGAATGAAGCCAAGTAAAATAGAGAATAGAGGAATCAGTTAAAAAGGAAATTGGCATGGATGGTACTCAAAATAGAACTGTGTGTCAATAACACAGTGGAAGTAAGCATTTCCCAAACTAAATAATCAGGGCTGAGTATTCAAACCTCTCAGCCACCTTTTATAGGTCATTGGTTCAGCAAAGAAAGGTCAGATATCACCAGCACAGTATGGTGTCCCTATAAGCATTTCAGAATGTAATGCCACTTTGATGTTGGGTCATAAAAAGCATTTCACTATTATGGAGAAGAGTTGTACTGGTCTGGTGTTCAAACTGAATGCTGTAATGATATGAAACTTTGCATTGCATGAGAACCTGAGGAAATCTATCTAACAGCTGTATATCATGTAGGTGTGTATGTGCCAGGGGCTGAGAAGTTAACCTTAAAGAGTGGTTTGATACTGGAATTTCTGCCTTTGGGAGACTCCAATGTCCACATGGCTAATAACTGGAAATAAAAAAACCAATTATAGACACACCAGTATGTCAGAGTAGCAAAGAAAAAACACAATACCAACTGCAAGCACAGATGTTTTAAGCAGAATACAAGGGCTTCCTGTGCCAGGCTTGGGCCACCTTCTCCTCTCACACCGGTTTAACATTGATGTAACTCCCTTGACTTTAATAGCACTAACTCCTTTAGACTGGTATAAATGAGAGATCAGAATCAGGCCCTTTGTTTCTACCAGCAGAACACTGAACTATGCCACGTTACAAGCCATTCTGATATTGTCTCGTAGCTTTCATCTTCTTATGGGAGTTCTAACACAATATGTAACTTTTTTAGCTTTCCAAATTGTAATGCAGTGCTTAGAGTTTAGAGAATAAGGTGATGCTGAGCTGTGATGTACTAAAATTGCAGAATGGCAGGAAATTGATACATTGGGATGAGGTTAGAGTTAATAAAGAATGATTTGCTTGTATCTCTTTTAACACACCATAAATCAAACTCAACATATTTAGGACTCGCTGCCTAGCACTACTAGGTGGTTTGAATGTGATTCTGACTTTCTATCTCATGGTTCAAGATGCTGCTGCCACAACATGAGTAAGACTGGTACCAATAAATTGCCAGTGTTGGTTAGATTGAAATGGACTTGTGCTGCATCTAGAGGGAGTTTGAGTCCAATACAGCACTGAATTCAACTGTCAGCAAAATATCAAAGAAGCAGGTCCTAACTGGCAGATTTCAAGACTAGACTAGTCTCCTCCCCAGTATCGTTGGAGGAGAATCCTCATTGTGAGGTATTCAGCAGGAGGTGAGTAGAACTCGGAAACAAATTGAAAATTTTCTGATGTCTCAATTTGGATGAGTGGAGACTGAGGTGTCCCCCTTGGTCTGAGTGGGAAAAGGGAAACAGTTTATGATGGCTTGCTCTGTTATGATTTTTAAATGGGATAAGGGGTAGAGAAATACAAGAACACACAAATAGTAAGAGAATAGGCTTCAAAACTGGGGGGGAACACCTAAAGTCCCTTTTCCTTTTTTAAGGTTTTTGTAGTGAGTCTTTTTGATGCAGCATACTGAGCCCCCAAAATCAAGACCTACTACTTTTCTTCATTTTATGAATGAGTAGACTTGCTTAATGGAGGGGGTGTATGACTGAGATCCTGGTAATGTTACCAAGGGCTAAGAGAAGAAGCCATTCTCTTTTTGTGACATACTGTGTATGGCTGGAAGCATGTAAAGCAGCTTAGGAAAATATTGCAGTAAAAACTGAATTTCTGAAATATTGCATCTTTCAGCAATACTGTGAGATTTTAAAAAGTAAATCACGGTACCCAGAGAACATATTAGGTCATTGTTCGGTTTGTTTGGTGTTTCTTTTTTTAGAGAAAGAAATAGGTTTTCCACATCCAAAGAAATAACTTTTCAATGTTTGTGCCACTGTCTCTGGGTAGGCTGCCTCTTCTGAGACCCTTTTCAGTCCTCTTTCAAGTGGTAGGACAATGCCTCTATTTCTCTTCAGGGTGGGACCCTGTGATCCAACCACTCTCCAACTGGATGTTTGGTTACACCAACCCAGGGTTGCCAGCTGTGTAACATAGCTGGCCCAGTGGACTTGGCAGCTGCACAAGTTCCCTTCAGGAACCTGAAGGAGCAGAGAAGCAGATTCTTCAAAACAAAGTATGATTTATATGCCAAAAAGTATACAGCCCTCAAGAAATGGATTTAAAATAACAGACTTAAAATAAACAAAAATGCTTATCTATGCTTGACGCCCCCTTCAATTCCCTGGGTAGAGATGACTTAGCCTTAATATACTCCTTTCTCTTGGTAACCAAGTTTCAGCTTCCCCACTGCAGATCTCTGATTCACATTCAGTGTCTCTGTGTCAGTCCGCAGCTGCTGGCAACTTCCACCTCTTCTGTAAGGTGGGTCCTTTCAGTGACCAGTGTCATTTGATCTCTTCAGATTCTCAGGCTTGGCAAACAGCCATGTTGCCAGGGTTGGTGCTGAGGAGTCCTTCTTGATGGCTGTAAACCTCGCTATTGTGCTTGAGGGGACACCCCTTACCTAGGCCACTGGGTTTTACCTTTTCTGCCTGCTTTCTTTAACCTTTTGATCTAATTATGCTTTCAGGCAGGGTAATATCACACACTGAGGGGCAGATGATATCTATACAAATATTTCCAAGTTTTCCACAGTTTAAGTATTACCCTAAAACTGAAGGAGATGTTACTGACTCTGTCCAAATCCTGGAGCTAAGCACTTTTTATTAGACCACTGTTGGTGGGAGGAACAGAAATGAAATGGAAAAATAGTCCTGTAAAGCATTTTCTGCACAATGAAGGCGTTTAACTTTGTTACTAGGGCCAACCGGTCTGTGCGTCATTCCATATCATGGTATGTTATTTTTGCTTCTGGATAGTGGCTGATATTTTCACCAATTAAAAAAAAAAAAGAGAGAGATTAGCCTTTTCCCTTTGTTAAAGGGACAGGAACCATATGTCTGCCCAGCCAAAGGAACCGAATAACACGTCTTCATTTGAAGGCTTTCACCATGCCAGCAGCCTGCTTTGTTGACCCCACTTTTAGTTTCTCTGATTTAGTTCACTCCCTGGAACCAGCCTTCTGACAGTGTTCAGTGTTTATTCACTAGTGAGGAGTGGAACAGGGAGAGTAAAGCCTTCCATGCTGATAAATGGAGCCAGCAAGTCATTTATGATTCTAGCAGACATTTCTGTATTTGGGGTAAGAGGTTTTGAAGTTAGTCTTAGAACTAACTATAGTTTGAGCCATTTCTGCATATTAATGAATCCAACAAATATTGATTACCATTTATGCTGCAGAGCCAGAGCAGCTATCAAAGAGCAGGCTGAATTCTGTTCTGCCTCACATGCCGTCCACAAAATGTTAAGCTAAGTTTGGACTGGAGGAAAAACACAACATAATTTTCTGATCCCAGTTTGCGTTTGCAACACCAGCAGTTAAGAAGACAAAGTGGATACGGAAATCACAGTCAGACTAGCTATCCATAACCCTTCAGTCTTTTTTGTACAGTCAGTATTTTGAGTGCTGATGCAATTTAAGGATTATATGAATTTTTTCTACTTCCAATAAATGCATGACCATTTAAGGATTATTATTAATTTTTTAAATACTAACATTATATTCACTATTGTAGAAAAGAGTCCCTGCACAGAAAAGCTGACAATCTAAACAGAAAATAATAGAAATGAGAGATGGAAAAGACCTTGTGGGTCACCTTTTCCACACCTTCTCTCACCTTCCAACTAGTGCAGTATATTTGGAAAGCTGTGTGGTCAAACTCAGAAGCAAGACTAAAACAAAAGAAAGGTGGAAAACAAAAAAAGGAAGATGGACTATAAAGAGAATCAATGGCAATTATGATGCTAACAGACTACGGTCTTTCTCTCTTGTGCCGCCATACCCAGCAGTATTGTTATTTTTACTTTAGAGATGGAATATGCCGGGGGGGGGGGGGGGGGGGGGGGGGGGGAATAAAAAATAGTAGGGCTTGACCATGTTGTTTCTGAGTGCGTGATATATTGC
Organism: Emydura macquarii macquarii; assembly: GCF_026122565.2. NCBI lineage: Eukaryota > Metazoa > Chordata > Testudines > Chelidae > Emydura > Emydura macquarii. The sequence goes on from NW_027131283.1 coordinate 13,175,970, forward strand.
TGCAGTGTGTGGCTATATTATTTTAGTTTTCACTTCCTGGGTTAGAGAAGAACTTCCTGTTAGTGCGTAGCACTAATTATGACAGACTTTTTTGTTAAAGTGCTTTAAGGGATTTAATGACTCTAGGGACACAAAGGTTTTTGTTGTATATTTTTTATATTCAAAAAGTGAATTCTATTTAGAGATCATATTCTGATCCACATCCAAACTGTTCCCAAAGTTTGGGGACTTTCAGAGGAGGAGTCTTGATTCCTGGCCATCTCTAATTCTATTGCACTTTTAACTGCCTTTCTGTCTCCAATGGGAATTCCAACCATGCTGTGAAGGCAATAGTAAGAGGTGTTTTAAGGATGTTTAATAGCTAATACAAGAGATGAACACGTAACAGAGATGAAAAGCTATTCTACTACATCCACCTAGGGGCTGAGGACAAAGAATTAACTGAATATTGAGCCATCAGGAGCTACAAAGACCAATACAGAATATACAGTTGCACTGAAAACATCAGCAAAACTGCTGAGTAGCCATTAATATTGTTACAGAATGTTACATTTAGAAGTAGAGGACATCCTATAAATAGGACCGTCGGCAGTTGTATAGGTGTCTTAAGAGAAGAATTGTCACTTGTGAATTCAGTATCATGCAGGATGAAATGTTAATGAACCAGCTGTTGGAAAATATTTCATTTCTACATAGTCAGAAATGACTGTGGGCAGAACTGAAGCTTATCCTGTGGATGGCAATGGTTCTGACATAAAGCCCCACCAGATTAACTAGTTACTGTCTAAGTGAGACTTGGAATAGCCTGTCAATCCAAGGTGACATATTTGGGAGAAGTAGAGCACCAAGGTGTGAGTTTATGCACATACTGCTCATGAAGGCCACGCCATCATGCCTGTCCCTAAAAGAAGGATGTGCCAAGATTAGCCCTTCTTCAGGGCTCCTTAAACAGAACTCCCTGCAGTCTTGCTCATCCACTTACAGCCCTTCCTAGGGTCTGTTTTTTTTTTTTTAAATTAATACACAATTCCAAACACACAAATCTTCCACGCAGTCTTAAACTGGACACAGCCTCCCAAGATAGTGTCTCTTTCTGCTGTCTGAGCTGCTGGAGAAGATGCAAATACTGTCCTGCCTTCTCCAAAGGAGAAACAAATCTTGCAGCTTGGTCTTCTTAACCAGCCCCAGTCCCTTCTTCAGGAACTACTGTAGGAGACCTCCCCCATAGCTTTACTCCACAGTTCCTTGTAGCTCTGTCTGCAATGAACTCCCTCTGACACTTACAGCCCAGGTGTGGCCCTGCCCCCTTAATTGGCTCAGCTGTGAGCACCTGCTCTAGAACAGGCGAGCTGGATCTATTTTTAATCAAAGGGCCCAGTCATCCTGTGACACCATCCCAGCTGGATACCATTATTTCACAAAGGCATGTTTTGTATCTGCATGAATGATGTGAAGGGGGAGGGAGTGGCTATGTGATCTTAGATTCCACTAATCCAAAAACCTCCTGTAAGAGTGCAGGGTTTAGCACCGTGGAGGTTGTTCTCTTTCTGTCAGACTGCTTTTGAGGGGTGAAAATTGCATTAGGAGACCCAACAGCTTGTGCTTCCCTGTGCCTGTTTGGTTGTTTCATACTATGACTGGCATCAAGACACAGTAGCAGGAGGGTTGTTTGAGAAAGGGGGAAACAAATCTGACACCTGAGGTTACCAAGAAAGGGATCCTTATAGCCTAGATCTATCACAATTGCCAAATATTCAGCCACTCTGTAGGAGATGTGGCAGAAAGTGGGAAGCAGCTTTGAAAGGTTTTTTAATATTTGGAGGTGGTGGCATATAAAAAAGATTTTCATCCCAGCTGAATAGTGTGCCTGAAATAGTCACTTTTAGACTGTGTCTGTTCGCCCTCCCTTACTCCCTAGTGATAGTCTAAAACCCCTGCCACCATGCTGTGGTTCTATACTCTGACATGCTGCCTTTGCCTGTCCCCACATGGAGCAGGACACAGAGATGGAATAGACTTGGCACCAGCACAACAGTAGGGACAAAATAGTGTGTCTGGGTGTGTTCACAGTAAACTCTCAAAGGTAAATTTTTCAAAAAATTATTCCTATGTTGCATGTGCAGAATATCCTATGACAAGGCTTAAAGCACAAGCAAGTAACATTTGAATGTTCTTTATCTGGGTTGAAGTGAACTGTGGTACAAAGAGATAACAAAGAACCAGGACTTAATGGGCAGGGAAGAGAAAATGATGAGGATGCTGAGGGAGAACATGGACAGTGTGAGAGGGGGAAGAGGGCAGAAGTATTTGGGGGAAGAGGGGAGAAGAAAGAAGGAATGTGGAGGAAGAAAAGTCAATTGGGGGTGGGAGAGAATGATGAATGGAAAGAGAAATTGAAGCAAGAGGCCAATTCAGACAAGGAAGTTTCTTGGAGTAAAAAGAAGTGATGAAAAGAATGTTTTCAAAGAGAAAAATCTGCAAAACTGCAAAGAGCAGAGGAGGGAAACAAGGTGGTGAAAAAGACTAAAGAAAAGATGCACAGTACAAGGAAAGAAATGAAAGCAAAATGTAAATAAGATGAGAGAGAAAAAAAGAAAGAGGACAGTACATTCATATTTTTTATTTTATAAAAATGTTGATCCAGGAACATGATAAAATCCCATGTTTTTCTCCATTTGGTTGTGTCTACAGAGACACACATACTAAATACTGGGACAGATATATACTTGCATTGTAGCCCTTAATGATTACCTGTTCTGTTTATTCCCTATGAAGCACTTGGCATTGGCAACTGTCAGAAGACAGGATCCTGGGCTAGATAAATATGGACTATTGGTCTGACCCCGTATGACCGTTCTTATGTATTGCAAATGTGAATTTATACTCCTGGGTCTTTCCATTGAGAAACACACAAGCAAATTTGGGAAGGGGTGAGGCAGTTTTCAAACTAAATGGGCCCATATTCACCAAATCTATCCCTTGTGTTGTGTACATGACATTTCAGTACTCTTCTTTCATAAGCAAGAGGTTTATATAACACAAAAGCCAGTATGTTTGGGCAGTTTTCAGTAAATGCTGAGCAAAGAGATGGCAATACTTATTAGATAACTCTTACCAGGTACAGTAGAGATCAAGGCCATCATGTTTCTTCTCAGGTTTTAAAACTTTCATTTGGACTTATGCTCCTCCTTGGAGGAGAAGAATTTCCTGGTTGGCTGAGAGTTTTATGTCTGTTTTTTCTTGTTTCTTTTAGGGAGCTCTTGCTGTCTGTGGCTCTCGGCCAGGTTTTGTCCCTTCTTATCTGTGGCATTGGCCTGACCAGCAAGTATTTGTCAGAGGATTTCCATGCCAACACTCCTGTTTTTCAGAGCTTCCTCAATTACATCCTCCTATTCTTGGTCTACACTACTACACTAGCTGTCAGACAAGGTAAGTACCGTTCTCTGGAAAGGAGATAGCTTCTGTAAGCTATTTTGTAGAATGTAAAACAACAAGAGTTCTGTGGCACTTTAAAGACTAACAAATTTATTTGGGCATAAGCTTTCATGGGCAGAAACCCACTTCGTCGGATGCATGAAGTAGAAACTTCAGTTAGGTAGGTATATATACACATGCAAGGATGGGTGAGTTACATCACAGAGAGGAGGGCAAGTGTTAACAAGGTGATTCAATCAGGGTGGATGAGTCCCATTCACAACAGTTGATTGGAAGGTGTGAATGCCAAAAGAGGGAACATTGTTTTTTGTAGAATATAGTCGCTTTGGGCAAAATTTTCAAAAGCACCTAAATCCTGTTTTCAAAAGCATCTAAGTCACTCAAGAGCCTACGTCCCCTTGCCTTTCATTCAATTCAATTTAGGCCTAAATACTACAGCCTAAATTCCAGTGACTGTCTCAGAGCCTAGATACCTTTTGAAAATGAGCTTTGGGTTCCTAAATCAGTGAGGTGCTGCAGCGCTAAGCACTGCAACACCTAAATACCTTTTTAAAAACAAATTTAGGCCTAAGTCGAATTGAATGATGCTTTTAAAAATTTTACCCTTACTGACATTCTTATTCTGTTTATATTAACTGATCCTTTTTTCCAGAACACATCCTTTCTGGATGAAAGGAAAAAGCAAACTTTCATTGAAAAGGAGTAGATTACTAAATAATAAACACAGTAGTGTTGTGGGAAAGCAAAAAGAAAAATCTGTATCCTTCCTGCCTAAATATTTTCTTGGGAACATTCTTCTTGCACGTTCCTTCCAGTTTCTTGCATAACTACTATCACACAGTTTACAAAATTGTTATACCCCAAAAGTCTCATTTTCAAAAGTGACATGAGACTAAGCCTGGTCTACACTTTGCCGCCATCAGTATAGACATACCCTTAGGCTCCTAAGTGACTAAGGACTTTTAATGAGATTTGGGCTCCTAAGTCACTTAGGTGTGTTTGAAAGCATTACCCTAGTTTGGGGAGACAAGGTGGGTGGGGTGATATCTTTTATATTAAAAGTTACCCTGTGTTGGAACATATGACCTGTGGTGCCATTCCACATTTAGATTTAGAACACTATTAGCACATCTAGCACACACTGAGTTTTGCGACTGTTTAAAACTTTCTATCAAGAGCAGTGCTGAAGACACAATTCCCCAGAAGGTCCTAACACAGTTTGAAAATATAGTGTGCCAAAAAGGTATAGTTTTCTGGTGAAGGTATGAAAGTTTGGTAATTGACCCATCCACAGAGGGACAGGTATCTAGTCTAAAAGAAAAGAAAGGTTTAACTTTGTGGATTAAACTGTTGATACACAAGCTAATATTGAACGCACCCTAGCCAGGAATGATCATTCCAGTAAGAGACAGTCCCTGCCCTGACAAGCTTACAGGCTGACTAAACAAGAGAGATAAAGGGTCAGAGAATATAAAATGGAGATGCTAATATTTCCTGATGAGCAACTGAAGCACAGAAAGAATAAGTTACTTATCCAAGGTAACACTGGAAATCTGTAGCAGAGCTGGGGACTTCAGCCAAATGTTGCAGGTCCGGATGTAGAGGGATTTGGATGCATTCTCATTTCCTTCACTTAACCGTGTTGGGTGCCAGTGAGAAGAGCCTTCATGAAGTAAGCAGGCAGTGGGTAGGACTTGTTGCCAGGTGCAGCATTATTCTAGAAGGGAGGGCATAGGTGTTGAGGGAGGATGATCCTCTGGGACAGTGGTCAGGGAAGGTGTTTAAAGAGGGCTGCTGTTTAAAGTTGGGTCACAGAAGAATGATAGCAAGAATTGGAGGGCACCCACTGAATAGCCTGGAGCAGGGACTGCCAAGAAGGATTGGTTCGAATTGGCAGGATCCCAGAAAAATCCCAGTAAAGGAATGGACACAGAGGCAGGGAGCACGGTAATCCAAGCACATTCCATAATGTTCCTACAGAGCATTACAGCAGCACAGGGCCCTTTCATTTATTGGCCATTTAATACTGCTTTGTGACAGAACCCTGTTGGATTGAGATTCACTTACTCAGCGGATGGATCTAACGAATATTTATTAAGGCAAAACACTCAGCATGTGGTGGTCAATTACTTACAAGTGGGAAGCTTATTAGGATGATCTCATCACAGCCGCCTCCCGCACCAGCCAGTATAGCTTCAACCTCCCTTTGTTACACTAACTTATACATAGGTTTTTGTTACCTTTTCTTAGAAATATGTACGAGTCTCTCATTTCCATGTTAACTCTCCTCCCCTGTCAGTACAGGGTTAGTGTTAGTTCAAACTCGTTGTTTTTAGCTTTTTTTTAGTTACTTTCTTTTCTTCTCACAGACATGATGACTCTGCTATTTCTTACACATGCACAGTTCTACTTATGCTTACACTGTTAAACAGTATCAGAACAGACCTAAAATCCACAGTAGGTTTCTGTCGGTCCTCAATATGCCGGGTTGCCATTTGTCTCGGTTTTACCTGGACAGTCTGGTTTTTGGCTTCTGGGTCTGGGTGCCATTTAGGGTTGCCAGGTGCCTGGTTTTTTATTGGAAAATCCAGTCGAAAAAGAGACCTGGCAGTGTCTGGTCAAATGTAGTGACCGGACCCCAAAAGTGCAGTTACCATGGGGCAGGGTGAGGCACCAGATCATTAATCTGCACCAGCCCCTGCTTAGCCAGGAGCACCTCCTACCTGCAGGCAGGCTCCTTGTCAGGCTGCAGCAGCTCCATCCCAGCCCCAGAGTAGAGGGAGCCCAGCTGGGGGGGGAGGGAGGTGGAGACAATCCAAGGAATGACAGGGCAATGGGGGGGAGAAGAGGCAGAGAAGGGGTGGGGTCTCAGGGGAGAAGAGAGGGAGCAGGAGGAAGAGCCTTGGGGTCCGGTTACCAACAATTAGAAAGGTGGCAACCCTAGGGGCGTTGTTCCTAACAAGCCCAACATTGCCTTTTGCTTATGTATTTATTTAAATTCTTTATTTGTGTGTGCTTGACTAAAGCAGTTTTTCTAGCAGCTCTAATTGTTTGGCATCATTAACAGATGAAAACCACATAGCAATTATATTAATTTTGTATAGGCTGACACAGTTCTGAGAGCTGGAACATCAGAAAGCTTCTTCTACTCCATATGCAAAATTTAAGATTTCTTAAATGACCCTATCTTTCTCTTTCAGAAATCAAACCATCAAAACTTCTTTAGAAATCAAAAATAACTTCATCCCTATTTTTTCTTCTGTTTTCTCTCTGAGTGGATAAATGGATTGGGAAGAATATACAGGCACAGAAGCATTCACTTGAGAAGCTAAACAGAATTTCATTGCAGAACTGAAACACTTGCTTCCAGTAACTTCTTTGGGGGCATCCTTAACTTCCCTGGATGTGACTCCTGTTTCTTTAATGAGCTCTTCCAAATCTAGATTTTCCCTGAATCCCCTTTGAACTGGCCTTCTCTGACTGTCCACCATCTTTCCTAGTAAAGGGGGAAATCCTTTTTACTGAATGGCCCATTTCTATCTCCAGTCTCACTAGCCTCTGTGTTCACTTCCTTTTTTTTTTTTCCTACCCAGGTCAGCCTTCCTGCCCCCACTCACCCTCTTACCTGTTAGGGTGGCACTGCTAGTCCAGCCACAATGAATAGTTCCACCCAATAGATCACTGTGGAACTGTATCACCCATTTTAACTTCCTTTTTGAGCAAAATACTCAGGGCTAGATCTTCAGGTGGGGTAAATCAGCATAGCTACATTGAAGACAATGAAGCCACACCAGTTTATGCCACTTTATAATCTGTCCCTGCTACTCTATCCTACATAGCAAAACACCATCATAAAAACGGCCTCGTGTTCTCATGACTCTACATTTTTCACAACAGCAGTTGGCTTGGATAGTTAGGATTGCGCTTTCTAGAAATGTTAGAAATCTGCAGCTATCTAGAAGAGGGAAAACATTGGTTTCCTGTAGAAGGAAAAGGTATGGGCTACTCCACGTTCCTTCTGGATATGTTTAAGGATCTAGCTGTCTGTCGGTCTTAGGTTTTCATAGGATGTCCAACACCTTCATATCTGAGTACCAGATACAGAATTTCAAATTTGCTTAAAGTACAATCTAGCTGAGACTGTTCTTTCCATCACTGGATATGGCTGCTCAGGCTTGGAGATCCTCCATCCTCCCTATGACAGAATTCTCTCTTTAACCTTCAAGCTTCTTCCGGGCCTAATCCTAAAAGATGCTGAATTCTTTTGCCCCAGTCCAGCAAAGCACTTAAGCATCTGCTTAACTTTAACTATGTGAGTAGTCCCCCATGGCTACAACTCCTATTAGGCAGTGACCTGATAGGGAAATCCAGTTTAATTTCGTATTGAAATGATTGGAAACAAAACAATGTGTGTCAGATATGTCCCAAATCAGTGTCCCAAAACAATTTTTTCATTTTGCTTTTTTCTATTGGGAAAATCAAATATTTTCAGCAAAATCAAGTGTTCCCCATAGAAAATTTCCATTTTTCAGAAACTGCCTTTTCCATCAGAAAATCATTCTCAACTCTCCCAATTATTTTGTTTGGGGGATTTTTGTGTTCACTTAAGTATTTTTTTTCCACAAAATCATATGTCAGCTTTCCATTTTCTATAACTTTAAGCTTATTCATTATTTACAATGCACACATTATAGCTAACATTAGTAACACACTTACTGAAGTACCAGCATTTAAGCATTAGGCTCTGAATTTTTTCTTTCAATTTCTTTGTGTGTATGTAGATAAATCGAGGTTATAACAGTAAACGTTATTAAAGCAACATCATATGATTATATCATTATGTATAATCTAATTGATTTTTCCAAAACTGTGATAGAGATTAATTAAATCTACAGCACGTAGTACTTCCTTCCAGGGTAACTTGGAACATTTTTATTTTGTGTGCCAAAGCCTATTATTTATCTTCTGTGTTGAGGGAAAAGGTTGTACCACATTTTATCTCAGCTCTGTCCCCTAATCAGAAAAGGATTCTGCTTAGTAGGATCCTTTCTAGACATTTGTGGCTACTCATTTGTGTTAGAGGTGATTACAAAATGAGGGCAAGAGAGAGACTTAATGATCCTTCTGTCAGTGAAATGGAGCCATGAAAAGAAACCTGGGGGAGATCAGTGTTAGCACCTGAAAAAGCAATAAATGGGAAACTGTCCACAGTGGACCAAGAGGTAAATGTTAATTGTCTGCAATCAACCCTATGGTGGAGGTATCAGCAGCTTGCAGGCAAAAATAAATTACTTCTAAAAGCCACCAAGTATGTTATAAGGGAATACAGTACATATACTAACACTGTAAAATAACTAAGGGATGAGAGAATAGTAGGTATCTATTTTGAACGGAAGGGAAAAAATATCAAATAATCCCAGAGGGCCGGATTCTGCCTTTATTCATACAGAGTAGCACCTTATTCTGCAATGATTTAAATAGGACAATTTGCTCAGTATGTCTTTTCCAGCATACATAGGGGTGGCAAAATCAGGACAATAACTTGCTAATTCAGAAGGGTTGTATGAATGTACATATAGCTGGATGAATCCTCCTTCTACCATCCTAAGTGATGAGGTCATGCCATATGTCAATGGAAATATAATTCTCCTTAGAGTCACTGTAACATCTTACATTTGACATATAAGCAGACTTGACCTGTGCCATGGAACAGTGAGTTACAGACTCCTGTGAGACTAGTAAGAGCTGAAGTCATTCCACATGTTTCTATCGATTTCCTTCTTGGATTTGACCTATGACCTCAGTGTGCAGTCTTAATGTGTGCATTCCTAATATACCTGCTACTCAAATGGGTCCCTCCACTTGTACAAACAGTGTGTTTGAATGAAAATACAACCTTTACAGAAGTCACTCTATTTCACTGTACTGTCCATCTGCTGTCTGATGAACAGTCAAAACAACAAAAAATGTCTTTTCTTGGTCAAGTGCATTCGAGTAATAAAACTGCATTTATCTTTTAACTTATGAAGGGCCAGATCCTATAGGTCAGATCACATAGGCTAGTCACTGGATATCCAAGGAACTTTCACCACAGTTGGCACCTCTGTTTAAACAGTTTGGGTCTCACATAATAATGTGGCTGGGACATGTAGGTGCTACATAAGGCTTATGACTAAAGCTGGACAGAACATTTTCAATAAAATGTAGATTTGTCTAAATAGGCTGTTTTGTCAAAGCCAAAACGTTTTGCGGAAGTAGGGCCCAAGCATAATTTTTTTGGGCCCAGTACAAACTTGTAACACAGACCCCCTCCCACACACATAATGGGGGTTGCAGCCTGGGCCAGTAAAGTGTACCCTTCTCTCCCCCTCCCCCCCCCCCCCCATGTGGGGGCCCTGTGCGGAGGCATATTGATTTGGATAAAGTTTTTGATGGGAAGGTTTCTGCGGTCGAGGACTCTCTAGTCACTTCGGGAGAGAGCGAGAGATCCAAATTGAAGAGCTCAGGTTTTCAGTTAAAAAATGAATGTTTCAATACAGGATCAGTTTTGCAAAAAATGTTCAAAAGGTTTTGATTTGGCTCCAGTGCAGAATGCAGACAATTTTGAAACCTCAAAAGTGGAGTTTTGCTCCTCTGACCAACTCTACTTGTGACAGCAGCAGTACTGGCCTCCCTCATGGGGCAGGCCATGACCCAACCCTCACACAGGACAACAGAACATGTTGCAATTTTTGTCAAAGGTTAGCAGAGCTCCCACTGCAGCAAGCAGTGCTCTTGACACCCAGGATGGATACTAGTCAAGTTAGACAAGATTCTTTCTGGAGCTCCCACTGCAAAAGGGCCCTTCCTCCTATCCCAATGCAGGGCTGTGCTTAAAGTCATAGTCTTACCCTGTATTTTAAAAAATAAATACCTAGACATGCATTACCACTTGGGATCAGCACCAAAATGACATCTTAGTATTTGGAATTCTCAACAATGTTTCATGTTCCCCCTACTGTGTGTTATTTTGTAGTCATCAGTGGATAGTGCACTTCCTGTAACTTCAACAGTCTCTCAGCCATGAATGCCAAATTATATGGGATACATTTATCCAGTCTGCCAGTTGGCAGTCTTTGCCTGTAATTTGACGATCCCTGATGTTATTCAGATAAAAATCAGTTAGTGGATGAGAAATAAAACTACAATTCTGATTCCTGACAACTTGTTGTTTAAAATTCCATGGATTTTCCAGAAGAAGGAGTTGTCATTTTAGTTTTTACTCTTTTTGGTGCAAAGAACTGTGTCTTTATCTGTGTTTGGAATGATGTAGGCACTTCTGCAATCTAAACAATAGTAATAATAGATCCAGTTTCCTAGCCAATCCAATTTGGATAATTACATTGTGTCTGCTTAAATTTTCCCTGTATTTTCAATTGAATAAGGTACTTTTTTTTTTTCCATTTCCTGCCTTAAACTATTGGATGATGTTGCTGTGCATTGTTTTAAAAAAATTGCTGTTCCACTCAAGAAGGGGCTGCAATTCAGTAGTTGATGAAATGATTCCGGTATGTATAATTTGTAAAGGACTTGGGGATTCTATTCCTTTGATATACTTTTCTAATTACTATAGAAAGTTTCCCTTTTATTTACTTTCTTCAGCCACAGCACAGGAGCTGATGTGATTTCAATGAAACAAGATTTATTCCACACCATATGTGAGAGTAAAGGGTAAAAACATTAGCTCTCACCTGCTACTGTTTTGTTTTGTCTGGTTGGTTTTTTTAGAGGTTTTTAACATTATTTTTGCCTCCTCTCATTTGGGAATTTTCTTTTACCCTGAGGGCTCGTCATTGTCAACTGCCCTTATACCACCAAGACATACACTTCAGGACTACATAGCCCTCTGCATCCTTTTCACTCACACAAGGGGCCAAATATCTCAGAGCTCTAGTCAATTTTCATCAGGTGCCTTTTGCTTTGCCAGCAGGTTTAGAAGGTTATAAATATGTACTTGCAGAGAGAAATACTGCTGCAAGACATTATGCATATGTGTTGGTGATTTTGAGTTGCTTTACCTACCTTCTTTTTTATCACTTTGACTTGCAGACTCTGTCCTCCTGAGTCTTAGATTAGAGACATCTGTCTAAATCCATAGCATGCATTTTATCTTTAAAAAAGTGTGTTTTCCCTTTGATCCTAGAGATGGTGTCACATCATAACATTCCCATCCTGTTGCATCATGTTATTAGAGTAAATCATGTACATCCTACAGTAACAAACATCATGAGACACAGATAGCAGTAAAAAATTGAAAGGGCTCATCCTCTTTGATCCTGGTGGCAGCAGTTAAGTATGAACAATAATGGTGTGTCTGAATGCTGTGTGCCATTCAATAACGGTATAAATGCTAAAATACATATGATGATCCCAAATCAATAGAACCAAGATCTAACCAAGCATCCATGTTGGTGTTTTCCCTGTATCAGTGACACTTCTTCTGTGGGGTCCTGCATATAGGTCAGGTGGAGACCAGAGCTCTCATTTCACTTGGTCTGTTGCAGGGTAAGTGAAGTGCAGCTCAGAGGATCACTTTCGGACACAAGGGAGAGCTGAACAAGTAGGTAGGCGATACTAGTGTCCCTCCTTCCATCTCAGCGGTCAGGAAAAGAAGGGAGGGGGGGAAGGGTTAACACCCCCCCACACACACCTGCCTCTGTCATCAGGAGATATAAGTGAGCAAGAAGGGGGAGATTCTAATGTGTCTAATGGAGTTGAGGAGAACCAAAATATAATCCTGGCATAACTGTTTTTGTCCTTATGCTAGGTCAACTTGTGATAGTGGTGCTACATCATGGTGCAAACATGATTGTATAGGCCCCGATTTTCAGCCAGCTTGAGGCCTGGCCACCTTTTTTGCACACTCAATTTGCACCTGTAAAATGTGGCAGCCTTTGAATTGTGGTGTAGATCTCAATACTTGTACCTATGACTACCTGATCGAGGTCACAAATCCTTAGTGATGACCTGATTGAGGATACACATCCTCAGTGGTCAGACTGAGCCTGCAGTTCTTGTTGTGGGTGCAGTCTGAACACTTGTGTCATCAACTACAGGAGTTGTTGTCTCAGTCAGGTAGTCACAGATGATTCCGATCAAAGAGGCCACACTTTTGAAAATGCTGCAAGCCAGATGCTAGTTGTGTCACTTAAACTATGTGTAGAAAACACTCGGATACAGTATAAGGACATGAACAGAATAGAAATTTGTGCTGAGATGATTTTGTGGCTTTCTGTGATTCCATTTGAGGATAAAGTGGTTCTTTAGCTTTCCAAGGTTGCCCTGCTCTATATCATACTATAAACTGTTTTTTTTAAAGGTGGGGGCTCAATCACAAATATAGTGCAACTCCACACAGTATGTCTCCTGTGCAATTAAGGGATAACTGTCCTTTATAGAGTTAGTATACGGCTCCATCTCTTTTTCTTCTGCTACATAGATATCTCAATTGCTGCTTTTTACAAAACAGACCATCCTTTCCCACCCTACTGAGGATAGTTAATGGTTTTGCTAAAATAATGCACCTCCGATTCTATTGCTATAAGCTAAATGTGAGGCCAGGGTTGCCTCCCATTTTATCTAGCATCAGTCTTTGCCTGCAATTTATGGAATATTTAAACATTCATCAATTCAAGCTGCTAGCAAGCATAGTGCAATGCACATTCACTGCACGTAGCTTCAGTGTTCATATGGGAGATTTGAAGTGTGGTTACAAGATAACTGTATTGCCTGAAGGAGATAAGTCCCGCACTGCCAGAATGGTGCTTTGTATATAATTAGTGTAAAAATTCAGAGGAATAGAGTTTATCCTTGCAATCGTCTTTCTCATTAAAAAAGAATCATAATGAAAGAACAAAGTGGTCCCTGCAGTGAATTGAATTGCCTCTCTATGTTTTCATTAAATCAAGGACTCAGCAGTATCCAGTTTTGCAGAAACCTTACAGAAGGCTGTACACAAGACCTGCAGTACAGCCCTATGCAGATCATATTTTTTGTGCAGGCTTGGAAGTGCAGAATGTTTATCACATGGGATAACTGGCCCACTTGCCTATTTTCTTCTTCTAATTTGATTGGCTTCTGTTGACAAGATGCTAGTAGTATAAAGAGAATACTTGTGATGCAACTGATAGTAACTCTGCTCCCTGCAAACCAAAGTATCTTATCCTCTCTGTCACCTAGAATAAGGACTATAAAAGATAATGTGAATCAAGGGAAGAGAAAGCTATGGCAGCTGATAAGGGCTTAGATTGATTTCACAATTTCCCATTTGTTGTTATGACACAAACTTTCTGCCAAGCAATAACACAAATAGTAATTTCCTCCTTCTTTAACTGCATTATTATCAGCATAATCTGTATAATTATTGTTACAAGTAAATGTATCTTCGGGGCAGAAATTTACAAATATTCTCTAAATCAGTGGATTTAGAGTTTTTCAGTCTTTTTATATTTTCATTTTTTTCCCTCTCTGTTTTGGCTCTTCTGTGAACTATTAAAGTATGATCCCTTTATATTCCTGTTACATTTCTGGATGCCAGTGCTATTATAATAATTAATAAGCTTTTCATCTTTAAAATGTAAACACTTGTGCTTACAAAATAGCTGTGAGTGAAACACAATAATGATCTTCCCAGTTTTGCCAATTTGGCAACCAAAACAGAGAAGCTGAGGGTTCCCCAAAAGCACAGAGAATGTCAATGTCTGAACCACGATTGGAATGTAGGAATTCCTAGGACCTAGTTCTTGGCCCACATCTAACCTTTCTTGTAGGGCCTGATCACTGTTGTCAAGTGGAATCCTTCCATTGACTTCAATGGGAATTGTATCAGACCCATAAAGAAAAAGATATTGTGGTTTCATCCAATAGGGTTGTGCAAGACAACTGATATTACTTCATAATTCTGAAGGGTGAGGGTAGGGGTGGTGCCAGCCTCTATCCAGTAGGGAGGCTCAGGTGGGCTAAACAGAAAATTGGGGGGCTCTGCCCCCTGTCTCCATGAGCTCCCCCCCCCCTTCTGTAGTCCCACCCCCTCCTGCTCCTCCTGAATTCTGGCCCAGCCTCCTCCTCTCTGCCCCCCACTTAGACCCTACCACCTGGCGGGGGCTGCAGCTGCCATTCAGCACCGAACCACCCTTCAACTACTCACAACCGGAAACAGTTGCAGCTGCCCTTTCTTCTGGCACCACAGCAGCCCCTGGTGGGCGAAAAGTGTAATTGCAGCACCCTGCACCAAAGATCTTTTGGATAAGATCCTCACACCCCCTCACACCCCTTTACACACGGTAGAAGCCTGGAGTGACCATAAAGTGGCCCCAGGTTTGGGTAGGGAAGGATTCACCAAGCAAGGAGACTCTGTAGGAGACAGCCATAAGGCTGCCCTCCAAGGAGCCCTTCACTAGGGTGACCAAATGTCCCAATTTTATAGGCACAGTCCCGATATTCAGGGTTTTTCTTATATAACTGCCTATTGCCCACCAGCCCTGTACCAATTTTTCACGCTTACTATCTGGCCACAAGCCCTGATGTATGGTGCATGCTGAGGGTGGAGTGGGGGTGGGGGAGGAACATGTCAAGGACAGGGCTGTAGCATGCAGACCTGCTGAGATTCCAGGCAGTGCTGCAGCTTTAAGTTAGAGCAGCCTCCCCAGGCTGCCCTAAGTGTTCTGGGAGCCTGTTTAAGTTATGCCAAGGGCCTATCCAGTCTCTTGAGCAACCCATGGTCTGAAGGGCACAAAGGTGGCTTGCAGTCACAAAAGCCTTCCCATCCCACTGGGATGTGAGTCTCAACTTTGGTCCTTGCATCAGTGTGTTGTGTTATTTTGATGACTATGTAGTGGAAAGGAAAAAAACTATAGTAATGGTAAAAATCAATACTGCTTATAGTAATGGAACTGCATTGCTTTTGACAATTATAGAACACCATGTTCTTAGGTGGAGTTTTTGGTTGTGATACTCTTTACCTATCCTAAACTGATAATAATTGTTCAGTCTGGGTGGAATCCTGACCTCACTGAAACCTAGGGGAATTTTGCCATTAACTTCAATGGCCAACTATATGTCTGATGGAAAGTTACTAAACAACAGCAGCATTAGAAAACTTCCTGCCCCACATGCCAGCTGCAACATCAGACGTGCTACAATGTGAATGGTTACTGTGTGCTTCTTTTATGTGACTGGCAACGCTTGTGCACAGACACTGACAGGCAGCACGTGAGGGGCTGAGATCAGCGCTCTGAGAAATGCCTGCTCTTTTCCCATGTTCTGTGAAATTTTTGAATTGCAGATAAAAAATTTGGAATCTAGTCATGGTTGCTTTAGTGGGGATTTTGTATATCTGTAGGTTTGGGTTTTTATTTTTATTTTTAGAAAATAGAGTAACCTGCCCTTACCAGTAGGATATTTCTCTACAGTATGACCATGGAGTAAGACAAAACGGACAGAGAGAAAGAAAATAGCACGTCCATGATTCTTTAAAGGAAAAAGGCACACTGAAGAAAAATAATGTACAATTGTTTCAATATAAGAATTCAAGTCAGACTGTCAGAACAACATCCCTTTCAGCATTCTCAAAGACATCCAGATGACCATGGCATTTACTATTGTTGGCAATCCCTCAGTGGTCAAGGATGATTCATGGGTTTTATTTTATATAGATCCTTTGGTGAATGAGGAGTCCAATCCTTGAGCCACAGACTCATTGGCAGATGTTGCAGGTGGTGTTGGAAGGCAGGGTTGGGCCACAATTGCTGCATGACAGTTGTCTGTCAGGCAATTTTCCTTAAAAATGGTTGTTCCTTCTCTGACAAGACTTCTCCAGTTAGCCCTATCTTGGGCTACTGTCTCCCAGTGTGTGATGTCGATACCGCAACTCTTGATGCTTGTCTTCAGGGTGTCTTTAAAGTGTTTCTTTTGGCCTACTTGTTTCCTTTCTCCTTTGGTGAGTTGGGCGTACAGCCATTGTTTTGGTAAGTGTGCATCAGGCACGCACACTCCACCTCAGCTGGTGCTGGATAATCAGGGCCTCAGCACTGAAGATGTTGGCCTCCATGAGGACACTGACATTAGTATGGCAATCCCCCACTTTATGTTGAGGCTTTTCCCGAAGAAAGTGCTGGTGCTGCCGTTTCAGGCTTTTCAGATGTTTTCTGTATAGTATTTTTGCCAATAATATAATGACATCTATGAAAGATTCTTTTTCTTTCAAATTAGAGATCTCACTTATCAAGTGCTTTCCACATTACATCATCATGATGTTAACAGCTAGGCATAGCTGCACCTTCAAAAGTTTGAGTGCTTGTCCATAACGTTTTTGTGGTGTACACACTACTATTCCCATTAACATCAACAGAAATAATGCATAATTGTAGAGGAGAAATGGCTCCCATAGACACTAGAGAACAATCACTTTTGCTTTGAGCTCAGAAATACATGCTGGACAGACTGACTTAGATAACACATCTATTGTATTTGTAATGCCTATGTAGCTTTCAGTTCCAGTTTTTTGAGGATTCTGCCTGTGTGTAAGTCTATATAGAGAAGTGTTGTCTTTTTGGGTGATGGAATTATTTGAGAGTCAATATTCTCTAGATTAAAAAACAATGGATCACCACCAATTATCAGGATAACTGCGTCATATTTCTGCTAGGGAAGTCAGGGGTAACCCTCAAGGTGGAAATTGGCATAGAACTGTAAGAAGTAGAGGGTGCTGTCTAAATAAAATTATAGCGAACAGAGAAAGGTTTACATCAATAGTTATGGCTAAGTAATATTCTATCTGCTGTCTCACTCACTTCTCTGAAAATGCTCAATTCTTCTTCCATACTTTTTAATAGATTTCATTTTGTCAGTAGTCTGAGGAAGGGTCTCTTCCATATTTCTTAATATTTTGAACAGTGAAGTAGAAATGATTATTCATTTTCAATCTCTTCTGTCACATTCATTAGAGCCATTTCTCTCTGAATTTTCAATGTGCCTTGGATTTCTCTGTGTCTCTCTGCTTCTATTTCCACTTTGTGATCACAGATTATGTGTTTGAGAGTCTGTCTGTGTCCTGTGAATTTCACCGTTAAAAGATAGTCTCCTGAATGCTGCATACTATTTTTCAGGGTTTAGCCTGTGGCGGATGAGCATTGTTTAATGGGATTATTAGAATCCTGGATACAGAAGTAAACAGCAGGTTGAGAAGCAACAAATAAAATTTTTCAGTCAAAAACTGGGAAGAGAGAGAAGAATGATTGGTACCACTAGAAAGGTGTGGAATTGCAAAACAACAGAAATTGTTACCTGCATGTTGTCTCCGCCAGAGCAATAAGATAGAAAGTAATGTTATATAGTGCAGTAGTTTACAATACTATTTTTCTGCAGTCATCACTCCATAGGAAGAACAAACCAGAGTCAAACTTTATTGACTACTTGAGAGGAACCATATCTAAAGCAATAGGGTCTAGATATCTGCAGTGCCTTTTGCAATTTTGCTTCGTGGTCTTCACATTTGTTAGGGTAGAATTGTCTAGCTGTGGAAACTAAACTGAGTGTCTTTATTGCAGACTTTTAAGCTGGATATTGATTGTAAATTTTTAATTGAAAACCTCATCCAATATGAGCAGGAAAACAGAAAAACTATATTTTTTAATAAACCTTTTCCGTGTAAGGAACTTGCTAAATTAATTCCTACTGAAGGAATTATTTCTATTATGCATTAATATTATCCCTTTTAAAGTAGAGATTATACATTTCTTAATAGCATAAACTTCAGAGCCTCAAATGATTAAAGGTTTTTTTTTCTTTTCCTGAATTGTTTAGGGTGGGGATAATTTTATTATCATAGAAATTAAGAAGACCTCTTGAGCTAAACTTTCAAACATCGTGTTACCAAATTGAACCATTGTATCTGCAGTAACCAGGAACAAGTAATGTTTGTGCCCACACCACTTTTTCAAAGGAAGGTGTCAGTTGGGTATAATTAGGGCTACCATATTTCAAGTTCCCAGATAGAGGACACTGCCAGAGGAAGGGGGAGCTAAAGAGGGGGTAAAGTTTCTATGTCAGTACCAGACCATGTCACCCTTTTGCACTGCTGTTGGCAGCAGTGCTGCCTTCAGAAGTGGGCATCCAGCCAGCAGCCACCGCTCTCTGGCCACCCAGCTCTGAAGGCAGCACTGCCACCAGCAGCAGCAGCGTAGAAGTAAGGGAGGCAAATCTCGTAAAGACACATGCTGCTATTAGGGCACACCGGGAATTGCAGTTCTATCAGAATAGATGTTGGCAAAAGGAAGATGAAGGAAAAATCATGGACATATGTTCATATTTCAAAAATCTGCCTGGACAGAGATTGGAGGACCAAAAAACCTGGACACATGATAACCCTAGATATAATTAGAATGTGGACCCAAAAAATTAAGCCTGGGAAGTGTAGCTTCTGGGAGGATGAGGGAGGTGTAGCCAGAAAATGCTTCTGCAAATAAATTCTCGAAGTAGCTCACAGAAGTGGAAGGGCCCATGAAATTCACATATTTTGCACCAGAAAATGCACCTGCACCAAGTTGCCTTATTAGGCGCTCATTTTACCCAGAGTCCCAAAAAATTAACAGGAATTCCCTTGGCAGTATTCTTTAGTGCTCCTTTGCCCACATTGTGATCAACATGGGGCTCAGAGAAGAGAAAAAGAGAAGGCCTGTGTTGCACTGGGGATGTAATAGAACCCAGCCTTATCCCCCCCATAGGCTACACAGGCCAGGAATTAGCTTTTTTCTATTTACCAGTAGAGCAAGTGTTCCAAAGATACAGCTGTAACACAATTAGTCGGGCACCTCTAGGAAGAGGATGTGGAGAGTGAGTCACTCCTCGTAATCATGTTCTATATACTTTTAGTGGTTAGTGACAAAAGTCCTACAATCCATGGCAATAGTTCCTTTCAGGGAATCTTTGTGGAAAACTCAGAAAGCCAGCTTGATACTTCTATCTGCCTGGAGTACTTCCTGAATGCCATTCTCAGAAGGGGTTATTTTAATAACTTCCTCTATGTCCAGACAGCATCAAGGTCGAGAGTTTCATGACTCCACATAGTTCTCATGCCTGGTTCGGTGTGCTATGAAGTGCACTTGTTCCCTTCACACTATGCTTCCCAGGTAGTGAGGTGGCTATGACATACTCATGCAGAGTCCAGACTAGTGGGGTGCTGTGTCACCCCGCCCTGCAACCTTGGGTGCCTTACAATGCCTTGCTGTAGTAACAGGGCCAGATTTAGGAGCAGGCATCCCAGGCGATTGCCTAGGGTGCCGGGCTTGGGGGGAGTGCCAAGCTTGGGGTGCTGTTTTTGTTGTTAGCGACAAAAGAGAAAATATAATGTTGGAAGTAAAATGTTTCAGATATTCCATATGTGGATTCATTTTTCACTAACCTCCTAGAATGTTCTGGACCTTTTTTAGAATCTTGTGGAACCTTCCAGAATTTCTGAGAACTACATTTTCCTCAAACCACCTAATATTATCAGCCATGCCCTTGCGGGTATATATGAACGTTTTGAATGAGAATAAAATAAAGCTTCAGGACTGGCATGGCCAAAACTACAAGAATGGTGCGAACATGAAGGGGAGAAATAGTGGTGTCCAGGCAAGGATCCTTGCACTGAATCCAAGAACTTTCTTTGCGCCTTGTGGCTGGCATTCCCTCAACCTGGTTGTCTCAGATGCAATCTTCTTTAGATTCAGTATCTCTCCTCAAAGTACTGCAAAGGATATGCATCTTGTTTTCAGCATCAACTATCAGATGGAAGATTCTCACACTGACAGTGTTACAAATCTGACCATGAAGCCGCTAAGTGATACTTACTGGGAAAGTTGCATTGACAGCATAAGGCCAGTGAGGTTTCAAGTGACTGAGATTTATGATGCACTGATGGAACTGGCACAGTCGAGTTAAGCCAATGCTGGAATTCAACACAAAGCACAGAGCCTGGCAAACCAGATCACTCACTTCAAACTTCTGGTTTCAATTATAGTTTGTCATGATATCCTGTTCCAAGTAAACGTTGTAATCAAGGCATTACAAACTCAGTCAATGGACATAGCAACGGCTACTACTTTGATGAGAAGCTCCCTCA
Source organism: Emydura macquarii macquarii (assembly GCF_026122565.2). NCBI lineage: Eukaryota > Metazoa > Chordata > Testudines > Chelidae > Emydura > Emydura macquarii. The sequence continues at coordinate 13,196,545 of NW_027131283.1, forward strand.
CTGTGGCGTATAGAGACAATGGATTTGATGATGCCATCACTGCTGCTAAAGAAATGGCGGAAAACTTAGGAGTGGAGCCTGTCATCAAGGAAACATGTATTCATTGGAAGAACAGACCGTTTGGTTACAAGGGCAGAGATGAGGTGATGGGAAGCTTGGAATAAAAATTCAAGAGGGAGATTTTTGTTCGCTTGTTGACACTGCCCAACTGTTAATCAAAGAAATATTTGGGCAAATGAAGCGCCATTAAAAGATCTGGAGGTGGCGGAGGGAGTTGTATGACCTTTTGCATGCCAATGGATAGGAAAACACTCTTGAACAACTGTATGGACCTTCACCGGACGCTGACACATGGGGAATGTTCAGACGTCAATGGTAAAGACCTCTATGTCGAATTGGACAACATCCATCACATTTTGCCAGATGGGAAGCACTCTCCATATCAAGTTCTCTAATTCATTCATGATGCAGAGCTGAAGGACGCTTTTCCTAATGTGTGGATAGTTTTGAGGATTCTGCTCATGCTGCTGGTCACAGTTGTGAGTGTAGAGTGCTGCTTTTAGAAACTCAGGCTAATTAAAACATATTTCAATCGATGATGGCTGACAAAAGACTGACATCGCTTGCTATTTTATTGCCAGAAAATGTCATTGGCCAGTCTTTGGATCGCTCTGGTGCTGTGCTTCAGTTCACGAGGGCAAAAGCGAGAAAAGCGACCTTTTGAACTAAATAACTAGGGTTAACATTCTGAGGCTGTCACCCACTGTAACACTATTTAATATTGATCTAACCAATGTTGGTGCACAGTTCAATTTCTTGATGTTAGTACATTTCAGTTATTCTTAAAATTGAAAAGTTGCTATAAGCTTAGAGGAAACTTTTTTTTATTTGCTTATATATGGCATTTACAGATCATAGCATGCAAATTTAGCGTCTTATATGACAGGGATAAATCATACATTCAAATTGTGGATCAAAGTCGTGAAATGGGCTACAAATGCAATAAAAATAAGGTATTCAAAAGCTTAATAAATGGTGGGGGATGGGCTAAAGATGCTCCTAATGGGGTGCCATTTGGTCTTGGACCACTCACAAACAGCCTACCAGTATGCAATCCATGTCCTTTGTGTCTGTGTGTAACTGCAGCCAGCCAGTTACACCCTGGCTCTCACCATCACACCCCAGTCCCAGATCTTCCCCCAGAAACATATGTCCTGTACTGCCCAGCCTTCTCCTGGACAGTGCAAATATATCAGAATTATAGAAACATAGATTAGAGTTGGAAGGGACCTCAGGAGGTCATCTAGTCCAACCCCCTGCTCAAAGCAGGACTAACCTCAGCTAAATCACCCCAGCCAGGGCTTTGTCAAGCCACAGCTTAAAAACCTCTAAAGATGGAGATACCACCACCTCCCAAGGTAACCCATTCCAGTGCTTCACCACCCTCCTAGTGAAAAACTTTTTCCTAATATCCAGCCTAGACTTCCCCCGCTGCAACTTGAGACCATTGCTCCTTGTTCTGTCATGTGCCACCACCGAGAACAGTCTAGCCCCATCCTCCTTGGAACCCCCTTTCAGGTAGTTAAAGGCTGCTATCAAATCCCCCCTCATTCTTCTCTTTTGCAAACTAATCAAGCCTAGTTCCCTCAGTCTCTCCTCATAAATCTTGAGCTCTAGCCCCTTAACAATTTTTGTTGCCCTCTGCTGGACTCTCTCCAACTTGTCCACATCCTTTTCGTAGTGGGGGGCCCAAAACTGGACACAATACTCTAAATGCGGCCTCACCAATGCCAAATAGAGGGGAATAATCACTACCCTCAATCTGCTGGCAATGCTCCTACTAATGTAGTCCAATATGCTATTAGCCTTCTTGGCAACAAGGGCACACTGCTGACTCATATCCAGCTTCTTATCCACTGTAACCCCCAGGTCCTTTTCTGCAGAACTGCTGCCTAGCCCGTCGGACCCCAGTCTGTAGCTGGGTATGGGATTCTTCCGTCCAAAGTGCAGGACTCTGCACTTATCCTTGTTGAACCTCATCAGATTTCTTTTGGCCCAATCCTCCAATTTATCTAGGTCACTCTGTATACTACACCTACCTTCCAGGTATCTACCACTCCCCCTAGCTTAGTGTCATCTGCAAACTTGCTGAAGGTGCAATCTATCCCATCCTCCAGATCATTAATGAAAATGTTGAACAAAACTGGCCCCAGCACCGACCCCTGGGGCACTCCGCTTGTTACCAGCTGCCAACTAAACATGGAGCCATTGATCACTACCCGTTGAGCCTGATTATCTAGCCAGCTCTCTCTCCATCTTATAGTCCATTCATCCAACCCATATCTCTTTAACTTCCTGATAAGAATACTGTGGGAGACTGTATCAAAAGCTTTGCTAAAGTCAAGGTATATCACGTCTACCGCTTTCCCCACATCCACAGAGCCAGTCATCTCTTCATAGAAGGCTATCAGGTTGGTCAGGCATGACTTGCCCTTGGTGAATCCATGTTGATTGTTCCTGATCACTTTCCTCTCTTCCAAGTACCTTAAAATGGATTCCTTGAGGACCTGCTCCATGATTTTTCCAGGGATTGAGGTGAGGCTGACTGGTATGCAGTTTCCTGGATCCTCTTTCTTCCCTCTCTTGAAGATGGGCACTATGTTTGCCTTTTTCCAGTCATCAGGGACCTCCCCCAATTGCCACGAGCTTTCAAAGATAGCCAATGGCTCTGAAATCACATCAGATTACACATATGAAGTCTGTCATTCCTTTAAGGGAATAATATGCCAGTTTATTTTAAACAGAGTACACGGACACTCCAATTTAAACACATTGGATTAGATAAAACAGTAAAACAAGTTTATGAACTACAAAGAGAGATTTTAGCAAGTATAAGTAATGAGGCATAAACGTTAGGAATGGTTACAAGAAAAATAAAACACTTACTAGTGCCTAATTTAACAAACGGTATGAGATTCAAGCAAAGTTTCTCACCACGTGCTCCAGCAGATTACTGACCAAATGCTCAGGTAAGGAAACTTTTCCCTCTCCCCTCCCCCCCAAGAGTCCAACAGCTGTTTTTTCTTTGTCTTTTTAGGTGCAATGCCAGAGACAGACAGGGAGAAAGAGGAGGGTGCCTTGGGATATTTGTCCCTTCTTTTTATAGTTTCATTCCCCTCTTGATAAACATTTTCAGCTGAGAGCAGAAGACACAGTCTATGTGGAAGGATGTTCCCTGCTGGGTTTTTTTCTCACCTGTTTGAACTTCCTTTGTTTTCTCTTTCTGTTTGATGACTCTGCTTACCGCTTAAATACGAATTAAGGCAAGCACACATTCCTGCCTTTGTTTGGGACAGACCTGACTTCTGCCTGGGCAAAGCTGTGGGGTTTGGAACATGTGTTGAAAACATCATACAGGAGAATCTTATAACTTTACATACAATGTTGCTACACATATTTTACCAGAACAATACTGTCAAACAAATTAATAATTTTCAAATGATCCCTTACAAGGCATACCTTGTACAAAGATTATTATAGTAGTGTGTAGGGTGTGAATACAGGGATGTATTCCATCACAGTGGCCTATAGGAGCAGGAAGGGGATCCATTCCATCAATATGCAGGTTCTCCAGGATGCCAAATCACCTAATCACAGACATATTGGCACAGCAGCCAGGGACATATCTTGACTCCTTCATTCTGAGGACGTCTGGGCTTGTGGAAGACGTAGAATCTAGCATGTTGCTGGGTAAGTACTGTGGTTTCACCACTATTATAAAGGCAGACTGTCCCTAGCAATCTCACAAATCTGTGATGTTTTACAAGGGGTAGTACATCTTAAAGATGAGGTTTATGACTCCTCCCTTATGACTTCTCCCTCACAGAACTGCTGTAGTATTGCCTCCCTCGTCAGCAGGATATCCTTCTACTCAGCAGAGAAACTGGGCTTCCTCCTGCACCGGAGGACATGCCTGGTGGAAATGTAGGCACAAGTGTCTTTCCATTCTAAGTGAGGGACAAATGGAAGTGGTCCTGATATGTTGAAGGAATTTAGAATTGTGCTTAATTTGCACACACTTTCCAAAAAGTGAAGTGGAACAGAAAATGGTTTAATGTGTCAATCAGGGGTACATATTGGAATGTTATTTGCACTGTCTCCTCGGCATAACTTTGCAGGCACACTAGTTTTTCCTATCTAAACCCATTGAGATGGTTTGCATGGACAGAAAAACAGGCAGGAAACTAGAGAATAATAAACTGAGAATAGGAGGAACAGCAACTGAGACTAAGACCTCAATGTCAGCTAGAGCAAAGCTAGGGATCTCAGCATGATGTGAAAATTGGACCATCAGAAAGGTAAAGTACTGAACAGGCTTGCAGCATAATCATAGGCATAGCTCTCTTTTTTCCCCCCTGCTTAATTTGATGGTGTTAATTTAAATCTAGGATCAATGGATCCTTCCACAGACTCCACTCTTTTCCATCACATCAAGTTTATGCTTCTTGTCCTCACCGTCAAGACCGTTCACAACTCTGCCCCTTCCTACTTCTCTGGTTTTGTTTCTTACTGAGACCCCTTTCCCTCTGATCCTCCAGTAATAATAGAAGAATCATAGAATCATAGAATATTAGAGTTGGAAGGGACCTCAGGAGGTCATCTAGTCCAACCCCCTGCTCAAAGCAGGACTAACCTCAGCTATATCATCCCAGCCAGGGCTTTGTCAAGCCTCAGCTTAAAAACCTCTAAAGATGGAGATACCACCACCTCCCTAGGTAACCCATTCCAGTGCTTCACCACCCTCCTAGTGAAAAACTTTTTCCTAATGTCCAACCTAGACCTCCCCCCTGCAACTTGAGACCGTTCCTCCTTGTTCTGTCATCTGCCACCACCGAGAACAGTCTAGCCCCATCCTCCTTGGAACCCCCTTTCAGGTAGTTAAAGGCTGCTATCAAATCCCCCCTCATTCTTCTCTTTTGCAGACTAAACAAGCCCGATTCCCTCAGCCTCTCCTCATAAGTCCTGTGCTCCAGCCCCCTAACAATTTTTGTTGCCCTCCGCTGTACTCTCTCTAACTTGTCTACATCCTTTTCGTAGTGGGGGGCCCAAAACTGGACACAATACTCTAAATGCGGCCTCACCAATGCCAAATAGAGGGGAATAATCACTTCCCGCGTCCTGCTGGCAATGCCCCTCCTAATGCAGCCCAATATGCTATTAGCCTTCTTGACAACCAGGGCACACTGCTGACTCATATCCAGCTTTTTATCCACGGTAACCCCCAGATCCTTTTCGGCAGAACTGCTGCCTAGCTTGTTGATCCCCAGTCTATAGCTGTGCATGGGATTCTTCCTTCCAAAGTGGAGGACTCTGCACTTTTCTTTGTTGAACCTCATCAGATTTCTTTTGGCCCAATCCTCCAATTTATCTAGGTCACTCTGTATACTACACCTAACTTCCAGGTATCTACCACTCCCCCTAGCTTAGTGTCATCCGCAAACTTGCTGAGGGTGCAAACAACCCAATCATCCAGATCATTAATGAAGATGTTGAACAAAACCGGCCCCAGCACCGACCCCTGGGGCACTCCGCTTGTGACCGGTTGGCAGCTAGACATGGAGCCATTGATCACTACCTGTTGAGCCTGATTATCTAGCCAGTTCTCTATCCATTTTATAGTCCATTCATCCAACCCATACTTCTTTAACTTGCTGATAAGAATACTGTGAGAGACAGTATCAAAAGCTTTGCTAAAGTCAAGGTATATCACATCCACCGCCTTCCCTACATCCACAGAGCCAGTCACCTCATCATAGAAAGCAATCAGGTTGGTCAGGCATAACTTTCCCTTGGTGAATCCGTGTTGACTGTTCCTGATCACCTTCCTCTCTTCCAAGTGCCTTAAAATGGATTTCTTAAGGACCTGCTCCATAATTTTTCCGGGGATTGAAGTGAGGCTGACCGGTCTGTAGTTCCCTGGATCCTCTTTCCTCCCCTTTTTGAAGATGGGCACTATATTTGATTTTTTCCAGTCCTCAAGGACCTCCCCCTGTTGCCACGAGCTTTCAGAGATAATAGCCAATGGCTCTGAAATCACCTCAGCCAATTCCCTCAGCACCCTCGGGTGCATTGCATCCGGCCCCATGGACTTGTGTATGTCCAATCCTTCTAAATAGTCTTGGACCCGTTCCTTCAGCACTGCGGGATGTTCGCCTCCTTCCCATTCTGTGCCACCCAGTACAGTAGTCTGGGAGCTGATCTTGTCTGTGACGACACAGGCAAAAAAGTCATTGAGTACCTCAGCTTTCTCCACATCCTCTGTCACTAGGTTGCCTCCCTCATTCTCTAAGGGGCCCACACTTTCCCTAATCTTCCTCTTGTTGGCAACATACCTGTAGAAACCCTTCTTGTTCCCCATCACGTCCCTTGTTAGCTGCAACTCCAATTGTGCTTTGACCTTCCTTATTTAATTCCTGCATGTTCGAACAGTGTCTTTATAATCCTTCCTAGTCATCTGACCAAGCTTCCACTTCTTGTAAGCTTCTTTTTTGTGTTTAAGTTCGCCAAAGACTTCTTTGTTAAGCCAAGCTGGACGCCTACCATATTTGCTATTCTTTCTGCATCCTCCTGATTGACTGCTTTAGCCCATAACTATCTTTGTGCTTTCTTCTATGTGGTCCCCTATGGAAGCCCTCCCTAACTGACCACAACTTGGTCCTTCAAATCCTTCCTTAAGTGCTGCTGCTTCTTTTGAGTTAAATCATAGCTCCTTCCCTACTCGATCCACTTCTGCCGTGTTGATAAAAAGGTGCATTCTAACACGGATCCCCCCACAGTTTGGTTTTTATTTCTAGTGGAGGAAGTTAGAACCCTTTGGAAGGAACAACACGGTGAAGTAGGGGCACTACAGCAGAGCCCTTTTGTCATTTAACAGCAATACTGCCATCATGCCCAAACCTGATGCTGTCACTCAGTCCTTTGACTGAATGAATCAGTGGGAGTTTTGCCTGACTGAGAACTTCAGGATTGGGGTCAAATATTTGTCTTCTGGGAGAGGGAGGAGAGAGAGACACTGCTATGCTGCATTTTAGAGCAGTGCATTATTTCTGTTATGCAATTGCCTTTTCACTACATCAGCAAGTGGTGATCTCTGTATCACAAATTACCCCAGCAGCACAAAGCTTTCATTTATGCATAAGCTATAATAAGAATTTCACATAGGTAAAGTTTGAGGGGAAATACCCTTTTTCAGACAGGAAATTCATTAATGTGGAAAATTATTATTCGTTTTTGAGTTCTTGTGCCCTACCAAAGCAAATGGAGGTTATAGCTCATTCTTTGGAATTAAAATATAAAGTAAAGAAATAATAATGTATATGGCTTTGATGCATTAAATATTTCACCTTGAACACTGGTGTAGTTTCTGCACGTGGGATAATCTTTTCATGGCTGCTGCCATGGAAACAAAGCTGATAAATTTTTCTTTGAAAGAATAACCCCTTGTGATCAGAAGTTCTGATAGAGTTTCACAAAGTTTTTGATTGTAGTGTTGTAAAGTGAGAGTTCCATACTGACTGTAAGTCATCTCACAAGGATGCATCCTCCCTCCCTCCCTCATCATAGCTGCATGCATTTCCAGGTCTTTTCATCTGAAGGCAAGGAGATCATTTATAAACAAGGTTCTGTTTATAGCCCGGTATCTGGCATCGTATTTAGATTCTGTATGTTATAATTTATAAAAGATCACATTTCAAGTCCCAAGGGTACTATTCCCATCTCTGTTGCCAACTCACTGTGTAACACTGGACAAGTCATTTAGCACAAATTTTTATCTTTATCTTCTATCCTGGGCAACTGGGGAAACAAAGCAGGCATGGTGAAGACAAGGGCCAAGCAATTATCTACTGGTGTAGAGCACAGCATTGCCACCTCTACTGTTGTATTATGAATCTTTTTATATTTGGTGTTTTTCTTAAAGCCCCAGCTCTTGGAGTCAGGTTATGTGAGAATTTCAGCTTTCATTTATTTAAAAATTTCTAGCATGGTTGCAGAGAAAAGCTTGTAAACATGAAACCTAAAGGCTTAAATCAAAAGGCAAATAAGAAGCTTACATTTTCATGTTTTTTAGATCTCATGGCTTTTTTAAACTAATCTCAGGAATTTTGGGGTCCAACTTCTAATTTTTGAATATTTATGGTCGACAATATTCAGACTAGAAGGACATAAAGGATCAGTGTACCATCAGTTTGCCTTATAGCTGCTCCAAGGAAGGGAAAATGTGCTTGTATATACTTTACCTGACCCTAGTGGAGCAGGAGAGGGTGGTGGCAGACCCAGGGAAATAGTAAATTGACTAATGCTGCTGACTAAGCCTATCTCAGCGGTGACTAACACAGTCGCCATAGTTTGCCTGTGGTTCCCTGAGAAGTGAGGTGGACTGTCTTGCCCTCCCAACTAGCCAAGATTATCCCATACTATTGAGATATCACTATGGCACATAGCTACAGAGCTACAACTGCCATCAGCTCCCTCCACGTAGTCTTCATTCCATCTTCTGGAGTAGAGCAAAGGGAGATCAGTATTGCAATGTTTTCCTATAGTTAAAACCAGTACCATAGTGTGATAGTAATAATATTGAAATTTATATCACCCATAAACCTTTTATAGCAATGTAATTAGTAGGGCTGTTAATATTACCCAAGCTTGGCTTTATTTTATTGCTGTGAACACAGCTTGTATTCACATAAATGACATCAGTAATAATGCTTAAAGGCAACCTCTAAACCAAGGCATTTCAGTCAGTTGGACTAGAACTTGAGCAGAATCTCTGTGGAGAAAAGCCGGGCCCTCTAGAGCCCTTTTTAAACCCAACACCACCCCCTCCTGTGGGTGATACTCACTTAATTGTTTTCCTTACTGGTTTTTTTACTTGCTGATTTTTCATAATAGAAAAATGATCAGGTCTGATTCTTCTCTTGCTTACACCAGTCTGACACCAGTGTAAATCTTACTTCAGTGCTGCTACTTCTGGTTTATATTTGAGTCCAGTGTTTTTCAGAAATGTTATTCTGTCATCTGTTTCTGAAATTTAAAGGGGTGTGTGTGTGTGTGTCTCCAGTTTTATGGTATTCTGTACAGGAGATTATTCAGATCATCATTTTGCCATAGTATCTTCCCCACTTTGAAGAGGCACTTTCCAGACAACTCTATAAGGTGAAATGGTTTGAATTCCCTACTGCTTCTGGTTCCTTCCCACAAATGATCTGGTCCAGCTGAAATATTTCCTTTTCCCACCTCTCCCCCCCTCCCCCCCTTTAATTCTGGTGGCAATGGGTTGTTTGGGTTTGTTTTTCCAGCAAAAAAAATCCTTGGAGTAAGCCAAAAGCTGCAGCACGGTACTAGTGCATGAGAATTTGAGAGCAGTGAAATAGACTGGAAGCTGACTATAAACAATGATACTGACTAGTGTATTTTCATTGAGCAGCCAGAGTGTAAAATGTGATAATTAAACAAACAGCATAGCGTTGAACTGTAAATCAATTTTAAACATTCCTTCTGTGTTAATAATTTAAAGTACTATTTGTAGAACAGGTAAGGGAAATTTGTTTTTTAAATGTGTGGGGTTTTTTTAAGCTGACAGTTTCCATTTAAGAGGAAAATTAAAAGGCCCATTGTATATAAAGGTCTTGACTTGTTATATAAGGCTGGATTCTGTCTAGCTGTTATGCAGATACGCACGGATGGGGACCAGTGAGGGTTAGGAAATAAGGAGCTTTCCCTTCAAAAGTCTAGGTAAGGGCTGGGCAGAATAGCAATCCCTGTGCTCAAGGTTGCTTAGAGATTGCTCTCACTAATTCTCCAAGGAAGCAAAGCATCCTAAAGGGGATATTGAGGGGCAAAAAGAGTAGGTGGAGTGATGGCTCCACCTCCACCCTATGCAGTGAACAGTGGAGCTAGTGGCCATTGTGGCATATGTTACATGCTTTAAAAGGCAATATCAATTTGCATTCTTCACTGAGCATAAGGGAGCTCACTGCCTTTGCACTGCTCCCAGCTCAGAGCTGTATTTACAAGGCACAGTGCAGTCCATTCTGAGCTTTCCTCTTGTTGAAAATTTTAAAAATACCTACATTAAATCACAATCTCACTCAGGAACTCTCTAAGCAACCAGGTTATTTTACTGCATTTAACTGAAAACTTGGGATAAGACAATACTTCATACAGAACTCCAATTTATTCAGCAAATCAAGTTACCTTGAAGACCTAATTTTATCTCTATTTGATGAGGATACTGTCTTGAAAAAGTGAACAGTCTCTAATGATTGTCTCTATTTAATCTATTTAAAGCTTAAAGTGCCTTTGCATATTGTCACTGAACTTCTCAACTGTTCTTATTAGCTTAACTGGAAACTGCAAAGGCAAAAACGTAAAGAAGTTTTATTTAAAGAAAGTTTATATAAGCATAGATCTCCGAAGAAACAAGCAAACAGCCTTTTATATATAGCCACTCATTTTATAGTCTCAGTCATAGGCCCTTTGGGGTACTGCTAAATCTCCTATAAGAATATTAGTTCTTGGGCACATAGAGCTAGTCAATGTTGAAGCTCAACTTCTATTATATTTTAATCCACCATTTGTTACAGTGCTTTGCATATGATGGTGATACATATTAAGGTCAGGGAATTCAATAAATGGCTTTACCATTTATCTTCTTTCTGTTAGATTCATGACTCACTGGGTAATAGTTATTATTTAATTCTACTAATGCTCTTTACAAACAGATTCTATCTACTATATTTCATTCTTGAAGAGGTTCCAGGACTCCTTGAGTCTCCTGTAATGTAGTTTGTGTAACAAATTCTGCTGGTAGTATTGCTTCTCTTTTTTGACTCTTGTTGATGTGGAGAACAGCCAACTGCGTGGATATGCAGAACTAATACTGGTATTTGTTGTAAGTACATCTGTTCAGATCATGAGTTGCTACTTATGTCAGACAAGTAGAAAGTATAATTCCAAAATACATTAATCTATAATGATATTGGCATCCAAACATCATAATCAGTTTCTATCATAGAAATCGAGTACTTTCTTCACTGTCTAATTTTTTTAATCGATTGTATGAGTGAAACAGAAGTCTTTGGGTTGAAATACATTTGTTTGATGTTTGTTCCTCTCTCCACTATAGAAGTGCATTGCACTGTTTTGCAATCTATGGTTGAGCTTTCTTCAATGTTGTAGATTTTACAAGTTTTTGTTATGCAGTTAGGAGCTACTATGTGCCTAAGAGTACCAAATTATGCTCTCCAAACTTAGTTGCTTAGAGTTTTCTGCCTCAGTGGAATGCTGTTTGTTCTTGAATGCAGATGAAGTGCTTTGTTCTCTTCCTGCTTTTTGGCTTTCTTACTCACAATGCCAACATTTAATTCTATAACAATTTATAGGGTTCTGGGTGAAACAAGTCTTTTGAATCATAGAGTATGCTGTTCTTTGGAAAATATACTAGATTTGTTTTATCTTCAATTCCTGGTTCATTACAAAGTTAAGCATTTATAAACTGGTCTTACAGTAAGCGATCTCAGGAGCCTTTTGATTTAACTGATGTCCTAATTGCTCGGTGTCTTCAGCCAGTTCTGGCAGAGATTCTTCATGTCCTCTAGTACAGAGGTCAACAAACTGCAATCTGTGAAGAGTTGGCTGGTCGCATGGCACAAGCACTTTTTTGTGCAGCTGAGAGGAATTGAGCAATTGGCAGGAGAAGGTGAAATGATGAGCAAAACTGGACAATATGATTAACTTATTTTCAAAAATGACAAAATGTTTATCTCATTACAGGCAACTAACAGTACAATAATTACTTTCCAAATATTGCTTGTCTGTGGAAGCAATTGCTGTAGTTGACACAGGGATGTGATGCAATCGCGACTGGGAAGGGAGGCGCTCCCAACTGCGAATGTGAAGGGCAATGCTCCATAAGACAATCTCTATTAAGATGCGGCCCACACTGTGAAAAAGTTTGAGAACCTCTGCTGTCCAATTCCCATGGGTCTGCACTCTGCCAGTTCTGTTTGGAGTCCAACACCAGAATAACCAGTTCATGCAGCTACTAATGCTTGGTACATCTTGATAGGTGCAGGTCCTATTAGACTGGCACCATGAAACTGTGTTTTCTGTTCCTCAGTCCAATGGCTCATTTGACTTATTTACTCCAGCTGGGTATAATAAGCTTCCTAGGAGGAGTTTTTTTTCCAAGCTGACCAGTCTTTGAATTGGTCAGTTAAATGGGTAGACTGCATTTTCATTTGCCTTAGGTTCTGAGATTGGAAGCTTTGTGTTGAATTACAGAAGTGTAAAGAAATATTGCTCTTGTCCAGTATTGACAGGACTTTTCTTTGCTGATGAAGAAGGGACTGCAGATTGTGGTTCCGGCCTAAAGCACTTTATCTTTTCTAGTTCTGTCTCAAATTTTTGATGATCCCCACAAATAACTGACTATGTCTTTGAAAAGAAGGAATTTATGGAGGAGGCATCCCAAAAGACTGTTGCTATGAAACATGATGTCATAAAACGTATGCTAGGAGAACAATGTATTGAACTCCCAATGGCAGAGGAAGCACCAGATTAAAGAAAGTGATGGTCTCTTAACCAAACAATAAATACTGGAAATTACATCAATGTTGTTGAATGGTTAAAACTAAAGAGAGATGACGACGACAACGAGAACATCCACTGGGAATGAAATAAAGATTATTACAAATGTCCCACCCACATACCCAACCTTGATGAAGAATTTTCTCCACTTGCTTGTTACAAAAGAACATGGACATTAGGGCAGTGAGTAAAAGAGTCTTTCCTTATGGAAATCAGCATGGATCAGTACAGTGGTTCTCAACCAGGGGTATGTGTACCTCTTCCAGGAGGTATGTCAATTCATCTAGGTATTTGCCTAGTTTTACAACAGTCTACCTAAAAAGCACTAGTGAAGTCAGTACAAACTAAAATTTCATACAGACAATGCCTTGTTTATACAGCTCTATACACTGTACACTGAAATGTAAGTACAATGTTTATATTCCAATTGATTTATTTTATAATTATATGGTAAAAATGAGAAAGTGAGCAATTTTACAGTAATAGTGCGCTCTGACACTTTTGTATTTTTTCTAATTTTGTAAGTAGTTTTTAAGTGAGATGAAACATAGGGTAAGCAAGACAAATCAGAGCCCTGAAAGGGATACAGTAAACTGGAAAGATTGAGAACCACTGGTTCAGTGGACAGAGCTCTGTCTGAGAGTCAGATTTAGGTTCTATCCCCAGAGCTGTCATTAGGCTGTTGTTTGACCTTGGACAATTCAGATAACCTCTGTTTGCTTCAATTTTCCCAACAGTAAAATAGAGTTAATGTTTATTTACCTGCGTAAAGTACTCTGAGGTTTACAGGTGAAAAATACCATATAAAGGTTATTATGAGTATTTTACTTATCTTCTCCTAAATGACACAACAGAAAATGGCAAATTGAGGCTTTGTTAATTTCATCAATGTTTGCTACTGGAACAAACAGACTATACCCAAGACATTTTTCCCCTCAAGCATCAACTTATCCATTTCCAGATCACAGTCAACCAGCACCTTTTATTTAAATTAATCCAGATGTAATTAGGATTGACCTGGCTCCAAATAACATACTGGAGCTATAAACTGGGGAAGGGAACCACATTAGCCTTAATTATGCCTATGTAACCTGATCATTTAAATGGCTATCTCTTTGTGTTATGTGGCTGCTTCAGTAGCTATCATGTTTTATATGGTCAAATGGTTCCTTTGCTAGCCTGTTTTTGATTATTTATTATTTTCAACAGTCCTCCTTGAAGAATACAAGAACAGCAAGGGGGTCAGAACTGCTATATCATACCCAGATATAGATAACATTTATAAGATATAAAAAGTACACTTACTTAAACTGAGCTTTGGCCATGTTGTTCATAGAACAACAAACCTAACTTAGCATCTGGTCCAAACCTCTGTCAGTAGTTTAGAAACACTAGGCCTCCATTTTCCAAAATAACTAGTTATTGTCTCTAACAGAGTCATTGCCTCTGTTTTTGTATATCCAGTTGGAGACAGCTCAAGAAGTCCTGATTTTCAGAAAGTGCTAGGCACCCACCCTCTGATAATCAGACCCCTCTAAGGTGTCTCAAGTTGGGCACCTAAAACCAAACGCAACCAAAATGGCTAGTCAGCTCTTAAAATTTAGGCCATCAGTGTCTAACAAATGTTGCCAATTTAACACATTAAGACTGAGGGGAAATTGAAGAGTTAAGTTTTCAAAACAAGTTTCCAAAGTGTTATTTGACCAAGTGAACTGGAATGATCTTTTTAAAAAACAAATCATAAATACGGTGCAGTCTAACAGATCGAGAGTACAAATATACCTGAAAAATTAACAGGAAAAAAAACTGCGATGATGCACCCAAATACTTAGAACTTTGTCAGTGAAGTGCAGATTTATGTAGTGTAATTAAATAATGAACAAAGGTTGCACTTCATAGCTTCTTTAATACTGAGTTATGAAAGCACCTCAGTATTGTGCAGCTGAAACTGTGTGACCGGTGGAGAGCAGCTGAGGACAGTAGAGATTTGAGTCCAAAAAAGTCACATTTTAAAAAAAAGTTACCTGGCATTTTGCCATGAAGAATATGCCCTCCAGCTGCTTTTTGGCTCTGGTGTTTGGCAATAAAATATGCATTTGCCTATAGATTCTGCAGTTTGAGAGTATTATCAACACTAGCCTGGTTGTTCTTCGGGTTAGTCAATAGTAAGTGAACTCCCTTGACTAGGATAATTTAAGTTCAATTAGCTCAACTTGAGGTGAACGTGAGTGGTGATGACAGTCTAGGGCAGGCACTAGCCATGTTCCCAAGCAAAGTTTCTGTACAGCTTGCCTGATGGAACAAACCATATAAAAAGTTGGTTTCTGCTCCAGGCTCCCTCAGTCTGGGACTAATGATCTGCACTTCACTTGATGCAAGCGGGTGGAATGATTTGTCAACTGGAATTGTGGTGCCAAAACTTGCTCTCAGGACAAACCCACCTCAAACTTCCCAGTCTTCTTAATAGCTTTCATCAATTAGGGTGTGCTCTGCAAGTGGAGCAGCCACTTCTGAAAGTGCCTGGATTGTGGCAGAAGCCTTCCCTCATCAGAGTAATAGCTGTTCCACCTCTCCAGTTGCCAGCCTTTTACTTCATGCACCGGGACAGGGGTCAACTGAGATTTTCCTTGGTATGGAAGGCTCCTCAGCTTTTGCTGGATCTGCATGTGTGAGGGTCCTACATCTGACTCCCCATTTTCCACAGTACCAGGGCTGATATCTAGCCTGGGTTGACAGGTTTGAAGCCTCTCAATCACATAGCAGTGATGGCCAGATAGCTTTTACAAAGCATATCTAGGGTTCTGTTATTGGTTTATTCTTGAAATAAGGTGTCTCTCATGGCAGAGAAGAGACATGATTTAATAAATGATCCCTTTATATTCATTGTAATTGAAGCTACTGATCACAGATGGACTCAGTAGTTTTCTCTGGCTCAGTACACACAGTTCCCCTAACTTCTGACCTGGACATAAATAATCATGGAAGAGACAACTGACTGCATAACAGAAACAAAGGGATATAGCTGTATCATGTAAAAAGTATTTTGTAGATCTGATTTGTTTTCATTTGGTTTTTAGATTGGGTTTTAGGGTTTTGTGTATATTATCTGGTATTTAGTGAACTAAGTTCTTACATTAACATAGAGATGCAGAACAAATCCACAAACTTTGCACTTCTTCAAAATCCAAGGATGTTTGGATATAGGATTTTGGTTTAGCTAACTATAGAGATATTCACCAGCACAAAGGTTGGAACTAGGTTCAAGCATTCCCAGAGTTCCCAAGTTTTAGGACGTAGGGTTTTGGTTCAGGCCTCCCTCTAATATAAACCTAATAGTAGTATTTTGTATATACTGTAGCACTTACTGTATACTGTGGCTATGCAGGGAATTTGTTTTCATTCTGTGTTCCCAGTAACCATATTGCCAACACCGAGTATTCAGAAATTGTGAATCGGGTCTTGTGAGATTGGCTTAAAAATTAGATTTTTATAAATGATACATTTTTCATTCTTGTTGTTTGACCTCTGGTTTTTTAACCTTTAGGATATATTTGGATCACAACCTTGAGGGCTTGTTTTTTAAATGAAAGCTGAGATTTTCATGTAATCACTTGACTCCAGGAATTGAGGCTTTAAGAATGAGATAGAATATCACAAGACATGACAAAAATCGCAAGAGTTGGCAGCACTGCAATTAGGGTTGCCACCTGTCCAGGTCTTCCCAGGATCATCACTTTTTTTGAGGTAGCTGTCCTGGGAAGTCAGTGGGGGGTTCAGTACAAACGTATGGGCTCAGGATCATCCTGGATATCCTGCTTTTTTTTTTGTACCTCCAGAGGTGGCAACCCTAAAGTGTGCCAGAGGGAAATAATTGTTTTAAAAGCCTTTTTTCATTGTAATAAAAGTTTATTTTTAAACCGTCATAAATTGCAAGCCCACGCCTTTGTGCTGTGTGCTCTGTAATCATGCATATTGTGACATCATTTACTTTTCAATCTCAGGCCTAATAATGCACTGAGGCATACATTATTTCATTGCTTCTCATGTCTTAGTGATTGCTTACAGAACTCAGAACTAACAAATGAGTGCCAGTACAAAGCAAAATAAAAATGGAACATGATTTTAATGTCACAACAGTTTCTAAGCCAATATAATTTGTAGTGCTTAAAATGTACTCAGAACTCTATTAAAAGTTGAAGGTTTTTCTCAACATTCTTATTTGGATGAAGTTACTGGAGTTCCACGAACAGTCTACAAAGTCTGTTTTTTTATTTGTTTTGGACCCGATCTCCAGTATCTTTCAAGAGTAGCTTCTAATATTGAGCTTGTTTGCATCTGCTGTGCCTGACAAACACAGTTTTATGCGTGCAAACAAGTAACCACTTCATTTTTGTAGGTGGTGCATTAGAGGCCCTGTTTCAAAATTTGATCCATCGGTTTGTTGGTGACAGATTGTATTACTAGGCTGTCACTGATCTGACATTTTGGGATGGAGGGATTTGCACTTCAAAACACTGTCCCAACTGTCCCGCTCAGCAGCTCTCAATTTCTCTCTTGCAGGCTTTTCTACTGGCCCCTAGTCCTAGTCCTCTTACAAACTACTCTGTCCCAACTATTTTAGACAATGATTAAATTTCCTTCATACAGCTCATCTAAACCTGCAATGTGGGGAAGGAAAAGTTTGCAGCAGGGAATTTCTCCTCTCCCCAGACCTGAAGCAGGGCTGTGTGTGTGTGCAGAAGCAAATCACATTCTCCCCATCCCATGGCCGGGTCATGTTATCAGTTATCAGTAGTAATAACAATTTCTCTTATCCAGATTTGGAGGTGCAGGTTCAAAGGTGCAAGTCCTTTTTTCTTCCATGGGGGCCAACAGCATAGGATCTGTGCCAGATCATCCCTCCACTTCACCCCCTACCATCACTGCACTGTTCATAGAGTTGGGTAGGATTAATCAAGATGGGTAGGAAGAAACCGATGGTGGGTTAACGGCCAGATGACTGATAACTGTCTGCCTATCTAAACTCTCACTGCTTCTCGCTGCTTCTGCTCCCATTCACTGACACACTCAGACATCACCGCCCAGGTGACCTTGCAGCAGGAGTTTTGCATAAAGTAAGGGAGAGAGAATGTGGGCATTGTCATAGGTTAACTGCACCAGTATTCACCCTCAGTGCCCCTGAAGAACCACATGTTTAAGATTTCTAGCTCCTAGCCATCACCTCTCTTGGGCAGAGACCCGCATCTCTCTCCCTCCTGAGTGGGGTTTTAAAGCTGCACAGCTCTCTACCTTACACTGTGATAACCCCAGCAAGCTAGTGTGTCTAATGACCAGCATCAATGTTTTGCTTTCTCTCATAGGGTTATGACCAGTGTATTGCCAGCTCTTACTAAACAAGCACCTTTATTCTTAATATAAAGCGTTATAGAGAAAACATGTAAAAAAAAACCAATAAAAGTTCCATACACATGCTAAGAATGTACCAGAGGTCACCCATCAGTCTTATGGGGCTCTAGTAGGCCACAGATTTTCCAATCCTTGGGGCCCCCTCGGACAGATGATCCTGTCCACTTGCTGAATCAAAAAGGTGACCTTGAGTCAGTTTATATGCAGCTTTTTTATGCTAAAAGCCCTTTCTTTGTCTTAGTCTCTGAAAAAATCCTGTTTGAACCTGTATATACAAGCCTCCCCAGGGAGCAGTACTTCTGGAGGTGTTTACAAAATGAGTGATTCACTTGTACCACCTCCGACTGTTCTTAGTTTCTGCCTGCGGTCTAGCACCCCTCCCATCCCCCCAAAGTTACATGCAATCCCTGGCCCACAATGATACATAAACCATTCATACATTTAGTACAGTTAGTTCCTCTTTCTCTCTCCTTTCCTCAACAGAATTCCTACCGAGCCCCCACAAACCTCTGATATGTGCTGCTCCTGCACTATTACTCGCTAGTGTTGGTCTCTGATGCTTTACTCCTTTGTGCTATGATTTGCTTTGCCATTCTTCTTCTGTTTTGCTGCACTGTCTTTACAAAAGTTCTGAAGTCCTGATTCACCAATAACTACTTGCGAGATGTAATGGAAAAATGGAATTTTTTTTTCAATGCTTCTGTAAGTTTGCACAATGTGGCGGTTTTATGTTATTCTGGCAGATCATAAGATAATTCCTATATAGGATTTTAGGGCCATATTCTCAGGTAATGTAAATCAGCATATCTCCAGGGACTTCAGTAGAGCTACATTGATTTACACCAGTTGAGAACCTAGACCTTAGTTTTTAAAGCTTCATGTTTCATGTAATCAGCAGCACAATTCCAAAAGGTTGAGTGAAGTCTTCATAGCTGTGTTTATCCGGGGCACAGATGATGATGATTGTAGTGTTCCGAAAATACTCCTGCAGCCAGAATAGCTAAGAAACTGGTGGTCAACAGAGAATGTGAATTTGTTAAGCAAAATGCCTATATAAATGAGATCTACACAATAAAACTGTGAATGCCCTTAAAATATGTAGAGATAAATGAAAGTGTAAAGACAAGGTCAGAAGCCACTAGAGCCCCACAAAAAGGAAGCCAGAGCAGAATTCTTCAATATGAAAATGATATCATCTCAAATATTTAACTGGTGTGTTGGCTTCCTTTTAAAATAAGGTCTGTTATTCACTGAGTTCTTACATCTGTGATCTTACATCCTTGAAACAAAGCCTTCCCCAAACACAGAGCCTAAGTTATTGCACTGTTTATTCGGGTGTCTGTAGGGCTAGTGGAGAAAAGAATCCTCTCTACAGCAGCTCCAGGGGCACTTAAGCAGAGAATAATGGTTGAGAGATGCATGTAAAAGCAGATTCACTGTTACCACCATGCACAAGAGTACATATGGAGCCATAACAGATCTGTGCTGGTCATCAGATCCACATGTCCTGCAGTGCTGCCAACTCTCAGAATGTTATACCAAGTCTTGTGATAGTTGTTATTTTCCTTAAGGACGCAGCTCCTGGAGTCAAGTGATTATGTGAGAATTTTGGAAATAAAAAGGAAATGTTCTACTTCGAGTGATTGCTCATATCCATTCCAATACAGGTGAGTGCACACCACCGTGCACAGGTTCCCGAAACTTTTTTCCCCTTAGCAGACCCCGTAGGGTCGGCTTAGGCGCCCCCTGGAGTGGTATATGAGGCACCACCGACCCTACGGCCCCTCAGTTCCTTCTTTCCGCCCGTGATGGTTGCTGGAACGTCTCTTGCCTCTTGCAAGTAGCATTTCCCTTATAGTCTTTGTTATTGTTGTTTCAGTAGTTAAGTGTTAAGATAGTGTTAAGTAGCGTGTTTAAGTTAGTTAGCATTAGAATAGAAGCCCTTAGGGACTTAAGGCCAGGCCATGCCCTGCTCACCTGGCTTCAAGACTTGCGCCATTTGCGGCAAGTCCTTCCCAGTTAGTGACCCTCACGATCACTCTCTCAAATGCCTGGGGGAGCAGCATTGGAGGGAGAAATATAAAATCTACAAAGCCTTCAAGCCTAGGACTCAGGAAGAGCAGGACATTAGGCTGAAGGCTATCTTGATGTAGGCGGTGCTTTGACCGGCTTCCAAACCGCCATATTCCACCTCGGCACCGAGTGTCTCCTCGGTGCAGAGCACTCCGCCGGCACCGGGGTCCACTCAACGCCAACCATCCCCGGTGCTGAAGAAGAGAAGACACCAGCATGCGGAGCGCTCGCACTCCCCCGTGCCGCCTGTGAGGGTGGTGTCGAGTTCGGAGGTGCACCAGCCACGGCCCGTTGAGCTTGCTCCGGAGCCTGCACCTCCATGCAGGGAGCCTTCCCCCGACTCCTGGAGCTGCCATTGACGCTGGAGGCTTGCCTTGATGGCCATGCCCATGCCTCCACTCCCCCTCAGCCGAGGGAGAGAGGGCTGGTGTCCCGGGGTAAATGCGCGGTGGGTCACCCCGGAGGCTAGTCAAGACCCCCGCCAAAGGAGAAGTCTCCTGCCAGACGGTCACCGAGGGTAGAGCGTGGAAGCTCCCCCCACAGCTCCGAGTCGGGCTCAGGCACCGAGCTTATCCTCCCTTCAGCGCCGAGATCGGTCCCCGGCACCGGAGGCAATGCGCTTGAGGAGACACCTATCCAAAAACACCTCGCGCAGCGGATGCAGCTCTCGCTCCCGCACCCTGGCACCGAGCCCTTCGCCAGTGCGGCACCAGACCCGATCTCCAACATGGAGCCCAGCACCGAAAGACCCAGCCACTTCAGTCCATTGCAGATCTCGGTCTTCATAGTTGGGCTCGGCACTGAGAAGCCACAAATGGCACCGCTCCCAGTCCCCAAAGGGCAAACGGCGCCACAAGTCATCGGTGCCAAGGCGTCGGGTGGCGGCGTCCAGCTCATCGGGGTGTGCGTCATCTCGTCGGCACCGCTCGCAGCAGCACCAATGCTCATCCACCTCGTTGGGGTTGTCTAAAGGATGGTCCCCGACTAGGAGCACTCAAAGCCATAGACGGGATCGTCGGCACTGATCCAGTGGCTCGGAGTCCCAGAAAGGCAAGGACACCCAAGGCCACCAAGACGCTCCACAGCCAGTGCCGATGCTGGCACTGGGTTGGCCGTAAGGTCCCTGGCAGTGGCCTTATTGGGGCCCATGGGGGGCGCAGATGAGGCAAAGAACCATGTCAGTCCCATCTTCAGTGGCGCAGCCAGTGCTCCCCACACCTGACAAAGGGTAAGGGCCATTCCTCGGAGGAGGACTCAGACCCAGAGGAAGGACCCTCTACATCCTCTCCAGATGAGGCGATCTCTAGAGACCACAGGGCACCGCTGACGGACTTCAGGGCACACCAAGAGCTCCTGAAAAGGATGGCCTCTAACCTCAATTTGGAGATTAAGGAGCTATCAGAGGAGGAGGACGACCTCTTTGGTGTTGTTGGGTCAGAGGGACCATCAAGGGTGGCCTTGCCCATACACAACAGGGTCCTTAAGCTGGCCAAGGCCCTGTGGCAAACCCCTGCCTCGGTTGCTCCCATGTCTAAGGGCACCGAAAAGAAGTATTATGTCCCGGCAGAAGGGTTTGAGTACCTCTTTACCCACCCAGCCCCGGGAACCCTGGTGGTGGATGCGGCAAATCAGAGGGACAGGCAGAGGTTCCAGGGGGCCACTCCCAAAAACAAAGATAACAAAAAACTTGATTTGTTTGGGAGGAAGGTGTACTCCATGGGGGCCCTGCAGTTTTGTATAGCTAACCACCAGGCCCTCCTTGGACAATATAACTTTAACCTCTGGGGCTCCATGTGGCGGTTCACAGAGAGGTTGCCCCCGGACCAGGTGGCAGACTTTGCCACGGTCCTGGAGGAGGGTATCACGGTGGCAGGGGCGGCACTACAAACTGCCAGTGATGCAGCGGACACCGCAAGCAGGTCCATGGCCTCTGCGATCGCAATGAGGCGGTTTCGTGACTGCAGTCATCGGGGCTGTCCCAAGAAGTGCAGCAATCCATACAGGACCTGCCCTTTGACAGGGCAGGCCTATTCTCGGATAAGACCAACGAGAAGCTGCACTCCCTTAAGGATTCGCGAGCCATGCTGCATTCCTTGGGCCTCTACACTCCCCAGGCCTCGAGGTGTCAGTCTCAGCCGCAGCCTCAGTGTCAGCCACAGCAACAGCCTAGTCCATCGCCTAGATCCTTTCAGCCTGACAGGGGCAGAGAAAGGAACAGGGGGTTCGGGCGACGTAATCATTCAAACTCGTCCTCAACCTCCCAGCAAGGACCCCCCAAGGGGCCTGAAAGAAAATAATTGTTTGCTTGACCACAGTTACTCCATTTTGTTGTTTTTAGTGTTCTGCTTTCTGTTGAAATCACCCTCCCGCTCCTTTTCAATATGTTTATGGTGCTTATCCCTGCCAAGGTCAGAGAGAAAGATTAACAGAAGAAACGAGGAGTCAGTTATAATTTAGTTTTTGTTTTTTGCAGTCTTGAGACATAGTCTAGACAATGTTGATAGATAAGTTGAAACCTTTTGCCCTTATTTTTATGTTATGCATATGTTTATAGTTAGAAGAAGTATAAAGTGTAACGTTAATAGTAATAACAATAATAATTTGAGTGTACCAATAAGCATTAAGAATTTATGCATATATAATTTCTTTGTTTGTGTTTGTATAAATATGCAAGAGAGCATGCCTTCGGGGTCTCACACTGACCACTTGTTGGGAAGTGTCCGACCTCTGCAGAAATAAAACTTGGAGACTGCCCAACTACCTGCCTGGATCTCTTTTCTATCTGGTGCAGGGCTAACGAACCTCATTTGGATATTTTTCCAACAGGCCCAATAATAAAAAGCAATTTTGATGGTGCGCCTGCGAGTGGCACCACTACCTCTCTCCCAGATCCGTCCTTCACATTCCTAAACATCAAGTGCTGCTACGAGCAGGCAAATGTACCACTTCCAGGTGTCATCACAGTGCACTCAACCAGAGCCCAGGCCTCGTCTGTGGCCTTCCTGGAATGGGTGCCCCTGCAGGACATCTGCAAAGCCACTACCTGGTCATCGGTGCATACCTTCACGTCCCACTATGCCATCGTTCAGCAGGTGAGAGGACGTGGGATTCGGCAGAACCGTGCTGAGGGCAGCTCACTAGTAACTCCTACCCACCTCCAAGGTATGGCTTTTTAATCTCCTATATTGGAATGGACATGAGCAATCACTCGAAGTAGAAAACAGGGTTATTTACCAGTAACTGTTGTTCTTCGAAATGTGTTGCTCATATCCATTCCACACCCACCCCCCCGTCCCCGCTGCCGGAGTTGGCAGAAAGAAGGGACTGAGGGGCCGTAGGGTGCCTCATATACCGACATGAGCGCGGTACTCCAGGGGGCGCCTAAGCCAACCCTACGGGGTCTGCTAAGGGGAAAAAAGTTCTGGGAACCCATGCACGGTGGCGTGCACTCACCTATATTGGAATGAATATGAACAACACATCTCGAAGAACAATAGTTACTGGTAAATAACCCTGTTTTTAGCCCTCTTGGTTGTGGAGGAAAGCCTGATAATGGGACTGCTAACCTTCAAAAAACAGAAGACATGAAAATAAAAAGCTTAAAAAGCAAACCATCTGATTGGCTTAAAACTAATAATCTCATTATTTTTGAATGCGGGGGGTTGGGAATACTGAATCCTGCCCCTGCTGCAACTGAGCTGTACCAGTTCTACTGTGTCTGGAAATCAAAGTTACTGCAGTGGGAGCAGAGTTTGCCTCCTAATGCCAGAAATCTGGATTTCCAGATGTTCTCAGCTGGTGTTTAGGGCACCTCAGCCATGAGAAATCACAACACCCATAACTGAAAGGGTTAAACTCCAAAAATATGGTGGGCAACATTAATCTCTGCTCCCTCTCCCTCCCTTACACATGAGCTAAATACTGTGGTGCACATTAGATTGGAAGATACCCAGTCATTATCTCAAGCTAAGAGCAGGTGCACAGTATTTGAGCAGCAGTGTTTCAGTAGTTTTAACTCCCAGCTATCAAAATCACATGTGTGACTAAATATCAGTTCTATATGCCAGTCAGAAGATGACCATCTGTGGGCTAACACATCACAAGCCACTGCAGTCTTTCATGAGCAAAACGCTGACCAAGCCAATGTTTCAGTGAGCCACTGACCTCCTCTACCCCAAGGCAACAAAGCAAAACCAACGCTCTGAACATCTATTTCATATTCAGAGGAGGTCACCTACTCTCAGCAATCCTCCGCGTGTTGGCTGCACATGTACATTGGATGAAGAACAGACACCATGTGCAGCAAAGGGGGAAGTGAATGATGCTAGAGAGGGACATTTTTATTCTCTACCAGAGCCAGTATAAAGTGCTGTCAATAACAAACACCATAGGAGAGTAATGACTGCAGAAGACCTCTCTCCCACAATGAGGTGCTGCAAAATCTGAATGCCAATCAGATCCCCACCTGGCTGTGCAGGGGAAAAAAATCCCTTTGAATAGTGTGCATCTGGCTGATTAAGGCCATTGTTCCCGGCCTGGCTAAACTTTTTTTCTGGCTCACTCAGCAGAGGCATGTGTTCAATTGGGACTTTGTACCCTTACAAAACAACCTCAAAGGAATCAGCCACGTTCCCAATTAAATTTTGATGGCCGCACATGAGACTTCAACTCTGTTATTGCTGTTCCTAGCATTCAAGTTTGCATTTTGTCCATAAACAGAAGGCAATCATGATGGTAAGGAGAAGGTGAAGGGAAATACTGAAACTGAATCTTCCCATTCTTGTCTTTAATGCTCCATATTTCTAATGTGGTCTCTAATTCCAAACAGTTTTATCAGTTTGCGAGAGAACGGCATTGATGATACATTGTCATTATTGACTTGGCAGTTGATTAAATGTGGACATAGAGTAAAGTGGTGCTTTGTCGGTAGAAAGTTTGAACCGTGCAATGACTGGCAGTCAGGGGTTGATAAATTCTTCAACAGACAGCAATTTATTTTTAATACAGGTGAAAGAAACATTACGCTACACAAACAACAGATTTTACAGAGTAATTACGTTAGCCATGAAAACAATTTCTGGGTCTGTTTGTTGGTTTGGAATGCCAGAAGTGGTAGAGCAGGTCTCTGAGTTGGAAATTTTCCTGCAGTTTGATTATATTGTCTCCTGCTTTCATTATCATCATGTGAGCAGATAGAAGCTTGTCGTTTACCATAAAAAAAAAAGAAAATTTTATTTTAATTGGCATAACCTTGTAGGGCCTACAGTGATAGCTGAAAGACCGGATTAGTATGTGTAAATGCATCTAATAAGCAACCTGAGCTGCAGATAGGAGCATTGTCAGTCGTAGAAATATTGGGCCAATTGTAATCTCACTTTCGCTGGTTAACTCCATTAACTTCAGAGGAGTTACTCCCTGTTTACTCTTCCCCAGCACTACTTTCCAGGATCTCACTGAGAGTAAGTGAACCTGAAGAGCCACTGATAGATGTAGTAGAATCAGCAAGGGCATTCCCTGGAGCTCTGAAACAGGACTATTTATACTGATGCAAGAGTAACAGAATGTACCCCTGTGTCCACAGCCTACACACTGTTGTAAGAATCTTTGTACAAAATATGCCTTGTGAGATATCATTTGAAAACTCATAATTTGCTGGTCCTCATAAAATGTACAGCAACATTGTATGTGAAGTTATAAGATTCCCTTGTATGGTGATCTTAATAGGTCTGTCTCAAACAAATGAATGTGTGCTCTGTTTTATTTGCATTTAAGCAGTAAACAGAGTCATCAAGCAGGAAAGGTAGACAAAGAAACATCAAACAGGTAAGGAAAAGCAGCAGGGAACATCCTTCTCCATAGATTTTTTATCTCCAGAATCTCAGCTGGAAATGTTTTCCAAGAGGGGGACTGACACTAGAAAAAAGAGAGACAAATACCCCACGGTAGCCCTTCTGTCCCTCTCTCTGTCTCACTGCACCAAAAGGGACAAAGGAAGCAGCCATTGAACTGGAGAAGGGATCCTGGCCTAAGAAGTTTGGTCAGATAGACTTCTGAGAGCATGGTATGAGAAAAACTTTGCTTTTGCAAGTAATGAGGTATGAAAGTCAGCAATGGTTACATGACAAATAAAGATGAAATGCAACTTGTGCCTAACTTAACAAGCCATGTTTGTGAGCAGTCCAGGCTAGAGGCTCCAGCAGCAAAGCATTGTAAAGGGCACCCCACGTTAGACGGTATGGGTGACACAGCTACTCATTAGTCTGGATTGTACCCTGGGTATATCATAGCCAGCTCCTCTTCTGGTTGCTAAAGTGACACTCCAAAGAGCTGCAACTGAGGAAAGGGTGTCCTTCCGACATGCGACCCAGTATTACTCAAGAGAACACAGGTCCCTCTTCATTCACATGGCACTTGCTGCATCATGGGAGTTGTGATTGCCTGTCCTAGCTCCCAGAGCAGCAGCAGCAGCAGGAGTTGGCACCAATGTAAATAGTTCTGTTTGAGTGCTTACATGAGTGCTGGGGTAAAGGAGGATAAAGTGCTGCTCAGCCTCTTTCCTCCACCCGCCTCCTCGATTTTACCTGATCCTACAAACTCTTCCCATCAACTCCAGTGCTAAGTATCAGGTGCTAGTCCCACTGACTGAAATTATCTTTAATTTAAACAATGCCTCATTCTGCCCTTGTTTTTTTAAGATTTGTGTTAATATTAAAATGTAAACTTTGCCCCTTCCTGCATTTTTCTCATCGTTTTGGCTGTGATTCAGTAGCTCATTCCTATTCAACAAAGCATTTAAGCACCAGATTAACTTTAAGATGAATTGGACCCTATAGCCTTTTTTTATTAAGCATTTCCTGGTTTTCCTTTGTTTACTTTCAAGCTACTATTGTCCTCAGTTTGTTTAACCCTTTCTATTATCCTTATTAACTTTTACCCAATAGCCCATTTTCCTTTTCTTCATTATTTTAACCCGTCTTCTTTCTTTTCATGTGCAGATGACTAGATACTTACATTATCTATTGTCCTGAAGTCAGTCCAGAATTAATTATTTCAAGTTGGGTCCTCTGACAATGATCTTAAAAGAGACAGAGTGAAGAGTTCTTTTAGTTCAGATAATCATAAGGGGTGCACCAGTCCTTTTGAAGGTATTGCAATACTTATCAGTTCTGAGCCATTTTGTTCACTTAACGCTTAAACAGAATCCCTGTATTAATGTTCAAGATCTAGAACAGACAAGGCTAGGTAATGCAGTCATAATTATAATTATAGGGACTGTAAAGGCATTCATTTAATGGCTGTTCAATTTCATTAGCTAATGGCCCAGTGAGAGTTACTCTGAGGCATACACCTAATACTGTATGTATTTCCATGTAATAATAGGTCCTTATTCAGCAAACTTTTACATGATCTGAGATTGTCCTTCCTGAGATTTCTGTAAGATAAGCAATTGCAGAGTTTTATCATTTTTTTCAGTTCTTGTATATATTGTTTCTTCTCTAACTTATGACTTCAACACTAATGGAAGATGGGACAGACTTATGGTTAAAGCACAAGACCAAAAAAAAGGGAGATTTGCCATTGACTTTAATGAGGCTACCTCTTCTAGGAGTTTATATGGCCCCCTCCATCACCATCACAATATCTAAATGCCTGTTTTGTTTCACCTTCTGCAAATTGTGTAACCGTTCTGTCCCTCTGTCTCTTCATTTGCAAATTGGGGCACAACATAAAACTATTACATGATTAACGTACAGGACCAAATTCTGCACTGCTGGCTTCATTGGGAGTTTTGCCTGAGGAAGGACTGCAGGACTTGGTCCAGAGACAGGCTCAGAGTTGAGCAGTTGGATTATACAAATCAGGCTTGAAAATGACTGGCTTAGCTGTTCAGCAAGGATGTCTCTCAAATTCTAATGCACTTCTCTCATCATGAGTTCTTACATGTCCCCATGGGCAGCAGGCATCACAGGCCAGGGGAGGCTAATCCTCCCCAAACACCCAAGGTGTGGCCCTGCCTACGCTCTGCCCCAAGACTCTGCTCTCCCTCCCCTGCTGCGTTCTCCATGGTGCCAGCCCAGGTGCCGATCCTCTTCCTGCCCTTGCTCAGCCTCTACCTCAAAGTAGGCTAGGGCAGGTTAGGGCCAACCGGCAGCTTGAGACTCAGGGTGACTGGCCCAAAGCTGGGGCCGTCTGGGTCTGGGGTGGGCTGGGGTCGGCAGGTTGGTGGGCCGGGACTCAGGCCGACTGGGGTGGAGCTCCTCTGGCCGCAGTAGGGGAAAGGGGCTCCAGTGGGGGAGGAGGGCAGAAAGGGCAGGGCCAGTGGCTAGCCTCCCCGAACTGGGTGTTCACATGACACCCATGCATGTCTCCCATTACCACAGTAACTGAGCATCTCACAATCTTTAATGTATTTATCCTTACAGCACTTCTGTGAGGTAGGGAAGTACTATTGTGCCTGATTTTCAGATAGGGAATTGTGGCACCGTGAAAATCTTTTTTTCTCTCTAAGTCACACAGAAAATATATGGTGGAACAGGAACTTGAACCCAGGTCTCCCAAGGCTTACTCATTGAACCATCCTTCCTCCATGATTAGGAGCTAAGCAGTGGTTATGCAAATTTCTGCATAGTGGGCTCTCAAACACCTAGCCCATATGAATTTCTGGATCCATTCCTGGTCCCATCAAAATCAGTGCATCTCATTGACTGTAATAATGCATATGAAATATGTTTTAAATAAAGTAAAAATAAAATAATCATATGCTTCTGCAATCCCTGGTTTTGGCTGAGGCAGACAGTGAAAATGTCATGAAGAGGAGTGCTTTAGTGATTTTGACGGTGACCTGGATGCAGAAAATCCTAGAAGTCAAAGAAAATCTGTTATCTCAGAGTTCAAGTCCAACCCCCAAGAGTAATTTAAGATCTGAGCTCAACCACCAAAATCATTTGAGGCCATTCATCATTAATTTACAATCTAGACATGCAACTCTTGGTAATGCTGCTTTTTATACTACTGCATTTGTCAGGATTATAGCTGGAAATTCCAGTACTTATCCAAAATATTCCTTTCCAGCCTTGAATAGGGACTTAAGGATTGGATCCTCTGAGTTGGTGAAGTCTGTCTCTTTCTTTCATACAGTACAATACACAAAATCCATTCAAATAGGCATGACTGTCCAGTCTGCATATCTGATCATAAAATTTTCAAAAGATTAGTTGATGAAGTTTGCTTGGGATGGTCAGATAGACAGTCTCCTCAGTCTAATTATCTGCAAATAAAAAGGAGGAAAACCTGAAGTGGATCTCACTGTAAATTGGCAATGGCTTCTTCCTGTAACTTGTGATCTTATTTTAACTACAGGTCTGGATTTTGTAATGCCAGGCAGTGCTTAGAGTGACACCTTTCAGCATTGTTTCACACATCTTGGTTTAACTTACTTTCCAGTCTAGTTGTTTTGTCATTACCAGATAATGCAGCCTGTCAATGTCAGTGCTGGAGGGCCTTATCATCCAAGATTTATGCCAACAGCATAATTGGTATAATTATTCAAATCGCCTCTGGAGCTGTCTTATTGGTGATCAATATGAAAAGATGTGTGTCATCTCTTGTGATTAAACTCATCTGGGAAAAGCAGATCCCCCATCAGAATAAGGCCAATTGTATGATGCTATAAAGCCCTATAGCTATTGATTCTCACCTGATACGACCTGTCACGTATCTCTGTACATTAGATCGGTGCACATTTTGGGTGATGAACAAAATGTTGACAGCTAAAGCCTGTCACTTCTTGCAGATAAGTTAATACATGCAAATTACACCCTGTATCCATTCACTTTCTTAAGTGATTTCAGGGCAAGTGAAATATGCCCGGCTGACAATACTGGAGACTGCAATTCTTTATCGACAAATGGAAGTCCTTTATTTCTTTTTAATTTTGTCATAGGCAGCAGCAGTGCAAGATTCCTTACATCGACATCTCCCCACCTAACAAACATGCCTCAGCCCCGATTTGGAGAGACCACCTGGAGGGTTGGTGGATAGTTTAATTCCCATGCCATTCATTCGTGGGTATCCTGAAAGTGCTATTTATTATTAATAATTATTTGTATTCCAGTGACATCTAGAGCCCCCCACCTTCTTGATGCTATACATATACAGAATAAGTGAGAGTACCTTTCTCAGTCTAAAGAGACAAGACATACAAAGGACAAAAGAAAGCAAGAATTATCCCTGTCTTATAGATGGGGAACTGAGTTATGGAGATATTAAGACTTGTCCAAAGTCCCACATGAAGTTGTGGCAGAGCCAGGAATTGAAATCTCATTTCTTGGGTCCCTCTTCAGTGTCTTAAATATGAGACCAGCTTTACCCTCTGCTTATTATGGTGGTGATTGTTTTTCTGAGGTGGACATCAGTCCTGCTAAGAACTGGACTGAAACTCCTTTCACATAGGCTACTCAAAACCTGTCAGGTGGTAATTATTTTTTATCACTTCTCACCTAAGCTGACTATGTACTTGTGGCACAGACGAAAAACCCTGTATCCATTACCAATCTGTTAGGCTTTCCTGTTCCTCAGAACTTCAGCTTTTATTAACTGGAGTAATTAATTATACATGGGACAGGCTCATGATGCTTAAGCATTCTGCAGTTTTCTGAGCAGCACACAGACAGACCTGGAAGTGCAAACTGTGAAGAAGCAAATGAAAAAGAAACAAAGATCCATTTGGGTTTTTGTTTCCTTGAACTAACCCATATTCTTTACCTATGTCTTTCTTTTTGTTTTGTTTGTTCCTTTCCTTACTTGTCCTGAATGAGGTTACACATTCCTGTGGAAATAAATCAGCTGTAAAAGTTTCCATATAAGATTCAGCCAGTAAAGGGCTAAAGAGGAGCCTTAGTTGCACTGGCAGCTAGACAACCTCTGCATTTTCTAACTGAAAGGAGAGCAGCAGCGGGACACCTGCAGTCATACAGAGCTGGAACAGTTCCAAAATCTGGCAAACAGCAGTTCTGGCGAGTTAGCCATTTAGATACTGCAGAAGTGAGCGGCTGCTGGCAATTTAACATAAGGTTTGCCTTCTGTGAGAACCAACACAAAAACTGGCACCTGGTTTGTTGGTTTTGTGGAATGGGGGAATGAACAGTTTGGCCTGATACATGTAAAAATGTTTGACACTTTTTAAATGTGAAGAAAATAGAAAAGATTTTAAAAATCCTGACAGTAGAAAAGAAATTCACAGACAAAATCATCAGATAATTTTTCATGTTTCTGTTTATTTAATGCCAGTATGGATCCAGCATGGGGTCAGTTTCTGACTTGTGCATGTGAGTGCTTGGAAGGGGTGGAATGAAGGGGGTGCATGGGATCTCTTATAGTACATTTGTGCAGCCACAAGGCAAGATTTCAGTTTAGCAGTTGAAAGTACTAAGGGGGGCTTCCTTGGTACCACACAACCTCCAGAAGGTGGTGTTAATTGGGTTGGGGATATGATCAGACCCCCAGATATGTTGCCGTGTGCTGTGTGTTAATCCTGGGTACATGATTATCCTTACCAGAGCAGTGGTAAAGTGCACCCTCCTGCATATTCCACCCCGGTTCCCGAGGTAGCCCTG
The DNA here is from genome assembly GCF_026122565.2 of Emydura macquarii macquarii. Taxonomy (NCBI): domain Eukaryota; kingdom Metazoa; phylum Chordata; order Testudines; family Chelidae; genus Emydura; species Emydura macquarii. Next base: position 13,228,287 of record NW_027131283.1, read on the forward strand.
AGTTATCTTGTGATGCACTAGCAGATTGTTCTGGGTCTCACCACCATTGGCACCACTACTCCCAGCCCCAAAGTAGGTCAGCCAGATAAAGACAGGATTTTTACAAATGCTTCAATAAATTCATGGTGGTAACTAGAAGTGAATCCAAGGTTATCACAAACTATTATGTAATACTGTGATGGGGTGTACCTGCCCCTCCTGCCAGAGGGGGAGCCCTCAGTTTCCTCAAGGGCCAGAGAGGCCCCTCCCCATCAGGCATGCTGCACACTCCTTGGCAGGAAGCGTGGGTTAAAAGCCCAGCAGAGGCCCCAGACAGTGGTGGGAGAATAGAGATATTTGCTCTGAGTCAGGTAGCAGGGATGTAGCCCCTGCCGTGCCCAGAGGGGTCTCAGTACTGATGTATTGGAGCCTTGCCACACCCAGAGAGGCTTCAGGACTGTCTCCTGTGCAGCACAGGTAGGTTGCTGGACCTCACTGCAGCAGAGGAGCTAGAACAGTGGCATGGGAGGCAGCCAGAGGCAACGCATGGCACTTTGAGGCTGGCATGGAACGGGAGTTGTAGCAATACCCCCCTGCTCTTCGGGAGAGCCACAGCCACTGTCTGTCACAAATGCACATTGTCATAGTACTGCACACTCAAGCACTGCTTGAAAGCACTTTAAATACTTCATATCTACTTTGTAGAAGGCCAAAGTCTCCTGTATGACATAAGTGTAATAAGCTCTTTGAAAAAGGGACATTTCTGCATAAATATATTTTTATAAGTATTTTTTATAATGGCATAAATACCACTAACTCCATGCGTTGTGCTGATGCTAAGAGTATTGGGAAAGCATCTTACTGAGAAATCTTTAGCTAGTTTGTAAAAGGTGCTGTACTGTAGAAGACAGGAACCACTCTTTGGCTTGTAGGGTGCTAAGATGACAGTTATAGTCAGTTTAGTATATTCTCTAGTATGTGGCTCCTAGCCATTTGTATGTGCAGCTATGCTGATATTTGAGAATATATGACTGGTGGTCTCAGCTGCGCCCTTGATCACCTCCACACTTCTCGTCCTGGCGAGTGTTTCTATTGAATCCTATTGCACTGCAATTGCCTGTCTTCCTATGAGACACGTGCTCTAATCTACAGAGCAGTGAGGTTTGCACCAAACACCCGTGTAGATTAGAGCTCACAGTATTGAAAGAAATATGGGTGGGCACTAGCTCACATTGCCACGTTAGTCAGATAAACTAGTACAATGGCCCAAAGACGCTAGACGTCACCACCAGTCACACATATGCAATTGTAGAATAATAGTAATTAATTCCCACTGCCCAGGGAAACTTCAGCTCAGTGTTTGTGTACATATTTATTCATAACAATCTGGCAGTTAATTCTACCGAATTAACTAGATAAATGTCCCCTCTTTGTCACTCAATCTTCATTACAAATATTAAAGTGTGTGTGTGTGTGTGTGTGTGTGTGTGTGTTGTAATAATTTTGCAAGATTAATTTGTTTTCCATATAACTCAAAGTGAAGCTGTTAATTGTCTTCTGTGTAGTATCAGATTATTTGTCTTGTGAGGGGAGGCAAACATCAACCATCTGTCTGCAGTGTGGTCCTCTCCTACTGATTTAATTTGCACTGCTTAAACAACTGTGCTCCGTACCAATGAACGCTACTGCCTGCAGCTTGAGCCCCCTGCATTGACCTGGCAGCTGGTAGACAGTAAGCAGATCATGAATGTATCCAAGATTTCAGCTAAGCATTCTTCAGAAGAGACACGTGTATCACTCTGAGGTCTCTGCTGATTAAATTGGACCAAACATGGGTCTAAATTCCAGTGGAAAAACAGCACCTAGAATTGTTTTCCAGCCCAGCTGCCAAATGTCTGCAGGAGCACACACTTTTACATTAGGATATTTTGGACTACATCTTAAAATGTTGTTGATGCCTGTGATCCAGTATGCGATGCCCATTTACAGCAGTTTTCACACTATCTATGAGGAAACCAGGCAGTCGTATTGTTGATAGATAGAAGATTGGTCAAGACAGCTGGAGGCAAAGGTCTAATATCTTAAAGAAGATCAATGTTTCCACAGCGACAATGCTTGCACATAGCATTGCTGCTGTGAACTGAAAGGATAAAACAGGCAATTCAGGGGGGAAAAAATTCTGTAACATTATAAAATAGTAGTAAAAGACTCTGGTAAAAGTACTGAGTGAAAAGCAAAGTAGAAGTGGATAATCTCTTATTAAATACTGTCTTCTTTTTCCCCCCCTTCCGTTTGTAAGAGAATTAGACAGAGTATGAACTATTCAAACTTTGCAAACACTTGTTCAGTAATATCCTTGGTGAGAATTTAAAAGTACAAAAGACTTTTAAGATCAATGTTTACAGTTATTTAGGAAAGACCTTTTTGCCAGCTAACACATTCATCATAATCTTTCTCTTCCTCTAGCAAGTATGACTTTGATCCTATGGTTACAGCTGGCTGTTTCCTTCTTTATTTCTTTTACAAGTAGCTCAGTGATGCTGGGATGTAGTATGTAAGTGCCAGCAATGTATCAAAATTGTGCTTTGAGGCACAGGTTGATGGTCAGAAGTGGTGAATTAAATCTAAAATAAAATTAAAGGAGGCAATGCATTATTTGGCAAAACACTTGTTCCCTTTTTAGGCTCTCTATATTTTGCTAAAGTGCCAGACATTGAGGTAGATAAAGAATGAAAGCTCAGAGTACAGCAATCTGAACGTTATTGGGCTGTCTTGAATCTCAGAGGGAGAAATTAAACACGCATATGAGAAAAGGGCATTTTTTGAATTTGTAATAATAAAAACACCAGAGAGAATATATATGAAAGGTTATTTGCTTGCACAGCGAAGATGAGGCATGTTGCTAAGCAACAAAGACATACAGGCAGTAGTGGGCCATGAAAAAGAAGAATAGTGAGAGACTTTTGTATTAATTCTTCTCATGATAAGAACCTAGTTGACAATCTTGTATCAGAGTTCTGCCTATCGTAAGAACTAGCAAACCTTACATGAGTGAGAGTCTCTAGGTTGAAAATTTTTGGACCAACCACTATGTGTGGCAGGGATAGATTTCCATCATGGCAGCTGTTGCATTAGAATGGAAATGAACACACAGCCAATCCAGGGCTAAGTAATAATTGGAATGTGTTTATTCAGGTATAACACTTTCAGGTGACCACAGTGTAACTCACTGTAAAGGGAGTCTTGACAGAGTTCATTTTCTCTTATTAGGGACTGGCCATTCATATATTGATGCCCATAAGTTTACCAAAAGAGAAGGGTCTTAGGGGTTAGGTCACAAACCTGGAAGTCAGGACTTCTCGGTTTTTGACCTGGCTTTCCAAGTGTTCAGTGGGTGACTGTTGCCTTAGTTTCCCCATCTGTGAAATGGGGATAATTATCTATGAAAGGTTGAATTTATTAAAGTTTGTCAGGTGCATAGGGCCTTTCAGCTGAGGCTCTCAAAGCAACGTGTTGTTAATATGCAATGCAGTTTGAAATGTAGGCTCTCTGTTTAGTGGGAGATTCCCACCTCTACACGAACATCCTGAGTAAGCATCACTCCAAGCACCTTTCAGATCTCTGGTATTATTCTTCACATGCAATCACTGCCATCTAAATAAAATTCAGACCTGAAACCAAAATATTTTCCAGGATTACAAGATAGTCTTTGAAACAGAGCAGTCAAGTGAAAAAGTGAGGTCTTTCTCCCTCCCCCCCCCCCCCCAAAAAAAAAAAAAAAAAAAAAAAAAAGAAGTAAAAATGTGAAGGAGAAAAATGTTGACAGTAGCTCAGTGGATTAGAGTTTGAATTCTCTTTTGGTTTAGTGAAGGGATTTTTTACTGTCTTGACTGTTGTACCCACCATTCCCAGCTGTAAGATGAAAATCCTATGATATCTTTGTCTTTTTAGATTTTTTCTCCCTGTAGGGAAAGGGAAACATTATCAGTAGGGAAAGAATAATGGCCCAATCCTATTCCAAGTTACTTCTGCTGAAGCCAATGGAGTTACTATACCAGGGTAATGGAGAGCAGAATTTGATTCTATTCATTTTCTAGGGAAGAGTCCTCTAATGGAGAGGACCTAAATGTAAGAGATCAGTCTCGGAAGCCATTTCAGATGGTAGGAAAATGGGAAGTTGTTTGTCTCTTGTGGTTTAAGCAGCTGTTGGTGGTATTATTATGGTGTGCATATATGTGTATATTTATGGAAGCAGCTTGTATAATGGTATCACCAGGTTCCTAACTTTTTGTGATGTGATGATGATGGCATTGCTTGTGGCCTTGATGCGTATGTCTACACTGCAATGTAAGTCCAGGGTTAGTGGGACTCCAGTCAAATGACCCATGTTTGGGAACCCTGGGCTTGAACATCTACATTGTATTTTAACCCTGTGTTAAGACTTTTCTAACCCATGCTCAAACCACTGGCATCCACAGTGCAGTGTGCCAACCCAAGTCAAAGTAACCATATCCCAGAGTCCCTAGAGCCCCCGGCCCCTGAAGTATGGTCACTCTAGCCCCAGGACCAATGGTGCACTGTGGGAAAACGTTACTGCCTGCCCTGCATGTTAACTAGGAAGCAGCTTACTTTTGCAAAAGCTTTGATTGGTTCGGTCTCCACTGCAAACCCAGCAGGCTCTTTGATGGTGTGCTTGCAGTTCAGTGATCAGAAGAGAATGGGTTAAAGCTGACCTGAGCTGCTGCTGTTTGCAAAGGAAGGGGTTGGCTTCCATTTTCAATAGAGTGGACTCCAGATTGTTGGGATAGAGAGAACTAAAGAAGTTGTCCCATGGAATTGTGGGATACTTCTGGCTGACTCTTGGCTACACTGCAAAGCAATAGGCTTGGACCCTGCATCCCAGCTTGAATCCAGCTTGGACCCTCTAGCCCTGCATGGGTCATGGGTCCTTGGGTTAGTGCAATTGCAATGTAGACACAAGGGGAGTTAGGCTTGAGCCCAGCCTCAAGCACAGGCATACATTGCAGTGTAGACATACTCTCTCTGACTCTCCATGATAGCTCCACTGGAGAGGCAGGCAGAAGCTGCACGGTTAGCAAGGGCACCTGTGGCAGAGTGTATGCTCACAGTATTGCCGGCAGCTGAGGTGCTTGACCCTCTACTGGCTGTAAAACTGCATTTTTAATCTTTGTACTGGTTCTGGACCATTGCCAAGTTTGGGGAGGTCAGTTGCAAAGTAATGAGGGAAGGACAATGGAATGCTGGGACAAGTGCCAGTTGCAGGGGCCTAGAAGTAAGAATGGGTGTTGAAGATGTTTCACCACTAACATCCCTATTGCCCAGCATGCTCACACCATAAGAAGGAGTGCTCATTGCAGAGGGTGGAAATGTGCCAGATGGGCAGATGGCCAGGAAGCAAGGTAGAGAGGTCCCCAGGCAGAGGAATTCTGGTCCTGATTGGGCCCCATTTGTCCCTAAGGGCTTGTCTAAATGAATACTTTGACACCCCAGCTGGCTGCTAATTATCTATCCCACACTAGCTTGATGTGCACTAAGTGCCTATGTGAACTCTGTTACTGCATTAAAAGTCCCTTTGTGCCCTTTAGTCTACTCCTGTTTCAAAGCAGGATAGTTCAAAAACGCACTATGCAGCAGGGTCCACATGCACACTAGGTGTGTAGCAAGCTAGTGCAGGGTAGATTCACACCCCAGCTTGCCACAAAGTAAATGTTCATTTGGACAAGCCTTAGGAGGAAGAATACCAGCCATGGAAGGGGACTGCTGTATTATAAATGCCTTGATAGAATAGATGGAGCGAGAGAAGACATGGATTGTACTACCTAAATCCAACTAGGATCACAGCAGCATGGTGAAATGAAACAGCTTATGATTATTTTATATGTATGTACATGTGGGTGTATTACTCTGAGTGTGTCTGTGTAGGGTTTAGTGGGCAAAACTAATCCAATTTTGTGATATCAGTTAATATCAACCAACTTGCAGTATAAATGCCATTGTCCTGTTTAAGGTAAGGGTGAAACAATCTGCTTCAAAATTTAAAGGGGAATAGAGAAAATATTTGTATTAAACTTTCTGTCTGTATAGGGTAAACTAGCCTGGGGAAAATTGTGTTTGTTCTTTTTAATGACAAGAACAATTGCCTCTTTTTCCTCCCATATAAGTGAGGCACAACCCTGCTTGTCTCTCAGAAGTTCCCTGTAATTGGCTCTGATGTTTCCTGACTGCAGCAGATGAATCTGTCAGTGTTGTGAGTTTGAGCACAGAGCTGCGTAATAGCTAATGACACAGAATGTGAGGGCTTATCTGCAACCGCTTTGCCTCAGGACTTTTGCCATTGATGAGCACAGTCAAAGTTATGACAGCAGGTGCTCTCCTGAATGGCTGCAGGCTGACCCCAAGGCCTGACACTGGGATATCCATCTTATTGCCCGCACTTGTGCCAGACCCAGCACAACAAGTTAGCAAGATAAAGCTGAGCTGCCCTGTATCACAGAAAGAAAATGTAAATAAAACAGAGGGTGGTGTTGGTAGCTGTTGATATTTTTCCCCTTCTGTGTTCAACAGCATCTGTGTTTAACCATTTAAATGCTGGCATTTTCCAGGCTGCCAACCAAATTGACACTTAGGAAGAAGTGCATGTATATTTTCAAGTTCCAGGGGGTTCATCTGTTCATGTCCTAATCCCGAGACCTGTTGAGCACCTATTGGGATCAGTCTCCTTTCTGCACCAAACATGAGATGAAGGACAACAGAATCTCTTCTGATATCTTGGCTCAAATCTTTACCTATCGCTACAGCTTGTGCAACAGCACAAAATATGTATCAGAAAATAACACTGTAAAAGAAACTATAGCACATACTAAGGGACAGCATGGTGGTAGAGGCATCAGGATTTGTTTGATCCACTTACTGAAGACTCCCTATAACCTAAGGCTTGAGTCCTACTAGGATTTTCTCATTCCTTCATATTTTCAAGGTAGACAAACTGCATGGAACCAGATCCGTGTACAGATCTTTCAGAGAAGACTTTTACAACTCACATTATGCCTAAGCTTCATGGACATTAGGGATCTCATGCATTTTAAAACCTAGGACTATAGGAATTGCCAACAGATCAGTCTCAGATTCACATACTGTATGGCCAGAAGGGACCATCATGATTTTCTAGTCTGACCTATTGCACATTGCAGGCCACAGACCCTCACCCACCCAGTGGCTGAGTTATTGATTCAGGTTTCAGAGAATCCACCATTTACACTAGTTTAAACTTACAAGTGACCAATGACCCAAGCACCATGCTGCCAATCTCACCCAGAGGGTAATTCCTTCCTGCTCATAAATATGGTGATCAGTTAAACCCTGAGCTATAGGTATGACCCATCAACCAGACCCCTGGGAAAGAATTCTCTGTAGTAACTCAGAGTCCTCCCTATCTAGGGTCCCATCACCAGCTGTTGCAGCTATTTGCTGCTAGCAGTTGCAGATCGGCTGCATGCCATTGTGGGCAGTCCCATCATACTGTCCCCTCCATAAACTTATCAAGCTCAGTCTTGAAGCCATTAGGTTTTTTGCCACCACTGCTCTGAGACTTGGAAGGCTATCCCAGAACTTCACTCCTCTGATGGTTAGAAACCTTCATCTAATTTCAAACCTAAACATGTTGATGGCCAGTTTGTATCCATTTGTTCTTGTGTCCACATTGGTGCCTAACTTAAATAACTCCTCTCTCTCCCTGGTATTTGCTCTCTATAAATACATCAGAGGGATAATCACATCTCCCCTCAGCCTTCTTTTAGTTAAGCTAAAGAAGTCAAGCTCTTTGAGCGTCCTCTCATAAGGTCAGTTTTCCATTCCTCTGATTATCCTAGTAGCCCTTCTCTGCACCTGTTCCAGTTTGAATTCATCTTTCTTAAACATGGGAGACCAGAAATACACATAGTATTCCAGATATCTCACCGGTGCCTTGTATAATGGTACTAATACTTACTTGTCTCTCCTGGAAATACCTTGCAGTCCTTGGATGCATCAGGCAATAGCTTTTTTCATGGTCACATCACATTGGCAGCTCATAGTCATCCTGAGATCAACCAGTACACACAGGTCTTTCTTCTCCTCTGTCACTTCCAACTGATATGTCCCAAACTTATAGCAAAAATTCTTGTTGTTAGTCCCTAAGTGCTTGACCTTGCACTTTACACTATTAAATTTCATCTAATTTCTATTACTTCAGTTTACAAGATCATCCAGATCTTGTATGCTATTCCAGTCCTCCTTCATATTGGTAAAACCTCCCAACTTGGTGTCATCCACAAATTTTATTAGCAGACTTCCACGTTTTATGCCAAGCTCATTAATAAAAATGTTAAATAAGATTGGTCCTAAGACCAATCCCTGAGGAATTCCACTAGTAACCTCCCTCTTGCCTGGCAGTTCACCTTTCAGTATGATCCATTGTAGTCTATCCTTTAATCAGTTCCTTATCAATCTTTCAGTTATATTAATCCCCATCTTCAATTTAATTCTTCAATTCCACATGGGAAATTATCAAATGCTTTACTGAAATCCACGTTGATTAGACTGACTGCATTTCCTTTATTTAAAAAATCAATTTCCTTCTCAAAGAAGGAAATCAGGTTCGTCTGGCACAATCTGCCATTTGTAAAACCATGTTGTATATTATCCCGGTTACCATTCACCTGTATTCCTTAACTACTTTCTCTTTCAAAATGTTCAATTGTATGCAAGATCTTGGAACTAACAGGCCTGTAAATTCCCAGATCACTTTTTCCTTTTTTTAAAAATAGGAACTGTATTGGCAATTCTTCAGTCATCAGGTACGATCACAGAGGTTAAAGATTCATTAAAAATCATTGCTATGGAGCTTGCAATTTCATGTGCTAGTTCCTTTAATACTCAAGGATGAAGGTTATCTGGGCACTTACTGCTTGCCACCAATAAACTGTTTGTGTTAGACTTCCACTTCGGATGTGATCATTTCTATTTCCATTAGCCGCCCTGCCACTCCCCCTAAGATCCTCATTACCCTTATTAAAAACTGAGGCAAAGTATTTGTTTAAGTGTTGGGCCATGCCTAGATTATCTTTAATCTCCACCCCATCCTCAGTGTTTAGCAGTCCCATTACTTTTCTTTGTTTTCTTTTTATTTATATGGCTATAGAACCTTTTACAAGGTCCAACTCTGCTTGGCTTTTGGCAATTCTCACTTTTTTTCCCCCTACATTTTATGACCTCCAAGAGGTAGCTTTCTTTGCTGATCCATCCCATTTTCCATTCCTTCTAGGCTTTCTGCTGTCTTTTAATCACCTGTTTGAGATGCTTGCTCATCCAGCTTGAACTGCAACCCCTCCCTATGAATTATTTTCCTTGCTTGAGGTGCAGGCTTCAGATAATTTCTGCAATTCTGAATTAAAGTAATTCACGCCTCCCCACATTCAAATCCTTGAGTTCTTCAGTTCAGTCCACTTCCCTAACTAATTCCCCATATTTTTTAAAGTTAACCCTTTTGAAATCGAGTACTTTAGTTGAAGATTTATTTTTGTGTATCCTTGAATTTAAAGTGAATTAGTTCATGATTACTTGAACCAAGGTTGTCCCCTGCAACCAGTTCTATGAAGTACTCGCTAGTCACCAATACTAAATCTAAAATGACATCACCTCTTGTAGGTTCGATGACCGATTTGGTGAAGAAATCGGTCAGCTATTACATCCAGGAAAATCTGGGCCCTACTATTAGTAGCAGTTGTCCTCAAATCTATATCTGGGAAGATTAAAGTCTCCCATAATGACACAATTCCCAGTAGTATTTATTTCATTAAAAACACTGAAAAGGTCTCTATCCATATTGACATCGGATCCTGGGGATCTGCAGCATACCCCAAGCACTATCTCAGGGGAACCTAGTGTAGCTTTCTTCTCCAAAGTGATTTTGAGCCACAAAAACCTGTGTTATCCATTTTTAATTTCTTTAGTCATCATTAATATATAGTGCTACTCTATTACCTTTGCCTTTCTTCTCTTCCTTCCTTCTTTCTTTCCTGAACAGCACATACCCTTCAGTACCTGTACCCCAGTCATGACTACTATTCCACCATGTTTCTGTTATCCCTATAATATCTGGTTTCACTTCCTGCACGAGTAATTCTAGTTTCTCCATTTTGTTGCCCGGGCTCTTTGCATTGGTGTACAAATATCTTAGTAGTTTTTGCTTGTCATTGCTCAGATTCCTCACCCGATTGGGTACAGTCATTCTACTGCCGGTATCACTTACCTAACATCATTGGTACTAGTACTATATTTCCTCTTGTCTATTATACCTACTGCTATTCCTTTTTCCATTGCTGTATACTCTTTCTTGATTTTTTCCTCACAGTCAATATTGGAATCAGGCATGGAGATTACACGAGCATCTCCCAACCATTTCCCCAGAGTTCCTAGTTTAAAGTTCTTTTAATCAGTTGTGCCATCCTCCATCCCAGAAGTCTATTTCCCTCCCTTTTCAGGTGGAGTTCATCTCATGAGAAAAGTCCTCTGTCCATGAATGCCTATGAGTGGTCAAATGTCTCAAAGCCCTCTTTATAGTGCCACTGCCTGATCCAGCTGTTGATCATCTGGTCTCACTTTTATTCTCCTCTTCTAGGGACAGGTAGAATCCCACTGAAGATCTCCTGAGCCTCCCTTTCTTTAAGCATCTTCCCCAGCCTGGTGTAGTCTCCCTTGATACTACTAGATTTTCACTAGAACACATCATTTGTTCCCACATGAAGAAAAATCACTGGATTCTCTCCTGATCCCACACCTGGGATGTGGGAGAGTCCGATTCATGCCCCTGCTTCAGGAAATATTTAATTATTTATACTAAGTGGAACAGTTTCAACAGGAGAGATGGAGAAAACCACCCCAAAATACCACTGGTTATGCACTCACCTGCAACATGAGACCTGGATACAATCCCTGCTTCAAATCCAGCAGAGAAGGGGTTTGAATCCAGGTCTCCCACATCCCAGGTGAATATCTTAACCACTGGGCTATTGAATATCCTTGAGACAGCCCCACACATGCCCATCCAACTCTGCAAAATTCCTAATCTGTTCATCCCTGGCTATCTTTTGTGCAAGGTGCAGTCCAGAAGGGTGCTCAAAGCTTGCCTATGGGATTGAGACCTGCTGGGGAGATAGGAAGGCGGTCACCTAGTATGAGCCCCCCCAGGGCTTTGGCATGACTTAACATTCTGAGCAGCTCATTAGCTGCGAAGCAGTGTCGTACTTGGGCAATTTTGTGTGCTCACCAGTAGATACCTAGATGCCTTGAGGACTGTAGGTGCCTATGTGGTTAGGCAGCAGCTGAGCAGTAGTTTTGGGACTCAGTGGTGGATTTAGGTGCCTAAAGATGCAGTTAAGCACCAAAGTACCTACGTGGATATAGCCCCAGGAGCTGCCACTTTTTTTTTTAAAGACTATTGACCTTGTACCCCATACCAGCCAGACTTGTTTTCTAACATAAGTATCTCCTATGTTGCACGGCCTGTCAAAGTAGTTTATCTGTGAGTTCTTACTGCATGTCATGTACACTCCTCGCCTGATATTTCATGCCAACACTTTCTAATAACAATGAACACTTTGTTGGATGTGCTTGAGCTGCTGCTGATTAATAAATAAGGTAGAGAAGTTGTAGAAAAGAATGAGATCTAAGTCAAATGTAACAGATGCAAAGGGTGCATACCACTTTTGCTTCGTGAGTAACTCCTATTAATGTCAGTAGATCAAGGGCTATATGAACTAGCATTTCCTAAACTGCTAGCCAAATGAATACTTCAGAGTTAGTGGGAATAGTTATAGTATACTTAAATAGTCAAACTCTAAAGAGTTGAAGGCATTATTACCTGACTAGCCACCAAATAGGATAAAAATTCTGGATGCAAGAACCATAAACAGAATATCAATTATTAGAAATACACCAGAATCCCCCAAACACTGAAAAAACTGCTTTGATAACAGATAAACAAGGATCTCTTTTTAAAGAGTTCGGAACACATTTCCAGCCCTTTCCCAGAGCTAGGTTTGTATGCTGTAAGAATGTAAGGCCTCAGGAGCACTATCTATTGGGGAAGACACTAGAATATAATTAAAAAAAAGCTGAACTTCATTATGCAATACATAGCAAATGTGTGTTGGTTAGACAGGTGTCTCACTGTAAATGACAAAAGCCACACGCACACAAGTTCAACCTCTACCTTGATTCTGCTGTGGAGGAAGCAAGGGGAAAATGTGAGAGCTGAATATGTACTGGTGGTGGAGAAAACAAGCTGAGAAGTTCTCTGTGCTCCCAAAAGGCTTAAAGAAAGTGTGGTGCATAATGAAAGCAGAACAGAATAAAAAAGTCATGAATACACTTGAGTGTTTTGAAAAGCAAGAACAACAGCTCTGTAAGGAGATGGATTTTTCTCTATGAGCATGAATAATTTGGTGACAGTGTTATCTTTAGTCCAATAAAACAAACAGTCGTTGTTGCTGTTGACCTGTCAATAATACAAACTATGAAGGAGTAAGCAACCATCCTGGGGCCATGTGGGGGGGGAGGGGGAAATCAGACTGAGACCACAGACCTCCATAGCTGTGCAGCTTTTGAAGAGCTGCAAGCCTGCCCCATCTTCCCGTTGGGTCCAGTGGGCTGTCAGCTCTGCAAAGCAGGCAGGAACCAAGCCAGGATTTGTTCATGGATGGTAGCCACAGGAATGCAAAAGAAAGACCTTTTATCTTTTAGAGTTCAGGTTACAATGGGGGTGAAGTTCCCCATAGCTGCTACACTGTCCCTCCCTCACCTCCCCACCAGCAGGACTGGCAACTTAGCGAACACAGATGTTATGCTATTATTGATTAAGTGCCCAGACAGGTACATGTCCAAACCCTCTAAAATACATGCAGGCCGCTGAGGGGGAAGTCACTACTCCTAGCGATAGTACCCTACGACTGAGATTGCCTCCTAAGGATACCTGCCACTTTGACAGGATGATCCTGGTTCCATCTTGCCCACATGCAATGCTTAATTTGCAACAGAGCTGAGCCCCTGCACCTCTAGGCTTGGCAGTTCATAGCCCCAGCATCTCTGGGCTTGCTGCATCAGTTATGAACGTAAAAACATTGCTTGAGCCCGGGCACCTCTTTCATTACTAATTAAGCAGTGCCCACATGGTGTTCAGCTCCCATCCAGCGGGTGGAGACAGTGGAGAAACATCATTATGTAGCCTTACTCCTCCAAGCAATCCTCCTCCGTGCATTTACGTCCTTAATGCTGTGTTCCATGATGTACATCAGAAGGGGAGCATGGGACTTCTGGTGACCTTCATTTAAATAGCAAGCTGTTATCTAGATTGCAGGGAAATAAATTGGGTGACTATGGCAGATGAAAAGAAGGGCAATATATTTAAACTCTGAAGGCTCAGATCTATTATTCTACCCAGATACCAAATCCATGCACAAATAATTAAATTTGTTGGTTTTAATCGTTCTTTGTCAAAGGCACCTCTGCAGCTGTGTAGATGAATGTGAGAAGGTTTCTGCATGTTCATGTGTGTTTTTGGTAGGCATTGCACAGCTAAGGCCTCTTTTTTAATTTTCTTTCTAATTCATTTTTAATCTGGTAACCTCCTGGGGGTAAATCCTTCTTGTGATGTAAAATCATCTCTGTTACAAAGCAGGCTGCTTGTTGATTTTAAATTGGAGCCAGCAGAGGCAAGGGTGCAGCTTTCATACCTAAGGGACTTCAGAGTATGTGCATGGGGAACATCACAAAACCATGGGTAAATCAATTATGAAAATAGTGGAAAAAACATAGGCCCTAAACTCATCCTTCTTTCAGGGACTCTGTTCTGTAGTAATAGTACTGTAGACAAACACAGAACAAAAACAGATGGTCCCACACCCCAGATCGTCCAAAAGAGGAATTATTCTGTGCTTTCATGCAAGCACCACTGCACATCCAATGGAATCTTTGAAAATGTTGTCCTTAAACTGGACTATATCTTCTAGTTTTCAGATTATTATTATTAGTTGTTTGGACCTGATAGTGTTAGATGCTATACAAACACAGGACAAAAAAAAGATGGTCCCCTACCCAAGATCATATAATCTAAATATTTGTATAATCTTTTAGATTTACATTCTAAAGGCAATATGAATAGGAATAAAGTAGATTTGTGCCTCTTTTTGTTTATTCATGGTGAATAGAGAGAGCACGAAATGTTCCCTCTACCCAAACAAACAATTTTTATTTCTGCTTCTGTTTTACCTTGAATTGTCATGTCTTACCTTCCATGTTTCTGTTGTAGGTCCTCTTGTAGGACCCAGAAAAATGGATTGGGAGCTGTCTGAGTCCTTAAAGTGGAGTTGTCGAATCTTTAATAAAAATACCTTTTCTTCAATCTGCTTATGGGATGTTTGAATTAAATAGCTGCTAACAAAACCCAACAATATAAGCACACTTCATCAAAACTCACTTCATTTCTTAATTAGGGTTCACTGGTACCTATCACAGGCACCTTGGTTGTTACCCGGTGTACTTCACTGCCTGCCTGGCCAGTTCATTAGGTCTCACGATCACAAACACATCTGGTTGTTACCCTATTCACCACACGTGTAGGTAACCCCTTTGGAGGTTAGAGAGCATGGCCTCTTAAAAATGTTGTCCTGAGGGCGAGGAAGTGCTGATTGTTCCAGAAAGAGCTGTTGGGGGGCAGAGGAAGCATGGAGACAGGGAGAGCAACAGGGTGTGTTCTGTCTGGAGCTCAAACAAGAGGCTCTATAGCGAGCAGGTCCTCACATAGTGAAGCAGCCAAGAATCTGTCCAAAGCCTACATGGGACAGAACGGCCAACCGGGGACTCCCCAGGACAGGAACCGGGAGGAGTACCGTGCCAGGGAGTGATCACCCAAGAAGGACAAACCGGGACTGGACCCAGTATCACTGCTGCCCAGAGCTGTATGGAGCTGTGAGTACTGGGGCTTGTGACTTTGCATTGGGAAGAAGGAGGAGGCTGTAGCTAACTACATGGGGAGGTTTTCGCTCTGTGTGGGTTTGCAGAGGGAGGCAGAAGAGGGCGCTGGAGGGGTTTGTTGTGGAAAGTTCACTGGCACCAAAGATGACCAGGATCACCCAAAACTCACTGCTGGACTGGAACTTTGCCCACAACTCCTGAACTCTGAGTGCAGATGCATTGCTCGGTGTCTGCTCCTTCGGACTGTGATATCCTTGGGCCTGTGGGGCCTCGTGTTGAATGTAACCCTCCCTTTCCTATATTCCCTGTACTGTTCCTGTGTGTGTGTGTTCACTCCAGGTGGTTTGGAACAGGTGCCTCTGGAGTGGAAGGGGGGTTTCCCTGCTGCATTCCTACGCGCACCTTTTATTGGCCAGAGCTGCCTGCAGAGCAGACTCCATTTTGGCCCTGAGGGCATTAAAGTTGTATGTATTTATTCCTTCTGTGCAAAGTAGAATAGTGTAAGGCAGGCTTACAGCAAGAGTAGGTTTCCCTACAGCATTCATTCCTCAGCTCAGCCCAATCTCACCCTCTGAGTTTTCCTACTGAGCTCCCCCTTCCTTCCTGTTCCATCCACATATATCCTCCCAGTTACACTATTAGCTCGGTGCTCATAATCCCCCAACAGGAAGTGTAATTGGTCATAGCTGACCTTGCAGCCTTCCTCATACTTTTCCCCATGTATACAATAACTTGTTACTGTCACTCCCTCTTCACACCATTGCGGCCTAACCAGGTTGCTTCGTAGGAGGGAACATGCCACTGCTGAGTCCACAACACCCCTTGTCATTCTTTGGCCTATTTTGCCGGGGATGATCCTTACCCCAGGCCCCCTTTTACACCTGTCCACCCACAGAACTCTGCAAACCCAAAGTCCATGTGGGGGCCATTTCTCTTTATGTGCCCATTGCCCATGCACTGGTAGCAAACTGCTGCATGGGCCCTGGGGCACCCTTGTTTGCCCCTTGTATCCCTCTCCCAAGCTTTGCAGCATGAGGTTCTTCAACCTTCTTTCCCTTGCCTGTGGTTGTAGGGGTATGGCGCGCTTTCCATGGAAAGTCAGCCTCCACGTACTCCTCTGTTAATGTTACCACTGCCTCTAATGATTCTTGCTGATGCCTCTGAAGAAGCTCCTTTGTAGTCTCAGGGAGGCTTTGTGTAAATATGTCCTGTCTATCTGGCCATATCGATCAAGTGGCCCAATCTGACAACTTCTCCGCAAAGGCCCTGTGGTGTATCCTGCCGTCCCATCTGGCTGCCCTGAATTTTTGACAGTATTTCTCTGCTGACAGCCTTACCCTGTGTAAAACAGTGACCCGTGGTATATCATCATCTTTGGTCTGGTGCTCACTGAGGGCATATAGGCCTCCTGAGCCTGGCAGGCCAGATAAGGAGCTAGTCAAAGTGCCCATGCATCCTTGTCCCATCCAGCGCTCGTGGCCACCCACTCAAAGATTAATAAAAAGGAAGCAGGGTTCTCCCCTGGGGCCACCTTGTGTAATCACAGTCCCATTGTTCAATTTCCAGTGTCCCCCCGCTGGAACGCACCAGCCTTCCAGGAGCTGTTTGCTGTCCCTGGGCCTCTTCCTTGATAAACTCGTGTAATGGTTGCTGCTGCTCTACCTGCCAGCCCAACAGTGCTTGCCTCTCCCCCTACTAAGTCTTCTGCATCTCCTTTTGTTGTTTCTCTAGCCAGCGCAGTCCACGGTGCCCAGATCTCCTGTCTTCATGCAGGTCGCCCCTCACTGTAGGGTTGCCATTTATCTGGTTTTTGACTGGAATGTCCAGTCGAAAAGGAAACCTGACAGCATCCGGTCAGCAGTTCTGTCTGGTTGCATGAAGTAACTGCCCTCTGCCACAAAGACCCCAACCCCTCTCCGCCTGCCCCCACTCCCCCCAGTTTCTACTAACTTGGTAGGGTGAGAAAAAAGCCAGTTTACCCCTGAGGCTGTGGAGCAGTGAGGAGAGGATGATGAGGCAGGCGGTGCTGGGGGAAGACAGCCCTCATCTCTGGGGCATAGTAACTGCAGCTGGAGGTCGTCACTGAGCACCCAGCCTGTGGAGCAGCTGGAGCAGACGAGCCTGCTAAGTTCTGCCTTTCTCCCACCCAGCTGCTGCTTTAGCAGTGACAACAGTTGGTGCCTCCCGCGAGTCAGGCAGCTGAGGGTCCAAGTCGCTCAGCTGCTGCAGCAGGAGCAATGCTGGGCGGGCATTACTGCGTTGGCAAACAGGTTACAGCAGCTGGTGTGACGCAGGCTTGGCACAGCGTATGCCCCATTCAGCCCACTCCCTGAATGGAGCCGCCACTGCTGCTAGCTCCGCTCCCTGCGCAGCTCCGCCCGCCACCCTCGGGGGCCATACAGCGAGCCCTGCCTCCCCTGCCCTGCCCTCAGCAGCGGGCACCAGCCTGGATTGTTGCCACAGGCCCAGAAGTTTTGGGGCGGGACCTCCAGGAAGGCCAAAGTACAATTGGAGTTGCAGCTAGCAAGGGACGTGAAAGGTAACGAGGAGTTTCTACAGCAACAAGAGGAAGGTCAAGGAAAGCGTGGGTCCCTTACTGAATGGGGGCAGAAATCTAGTAACAGATGATGTGGAAAAAGCTGAGGTACTCAGTGCTTTTTTTTTAACCTCTGTCTTCACAGACAAGAACAGCTCCCAGACTACTGAACTGGGCAGCACAATATGGGGAGGAGGTGAGCAACCCTAAGTGGTGAAAACAGGTTAAGGACTACTTAGAAAAGCTGGACTTGCACAAATGCATGGGGCCAGATGCAAAGCATCTAAGGGTGCTAAGGGAGTTGGCTGATGTGATTGGAGAGTCATTGGCCATTATCTTTGAAAACTTGTGGCGATCAGGGGAAGTCCCAGTCAATTTGGAAAAAGGCAAATATCGTGCCCATCTTTAAAAAAGAGAAAAAGGAGGATCCAGGGAACCACAGACCTGTCAGCTTCAGTCCCTGGAAAAATCATGGAGCAGGTCCTCAAGGAATCCATTTTGAAGCATTTGGAGGAGAGAAAGTTGATCAGAAACAGTCAGAGTGGTTTCACCAAGGGCAAGACCACCCTGATTGCCTTTTATGATGAGATAACTGGCTCTGTGGATGTGGGGAAAGCGGTGGACGTGATATATCTTGACTTTAGGAAAGCTTTTGATAAGGTCTCCCACAGTATTCTTATCAACAATTTAAAGAAATATGGGTTGGATGAATGCACTGTAAGGTGGATAGAGAGCTGGCTAGATCGTCTGGCTCAACGGGTAGTGATCAATGGCTCCATGTCTAGTTGGCAGCTGGTATCAAGTAGAGTGCCCCAGGGGTCAGACCTGGGGCTGGTTTTGTTCAACATCTTCATGAATGATCTGAATGAAGGGATAACACTAAGCTAGGGGGAGTGGTAGATATGCTGGAGGGTAGGGATAGCATACAGTGTGACCTAGAAAAAAAAATGGAGGATTGGGCCAAAAGAAATCTGATGAGGTTCAACAATGAGAAGTGCAGCACATCTTGCACTTCTGCCGGAAGAGTCCCATGTACTGCTACAGACTGGGACCAACTGGCTAATCAGCAGTTCTGCAGAAAAGGACCTGGGGTTACAGTGGACGAGAAGCTGCGTATGATTAAACACTGTGCCCTTTTTTGCCAAGAAGGCTAACGGCATATTGGGCTGTATTAGTAGGAGCATTGCCAGCAGATCACGGGAAGTGATCATTCCCCTCTGTTCGGCATTGGTGAGGCCACATTTGGAGGATTGTGTCCCGTTCCTCCCCCCAGCCGCAGGAAGGATGTAAACAAACTGGAGAGAGTTCAGCGGACGGCAGCAAAAATGATTAGGGGGCTGGAGCACAAGACTTATGAGGAGAGGCTGAGGAAACTGGGCTTATTTAGTCTGCAGAAGAGAAGAATGAGGGGGGATTTGATAGCAGGCTTCAACTACCTGAAGCAGGGTTCCAGGGAGGATAGAGCTAGGCTGTTCGCAGTGGTGGCAGATGACAGAACTAGGAGCAATGGTCTCAAGTTGCAGTGGGGGAGGTCTAGGTTGGACATTAGGAAAAACGTTTTCACTAGGAGGGTGGTGAGCACTGGAATGGGTTACCTAGGGAGGTGGTGGAATCTCCATCCTTAGAGGTTTTTAAGGTGCAGCTTGACAAAGCCCTCACTAGAGTGATTTAGTTGGGGCTGGTCCTGCTTTGAGCAGGGGGTTGGACTAGATGACCTCCTGAGGTCCTTTGCAACCCTAATCTTCTATGATTTTATTTCTCCCTCCCTGGGTCTGTCTAACTCCCTCCCACCATCTCCAAATGGGTATAATTTTGTAACCTGTCCATAGGCTTGGCAGAATTCACTTTCTATTTTTTTGTAATTTCAATGGCTAATATCAATGTTTATTTTTAAGCATTCTTTATTTTTATCATTTTAAATTTTCACAGTTGTGGGAAATTGGGGGCGGTCAAATAAGGAGAAGGATAGACCATCTTTATTTAATTACTTTAGGTGCTGAGATTCAAAAAGTTAGTTTTATAATCATTAAAGCACAAATTGTCAACAACACGTGTAAAAAATATACAAAGTTACAATATAAAACAAATATACAATATCTTTTAACTCAAACTCTAAGTTTTAGTCCACTTTTTTCTTTAGCTCTCTGTACATTTTTATTATCAATAGAAATATTTTTCATCAGTTGAGTATGCACTCTGAAATCAACGTTTTCCAACATTTGCTTACATTACTTTTCTTTTCTAGAAATGCATTAAATATGCCTGCATTACAAAAAATTAAAGAACAATCCAAATCAACTGAAGTGCCTGTCCTCTGTTAACTACAAATGGAAGAATTATTTAAACATCACTGATAACTACAATTTTAGCAGCAGATTCAGAAAAAACATATTTCTATCCAGTTTTAACAGAGTGAGATAACTAACATTTCAGATCTAGAGAATGATTTTGGATGCTGTTTGGATTTACTAGTTTCTGCTGTTTTTATGGATTATAAACTCAATTATGCAACATTAAAGGAAAATTCCAGTAATTAGTTATACTACTTTAGACTGGGATCCTGAAAAGCTTTACCAGTCATGGTACATATAGGTATGCTGGATCGAGGCATTAGAGTTTGCATCTAAGAGATACTGAGCACACACATCTCTATATTATTCACATACACAAAATAATATTACATTAGCTATAATATTTGCTTTATTTCCATTAAGTTTCATAGTTATTTTTACAAATGCTACTAACTGTTTCAGCATCACCATAACTCTGAAATGTCCTGGAACTGTTTTAATTTAATTAACTAGTTGTTTTTTGGTCAAGCCCTCTGTTAAGAACTGTTCACACACACAAGTTGTACTGCTTTCACTATACCAATATAGTTAAAACAGTACAATATCCTTAGGGTGGACACTGTAATACCAGTATACATGTATAGCCTCTTCCCCTAGGGAAGGGAAATAAGCAGTATTGTCAACCCCAAAGGTTAAAAAACCATGAGTCAGACCCCCCCAACAATCATGAGATTGGCCCAAAACCAATTTTTTGGTCTTGGGTTTTTTAAAGTTTAAATTGTGGTTTTTTGGCCTGTCTTTTGATTTCTGTACTCCACCTATCTCACGCGTGTATGGGTGAGAGAGACACTTAGATTGCCAACACTCCCAAATTTATTGAGGTGATTTTGACCCCCCAGTGCAAGAGCTTTTACCTCCACATCTGCCCAGCCATCAGCCCAGCAATCAGTTCTATCCCACAGCCCCCCCCCATCGATTCTGCCACCACATCAGCCCCCCTCCCAACCTCACCCCTGCTCCTCCTGCAGATGTGCCCTGACTGCCCCAGCCCTGGCTCCTCGCTATGGGGACTGACCTCTCCCTGTTCTGGCTTGTTGCCACTGGGACTGATTCCCACCATGCCCCAATTGGGCAGGCAGGCTCCTTGGCAGCTCCTCCAGCCTAGCTCTGCAGGTGTCAGGTGAGTCCCAGGAGAGGAGGGAGTGAGCGATGGGCGTGGGGGGGAGGGGGCAGGTAGAGAGTGAGCCATGGAGGGAAGGGGGAGAGGAGTGAGTGGGGGCAGAGCTTCAGGGGGCAGGGGTGTTCGGTTTTCAGCAATTAGAAAGTTGGCAACCCTCCCCCTCAAGCTTCCTTCTCTCTGCTGAGACGGTAAATGATCCCAGACAAGCACCCACACGTCACAGGGTGCCTTGGTTGCTAACCAATGTATTTCACTGCCTACCCAGTTCATGTGGATTCCTGGTCACAAACACACATCCGCTTGTTATCCTATTCACCATGTGTGTATTTATTTCTTCCTTGCAAGGTATAACAGTGTACTGCCCGATTACAGCAAGAGGAGATTTCCCTACAGCCTTCACTTCTCAGCCCAGTTTCAACTTCTGACCTCCCCTTTGCTTCCTGTTCCTTCCACTGATAGCCTCCCAACTACATCATTACCCAGCGATTACCACCCAGGTGCTCTTAATCACCCCAACGGAAAGTGTTTAATTGCTCATAGCTGAGCCTGCAGCCTTCCTCATGCTGTAGCCACATCAGTGAACCTGGGTGCTATTAATAGTACCCTGTCACAGTCCCACTGATACAGTCCCACAATGGGGTGCATGCAGACTCAAATTCACACACCCCCCCCCATTCCTTCTGGTACTTTTTGGCATGCAGGGGGTGGCAGCAGAGAGGGGAGCAGGCATTCTGCTACGCTCCATCAGAGGATGCAGCTCACTGCCCTGTGTGCGTGGCCAGTTCAGGTGTATCTCATGACAATACTTGAAGAAAATAGCTATCTCACATATACTGAAAATATTTCTTTGTTGGTGATCACTTTAGATAGGTCAGGTTTAATATACAGCATGTGTAAAGAACTAGTGTATCAAGGAGATGTTAGTAAAATAGATGACCATGCTGGGGAGGAATCAAACAAAAATCATGAAATTAAGACAAGTGCTATACATGACTGCCTTTTCCTCTTCATCATGATTCTTTACAGCCATTGTCTGTATATAGTCCACTTATGGAACATCAGTTGTGCTCGTATTTGTTTGTAAATCACACCATTGGGTGTGTATATTGTATATACTAAATACTAATTGTGTGCCCAACAGTTTCCATGACCTGAGGGCAGTCCTGTCTGGTGAACCAAATGGCAGAAAATGCAGCATGTGAATGAAAGCAAAAAAAGGTTGTGAGAAGGAAAATGCAGTTTAATTAAGAGATTTTTGTCAGGAATAAATTCTGTATTTCAGTCCTACTGAATCTCTGTACACTGGCCCAGGTTGCCAGTGGGTGACACTGTGAATCCAAACCAACCACCAACCCAGCTGTACAATTGCCTCATAAGTTCTTTTCATCAATTCTGTTCACAGTGCAGAGCTGTCTCAGTTGAACCTGGTAATTTGCAGTTTGGACTGTCTCTGAAAAAGACAGCTCGTTAAACACTACACTCAAAATAAGTGGGTTTTTTGTTTTGTTTTTGTTTTAAGTTCTTTTGTTAGTCCAGAAAGGATGGTGGAAGCAAAAGAAACAGAGAGGCAGAGAGAATGTGCAACAACAACTGAGAATATCAGTTGAAAGTGTAGCTGGTTTCATCTCCATCCAAACATCGCTTTGTCTGCACTGTTCAGTCAGATGTCATGTCTGTAGATTCATTTTTAAAGCCAACTTACTCTGACTAGGTTTGACTGAAACAGCACAGACAGAGTGATTTATGTTTGGAAGCTGAAGCTGGCAACAAACACATTGCCAAAGCCTAGCTGCCAAGGGGATTCCTGAAGACAGGGGTGTCAAACTCATTTGCTATGGCAGGCCAGATTTGAATTAAATGTACTTCAAGTGGGCCTTACATACCATAAATCGAAATACTAGGCACAACCTTTTTAATGTCATATTATATTTTATTTGCTAGATATCAGCGATATAAAAACTGCAGTAGATTCACTTCTACAACTACTATTTTAGAATTAAAAAAATCGATCAATGATTAAGAATGATAGTACTGTGCGATGCCCCAAGACCACACTGTCCATCTCCCGCCTTTTGGAGTGCTGTGTCTTGTGCACACAGCGCTCCACGCGCTGCCGCCAGAGTACACAGAACTCGTGGCAGCGCGTGACGCCGCGACATCTCACGGTGTTGTACCCCCAGCAGAGTCGTGCGATGCCGCCAGAGAGTACAACGCCACGAGATGTTGCAGCAGCACACGCTGCCGCCAGGGGCCGCACCAAAAAGGTTGGCAGGCCATATCTGGCCCACGGACCGGATGTTTGACACCCCTGCCTTAAGAGATGTCTCTATGTATAAGTCTTTAAACATGATGAAAGGATTCTGCGCTGCTGATTCTCAACGAATGATCAATATTCCATGAGGAAAACCTACAGTAATTGATCTTGGACATTCTTATAATTGCAAAAACATGTCTTTAGCAATTGATACGACTGATTCTGGGCACGACAGGTATTTCCTCAGTCAATGTCAACTTGATCAAAAATCTATATGTTTGGTGACAAACAGGGTATGGATATATCTATTCATCTTGGGCTATTGATCTACCACTCCATCATTTAACCAGTCTGCCCATCCGGTCATTGGTTAAGAAGTCTTATCTGGGTTACTGAAGTCCTTTGCAAAGTGATTCAGTCTTCTGGATTTTAAACTGCTTAAAGTTTCTTAAAGAAAAAATGACAAAGGGAAAATATAGATGTATCCAACAACTTTGTTCCTCTCTCATCCCAAAAGATAAATAAACAAGTTGCATATTGTTATAGTGTATCCTACTGCTAGGGATCTGTGAGTTCTCATGCTCCCTAACATACTAAGAAATCATGAATGAAATACATAGGCTATTAAAACAGATGGACCCTGCAATGAAGTCTGTACTCCATGTGCTGAACCACAAACTATATCCCCATTTTTCTGCTCTGTTTTCTAGCAAAACTTGCAGTAATAACTTCCTGATCTTGATCTCTGATCTCTTGATCCTGATCTCTGCTTGTAATGCCCTGACTGGAGAAGAAAGATGTTTTGAGCCTCAAGCCTAATTGGAACACCAGAGAGACCGAGGCTTAGCTCATTGGGCATTAACGAAGATCAGTCTCCAAAGTTCTGGAATTCACAGACTGGCTAACACAACCTATCACAAGCTGGGGTCTCCACAATTTCTGCCTCAGCATATCCAGTTAAGGAATGGACTCTGCTGAACATAGAGAAGAATATAATCGTAGAAAGTCTCAAAGTAAGGCAATTATTTTTCCCCACACCAGGATGAATACAATGAGGAGGAAAATACAGACTTCCAGTGGAGGCAGTGAAGAACAATGGTGCTATTAGAGGAGGTTCACTATGAACTGCTATCCTTGTGGATTACAGAATGATGTTTTGGGGAAAGTTTTAGGCAACTTCCTCATCTTCTACTTCAGAGAGGTGTCAGAAGGGCAGCTAAATTTCTTCCCGAAAAGATTGATTAAAAACCTAAGACTCTTAGTTAATGTTCTGCAAATGTAAAATATGAAGGACAAGTAGATGTCCAAGAGTCCTGGCCTTGAAGAAATGTATGTCAGAGGATATTACTAACATTAAGATTACTACCAGTCTCATGCAGGGAACACTTTGCAGAGGTTAACATCCTGGGATTTGGAGCTGCCAGAGATTACATTTCTACATGGGGAGTTCACATTGTTTGAGACAAGGACAAGTTAAAGTCATAATAAAAGCCTTACCATGTCAGAAGTGAATTTGGATAGCGTGGGGGTGAACTGGGATGTAGAGTTGGAAATCGCTATTGTTATGCCTAAGTGCAGAGTAAAAGCCACAATATGGAAAAAATCATCTTTTGGATTTACATTTATTGTCTGTATAGTTCAAATGATCCTTTACATGCATGTGCCCCCCCCCCCCCTTTAGCTTTTTTTAATACTGGCATTGCTAATACTGAGAACTGTTGGCAATGGGGAAGTACCCCCAACATCACTATTACCGTGGTGTAGAATCCCCTAAAAAGAGTCTTTTTGAATAATGTGTGCACAAGGGGAAGCTTTATTTTAGACATGGAGTTAAAACCATAACTATTCCTCCTGGCTCCTTTTAGTTTTAACAGACAGCTGAGTAAACACCAGAACCTGTTTCTGCAGGCTGATTCTGGTAGCCAGATGATTGTTTCTCCTAAGGTGAAGGTCAAACCAGGGAGCAAACTGTGAACTGGTAATATAGTCTGTCAGAACTGGCTTCTCTTGAACCTCTGGCATTTGAAAGAGAAGTGAGCTTTGGGACTATGTTAATGGATTGATAGTACAGTTGCAAGTAATATGAAATATACTGTACAGTATTGTCAAACTGCACCTGTTGTTACATAGCAATGGCTAGATATCCCTAGTCTATCTGCTCATTTAATCTTCTCGGCTTGATTTCTACTTTTCCCGACCTTGGCTTCTGTGGTGACTTTTGCCATTCTTTCGTTGTTGTTTTTTTTTAATGTTTCTTTTTTTTCCCCCAAAAAACAATAGTATATGTTACATGCAGGATTATAAACACAAGGTCTTGTATTATACATTATCCTCTACTTACCTTCCTCTTCTCAGTTTGTGTTACTAAATCGAAAGCATACACGTTAAATCACAAAAAAAGAGGAGGAAAAGAGAAAACATGGCATCGTTGGTCCATTGGGGGCCAATTTGGTAATGATAGGCTATACTGTGTGGTACTGTAATTTAAACCATTCTGATCAGATTGTGTGTAATCCTTTTACCTGATATGTAACTTTAATTATTTAAAGCCATAGTAATCTATTTCACCATATCTGCCCCACTTTGGTTTGCTTTAGAGCAAATTATTTGTTGCTCATGACTTACCAGCATGGTCTAGTACACTTTTTACTTCTGACAAATCTTTATTACATCCTTTATTGTAATTTTCCATTCATTTTACAAGTTCTTCCATTGGCGTGAGGAGATTTATGACCAAACTCCCTCTAGCATTAATAGTCGTCAGCTGTGTAAACTTCCCTCCCCACTGCATCCATAAGAGAACAGACTCCTTCGTGTTTAAACTAGTTTAGTGTCGTGTCAACTCCACTGATGCTCAGCTCACTTCCCAATAATACTATTTATAAAATGGACAGAGGACCCTAATATAATTGTAAATAACTTTGCCCTGAATTAGCAAGCTGAAGTTACTGAAGCACTTCATGTTTTAAGAGCGTTTGATCTTTCAAGCTAAAGCCCTTTTTTCTGCTTTTTGGAAACGGGTGAAGCAGGGGCATGTCCCCCCACCCTCAATAATTGATGGGGGCAGAGATCTCCTCTGGCTCCAGGGCCTGGGTGGGAGCTGACAGCTCCTCTGGCCATGGGGAGAGAGTCAGCTTCTCTGGTCCCAGGGGAAGAGCCAGCTCCTCCAGCCATGGGGAGGAAAATGAGCTCCTTTGGATCTAGGGCCCTGGGGAGAGAGCCAGCCCCAGGGTAGGTGGGGGGCGGGAGTGAGCTCCTTCAGCCCCAGGGCTGCAGGGTGGCACAGAAAGTGCCCCTCCAAAAGCAGTCACATTTTTATTCCTGTGCACACCCCTGAATTGAAGCATATACAATGGGATTTCAACACCTCAAAGTTAACTTCATGCTTATGTGCTTCCCTGAATAGGCATGGATTTAAGCAGTTTTTCAGGACCATCCTTAGGAACAGGCAAGGAGGAAGGTTCTCCTGGATGCTAACCTCCAGGAGTACCATATCACTCTCTTACCAAGCCTTTTTTTCTTTCTTTCTTTTTTCCTTTTTTTAGCTTGGCCACTCTGGCCAGCTGTTTGTTTTGTTTTTGTTATTGAATGATTGGTTGCTGCCTCACTCCTCACTCTCCCCCTCCTCCTGCACTTGGCCAGCTTCACCAAAAATGTTTTCAACTCTGGGCAGCAAATAATGGTGCAACATCTAGAGCTGGCCTTGCAGGTGCTTAAGTGCTTTGCAGAAACAGTACTTTAATATTGACACAGGTCAGCATTAATTCCCCCACTAATAATGCAGCACAGTACGTGACT
Organism: Emydura macquarii macquarii; assembly: GCF_026122565.2. Lineage (NCBI taxonomy): Eukaryota > Metazoa > Chordata > Testudines > Chelidae > Emydura > Emydura macquarii. The sequence continues at coordinate 13,255,355 of NW_027131283.1, forward strand.
CAGTGAAATCTACAGCTCTCCAGAATTTGATTTCATTATTTTTGAACTCTTTTTGTAAAATTAAGAAAAAAAATCACAGCAAAGCTTTAACATGCCTTTTCATGTCAAATCAGTTTGGCACTGTAACTTTTGGAGATAAATTTTCAAAATCCCGGGAAAAGGTTTACCTGCATGACTTGCTCTGATGTTAATGGGAATCATGCAACTAATTCCCAAAGTGCTGCTTTGAAAATGCATCATTTTACAGTTTAAAAAAAGGAGACTCAAAAGAATAAGTTATGCTGTTTTGCACCCTCAAATCAACATAGCGGCCTAAAGTTATCTCATGTTTCAAATATAGCATGGGACACAGCATCATAAATTGGAGCATTTTTGTAGTCAAAATCACTAAAAGCATAAAGGTTAATGGAAATGTCTGATGTGGTAGAAGGGACCAACTCATTCAGATCCAGATTCTTAAATTACTTATTGGATGTCATCTGGGCAAAATAATCACAGTCTGGACTCCTGCTGTTTCTGTGCTTCTTTCTGCAAGTAAACAAAGTCTGTTCCTAACCTACCAAAAGTTACATTCTCAATGTCACTGCCAGTACAGCAAATAATTAGGATGCTGCCTAGCGATACCCCCATTGTAAAGAGTGTGTATGTATTTCGAGTGTATTTCTTAATGAACAAACATTCTATGAATGAGTGGTGCGGTTGAGGAAAATGCTCGGGATGAAATCCTTGCCCCATGGAAGTCAGTGGCATAACTCTTTCAGACTCCAATGAAACCCGATTTCATGTCCAAGCTTTTGGATGATTTTCTGAAGTATTTGCCTCCAGGGCTGTCCCTAAGGGAGGTGCGGGGCCCGGGGCAAATCACCACCACCCCCCAGCTGGCCTGGCTGCGCGCCAGGCTGCGTGGGAGGCGGGCGGCTGCTGCCAAGGTCCAAGCTTTGCTCTGAGACCGGCCGGGAGGAGGGATCAGCCGGAAGCGCGGGGCCCCCCCAAAGCGTGGGGCACGGGGCAGTTGCCTTGATTCACCCTCCCCTAGTGACGGCTGTGTTTGCCTCTTTCTTCTGCAACAGTAGATTAGAATTCTCATGAGATTTCAGGTAGTCCTCCTCCAAGTTGTTCCAGAAATACCAAGAGTCCAACTTTTCCTAGGAGATGGCAGCACATCGGTTACCAGTTTCATCTAGAACCTAGAAATGCAGGGGCACATGTGACAATGAAGAATAATGAGTGTGTGGTTGGGAAAGCTGATGAAACTTGTTTCAAACTTTTCAAAAGTTTTGGTGTCCATTTGCAATAATGTTCAGTTTATTTTTTATTTTTCCTATTTTTCCCATTGTTAATTGGTTACCGCTGACAATAAAAGGGTTGACGGAACTTTTTCTGTTCAGGTCAAGCTTTATGACAGTGCTTCAGGTCAGCTCTAATATCCATATTTAGCCTGTAAGCTCGTTTGGGCGGTGGCCGTCACTTACTATGGGTTTGTACAACTCTTCACAAAAGGGGGTCCAAATCATGAGAGGGGCCTACAGGCGCTAACACAGTGCATATAAATAATAGATTTGTCTGTCCCCAGTGAGTGTATATTTGGTTTCTTTTGAACTGAGAACAGTAATAATCCTTGGCCTAGCATTAGAACTGTCTGACCTTTCTGAAGTTACGGATTTGATCTGCAAGCCGTGTTGTGCTGACAGTCTTCACATAGTAGGAATTACGTATTGTGAGATTGACAGGATCCCATTGCAAGGGCATTGCAGAACAAATCTGCCTGCTCAAAAATTGATTCTGGAAGCAGTCATGCAAAATCTGTTTGTCTCAGTGCAACCTTTCTCTAAACTAGTCCGAAGTGTTTGAATCAGCACCTGAGATCACAATAGCTTTCCTTTAAACTTTATAATCAGCTTGATGACTATTCTGCTTCGTTACTCTGATACTTTTACATGCTGTTGCTATCCTTCTTTAAGTGGGAACTTCTTGCATCATGTTTCACACAGTGTTTATTATTCTGTGGCCAGAACTTGCATACATGCACTGAACAACAAAATATTCTTAGGAAATATTACCAACACAATTGTTTAAGCGCCAATTGTTTTTATCTGCAAGTTTTTAAAACTCAAGTGAACTGAAACAACCAGTTTGCTTTGTTGTGTTGACTTATTTGATATTTGCAAGATACATAAGGTGTTAGTTTTTACCTACCTAAAATACCTTTGTAAATATTTCAGTTTTAATTATATTTAAATCATAAATCCAGATTATGTTCTATTGCATCTATGCAGTAATCTGATTTCAAAAGATAGTATAATCTCTCATGAGATATAGTTTGTTGTGGGTGTGTTCTGACTTTTTATATGTAATTTTTTGTTTTTTTGTCTTCTGATAGGAGAAGAAAACTTGCTGGCAATTTTGAAACGGAGATGGTGGAAGTACATGATCCTGGGGATAATAGATATAGAAGCCAATTACCTGGTAGTCAAAGCTTACCAATACACAACTCTTACTAGTGTACAGGTAAGTACTCAGATGATTTTCTCTCCCAGGGTCTGATTCTGCACCAAGTCAATGGTAAAGCTCCCATTCACTTCAACAGGGGAGGATCAGGAATTCAGTTCCTTTTCTGTCTTCCTCTTTATGATGTCTCACACTCATAAAATGTTGTCTTTTGTTTTCATCTGTTGCTAATTTTAATGCTGACCATTCTGCAAGCTGTGGAAAAAGAAAATGTCATGTAAATTACTCATTCTCACATGTTTGGGCCTAAACTATTTGGCTTGTCCTTTAATAATAGATTTTAAAGGGTAAATGCCCTTTTTTGTAGACTGTTGCAATTGGAAAATTGCAACCACATTTTTTGCATTCCATATTTAATTCTGGGTGCAAATCATATCATTTAAATGAGTAGATTAATTGCTGCCCTCAATTAAACAATCATGTGCATTTCTCATCAGGCTCTCTCAAAAATCACTGAAAAAACCAAAATCACAAAAAACCCCACCCCAACAACAGGTAGTCTTCTTTAAAGATCTAGCCTGTAAATTTTAAACCCAAACACTAAAGATTTAGGTTTTTTCCACCGTAGTGGAGAACAAGTAATAGAAATACATAATGGAAAATATATATCTCTAGACATGGCTATGCACATTGATGTCAATCGTTCAAAAATAAACATGGTTCCACTGTATATAATCTCTAAATAGCCCAGCACCCTTAGATATTCTGTATCTTATTTACACGTTGCTTGCCTGAAACTTGCTATAAGGCCAATAAATTATATAAGCAGCTGTTAATGTCCTGAAAAAACAGCGATAATTAAGAACGTCTCTTCCATGGCTGAGTGAGCAAAACTGAGGGGAAAAAACTGAATTATTCCTGAATAAGAAGCAAGAATGGGGGAGAACTTTGCAGTTTTAAGGTTTACACTTAACATTTGAAATCAATATGAGCAAGTACATCTGCTATCAGAATTTAGCCTTCAGATTTCTTTGAAGCACCAACAACACAATTAAAGTTACCTGTAGCACCTTTTCAAGAAAAATTACTCAGAACTTAATACACACACACACACACACAAACACACACACACACAAATAACTCTGTTATTTTATACCTAATGGAATGGAAAAATCTTATCACAATAAAACCAAAATCAAGACTACTACTTTTGTATAGCTGTCCCCGGGCCAACTTCTGCACTAATTATACTGGCATACAACCCCCTGTGCCTGGTTTCTGTAGGTCTCTGAATGTCTATATACCTACCTTTCTCATCCATCCACATAAATGTGATTCAGCAGCCTAGTTTGTGAATTATTTACCCAATTCTAAAAACTGGTAAGTAATTAAAAGAGTCTCTGTCAAATAATTAATTCAAATGTATCATGAACAGGGCTGTCAATTAATCACAGTCAGATCAAGCAATTAACACAAAACAAATTAACTAGATTAAAAAAATAGTCATGATTAATCACAGTTTTAATCACACTGTTAAACAATAATAGAATACCTATTTTAATTTGTTATAAATATTTTTGGATATTTTGCTATATCTTCAAATATATTGATTTCAATTACAACATAAAATACAAAGTGTACAGTGCTCACTTTGTTTTTTATTAAAATAATTGAACTGTAAAAAAGATAAAAGAAATAGTATTTTTCAATTCACCTCAAAGGAGTAGTATAGTACAATCTCTTTATTGTGAAAGTGAAACTTACAAATGTATAACTTTTTTTCACATAACTGCACTCAAAAACAAAACAATGTAAAATTTTAGAGCCTACAAGTCCACTCAGTCCTACTTCTTATTCAGCCAATCGCTAAGACAAACAAGTTTGTTACATCTATGGGAGAAAATGCTGCCCACTTCTTATTTACAGTGTCACCTGAAAGTAAGAACAGGATTTCTATGGCACTGTAGTGGCCAGCATTGCAAGGTATTTACGTGTCAGATATGCTAAACATTCGTATGCACCTTCATGTTTTGACTCGTAGTCTTTTGATTTGTAATAAAAAAAATAATATAAAGTGAGCACTGTACACTTTGTATTCTGTGTTGTAATTGAAATCAATATATTTGAAAATGTTGAAAAACATCCAAAATATTTATAATCAATTTAAATTTATATTCTATTATTTTTTAACAGTGTGATTAAAGTTACAATTAATCATGACGATTTTTTTTTAATCTCGCGATTAATTGTGATTATTTTTTTAATTGTTTGACAGCCCTAATCATAAATGTTGTCAAATTAATTACTTGATGAAATAATTTGACCTGCTCATAACAGACTTAGGGATACAATCACTTCTTCTAAAAGCTTTTTTTTTTTTTTTGCTGCCGCATTGCATTGTGATCTCCTGTCTGATTTGCTGCCCACTGAGACCCCATGTCTCTTCCAACATGACTCATTTCCAGGTTCCTACCTCTCACTGAATATTTCTGAGCTTGCATTTTCCTAAACTGAATCTTCTTTTGTCGTTTACTGCCCATGTTTCTAATCTGTCTATGCCACTTTGCATCATTTATCCTAACTGGTGTTCACAGCTCCTCTCAACGTGGTCTCATCTATGCATTTAATTAACCTACTGTTGTTTCATTAACCCTGAGTTTCTGCCATGATGAATCTTACCCCAATGGGAGAACACAGAAAGAGATTAGAGTCAGGATCCTCACTCTGTCCATGGTGAGGCTGGTGGTGAGGCTGGAAGTAGAAGAAATGCCATAGAAGAGACAGCTGACCCTTTAGTGCTCTTCCACACAGAGGTGATAAAGGGGTCTATTCTCTTTTCTGCATGGCTTGGAGGAGAGAAAAGCTGGAAGCTCAAATGCAATCAAGCCTTCTGCCAAGGAATTGGGAGTATAGTGCCTCCCATTCCCATAGCTGTCCTGGATTGTTTTAGGGCTTGTCCACACATGGCATTCAGAAATAGTGATTGTGCTTTAAATTCACACCCTAATATCATCCAAATTAACTTTCAAGTGTAGACAAGCCCTAAAACCAGGCAGAGTGAGATGAGCATAAATCAATGCGCTGAGATGAGAAGTGAATCAAATAACACATTTCATGAATTGTGGCCCAAGTTTCACTATACCCAGGAAATATCATAATAATAGTGCATCATTAAGCTTGAACAAAAGTTCCCTGGTTGCTAACCAGGGAAGGAAGGAGGAAAGTTGGTAAAAATATTGATGAAATCAAGCTGTTCCAGGGAACTCATTTATTAGAAAGGGAGCAGGACTATTCTCTTCAGAGTATCTTCCTAAAGACCTGATCCTACAAGGATTATTACAATGAACAGAATATATCATATGAGATGCGGAATGCCATCAACACATAGCAGGAGGCGTTCAGTCCTTTTCATAAATGGTCCTAAGAAATCTTGGGCCAGACTTTCAGCTGGTGCAAATCAGCATAGCTCCATGAGAAGTCAGTGGAATTACGATGACTTGCAGCAGCTGAGAATCTAGCCCTTTGACTTGGTTTAATAAGGATCTTATTCCGGACCAATTTTGCACTAAGTCTTCTCTGACATGTAGAGAATAAGCACATTGTTGTACTTTTTAACAGATTGACAATGACAATTCAACGAATGAGAAATCTTTCAATATTTTTATAGCAGTGGTACATAAGACCATTGCAGTAGAAAATCAGCTTTCCAGCATATATACCCTTTATCTCATGGAGTCTCTGCTCCATCACACAAAAATAACATGAAAATGTACAGAGCTTGTGGTACTTTTAGAAAAGAACCATTAGGCAGCTCTCAGCAAAAATCCAAAGCTTAATTATAACAATAAACTTTTAATAAAACTGATTGGCCATTTTAGTTTCCATTTACAACTTTAAATACTCAGTGGTGGTGTTTGCCAAACAGCATTATACCTTTTAGGAGTGTCAGATTTTCCAGTTTAAACAGGAACTCTATCTTGTTTCTGTGTACATTATCCTACAGTGTCTGTGAGAAAGACACAAAATGCCACCCTTCTTTCCCCACTGCCCCACACCCACACATCACCTAAAACGTATCCTAACAGATTTTGGTCCTTTGAGTTAGGATTGAAGGAAGTTTCTAGTGAGTTTTTCATACACCTTTCATAACATCTGTTCAGAATTGCCAGTTATTCAAGTTAATGGGGTTACACTGACATAAATGAGAGAAGAATGTGGGCCATATTATTAATTTCTGGATGTGCTTCTGATTAAATATTTCAAGGTTCTTCCACAGTCACTGTTTGACTATATGTTTTTCAGTTTAGTTGGCTCCCCAATGCACCATCATGAGATGAAAACAAAGCAGTATGCAGTCTACTACCACAATATTCTCCCTCTTGTTTTTTTTTAATAAAGTAAAAGTCAGAAGACACACACTGTCGAGTAGGTTGTGTATAACAGCTTTACATTTTACAAATCAGGGCATAAGCCAGTCACTAACTGGCTGGAGTTAGGAAGAAATTTGAACCATGGGCAGATTATTACATAATTTTCCATTTCCATCTTCCTTTGAAGCATCTGGTATTGGCCAACATTAGAGCAAAAGATACTGGGCTAGAAGGATCATTGGACGCATCCAATATGGCAGTTGTTGTGTACCCCAAAACTCAGCATTTCCATTGTCCATCATGGCATCTTGACACTGTGGCATAATGGTCATAACATCAATCTTGCCCTCTTATAGTTTCAGTGTCCTTTGTGTGTCTACCTCAGTGGTTCCCACCTTTTCGAGTGTGCGGACCTCTTTACAACTTCCAAATATTTCGTGGACCACCACATGCTACTAGTTGTAAAATAAATTACAGTAGTAGGTTTTTAGAAACTATATGAAATTAATTTTTATTTGAAATTGTACATTTCCTTGGTGAGGATGTTTTGTTTTGTTTTTCCACGGAACCCCTGTGGTAGTCTCACGGACCACGGGTTGGAAACCGCCGGTCTACATCATGCCACTGAGGCATAGCATGAGAGCAGCAGATGCTACCCTATAGAAAAGTTGTTCCTTCCCAGTTGAAATGTCTCATAACATGTTCTTTCATTTAAAAATTCCTGCAGCAAACCAAGAGAAAGGGCAGCATTGTTTGGTGTAAAGTAAATCACCCAATAGGTAAATTTGAACACACCACAAATTGGCCATTCCAGACGCACCACTGTACTGTAAGTAGAACACATTTAATGTTCTCAGACAGCTGAGTCATGATCCCCAAATGGCTATGAACTTGTAAAATATTTTCTAGTCTGCCTTCGATAAATTAATCTAAACTGCATTGGGCGGTGCAGTCCTCTCGCATTTCAGCTGTAACAGGTGTATAGAGCACATCTAATAGTCCTGTGTACATTCGAACCAGCTCCCTTAGGGCTGACTTTAAGCTTATATAGTCAGCTTTTAGGATTGTATGGGGTATTGCTTTCCCTGTTTATCCTTGCTGTTTTTACATGTCCCTGGTCTATGGAAGCTTTAATAACTATTCAAGAGATGTTTTAAGTACAGTTAGAGATACCACTTTCCATTTCAGATAAAATTCTTTCCCCCAAAGTAATAAGAAGTTCTGAATTTCTTTGTTATTTAGGTCTAGATTCAGTATTCACATAAAATATATTTTTTTTGAACTTCAATTTCCTGGTACTATATTTACAAGGTATTACATCATGTTCATCTTACCAGTGTTATAAAGTTTTCTGTTAAACATATTGTGTGCGATTCAAACATACCTAACTCTGCCTTCCAGCTGGGTTCTTTGCCATTGTATTGAACAGCATTATGAGAGAGATTCTGCTTCCCCTTCCCCTTTACTCACATTAAGTAGTGCTCTTTTTCTGCAAGCAGCCCCATTCATTTCAATGAGATTGGTTGCAGAGCAGAGTGCAGTTCACCTTGAGTAAGGGATCTGGCTCTGTTTCATTAGATGAAATACCCTTTCCAATCTGGTTCGCCCCTGTAATAATACCCCATCTTTGTGTGAGATGGTGGAGCATTCAACCTCTTTTAATGTTTAAATGCTCTATGATGCTGGCAGGAAATAAAATGTGAATACACGGGTGCTAAACACTTGAAAGTCTGGCTTGAGCTCTTGAAAATCTGGTCCCAACTGTCTAAAGACTGAGAATTTCACATTCGTTTCCAAAATCCAGGTCTTCAGCATGGTAGCCAAACACTATCTCACCACTTGGACCAGCCCTAATTAATCCCTGAGTCCTATCTACGTGCAGTGCATGGTGTTCTGCTGTATTATCTGGTATTAATTGGTTTCCTTATTCTACATCAAGCAACTCATTAGGCTGCTTCTTCAAAGCTCTGTGCCACCATACTACAGTATATGTGTATGGGAGCCACCAAAAAAAGACCACTGCAAAAGGCAAAGCCGTTTTTCTAAATGGTGATTTATCTGGTAATTTATTCCTTGGGCACTTAAGCCTTTGATTGGCATGATAAAAACGAAGTAGTAAAACCTGGAATTTATAGACCTCTGGAGTATGCTCTTCTTTGAGTTATTTTCCCTATGGCTGCTTCCACATCAAGATGCACTGTTGGTCACAGGGATCAGTTGTTCAGAGATTTTGTCAGCAGTGTCCGTGGGTCTGCAGTTGTGCCCTACACATTCTTGTGCTTCAGAGCGAGGACAGACACACACACACACACAAGGGAAGGGCAGACCCATTATGGATCCTGTTCCTTTTCAACTACCTGCAGCTTGAGATGGAATGTCACAATGTCCATTTTAGCTATCCATACAGCTTGCTGTTTTCTTCTCTTAATTGTTCTTTCTTTTTTCCTTAGGTTTTCTTTATTTTTGGTTATTTAGCAAAAATGTGTGCTTTTGGGGGAGAGGGGGGTTCGCCCTTCTCCCTTTTTTTGCCTAGTTGGGGCCGGCATTCTTACTCATCCTTCTCTATCCACAGCCTTTCCTAAAGTGTTATGCCCAAAACCCTGGGCTTCAAACCCTGTCAGATTTGCCCCAGGTCTTTGCCAAATGTAAGGTCTGCTCTGGATTTAAAAGCAGATGCAGAAAATTGAGGGAGGACAGATTAAAACTTCCTCTTATAGAGCGATTTCTGAGACCCACAAGTTCCCAGTCTCCCCACCCCCATATTTTGGCTTCACCGCCCAGATTACCTCTGTCACCATTTTTGCTTTGGTAAGCAAAGGCCCTGAAGACCCTTCAAAATTGTCCAGAGCATCAAAAAAGAAGAGACCCCATTCTCCAGAGGAAGAAACCAAGAGAAGGGCTAAGTCACTTCTCAAACTGGAACCAAGGAGACCTTGCCACCTGGCATGTGTGCCACTGAGGCTTCTATCTCTTCTAGTATTGAGACTTTGTCCCTAGCTAAAAAGACCATGCTACATACCGAGAAGCCTTCCAGTAAGCAACCTCAAGCAGTATTAGTGTCAGTTTTGGACGCTGTGCCTCTGAAGCACAAGAAATCCCCCAAGGCCAAGTTTTACTTCATCTGTACCATCTTATTTAGGCCATGGCACAGAGCACACGGACCGCCCCTTAGTACCTTCTCCAGTACCTTCCCATATGTGGACTCCCGAGGAACATTTTCCAGACAGCCCAGGGCAATCCAGGCTCCTCTCTTATGATGACCTGTGGATCCTGGAAGAACATGAATTGTCTCTATTGAGGGGCACCAAGAGAGATTTCTCTTCAACATTGACTCACCTTCCGGAGTCAATTTACCCTCCCATATGGCTCAGCCTCTGGTACAGTCACTGCCCCCACGCAGGGCTCCGAAACTCGAAGGTACCAAGAAGGATTTCCCGCCAGTATCAACTTGTCCCCCAGTGCCAACTTATCTGCCTGCAGAAGCACAACCACCAGTAGTAGTGTGATTACCGGCCCTTCACCAGCCCCTGCTACTGACACAGCCCCCAGTATTGCCACACTGTCTCTGATGCGCACAAGAGATCGCACATCCTCTGACTCAGAGGTGTCTACACAAGATTCCTCCACCTTCCCATTCCAGCTTCCCTCCCTTGACGTTCATTTCAATGAAGACATTCGCAGCAGGAAATCCACCTGGCAAGAACAACCCACAAAAATTCCTTCCTCCTTTCACTACACCCCAGCACAGTGGAGTTACTGGAACCTGTGGGTCCCCTATGGTGAACAGTTTTACAGGGTGCCCTCATGTAAGAGGGTGTGTTAAGCACAATCACCACTGGCACCAGATCCTGTTCCACATAGGGAATCCCCAGAAGAGACAGGTGTAGAAGAGACACCACCTTTCACAAATCATCCTCTTCACCAGACGAGGCTGTTACGTGCCACCCCTCCAACCCTCACTACCATCACCGTTCCTCACAGACAATTTTAAGGCCTTCTAGAACCTTACGAAAAGGATCATGGACCTTGCAGATCCCGTTTGGAAGAGATATAGGAACCTCGATATTCTTTGCTGGACATTCTTCATGCCTCTGCCCCGGGTGAGATCGCCTTGCCCTTCAGTGATGCTCTGCTGTCACAAGCCCCTACAGCGTAGCAAACTCCAGTTACCATATCACCCACTTGAAAGCAGCTGATAAAAAATACTATATTCCTCCCTCCCAAGGGCTCAGAGTATTTTTTTTTCCTCCCACCTTATTCCTAACTCTTTGGTTATTGAGGCCATTGACAAAAGGAACAGACAATACCAGTCTAGATCAACCCCTTCTGACAGGATGCTGAAACGGCTAGACCTCCTTGGCTGCAGGAGCTATTCCTTAGCTTCTTTGCAGTTCAGAATGGACAATTACCAAGCCCTGATAGCAAAATATGATTTAGAAACTATTCTGTGTTTTCATACTTTGTTGAACATCTGCCACAGGAGCAGACAGAACAGTTGCAAACTCTTACCACAAAAGGCAAGATGATAGCCCAGGCATCCCTTCAGGCTTCGCTCTGACACAGCTGTTCACTCTATGGCTACAGCCAAAATCGGGCATCGAGCTTCTTGACTGCAGTCCTCAGACATCCTCCAAGAAGTACAAAGCGCTGTGGAAGATCTTCCCTTCAAGGGATCCAAACTATTTAGTGATGCCACGGATGGGTCTCTCCATTCACTTAAAGACTACCAGGCAACATTATGATCCCTTGGTATCTATACACCTGTGGCAAAAAGAAAATTCAGTAGGTTGCAGACAGCTCAGTAGTCTCCACCAATCCCTGTGAGCAACTGAACCTCCCAGAAAGAAACCTTGATTTCTCAAGAAGGGGCCATTCTCTACAGTTACATCACAGCCAGCAACTTCTATGAAGCAACCATATTGACCCATTGGTCGAGGGTCATGAACTGCTTCCTGTTCCAGATCATACATTGCACCAACCTTTCACCTTATGGGAATCATTTCCATTTCCCACCTTCCTGGGAGCTCCTCATCTCAGATATATGGATCCTGGAGGTGATTTCCATGAGCTATTCCATTTAGTTCAGCTCCTACTCTCCTTCCCCATATCTTTTCAGAGACAGTTCTCATGAGGGTCTTTTAAGACAGGAGGTGCAATCCCTTCTGCTATATATATGCATATCCTTTTATGCAATTATTGCTCAAGTTCCTGAAGAAGTTGTAACAGGAGAGATCAGTGGCCATCCTCATAGCACCATTGTGGCTAAAGAAGGTATCCCAGAGCTTGTTCATCTGTCCCTGCAGCCTCTTCTCTGCCTTCACAGTTGATCTACTCACCCAGGAGGCGAGATCCATGACCCATCCCAACCTCTCATTGGTCCACCTCAAGGCATGCTACTAGATGGTCCTCTGGCACAGAACAGGACTGCGCTTCAGAAATTTAAACAGCTCTTCTCAATGGTAGAAAACCCACTATGAGGAACATTTACCTACAGAAATGGAAATGTTTTCAGATTTGGTGCCGCCTCTGAGCTTTACCTCCTCTTGAGTCCTGTCTTTTTAACATTCTTGATTACCTTCTGAATTTAAAAATCATAGGATTACCTCTGAGTTCAGTTAAGTTCACCTAGCTTTTGTCATCAGAGCTTTTCACCCCCCCCCCTGTCATTGAGGGGTTTTCAGTCTAGGCTTACCTGAATACTGCAAGGTTCATTAAGGTCTGTTTAACCTTTTTTCCTACTGTTAAAGAGCCTACTCCACCATGGGACTTCAACTTAGTTCTCAATGAGCTGAGAAAAGCGCCATTTGAACCTATGGGGAGTTGTTCCATTCTTCATTTGGCCCTCAAAACCTTGTTCCTTATAGCCATCACCTCAGGTGGACAGGGGAGCTCAGGGCCCTTATGGCTGAGCCACCGTACATGGTGTTCTACTGTGATAACATGACACTATATCCCCATTCTCATTTCCTGCCTAAGTTTTTCTTCAGAGTTCCACATTAATCAGGCCATTCATCTACTAGAGTTTTACCCCAAGCCTCACTTGTGAAGAGAAGAAGCTAGTCTCCACATACTGCATGTAAGATGAGATCTCACCTTTTACCTCAAGAGAACTAAGCCCTTCTGGGCTCCCTTTACATTTTTCATCTCTTTTCACAGAACAAATGAAAGGACACCCAATCTCTAGCCGAAGACTGACTAAATGAGCTTTGTGATGCATCTTTCTCCTGGTATGAAGTTTCAGAGGTGCATCATCATCCTAGGGTGATTGCCCATTCCACCAGAGTTCAGTCTACCTCTCTGGCCTTACTGAAGAACATACCTATCTTAGACATTTGCAAGGCCACCATGTGGTCATCTGCACATACTTTTTCCCAGCACTATGCTCTTCCAGAGCTGACATGGCTTTTGGAGATGCTGATCTACAGTGAGTTCTAAATCTTCCTCCTCAGCCGCCTTGCCAAAACTGGGGAACTGTTTAGGAATCTCTTGAAGTGCAAGAGACTTTAGGGACAATTTCTCAAGAAGGAGGAGAAATTACTTACCTTATACAGTAATTTTGGAGCTTTTGAAAAGTTTTGTCCCTACACATACCCCACTTTCCACCTTCCATCCCCTTTGCTTTGGAGTCTTTCTTCTGGACTTTGTGAGAAGGAAGGAAGATTGAGAAGGAACTGGAACGGTGATTAGTTTGCCCTTCTGTGTATATCTTTGCTCTGGAGCATGAGGATGTGTAGGGCATAGGCATTGACGCTGCTGACAAAATCCTTCAATCAAGAGTGCATGGGCATACATAAATCGTGAAGTGGAGCACCCATAGGGACAAAACATCTTTAAGAACTCCAGAACTACTGTACAAGGTACCTTTCCTTGCTGAAGCATTCAGCTGCTTCAGGTCACTGCAAGCTTCAATAGTATATCACAGTTCCAACTGCCTGTGGCAGTGTCCATACCTCAGTAACTCACACCAAGAAAGAAAAGGAATCCGCAATAAGTGCTTATCATACGAGTACCATACGGCACTAGATGTTGTTTTCTGTGTGGTCACTTTGGACTCAGTGTGCATTGAGGTGGAAGATTTGAAATAATTTTAGAACAGACTGGGGAGGTTAGGAACAGAAGAATTGCAATACTGGAACTCATGATCTACTTAAGCCAGCATTCTCTCCCCAACAATGGTTAATGGAAAATGTTTGAGGAGAAGGCATATACTCTCATAATGCTCCTAGGATCAGATATATTTTAGCACTTTGTGTGATATGTTGGTTAATGAAAAAATAGCATGATGTAAGTAAGGCTTCCTGAACTGGCAGAGTAGAGAATTGTGACATACTTTACATACATATAGTAGGAAGACTAAGGAATAGGGACATAGAGCTTCCTTCAGGTGTAGCCTGCCTTTGTTTTATTAATGGGATTTAAAATGCTGTGCTTTTTATCATTGTGACTGTGTTACTCATGATTTACAAGATGAATTGAATCCTTCAAAATTGTTTTGAGAAAACCATTAGAGTCAGCATAGCCAGTTATCCAGAGTCCCACATATCCACATATAATAGCAGAACTTCCTGTGGGTCAAATCCTCTGCTGCTGTAAGTGTACAAAATTCAGTTGGAGTTACTAAAGCTGTGTCCATTTACAACAGCAGAGAATTTGACCTTCTGTGTTCCTCTTGCACATTATCGCAGATGAAAGTCAAAAACAGAAGGCTTGCTGGGAAAGACATCAGTGAGTTTCCCTGGCCAAGCTTATCTCCAGGCACTCTTTGCATATTTGTCAGTAACTCCTTGCCACCACTGATCTGGGGAGGATTCTGATGAGTAACTAGAGATGAAAGTCTCCAACGTTCCATTTCCAGTCCCCTCAGACAGCGAGTTCTAGAAATATCAGAGTGCCTTTGCAGCTACCCATGCCTGTAAATGACATCTTTCTGCCTGTGGTTTGTAAAGCAAAGGAAGAATTGAAAGGGAAAGACCAATGGTAGCCTTCTTTCTTCTTACTTCTTTCAGTTGCCATTTTATTTATACAAGCATTCATACTCTCTCTGTCACTGAGGTACCTGGACAGACTTTACATGATTTAGATTAAAATTCCACAACGGTAAGGACCATGTATTCCATTTGCTAGAATTAAAATAAATGCAAGTAAAACATAGGCAGTAATTATAAGTTGGATGTCAGAGTCCACTGTTACAGAAAAGTACAAAAGTGAGTTTTACACTGTTTTCTAAATGAGTTAAGATGTGATAACTCACGATTGACGATGAAGAATGCATAGATACACATTTTTTTGGACAGGAAGGAGATGAGGATTGGCTTTGCATGAAACTTTTAAATCTTGAAAACAAATATCATAGAAGCTTTGTCAGTGAAGTGACACATTTTACCAGTTCTGTTTGCTTCAGAAAGTCAGAGCTAATAGAGTTGGTCGAGAAATAGAATTTCTGCCATGAGGACAATTCTGACACTTCAAAATTTCTTTTCACCTCAAATCAGGACAAAGGTCAAAATTTAGCACTGGACAGAAATGCCAAAATATTTCATTTCTGAAACATTGAAAAGAATTTATTGAAATGTTGTTTCAGTAATGTTGAATCATTGATACAATATAAAAACATTACATATTAGTATTTGTATTATATCTGAATGTGTTGTATTATAATTAATAAAAAAATTAAAAACTAAAAGTCAAAACAAAATGATAAATTTGGAGTGAAATGAAGCAAGAAAGTCAAAATAAAACAATAAAGCCCAAAACAAAATACTTTATTTAGATGAAAATCATTCTGAAAATTTTCCATCAGAATTTTCATCAAAATCTACCTCTTTGCTGTGGAACATTTCAATTTTGACAATATAAAGTATTTTCTGAGAGAAAACTGTTTCACTGAAGAATTTTTAGATCAGCTCTACAAGCTAATTTGAGATGAGATTTCACATCTCAGTTATTTTTGTGTGTGTGAGATAAAGCTGAATTGCATCTATGTGCTTTTACAAAGAGAGGTGTGCAAACTGAAGTGGAGATGATAATGAAAAGCATAACAAGCCACTTCTTAGACTGAAATTCTGTTTATATTTAAGCATCTGTATGCTATTGTGTACACACATGCCTCTTTTCTGTGATAAAACAGTAGAAACAAGATAGACCCTCGTTACACTACAGTAGGTACATAGGGTGGGATCCACAAAGGTATTTATGTGTTTAAACCTCAGCCTTAGGGGTCTAAGTCTCAGGTATAGGCACCTAAATCCCTGTTTTGATTCATCTGCATTCCACAAAATTCCTACCTAACCCTGTAGAGGCCTAAATTTACTTGGTGCCTAAGTTTTTAAGATAAAAGTTCCATTGGTATCTATGTTTTGCCTCTGATCATGCTCCTCGATGCCTATTTGCTGCCCAAGTCCCAGAATGAATCATGAACCACCAGAGGGTTGGCATTTGTCCGCCTATCTTGCATATAGGGTCCAATCCAGTAGCTTCTGCGCACAACTACTAGATAGGTTCCCATTCAGAATGTGGCCAGAGGAAGAGGTGGTGCTTTTTATAACTTTTCAGCCCAGCCGTGAGAACACTCACCTGGGATGTTGGGATACCCAATTTCAATCCCCCTACCCAGCAGAGGGGGAGCAAGGTATTTGAACAGAGGGTCTCCCACCTCTCAGGAGAGTTTTCTAACTACTGAGCTTTGGGATATTCTGTTGTGGGCTCCCTCACACTTTCTTGATGAAGCTGTTCCACTGTAGATAAATAATGAGTCATTGGAGCAGGGGGATGAATCTGGGGTCTTCCACCTCCCAGGTGGGTGCCCTAACCAGTGAACTATACACTCATTCTTTTTCTCACTCTCTGGTCTACTGACTACTATTTATCCACAGTGGAACAATCATAGGGCTAGAGAGAGAGAGTGTCAATGAAACTGTTGTTCCAGTTTGTGGATCACTAAGCAGAGATAGGTGCCTCCCTACACGCCCATCTCCAGAAGAGGAGCGGGAGTTAGGACACTCCTCTCCTCTGCATCTCCCATTGGCTAGGTTAGGTGGTTTTCTGTCCAGCCTGCTGGCTTTTGTAATTTGCATTCTTAAGCACCTCTCTCTCCCCGTTCATAGTGTAAGGAATCTAGATGCTTAACTCAGCTTTGTGGATCACAGTTTTGTTCCTGTGATTCTTCCAGGCACCTAAAATTTAGATGCTGTGTCACTCAGAGTTGCAGTGCCTCAGTCTGTTCATGGATCTCACCCAAACAACCTGATTGTGGTGCCTTTGAAGTCAGGAGTAAAACTCTGACATCAGTGGTTCAGGATCTGACCCAACAGTCTTAACTACAGAACAGCAGCATCAATAAGCACATAGTCAATGCATGTGATAATGCTTATATTGCATATTTTTCCATGAATTATGCTGATTTTACATCTGTAATTAGAGGGCAGAACAGTTGGCGATTAATTAATTTAACATGCCATTAGTGCATGTTGCCAAGCAGTTGTTCAGGTTTATTTTTGCAAGAGGTGGGGGGGACTAATGGCACATTCTTTGTCTTTTTTTGGAATAAATCTATTTGGTAGAAGAGAAAAATGAACATACATCCTGATTCCTGCACACAAAATTCACTGTGAAGCTGTGTATTACTTGCTGCCTGGCTCTTTTTGTTGTTCAATTAAACTGTAATGGAAAAAAAAAAAAAGAGCAAATTATGTTGATTATACTGAGCAGTTTTCACCCAATCATCAGCTCTCCCTAAAATCTCCCTATCTTTCAATGTCAAGATTTGTCATTATAAATAAATCATTATGATTGATTTATGGAGCAGAATAGTTTTTACTCCAGTCATTAAGAAAACCGCCTATCTCCAAAAGCACCATTGTAGTTTTCCTGCCTATAAAGTACTTACTCTGATACGATGACTTGTGCCACACTCAAATTTCAGTTATGGTATTTAGCTTATTATTAGAAAATAAAGGTCAGTCATCATACAGCAATTTGACTGACTACAGTATATCCCATTTGGTATAATTTTCTACATTTTGTCTCTTTGTTGTCAGTCTCTTTGTTACATTATCAAAATTAATTCAAAGGGACACATTGTCATTATCTTCAGGAAATTCTAATCACCGTATACTTTTTTTTTAAACAAATGATTAGTGTGAAATAAATGAAGTTGGTCCTGGGTTAATATTTGACAAGCACATATCTTGTCATGCTAATTTTTCCATTTTCCATTTTTTATTTTTTTAAATGTGCATACAAAGGGAAAATTAATTTAAAATGTTATAAAGAAGCTACTGAACATACCATATTTGTACGTTAAAATGACCTGATTCTACCCAAACCCATTTTTTTTAAGCAGACAGGTTATCAGACACCATTAAATCAAACCTTTCTTTTTGTCATGGAAAAATGGTAAACTTGTCATCATATCAGGTGCACACAGTTAAAGCATTCCTTGTGCACACTGCTGAGGTTGGGGTTGGTTCAATTTACCTTGACCCTGCTATTCTGTTCTATGGATTCCTCTAGTGACTATTCTGATTTAAACCATTTTGGGAGAGAGGATACTAGACTAAACAATCCATTGATCTGTTCTGGTGTGGCAATTCTTATAGTCTTAAGTTAACGTGCCAAACAAAACTTCTTTAGCTGGTTGATGATTCTATAAAACCATTGCACTGCCTCTGGATCAAGGTTAATAACAGACATTTGAAAGAATTCCCCCTTCCCCCCCGATAATATTTTGAATAGTGACTATATTTTATCAGATTTGTGAATTATAGACATTGACATATATTCTCTGATCTGTATAGACACAGTGTGCATGCATGGCCGTAGCTGGAATGTGTTGTAAGTCTCTGGAAAAGGGGAGACAGAAAGCTTTAGAAACAAGGTCACTAATGTGAAGAAAGAACTGCTGATCTGTATCAATATGAAAAGGAAAAATCATTGGTCAGCAAACTCCCAGTGGAAAACAACAAGAAACAGCTGAGCCAATTCTTCCTTTTAAAACATTCATTGAATTTTCTTCCAATTGCACACTCCCTTCCTTGTGTTAGGCTCCTCATTAGCACTGCCCTCAAGCAAGTCATGTGGTGAGAGCTTCCCCTCACAGCTGCCACCTGTCATTGACTGGCCCTGAGGTAGTGTAGCAGCAGTTGCTTTAAGAACTAAGATTCAGTGTGGAGGGGGATTTCTCTGCCCCCACCTCCTCTCTTCTAATTGGCAGTTCCCCTTTGGTCATTTCTAATGTGACAGATCTGGGAAATGCCTGTTCTCTTGTGTAAATCTTAATCCTCGTTGCACATGGTACTTAGAGCTGCACCTTCTTTTAAGCTTACTTTCCATTTTGAAATCGTAAGTAGAGATATCAATAAAATCCTCCAGTGTCGTATTCACATACCATTCTGAATTGTTAAGCTTGTGCTAGCGCTACTATTCATCTGAGTACATGAATCCAGAAGCATAATACAAATAGCAAGTGCTGTCAAGCAATGGAAACACATCTTGGCATTTTATTTTGCTTTTTAGTCAAAAGTTTTTAGGCTGAAATTCTGTCCTTAATGGGTCCAGTTGTAGTTGTGTATTACATCTAATATATGCTTGTAATTTTTTTTCTTTCAAAATGCTGCTGCTACTCTTTCTGAGCAGGAAGCCTTTGAAATTAATGTTGTTGTATTGCATGTACTTGTTTCTTTGACTAAGCTATAGAAAACATTTTTGATCTAAATTTAAAAATTGGCTCTTTTACTCCATCCCAAAGTGAAGCACCAATGGATGTGCTGAATGCATAGATATCTTAATTATAAGGAAACATTTTAGGCACTGAAATTCCTTGAAAACTATCCAGGATTCCTTTCCCCTTCAGAAATTATATTTTGCTAATCCTGTGAAGTGGCAGCAGAAATTTAATGGGATATAGTAATTATTCAGTAATATTTAATAAGTATAATGGTTACTGGCATTGAGTGAATAGAATGCAGACACATACAGATGTGGGCCCATGGCTCCAATGGAAAAAAGCCATTCTGCATCATCCAAAATTTAAAAAATTAAGGGAATAATATCCAGAAAATACACTGAATAAAACTTCCCAAACAATTTGTTTCACAAACAATGTGCATACTCTGGAGTCCTAAATAATACCTTTCTTTAAGGACAAGCAAGATAGTGAAATACCTTACCACCCAGGAAACTTGCAGTAAAACACTCGGGGGGAGATTCTGGAAGGCACAAAGTGGAATTCAGCACCAACTCCCATTGAAGTTTAATGACCCCTGGGTGCCAAATGCTGCTTCATGCCTTTCAAAATCTTTGGTTTTATCTACACTTGAAAGTTGTATCAGCATTGCTACATTGGTCAGGGGTAGGATAAAAGCACACCCCTCCCCAGCATAGTATTTATGCCAACAGACTCCCCACTCAGTGTAGACGCAGCTATGTCACTGAAAGAATGCTTCCATCAACACATAGAGGTGTTGTTCATAGAGGTGGTGTTCCTACACTGGAGGAGGGGAGGGGAGGGCTTCTGTTAGTGTAGGTTGAGTCTGCACTACAGGGCTATGCTGTCATAGCTATGTTGGTATAATCTCCGTAGTGCAGACATACTGTCTTCCAACCTTGTTGTTGCTGGAATTTTCAATAATTGTTCAAAAACAAACAGTGGCCCCAGTGCTATAAAACAGGTCACAATTTTCCTAATATAGACAAGACCTAAGAGTAAATTAATATAACCTGCAATATCGACATGCATTAATGTTGGCATTATTCCCTGATAATGCTACATCATTAAATCATTGTGCTGATTAACTGTACTGTGAACCACTGTTTTTATGGAAACATAAAACCATAACCTAAGTCTAACAACCAGTTTCAAGTACAGTCTGTTTTATTTTCTCCTTTTAACAGGCAAAGGATAAAGTTTTCACAAGCAGTTAAGTGATTTAGGAGTTTGAGTCCCATTTTCCAAAATTAGTTAAGCACTAAGGAGCTTTAGTCTCTTTGGAAATTAATGGGATTTACTCTGCTATATGACTAAGACCGAGATTCTCAGAGGGATTTAGATACCTAACTCCCATTGTTTTCAATGGGATTTAAGCAACTTGGTCCTTTTGAGGATCTGGGCCTAACTCACTTTTGAAAATGGGACTTAGGGTCCTAAGTTACTTAAAGCACTTTTGAATATTTTGCCCAAAGTCTTTGACTCTCATTGGCATGCTGGTAGCTCTTTTACAAACGTTTGATCTGATCGTTTTAGCTGGTGGGTTGTGCTGAAAATCAAGCCAATTAATGATTCATTCTTACAAGACTCGTTTGAAAGAGGTACTACCCAGTTTTTATGGATGAGAAAGCTGAAATGAATAAATGATTTTTGTTTCTTTGGAAAAGCTCAGAGTTAGATTTTTCAGGTGCTCCTCACCCATAATAAGGGCCAGATATTCAAAAATGCTCAGCTCTCTCAGTGTGAAACTTGTGGCCAGATTTTCCAAAGGTGGCCCAAATTGTGGATGATGAACATTACTGACTATCTGACCTTAGATGATCTAACCAAGGCCGCACAGTGAGTCAGTGGCACAGCCAGGACTCAAATGCAGAATTCCTGGCTCCCTATCTTCTGCTTTAACCATGCTGTTTCTGGTAAGCAAAGCTATCAGTAAATCTCCTTCCGTACTGCTCCTTTAATCTTTAATAGATTAGTATTTTTAGAGTAACCTGTGCAGCAATGTTGTTTTTTTGTTGTTCTCCTCCTCCTTGACAGCTCCTAGATTGTTTTGTCATCCCAGTGGTGATATTACTGTCCTGGTTCTTCCTGCTGGTCCGATACAAGGCAGTGCATTTCATTGGGATTGTGGTCTGCATTTTGGGCATGGGCTGTATGGCAGGAGCGGACGTCCTTGTCGGGAGACAACAAGGAGCAGGTGAGTCTTTGGATACATTTGTGTGGTTGATTTTTCATTCAGGTAAAGCTTTGTGACACTGAGATGATCTGAGAGGTCAGGAAGGGGGTAAAGAAGGGAAAGGCCCCAAGAAATCATGTGTGGGTTAAATGCGTTTCTGAGTTTTCAACCATCTCCATGGCTCAACATCCATTCATTGAGGGAAGGGGCAAAAAAGAAAATGGCCCTAACTAATGATTGTCAGTGCCACTTAAGGAGATGACTTGAAACACTTCAAGCCTCAGCATCAGGCTTGCTCAGTTTTTTGGCTCCATCTTTGAGCTACAGCCCCTTATTCTCTCTCAGCCCCTCTGCTCTGTTTTCTCACTACCTGCACACAGGCTGCTTCACCGGTCAGATACTCAGACACCTCCAACCCCCAAATTAACAATACCTATTGTGTGAGGCATGAAATTTGAAATAAAGCTTAATTATGAAGATGCCTGCATCATGCTTGAAAATAGCTTGTTTATATGTAAAACTTTCTTTTTCAGGGCTTATATGAATAATGCGTGTTTAGCTACAATTACAACACACTGATGGGCAGTATGGAAAGGGTTATGTTTCATCAATCAGTATCTTCTATTGCATTGATTTTTCTAGTGCCCGCCTCACTGATGTGGGAAGAGAACAAGTTCTTTTCAAAAATTGTCAGTTGGATACAGTTTTCGTCCTAAATTATAAATATTGAATTCTGAGTTGAGCATAGTACAGTGGGGTTTTAAAGTCAGCTTTCTAAACACGAAGTAAGTGCGGTAAAAACCGCACTTGCCAGGATGCTGCTGAACAAAAACTGGGCAGGTTAATAGTGACCGTAGCAGCCTGTATTGTCCTGTCACTTTTTCTTTTTCCTATCCTGAAGACTTTCACTTCATTTCCCTCCCCAAGAAACAACTCTGTCTTAGCTAGAAAGGAGAGGATCTGCTCTGTCCCATGAATCAGCAAGTCCGAGCTGCATTAAGAATAATTGTATACAAAAAATAAAGCTATATTCAGAAAACATCAAGGTTACCTACACTCAAATGTCAGGAAAGACCAAAGTTAAGGTTGCATGGGCATGTGCGTAATGCATTATAATCTTTAGTTACAAGATTATAGTCTGTTTCTCATTTAATACAATACAATATCAGACAATGCTTCTACCTCCTTACAGAAACACCGGTAGTGTCTTGCAATTTTTTTCATTCCTTTTACTTAAGCAGTTTTCATTGTTCTAAGGGCCCAGTAGATCTTTAGTGACTTAAACATTTTGGCCCAGCTACATCAGAGCAGGGCTCCCCTGTGTGCTCCTTAAACATTTCTCAAGAGATATTCCTTAACTGCTGCGCACTTTCTAGAGATAAGGGGTAAAATCCTGGGCCCATTGAAGTCTATGGCAAAATTTCCATTGAATTCATCAAGGTCAGGATTTCACTCTCAGGCTCCAGAGGAAACATCCTGGCTTCTCACTGGGTGGATGGGCTGTGGCTAACTGGGAATTTGCAGGGCTGTGGACTAGGGAGGAGAGGGCATGCAGTGATTCAGGGACCTGTGAAGCAGCTGTGAGAAATGGCAGGGAGGAGGGAGAATAGTACACAAAAGGAGTCTGTCCAGTGGAGTTCCAAGCTCCTTTGGAAGGTACTAACAGATCTGCCACTGAGGCAAAGGAGCCAGAGAACAGGGTTTCTATCATCTGATCCTTAGCTGGTGTTCAGCTATGGAGATACCTGTTCAGGGAATTTGGAGACAGGAGGCTGGAGGAACGGGAGGAAACTTTGAAATTGAAACTGGATTTGTGTGGAATCCATTATGTGCCCTTCCTCTCTAGCAAATCTAATTAGTTCACTTGACTTCACTTGTGCTTCTTAGGGGAAGAAAAAGTTAGAGACAATCCCATACTAAATAGAGTAAGCCTTCAGACTGAGGTAGTCACTTTGCAGGTTACCTGCAAGATGCAAGTATAATATGTCAAATTCATTGGTAACGTGCAAATAAGGATATTAGGTATTTTGATCCCAGAGCATTCTGTACTCATGCATTATTGCCTACTTCTAATGTAGACCTAGACCTGAAGGACTGTCTGTGTCTGTTTATTGGTATGCAAGGAGAAGAAATTCAACCGCAAGCATCTGCCTTTCATGCCAAGCATCACAGCTCTTTTAAAATTGTAAAATGATTTTATTAAGATTCAGGGGATGACTTCTACGTTACGTTCCCCTTTTAATGGAAAACAGTATATGAGCTGGTTCTATTTGTGTAAAGAGGTCAAGAGAGGCACTAAATAAATAAATAAAATGCAGGCAGTGAAATATAAAAGGCTTCAGGAGGCTCTTCACTATTAAAGAGTGCTGCACTGTTCATAGGATATTTTCCATGGCTAGGCAAACAAAAGAAGGGGATGAACCAAAAATAAGTGTACTTTTATTATTCCTCAATAAATCACATCTCCTCTTGTGCACAAACTGTTTATGTTTAAGGGCAGCAAACTTACACACTTACAAGACATACCTGAAATCACTGTAGCATAGTCTCTCATGAAGATGTTATTTATTATGTTAACAGTGCCCCAACATGTGCTAGGCATCTACTGAAGGAGAAATTGTGTATATAAAAATATAGGACTTGGTCCTGCAAAGACTTAGGCATCTGGGTCATTGCACTCATGTGAGTAAAGTTACCCAGGTGCCTCGGAGGTTATCTACATGGTGTGGTAATGCTCTCTACACTTCTGAAGCACGCTAAAGTGTTGCATGTCAGTTGGTCTGTATAGACTTTGCTGGCACGAACTAAAAGCTCCCTAGTGCAGTGGTTTTCAACTAGGGGTCCACAAGCTGGTTTCAGGGGCCACGGGGCCCTGCAGCTGAAGCCTGGCACCCCTGCAGGGCTGAAACTGGGAGCGGCTGAAGCCCCAAGCCCCGGCACTCCCACAGGGCCAAATCCAGAAGTCCCACTGCCCCTGCATGGCTGAAACTGGGAGCAGAGATGCGGGGCTGAAGCCCGCCGCCCTGAGCTCCAGCACCCCGGTAGGGCTGAATCTGGGAACAGAGCTGCAGGTCTAAAGCCTAGAGCCCTGATGCCTCCATGGGGCTGAAGCACCCATAGCCCCAATGCTCCCCTGCACCCATAGCCCCAATGCTCTGAGGTGCAGAAGCCCCAAGTCCCAGAGGGCTAAAGCCCCCTGGTGACCAAACCTGGTGACTGAAGACAGGAGCCCCCGGTCCTCAGAGTTTGTATAGCATGTTGAGGGGGCGGGAAAGGGAGGCATCTGAAAGAAAAAGGTTGACACCCCCTGCCCTAGTGCACTTTAACATAGTGCTGTTCATACTATAATACAAATTGAAAAAATAAAAAATATTTTAAAATGAAAATGAAAAGTCATTTAAAAATGAAAAAAAAAAATTAAAATGTGGTGTTCCAAAAGTGTTGAAATAGGTCGATTTTACCTTGTCCCCCTCCATTTTCTTCCAAAATGAAATATCAGAAAAATCTACCCTGTTTTCCAAAGCATTTCACTGTTGACAGACCTGCATATTCTGATGGACCATGGTTCCTTTGAAAGCTCTCCAGCCTGGTCTAGTCAGTAGTCCTATTGAATTAATTGGGACTAGTCACATGCTCAAAGTTCATCACCCTTATAAGTAAGAATACGTTTTAGTCACCTTGGTCAGGGAAGTCACGGATTCTGTGACTTCACCTGATCTCTGTGACTTCTTACGGCTTCAGCTGTCAGCAGCTCGAGTCTGAGCTGTGCGCCCTTCCACTCCCAATGGCTGCGACTGGGGTTGTGCACCCCCGCTGCCCCATGGCTTTGGCCAGGACTGGAGTTGTGTGCCCTCCCCCTTTGGCCGGGTCTGGAGCTGTAGCTGCGTGTGCTGTGCGTCCTCCCCCCAATTCATTTGGGGCATGAGCCGGAGCTGTACCCCTCTCTGTGATGGTGAGGCTCTGGCTCTCCAGCCCGCCTGCCCCCACAGCAGAGCTCCAGCTGTCATCCCCCACCCCAACCCCTCCCCTGGTTATTTTTAGTAAAAGTCACAGGCAGGTCATGGGCTCCCATGCAGGTGTGTTTTGCCCTGTGTATCCAGTGCATTAGACAGCACTACAGTTGTTAAATAGAGTGTAAAAATCTCTGTCATCATTGCTTTATACCCCACACCAAAAAAAACCCAAAATTTCTGAAATGTGCTATTTTGCTTCTGGGCATTACAAAGTCTCCTCCTCCTCCAGTTTCTCTCATTCACAAAGCAACTAAATCTCTCCCTCTGTCTCTGCTCGGTTTGCTTTAAATTTTGAATGCAAATGGGTAAACAACAGTATATTTGCAGGCAGGTTGTTGACAAAGGTGTGGACTGCTATAGAGTGCACGGTTTTGCAAGGTCTTGAGTCTTGAGTTTGCAACAACTCTAAGCAAATGATCATTATTTTGAAGCCTCCTGTATTTTTTCTCTTTTTATTCCTAGGTGAAAATAAGCTGATAGGGGATCTCTTAGTACTAGGTGGAGCAACGCTTTACGGCATCTCCAACGTTTGTGAGGAATACATTGTCCGAAACCTGAGTCGGGTGGAGTTCTTGGGCATGATTGGATTGTTTGGCTCCTTCTTCAGTGGAATTCAGCTGTAAGTGAAGGGTTTGTGGGCTGGGGTTATTGAAACTAATTCACCAGTTAGCTTTTTCTTGGTAGCATACCCCTTTCTTCTTAGATGGACATTTCCTGTGGAGAGTAGACTATTTAAATGCTTGTGTTTACTTCTTTACTTGTTCAGTTTTAATGTTTCCAGTCAGGTCGGTAAATTTCAACAATGATCTAAATAATGGTCTAAATTTGCACCTAGGCACGCCCGTGAATGGTGTCCTAGAAGTATCGATTGTAGACAGACAGATGTAAAATAGTGTCCACCTATTTGTTATTTCAAGACAAATGGCAATCTAGCATCCTGGGCTATATCAGGAATGACACAGGCCAACCCTATCCCTAACTGTGATTCATGTTTTTAAAAAGTCACCTAGAATTATAGACAGATGGAAATGCTAACTCTGCCAGAAGGTAATTTATTAATAGTTTTACTCCATGTAAATTATTTATGGTATTTAGAAAGCTATGAAAGAAAACACGAAAGCAGTTACTTTGCAGCAATAACACATGAAGGTCCAAATGTTCAAAAGACTGGCTCATGAATTGAAAGCACACCTATTAAACACACATATGTTCACACAGATGGACAGTAATGTGCACAAGTGTCCATTTTGCACCCCAGATACAAACTTTGTAGCGGGAGGGTAGGCTCCAGCCTTTGAAAATGTGACTGGTAAAAGAAAATCCCACCCCAAACCATCAGCAGGTAATATTGCTAAATGTTATACAGATCTGATTATTGTGGTGCCCAAAATAACTTGTAATTATTAATCAAAACTGATTGTTTATCTACACAGTTGATCTGCCCAGCCTCCAAGGATAGAGAATGATCAATAATAAATCCCTATTAAGTCCCACTGAACCAACTATCTTTGTTTAGTAGGCTTGTTTATTATTTTTGTGCACGCATTGTTGTGGCATCTGGGCACATGACTTAAATGCTTTAAATTAACTGCTCACTGCACAAGTAAATTGTTTTTTAAAGCGCGTAAAGAAAATAAGAACTGGTAAAAATGTCTGGTTTGCTTGGGGAGAACCATTTTTATTGCCTACATATGCATGGTAAACAATAGGTAATGATACAGAAGACAGTCAAAGCGGAGACTTAGTCTTACTAAGGGTATGTAAACTGTCATGTATCCGTCGAGGAGGCGGTGTTGCCTGATGGATACAGCACTGGACTGTGACTCCAGGGTTTGGGGTACTGGTCCCAGCACTGCTGCTGGCCTTTGGGAGCTCACTTTACACCTTTACCTCAGTTTCCCCATCTGTAAAATGAGAATACTGTGACCTCCTTTATAAACTGCAGTAAGACCTTCGGTTGAAAAGCGCTATATATTATTATATTACAGTAATAATACAATGTACCATTTGTTTCAAAGGCACACCAATTTGCTGCATTACATTTATAGAAGCGTAGCTTGAAAAGCTGTGGATGATTATTAGCCATGTCAGTGCAATCAAGAGCTAAACTAGATGAAAACACTCTGGAGAAGGAATCTGTCTTTTCTCTTAGGCAATTGCCCAGCATGTCAGCAGTGGATCCTCTTTCGGTGGCATTGATGGGGTGCTGGGATAGAAATTAATGGATGCTAATCTGGGCACTGTCGTGTGGAAATGAAAAACGCAGATTGAAAAATGAAGCACCTACTACAAAACCTAGAATGAGGGAGAGCAAGTTTGGTAGTAAAGCTGCAGGATTTCATTGTCTTTTAGCTTAATCTTGTCTGGAGAGTTGCATCCTGAAGGGTGTGGGGGAGGAGGAAATTGTATTTGTTTGCTATTGATATATTGTAAATCTAATGCTGTGCATGGAATAATGAGATCACTTTGTCTGTAAAAGATTGGAATTATACATTTCTTTGTATGAATGAGACGTATGTCTCTGTTTATGGGCTGTCCCCCAGGATTGTCTGGAAACCAAGTTGCTGCAACTCATGAGGTTACTCTGGTGAACAAAATTTTAAAGAAAGTTAAATTCAAGAACTTTGCTTCAAGGCTACAGTCTAGGCAAAAGCAGTACAGAAGAAATATATGACAGAAAATTATGTTCTGTGGAACAACACTCCTATCGAACTGTATGTCCCTGTTCTTTACCATGTAGTGGTTATAGATCATGACCAGTCAGTCCTCTCCTCACCAGCTAACTTCCTCTCTGATTGTGACACACAGTTCTCCCTCTTCTTCTCATCATTGTCCCCGATCCTCATCCTCTGCACTTCAAGTTCCAGAGTGCCTGGCCACTTAGCCTCTCATCACCTTGCCCTCAACTTCTTTGCCCTGCAGCTTCGAGGCACCCTTTGCTTCTCCAACACTCATTCCCTGGCCTTATTCTATGCATGCTGCCCCCTGAACATGGAAAGCCCTTCCTGAGCTATTCCATAAAACCACAACCTTCTCCTTATTGAAACCTCTCCTGGAGACACAGCTCTACTGTAATGACTAAACGTAGAGTAATTTTGTCTCTCTTTCTTTAAATATTTCTTGTTTGCTTGTCATGTGCTTGAAGATTATAATATGATCTGTTTTGGGGGCTCTGTGCTGAGCCAAGTGGCTCTAGCCTGCTATTTCTTGAACCCTAACCTCTTTAGGATCCCTGGATAACAGGGTGGGCTAACTCAGGTAGAATGGGGTTTAAAAAGTCAGCTCCAAAGCAACCAGAGAAGCAAGTGAACAGGGAGATTTTGTGAGGGAGTTTAGCAGGAGTGCAAAAGGCTTTCAAGCAAAGAGTCCAGCTCTCTGGTCCAGCTCTCAAGCAAAGAGAGCTCCATGACAGAGTGAGAGAGCATAAGATAGAGTGAGATACCAAGGTAAGGTAGGGAGAGAACAGCAGCAGGGAGTGGTGGCTGAGGGACTATAACATAACTACTAAAAGGGCACCAGAAAAGCTCCCTAGGCAAAAAACCACACAGGAGGTAGGGGAGAAATGGGAAAGAGAATGAGAAAAAAGGGGAAAAAATAACCTAACAAACATACTCTAAACTAGGCCGATAACTCCACCCAAAAACCAAAAAAATACTCCTGCAAAAGTAAAAAGAATGCAAGCAGAAGTCCATCACAGAGTGTTTATTGTACTGAATGCAGCATGGGCATGAGGTGTATGTGTGCATTTGGTGCAAGCAACTCATGGCCTGCAGAGACACAGTATGGCCAGAATGGTGGAATTGGAGGAGCTCAGGGAGATGGAGAGGTACATAGAGGAGACTTTCAGGAACACAGTAGAGCAGTCCCACCCTCAGCCTGACAGTGTCTGTGTTGCTGAGGAGGATGAAAGTCTCAGGGAAGGGAACATCAAGCTGGAGTGTAGGGAAATGATCTTAGAGTTGGAACCTTTCTTCCAGATGATGTCATGGTTTCCTCCTGGGGCAGGAGCCCTAGTTACTAGGAAAAGCCAGATAAAAATGATGGGAGATTTGATTATTAGAAATATAGGTAGTTGGGTTTGTGATGACCGGAGAACCACATGGTGAACTGCCTTCTGGGAGCAACGGTTGTGGATCTCAAGAGACATCTAGGCAGACTTATGTACAGTTCTCGGAAGGAGTGTGTGGTCATGGCACACGTAGTTACCTGCGACATATGGAAAGGTAACAGAGAGGCCGTAGAGGCCATACTTAGAGATTAAAGTCCAGGACCTCCATGGTAATACTGAAATACTCCAGTTCCACAAGGCCAGAAAGGTAGGTGGAACGGCAGGGTCTCAAACGTGGACAAGATGATTGCGTAGAGAGGAGGGTTTTAGCCTCATTAGGAATGGGGGAACCTTGTTGGAAAGTGGGAGCCTATACAGGAAGGACGGGCTTCACCCAAACCAAAATGGAGCCAGCCTGCTGGCATGTAAAATTAAAAAGGTCGTAGAGGATTTTTTTAAACTAAGAGCTGGAGGAAAGCTGACAGGTGCCGTGGAGCACACAATTTGGGCAGAGACATCCTTTAGGGATGAGTTCATTAAAGGGGTAACTATATATCCTAGTAAAGAGGATAGGAAAGAAGTTGATGAAATACAGGTAGGACCTAGTGAAGAACAGTCAAACATAAGAGTCCAATTTAAATACAACACACAAAGGCAAGCAACTAAATACTGGCAAAACATACAAGTGCTTATATACAAATGATAGAAATCTAAATACAAAGATGGGTAAGCAGGAGTGCCTGGCATTAAATGAGGATATTGATATAATAAGGCATAGCAGAAACTTGGTAGAATGATGATAATCTATAGGACATGGTAATACCAGGGTTAAAAATATATAGCAATGATAGAGTAAGTTGCACTGGTGGGGGAGTAGCACTATATGTGAAAGAAAGAGTAGAGTCAAATAAACTAAAAATCTTAAATGAATCAAATTACACCATAGAATGTCTATGGATAGAAATTCCATATTTGAACTATAAGAGTATCGCAGTAGGAATATACTACTGACCACCTGACGAGGATGGTGACAGTAACTGTGAAACGTTCAAGGAGATTAGAGATGCTACAAAGACAGAAAACACAATAATAATGCTGGATTTAAACTATTTTCATATTGGCTGGGTATATGTCACCTCAGGAAGGGAGGTAGAGATAATATTTCTGGACACCATAAATGACTGCTTCTTGGAGCAGGTTGTCCTGGAACCCACAAGGGGAGAGACAATTTTTTATTTAGTCCTAAGTGAAACACAGGATTTGATCCAAGAGGTAAATATAGCTGAATGGCTCAGTAATAATGACCACATTGTTATTAAATTTAATATCCTTGTGGGGGAAAAATGTCAAAGAAATCCACCATACTACCATTTAACTTCAAAGAGGAGAATTACACAAAAATGAGGAAGCTAGCTAAACAGAAAGTAAAAGCAACTGTCACAAGTGTGAAAAGCCTGCAAACTACATGGAGACTATATAAAAACACCATAATAGAGGCTTACAGTAAATGTATACCCCAAATTAAAAAAAAAAAGCAATAAGAGGACCAAAAAATATGCCACAATGGCTAAACAGCAGAATAAAAGAGGAAGTTAGAGGTGAAAATACATCTGTTAAAACTTGGAAGTTAAATCCTAGTGAGGAAAATAGAAAGGAGCATAAACTCTGACATTACAATAAAAGTGTAATAAACCAGGACAAGAAAGAATTTGAAAGAGCAAATACCAAAAGACATGAAAACTAACAGCACAATTTTTTGAAGTAAATCAGAAGCCAAAAGCTGCCGAATAGTCAGTGGGGTCAATGGGCAATCAAGGTGCTCCTAAAGGAGCACTCCAGGAAGACAAGAGTGTTGCAGATAAGGTAAATGAATTATTTCCATCAGTATTCACTGCCGAGGGTGGGAGGGAAATTTCCACACCTGAGCCATTCTTTTTAGGTGACAGATGTGAGAAACTGTCCCAGATTGAGGTGTCAGTAGAGGAGGTTTTGGAACAAACTGATAAAGTAGTAAGTTACCAGAACCGGATGTTATTCACCCAAGAATTTTAAAGGAACTCCAATATGAAATTGCACAATTACTAACTTAAATCAGCCTCTGTAGATGATGGGAGGGTAGCTAATGTGACAGCCATTTTTTAAAAAGGCTCCAGAGGTGATCCTGGCAATTACTAGGACTATAAACCTAACTTCAGTACCAGGCAAAGTGTAATTATAGTAAAGAACAAAATTATAAAACATGTAGATAAACATAATATGTTGGGGTGGAGCCAACACGACTTTTATAAAGAAAAATCGTGCCACACCTATTAGAACATGTGGAAAAGGGTGATCCAGTAGATATAGTGGATTTGGACTTTCAGAAAGCCTTTGACAGCGTACCTCACCAAAGTCTTAAGAAAACTAAGCAGTCATTGGATAAGAGGGAAGGTCCTCTCATGGATTAGTAACTGGTTAAAATATAGGAATCAAAGGGTAGGAATAAATGGTCAGTTTCCAGAATGGAGATAAATAGTGGGGTCCCCCCAAGGATCTGTACTGGGACCTGTGCTGTTCACCATATTCATAAATGATCTGAAATATGGGGTAAACATGGAGCTGGCAAAATTTGCAGGTAATACAAAATTGCTCCAGCTAGTTAAGTTCAAAAGTGACTGCAAAGAGTCACAAAGGGTGACTGGGCAACAAAGTGGCAGATGAAATTCAATGTTGATAAGTGTAAAGTTATGCACATTGGAAAATAAAATCCCAGCTATACCTACAAAATGATGGAATCTAAATTAGCTGTTACCACTCAAGAAAGAAATTTTGGAGTCATCATGAACAGTTCTCTAAAAACATCTGCTCAGTGTGCAGTAGCAGTCAGAAAAAACTAACAGAATATTAGGAACCATTAGGAAAGAACTAGATAATAAGTCAGAAAATATCATAAATCATGATGTGTCAACAATGTGCTCTTATTGCCAAGAAGGCTAATGGCATATTGGGCTGCATTAGTAGGAGCATTGCCAGCAGATCGAAAGAAGTGATTATCCCCTCTATTTGGCCCTGGTGAGGCCTCATTTGGAGTATTGTGACCAGTTTTGGGGGCCCCACTACAGAAAGGGTGTGAATAAATTGGAGAGAGTCCAGCGGAGGGCAACAAAAATTATTAGGGAGGCTGGAGCACATGACTTATGAGGAGAGGCTGAGGGAACTAGCCTTGTTTAGTCTGCAGAAGAGAAGAGTGAAGAGGGATTCAACTACCTGAAGGGAGGTTCCAGGGAGGAAGGAGCTAAGCTGTTCTCAGTGGTAGTAGATGACAGAACAAGGAGCAATGGTCTGAAGTTGCAGTGGGGGAGGTCTAGGTTGGATATTAGGAAACAGAATTTCACTAGGAGGGTGGTGAAGCACTAGAATGGAGATAGTGGAATCTCCATCCTTAGAGGTCTATAAGGCCCAGCTTGGTAAAGCCTGGGTAGGATGATTTAGTTGGGGTTGGTCCTGCTTTGAGCAGGGAATTGGACTATATGACCTCCTAAGGTCCCTTCCAACTCTAATATTCTATGATTCTATAAATCCGTGGTACTCCCACACCTTCCATACAAGGGGAGATTAAAAAGAGTGTAACTGTTCAGTTTAGGAAAGAGACGACTAAGGAAGATATGATAAAGGTCTATAAAACCATGAACGGTATATGGAGAGTGTTATTTTCCCCTTCACATAACACAAGAACTAGGGGGTCACCCAATGAAATTAATAGGTAGCAGGTTTAAAACACACAGAAGGAAGCACTTCTTCACACAATACACAGTCAACCTGTAGAATGCTAGCCAGGACATGTTGTGAAGGCCAAAACTATGACTGGGTTCAAACAAGAATTAGATAAGCTCATGGAGATAGGTCCATCAATGCCGATTAGCCAAGGTTGTCAGAGAGACAACCCAATGCTGCGGGTGTCCCTAAACCTCCAACTGCCAGAAGCAGGGACTGGATGACAGGGGATGGACCACTCAAAATTACCCTGTTCTGTTCATTCCTTCCTGAAGCATCTGGCACTGGCCATTGTCAGAAGTCAGGATACTTGGCTAGATGGATCATTGGTCTGACCCAGTATGGCCATCCTTATGTCCTTAAATACTTATATATTAAAAAGCAAAGCAAAAATATTGTCATTAAAACTTTGTCTTATGCATAGTGTGTCCTGTCACTTGTCTGTGGGTCCCCTTTCCTTTACCATACATCTCTGTATTTGGTTTTGGGTTTTTTGAGTGCAAGCACTTTGGGACAGGAAACATGCCTCCTTTTGTCTTTGTACAGTGCCTTGTGCATGGTGGATGCAACTGGAAACAAAAAATAATAAAGAAAAGGTTTTAGCAGCATATTATGCTTTTTGAAATGTGATTGGGAGATGCTTCAGAATTATTTTAAGCCTCTCTGTAAATCACAGGAAAAGGGGATCTTTGCTTTACGAGGCACAAACTCTTAAGAGCCCTGCACAGCAGGGTTTCATCCCCAAATCAGAGACCAGAGAAGGCTAGTTGAGTGGAGAACAAGCTAAGAGGAGTCTGACCCACAGGAGCACATCCCTAGGACATGGGGACCTCTTTGTCATACTCCCCCATCTGTCTGTATCTGTCTCTTGTCTCTGTAAGTTCTTTGGGGCAGGGATTGCTTTTTTTGATCTGTGTTTTTGCCTAGCACAATGGGGTCCTGGTCCATGACAGGGGCTCCTACACACTACAGTAATACAAATAATAAGAGCATAGTTGTTAATGGGCTTTTAATATTCAGGTAGCCTGGGAACTAAATCCTGAACTGGACTTCTTCAGTTTGGCCCACCCTTAATTTTGTTTCTTGAGTTTTATTGCTGTGATTGCTTGGTTTCTCTCGTAATGTTTGACAAACCGTGGCATTGGATGTTTTCCCCAAGATCATCCTATGAAATCTGCCACCTGAAGTCTGTGATTTACCCATCACTATTTATTCTACACTGCAAAGGAGCTCTGAAAGGTGTCTTACTCAGGCAGATAGATTGTTAACCCTTAAAGTTCAAGAGCTTTAAGAATATTAAGTCACAAAGGACAAGCTAGTATGAAAGTGAGGGGGATGGACAGCTCTGGATTAACAGCCCGAGGTTTGGAGGTAAACCAGGGCAAATTACATGCTATGAAATCTGATTACTGCACTAAAGATCTTTCCAACACAAAGATATAGGGATAAAGCCAAAATGGATTAACTAGGTCTGACTGCATTTGGCCTTAATGCTGTTTCCAGAGTCTGTTGCTATAAGGCTATCCATATTGTTTTGTCCACCATACGAATTGAAGTGAGAGTGGAATAAATTGAAGTTCTGTTCCTTCTCATCAAACTTTGCCTGCTTTTCTTTTCCAGTGCAATAATGGAACACAAGGAGTTGTTAAAAGTTCCCTGGGACTGGCAAATAGGTAAGAAGATAATTCACCTTATTAAAGACTGTTGCTGAAGAAAGCAACAGGAGGAATAATGTTTGGGGAGGAGTGTGGGAGGGATAAAGAAGGCAAGGTTTGCTATGTTCATGCAATCTACAGTCAAAGGTTGGAACTGCATGCCTCATAACCTTTTGAAATGATATATCCCCCCACCCTCTGCTGCCATATTATCTATTCCCTGCACCATTAGGTTAGGCAGAGAAGAAGCATATGAATATCATAAGTAGATCATTCTGGCAGCAGGGTGACTTAAACCAATAGTAGACTTCATGCTCCAAGATTCAGTGCAGCACTGAGACAAGTAACTGGAGTGGCTGTAAAATGCCAGCATTTTACACTCGGTGCAAAAGAAAGAAAACAAAACTTCACAAAAAACTGTAAAAGAAAATTGCCTGCCCTGGATTTTGCAGGCCCATAAAACCTTTTCTGAGGGGAGCATTTCTGCGTGCAAATAGTTAATTGTTCTCCAAGGGAACTTAGTGAGTTCTAACAGATATATGCTGTATTTCAAGTAAGTTTTTGGTAGCATCATGCACAATGACCGCACTGCAGATTAAAGTGGGGAAGGAGGGGAGGTCTTGTCTGGCTTGTTGGAGGAAGATGTGTACCTCATTAAGGCTCTAGAATGGCATGGAGCGACTTTTACAGCAGCTGCAGAGCTCGGCAGCATGGGAACACTGACACATCCCTCCTCCCAGGTAACCTTAAGAGAAGGGGTACTATATAGGTCCATGTCGGACAGGAAAAGCCCTCTTTTACTTGGACCAGATAAAATGAATTGGTAAAAGATTTAAAGGAGGTATTTGTTAAAGGAACAGAAACATGAGGGGGGTCAGGGCTCCTATGACTGGCATGGCAGAGAGCCAACCCCCACCTCCTCTAAATCCCGCCCCGCAATCCTCATTCAGGTGGGGGGGATGATGTGGTCCCAGCAGCAAATTTGCTGTGATCCAAGATGGGTAAGGGGGAGGGCTGAAGGGTATATATGAAAACCTGCAGTGTACACTTTTATCTGCCAGCTACTCCCCGACAGTTAAGAATAAAGTTGTGGCCTAATTAAATCACATCTAGTGCTTCCTGTCCTTCCAGCATAGCCGGACGATGAAACTCATACAGTGATTCACCTTGTACTGTGTTGCTTATTCCCTTTTCAGATTGGAAAATGAGTTTGGGTCTAAGACTCCGTTCTGATAATTCAAGCAAATAATTTTCTCTTTTTAAAAAATCAACATTTAGGGACAGCTAGTTCCTAAAACATCATAGTTGGTATCTATGACAATCGAAGCATTTAATGGAATGTTGGTAACACACAACATTGCATTCATGTGAGAGGTTGGAATACTGAGCAGGAGGTCATACTTTGATAATGCAGCAACAGCAACTTGTTAATCTAGTTTCAAAATGAGCATCAAGGTATCACCTCAGAAACATGCACATCAGCTGGTTATACAGGGAATCTCTAAGAAGTGGAGCTATAAGTAACATGGTATTTTTTTGCTTTCTGTAAGGCTTTATTGATTGTTTCCTCTAATTATCCTAAACCTTAATAAATTAATGCATCTGTCATGAAGCCACTGCCACTACAGTCTTGGAAATTTTCACGAGATTTAAAACTAAATGACAAAGCAGTTAAAGTATCAGCCGAGACACAAACCCAGTTGCAGGTTGCTTTCATTTGTCTGAGATCCTTAACAAATCTGTACCAGTGCTTGGTAATACTTCGTGTTAAGAAGCTGATGGTCATGAATTCATTTGGTATTGATGGTACTAGCAATGATCATAGTGACTTTATCTCCTAGTTATGTGGATGTCGTATATGCTTCCATAAGAGTTCTGTTGTAATTCAGTATTAGTTAAACGTGCCATTAAAATAAAGTCACACTCAGTGATCTATGCTGCCATTAAAATGTCTTCCCAAATGAGTCATAATTTATAAGGGTAGAAGGAGGAAATCAACCTGCCAAGGATGGTATAAAGCTGTACTTCTTTTGTTAGTGCAATAATTGGAAATATAGTTGAGTTGCCAAAGAGCCTGGATAAAATGATGATGATAACTTTGTGTAGTTTTGAATTCTTCCTTGGCTTCCACTGTACATGGTGCATTTCCCATTGAGTTGGCAGCATTGCAGGATTGTCCAGTAGTGATTGACAAGACTATGTCAAGGTGGACATAACCTTACTTGTCCTGTTATCCAGTGCAGTGGATTTAAACCTGTGGCCTAGCACAGTTAAATCTTCAGCCCTTTGAATGGTAGTGATAAAAGTCACAGTGGGCAACCTAATAAATAACTAAAGGTGGCCTCTTGCCATCTACCATAATTGTGTCATTAAGAATGTATGAACTAACTTTCAGCTGATGTAAAATGGAAATGCTTTTGCATTAGGAAGGCCTAAATCCATCCTAGCTATCATATAACACATTTAAATAGGATATATCCCTCTCAGCAATTTAGTTCTTCTCCTGTATGGTTCCTTAGCACACGAGACCAAATCCTCAACTGATATAAATCAGTATAGCTTCATTTAAATCAGTGGAGCTATGCCAACTTCTGTCAACTGAAAATCTGTCCCAAAGAGAAATGATTTGACTGTACAAATTAAGTGGGAGCACTATCATTCATTAGTAGGTGAATAGTAAAACAATAACAAACATGAAAACAGTAGTTTGATGTGAGAGAGAAGTAAATTTAGATCTCAAAGAGAGGCACCCTCACAAGACATATGACTTTTTCTCTAGTGTCCTTTGTTGTTTGTTCTGAGAAGCAAGTTTAAGAAATCGTTGTGTGAAATGATCCTTGATTGTCAAATACCAGTGAGACTCTGGATTTCCTAGTACAATGGTCAAGACTAAAACAAGCAGGTAAAAGCCATCTAACATGCTGAGACAGTTCTACTCTGAAACTGACTCTCTGTAAAAACGGCATTTGGGGTTCCAACTTTATGGTCTCTCGGTAACCTCCAGATCAAATCTGATCAGTTTACAAATAAACAAAAAAAAATTTCGCCACTAATAGCTTTGTGAACTTGGGATGTGAAAGTCAAATGGCATTCTTTCTGGCTCACACATTGTCACCAATAACTGTCACCCAATTGAGGTGGATTATAGGTATAGTTAAGGTGCAAATGAAATGCCATTTTTACACTCACCCTTCAGATTACAACCACAGTGTAAGCATTCTTCTGCTGGAACTGGAGCATCCTTTGAAAAAGCGACTTTATGAAAATGCAGTTAATTCCCTGACAGAGTATCTTAGTATCAAGAAAATCATGTAAAATGCTATTATTCACTGAGACCCCAATGCAGCAAAGCACCTAACTTTAAGCATATACTTAAGACCCATTGAAGACAGCTAGGTGATGTATTCCTCATTTCTAGCTGCTTTTATAGGTGTTCAGACTGTTCTTTGCAATGACTATTTGCACCATGTGCCTCATTAGCTCTCTGTAAACCACCAGCAAGTGTTTCATGGACCACCATTAATCTGCAGATTACTGTTTGAGAATTGCTCATCTAGAGGCTGGAATAACTTTCTCACCTGAACTGATCTTAAGCAAGGAAGAAAGAAGCTGATTTAGTAATGCTACATCTAAAAATGTCTCATTAGACCAAACCAACTCCCTTTTGTGGAATCATTGTCCCAACACAGAGTTGTCATAAAACACTCCTTTAAGTACTGTATATGAATCCCATGGATGCCCATGTATAGTGCTAACCATTAAAAAGTCACCTTTTGCCAGCAGATACAACACTCACAACAGTTATTTCATATTGAAAGTATAGGTTGAAACTGTGATATCTCAGACACCATTGTGTGGTAACTATAGGCATTTGCTGACTCTCATGATGAGCTCTATATGTGTTTCATACAAAAATATACTTCTGTTGAACTGCTTCTATAAGATCAAAAACATGAGTATTATGGTAGAATTTGTCCACTGAGTAGCTTTTTAAAAAAGGTACAAAATCAGAAGGACTTTATCATTGTTATTATCAGTTAATTCCCTATTTTGTACTTTCAAGACTCTAGGTGTCAGATTCTCTGCAGTTTTAAGTCAGTGCCTCTGAAAGACTAGCATGAGTCCAAATTTAGGTCATGCACACATCACAACATCCAGTAGCAGTGGAATTATCATTTGCATGAATGCAGATGAGTGGAGAAGTTGATTCTTTTTTTTAAACTTGCTTTGGGATTTACCACCAAATAATTGCTGGTGTGAATTCTTCCTTGGTATGTCTTCAGATACTCTTTTTTAAAAGTTAAATTACTTTTTTAATAGAATGTATTATTTATATTACATTAGTGCCTAGATGTCCCACTGTGTTAGGAACCGTCAGACACATAGTAAGCGACAGTCCTTGTCCTGAGAAGCATGCAATTTAAATAGACAAGGCAGACGAAAAATATGAAAGTAGAGGCACAGAGATGTAGAGTGATTTGCTTAAAGTCACGTGAAAGATCAGTGGCAAAGCCAGGAATAGAATTCAGGTCTCTTTATTTACAGGCCAGTGCCCTGTCTATTGGACAGTACTTCCTCTGCAAATGCAGTATAATCCATTTTACAGGCCTAATCCTGCAATGTGCTGAGTCCCCTCAACTCCTGTTGAATTCAGTGGGAATTGAGCATGCTCAGCATCTTAGCGACTAGGTCTAGTTTGGGGGATGCCCCAGAACATGCTGTTTCATTTCCCATTAAGAGGAATTCACAATTAATAGAAGGCACTATTTTAACAGTAAAGCTTATGGGAACTACAGAACACTTTATGTTATTGGACTGGTCCAAAATTGTTGAAAAGGCAATATCTGCATGGGGTGGGTAGTTAGCTTGCTTCCTGCTCAAAGGCAGGGGCATCTGCAAGATGCACAGCATAACTGCTCAGCATGTCTAAGCGGGGAAGAAAATATTCAGTCATGTAAATATGAAGCCAGCCACACTCACCCACCTAGTGATCTTCTGAATGAGTAAAGAGAGTTTTGATGAAAACCTGCTTGAGTGACTGGTACTCTAAATATCATGGCGAAACTTCAGTGTCTCAATGCAAACTGCCTCACAACAATCCAGACAGGGTATCCAACCATAGCATTTGATGTTAAGGTGTAGCAGCATTAAAGAGTTGTATTCATCCAGTCAGGGCACAAAAACATGGGCACCCAGCAGGCAGCATGTGCCCAACCTATGTGCCCAACCAATACAGCATGAATTTCTAATTTAGAATATTCACAGCAAACTCCTGTCAAACAAGCTACATGCCAAACATTATTCAGAGACTTTGTTATTGAAATAATTTTGAATAATCAGCACATTTAAATCAATTGTGGTGTGTTCACAGACAATTCAATAGAAGAACAGGTGAAATTTGTTCAGTAAATAGTTCATTCTGAATTGGACACCAAGCTCTATTGTGTGATTGTGCCTAATGAATGAAAAAACTGTAGTTTGCTGTGTCCCATCACTTATGCTATTGATTCCACACCAGACAAGATCTCTGCAAAGCAGTTATTAGAACACAGGCTCTGGCACATGTTTCTCATGTTTCATCAGCCATATTCTGAGCTAGTTTACACTGATGTAGCTCTACTGACTTCAGTGGGGTTGTAACAGCTTCCATCGCTGAGGATCTGGTCCTGTGTGATTTATACATTGTAGCAATGGCATGATTTATTACAGGGTTTTTCGTTTCCAATGGTGTCATACATCTTTATATTAATACTCCAAGTAGGTCTATAAATATATACACAGGTTAATAATTTAAATAAATGTTATTTGAAAAAGTATTCTTAATTCTCTTTTAAACAGCGTGGTCTTCATTCTCGCACCACAAATTCACGTTAGACCGTGGAAGACCATTTTATCTTGTTCCTCTTCCCCCAGGTTTGCTGTATGTTGGCTTTAGTGCCTGTATGTTTGGCCTCTACAGCTTCATGCCAGTGGTCATTAAGAAAACCAGTGCTACTGCAGTCAACCTCTCCCTGCTCACAGCAGACCTGTACAGCCTATTCTGTGGATTGTTCCTCTTTCACTACAAGGTAAATTGATCAGATTGTCTTTGAATGATGACTCTGTCTGAAGTAGTGTCAGTGCAGAGGGATGAATCAGACTGAGGAACACAATGGGAACCGCAGTTTTTTGGTGGGTCTATGCAGTGAAGAGGAAGATTTTTGATGTACCTGTTGTTACTTATTAAAAGTGCAGGCTTCCCCTCTCCCCCACTGTAAACCAATTGATGTGCTTCTGCTTTGTTCTGGAATGACCACCTCTGAGGGAAAAGCTAATTCTTGCCTACTTAATCCCTGCTCCAACTACAAAAAAGAATGGTGGTTGTTAAGATGTGGGTACCTGTTAACTAGGTGCTGAAGTAAATCACTGCATTTCATCCAGATTACTGTCACCAAAAAGCCCTCAGATGTGAGCACCTTTTCACATCCATCCTTGACCAGATCCAAATTGATGCACTGGAGGCATGTCACTGTATAAACCACTAACAGGTCCCCTATCGTATTTTTCAAAAGTGGTGAGCTTGTTTTGTGTTTCATACTGGATCTGAAATAGTCTTTAACTGTTGAGTTCTTTTTGCATGATGCCTCTTAACCAATGGTTCCCAACCTGTGGCCAGGGGGCCATAAGTGGCCTGTGGGGGCTTTCAAAGTGGCCCACCACTCCCCTCCCACTGGCTGCAGAAGGGAGCTGCCACCTAAGGACCCAGGTGAAGTGCATTGCTGCACGAAGTGCATTGCTGCAGGGCTAAAGGACTGCTGCAGGCTCCTTGCTGCAGCCGACGGGACGGGAGATCAACACTCCCCTCCAGGTGGCTGTGGAAGGGAGCACAGCAAAGCACTCTGCCTGGGTCCCTAGGTGTTGGGGTCCCTGCTGCAGCCAGAAGAGGGGAGCATTGATCTCCCATCCCCCTGGCTTCAGAAGGGAGCCACTGCCTAGGGACCCTGGTGGAACGCATGAGGCTACTGGATGCATGTAGTTTCTCTGCTGCAGCCAGGTGGAGGGGAGAGCCTCCTCGCTGAACTCCTTCCCTCTGGCTGCAGGGGAGGGGGGACTGCTGGCGGAGACTGGTGGCCCTTCAGGGTTGTAAAAATTGTATCTGTGGCCCTTGAGCCAAAAAAGTTGGGAACCACTGCTCTTAACCGTCCAAAACATAGCTGTGAAAATGTCTTTTTTGTCAGCTGTGCCAATGGCTTGGCTGTTAGTGTGTCAGACTGTGAAGGAGACTTGTGTTAAAGTCAAACCTCTAGCTCTAAAGCCTTCTCATACTTAGAACACTGCATAGGCCACACTCCAGGCCGCCCGTTGCAAGGGATTATGGCACCATGCCTCGGTGGCCAAATTAAAAATGGCACTATGCTCTTAGAGGCGATTGCTATGTAGCCATGATTTATTCATAAAAGGGAGGTGTCTTAATGGGGAAAATGGTGGACTGAAAACTAGTAGAGGAAAGTGAAAGCCTCCTGATATGGGCCTGGCAAACAATCCAGAGTCAGGGTTTAATATATCTGAACGGTGAGGAAATGTCCACATGCAAAGCTTCAGGGCCCAACCCAAGAACAAAATTTCCCATTTGCCTATTATTTCAGGCTAAAGATTCTCCAAGAGCATTGCAGATACCAAATAAAGTTGCACATAGAATCCAAATCTAAAATAAAAATACACTGTAGAGGGCACGTGCTGGAGCACAGGACCGATAAAGGGCTATGGAGTCCCTTACTCCTAGGTCAGCAGTTAAATCAGTAGTGATTTTAATTTGTTATTATCTGATGACTGCTTGAAGTCTTACAGTGAAATGTGCTTAGTGGCATCAGGAGTTTTTTGCAGACAAGTGGCCACATCACAAAAAACAGAGATGGGCAAACCCAAAGTGGATTTGGTCTTGCAATGTCATTGGTCAGATTTTGCCTTAGCAAAGCCATCCATGTTTCACAACAGGAGAATCAGATCCAGGTCCCATTTTGTCCAAATCATTATAATTCAGGAGGGTAGCAAGAATTGGATACGTGATTTTTAGTTTTGGCTCATGTCTGCTCCAGATAGAGATGGACAAAAAAAGTGTGATTTTGGTTTTGTAAAACAAACCCTGGTGCTGAATCGTAATCCCATTTTAACTGAACCCTAAAGTACAGGGATGGATCAATGATTCCAGTTTTGTTCCATTTCTATAAAATATTATGATACCGTTGTCCAGAGTCCCAGCCCTGACTTTGAGAGCTGAGTTATCATGCAGATTGATCCACGTTCATACGCTCTTGGGGGGCATGCATTTTCTATCATAAGTATGTGTACAGTGCCTAGTGCAACGAGGCCTGGGTCTCCAGTCAAAGCTGTTG
Source organism: Emydura macquarii macquarii (assembly GCF_026122565.2). NCBI lineage: Eukaryota > Metazoa > Chordata > Testudines > Chelidae > Emydura > Emydura macquarii. The sequence continues at coordinate 13,298,893 of NW_027131283.1, forward strand.
GTTACTACCATAATAGATATAATTAGTAATAATAGTAACATAATTTGTCCAGTTGGAAGCCCTTCGGGGAGTATGGAGAAGCTTGCACAGCCTCTGCACCAATGCAATACCAATCTCAGTGCTGTCAATCTGTCCTCTTTCACAATCTTCATAGTCACCGAGTAAGAACATTTAAAAAGAGAAAAAGGGTTTTGTAAAACAACTGGATTAAAATTTCATCTCTAGTTGTCTGAAAAAGTTTTACATGTCAAATTAATTTCTCTTGTTTTGTTCCTTAATCTGATCTTCCTTTTTTCTGGTTTACTATCAGGCATGATTTTTATATGAAGGAGAGCTGTGAAGTGGGCTCCTTGCATTAAATAATGAAGTCTAATACATATGCATTAAATGACCTAAATTAATTCTCCTCCTAGGACTGTGTACTCTGCATGTTTTCTAGTTTTGGAAAAGCTGTTCCGTTCCCAGCCCAGCTGTACCTCTTCTTCAGATGCACTATTCTTTCTGTTTATTGCTGTGTTGACCAATGGGTGAAGCCCCACTTCACAGCAAATGGCTTTATGCTAAATTAGAATCATCTGAGTGGTTTAGTGCCCCTTACAGAATATAATTTTATGAGGCTTTCAAGAAACAGTTATGATTTTTTCTCTGTGCCACTACTTTTATCATCTGACAGCTTTATTGCACTTACAGCAGTAAATCTATGAAAATCCATGGAAAATACAGGAAATGAGTTTTACTGGGTTTACAGCCTCAGAAACCAAACTGAGGAAGAGATTATATTTGAAGTGTTTTGATTTGTTAGTATTTCATTTTTTTACAACAAGGACTCATGCTATCTCAATATACAGGACAATATGCTTATAAATAAACCACCATCTATAGGTATTGTATGAACCCCATATACCAGTGTCTCTGTATTATATTGGCTATTCTCCAAGTGTCAGTCTGTAGTAAACCAAAAATATAGCATGTAACTTGGAGTCAACTCTAATGGAGTATTAATAATGTAAGAAATTCATATTATATATTATTAGAATATAATTATTTGTGGCTTGCAACTTGAGATAGATTTCTAACTGAATATGCAAATTGCAGTTCTTTGGTTTAAAAACAAATCATACTATTTGAATTCTGCCAATGCTTTAGAAGTCTTTTTTTTTTTAAATCAGTAATTAAGTCCAAATGTTCTGTTTGTAAGAGAGCGATGTTTATTAAAGCCCTGTCCAGTAGCTGCATATTCTTACTGAATTAACAATTTAAGCACAGCATTACATATTTTCAGTCTGCATATCAGAATATATACTTAAGGAGGAAGAGGCAGCAACTTGGGGATGCTTGGGGAAACGGCCTGCCTCAATCTCTCTCTCCTTCCAGGCTGAGGTATCCCCTTGGTGGGAGATGGAGGAGGCAGTTTGTTTATTTGGATGTTGTTTCTTTTGATTTTTCTTACATGACCCTGGCCTGCTTGACCTCTTGCAGTGAGTGAACTGTAGCCTCCGTAGTCAGTTGTACGGTGGGATGGTGCTTCATTTGGCTGGAGGCCAGATATAGACAGCCACTAAGACTGGGTAACATACATACCCCCTAGGAAGAGAGGGAAGCAGGTGAACTAAGTGGCCTGAGTAAGGAAGCTGAGAAGGCTTGATGCTTGGAGTGGGTGCCTGCTTCCTTTTCAGGTCCTACACTGGAATTCCCAGTGGAGGACAAGATGTGATTTAAAAAGATCAAGAGATGGAGATTGTACCACTTCCCTCGGTAATTTGTTCCAATGGTTTATCACCCTTACTGTTAAAAAATAGTACCTTTTTTCCCGTCTGAATTTGTCCAGCTTCAGCTTCCAGCAGTTGGTTCTCATTATGCCTTTCTCTGCTAGATTAAAGAGCCCTGTAGCACCCAGTATTTTCTCCTGATGAGGGTACTCATATGCTTTAATCAAGTTACCTCTCAGTCTTCTTTTTGATAAGATAAACAGACTGAGTACTTTGAGTCACTCACTGTAATGCATTTTCTCCAGCTTTTGAATCACTTTTGTGGCTCTTTTCTGCACCTTCTCCAAATTTTCAACATTGTTTTTAAAATGTGAATGTCAGAACTGTACAGGGTTATCCAGCATCCATCTCACCAGTGCCACACAGAGGTAAAATCATCTCTCTACTCCTCTTCACTTTTCCCCTGTTTATACATCCAGCAGTCACATTAGCCCTTTTTCTACAGCATTACACTGGGAGCTCAGATTGAGAGTTGTTTGTCCACTGTGACCCCTAAATCCTTTTTGGAGTCACTGCTTTCCTGGACACAGTCTCCCCATTTGGTAGGTATGGCCTGCATTTCTTGTTCCTAGATGTATAACTGCGTTTGGCTGTATTAAAATGTGTTTTGTTTGAATAGGCTGGTCCCAGATTACCAATGCGGCTCGCTCTGTGTGACTGCCCTGTCATTATTATTTACCACTCCACCAGTCTTTTGTATCATCTGTAAATTTTATCATTGGTGATTTTATATTGCCTTCCAGACAACTGATGAAAATGTTGAACACCACCAGGTTCCTGCAGAACTTCATTAGGAATTCAGTGATGATTCCCCATTGATGACAGCTTTTTGAGATCTGTTATTTAGCCAGTATTTAATCCATTTAACATGTGCTTTATTGCTATTGCAAAGTACCGGATTTTTAGTCAGAGTGCCATGCAGTACTAAGTCAAAACTCTTATAAAAGTCAAAATATATTCCATCCACACAGTTACCTTAATCAGCCAAATTTATAATCTCCTCAAAGGATGAAAATCAATTTTATTGGACAAAGCCTATTTCCATGAAACCATTAATTTCCCCATTGTAGAATACAGTATTCTCTGGCTGTCATTGATGCACCAGTACCATCAATGCCAGGAAATTAATGTCTAATATCCCTGAGTTTTTATTTTTCATGGGTTTTTTGTTTGGCTTTTTTGCCTTTTTTTTTTTCCCCCTTTTGTCTCAGCCTTAACTTAATGTTAATGTTGGCTTTTAAAATTTCATGCTCTTCATTTTCAAGCCATATGCTGTACTTCAGTTATTTTAAGTAAATTGTATTCTCACTAAATAATCTAAGCAGTTTATTTTACATTTCCACTAGCTAGACCATGCATACTGATTATGTTCTGCACCAGCAGGCCCAGTCACATTATATTATATGATTACCGAGCAAGCCAACCACAATAAATTATATTCTGCTCTGGCAAATTCTGTTTTATCCAAGATTTAGCCATGAGAATTCAGATATTCTGGACATGGCAATAGTTTATGAATCAGGACAATTTGGATATTACATGGATAACCAAAAAAGCCACAAATCCTGCTGTAAAAGCAGATAGAATAGGGATTACAAAGGACTCACGAATGCACAAATAAATGTGTGACATTCAAAACCCTTTTAGTACTAGAGCATTGTAAGTGTTTCAGATGCCTTTCTTATTATTGGTTCAGAAGAGGACATATTTCATAGCTTTAATATCAGAGTTTCTCCGTTGAGTATTTCATGCAGAGTTCAAGAAACCTGACACAATAAAAAGCTGTTTTTCTAACATGATGAAAAAGAAAAAAGTACAAACTGAGTGCTAGACTCTGATCCCATTTAAGCCAGTGTAAATCCAGAGTAACCCCAATGCAACCTAATGCAAGGTCATGTATTTAGGGGCTAATAACAAGAAATTTTGCTATAAGCTGGGGATGCATCAGTTGGGAATGACAAAGGAGGAGAAGGACCTGGACATATTTGTTGATCCCAGGATGACTATGAGCCACCAGTGTGATGTGGCCATGAAAAAACTAATGCGTCAGGTGAGGTATTTCGTGTAGAGATAGGGAGATGTTAGTATTGTTATACAAGCTGCTGGTGAAACCTCATCTGGAATACTGTGTGCAGTTCTGGTCTCCCATGTTTAAGAAAGATGAATTCAAACTGGAACAGGTGCAGAGAAGAACTACTAGGATGATCCAAGGAATGGAAAACCTGCCTTATGAGAGGAGACTCAAAGAGCTTGGCTTGTTTAGCCTAACCAAAAGAAGGCTGAGGGGAAGTACGATTGCTCTCTATAAATACATCAGAAGGATAAATACCAGGGAGGGAGAGGAATTATTTAAGTTCAACGCCAATGTGGAAACAAGAACAAATGGATATAAACTAGCCATCAGGAAGTTTAAACTTGAAATTAGGTGAAAGTTTCTAACCATCAGAGGAGTGAAGTTCTGGGACAGCCTTCTAAAGGGAACAGTGGGGGCAAAAAACCTAGCTGGCTTCAAGACTGAGCTTGATAAATTTATGGAGGGGATGGTATGATGGTACAATTAACTGATCTTTGACTACTAGCAGTAAATATGCCTAATGACCTGTGATGGGATGTTAGATGAGGTGGGTTCTGAGTTACTACAGAGAATTCTTTTCAGGTGTCTGGCTGGTGAGTCTTGCCCACATGCTCAGGGTTTAACTGATCATCATATTTGGGGTCGGGAAGGAATTTTTCCCCAGGGCAGATTGGCAGAGGCCCTAGGTTTTTTTTGCCTTCCTCTGTAGCATGGGGCAGAGTTCACTTGCTGCTGGTCACTTACTCTGTACCTTAAAGTCTTTAAACCATGATTTCAGGACTTCAATAACTCAGTCATAGCTTAGGGGTCTATTACAGGAGTGAGTGGAAGAGATTCTGTGTCCTGCGTTGTGCAATAGGTCAGACTAGATGATCATAATGGTCCCTTCTGACCTTAAAGTCTAAGAATCTATGAGCTCTGGCTTAATTGAGCAATCTGGACCTGAATAAGAAGCTATTCTTAAAAAAACTAGAACTGCAGCAGAAAAATTAGACGCTTCAGTTAAAAAAAAAAAAAAAAAGTCTCTAAATGCCTAAGCCAGGGCCCACGGAAGTCAATAAGAGTCTTTCAATTGACTTCAATGGACTGCTGCTTGAGGAGGAAATCTAAAAGTTCTTGGTATCTTAAGGACTACAGAGAAGGATGCCTTATGACCCCTATATGCTCCATTTTAACATATGAAGAATATATATGAAGCTGGTGCCAGCAATTGTTAAAAATATTGGAATTCTTCGGCCTTCACTTTTTCAATAAGAAACCTCAAAGTACTTTACAACAGAGTTCAAACAGCCCTCTTTTTTTCTGTTCACAAAAGATGGTTATATTGTCTATTTTTTCCCTTGCAATAGTCAGGCAAATTGATCATTTGAAAGAATTTCCTGAACATCTGAAAGTGATCAGACAGTTTCAGAAAAAGGTGTTGCTTTTGGGGTTGGTTTTGGCTTTTTTTGTTTGTTTGGTTTTTTTTGGTAAACCAGAGTAGGAGAAAAGATTTGAATCAATCTATATGTTGCTTTTTCTTCTGTTGCATTTGTATCTAAGAGCCTGAACCAAGGCAGATTTAAGTCAAGAAGAGTCTTTCCATTCCCTTCAATTCCCAATGGATTGAGCACTAAATTTCAAGATCTGACAGGTGCTCTGCATCTGGTCCATTATTGTACTTTGAGTGGGAGTCAGGGAAGGCTAAGCAGATAATGCAGGGTATAAGGGTCAACAGTGACAAGAAATGGGATTATAAATGAATACAGGTGTGTGGGTCATGTCATTACTGCAGTGCTGCTTTTGGTTGAGAACAGGCAAAGCTTTCACCATTTCTTTTCTGTCCCAGTCAAATGATTATCACTCCAAACATTTGTTTACAGTTATCCACCAATTTTTCAAATGCCAGGAACCTACATTTTCTCTATGGATAAGTATGCACTGCAAGCTCTTTGAGCTAGGGACCATGTCTACCTCTGAGCTTGAACAGATTGGCTTCTGGGCGCTACCTGTACAAATATTTAATAATAATTGTGCTAATGACCAATCCCATTATTAGTTAGTGATTCAAGTTATTGAGGATATACAGCAACCTGATAATTCATTTTACTTTTAGTTTCTCTCCCCAACTATGAAATCCTGCTCATTGTGACTCACTCTAAATAATATAGTTACTATTAAGCAACACTGTGGAATTGTGCTGTATATGTGCCTTCCATCTGAGCAGACAGAGTTCCAAATCAATGCCTCAAAAGTTTTTTCAAACAATTAGAGACCTATTCTGGAGAAAAATCTGACTTCCAAGCTCAAAAAACTGATTTGCAATTCAAGGGAGTTAGAGTATTTTTCAGTTGAATGAGAACTCCTTGTCATGCTTTGATCTCTCTTCATTGGATGGAAACAGGAGCTAGTTTTGGTAGCACCATACCAGGTTAGCCTCTGGTGTGACTCTGGAGAGCGCTGATTCATAGTATAAAATTCTAAAGTGAACTTCAGGGGAGGGCACAAAATGGAAAATAACATGCTCCCTAACAAGACATTTCATAGTCTGACAGTAGATTGTTCACAATTTAGCACTGAGATACTAGTTCTCTGAGAAATGTGCATTATCAAGGGACTGTTCCTCCTTTTGTAATGCTATCTTGTATTTAAATATATTATTCATAAATCATAAATCAGTGAATTGTGAAATAATTTATAATTGCAGTTTTCTGGCCATCAAAATGTACTGAAGTGCTCAGTGCTGAAAGAACAGATTCAGGACTATTTAGAAAAGCTGGACATGCACAAATCCATGGGGCTGGATACAATGCATCAAAGTGCTGAGGGAGTTGGCTGATGTGATTACAGAACCATTGGCCATTATCTTTCAAAACTTGTGGCAATTGGAGGAGGTCCCAGATGATTGAAAAAAGATAAATATAGTGCCCATCTTCAAAAAAGGGAAGAAGGAGGATCCGGGGAACTACAGACCGGTCAGCCTCATCTCAGCCCTATAGAAATCATGGAGCAGGTCCTCAAAAAATCCATATTGTGGCACTTGGAAGAGGGGCAGGTGATCAGGAACAGTCAGCATGGATTCACCAAGGGCAAGTCATGCCTGACCAACCTGATTGCCTTCTACGATGAGATGACTGACTCTGTGGCTGTGGGAAAAGCAGTGGAAGTGATACACCTTGACTTTAGCAAAGCTTCTGATATAGTCTCCGACAGTATTTTTATCAATGAGTTAAAGAAGTATGAGTTCGATGAATGGACTATAATATGGATAGAAAGCTGGCTAGATCATCGGGCTCAATGAGTAGTGATCAGTAGCTTGATGTCTAGTTGGCAGCCAGTATCAAGGGAGTGCCCCAATGGTCGGTGCTGGGGCCGGTTTTGTTGAATATCTTCCTTAATAATTTGGAGGATGGGGTGGATTGCATCCTCAGCAATTTTGCAGATGACACTAAGCTGGGGGGAGTGGTAGATGCCCTGGAGTAGTGGTTCCCAGCCCGTGCATGGCCCATGGACCAAACATGGCCCATGGGGTCTTTCAGAGTGGTCTTCAGCTCCCCTCCTGCTGGCTGCAGAAGGGAGCTATTGCCTAAGTACACAGGTGGAATGTGTTGCCAGGGCAGGCTCCTTGCTGAAGTTACTGGGACAGGAGATCAGTGCTCCCCTCCCCTTGGCCGTAGCAAGGAGCATGGCAAAGTGCTCCACCTGGGTCCCTAGACACTGGGTCCCTGTTGGAGCCAGAGGGAGGGGAGCACTGATCTCCCACCCCCTGGATGCAGAAGGGAGCCGCTGCCTAGGGACCCAGGTGGACCGCATGGTTTCCCTGCTGCAGCCAGGGGACAGGAGATCCTCCTCACTGAACTCCTTCCCTCTGACAGCAGTGGACAGGGGAGCTGTTGGCAAAGACTGATGGCCCTCCAGGATTGTAAAAATTATATCTGTGGCCCTCGAGCCAAAAGAGTTGGGAACCACTGTCCTGGAGGGTAGGGATAGGTTACAGAGTGACCTAGACAAAATGGAGGATTGAGCCAAAAAAAAAAAATGAGGTTCAACAAGGAGAAGTTCAGAGTCCTGCACTTAGGAAGGAAGAGTCCCATGCACTGCTACAGACTGGGGACCGACAAGCTAGGCAGCAGTTCTGCAGAAAAGGACCTGGGGGTTACAGTGGACAAGAAGATGGATATGAGACAACAGTATGCCCTTATTGCCAAGAAGACAAACTGCATATTTGGCTGCACTAGTAGAAGCATTGCCATCAGATCGAGGGAAGTGATTATTCCCCTCTATTCAGCACTGGTGAGGCCACATTTGGAGGATTGTGTCCAGTTTTGGGCCCCCCACTACAGAAAGGATGTGGACAAGTTGGAGAGAGTCCAGCAGAGGCAACAGAAATGATTAGGTGGCTGGAGCACATGACTTATGAGGAGAAGCTAAGGGAACTAGGCTTGTTTAATCTGCAGAAGAGAAGAATGAGGGGGGATTTGATAGCAGCCTTTAACTACCTGAAAGGGGGTTCCAGGGAGGATAGAGCTAGGCTGTTCTCAGTGGTAGTAGATGATGGAACAAGGAGCAATGGTCTCAAGTTGCAGTGGGGGAGGTCTAGGTTGGATATTAGGAAAAACGTTTTCACTAGGAGAGTGGTGAAGCACTGGAATGGGTTACCTAGGGAGGTGGTGGAATCTCCATCCTTAGAGGTTTTTAAGGTGAGGCTTGACAAAGCCCTGGCTGGGATGATTTATTTGGGGTTGGTCCTGCTTTGAGCAGGGGGTTGGACTAGATGGCCTCCTGAGGTCCCTTCCAATCCTCATCTTCTATGATTCTATGATACTGCATAATAGGCTGCAACTGTAATGCAGAAGGTAATATGGAGGTTTCAGTTCCAATAAATCACTTTTTCAGATGCAATTACTTCATAAACATCAATTACTATAGGCTACAGTAATGTTTTAATGAATTATTTCAATTTGGTATTTGTGCTCCGCCGAGACGGAGGGTTCATAATGTGAGATCTCGGTAGCGAGAAAAGAGCAGCTGGACGAGGAAATGCCCACACAGTTAGTTTTATTCAGGCCACTAGTTGCCATTATGATATTTTAAGCCGCAGGAAATCAGGCACTTACCACAACAAGAGCGGGGAAGCCCATCACCACCCTATAAGCGAGCAGCAACCACGGAGCAGACCTGCCACGTAGCATCCACTGGTACCTCTACGGATCTACGGAGAGCTTTGGGCAGGGCGTCACCCGTGGTTCCCATATATACCCCATCCCCTAATTCTAGCAATAAGCTCATTGATTACATCTCAATCCACTTAGGGATTGGGCCTTAATGCTTGTTATTCCCTCTTCTATTGGCAGTTAGCTAGGGACCGATCCTCAACAAGATGTGGTTAGTTCTTTACTGCTAAAGCTGGCCCTTAGCTAGTGTAAACTGATTCTGTGGTCAGCCTACTTCTGTTTTCATCCTGAGGGTATTTCCAGCTCCCGAGGCCTGGCCTCAGGAGGCCTACCTTTGCTCATAAAGCCTGCTCTTGCTCCAGGGCCTGGTCTTGCCATGCTAAGCTGTCCTCGCGTTACAATGCTCTTGCGCGCCCTACAGTATTTTTGGACTTTTGTTTAAAAAGACTGCTCACAATTACTGCAACACAATAGCAAGCCTATGATTGCATCTACTCCCTGGTCAGGGTACTACATCTACCTTTTTTCCGATACAAGATAGTGGTATGTTGACTCCATATCTAAATTATGGAGTCAACATACCACTACTATCTTGCATGAGACCTCATATTATTCTAGGTTGAGTGTATGATTGCTAAAGACTAAGGATGACAGTAGCATTCTGTACTTTGATACACCAAAATTGTATATCAAATTCTAATGATTTCTCTACTATGGGCCTTGGTCATTAGCCAGAGTGGCTAATTTTTCTGCTGTCCTCTGAGAGAAAGATGTTGCTTCTCCAACACATTAAAAATTGACACAAAAACATATTATGCTCCAGTCCCACACATTACAGAGGCATTACTGTCTTGTTGAAGAAGAGGTGTGTGTGTGTGTTGAACTGCATAATCCCACCACCAGAAAGAGATTTTTAACTATGTTTGGCCCAAAGGGGTACTGTAGAGAATACAACAGTATCAGAGATGCTGAAGTGCTTTTTGGTGAGTCCAATTTGTGTAATTTAGTCATCTTGATTTTTATGCAAGACAGTGGATGATCTGAAAGATGGAATAGTAAATAGTTCAGCTGAACTACATTTGCACTCCTTTTAAAATAAACACTTTTCATGATCATTTGGTCAAGTGCAGTTTTGTTCATACAAATATCTACAAAAAGGGAGCTTTGAGCAAACTGAAATTCATTTAATCATAAATGAAATTTGTGGTGAAACTAAATTAATTTTGGGTTGAAGCAGAAATAGTGTGAAGGTTATCTAGCCAGTTAGGGTAAAGAAGCAATAGCATGTCACTTATCTGATCAGTTAGACAGTTCAACTATCACATCACAGATACTGACTATTTCAAAAGAATACTTGCATGAAAATGAGTTGAAGTAGTACAAGTAGTAAACAAATGTATAAATTTGGTCTGTTCATGGACAATTTGGAAAGAGGAAAAAAATCTAAATTAACTGACTATATTGTCTATTGTACAATTGTTGGCTTAGATTTACTTGAGCTGAAAGATTTACATTCTCAAAACTATTATCTTCTGGGAAGGAAGGAAGGTACATTGCCAAAATCATGTGCTTTGTAGTCCAAGAGATGCTGATTTTCAGCTGAAATTTTGAACTGAGGTTGCGTGTGTCCTAGTAGAACCTATTGGTGTATGAAATTTCTTTAAAAGATATAAAGCCAATATTTTTTTCTCTACATTAAACAGATTCTCACAGTTTAGACTGTGTGAGACTACTTGTCTGAAATCCAGATTACCTAATCCTACGAAGAAACCTGAAGAAATGGGACAGAACTGAAGCAAAACTCCATGAAGTTGATCTTATATATTTAGCTGTAAACTGCCTCCTAGTACAGGAGGGATTTGGTGAGGTGTGGAGATGGGAAAGAAGAAAGCCCCTCATCCTGCATACCAGAGGATCCACCATGAAAGGATCCCTCAAGTCCACTGAAATAGGAGCTATCAGCTAGGCTGAATGAACCTCCATGCAGATCCACTGCCAGTTCTTCCCTTAGCACCATGTGGCTATGTCTCTTTCAGCTGCACCGAAGACCCAGAAACCCAAGAATCCAAACTTTATTAACACCCAGACAGATTTCCATGTGGAAATCCAGATGTTCTTCAGGGACAGCCAATCTCTGCAGCAAATCCCCCTACCCTAGCTTCTTCCCAAGACTGATTAGAGCACTCACATAAGACCATATACTGGAGTTCTATGAAGAAGTGGTGGTGTCACAGAGACAGCACATGCCATCCTTCCAAAGAGGTGTGGGGTTCTAGCTAATGAGGATCCCCTTCCCATGTATATCAGTGAAGGTGATCTGGCACTGTACTAGCGGAATTCAACTCATTGCTTTGTAAATTACCTTGAGGTGAAAGATACTGTATACATAAATCCCAGTTCTGTTCTAATGGAAACCAGTGTGCCATTCAGTATTAGTCACTTTTTAATGACTTTTTGACTTTTTGATATTTGCAAAGCTTTGTATAGACTTTCCAAAAATTGGATTTATACGGGAGGGTCTACTGTCCTCACAAAGGGGAGTCTGAAGCACTAACTGTTTTTACAGTGCTAAAGCCTTGTTCAAAATCCACTGAAGTGAATTGAGGTCTTTCCTTTGACTTCAATAGGCTTTGGATTATGCATGTAGAATCATGTGAAAGACTTTTTTTTTTTAGGATTCTAGAAGGATCAAGTGAGGAGTGATCCACATTACTTCTTTGGAGGATGAATTTAGATATTGATGAATAAAAGAAGAGGTATATTTGAATTATCTTGAGAAGCTGACTTTACACGTTACATCAGGATCATGACACTTCAAGGCTAGACAACCTGCAGAATATTTAGACCATCATCACTAGGATCTTTGAATATGATAAGAAGGGGCAGCAAATGGAGAAAGATAGGGAACTTCGTTTAGGGACTAATTAAAAAAATGCCCATTCTGTGTAATTTAGGGTTGGCAGTTGTGCAACCACCAGTCAGCTCTTTGGAAAGACATCTGACTTATTTTTTAATATTTTTTTCATTTTTTACATGAACATTAAAAATGTAAAACCAATTGCTTCGAGCCACTATCTATAACAACCTTCTAGTTCTTTTTTTGTTTGACAGTTTTGTGCTTGGATATAAGAAAATTCATCTGCCAAGTTGGTCAGTTCGCCATTAAAATTGCTGTAGGACAAACTATGAAGTAGGCAAGGTCAGTCCTTTTTCATTCTGAAGGAAATACTGCAATAGATGAGCTGCATTTTGGAAACTGAAGTGAAGAGTCAAATAGAAAGTGGAGGAGACAAGCTCATGGTTTCTACTAAATGTGAAAGTGCAGATATTAGCTGGGATCTTCTTGATCCATCCCACTTCTTCTATGGATCTTGTTCCTATTCAGAAAAATTAATTCTTGCAGATGAAACTGCGTGAGACTATTAAAAGAGTCAGTGAACATGAACTAAATTTCCATTGTACACAATCTAGTTTTTGGATGGACACTATTTGAAAGTCAGCAGTTTCCACCCAAAACCAAGCAAAGCTTAGTAGTTTTGACTCAATTTCATCTTGAGTTTTTGGATTTATTTGGGAAATTTTAGTGGCGGGGCTGCTGCAAATACACACAAATAGAAACAAAGAGAAAGATTTGCATGAAATTCTGGAAAGCAAGTCAACTAAATTTCACAGCAATGCAAGAGAGTGGTTTAACGTAGACACTGGTGACAAACAAAGATGTAGTCTGTCACCTCTCCTGTTTGGCATCGCCATTAACTTCATTATGAGAAAAAGTGTAGGCAGATACAGATGTTTAAATACCTTTGAAAGCGAATGCCTTATGAAATTATTTGGTATTTTATTAATTAATTTATAAAAAACACTGAGGTTCGTCAGAGAATTCAACACTCCTTGTCTTGAAAGTTATCCAGAATAGAATATGAAAATATCTGGGACATGCGTTAAGAATGAAGCCAGAGCATTTGCCATGGTAGGCATCTCATTGGACAGCTGGAGGAACACACAAATGGGGCTAACCGAAAGAATCCCTCCATCAGACAGTATTTAGAGAGGGAAAACTTATGGGACTTAACAACATATACAGTAACTTACATTAAAGGTAATGAGTTGCAGCTGCAGATTCTGTGTGTCTCATTGTGGGAATGCTCCCCATTTGTATGACTGAGATAAAGAATGCCATTCTAATGAAGCCATACCATATGCACGTATTGTAACACTCAGCAGAAAATGTATAACCAAGGGACTCGAGAAGAATCAATTGCTGTAACCTTGCTTTTGAACACCATTAGCCTCAAATACAGCAATACAGAACTGATTACTGCAGGCAGCTGGTGCTTTATTAAATTCCTAGGCACACAAACAAAAAACACTCATGACAACTGACAGCTGATAAAATGAACCACCAGAGAATATTAAAAAATTAAAAAGTAGGGGGAGTGAGTATATATTATTGATAAGCGTTTCTGTGATGCTCAGTCCCATGGTATTACAAGCATTTAAAAATCTAACTATTTTTGGCATTGATTTTTCTTTGCATGTTAATTTAATTGAGTGTGCTTTGTCTCAGAAGGTCAATACTGTAGGTATCTGGAGTGTGTGTGTTACCCACTACACTTTAATTACGCAAGTACTCATTACCATAATTCCATTTTCCTGCAGGAACAGAGAGTGGGTTCAGTCTGTTTTAACAGCGGAACTCCTACCTGTGGATAAATATGCAAATTTGGACGGTCGGGGATACCCGGACCTTGAGTTGCTCCCATTTGGAATAAAAACACTACAATGTATGTAGCAGAGCTACTCAGACTTAAAAAATAATTTTCAAGGTTACAGGAAGACAATTTGAGAGTTAACTATGACTCTTCATAAATCTAAATGCAATATTATTATATAAATAGAGCAAATACTAAACAAACAAAAAATAATAGTATCAGATGTACAGATTTCTTCAATACCAAAAGGTACATGGGCTACAAATCCTGTGCATTTAAAACATGCACCCCTGATTTGACACCACACCATCCTGAGCTGAACAAGCAGCAAGCTCCCATTTCTTTGATTAGACTGGTATCCCTCTCCTTGTAGTTATCTTCTTGCTGCAATTAGTGAAAGCAGGCCTGTGAGTATCAACCCTCAGGGCACCTCGCCTCTGGTATGGCTGTCTTCCCATGGTATGGCTCTGGTTGAACAACTGGAGAGTGTGGTGCCTTTTTTTTCTTTATACTTGTGAGTGGAAATTGCCCCCAGTCTTGGAAATACTTGAGCATGCTGCAAGGGTGGACAGCTGTTCCACTCTTCTGACAAAACTAAACAAAAAACAAAACCAAAAAAAAGACCCTGACTGCTACTGTTTAAAAGGAACAGTGACTGACAGAAGCTTGGGTTACATATGCAAGTATCTTCCTCGTTCCTTTTAATGTGAAAGAATTTGCACACTTATGAGTATCTCGATGTATTACAGTCGTCTTTTAGCTACACAGTAAGTTGTTTTCAAACTATAGCTCCATGGAGCTCTTTCTGATGATCCTCATGCTTTCCCCCTGATTCTGAGAGTACTGCTTCCCCATGATACGGCCCCACTGATCAGCACTCCACTTGCTCTGTCTTTAAGGAATGAAGAAAACTTTACAAGAGCTTTCCCCGCAGTGTCTAATGTCTGGGATCCTTCAGAGCACTCTACCTGTTCTTAGGCCTTGTCTGACATGGGGAAAGTTTGATCAGTTTTGTTATGCAGGTATATATGTATACACCGCTGCCCTCTGTTAACACTTATTCTGGTATAAGAATGGTTTTTTCCAGTTTATCTTAAAATCCTTCCCAAGCAACATCAGATATACTAGAAAAGGGCTCTCATATACTGAAATAAGAGTGTCCCCTCAGGGAATTATACTGGCTTAGCTACACCAGTTTAAAATCGCATTTTAGGTTATACAGAAAAAATCTCTCCTGTTTAGACAAGGTCTTAGAAAGTATGAGTAAAAACACTGTTTGCAGTAGCCTTCTGCTTGGTGCATTTGAATTAGACAGAGTGCTGGCCAGCTCAGATGTACTGAACACAGACCCATTTCCCCAGTTCCAATGATGTGATGGAAGAAGAGGGCAGAGGAGAGAGAGTAGCCTTTTTAGCCTTCCCCCCTACTCAACTGCCAGGAAAGGAAGAAGAAAAGAGAAGAAAATAGGATGAGAGTGGAGCTCTCTCACATAAACACATGGTCCTAGCAGGTAAGTATGTGGGAGGGAAAGTGCACAGTATGATCTTTGACATGATCCCATCTGTGAAATCTGAGATCCTGTAGACAGATTTGCACACAATCAGCTATTTTTGCTCTGCAACTACTGATGTGAAAGCTTGACATTTTCACAAGTGTTTGTGTATTTGGTATACGGCCAAAGGTTGGCATTTCTATCGATAGACTTGCTTTATTCCACAAATAAAGTCAAGCAGAACCATGAATTTTCCCAAACTTTAACAGACGTTTTGGTGACAGGTGAAAAAACTAACTTTAGTTTTTCAACTACTTTTAGTTTTCTCCACAGCTATCCTGAACATCTGAGGAGAGCCTGCAAAATAATCTGCATTTTTTCCAAAACAAATGTCAGCTTGAGGGCCCCTAGAATTTCCAAAGAGTATTCTCCTCCCATTATCCCTGTTGTGTAACTTTATGGAACATAAAAGAAGTAGAGCTTACATCCATTACTTTTTAATAAATATAGTTAATTGTTAGCATGCAAACTGCTGACTATATTAGTAATTCCTTTTTAAAGAGACTAATTAAGCTTTTATACACAGAAGAGAAAAAAACATGTCATAAAGAGTTAAATGAGCTGTTCTGTTGTGGTGGTGTTTGCTTGCTTGTTTTTACAAGTGTTAACATATAACCATATTGCTGTGAGAAAAATGTGTCCCTAGGCAGACCAGTATATCAGGGAGGGAAACTGGGCTGAGAATTCCTCCAATTGTGCAATAATGGGAGATGATCCATTGCATCATCCTACATTTCTATCAGACACACAGTACAATACTAAAATAGCAGAAAAGGGACCTTAAAAATCGGGTGAGGGATACTGAAAATGAGAGTGTGAAAGCTTTTCACATGACTAGGTCAGGCTCTCTGGTGCACATGCCATAAGTAGTATATTCAAGCTGATCTGTAACAATTTTTGAATAGTTGCTAAGCCTCTTGATCACATTGTCAAAGTGACCTGTAATGAGATGGATGAGCTGTTTACAATGCATAGTAAGCCACTACCCCAAACAGCCAGTTTTGTAGAGAGGAATAGCCACCTGAAACTCAAGATGTCAAAGACACAGCAGGTTGGATTAATGAGAAAGTAACAATTCCTCGGGGTGCATTACAATCATAAACGGTAGTATTGCACCTGATTTCTTAGTGGATTGAGGATATAAACCAGCAGTGAGTACCGTGCTAAGGGATATGGTCAGTAGAAGGTATTGCCCTGTTCCTGTGTTTAAGATGGGGGAAGAGGGATTCTCTTTAGCTTTTTCATTTTATCTGAGCAGCAAGAAGGGTGATCTCAGTGTTTTGAACTCTGACAGAAGCAAGGTTCTGTTTTGGATTTTGGCAGAAGCAAACCTCAGTATTTTGTTGAGACGAACCCTCTGGGCTGAGCTTGTTTTTCCTGCCATGACTGGTATTTCACCTTCTTATGAGCCTGCCCAAGGACAGGTAGGTGAAACAACCATGCTGGGAGGCTCTGGTTACAAGTCCCACTCCTGCTCTAATTGACTCAGAGTGCAGGGTGAGGTGCAGGTCCTCACTCTGGGTTTCAGCCTGGCTGGAAATCATTGCCATATAATAATTACGCAGGGCTGTGTGTGCAATCCTGCAGTGGCTTCTGTCCAGTTACTAACAGACAGGGCTCCCCATCACACAAACTGTTTGCACACTTGACCCACCAGTTACGGCCCTTGTTGCCCTCCTCAGCAGAGTGACCAGTGCTCCTGCCTGCAGCTGGTCTCTGCACTGATCCCTCCTAGGAGTTAAACCTCCTGACTTGGAGAGTTTAGAGGACATTCTCGGCTGCATCTTTATGGTTTGTGCAGCATACCAATGATTAAAGTCGTAGAGGACATAGAAGGACCCATAAAAAACTCAGCGGGGGTGATTCTCCACTGTGACATAGCCTAGAAGTTAGTCCTCTAGAGTGGCACTGGGGAGTGCTCTGGTTAGAACAATTCTCTGGCCTGTGACCAGTTACCAGAAGGTAGCAACCAGAGCCCACCACACGCAGGGGCTAAGGTCATAGTTTCCCACCTCCCAAGTCAGGAAATAGCAGGCAGAGAGAGAAAAATTTCCCCCTGGCAAGAGGCAGCTGGGGCCAGCAGCCCAACCAGAGCATCCTCAGCCAATGACAGGAAGCAGCCAGACCCTCCTCCCAAGCCAGGGTAGCAGCAGCCAGCACTGGGGGATAGCCACCCAAACACAGCCCTCCACCCAGTCCTGGACAAGGGACAGCCAGGGCCAAAAGCTAAAGGGCTGAACACCAACCCAGGGAGATGCCAGGGAGAGCCAAGAACAGAGCACTTCTATGTTCTTAGAGTGCATTCTAAGCTGCAGCCGTGTCACGCTTAAATTCTGTTAATTAGGACATTTGCTGTCATTCATGTAAATAAGGTAATGCATAATGTTCAGATATGCAAATTAGGGCATTAGGCCACTTATCTAAAATCTCCAGATATCAGCTGTAGACTCTTACTGACTAGACTTACATCCCACAGAGAAAATTCACTCCTTGCAACTTCTGGATTTGATTATAGTGCAGTTCATTTGCTGTATTTGAGGCGAAAATAGAAAACAGTGCACAAATAAGCTCCAACTCTCAATCAATTCATCAAACCAAGTGGAAATATCTATCTGCCATATAAAAGATAATGAGAGAAATTCATTTTTAGTTCTCTTAGCTGAGTCTGTTCATGTACTCATGTGTGAAATTACCCAAGGGGGAAGGATACGAGTCTGTAAAGGAACCCTCATTGGCCTCCCATTTGATCGGCTGTGCAGATTATGCAGCAAAATGAATTAGTTTTTCAAACAGAGCTCCTCATCAAATTACACAAGATTGCTGATTAGAATAAAGCACTGCTGGGGACTGCCTGTCATGACAGGATCAAGAATGTAAACAGGAGTATGGAATGAAGTGAACACTGCCCTAGTGAAAGGTTTTGTGTAGATTTTGTCTCTCTTCATCAGCATGATTCTTAGGAAGTTACTTCTCTAAAAGGGTTAACATTTCGTGGATTAATCGGCCTGGTTTGTTTGTTCATTTTTGCTGAAATGCCTAGAATTCACAGTTCCCAGCTGGAGATGAAAAAAGGTCACAGTTCTTACATTTCAAATTCTTATCATTTTAATATGAGGCAGATAATGTCTCCAAGTTTTCTGACTTTGGCTAGTCATTTAATAGAAATTTTCTCATCTCAAGACTTAAGAAATGCAGTTAGGGTGGCAGGTAGGTAGTCTGGTGTTTCATATCAACCCCCAAGAGGCTTAGTCTGCCACTATTCTTATGAAATAAAACTGTAATTGGAGAACCCCAGTGGAAAAATCTGCTCTGCTCTTGCAGACTATTTCCAGTTCAATGGACCGGATAAAAGAGAATTTGCATTTTCATAACCATAAAAATAATGGTAATGATCATTATCATGATGGTTTAGTGCAAAACCAAAATTAGCAAATCACTGAGTTTCTTTGTTTGCCTGGGCTTTTCTGCAGAAGCACATCTGTCTGTTTTTGTCACTTACGCTATTGTTTTGCCCCAGTGCCAGCAACAATGTGGCTCTGTTCAGCAGTGACAGGCAGAAGCATTTGTCTGCAAATTCCCCCTTGCAGCAGAAATTCCCTCTAGCTGCACTACAAACGCACTTTTATTTCCTTTCATTCTGATTTCCCTTCTAACTGCATGATATGTGAAGAATGACTTGCTCTCTTCAGACCCAGAAATGCATTTTCCTCCTTCTTTATAGTTTTTCCTTTTATTTTCATCTGCTTTCTTTGTAGTTACTCAGGAACGATGAAATCCAATACACTATTTGCTCCTCAGCAAGGACCCTCCTTTGCTTCCAGTTTATCAACTGGTTTATTTTAAGGCACAAAGATACCAAATGGGGATAAGAGCAAACTTTGAAAGGCTTAGAGGTTCATTCTGGATATAGATCCAGAACTTTAGATGCAAAAATCACTAAATTTGGAAACCTTGCTACTATCAGGCTTCTTCACAAAATGTCTAGAGTTTCTTGGATCCAAATAGGCAAGATGTACTTCAAGAACAGACTTTTATACAGTTTTTAGGAATTTCCATTTCCAGCCATAACTAGAGCCATATGTAGTTTTTAAAAATAACCAGACCTTTTTGGTCAAGCTGCAAAATGGTCATTCATTATGACGATGAGATCAGGAAGGTAACTATAACAGAAGTAATTTTTTCCTTTCTTGATAGAAGAGATCTCTGCATCCTCATCAGATCCATGAGGATGTCCCTATGTTTCCCTGCTTTATGTCATCAGGGCCCATGCTGTGGCTATCATCCTTTTTCTGGTAAAAGAGATCTGGATGGGAGTCCTTAGAAACTCACCAGCACTGTTCATTAATTGGTGAAAGTGGTCAATACTGAGCATCTTGAAGCACTCCTTCAACCTGATTACATTACATCATTTCCAGTTCCCATTCAGGCTGGAAATCAAACTTCAGGACAGGAACTGTCTCTTTTTCATGGGTATCTATATCACCTGCATAATGAATGGAGCCAGTCTTGGTTGAGATCTCTAAGTATTACCCTCATCCATGTTATTATCATTAACCTCGCTGAGGTTCTGATCTATCTCTGTGAATACACAGAAGTTCGTTTTAAGCCTCCATCATTTATCTGCCTTGGTATCAGCAAAGGTCCCCCTTGCAAAAATATGAAACATGTTGATTCTAGCCTCCTTTAGCTCTATTTCAGAGTTGTTTTTCTCACAGGTAGGAAATGTCCATCTACATCACTGAAAAACACCTGTCTGCTCCTGACTGATTTGGCCAGAGTGGTGGATGCAGTGTCAGGGCAGGAGATTATAAACGTATGACCTTCTCTTGCTGAATTTCATTCTGGTGTTTGATAAGTGTGGTCATAGGTCAACTAAGGCAAGTGTTCTCAACCTAGGGGTCATGGCCACCGTTCCTTTCTCACATTGCTAAATGGGGGTGGACAGAGGGGCGGGCAGTATGAAAAAGGCTGAGAACCCCTTTTCAAAGGAAATTGCGGCCCGGTAACTATGAGATAAACCTTTGCGCTGATCAAGGCCAGCAGAGAAGTTTTGAGTTCATTATTGACAGATTGCTAATGCTTCCCTTTGGAAGGGCAGGATGCTAGGTGTGAGGCTTCTGCTTAAAACAAGTAATTAAACTATCTGGGGGATTGTCTCCCTCTCTCTGGCCCATCACTGCAGTTATGAACTGCTGGGTCACTTGCTACTCTTCTGCTTCAACATTGCAGGATCAGTGGCAGGATGTTCTCGGTAGAGAGCTTCCTCTTTTGGAACTCACTCCTCCTTACCCATTAGAACCCAATTTAGGAAGCTGTAGAAGTCAGGGCAAAGCTTAGTTGCTTCTCTGACTTAATTGTGGTTCATGTTTATTATTTGGATTACAACAACTCCTAAAGGCCCCAATTTAGAACAGGGCCACATTGTGCTAGATCCTGTACAAATGCACATTAGGAGGCAGTCCCTGCTCCATAGATCTTGCAATCCAAACAGACAATGCAGACAGATGGTGGGAGACGGAAAGTATTATTGTTCCTGTTTTACTGATGAGGAATTAAGGCACCGAGAGATTAAGTGACTTAGGTCACACAAGAACTATAGCAGATTGTCCTTCCTCTCAGTGAGATGACATTGCCACTGGTTATCTTAATTTGTATTAATTTTGTTTTGATTCCTGTAAGGTGTCCAGTTGCCGAGGCTCTGTGGGTGCCACTTATAAATATTTACCTAAACTATAACTACAGAATTTTTTGCCATGTTACATTTTTAATGTTCCATTTTTATCCTGTTTATCATGGATGGAAATGAGTCTCAGTGAGATCTACAAGTCTGGAGTATTTTTATATTTTTCACTAGGCTTATGAGAAATATGTTTCTATAGGAAGTGAGAGATAAGTTAGAAAAATGAAGAGCAGAATCTTTTTTCAAGCAATGTTTCACCCAACAAGAGGAATTACACAACCTCTGAGAGCTTACAGTTCAGTGGTTCAGTTATATGCAAGGTAGCACTACAAAATTATGCACTCAAACTCCATTTCTTAGAAATAGCTTAAGGAACAGCTATTTTTGAAGTTGTCTCTTTTACTGACTATTAATACTGAATGTAAAGGGATGAGGTTTGCCGGTCAAGATAAAAAATTCTTACACAGATGCTGCAGTAGAGCACTCCAGTAAATACAAGTTTCAATAAAACAAAAAGATTTCATTTGGGGAATCTAACAAACTGCACAGGGAAGAGTATTTGTAGTCAATTTGTATTTGATTAACATAGTGTGCCTTAATCTCTTCACAGTGCTGTGATTTCAAAGTCCATGAAATCAATGGAAAGATTCCCATTGATTTCAGTGGCCTTTGGATGAGGCCCTCAAGCTGCTGGAAAAACAGTCTGATAATCAATGATTGGTCTCCCTCACTGGCCTCAGAAGGAAAAGCACATGTCGTGTTAATTTGTTCCCCCCACCTTGTGGGGGAAGAGGGATGCAATCAAAATATGCTCTATTTTTGTAAACATGAAATTTTCAAAATGCCCTGTTCTCTCCCCTTTCCCTTCTTACCTTCTTCTTCTGCCTCCTCTCCCCATGTCCTCTTTATCTCTCCTGGCTTACTCCTAGATATTTGTACCCCACAGCTTCCATGGGATAGGAATGAGTTCTCGGTGAGGGTCCTCAACCCAAGACAGTTTTGTGCTTCATTTTTTTAAGGCTACTGCAATCTGCGTGATGATGGTACTCCCTGAGCTGCTTTTCCCCACTATGTCTGTAACTGGCAATTGCACTGGCAGCTCAGTGACACAGCCAGGCATCTGGCAGTGGGAAGGGGACTTACAGGCCTGCATAGAAAATGGGGATGGGGGGCAATCACATCTGTCCTTCCGACTGCTTCCCCTCTTTGATTTCTGGTGCTCTTTACCTAGCACATAGCAATAGAAATGAAATTCAGCTGCCAACCCAGAGTCAAACTCCTGGAAGTCTGGATGGTGTTTGGGGTTTTTGTTCAGCCTAATAGCACAGTAGAGACAAGCTATGACATTCAGATGTTTGGATTTGGGTTCAGATTCTTGAAACTTTCCCCCCCACCCTAAAATCTTTTTGGAAAGTTTGTTTTAGTATGGGCTCATTTGTAGTCAGAAGTACTCCACTAAAAAGCAAACCCACCACTGCTGCCAAGAGGTGTCAGAATTCAGGTATAAAGAGAAAAGGAGAGAAAGGAGGGCATTCCCAGGGAGTGAAAAATAAAATGAAACAGAGGAAAAATACATTGGATCGATTGATTTAGGGTTTGATTACCACAGGGGGGAGATCTCTTCCCAACCACTCCTTGCAGGGTTGTAACACATGGAAGGAATCCTTCAGCAGACCTGCTCTCGCATTCTGCATTGTGTTTTTGGCTGGGTGATTATATCAGATCACACTGCCAGATGACATGTGAAGACCTGGTGACAAGCTTGGAAAAAAGCAATTAATGATTGACGAAAAGCAGAGCCCTGCCTTCTTCCCATCTACAGTGCTTCTGACATGCTTTAAACTTTCCCCATTATGGTGCATTCCCTTCTGAAGTGTATTTATTACACGCTCGCTGTGGAAAATGACAGCAGATACAGACTTGTCATCAGGGGTTATGCTTCTAGCATTTTCAAAAGCCCTTCAGAGGGACTATTTCTGAAAAATGCCATCAGGATTAACCACAAGTAGAAATGTTCAACACATGTTCTGTAGCTCAGTAGTATGACAGCAAATTAATAATAGGAAACAGGTAGCACTTTTAAAGAGAATTCACATTTGACAAAATTATTTCCTTACATGCATAAAGAACTGACGTGGAACTGCTCAAGCTCTTGCTTGAATAATTTAACTCTGTCTAGCCTTCTAGCACTGCATCTAAATGAACACGAGAAACAAATTTGGCACCTGTCAAAGTCCCATAGTCAGCTAGGATTAGGAAACAGATTTGCAGCTCCCTTTTGTGCAGAATAATACATCCACCTCATTAGTTAGCCCATAATTGGTTACAGGATTGTAGTTAGCTGTTGGCATTTACATTCACTCTTGTATTCCTGACCCCAGCTGAACACTTGCACTTTCATTGGAACTCCTGCTAAATACAAAATCAGTTCTATGTCCTTGACGTACCAGGTGGCCATGCAGTTTGTCCTCTGGCGAGTCTTGAATTTAGACCACTTGTGATTGCTTTGGAGGTGGGGGTGTTTCCCCCTAGGGAAGTTGCATAGGGGTGCACATGCACCCTTCACATCACATCTTTGCCCATTTCTACAATTGTACTGTTTAAAGATTCTGAAGGTTTTATTTTCTTTATTGGGCTCATGCTTGGTCCAGCTTGTGGTGAACGTAATGGTGACTTTAAGCCCCATTTACTTCTCTTCTGAGCCTAGACCAGTTGACACAAGCTGGAGCAGCCCCATGGTTGCTCTGATTTATGCCAGGTAGAATGGCACACTAGGGACCATTCCACTAGCTGGAGATTAGCAGAGTACGTTGTGCAATTCTCACCCCTTCTGCCGATGTAGGGGAAGCAGACAACATAACACCAGTTATGCCATCTTTCTACCATCCAAACATTTGCCCATTGCTGAGGAAGGCTGCCTCCTTGCTGATCTCCCGTTCCCTGGGCTGCAGCAGGGAGACCACACACATCCTGTAGCCCCATGCACTCCACCTGGGTCCCTAGGCAGTGGCACCCTTCTGAAGCCAGGGGCACAGAAGATCAGTGCTCCCCTCTTTCTGGCTCCATCAGGGACCCAGCACCTAGGGACTGAGGCTGAGTGATTTGCTCTCTGCTGGAGCCAGGGTAGGGGAGCACTGATCTCCCATCCCCTTGGGTGCAGCAAGGAACTTGCACTGGTCTTATAGCCGTGCGGCAACGCACTCCGCCTGGCTCCTTAGGCAGCAGCTCCCTTCTGCAGCCAGCAAGAGGGGAGTCACGGGCCACTTTGAAAGCCCCCACGGGCAACGTTTGGCCCCCGGGCCACAGGTTGGGAACCACTGCTCTACAGACTCATGGTATGAAAGCTAAAAGAAGTTTGGAATCATTAGGAAAGGAATAAATAATAAGACAGAAAATATTGTTTTGCCTCTTTATAAATCCATGGTACACCCACATCTTGAATACTGCATGCAGATCTGGTCGCCACATCTCAAAAAAGATATATTGGAATGGGAAAAGGTACAGAAAAGGGCAAGTAAAGTGATTAGGGGCAGGCCCACCGACAGTAATTCCAGGCCCCAGGGCAGAACAGTCCCATCCTGCCTCTTCCACTCGCAGCCCCGCTCACAGTCCACCTCGGCTCCACCCCAGGCCCTGCCCCCTCCCTGCTCGATCCCCCTCCTGTCTTCCACACTCCACCTTCCCCCAGGCGGCGAGCAACAACGGGGGGGCGAGGGGGGAAGGGGACTGAGCAGGGGATGGAGGGACGCCATGAGAGGCAGCGGGGAGGGAGTAAGTGGGGGAGAAGAGGAGGGAAGCAAGCAGCGAGCGACAGCTGAGAGACAGAGCAGGGGGGAAGGAGCAATTTGGCGAGCAGCAAGTGGACAGGCGGGGCCTGGGGTGGAGCAGGGCTGGAGTGTGGGCCGGGCCAAGGCCCTTTTAAATTGCCATGCCCCTGGGCAATTGTCCCCTTTGCCTCTCCTTCTCCCCCATCCCCTGCCCTCAGCAGACCTGATTAGGGGCATGGAAATGCTTCCATATGAGGTGAGATTAATATGACTGGGACTTTTCAGCTTTGAAAAGAGACGACTACGGGGGGATATGATAGAGGTGTATAAAATCATGGCTGGTATGGAGAAAGTAAATAAAGAAGTATTATTTACTCCATCTCATGACACAAAATGACACAAAATTTCACCAAATGAAATTAAAACAAACAAAAGGAAGTATTTCTTCACACAACACAGAATCAACCTGTGGAACTCCTTGCTAGAGGATATTGTGAAGGCCAAAACTAGAGTTCAAAAAAGAACTAGATAAGTTCATGAAGGATAGGTCCATCGATGGCTATTAGCCAGGATAGGCAGGGATTGCTGTTTGCCAGCAGCTGGGAATGGCCGACAGGATGGATCACTTGATGATTACCTGTTCTATTCATTCCCTCCGAAGCACCTGGCATTGGCCACTGTCGGAAGACAGGATACTGGGCTAGACCATTGGTCTGATCAAGTATGGCCATTCTTATGTAAAACAATAAAACCTCATACTTATACTGCACCTTTCATCCATGGATCTCAAAATATTTTACAAATATTGGTAAATACCATTATCCCTATTTTGCAGATGGAGAAACTGAACTCCAGTGAAGTGAAGTGACTTGGACAAAGTCATTAAGCAGATAAGTGTCAGAGCTGAGAACAAAACCCAGATCTCCCGAGTCCCAGCTGACAGACTCATATTTATATTGCTAGGGCCACAGGAGAATTGCACTCCTATTTTTGGTAAAATAGGAGGTACAAGTTAATGGAAACAAACTTCCAGCAATGGCATCTCCTCAAAATCTACAGCCAGAGAAGAAAGACTAACAATCCTGTTTGCTGTGCATATAAAAACAAAGAACTATGCCTTCAATTTTCCACTAGCTCTCATGAGCACAGAATAACCAGTGCAGCTTTCTAATTACTTTACTCTTATTTATGTTTAGTTTTCAGGACTTTATCTGCTGTCATTCTTCACTATCCTTGTTGGGCTGGTGCTGTACTCCTCCACATCCACATATGTAGCCCAGGATCCACGAGTGTACAAGCAGTTTCGAAACCCTTCAGGACCTGTTGTAGACTTGCCAGCAACTGGACAGCTGGAACCTTCAGTAACGTATTCCAGTCTAGGCCAGGAGACAGAAGAGGAGCCTCATGTCAGAGTTGCCTAAACCCAGGCACTTGTCTCCCACTGATGATTCAGTGGCGTTTGTATATCCATGATCCCTGTATTGTACATAGAGAAAGGTATTTACTGGGTACGGTTACACAGGTGGGCTTCAAGGTAGCAAATAGGGAAAGCTTGTAAAAAGTACAATCTAATTGCCACTGGGTGGACCTTGCAAAGAGGTGCCAGTCCCTTATTTAGGGTATTAGCAGTATGCTGGTCACAACAGAATGCTCTGTACGAATCACTTGCTATCAAACTACCTGTGAAGATATTAAAAATGCAAGCTGAAATTACATAGAAATCAAATGGGTATTTGTGTACCTATTGCTAGGGCCACGTAGAGTTGTGGAAAAGCCACATTTTTACAGTAAGTCCACGTGTACAATCACTGTTATTTTCTCTCTTTTTAAAATGTGTTTGTTTTTCACAAGTAGTCGGGATACTCCAGGTAGCTACACCCTGACGCATTTTTGCTAGCATCTGGATCTGTTGGGAGAAAGGATTAATGAGTTCATCTGTACTATCTATCTGGTAGCCCACCTTATATGTAATCTCTGCTGTGAGTGCAGAGGAGGGACAGCTTACAATATCAGTCTCTATTCTAGGAATAGGTATAAAATGAGCATTTTAGACTTTCTATATTTACATAAGTGAATTACTCAACCATTGACCTTTTTACATTCCGTGAAGAATTTCCTGGTGGCTGAGGTGCTGTACCAGGTGACAGGGAATTACATTTCCGTACTGTGTCTAACCTGCAGAAACAAAACAGAACAAATTTCTTACTTTTAAAATTAAATCTGTACAAAAATGTGCATTTTCTATTTTCCTACATATTGAAACTCTCATTGGTAAGTTGATATATCAGTCAGACCAGGGCAGTTATTTTAAATGCTCAGTGCATATGCAGGAGCCTCCAGTTCTGTGAAGCCTGTGGTACAGGAGGCATTGGGTTCCCTTTCCTAACCATGCCAACCTGGAAATATGTCAATTTTTCATCAGAATCTTCTTATGCCTCAATCATAAATATTAGTATGGTAACGTAGTGAAGTCATGAATATTAAGAATAAGACTGACCCATCTGCTGGTGGTACTGCAGCAGCGTGAAAGATAGGGTGTAGGGTGTAGCCAATTATTTTTCATTATCTACAAAAGTAGAAGAATTTAACAGTTTTCTGATATTCACCAGAAAATATGAAAGTCCCTCTGAAGTAAGGGTATGCTCTTCTTCTGCTGCAGGAAACGCATCAGAAATGTGGAGCATTTAAGACATTTCTATTGAATCTGAAGCAGAACCCTACAAATCTGTCTTGATTTTTGCCCTTTTAAGAGCACAGTGAAAGACAAAAGTCATTGCTTCATATATCCTCAGTTCATTTTCCTCTTAAAATTAAGGAAGGGAAACGATAGTCTAGTGTGTAAAGGACAGAATAGAGATTCAAGAGAGCTCAGTTTTATTCACAGATCAACCACAGACTTCTTGTGTGACTTCTTGTGTGATCTAAGACATGTCCCTTGTGTAGCTTAGTTTCCCAATCTGTATATACGGGGATAGTAATTCTTTACCTCCCTCACAAGAGTATTGTGAGGCTAAATTGTTTTAATGGGCTTTAAGATCTTTAGAAAGAAGGAGCCAAGGAAGTAGGAAGTATTATAATAGCTTTTATATATTCATTGTATTGGAAAACAGGGTTTGAAGCCAGGTTGTGGTAAATTGCTGCATTTTCTGTTGGTGGGTATATGAAATGTATTTTAGTCAAATGATATTATTCTGATGAAGTCAGTTTTAAATTAAAATGTAGGGCTTTCTGTAAAAAATATATACAACTCACCTATTTCTATGAGAAAAAGAAACTGCACACTCTTGAGATTGAAAAGGCCATGCAAATCAGTCAAGCAGGATGGATTTCTGCTGAAGTAACATTTGTCTTTTATAATCCTGTTCTGCAAAGCTACAAAAAGAATTTCTCTGCAGCAGCTTTAAGGAGGTTTGCATAAAAATGATGACATGCCAAAATGCTAACGAATTACTGAATATCTGTTTCATCTCATTCCTCCTGTTGATGAGGAAGAGAGACATAGTCCATCTCGTCATGCTTAGGCTGCCTATGATTATTCTACTGCAGTTGAAAAAGAGGGGGTTGTCATACTGTCAAACCCCACACACAGACACACACCTATTCAGCAATCATGTGATTTTAAAAATAAGAAATGTTGGGTTCTTTTTATTTTACTTCTGGCTTTGGAGCTTTTAGTTTTCATGCTTTTAAGCTTTTCCCTGCAATCATGAAGGCTGGAAACTTTAAAAAAATAAAAGCTGAGATTTTCATATAACATGACTCCAGGATCTGGGGCTTTAAGAGAAAATGCAAATATTGTGAGATTCACACTATAAAATTATGAGAGTTGGTGACACTAAGATTGTTCAAATTCATCTTTGTGCATTGAGCCTCTCCATTTCCAGTTAAGCTCTCAAAATAGGTTTTAAATGGGACTTAGGTCAACAGTCAATTCACCCTTGTTCCAAGGGTCCACACAAGTCCAAGGCACCACTGAAGTCCTCAAATCAGGGTTTAACTGATGCATAGTCTTTGTGTAGTGACTGTACAGTTCAAGCCACAGAAGTATGTTCGCATTACAATTGTCATTGTTCTCTCTGGTACCCTGAAGAGCGTTTGTGGGCACCTGTCATCTCCTGGTCTTTTTGCTACCTTTTATACCAATTAAATACCTTTCTCTGAGCATTATTCCTATGTTAGTTTCGAGACCTTTGAAAACTGAGGAGTGTGTACACATATGTTTGTTCCGTGTTTACGTTCCTTTATTTTGCTTAATTATTTTGGGTTACTTCATTCTTAGTATTTATTTTATAAGCCAAATGTTTGTAATCTTTTTTTCTCTTTTCTCTCATTTTTATTACAATAATTTGTAGCTGTGTATTAATGTCTTACTAGGAACAACTGGAGTGAAGGCATATCCAGGTCAGTTCACTGACCCAGGAGTTTATACATATAAGGTTCCAGAGGAGTAGCCGTGTTAGTCTGTATACAGCAAAAACAACAAGAGTCCTGTAGCACTTTAAAGACTAACAAATTTAATTTCTGTAGGCATAAGCTTTCGTGGGCTGTAACCCTGCATCTGACGAAGTGGGTTGCAGCCCACGAAAGCTTATGCCTGCAGAAATTAAATTTGTTAGTCTTTTAAAGTGCTACAGGACTCTCGTTTAAGGGTTTGCAATCAACTGATGGCTAAGAGGTGCCATCAGAAAGAATTTTTATAGGATATTTTAAATGACTCAATTGTATGGAAATAAATTGTGACTGTTCACATATGCACTGTACACTCAATAACCATCCCATGTGTCTTGCACATGAAGAGGTTCATGTCACTGGGATAACAGTATGGGGTTGTTTTATTATTTTATTTTATTTTGTTTTGTTTTTTCTCTTCAGCTAAAGAGAGTTGAATTGCTCCAATTTGCCAGAACTGGATGCACCTCAAAGGAAAATAGTAGTATAGCTTTACAAATCCTCCGTTGAATGAAAGCTGAGGTCCAGCAGGGAAAACTATTATTTCTAGCTGTTTAATTTCCTGCAATTTCAGACCACAGTGGACACCAGCAAGGTCCAGCTACCCAACTGGCAGCTACTCTACTGGTTGAAATAGGACTTCACCAGCTCTGTGTATCTTTTCCTTGAACAAACTGAAGCTCTACTACCCATTGGTGGCGAGTGGCCCTTAGCAAAACTGATATAATTTTCTGCTACTGGATGGAGACCTGCACTGGGAGACAGAACTTGTCTTTTTTTCCAGCTATAAACTTTTTAAACACACAACGATAGACAAAGCAATTAAAAATTTTGCACCACTGTGTCATATGAAAAAGTTTCAATGTATAGTTTAGGTATTGCTAACTTGTGCTATTAACATTTTGACAAGCGTGTAGTATTGTTTTCTTTCCCTTTTATTTTTAATTAGTATTCCCAAGCTAGCTACAAATATAAATTTTACCCCATGGGTAGGATTTTATTGTTAAATGTCATAATTAAGCACACTAATCTTGACACTGGAAATGGAAATATGAACCAAAACCAAAAACAAACAAACAAAAACACTCCAACCCCAAACCCTGCACCAATAAGCTCAACAAACCTTTCTTTGTTTTGATATTTGCATGCTCCTATATGGACTGGCTGTGGCAATGTAATGCCTGTATAATGTTTTCAAATAAAATAAATGCTTTATGAAAGCAGGGTTATTAGTTTCTTTGCCTGTTTCCTTGCCTGTGAAATAGCCTGAAATGACTTTCTTGAAACGTGAATATTTATCAGGAGTTCTGAAATTAAAATCCATCGATGATTTTCAAGTGTAGGCAGCATATCTTTGCTACACAGCCATGTTTACATAACCCTGACTTTAGCCAGCTTCATGAAATAACTTATAACTAGCCAGAATTCATTAGGAGCAGTATATTCATGTGTCAGGGGCTCCTGTGGCTTTTGTTGCTATGCATCTACAGCCATGTCTCCTGGCTTCCTTCTTTGCTTCCGGTTGCTACATTCACTGACCCCCAGCCTCCCACACTGCAGCAATGTTCCGTGAAGGCTCCAGAGATGGGAGAAGGAAAGAAGATGAAGGAAATTAGACACTAGAAGCGAAAAGGGACTGGGTTTGGGATGGGACCCTGAGGCAGTTGGGGAAGAGTAGACTAGAGATTCTTCGGAGCAGACTAGGAAGAAGAGAGAGAAGAAATCCTAGAGTTTACAGTCAAAGCATTCAGTGTGGAATATGTATTGAAACTCAAGGATGCTTGTCAAGATGTGTGTCTGCCCAGTTTTACTCTCATGGCATTCCTGTAAGAAAAATCCATCACCAGATTTCCCACATCCCCTCCCCCAGTGCTGGGAATACAAAGGGCTGGAAACTGGTGACCTGATGCCATTTCCCACCCTCACATCAGCCCACTTGAAGCTGGATGGAGTACCACAGATCATAAAGCCAGCGATTCTAGGCTAATGCATGCTTTTATATCTCATTTTTCAATGTTAATTGTGCATGTTATCAACATTTACGCAATGGATAAGCGTGTGTGGTTTGATTGTGCTAACAATGGCTTTATATTTTCCTTCAATCCTGTACATCCCTGCATCCACCACCTCAGAAATTTCTCTTCACTTTCTAGCTGGAACTTGACCTCCACCTGTATGAATCCTAATAATAGTCATTGATTGAAATTACTCTATAAATAATTGTTCACTTGGCAGTATTTTCACATGAAGAATGTCACACATACTTCAGTAGTGAAGGAACACTGTTAAGCAACTTACATACAACGTTTTCTTTAAAAATTTAGTCAAAACCTAATGCCAAGAAACATTTTTATTAGTATCACTTTTCTCAGTGGATACAGGCATTTGGGTTTTCTTAATTTGTTTTGCTTTTATTTAAACAGCACCCCACAATGTCAGAAATGAAAAGTCAACTGCTTATCCGGACGGTGCCAATGCATGAGGAAGTGATACTATCTGCAAATACGAAGGGCAACTGAGCAGACCAGCCTAGTTTCACCGTTTAAGATTAAAGAAATGCAAAAAAGTAACCAAAAAGCTTGATTCTCCTCTGCATTGTGTAGCTATTTATAACTGTGGCTCGTGAGCTCAAAAGGGATATAAAATGCTAACAAATCAGAATTGTCACGTTTTACACCCACTTTCAGTCCAGTTTGCCCACTTATAACATGACTGTGCAAGGTCCAAATTGGCACAAGATCAGATTGGGGAGCTGAGGGTAGGCAGAGGCAACTTTATGACGCCTTTGTGGTCCTTGGAATCTGGAGCTGTCTAGGGACGAGTACACTTCCTGGCATAAGATAAGAGTGCTTTTATTTTTATGTCTGGCTGCCCATGGCCCCAAAGGCTCATTCCAGCAGCGTGGGATAGCTAGCATATAGAGGCATTCTAGCCATGCCCCCTTTCCCTGGAAACATCCTCTGGGCTAGGGGCTAGGAGAAAGATAGCATAGATACCATGGCTGCTCTATGCTACCTAGAGCTCCCCTCACATAATGATAATCCCTGGTGGTGTCAAGTAGCCAGAACAGGGGGCCAAAATCTGGTCCAAACTGAAAGAAGTAAAGAACCAGGGGCAAAGAGTAGAAAGTTAATCGCTTTTTTAAAAATGCATTCAGGGTTAACGGTCTAATGCAGTGCTGTCATTTTCTTTGAAATAATTTACTTACTTTCTTTTCTCATCTTGACAGTATTCCCTTAAGTTAGTTTCTAAATGAAAAAAATACTATGGCATTACCCTGGATTTCTCCTAGTATGAATGAGAGCAGACTTTGGCCCGCTGTGTATAGTCCACTATTTTTCAGGTTAAAACTCATTCATGTCATTTTATAAATATTCTATATCTATGTATTGTACAAATATTTATATTTCCAACCCAAGGAGAGGCTGATTTTATTAGACTAGTATTTTTTAAGATTTCAGTTCACAACCTTGATGTACAGTCAACATTTTAGTGGCTACTGATGATGTGCAGTGTCCCTCAGGCAATTGTGTAGTGCTGCCCACATCCTAATAATGCATCAATTAATACTTTACAGTCAAATACATTTATACAAACTATTGCTTTTTATTCCCCACATTCATGGTCAGCATAGGCTCAGGCAATTTCATAATAGTAATAATAATAAATAAAATAAATGTCATGCTGCTGTCAGTATAAGGCCATTTTCCATCCTTCATTTGAAATATGTACACACCTGTCAGGGACAAAATATTGAATTTGGCATAGACAGCACATTGACTTCTACACAAGATCTTGCCAAAATAGAAGGATAATGGGGAGGGTGGGATAATGGACAGCTACTTGAGTCTGCAAGATCACTGAGCACTAAAGTGGTAAATAATTTAATTACAAAATGTATGTCAGGGTCGGGACATAGGTGGACAGGTCTAGTGGTTGGAGCCAGAGTCATAGTCAGGAGTCAGGGCGAGGATGAGGAGCATGGCAGGGATCAGGAGTCAGAGAGAAAGGCAGGGTCTAATGTAGCAACCAGGTGGAACCCAGTTGGGCACACTCTCCTGACCATCCAAGTTCATGGTGTTCCTCCAGACAGGCCCTGGGAAGCCCTCCCTGATGTAACGTCAGATTTCATGGTCTCTCCTGCCTGGTTGATTAGTAGCAAGCTGGTGAGTGTGAGCAGGAAGGATAACAGCTGAATGGAAACCCAGTGGACCAGCTTCAAGATCTATGGGATCATGACACAATGTTAAGAGATACTTTGCATCCAGAATAATTAACCTGATAGTAGGTGGGGTTGGATATGAAACATGTAAAATGACTAGAAATGTATGTCACTGGATCAAAGTCACGCTGGAGAGCACATATTTAACTCAGCTAGTTGTTTCCTCAGATACCATCAAGTTTCACAGAAGGCTGGCTTCTTGCCTGTTTCACAGCAAACTAGCAATCAAGATTTGCATGCTCTTAAAATGACTACTTTTCTAAATGCAATTCCTAAGAGAGAAGGGGGAATGGACTAATCACAAGAATAATCAAAGCAGTCTCATTACCTGGCTCCCCATGAGCTTTTGTTTGAATTCTCTAATGCAGTTTTTGGCATTAAATAGATTTTTTAGAAGCTAAATAGGTCAGTCACACATACATGCAACTGGTTGGATGGATTTTATGACTCTTTCAGGTCCCCCAGACTACTTCTTTTTTCTTTTAAATTAAAATTTAGGCTAACAGAAGCCTCACAGAACAGGATGTAAACTTTGTTCAGTTAAGCCCATGTTAAAAAGATTTGCCACATTTCACTCTGTATTTAGAATTCAATTAATAATCAAGTTGATGAGATGCTGTGAAAGAACAATGCCATTTGCTTTCACATAGTGACTTTGAGGTGTTGGCAGACATAAGTTCCAACTGGGGGCTCACACTGACACTGGGACAATAGGTATGTAAGTGGACTTGCCATCCTGCCCAACAAAAGCACACACACAAAATCTTCCAATGAACAACTTTTCTCTCTCTAGCTTTATTCTTGAGGTTTAGGCTGCATACAGCATGTAACAAAAGAAAATATGGCTTTATATACTGAAAGAAAACAGCAGGCTATGATACAGCCATCTAACCACTGGATTTCTGGCACTTCACTTCTTTGACTATCGGGTAGCTGATTTTTTTGAGTTGCCTGGTGTTCTCTCCTAACTCCCACATCACCTCCGTCTATTCAGTCAGCGACACCTGCTACTACCATCTTCTTTGTCTATGTCGCTAAGCACATCACACCACCCCTCTGCCTCTTTTGACTCCCTAAACTGGCTCCCTCTGCTTCATCTCCTCAAGTTTAAACTTCTTGCTCTCACTGTGACCTGTCCGTGCCCAGGGTAGCCACCTGAGAATGCCAAGATCAGGGCAGGCTGCAAAAGGAGAGCAGATTCTCCCAGCGCTGGTGGGTGACACGGAAGCCCGGCTTCCCAACCAGCCATGAACTGCTTCTGATTTCCCCACACTGGTTATCAAGAAGCCAGTCCACAAATGCCCACAGCCCCCTTTACTGCATTCCAGTTCCTGGCTCCCAAATCAGCACTAGGTCCAGTAAAGAGACCAGTTACTTAAACTCTATGCTCTTCACTAAAAAGGTTCCTTCTGACCCCAAGGAGTCAGCCACAGCACCAGATCAATACAAGTTTGGATCTTACTTAAATACCACGCTGGCAGCCAATCCTCTAGTAACTAAAAGTAAAGGTTTATTGTAAAAAGAAAGAAATAAACCATAAGAGAAATGTTAACAGGTTAAAGCAAATCAGATACATACAAATGATTGAAAGTCCATATACATCAGGTTTCTAGAAGAAATGTGGAGTTGCAGGCTTGTATAGTTCCCTCTGGTACATATCCAGTATCTGGGTGGGTCTAAGTCCTTCAGTTCAGTTGCAAGATGAATTGATCCAGAAGCAGGTGTATGTCAGTAACTGAACAGGAACAAAGGCAATATGGTATATCTGGTTTGATCTTATATACCCTCTGTCTTTGGCCAGGCGGCTTGTGAAAAGTTACAGGAGCTAAAATGGAGTCCAGAGTCACATGGGCCAGTAGTCCAGAGTCACATGGGACAGTCCTGGTGCTTCATCAGGTATGCTGCCTGTGGAATTTCACAGGAACCAAAATGGAATCCAGAGTCACATGAGCAGGTTCTGGTGACTCATTGGTGATGCTGGCTTTTCCCCCAGGGCCCCTTGCACCTGGGAATGTCTTAAATGGGCTATTAAGCAGGCTATTGTTCTGCAGCCATCCTATCCGGGTGTTGCCCAGGCAGCACAATTTGAAATACAGATATCTCTATAACTTCCATTTCACATATTACACATGAACATAAGTATTATCATCTTACTTAGCATATTATAACCTTCCTAACAGTACCTGACATGGCATATCTCACATGAATTAATATGATTTTGACATATTGATGTCAAACAATATAACCGATGCTCTCCCCCCCCCCCCCCCATCTACCCAGCATGACACTCACCTCAAAGCCCTTAACAATCCTGCTTTTCCCTACTTTTCCACTGATATCACTTTAATCCCTCCTGCCTTCACTTTACTAAGGTGGCCTGCCTCAGATACCTACTTGTCAGTGTCTCATACAAACATTTTTGTGTCTGGTATATGTTTGTACAGCACTCAGAAAAACTGCCCTGCCCCCAGTCCTGATTGGTGCCTGTAAGTGCTATTGTAATGCACATATTAAACAACAATACTCCTCCGTGTTTGTGTGCCTTTCAATCTCCAGTGCTGCTTTACCTTGTGATGCCACAGGAGATGTAAGCAGAGAGTTAACTCCAGGCCTGCTGATATTGAGGGAGTGTCTGCAGCCTAGCTCAGGGGATATTGAAGAACTCATTGTATTGATGTTGGGGTGGCATTTTGCTTACAGAGTACAGGGAACCCTGCAAGGTAGGGATAGGATACAGAGTGACCTAAACAAACTGGAGGATTGGGCCAAAAGAAATCTAATGAGGTTCAACAAAGAAAAAGTGACCTACTGGGGACCGACGAGCTGGGCAGCAGCTCTCTCCTTATTTGCTAAAACTGACTCTGACATGAAAATTGAGAGGGTTGGCCACCTCAGGGTACTGACATTGGACTACAGATCATCTCTTGCAAAAAGGGGATGGTCCTCTGCTTGAGTGTGCCCTGGCTGGCAAGAAGGCCAATGGCATATTGGGCTGCATTAGGAGGGGCATTGCCAGCAGGTCACGGGAAGTGATTATTCCCCTCTATTCGGCATTGGTGAGGCCGCATTTAGAATATTGTGTCCAGTTTTGGGCCCCCCAATACAAAAAGGATGTGGACAAGTTGGAGAGGGTCCAGCGGAGGGCAACAAAAATGATTAGGGGGCTGGAGCACAGGGTTCTAACACAGCCTTCTGCTTGAAAGCGCTGGTTCTAACACAGCCTCAAAGGATCTTGACCAAAGATCATTATCATTGGAAGTTGTGCAGTGAGGTATTTGAAATGAGCTTGTATTGATCCAGCTCATCTCCTCTTACAAAAAAATCCACAGGAGGTAGCTCAGGCAAAAGAAATCTCTCCCTTCCCCTCGTCCCAAAAATCATCCTATGGGAGATAGGGTTTGATGCTCTGTAAAAAGGCCCCAGGGCCTGCCCCAAATTTGCAGGGAATCTGGTCCTTGGCAGTGCAGTTTCGCTGAATCTCTTTAGGATGCCTATGGTGCATACATAGCCTGAGGCTGTATTAGTGTTTCTGACTGCAGTAATTTCTGGGGGAGGGGTTGGAAGTGGCCTGTCCTGTCCTGCTCTTCCTCACCCTTCATCCTCTCCTCATCCTCACTCCCATTGCAAAGCATAGATTATGAGAGAGACTGGTGCTGTGGAAGCAGAGGACCATCCCCTTTTTGCAAGAGATGAGCACACAGAGGATCTCCTCCGTCAGAGATGGCAATCAGGGCCATCATTACTATTAGGTGTTGGGCTCTGGCAATGGCTTTAGTGCTGCACAGGGTATAACAATAAAGACTACCCCAACCTGAATAGCTTATTAAAAAATAGACATGGAAAAGCCAATGCATGGGAAGCCCAGAAGAGGGAATTAACTTAGTGTTTATTATTATCAACTAGAATAACCCACTTGGCACTCAGAGAGGGTGTTTCTCTGAGGTTCGTGTTTGAGCATTGTGGAAATGTGTGTTGTGTGTCTAGATTTGAAAAAGGTGAAGGCTTTAATTAGTCATCTTAGCCTTGTTCCTAACGGGGACACAAAACAAGAGTAAATTGTCAGTCTCATCAGAGAGGCCAAGGAATGTATGGGCAACCTTCTCCCCCTTAAAAGTGGGCATTCCAGCTAATTGCTGAGGCCCCGCTGTAGAGCAGTGTGAGGAAGCCTGCACGGCTGCAGCCTTTAGAGTACCAATTTTCTCAGTAAACGTAGGACGCTGCTCTTCAGAGCTGTCAGTCTGGCATCATTCATAAGCACCAATTTAATTTAGTTGTGTAAGCTACTGCAGTAAAGACAGTGACTGCAGCACTGGCACCAACAATAGCTTGGGCCCGCACCGCTCTGAAAAGAGAGATGTCATTGTAAGGAGCAGACTTAGCTAGCATGTAATTTCAACAGAATGTTAATCGACTTTGCTGTGCATATAGATGATGTGATGTCAGTGAAAAGCCCACGGCGTCGATATTTTGAATCGAAAAACATTATCATCATGCTGCTACAATGTTTTTTGCACGTACATGATGTGACTAGCCTTTTTATCATGTAGTGGCTGAGATTTACAATATGAATGGTTAAATGGGGGAGTAGAAAACCTCTTCGATTTGCCTGACATGCCAGTAACAGGAATCACAGTTACAGGTACAGGCCTGCACATTGACCACAAATGAGGGATTTGCAACTGTTTCCCGCTTCAGAAGTGGGGCAATCAGAATTTATGTGGAGCACTGTGCACTGCTGCAGGGCAGGATGTAAAAGGTTGTTTGAGACACTAACACAGATCCAATTATAAGGGGTTTAAAGAGGGGGCATTTCTCCTTCTCCCATCCCCAGCTTTCAACTTCAGGGAACTACAATGTCTTTCCCTCTCCCCACTGGTTTTGGCAGGTGGGTATGTCAGAAGAGGGTAGGGATGAACCAGAAAGAAGAGATATCAAACTGAGTCTGCTGCTTGGGGAAGGGAACCTTCAGGAAACAATGTTCCAGCCTCAGGCCAGCTGAGTGGAAGCCTCCCTGGGCCTGCAGGAGGCTCCAGAGAGATTCTCTCCAGGACTGCCCTACATCTGTCTTGGGTGTCTCCTCTCCTGACTTGCAGGGCTTGAGAGAGAGGGAGGCAGGAGTTAAGGGCATTGACTGCCCACTCAGCAGCAGCTTCTCCCCCCCACCCCCCTTTTATCAGACAGGTCTGGTGCCTGAGGGATTGATCCTTGGAAGGGGGAAGTGGAGGAGGCACTTGGGCTGGAGACAGGAACCTTGTGAGTGACAGAATGTAAGAGGACTGTTGGCCCCTTACTGAAACTTAGTGGGTCTTCTTAGTGGGCCATCTCTCCCTGTCAAAGGACAGGAGCAGGGCCAATGAGGAATCAGGAGCCTGAGACAGAGCCCCCCAAGGCCAGTGGGGAGAGACCAACACTCCAGGTCAGCCTGATTGGCAGGGTGGACAGGCAAATGAGGGAGCCAGGAGGCCGGGGGGGTCCTGTCCTCCATGTGAGCCGGAGCTGCCTGGGCAGAGTAGGGCCCAGCTAAGGACAAAGCAGCACCTGGAGCCAGGCAAGCCAGAGGGGCCAGAGGGGCAGCCCAGGGAGCCGAGCTAAGCTGAGCAGAGCAGCACCAAGAGATGCAGCCAGCCACAGAGAAGCTGCCCAGGGAGCAGAGCTGGGCCGGGAGCAGAGAGCAGCAGCCATGCTGAAGCAGAGCAGGGCTGGAGCCATCTGAGCTGGGTGCAGTGAGCAGCTGGGGAGAGTGAGGGAGCCCTAGGCAGGGCCCGGCGCAGGGAGATGCCACCAGCAACGGGGCGGCACAGGCTGGAGTGGGAGGGGGATTGTGATGCAGCCAGGTGGGGGGGTGATGCTGGGAAGAAGGGCCCTGCCCCCTCGAGCCTGGGGGCGTGTTGCAACCGCCAGAGCAAGTGTCCGAACCGCAGTATCCCTGCAGCACAGCCAGGGCCGGGGCAGGAGGCCTGCGACATGTAAGAAACAGGCTGCGCTTCCCTTATGTCCAGAGACGCTGTGTGTGGTGTCCCCATGCCAGGGGTCGGCGTTAAGTGTTTTCCTTTAACCTTTTTAATTTTTCCTTTTTTTTTTTTTCATTGATTACTGTGTAATACATTGTATTGCTTTGAACTATATACATTGCTCAGTGGGTCAGGAAAGCATCCAGTGCAGAGAGAGCATCCCCAGAAAGGGAACTCCAGAGCCCCTGTCCTGAGTGACAAGGATGGGAGTTGAGCCCCCAAGAGTCCTGGGCCCAACCTTGTCAGGGTTGTGAGGAGAGTGGGAGGGTTTTCAAGGTCAGGCCAGCCTCTGGGTAAAGGGAGTGGAAGTAGGCACTCAGATCCTTTTGCTAGCCAATTCCACCGGGGTAGTGTATGGGCCAGGAAAATTCCCCACAACAGCCATTACCCCACTGTGAGGCTCCTAGGTCCCCCCAAGGCACCCTATCACCAGGTACCCTACCTGTCTCCTCAAGAGGAAGCCTTGGAGGAGCAGAGAAACTTGGGGTGGGGATGGGGGAAGGCGAGACCTGGTTGGCCTCTTGGAGTCAGGGGCCATTGGGAAGATAATTCTTGGGGAGGAGGAAGCTGTGAGAGGACAAGGGAAACCTTGTGGACACATGCAAAGGAGGGCTGGGGGCGTGCGAGTTCGTTGGAAAGGGAGCAACAGGAGTGGGACCTTGGGCACAGAAGAGGGAAGAGCTGAGGGGACAGGGAGCCACAGCCTTGAAGGGGAGAGCTGGAAAATCTAGGAGACAGAGGACTGGGGACCCTGGGAAGAAGGGAGGGGTAATTGGAGCAAAAAGTAGTATCTTGGTGGTGGAATGGGTGGACATCTTGACTGTAGCTTTCTGTGACATCTTGCTGGTAGAGGGATGTTAGAAGAGGCAGACATCTTCTCTGGGGGAGAAATGTGTGATGTGGGAAGAGAACAACTAGGGTCTTTCAGGGAATGCAGGAGGAGAATATGGGCTTGGGAAAGGAAGCTGAGAGAATTAAGGGATTCTGGGAGTAAAAAGGGGCAATGGCTGAAGGGTGTCAGGGAGAAGAGGAAGGGAAATGATGAGGGATGTTTATGGTGTAGGGAAGGGAGCATGTGGGTTGATTTAGAGATAGGAGAGAGAGGCTAGCGGGAACCTTGGAGCCTCATAGAACTGGGACCATATAATACTGTGTAGGGAGGGCAGTTGTCCCCAGCGTCCAGCCCCCACAAACTTTTCAGACAAGGTTACAGCCTGCAAGGTGCTGAAGTTAATGGACACAAGGTATTGAGTGCCATCGACAGGATTAGGCGCGAATACAAGAAAACACATTTTGCCTTAACATTTGTGGTGGTAGTAAGGAGGATGTTCTTCTTCATTGCCATTTTCTTTGATTCTGCCCTTGACATTATAAGGTAACAGGTCTCCATCACAGCAGAATGTAATTTCCATTTACTTCTATTAACCTCATCAAGTGCAGATTTTTATTCATATTGTAACATAATTCCCATCAACTTCTAATGACATTGCAATGTTTACCTGCCCTTTTACATCGTAATGTTATTCCATTAGCTCCTACTGAGCTCCTATAGCTAGTCCTTGACATATTGTCCTATAATTGCAGCAGACTTCACCTGAACGGGACCCCTCGCACTATAACTCTATTCCCTCACACAGTACTTTTTGACTGTGTATAAAGATAGTCTGCTTTCTTACCCGATTTAGTCCTCAGCCCTGCAATGTGATCCATGCAGGTGGAACTTTATGCCCAAGATGATCCCAGTTGATCTGAA
Organism: Emydura macquarii macquarii; assembly: GCF_026122565.2. Lineage (NCBI taxonomy): Eukaryota > Metazoa > Chordata > Testudines > Chelidae > Emydura > Emydura macquarii. The sequence continues at coordinate 13,340,035 of NW_027131283.1, forward strand.
TGGGATCTGGTGGAGGTTTGAGGATCTGCCCATCTGGATCAGATTGCAGGATTAGGGCCTTAATATTTTATTCAACTTTCAGTATTTGTACTCAGTTCTACATCTCTGAGGAATTAAAAATGAACTAGAAGCAGTATGTGAATGATTCTCTCCCAGAAGATATATATATTTAAGAAATTCAAAACAAGAGCTTTCAGTTCAAAAAAAGAGATTAGTAAATAATAATAATAAAAATAAGTTTAAAAGAATCCCAGTCACGGCCCCATTTTGAACCCAATTCCTTGTCCACCAAATAGAAACCTTTGATTTTTAGACTGGAGGCATCACGGATATATTCTGTAGGGATTGGCAGCCCTGAAGAGATGATGTTGACTGTGAATGAGAGAGGCAGCCAGTGTTCAGGGGTTGTGGTGGAGAGTTTCATTCTTAACCCTTCTCTCCCTCCCCACAGCTTAGTTCCCTGCACAAAGACAGCTACTCAGGCTTTGTGTGCAGAAAGTTGTTTTTCAATGTATATACTTACTTACAAATAATTGTATATTAAATATGAACAGAAAAGATTTTCAATCTGCCAAAACATGTAGTGGATGGTCTAACTGAAACGCAATAGGGTTTAGGATACAAAGTGCCTAAGTCAGTTTTGAAAATGGGATTTGCGCTTCTAAGTCACTTTTGAAAAATTGCCCTGATATCACAAGTGTTTAAACAGAGAAGAGTTCCATACCAAAATAATTTGCATTCTACGCAGCTCCTTTAAATGCATAGGCTCAGTCCCAGCATATAAAAACACTTATTTGTTGTAACTAAACCAGGTCTGCTGTTAGCTCACTGCATTTTGTGGATGACACCTACACCATACCCACTCAGTCCTTGCTCTTTCTTCTGAGACAGCTAATTAGACAGTCAACAGTCCTAATTCTGGGGAAAGAGGGGTGATTGTGGGATGGCCATCCCACTGTGGTAACAGTTTTCAGTTGTCAACCCAGTTATATAAAAATCTTCCAAATTATGTTTTTAGTTGGATATATTTGATACACCTCAATATCTAAAAATCCTTAAAGGAATGCAATTTAAAATAATGTGGAGAAAGCATTTAAGATAAATGTTGTCTTTGACCCATTTTGTATAGTCTAGCTATTAATTTTTAAACACACGGATGAATACCATGTGCAGTTCTGCCCGCCCCATCCCAAAAAAAGAAATATAGTGTTTGAATTGGAAAAGGTACAGAGAAGGACAACAAAAATGATTTCAGATATGGAACAGTTTCCGTATGACGAGAGATTAAAAAAGACTGGTACTGCTCATCTTAAAAAAGAGTTGACTGGGGTGGGGATATGCCAGAGCTCTATAAAATTATGAATGGTGTGAAGAACGAGACTTACGAAGTCTTATTTACCCCGGGGGGGGGGGGGGGGGGTGTCTCCCAATGAAATTAAAAGGCAGCAGGTTTAAAACAAATATAAAGAAATACTTCTTCACATAATACACAATCAATCTCTGGAGTTCAATGCTGGGGGAATGTTGTGAATGCCAAAAGTAAAACTGCATTAAAAAGAGAGTTAAATAGGTTCATGGAGGATAGGTCCATCAATAGCTATTAGCCAAGGTGGTCAGGGATGCAGCCCCTTGGCTGGGTATCCCTAAACCTCCAAATGCTAGAATCTGGGACTGGATGATGAGGGGGGCTTACTTGACAATTGACCTGTTCTGTTCATTCCTTGTGAAGCATCTGGCACTGGCCACTGCCAGAAGAAAGAATACTGAACTACATGGACCATTGGTCTGACCCAGGATGGGAATTCTTTTGTTCTTTACATAAAACAAAAGCAAGCACTGAATTGCTCTTACTAGAGATACTTGAATCTTTTGCACATTTATATCTGTTGCTCCTATTTTTAAAATAGGGACAGCCTAATGGATTCTGCATTTAGATAGAAAGGGTAATCATTGAAAATACTTACACAAAGAGGATTCTTGAAATGTATTGCGCTTTTGAGCTGTCAACTGGATGTTTCCCTTTAACTGGTCTTTCTGAGTTTAGATTTTAATAATTCCTGTGCTGCCCTCACCCCTAAGGATGCCTTTAGGGTTAGGCACCTGTACATATGGAGTAACCTGTATAAAATGTTATCGTACAGCAGACAGCTGCAGTTTTTGACCCTTTCTGGAACTCTAATATGCAAACATTGATTTGCTTGATGATCCCTTTGCTTCATATCCAGTTTTGAGATGATAAATGAGATTTAAATAACGAATAAAGAATATGTTGATGCAACACATCAAGGTTGGTAACTGCTATCTGTTTTCATAAGGTGTATAAAATATCTGAATCAGAAAGTATCGAACCAAACATTTTAAGTATTTCTGTAGCACCCATCCCTATAGTATTTAAGAAAAGAACAAGGTAAATTAAACCTGCTTGGCTATTGTCTATAGAAGATGTCAGAGTGGGATTCTGCTCTTGTCTCCCCAGATTCTAGGAAATTCTGCTTGGTGGCCTTTGTGTTCTTTGGTTTCCCTGATATGTTCAAAATGAGCTACTTATTCAAATAACTCATTTTCTTGACAAAAGACTATCTCACTTTAGAAACAAAGTGAAGATGTTAGAAATTCATTATCTGAAAACTGTGTAATTTACTTTCTAAGGCTTGAAACCAAATCTCTGCAGCTGTAGAATTTTGGTGGACACTATACTTAAGCATCTCTCAAATGCACTCTAGTATGGAGTGTATTCTGCACATCCACTGAAGTGTTGCTGACCTGAACAAATGCTGCTGCTCATTCAAGTCCATTAATTATAATGGTTCCTCTTTAAAAGGCTTGTCCTTGACTGTGATTGTATATAGCACTTAGGAGACCAATTCCAGTTTTGTCTCTCAATGCTGTTGGTCAGAAAAAGATGGAATTAGACCACTAGTAAATGACCACAGCAGCTAAGTTTTCCTGCTGCTATCCACTAAAGTGTTCTGGATTTGAGTGGCATGAAGAAGTCCTGGGAGGATGTTTTAAGGCTTTCATTAGCACTGGAAACATGGCCACTTTGCTTTCCATTGCAAATGGAATATTCATCTGTACCTCGATTATAAAATGAGGTTAAATTCCTTAATTGTGATTGGTTAATTTGGTCATCTTGCCTTTTTTATGCAGCAACTTACTTGAATATACCTGAAATCAAGGCACTCAAACTTGATACTGAGGTACATAAACTACTTGTATAGACTTTAATTGATTTTTTTTTGGGTCTGCCCTGTATGAGAGTGCTTCCCAATTTGCTAAGGCCTAAATGAGGGACGTGATATGTGACAAAAACACAAAATGACTCTGTGCAAACCACAAGTTATAAACAACTCAAAGTCTGCAAAGGTCTGAGGTTGCAAATGGAGTAAGAGATGGTGGCAAAGGATTAAATAAGCTACATACTGTAAATTTAGTTCTAATTGATGGCCACATGTTAGTTCTGATGAGGCTTTTCTTACAATGGGACTCCAACTATAGCTTTCCATACCTTTCCTCTTTTCTTGTAATTTGTGTTTTCACAGGGTGATTCTTTGCCTGGGGATTAACACATTGTGAAAATACAGTTCATTTTGCCAAAACACCTAACAGCTGTGCAGGGTTACAAGTTAAGATAAAGAACTCATATAAAAACGTATTTAATTGTTTGAGAGAAACTGTTTGCTGTATCTAAATTCCCCTTTTTTGCTGAGGATTATATTGCTGTGTAGGGTTCTCCCTCCCCCCATGTTCAGTTCATTAAAACATAGTGGACTGCAGTGAAAATTTAGAATGCAATTGAATTTCAGGATTTAACTTTTCATTTGTGATTATTCAAACAGAGGATTTATTTCTAAAGAAGCTTATGAATAGGATGCCTGGGTGTCCAGCAGACACAACTGCTTTTAAAGGAGATGTAGTGGAAATCTTATATATGTAAGTAAGTGGCAAATCTTTTCTTAATGGAATGAATGACTACAACTACTCTTGACATATCACTATGCAGATATTATAGAGGCTCAGCAAAAATGATTGAACACAAATCTTTTAATTTTCCTAGCTGATTTTAAAAGTTAATAAATTCAAATATGTAAGAACACATCAGGCTAGTACAACTGTTCTTGAAAATGTAGTTAAAGCTTTCTTGTTACAGCGTTAGAAACACACGGTTTCTAGTATTTATGCCACTGATGGAAATAAATACACCAGTTAAAGAAGAACTTACACTAGATTCACGCTCTCTTTTCAGGCATCTTTTAAAAGGTTTAACAAAATCCTTTCAATTTTATTTTAGTAACACACAACCCACATTTTGAGTCTATTTTGTTAGCATTGTACAGTTAAATGGAACAGTTCATCCAAAAAAATGTGAATTATATCACAAAGATGCCCATCTCATATCCCCTAGGCATCTGTGATATAATTTTTTTTTAAAACTCAGCAATTCATCAAAGTAAAACTAGTAGTGGAATTTACATCTTCTTCAGGATAGCTATTAGAGGCAAAATGAAAACCCTTTGGCAGGTCTAGAATTCCCTCCAGTAGAGAGTGGATGGTACACATTCACATTAGCCTAATGCTTCCCAGTCTGAGGGGGCATGTGACTAAACTAATCCAGAGGTGATGTGGACTAGAAGTGAAACGTGAAACAAAGAAGAAGAGCACTGAGGTTGGGGAAAGTTGCATAGTCAGATATTCATACCAGTTCTTTACTGGAAACATCTTCCCCACAACTAAGCAGCACATTGTAGAGCAAAAGTACAGTATCATGTGGTATTATTTAAACCTGGTTGTTGTTACAGATTTTTCAAGGGTTGGGTGAGGATTGGGACATTTCTAAAAATATTACGAAACAAAAAAAAAATCCCCAATCCCCAGTTAGGGATATAATTCACCTTTCTGTGTGTACTATAGTGGTGGTGATTGCTATCATTATGCTTGAAATACAGCCCCCATCATTCCCTTCCAGTCACATGCTTGGTCTCCTGCCAGAGGCAGATAATTTTGGAAGGTTTCAGCAAAATCTGTTCAGCCAGGTTGTAAAAACAAAGGTAGAACCAAACACTTGGTCGATGTGTTCCAAAGAGAGAATTTGTTCCTGTGTAACTCAACAATGGCTTGAACTGATTTTGTTCAAACTTGTGTTTGTTGTACAGACATCACAGAGATGTAAAGAACACCCCAAGTTTCAAGGAAATTAGTTTAGTGGTTTTAAAGAACTAAGTGTTACATACATAGTAAGATTTTCTGTGATAAGTTTTTCTGCTCGTTTTAGAATAGCTTAGCATATTGAGGGTGCTGAGAAGAGCTATAGCTTTATTTAAACTTGCCAAGAATTTGAAAGTTAAAGAAACCTTTAAATGCTTTTGGAAATCTAGAACAAACATTTTCGTCATAGTCTTGTTCCCAAGGGGCCATAGGTATAGCACAGACTGCATCAATACAAGATTTTCCCACTCTGTTTTGGGGTCTTTTTTGAAAGATAAGTAAATGAGCCTTAATTCCCTTGTCATTATTCGTTGTGGTATTTTCTTGTAGGCAGTGGATCTTGAAGAGACTAGGGGCCTTGTGGACTAGCTCAAGGATCACATTGCATTCAGAAGGTGCACAATGAAGAAAAATGCAGAGTCTGTTGTGGGAGAAGCAAAGAAAGGGTTGTTTCCTAGTGACATTCACCATTAACAAAGGGGTTGATGGGAGAGTTATGTGATAAGAGACACTGCTGGATAAGTGTCTGCCTAGACTCAACACTTAGCCCCCCTCTAGAGATAAGATAGTAAACAGGTAAAGACTTTCTGCCAGTACCACTCTGGGCAGGGCTCTAGAGGTGAGAGGCTTCGTATCCTGTCATTAGCAACAAGTAGTACAAGTCAATCCTGATTATTATTTTGTTTTTCCTCATGAACATCTAAATTTCTGTGTTTGAAATGTATATCTAACCCTCGGACAGAAATTCCTTTTTAGGAAGCCTTGATATTATGAATGTTCAGGCCAAGGGTATGGGTGTACTTGTACATCTCCAAAAATTCACTTCGTGTCCCAGCATTGTGTCTACTGAACATGTTTCAGGAATTCTCACACTTGTACTGAAACTGTTGTGACCTTTGCCCAATTTGAGTTTGAAAAATGGTTTAATTAGTCTCTACATAGCTCAATTTACCTTGCTCCTGCTGCTGCCACTACTCTCCTGTATTCTACTTATACTGGCTACCTTCCGTGATTTAGATGGTCAGAGTCAGTAGAGGTTCTGAGGGGAGGTGCCAAAGAAGCAATGGGCATGTTTAAAATGCCTGCCTGATATGTTTAGCTTTATAGTTAAACACTTGAGGGTGACTCTTAGAGACACCCTTTGCAAGCCTAATAGTTTCTACACCTGGTCTGCACCAGCAGCACTCTGGGGTAACAGAGTTCCAAGGCAGATCGTCAGTGATCCCTTGGATTTCAAGGACGATTGTCTTCCATAAAATTATATGCCGTTATTGCTGATGGATCTAATGAGACCAATTCGGGATCCACAGATCTTGTCACAGTTGGGGCAGGCATTTCCCAGTAGAAGGGACAGATCTAGATTGTTGAATCGGACTCTGGCATGTTCTCTCCTTCTTTCCCATTTCTCCATTTCCTGTTGTCTTAGTGGATCTCAGAATACTGGGATTCTTGCCAAAGGTCCTTTTCCATTTTGGTCAGTTGAGAGCTTCAGTTTCCCATGAGTTTATGTCAATATTGCACTTCTTCATATTGGCTTTGAGGCTGTCCTTGAAGTGCTTTTTTTTGCCTGCCCCAAGGAAGATATCAGGTCCCACTCTCTCCCAAAAGTGGGCAGAGGGCAGGAGTACCTTCAATCTCTTTAGTGACCCCTGTCAGTGTTTAATCCCAATTGTGGAGTTTGCAAAGACTCAACCCCCTCCGGATTTCCCCAATGGGGAGTCCAGAAGAGAGAGGGTTTCCATGCCACCAAAGTCTTATACTTTGACACTTTACCAAAGAAAAGGAGAATAACTGAGTCTTCAGCCCCTCCGGGCTCAGCAGGCAGGCTGTTCTCTCAGGGTAAGGTTTCTGTAGCATCTGTCTTCAGGAGCTCTCAGGGTGGGTCTCCCTGCCCTTTCGGGCTCCTTTTGAGATGTCTGGCTCCCTTTCAAATTCCACCTCCAGTGGAACATGCTCTGCAGGTGAGGATGGGCAGGGCCACCTGAGCTCTGAGTTGCTCCTTAACCCCTTCAGTTCTAGTGTGGGGTTTATACACCCCATCACACACCCTCTCTCTCAAGTTCAGTGCTGGGGTACCATCCAGGGGCCTCTGTTCTCCCCCTGTTCATGAAAAAAAGTCTGCTTTCTTATGGTCCTTCCCTAATAGGTGGAGTACTTGAAAACTGTAGGAAATGTACCATTGCATGATCCTAGGGTTTGTATCTTTCATCAGATTCAACCAGTGGAGGAAGGCGTGGTTTGTCACTAAAATAAAAGGATTCTCCAACAAATAATATTGTAAGGTATCTAGACCCACTTCACGGCCAGGGCCTCCTAGTCAACGACAGAGTAGGATACTTCTTGGGGAAATAGCTTCCTGCTAAGGTAAAGGATGGGCTGTTCTTTCTATCCAAAGCCCTGCAAAAGTACAGTCCCAAACCCACACTGTCAGTCTGTAGTATGAACTGTGCAGTCTGGGTATGAGAAACTGGTTCCCTACTTAGATGGTCTTTCAGCATTTTGAATGTCTTTTTGCACGCCTTGGACCACTGAATTTTCTTATGGCTCACATTCTTTATCAGATCCATCAGGAAGGCCACAATGGTGGCAAAGCTTGGTACAAAGCAACTATAGTAGCCAGCGAGGTTCAGGGAGTGCCACATTTGCTTTTTTAGTGGTTTATATGGGGTATTGCTCCAAGGTTTCCACTTTGCCAATGAGCCGACTCAGATGCTCTCCACCCTACCATATAGCTGAGGTAAGCAACCTCCCAGCTGGCCACCCTATCTTTGGCAGGGTTGGCCATTAGACCTGCCTCCTTGAGAGCTTGCAATACTGTAGTTATGTGTCTTAAGTGATCCTTCTTCTCAGAATTATAAATGACAATATTGACAATGTAAGCTGCAGTATAAAGTCCATGGGGACGAAGTACACAGTTCATCAGGTTTGGTAGGTGTCCACGCTCTCCATGAGGGCCAGATGGCATGGTCTTGAACTGGTAGAGGCCAGACAGGATGGACAATTCTATTGTCATAGGAATCTGCCAATACCCTTTGTCAGGTCAAGAGTGGATATGCACTTGGAGGTCCCTAGCCTGTCCAGCAACTCATCCACTCTAGGCATAGCGTGCACATCAAATTTTGATATTACATTTACTCTGCGGAAATTAATGCAGAACTAGATTGACCTGTTGGGTTTTAGCACAAATGCAGTGGGGCTCTTCCACTCACTATGGGGTTCCTCAACCACCCCTCAGTCCAACATGGCTTGCCATTCTTGGCGGACTGTTTCCTTCATTTTCCATGGAAGCAATTGCAGCCTTTTTCACACTTTTTTCTCTGGCTCAGTGTCTACATTATAGGCTAGGTGAGTGTGTCCGGTCAATGCTGCGAACACTGAAAAACACCTTCCAGTCAAGAGACTTGCCCTGTCGCTCGCCTGCCCTAGGGGAAGTTGGGAGTCTAAGCTAGGCCTTCCCTTGAGCTCAGGTTTTTCCCAGTACTTTGTTCCCTGTGAGAGCAGGCTTCCAGGGTCTTCCAATAGCTGTGGAGCATCGGGGGGGGGGGGCTGGGCTTGGTCTTTGGTTCCCTGAAGGCTGTCCCTTTCACCAGGCCTGTAGAACTCTGGTGTGCAATTACCTGGAATGAGCATCTTCCAGCCTGGGTGTTCCTGCAGCCACCACATAATCGTCTTAGTGCTTTATTGTGTAAACCAATGTCTTAGGCCTGCATTGCAACACCCACGCTGGGACAATCTGCGTGACTTGCTCAGCACAGCCTGCTTGGCCACCCTTTCCCCAGCCTGCTTTTTGGGCTGGAGTCATTGCCAGCAATGCTCTTTAAGGCTCTAGGCCACTGCCCAAGATTGGGCCCCGTTGGTGGAAATCTTTCTCTGGTAAAGCACTGTCAGTGGGTCTCAGCCAGGATGTCTAAAATGGCCACCTTGACCCATACATATTCTTGTGCATCTGCGGCATCGAGGCTCTGTTATGCTGCTTGAGCCAGCCTGATAAAATGAGGTGCCAGCAAAATAAGCCAGCATCAAGCCACTGTGGAGATCCTCTCAACGGTGACAAGGAAAGCATCTGGGTCATTCCCAGGTCCCATCTTTGTGAGTTTAACTGGAAGGTTTGGGGTTGGGATAAGGTTAGGATCCTGGCTGCAAAATTTATGCTTGCCCTGGGTCGTGTGAAAGCTTCACCACCTGCTGGACCAGGTGTTGTTGCTGCACTATCTGTTGTGCCACCAACTCCTGGATAAGCTACTGTTGTTGTGCTGTTTGCTTTTGTGGTTGTGTGGCCATTTGTTGGAATAGCTGATCTATGGCTGCTGCGGTTGGACCATCTGTTGTTGCAGACTGGCCATCAGCCACTTCAACAGTTTGTCTATAGTCATGATTTTTTCCCCTTGTGGCCGCACAGCAGATTTGGGACAAGTGCCTTCGTTCTCCACCAAGTTGTGATGGGAGGTGCTCAGGTGCCATCTAGTGTCCAGGGCAGTAGGTCTCTACTTGCTTCAACTCCAGCGTCTCTCACTGGTCACATCCGGTGGTGGTCTCTGCCTTTTGCTGGATGTCAACCTGACCCTTCAGTCAGGTCACCAGTTAGCTGTATCCCTCTCTGTGGTAATAGAGTCCCAAGGAAGATATCAGAGCCCATGCCCTCCTGAAGTGGGAAGGAGCACCATCAGACTGTTTAGCAGCGCCTGCCAGTGTTCAAACCCAACTGTGGTGTTTGCAAAGTCTTTACTTCTCTGGGTTTCCCCAAGGGGGGAGTGTGGAAGAAAGGGTTTTCATGCCTTCCATATCAAAGTGGTTAGTAGAAGAGCCCAGCCCCTCCCACTCTACTGGCACCAGCCCAGAGCCCTGTGAGAAGTAACAATATCCAGTGCCTAAGATTGCCTTAAGACTACCTCCTTCCTAGGTCTCACTATCCCACCAAAGTCTGCAGGTGGGATGGGCAGGACTGCCTGAGCCCTGGATTGCTTCTTAACCCCTTCAGTTCCAGTGTGAGTTTTACATGCCCCATCTCAGTCCAGTATGTTGTTCTCATAAAGAGGATTCCCCCAAAGTAACAACCAATTCATGAGGAGGGGTAGCTTAGCGATCTGAGCTTCAGCTTTGCAATACCTACCAACATTTTCTAGAACCACAGATTTGCATGCCAACAAGGTTGACTCAGCCTTTAATCCTTCCAAAGTAGATAAATGGCATTATATCATGTTTACTGTGTGTACATTATTCAGATTAGATTTTTTAAAATGAGGTCCTGTCTGCACTGTGTGGAAAGTAATGCCCTCGTTCAGCAATACACTTAAGCAATTGTTTAATTTCATCCCTGTTGAGCAAAGTAATTAAGCACATGCTTAAAAGTAAGCACTAGAAATGGGGGTTCCTGTAGGCAGCAGCCTGGGGAATCAGACACAGTGTAAAAGGAGCAAGAAATGGTCACAGGGACCCCAGTGAAAGAGAGGGAATGGAGCAGCAGGAAGGGAGCCCAGTAACGCCCCCCCTCCCCCCCCCACGTACTGCCCTGAAACCAGCCCTGCAGGGAACTGTGACTAGCACCAGCTGGGGGAGTCCAGAGAGAAGGTGACGAGTCTTGTGGGATAACTGTAGCCGGTTCTACAGAGGCTTTTCCCATCCAGTCCTGGGGAAAAGATCTGTGTGAGCTTTGCACAGCCTGGCCAACAATGGCCCCGCCTTGCGACAGGCAGGTGAGTGTTGGGCTCAGAGGAGGAGGATTTTTGTTTTTTCTCGTTTCCTTTCCTTTTCATTCGCCCCTTGACTACAGGGAAGTGAGCTGACAACCTGTTCCTCCCCCCATGAGTACTCGGCTGGCGCAGTCACTTGCTTGAGAGATGGGTCGTCTTCGTTCGCTGAAACCTGCTGGGGAATAATATCTGGGGACCTTTCAAACCAGCTGTCTCTGTTGTAGGGGAAGATTTGGGGCTTGCACAAAAAGAGAAAAAAGGGTGGGGTCTGGACACTGCTGTAGTTGTGTGTGGAAGTCTGAGTGATGCCATAACCTGGTGGTTGTGGCATTAAGCTCATCTCAACCTCTTCCAGGACTACCAAACTGAAAAGCCAAGATTCATCACCCACGCCACAAAAGAGACTGTTACTCTTTAAAGTGAGGTTTTTTTTTAAATCTATATGTAATCCAAGTGCCTAATAGGGAGATACCCCTTTAAGAGATCTATGTGGGGGTGGGGTGGGTAAGCTGGGTCCTTGTTGCTAAGCAGATGCACAATTAGCACTTCACACTCAGAAGTTTCTGGAATTGGGTGTGGTAGTTTTTAGTATGCTTAGTAGGTTGCCCTGGTGTTGAACTCAGACTGCATGAGGGCACCGAGTCAGGGTAACTGCTTTGCGAAAGGCCCTGTGTACTGGTGGGTTGGGAGAAGCAGAAAGCAGGCTGTTTCTCCAACTGTGAAGCCTTTTGCATTTTTCTTGTAACAGGGTTCCTGGTTGTGGGGTTTTTTATTTAAATGTATATACTTGGTGAATCAGCTGATTGGCTAACAGTGGTTTCAGGGGAGAAGGAGGAAGAGTCTGCATGGATTCCAGTTGAGAAATTCTACAAGAAAGGGGAAGGAAGATGTTGCTCTTGACTCAACAGACTGTGTAGATTTGGTGATCAAAGACCCACTCAGGTGAACTCAACCTAAGTTTTTGGGAACTCTGAATTTTTTTTACTGTGGGGACAGACCTGTTTAGATTTAATTTTTCTTTATTTAAGGTTATGTATAACTGTGAAGATCAAGTATGTGGATTACAACACAGCCATGTTAGGTTGTAAAAGCTAAAATTATTTTTCTTTATCATAAGGTTTATAAAGTTGGTACTTAACAAAAGGAATGAACTTAATTCTTTTGGGGACTTGGAAGTGGGGAGGTTAACCCTGTGCAATCCTTGCTGAAAATCCTTAGAGATTGAATTCTGGGTCTCCAGCTGCTTTTTGCTGGGAGTTGGGGGCTTTTAGGCCCTGGAGAAGTGAACTCTAGCCCACCGAAAGGTTACATATACATGTAAATAGTTTGGTGTTTCTTTTTGTCAGGGCATAGGAAGTAGAGATTGCTTTAGTATATTTTAAAACCTTTCAACTGCTTAGTATATTTTGAAAACTGCTAACAATCTTTCTCCCATTTTTAGGCTCTTCCTGAGAAAGATAAATGTTTTATTTGATATAGTGTTTTGTGTCTATCCTCATTTTAACAGTTTAGTTCAATATAAAGCTACTATCCCAGTTAGGGGTATGTTCTTTATTGGGAAACTATCTAGTAACAGAGCAGGAGCATTCACCCACATCAGATCCAGCTGTGAGGTGAAGAGGAGCAACTGGGAGGAAGTACCGTTATGAAAGGGCAAGGCAGGATGATTTGTAAGCTCCTTAGCCATTTTCTCCAGTGTTCAGGCTCAGTCCCGGGATCTCAGAGCATCTGTGAGGTCCTGCAAGAGGGAGAGTAATTGGATTGCAGCCTTAAATCCAATCCCATTGTGTTCTGGGGACCCAGCCTGCTGGTGTAGGAAGCCTCACTAGGTAGATCAGGGGAAGGAAATCCCCTGGAGTTACTGGTGTCCCACCCTTTCCCACAGGCAGAGAATTATGCCCAGCCTGTTCTTCTGGGTAATGCTGGGGTAATGAGAGATGGCTGGTTTGCTTGTCCCAGTTGGATAACTTAGAGTAGGGTCCCATTTTACAATGCCCCTAGCCCCGTTACACCAACATGTGGCAAGCTAGACCTGAAAATACCATTGTTAGGAGTGTGACCCTTCCATGCCTAGGGCAGCCACCTGAGAATGCCAAGGTAAGGGCAGGCAGTAAAAGGAGAGCAGATTCTCCCAGCACAGGTGGGTGGCACTGAAGCCAGACTTCCCAACCAGCCACAGACTGAGCTTTTGATTTCCCACACTGGTTATCAAGAAACCAGTATACAAATACACACAGCCCCCTTTACTGCATTCCAGTCTTCGGCTCCCAATCAGCTACTAGGTCTAGAAAAGAGCATAGAGTTTAAATAACTGGTCTCTTTACTGAAGAGGTTCCCTCTGATCCCAAAGGGTCAGCCAAGTACCAGATCAATATAAGTTTGGATCTTACCCAGAATACCACACTGCCAGCCAATCCTTCAGTAACTAAAACTAAAGGTTTATTATAAAAAGAAAGAAACAAACCATAAGATAAATGTTAAAAGATTAAAGTAATCAGATACATACAAATGATTTGAAAGTCCATAAACATCAGCTTTTTAGAAGAATTGTGGAGTTCACAGGCTTGTATAGTCCCTCTGGTATACATCCAGTACTTGAATGGGTCTTAGTCCTTTGCTTCACAGCTTCAGTTCAGTTGTAGATGAGCTGATCCAGAGGTAGGTTGGTAGCTGAAGTTGAATTCCAACTGAAGAACAAAATGGATTCCCAGGCCTCTGCCTTATATACCCTCTGGCCCTTTCCATGCTGTTTGTGGAATTTTACAGGAACAAAATGGAGTTCAGAGTCACATGAGCAAGTCCTCGTGACTCATCAGGTATACCTTTGGTTTTTCCCCTGGGCCCCTTGCATCTGTGAATGTCTCAGTGGGCCATTAAGCAGGCTATTGTTTTGCCGCCACCCTGTCTAGGGTGTGTCTCATTCAGCACAATTTGAAATACAGCTATATCATATATATCCATAACTTCCATTACACACAACACATGAACAAAAGTATTATCATCTTACTTAGCATATTCTAACCTTTCTAACAGTACCAGACATGGCATATCTTACATGAATTATTATGATTTTGACATACTGATGTTACATAATATAATAAATGCATCCCCCCCCCCAGTCCAGCCAGCGTGACTAGGGGTAAGGTGGTAGTTTGACTTCCATAACCATACAGCCTTTGACCTTTTTGCTGACAGTGCCCATTAAGTCTGCCAGCTATGGTACAGAGATGGTTTTGTGATGTTGACGTTTCCATACAGTGAAATGGACAAAGACTAGGATTTTTCCAGACCTGAGAAAGAGCTCTTCAGAGTTCAGAAACATGTCTCGTTCACCAGCAGAAGTTGGTCCAGTAAAAGATATTACTTCACCCTCCTTGTCTCTCTAAAGACTAGGATAGTCTCTTCTTCAAGGAGCACTTCTGAACAGATATCTGGTTACCAATAACCCTTTCTCTATGTTCAAAAAGATGCAGCTACCTCTGGAGTTCTTCACTGTTGCTCCACAAATCCATGAAAGGGAATTGCTATAGTGACATCAAGCTCTCTCTTTTCTGGGAGCTGAGCTAGAGTTGGACCTGCAGCCTTCTTCAGCCCCTGCTGTCCAGGTGGTGAGGAATCAAATTCTGCTTCCTAGTATAATAGCTATTTAATCACTGAGCTGGTGCATATATTAAAACTTTCACCAAAATAGGATATACCAGTCAATGGGCCATTGGAGAACTGTAGTTTAAAGAACATAGATGTTCAGACACAAAAGGGGACTTCTCTCCCACATGCTATACGTTTAAAAAAGTTGTGCATTGGTGGCAAATGTCTTGTTTTATTTTGTTTTTAATCCAGTATGCTCCGAAGAAATCGATTTTTATTAGAAGGCTAAAGCCAGGAAGGTCCATGGCTATTCTGTTCTCTGCTTCCCCTTTTTATAGGTCACATCAAAAATAGCATGTTCTGCAGAAAGTAGTTAACTAACAAACACTGTTCCCAGCGCCAGTGAATTAATAAGTAAAACGACCTTTTTGTTGTAAGCATTGATAAATTATTTCATTATCATTTTAATAGGGTTTCAACAGTCTTTTGCCAGTTATAACTCTGAGTTGTGAATCTTGTGACTTGTGTGCTGGGAAACTGAATCGTGTGTTACTGTTCTGCTTTTACAAGATAGCAAGGCTTCAAAAGATGTCAGGCTTAATGCCAAATAACTAAGCCATTAGAACAGGAAAATGATAGAACTTCTACCTAATTGGCTCTGCTTATTCAAAAACAATGACAAATCGCTAAAGAAGTGAGTATATACATGTACTGTGTGGGTTACCTGTACAGAAAGCAGGGTCATGAATTATTTGAAGATTGGTAACCCTGAAGTTGGAAGGAGATAGCTAATGTATATGTATTGCCCAGAGTTTGGTTAAGAATTTAGGTTCTGGGATTAAACAACCTTAAGTGGTATGAATAAAAGGGGAAAAAAAAGGCGTCTTTGCGTTCTTCTTCAGTAGTACCTTAGAACTCACTAATTCCAGGTCATTAATTCCCAATCTAACAATTCTAACTGAAAACCCAGATGTCTCAGCCTACTTTCACTTTTCAGCAAAGATTTAAGAGCCCTGGTCTACACTACAAACTTATAGCATTATAACTATGTTGCTCAGGGGTAATCCACACCCCTGAGCGATGCACTTATACTTACTGAATTCCCAGTGTAAACAGTGCTATGTCAACAGGAGAAGCCTTCCCATCAGCGTAGGTAGTGCCTTCACTAAGTGCTACGTCAGTGCAGCTACACCAGTGCACCTGCACTGCGGCAGGGCTGGAAGTGCAGACAAGCGCTAAGCCCGCTCTCATGTTACTCTCATATTAATGGTTCCAAGATTGCTTCAGATAATTCCTTAAGTTCCCTAGGGTCAGTTTCATCAGGCCGTGCAGATTTGAAGACCTCTAACTTATATAAATATTCTTTAACCTGTTATCTCTCTGTTTTGGCTTGTGTTCCTTTCCTCTTGTTGTTAATATTAATTGTGTTATGTATCTGATCACCATTAATGTTTTTAGTGAAGGCTGAAGCAAAATGGGCATTAATGCCTCAGCTTTCTTGACATCATCCATTATTAGCTCTCTGGCCCTGCTAAACAGAGGACCTATGCTTTCCTTCATGTTTCTCTTGTTCCTGATGTATTTATAGACACTCTTCTTAATGCCTTTTATGTTCCTTGGGAGGGCATAACTCATTTTATGCCGTAGCCTTTTCTGATTCTGTCCCTAAATGCTTCTGCTATTCTTTTGTTCTCATCCTTAGCAATTTGTCCATGTTTTCACTTCTGTAGGATTCCTTTTTGATTTCCAGGTCACGGAAGAGTTTTTGATGGAGCCATATTGGCTTCTTACTAGTCTTCCTATCTTTCTTTCATATCAGCATACTTTGCTGTTGCAACTTTAATAGTGTCTTTTTGAGAAACTGCCAGCCCTCTTGAACTCCTTTTTCCCTTAGATTTCTTCCCCGGGACCTTACTATGTTGATGGGAAAGCTTCTCCCATCGACATAGCTACCATTGCTCATGAAGGTGGTTTTATTATGCCATTGGGAGAGCTCTCTCCTCTCAATAAAGAGCATCTTCACCACACACACTGCAGCACTGTATGCATAGACATTCCCTGAATTTATTAGTCTGCTTTTTTGAAGTCCACTGGCCTTGTTCTGCTTCTCTAACTCCTTCCTTTCCTTAGAATCATGAAATCAACATTTCATGATCACTTTCACCCAAATTGCCTTCAACCATTAATTTGCAACTAATTCCTCCCCTAGAATCAAGTCTAAAATGGTTATCCCCCTGGTTACTTCCTTCACCTTCTGAAACAAATGTCCCCAGTGTATTCCAAGAATTTTTGGACATTTTGTGTTTTGCTACATTACTTTTCCAACTGATGCTGGGGTAGTTAAAGTTGCTCATTACTGCCAGGTCTTGTATCTTAAATATTTCTGTTCTAGAAATAAACTTCCTCCTCTGCCTCCTGATTTTGGTGGTCTGTAGTAGACCACTATATATTATTGCCCCTCTCCCTCCCCCTTAACTTCACCCAGAGACTTTCAACTGGTCTGCCTCTCATCTCCTTCTGGACCTCGGAATAAGCATATACATCCTTGATGTATAATGCAACACCTTCCCATTTTTCCCTTGCCTGTCCTTCCTGAAAAAGCTCCCTTCTATCCAAGCAGATAGTGTTGCACTGATCACTAAGGTTGACAGGGAACAAACAACTGGGCTCCCCTTCTGGACCAAGAGGCTGGGGTGGAGGCGTGAGGGACCTAAAAATCTTTTTTCCTTTTCCCCCACCGCCTGAGTTTTTTGCTCTAGTTCTATCCTTTGTTACTAGTTGTAGCTTCCTGGTTACAGTGCAAGTTGCCCCTGTGCCAAAGAAAGAATAAATGAGTTCCTGTATAAAATGACTCCATTAAGTCTGTGATGTCCTCTTCCTAACCTTTCCCAATATCTTTACACTGCCTCTTTACATAGTGTTATATTTATGAAGGACAAGACTAAGCTATATTTGGGAGTAGGGGGGCGAGCAAAAAATGTTTCACAGTCCTGCCCCAAAATGCTAAAGTGTGGGTGACACCACTAATTATTACAAATGAGTAAGATTCTAAGGTAGTAGCTGCTTGGGAGGGAGTACTGATTCCCAATTCAATATTAGATACAGGTATCTGGTTTTCTATTCGAGAGGGGTTGTTTCATTACTTGCTCAGCTTTAGCATAGGGTAGAATATCAATATGCAGACTTGGCCTGTTGTCATTGTGAGAGAATTTAAAATGGCATAATTGAGAAACACAATGCAGGAGATGACTTTTGCATTTATTGTAAAGCTTTAATCTTGCGTTTATGATCTCTTCACAGAGTTGAGTAGTTTTTAAGACCAATTTTCTGGATCTGCAGTTTTAAACTCTGCTTCTGAGTCAAATGACTTTGATGGGCTTTGTTACCAGACTTGCCCATTACCTTGGGGGTATGTTCATTTATTAGACTACCTTCCTGGGAGGGGGTGTGTGATTCTATTATGTACTGCTTTTGTTACTTGGGGTGTGTGATTCTATTAATGTACTGCTTGTGTTACTTGTGTGTTCATATGGCTACAGATCCCCTCCCAATGGAGCTATCCTGCAGGACCTAAGGTTTTCAGAGCTGGGTTCCTCCAGCCCCAGATTTAAATAAACCACACCCAGATTAACCGAGTGCATCTGAGGGGACCGGGCTATCAGCACTTTCAGCTGACTCCTTATATGTCCCTGAACTCAGCAGGCTGGGTGACACAGCATTTTCAGCGGCCACCCTTATATGCCCCTGGACTCCGTAGGCTAGGCAGAGCAGCACTTTTCAGCTGTCTCCCCCCTCACTCTACAGTTATTCTAGCAGTAACCCCCTTGATGAGCAAACCCCATAGGATTTATGGGCACTCCAGAGATCTTTGGCTTAGGTAAAAGAAGCATTGCTGCGGAGCAAGATAGGGAAGCCAAGAACACAAAGGTGTAAATGCAGTTTGGAGAGACAGAAAGAGTGGCAACCAGCTTGATTACAACAGTTATTTTATTGCCAGGTATATAAAAATTATTTTACTAATAGTAATACCATACAAGGAGAGAGAAACAATCAAATGCTTACAATACTACACAATTACAGTTGGGGTATTGGAGAAGGCTAGCTCAGGTTTGATTACAAAAGTAGGAAGTTATACTTGAACTGAGAGAGAGAGAGAGAGTGAGTGAGTTGTGGGGAGAAAGGGGGGGTGTCTTACCACTCCATGCAGCTCAAAGGTTCCCCAGAGACAGGCTGTTCAGCTTAGGGTCTGGAGCACTTGAGACAGGCAGAGCCCCCAACATGATCAGTCAGGAAGAGGGGAAGTTCCTGTGGAAATGATGCAGAATTTGGATCCAGGTATCAGAACAGGTTTGAACTTGGGTAGGGATGTTTGTAGACCACCAGGTTTGTTTATGGGTAAACAATGTCTCAAGGAAGTATCCCAGGGGTAAACAATGTCTCAAGGAAGTATCCCAGAGTGGTTTTCTTTATGCTGGACAAAAGGAGCTGATTATTCCTGGCTATGGGCAATGTTCCTTAAGGGAGCTCACAATGCAATCAGGCAGATTCAGTGTTTTGCATATCAATAACTAGAATGGTCTGATAACTGCGGAGCTGGATGTGTGCAGGTGTGAGTTTATTTACATCAAGAGCAGAGATTGCCCATCATGCAGTGCGTTCCTGCTTTGCCAATCCCAGAGTTCAGTGCGGCCCCTGCTTTGGAGGTTGGTTCTCCATACGCTATGCTAATTCTTGTTCCATCTTCACTGTAGATGAGGCTAGGGGAGTTGTATCACCCGTGTTGGGAGGGTTTTAGGTGTGTCTTCCACTGCCTTTTCATATTGAGATGCCTTTGGTTTCTGGTTCAAGCAGGGGCTGGGGGGAGAAAGGGAGAATTCATGAGAGCCAGAGAGACTAGGGGTTTTGCGTTCTGGTTTCCCAAGAACACAGAGCTGCCAGGTAACAGCTTGGCTTAGTCCAAGTGGACCAAATCTGTCAGGCACGGGCTGGTATAATGAATGGCATGGCTGTTGACTGAAGGATGGATGAGGGAAGCCAGCACTACACTGCTAGCATCATAACCTCTCTTTCGATAGAGAGCGCTGCAGTTCTATCTGTTCATTAAGCCAGATGGTTTGGTTGGTTGGTTTTTTTTTTTTTTTTTTTTTTAAAAAGAAGGGGGTCTGAAAATATTTAGTGCTTTTCATTTTCTAAACTCGTGCTAAACAGCAGAAGCCAGATTGTTAATGGCCGCTAGGCACATGTGCCAAGATGTGGAAATAGGCAGTTCAATTCAGCAGCCAGGCATGTTTATGCTCCTGACGCCTATCCTTATCCCCCCAGTACAGGAATGGCTCCCAGCTAGTACCCATCTTTGGTGCAAGCCACTCCAATGGCGGGGGGGGCAAGGGTACTGCCCTCACCTACCCATAATGGCCACCCTTAAAGGGTGTAGCAGGTGGGCATACCTCTTCTGTGCACCCAGAAGATCCAGGAGGCATTTTGTGTCTCAGGGAGGATATGTAACACAGGACACTATCTGTCACTTACAGTGGAGGTCAGACTAATTAATCTTCAAGTACCCTTGGAAGTACATAATTATATCTTGCCTTATTTGCTTCCCTAAAGTCACAGAAGGAGCCATGTCAGGGCCAAGCTTAGAACCGAGAAGTTCCAGAGGCCCTTTTTTTTTTGTTCAGACCTCCCCTCCCTCTGGAATAGAAAATAACATAAGAACTCCCATTAGTGCAAGTTTTGCCAAGAGATGGTGCATCATGCAAGGTCAAGCTATCTTAAAATCTAGTAAAAGTAGGTGAATGGACTGCAAACTTTAATACAAAAGACTCTTCCAGACTCAGCACATAGTAAGGTTAAACATAGTGAAAAATAATAGAAATGCTTGAGATTCATGCATAGAATGCCTTGGCTGCCCCTGAACTGGGCACAGGCAAGATCTGACTCCCACAGGCCTGTGAAGACTTAATTGGCAGGCTATACAGACTACTGAAATCAGAAATAAGGGTTTTGATAATCACTCTCAAACAGTTCTGGCAGGCAGGCAGGCAAAGCACAAATAGCAAGAATGTGCAAGATAAAGGAGACTACTATAAACATGTCAGCTGTGGGTTTATTCTGACGCTTGTGTCTTTATTGAAGGTAGTTTTCTGAATGTTCAAAACACCACTGACAGCCCTCACCTGCTATCCAATATGTTTCAAATAGGATTGCATGGACTCTAAAGGAAAACAGGTAAGTGAACAGCTGCAATATGTCCATAGTTACTTTAAATTTGTATCCCATTTTTAAAATGTATGGTACTTCAGGACTCCGTTTGGGCTGACATACAGAGTCCTGTGGATTCAAACTTTTGTTGTTTTAAATTTTCCACTCAATCATCAGAAAATGTGAGAATCTGTTATTTGTATGGCCTATAGGAGCAATTTTTTGTGATCCCTCTGTCATTTCACAAGTAACTAACTAATAGATACTGTTCCCAGGACTATTAAAAATCCTGGTACAATAAAATATTTCTTTGTTGTTTAAAAACTGCCACATAAATTTTAGTTCTTGTCAAAATGCAAGGGGAAAATAGTATTTTGCTAAATGGAAAAGGGCCATTGGTGCAGATGAGTAATTTTATATTCACTCTCAATGGGGGTTAGTAATGAAAATGAAGAGTAAAACCCAAACATTAAACTCTTCATAAAAATGTCAGTTTTTTTAAAAATATAATTTTAAAATTATTTGATTTAAGGCTTTTGACAAAGGAGAATTGTAACAAGCCCTTCAGAGTTTTTAAAATACTGGTACTTAATCATTTATGTAAGAAAATATGGAAATTACCTAGCTCTGATATAATAGCCAGAACTAGAACAATGTAATGACTATAATCTCCAATGTCTGCTTACCATAACTCTTTTTCAATGATTTTCAAACACTGTCTGGTTTTCACATAACTTCATTGCATAGGGAAAGGATGAAACTGAAATGGGGTGCTTCAGAGTTAGCTGCATTTTAGTATAGTTAATATTTAATTCCTCTTCCCCAAAAAGCGAGAGGAAGCTGATGAAATCTTTCCAAGTGAACTCTGGGGAATTATATCTGCTAATAAAGCAGTGTGCACTCCAGTCATCTGGGATGAGGGAAGAGTATGACTCAGGAGGCATGTCAGAATCCACTTCCATTTAGACTAAGGAATGGGAGGGCTCTGGGACAAACTGAGTATATAGGAATTGATGGCTGTTCCTTTCCATTCATAGGTGTGGTTGTCATTTTCAAAACATAGCTAAATAATAAAAGCAGAGGAAAGATGAGAGAGTGCATGCTGTTATGTGACAATTCTATATTTGGGGAAATAAATGTAACTGCTAATATCTAGTCTTCTTTACATCAACTCTAAATGAAGAATTCCTGGGAAAACTGTGTTCAGATGCCACTGATCAATGTCCCAGCTTGTCTTGTAGGTTTTTCATAGTGAAGGTAATGCACACATGGAAGAATATATATTTGCCATCACAGCTTGAATGCTTGTATAGCACTGCTTAAATGTCAATGCAGTTGTATTTTTTAAAATCTTTCCCAAATTAAACATTCAGAAAGGCATTGTGTATGCAAGTTGATTAATGAAGTGAATTCTTGGGAGAGAGGCAGGTAGTAAATGTTAGCAACGTCATTTTTATATATAACAGAATTATTGTGCATATTCTGTTATATATAACAGAATTATTGTGCATATTTGCTTCTCTTCTTCCATATCTGCATGATAGCTGGAAATTCAGTTTATCTGGATAAAATTAAGATGCCTTGCCTGAGGTTACTCAGGAAATAAGTTCTATAATGCACTATTATTTGTCTGTCACACATTCAAATACAGCCAAGTTTTATTTAACTGCAAGTTATTAAAATCAAGACTCTTCATTGCCATGTATGTGAGATGAGTTGGTGCTGGTTCAGTCTAATTCTTAGTGGAGAAGATCCCACCTCACAAAATTCTCCACCCGTTACAAACTGGGAAATAGCTGTATTATTTTGTCTGAATATGATGTACACTTCCATGTCTGTTTATGATGGATTACTTACTTGTTATGCAGTTAAATCCAAAAGAGATTGTTAGAGGAACCAAGCAGGAAAGGTAAAGCAATGGCCTAGATAAGGAGCATGACCTCAATCCTTCAAATGCAATAGCCAGGTTTATAGCAGTGAAGAGGTGTCTCCTCTGCCCAGCCCCAGAGGCGTAACTATTTTGTTGGGGCTGAGAAGAGAGAGATCAAAGAGAACAGTAAAACATTAGAGAAACCCCAGGACCTAAAAAAGGGTTAGGGTTGAGCAAGTGGCTGGAGGCTTCCCAGAGGGTGTCTGCAAGAGCTGACAGACTGGCCAGGGATTGGATGGAGATTGAGGGAGCGTGCTGTTAGCAAGACAGTCTTTCTCCCAGCCAGAGATGCGGGGTTAGCTGGTTAAAACATACTGAAGAGATAAAACGTTCTCTGTGGGAACCAAAAAGGAACCAGTAGAACATTCATGAGTTCTGCACTTAACTGCAAATCATGGAACAGAATGATATACTCACTGGCCAGTGTTCAACAGTAAATGGAGCAGTAACACCTATTGAGAATGGGGTTGGAATTCTGATGAAAGATAAGAGCAGAGATTGAGCCTTACTGTAGAACTATATTAGTTTATTCGCCTGTCTGGACAGCAGTAGCTCTGCTTGTAGAAGTCTGTGTATATCAACAATAATAGAAATTGGAAATGGAAATGTTCTTTTAGGTTATCTAGTTGATCACCCTGCTGGTGCTGGTCTGTCCTCTATAGTTTATTTTCTAGTGCCCAGTCTTGTCTAGTGTTACCGGATACTGTTGATGAGGAAGAGAGAATGTTGCACAAGCTGCAGGGTATTTTTGAAAAATAATAAGTAGTACTGCAATAGTAATTAATAATAAATAGAAGTGCATTTAGCGCTCTCTTTTAGCCTGTGCAAAGGAGAAAGAGAAATGATTTTGTGAGTAAAGTAGGATAGCAGCTCTGGCACATAAATATGTGTACATTCTGTCGGTTTCATTAATGGTTGATTTGCAGGTACAAGAGCTTGTGTGTGGCTAAAATCCTGGATATGCACCACTTGGTGAGGCAAGTGACCTTTCATTTAGTCTGATCTCCCAATGTAGCAAGGTACTGAGTTAGGGCCATGAATGTGTAACCAAGGGCAGAATTTCTTCCTTAATTACCAGGGACAGCCTTTGTATAACTTCAGCCCTCACCTGATCTCCAGTGCCTGTTTCAGTTTAAATAATTTTGTATGTTCCTCTTTCCATTCTCACTCATCCACTTAAAATTGTTGTTGTCATTTTTGGCATAGACAAAGTAACAGAAATGTCTGAACCAGACTTTGTATGCAGTGTTATTGTAGCCATGTTGGTCCCAGGATATTACAGTTTCCATTTCAGAGGGTAACATTTTATATATCTCAGCCACCTTGAACGGGTCTTTCTAAGCCAGTCCAATACTTGAATAGTTGCAGGAAATCAGCAGCCCACTGTAAATACCCAGTCATATTATGCCATGATGTTATCAGGTATAACACCATTGTCTGATTGCTTGTAACTTCTTGACTCATTCTGCCTGTTGTACCATTTCTATGTGGGAAGCTTGAGGCTATATGGTATCTAAGATGTTGACTTTCACCTGTTAATCCTAGTCTGGAATTTAAAATATAAAAAATATCCAGTTCAGCGGATTCTTGATTTTTGCAGACATATATATGATGAAACCCTTTCTTTTAAACTTTTCCTTTTTAAAATTTTCATAGTGATTGTTGGAGAAACTGCTCCTCTCCTTTTAATTCAAGCCATGCTCTTTTATTCAGCTTGCCTTGCTCTCCTTCATGTCTTGACTCCATGTATTAATTCAAAAGTTCATTAGCTGTTAGGATCCTCTGCCTGCTTTGTGAACTTACCTGGCCAAGATCTGTACTATTCACTTCCTCAAACCAAAGTAAATATGTTCTTCTGAAGGTCTCTAGTTTTAAGTAACTCCTGTTTGATTAATATTTGACATGACATTTTAAAGCCTTGAAAAAGCAAATGGATTTCAAGCACATTTTTTCTTGTACAACAATGCACTAGAAGGTGTTTATGTATCTTGAAGTTTATACATATAAACATATGTATATAGTGGAGTATTTCAATATGGCTCTGGAGACATATTGTGCAGCAGAAGGATAAAAAGTAATTTTAGAAAATGGACTGTTCTCTGATACGGTAGTATATTCAGTATTTTGCTGAATCCCTCTAGATAATGTATTTTGACAAAATGTGCCGAATCTGGAATGTCATATCCCAACATCTTTGAATTTCAGGGTAGATCACATACAAATTCTATTCCTATGGTTTTGATTCTGTCTTTGTGCAAAATTGGAAAGGACACATTTTTCCTTTCTGGTTGAGAATAGGCTAAAGCTCTCTGGTTCCATGTGAGGAGTACAGTTTGTATGTATTGGTAGATACTTATATTAGACAAAATTGAACAGGAAACAACTGTTATGAAATTTCATCCTAAAAAGGTGGAAATATCACAGGAGGAAGAGATGTTCTTGTGAGATTTCATCATTCAGGATGGTGGAAATTGCATGATAGCTGTTCATGTGGCAAAATTTTTGCCATCTTGGGGCAAAATCTTGAAAGAGCAGGTTTGAGAAATGTTGGTACCATCAAATTCAAACAAACCTTAGCTCTGACATTGCCTCAAACAAACAAAGCCTCATCTTCTATTATTGTCTTGATTCCTATACAAGGATGAAGGCTTTATCCAGGTTACATCTCCTTCAGATGGAAACTAATATTTTTGTTGTCTTAGCTTCCTTTTGAAATAAGGACATCCCTGATCACCATTGTCTTTCCCTTGTAGACTTTTCCAGTTAATGCTCAGGAATTGTGTAATCATTGAATCATTTTTTTTATCTTCAAAGTCTAACATATAACTGTAACCTGAGAGCCTGCTGCTGGAGTCAGTGGAGCAGATTGCTGGAATGTTGCTAATAAATATTTAATCTATTCTTTTGTATGTGAATCTGGATATATTTCCCATAAGACAGGATACAGACATAGGTTACAGTTGTAGCAGATAGCTAATATACCTTTTAAAATGTTGGAGTACTCTGATTTGAAGTCAGTATGAAGTTTGATTTATCAGTAAGAAGGTAACAGGGAGTCCAAAAGTAGTTTCTCAGACACCCTTTATGATCGGTTTGCAGTTTTTATCTAATTATAAAATCTTCCATTAATGTTTCTCATTCCATGAGTACTAAGCACTCTCTGTGTTCTGGTGACATCTTCTGGATGAGGTTGCCTGTAGAAGGAATAATCAATATATGTCTTCTTATAACAGTCTCCTTTTTTTTTTTGTAGCCTTCTCTGTGCTGGCTTCTGACACAATATGGTGAGGGGCTGGAATGAAATATGTCTGCCCAGTGTCATTTGTTAGTATCTGATTCATAATTGATTAACTGATTTTACTCTTAATAGTGTAAAAGAAAATTCCTTTTAAAAAATCCAAATGCTAACAAAAGGTACATGAATACTGTCCAGCTCCTAAATGCTTTGAAATCACTTTAGCATCCAACTGCAATCCAGATTTTAAGAAAGATAAAGCATCACATCTGCGAATTGTTTCTTTCTAATCGGAGGCAGTGTAGTCCAGAGGATAGAGCAGACTTGAAATTGGGAGACTTGGGCTTTGTATTCCCAACTCTTCCTTTGACCTACAGTGTGACTTTAGGCAAATCACTTGACCTTTCTTTCCCTCAGTTTCATCAACTGTAAAATGAAGAAAATCAGATGTACTCACCTTTTTGTAAAGCACTTAAAATCTACAGATAAAAAGCATTTTTTTTAGTGCTGAGCAGTATTCTTTCTATCTGGCAGAAATCAAGGGTGGGCTTTTAAGCATTGACCTAACTCTTCTTTTGAAGTTAGTATTAAAACTCTCATGGATTTCACTGGGAGCAGAGCTAGGCCACAACTTAGTGGTTTTGAAAACCCCACTGCAAATGTGCAATCAATACACACAAGAAGGGATCTATTAAAATTATATGAAAATGTGTATGAATAAACGCTGGTTCCTAGAACACTAGTTCTCAACACTTCCCATACCAGAAATGCCCCGGAACCCACCTCCATTCCTTTTTAGCCACCTGGGAAAAACAGGATGGTTGCAATTCCAGAAATCAGACTGCAACCTCCAGGCTGAGAACCCATGTTTTATTCTGCCCCTGTAAGCAAGGATTCAGAGCAAGCCAATGCTGGTCAGTATTCTGCATGGGCAGAGTCACTTTCAATAAAGAAAATCCTTCACTCTTCTCTGAACTCAAATACGTGATTCAAAACTTTGCCATGTGAAACCAGTGAATTTCATTCTGTTTGTATGAGGAGCTGCTTGTATTGAGAGCTCACTTCTTCACATAAAATAGGAAAGAAGCATGCATTGGGTTTACATTTAATAAAATTCACAATTTTTACAACCTCAAATACTTTTTACAGTTCTACTGACCTCCTTTATGCCACTAAAGCTTCCTGGAGAACCAAACAAAGTTGGTGTGGAGTGAAATAGACCGGATTCTAATTGTAAAGCCACAGTATTTTCCTGTCATGGCCTGGGCACCTCCAGTAGTGCAATGTAGTGATACCAATACAACCTGTCTGAAAGAACAGACTGTTGAAAGTACGAAAACACATTTGGCCTCCAAATGTCTCAGTGCTCCCTCCTTCTAATGGCCATATGCATGCCCCAGAATCCTTTGCCAGCTGCTGCAACAACTCCTTTCAAATCCTGTGGTTCATGTGTGGGTCTGAGACATTGTCTGACATTATCCAAATAGGTCATGTCAGGCTGCAAGGGACAGAGTCACAGACAACTGCAGAAAGGAAGGTTGTTTGGATTGACCTGGTGCCTAGCTTCATGGAGTAGTGCAGTGAGCATGTACTGTAATCCAGTTAAATTCCCACTGAGGGGAGAAGCAGCTGGAGGCAGGGCAGGGAGACAGAAAAAACAACATGGGGCAGACTGCAGAAAAATGACAAATTCCATGACAAATATGTTCCATTTTGTGGTATCATAGAAAAATGTTAGATCCCATGGACA
This sequence comes from Emydura macquarii macquarii, assembly GCF_026122565.2. Lineage (NCBI taxonomy): Eukaryota > Metazoa > Chordata > Testudines > Chelidae > Emydura > Emydura macquarii. The sequence continues at coordinate 13,367,634 of NW_027131283.1, forward strand.
ACAGGTTCATAACATCCACAGGCCTTGACTGAGATTAATACGGCAGATCACACATTTTAGAACTACTGTTTTTCAGGTTGTCTCCTGCTTCAGACAGGAGTCACTGCATCAGTTTACATTCAGCTCAGATTTTTGAGATATCTCTACAGCCATAAGGGCTAAAAACTTGATAGCCAAAAATGTCAAAATGTGTTAGCATTAACTATTAGACTATCCAGTATTATAATAGTTAATGCGAACAAATTTTGGAAGGCCTATTAAATCTCCTGCATCAGTCAGTCTCTTATCAGAGTTTGAGATGACCTAACTGGGGGAAGGGGAGGTTATCGAACATCTGCCTATTGCAAGGTTTCTACACCACCTTCTGATGCGCCTGATTCTAGTCACATTCATATACTAAAGTTGATAGCCCTCTGGTCTCACCCAGTGTGGCAATTCCTGTATTCATATGTCACTAGAAACCACACTTTTGTTTTTCAAAATGAAAGGATAGGAAAGGGAGCAAAATTGTGTTGTAGGGGTTAAGGTGGTGGTTGCAATCTCCCTGACACTTTTTCATAATACATTGTTTGATCATAGTATAAAAACTCATCGATGAACCAATTTTTCTCCTAATATAAGTCCTCTAAAATCAATGGAATTACACCATGGATAAATTATGCCTAGTATATTTCACACAGCTCATGTCAAATAATTCCAGGAAGTTTTGAGGGCCTATTACCCACAAAGAACCAGTGAAAGTGCCTTAAACTGAAAATATATTTATGGTACAGCCCTTAGGAATGTAATAGAGAATGATAATCTTTCTATAGATTTTAAGCAAACATACATTTCATCATCTGGGAAACAGCCTAATTCAGAGTCTGTTGAAGTCAATAGGAGTCTTTCCGTTGGTTTCAATGAGCTTTGGGTGAGGCTCATAATTCTCTTCAATTCCATAGGATTGTTGAACAATTCTAATGAAAGGATAGTCTCAAAGTGTATAGATTTTTAGAAAAATTTCTATAGAACGCTGTTGGTTTAATCTCTCCTCAATTCTACAGGACTCCTCTTCTGTAAGGTAAAACTGTTGCACCTTGGTCTTCTGGGATTGCTCTTTCACATTTGCTGTCTCTTTTATCTAGAACTTTTTCACAGAAATTAGAGATAGAAAAGACACGTACTTCTTTGAGTGCTTGCTCATGTCTATTCCTATGTAGGTGCCTGCGCATGCTGCATGCACTGCCTCCTGAAGCTTTTTCCTAGTGTATGTCCCAGGTTGGCTCTGAAGCCCCCTGGAGTGGCGCCCTCATGGCACGGTATATAGGGAACTGTCACCCCACCATCCCCTCAGTTCTTTCCATCAGTGATAGTCGCTAGAACGCTATTCCTCTCTTGCTCTGCAAGCAGTGCCTTTGGTGGTTGTGCCTGTAATTAAGTGTAAATAGTTAGTATTGTAGTGTAAATAGTTAAGTACCATAGATTAGATTAGTTTAACTCAGTGGTACCCAACCTTTTTGGCTTGAGGGACACAGATATAATTTTTACTACCCTGAACGGCCACCAGTCTCTGCCAGCAGTCCGCCGTGCCCCCCCGCAGCCAGATAGAAGTTCAGCAAGGAGGCTCTCCTGTTCCCCTGGCTGCAGCAGGGAAACCGCAAGCGTCCTGTGTCCCCATGCACTCCACCTGGGTCCCTAGGCAGTGGCTCTCTTCTGCAGCCAGTGGGAGTGGAGTGATGGGCCACTTTGAAAGCTCCCGTGGGCCACTTTTGACCCCTGGGCCACAGGTTGGGAACCACTGGTAACTTCTCCACTCTGTGCTGCTAACCCGCTGGGGGCTCCGGGGCCTGCCTCGGTTCCAGGGCTTCAAGCATCGTGTGACCTGTCCCAAGAAGATACCAGTGAACAATCCTCACGAGAACTGCCTGAAGTGCCTGAGAGAGGGACACGTGCCAGTGAAGTGCAGAATCTGCAAGAATTTCAGGCCCAGGACTAAAGAGAACAGGGACAGCAGACTGAAGTTCCTTCTAATAGAGGCCACACTTTGGCTGGTGTTGGAGTGCCAGCCAGACCCACTACCAAGCACTTCTTTGGTGAAAAGTGCACCGGGTTCCATCAGGGAGCCACAAATGATCTTGTGGTTAATACATTGAGCTGGATGGCAAGAACTTTGGGTTCTTCAAGAGCCCAGATCTATGTAGACTTTCTGTATGACCTTGGACAAATTTAATCTTTTTGTGCTTCGGTTCCATATTTAAAACTGAGGATAGTAATACTTCCCTTCTCTCCCTTTCTCTCTATCTTATCTATTTAGGTTGTAAGCTGTTCTCGGCAGGGGCTGTCTCTCATTATGTGTTTGTACAGCAGCTAGCACAAGGGGACCACAATCTTGGTTGGGGTTTCTAGGTGCTACAATAATATAAACAATATGACAATAGGCTCTTTGGTTAGCAACTTTTCTGAGCTGGCTTCTGAAATGGTGCTACTATTCTTTCAGGAGTATGCACCTAGTGTTTGCATGTGAGAATTTCCATAAAAGTATTTTAGGAGCAGATCTAGAAACAACAAAAGGAAAAAAAGTTACATGAAACTGCATAAATAATACATAACACTCCAATATCCAAACGGGTAATGCCTTTCATGTAGAAACCAAAGCATCTTTTTATATGTTGCCTGGAGTCTGTAGATTCTCTCATAAATCGTTGTTTTACTGTTTTAAATGAGAAATTATTTTAGCTTATCCTTGCCATTATACCATGTGTATATTGCATAAAATATGTCAGGGCTTTGCAGTATTTTTTTATTGGGATCTTTGAAGTGCTAGTCTGACCTTTTACTGACTTAACTACTGCTGATTTCTGTTGCATTATGGGGGGGAGAAGGGGGGAATCAAGACCTTATATGCTGTTCCTGACTGTATTTATATGTGAGGGTTCACCCTGATGACTTTCTAAAAATTTGTCTAATGCTCCTGTGTCCAGAAAATGTGTAGCAAAAGATATTAGTTGCAATTCTTTTTCCTAAGATTCTTGCAAACGGGAAAGGTCTTAGAAAGGTTATTCTACAATTGTGCTCCATGTAGAAGTCCATTAGATGAATAATACATGTTGCTCTGAAAGATGTGTAATTCAAACAGAATACATTGAACAAGAAACTGTGTAAGTGGCAATTAATTTCTTGTATTTGAGGTACCAATTTTATCATTCAGAAGCTAAAGTGCTTGAAGATTTTGATGTTCTCCAGAGGTGGTATGCTTTGCATTGAATAAGTTATTTTATAAAATATGGCACTACTGTGAGTTTTAAAAATTTCCTTATTAATTTAGCAAGACCAGTTGAGCCAGATTGATTGATTGTTATGCTGGTGTAAATGTGGAGTAACTCCACTGAATTCAGTGGTGCTATGACCCTAAGTGCAAGGCCTCAGATGTTATTAGTGTCAGAAATTGATTGAAAAATCTGAAATTCCTGTCTCCCAGACCTGAACTCAAAGAACAATGGGTTTGGAGATTGCCAGTAACAGTCATGATGAAGATTTGTGCTTGTTGTGTAGTAGCTCATACATGTTTTTAACTAAACTTCTGAAATGTATTATTGTTTCTAGCATCTTTTTAAAGAAAGCAAGGTTGTGAAATAGCATATGAACTTGATTAGCTAGCAAAGTAACTAATCTTTTTGTTTTGATTGTGCTTTATAGTGGAAGCCTTGTTTCGTGTGTAGGTTACTTTATGAATATCTTCACATGACACACACTGAATGTCTGTTTGTATACAGATACTTGGATTGCTCTGAACCTAACCCTTGTCTCAGAAAAGATTAAAGCCTCATGCATATTTTAAAAGAAATAAATTTGGGTCATTCAACAGAAATGTTGGCTTAAAGAACAGAGCAACTTACTCTTCCCCATGGAAAGAACTCCTCTCTGCAGTTCATCAATACTCTTTATCCTGTCTCTCATAAAAGGGTCCTGAAAATACAGTGAGGAAGAGATGGAGTCGGTTACCCAAATGCTAGCATATGCAACGTACATGCTCTTGTTAATCTGACTATAAAAGAGAAAAGGATGTAAATTACCATAATGGGCAGGTTTGCCTGAAGAATTGCTCTTCCATTCAAAGAGAGTGGATGAGCCAGGGAGAAAGAATGGAAGGGGTAGGACTTGAGAGGTGTAATTACTGCCCTTCATCCCTAAACAAAAATTCCTGGGAAAGGCAGTAGAGATTGGGACTAATTTATCCTTTCGGTGGAGGCACCCCACATTCTGGGGTCATCTGAGAGTGTGGGAATAGTTGGTAGCACAGGTCTAATGGAGCCAGGATGCAGGGCAGCTTTCAGAGCCAGAGATCATGCAGAACCCTAGGCCCTCTGCATGCATGGTCCCGGCTTCTCGTGGATCCTGTAGGATACACCAAGTTTAGGGTGGCCTTTTCCTCAGACTGATAAATCCCATCCCTCAGATGCACAATGTAAGGGGTTCTACTGTCTCCTAGTTTGCTCCTGTTGGTTTTCTTGCAAGGGCGAGGATGTGTCAATAGACATTATTACTAAATGCTTAGCATTGGAATATTGCAAAATAATCTCATTGCAGGCACTTGGGCTATTACAGCTTGTTGAATTAAAAACATTGCATTGTCCATGCATCACCAGCTGTAACACTTTCTTGTAAGGAACTTGACCACATCTGATCACTCTCAATATTGTTACAAACTAAAACTTCATTGTAAGCAGATGAGTCACTCACTTCTCTTCTTCCCTTTGATAAAGGGGCTGACCAGGTTCCCTCTCACCTCAATTTTGCCATTGATCCCAATAACCTTGTGTGCCTGTTGATTTCTTATCATAAAGAGGCTTTATTTATGTAGGTCTGATTTATTTTGCCCTGTGTCAGAGATCAGTATTAGAATGGTAAGAGTTACAGGCTGGATACGTGGCTGGTTTGTACAAATATAGCAGTGTTAGGGCAAGCAAACCTGCAGTTGTTCTTATAATGGTAAATTAGAGTTAAGACCAATGGCTAATTTATAAAAACATCTTCCTTGTGAGAGAAATAGAATAGCTATTTGAGTGACCAGATTAGTGATCGCATCAATAATTTAGCTGACAGGGCAATCACTAGACTAAATTATCCTTGGTGATTAATTACTTAAACTCTCTAATCGTTCCCACACTATAAAGTCCAAGAAGTTGGATAATTTCTTTGGTTATGAAGTTGGGAATCATGAACAGGAAATGAAGTGTGCAGGATGCGAGGTGGCTTGATAAATCTGGCAGAAATGTACTTGGAATTAGTTGGAATAATCACTAGGACCCTGTCCAAGGAATGGGAAGATGGTTTGTGAAATAGTAAAAGGCTTGTGGGGGAAAGGGGGGAAGTTGATGAGAGAGAGAGGGCCACAGAGCACCAGGAGTGTGTTAGAGGATCAAAAAAATGATGCGAGAGCCTGAGTCTCAATTGTGGAGAGGTGGGAATGGCTGCAGGTTTCTCAGAGGCTCCAAACATTCTTCTGATAGGCTGGCGGAGAGCTTCAGGGGCTTTGTTTCGAAAAAAAGTTTTGAATTTCCCAAGATGTTTATCCAAACTGATTTGCCAAATCCTTTGAGACTTCCCATCGCTATATATGGTCTCGCTTAACTAGAGAATTAACCAGAATGAGAACCTACGTTATCAGGAAGAACAACACACTTAAATACCCAGATCTGCAATGAGAACAGGGTAGAGACACAACATTACAAAGGAAAGTGTAAATTGCATAAATGTCTTTTCAAGTTTGCCTCAGTGTGAAAGTCACTTTTCAAGAGAACGGTCTCTTTTCACTCCAGTGCCCTCTCTGCTGTTCTCTTTTAGAGGATGACTGACTATTATTGATGACAGCACAGAGGGCAGGTCTAGACTACTCTTAAGTCGATGTAACTTACATCGATCAGGGGTGTGAAAAAGCCATCCCTCTGCATGACGTAAGTTACAGGGACCTAAGCGCTGTCCACAATGGTGCTACCTCAGCAGGAAATGTTCTCCCATCGATACAGCTTTCCACCTCTCATGGAAGTGGAGTAATTATGCCAATGGGAGAGCTGTCTCCTGTTGGCATACAATGTCTTCACCAGACATGCTGCAGTGATGCTTCTGTGCCAATGTAGCGCTTCTAGTTTAGACTAGCCCTGAGAATTACAGTAGAACCTCAAAGATACCAATGCTGGAGTTACGGACTGACTAGTCAACCGCACACCATGTGGAACCAGAAGTAAATAGTCAAGCAGAACCGCCTCCCCACGCCCCCAAAAAGAGCAAATACTGTACTGGGCCTGGATTGCATCTTAAAGGTAGGCACATCTGGGCTGCCTGTCCCCAGAAGACACTGAGGTTTACAGGCACTGCTGCCAGCCTGAGCAGACAGAGCAGGAGCAGCACTGGGGTCTGCCCCACCTCCCACTTCGGCCTGGAGGCGGGGGCAAGCTTCCAAGCTCAGTCTGAGCCTAGAAAAGAAGCTGCTGTAATTGCAAAGAAGTTGTGGCCTGGAGCATGACCTGCTGGAGCTGGTGCCCAAACTGCGGCCAAACCACCTTGTGCTCTGGAAGAGCATCTCAGTTTTCAAGGGCCACAGCCTGCACCATGCGTGCACTGGTGCTGCCCACGCTTTGCCCCTGGCTGTGCTCCTGGGTCCGCATTTTGTTCAGAGTTACGAATATTTCCAAGTTATGAACAACCTCCCTTCCTGAGGTGTTCAGATCTTTGCAGTTCTTCTGTACCTTATCCAAAGTTTGATAATGCCATGTTCGTTCTTATGCTTGTGGTGCTCCAGGCTTACTAGGCTCCCGCTTTGCAGGTCCTATCCGGCAGCATACTTTACTGAGCAATAAGTGAGGTACGTACAGCAACTGCATGTAAAGGGCTGTATTCCAAATGTTTGTGCATTTTGTGCTCATAAACATCTGCCTTGGCATGTGCTAGTCTTTGCACGACAGGATGGGTAGCTGTGCATTCCTATGGGAAGATAGGGTGCAGGTTCGTTGCTGCATCCATATACATTCATCAAACTGGCCCAGAGTTCTCAAAATTGGCCCATAGCTTATATAGTTTCACTGTAGGGCTTTCAGGTATGTTTTTTGTGGGGGTTTTTTTTTTGTTCTCCTCCCCTCTTCTGCCCTCCCCCAAACATACTCGTTAATGGATGCTGTCTTCCTCAAGGGACAGGAGGCAGCTGATTATGGTCTATGTCTTTGGAACACACTGTGTCTCAGTGAAGCTTATAGGAATGAGAGGTTTTCATAAGGTATCAAACAGGTTGGTTTTGACTTAGCAAAGCTTTTGATGAAACTTCTCTAGTCTTTTCCTGATCTCTTTTATCTCCCTTTGGAAAAAGAATAGGATCTGCTTGTTAGAAAGATTTTGATGAAATGTACTTTCTTCTCTTTGAATTATTAAGCTGTATTGCACAGGCAAGAAGTTCAGCTTTTCTTGGCACAAGATATTTGGTATTGTTCTGACATCGAGTCTTTATTCCTCTGATGAATTCATTTTATTTCCAGTTGAATTTAATATGATGAATTTTTAACAACTGTCCTCTGGCCATCTTTTCCCAATTTGATTTTTATTTTAAAGAAACATTTTTTTTAATGTAGAAGAGTTCCAGAGGGGTAGCCATATTAGTCTGTATACAGCAAAAGCAACGAGAGATAAATGGACACAAATCAGACATAAAAAATAACATCCATGAACCAGTTGGAGAACACTTCAATCTCCCAGGGCACTCTGTCGCTGACCAGAAAGTTGCTGTACTTCTACAAAAAAACTTCAAAAACAGACTTCAAAGAGAAACTGCTTAGTTAGAAATTATCTGCAAACTTGACACATTCAAACTGGGTTTAAACAGGGATTTGGAATGGCTATCTCATTACAAGAAGTAATTTGCTCTGATCACCCATTCTCACCTCCTACTCAATGGTAGTCATTAGGCCTCAAGTACCCGGCTTTTATCCACCTACCCCATTATTATCTATGCCCTTGGATATGTATATGTTGCCTCCTATATATGTTACCTATTTGCTGTATCATTTCTACCCACTGCATCTGAGGAAGTGAGCTGAAGCTCACGAAAGCTTATGCCTGCTGAAATTAAATTTGTTAGTCTTTAAAGTGCTACAGAACTCTTGTTGTTTTTGTTTTTAATATTAATCCAAAGAAAGATTCCTTCATATTTAACCAGATTCCTGTTTCATTCTCGTATTTGTAATGATGTCAGTCTTAAACCTATTGGCAAATTAAAGTGATTCAAATTATTTCCCTGTTTTGTTTTGTTTTTTTCAAACACCCTGCTGTTCCTATAGAGAGAATGACAAGTTTTCTTCCTTGAGTTAGATTCACAAAGAAATTCAGGGTGGTAACTTCTAGGTGTCCAGAAAATCATGGTGATTCACAAAGCCTGAATTTATTGCCTAGGCTCCCTATAACAGTGAATGGGGAGGGAGAGATGCCTCAGAATGGGATTCACAAAAGCCACCATGGGAGGTGGTTTGTCATCTAAACTAGCTAATGGGATGTGCCAAACCAAGCAGGGTGTGCTAAACCTTGTCCAGTCTCAGAGGTAGGCAGCTAGGTCCAGGCTACAGGAAGCCCACCTCCCTCTGCTTGAGATTTTCAGCCCCAAACCCTCTCTGGACATATTGGTTGGTGGCTCTTTCACAGAGCAATAGGAACAGCCATGTACCTGGCGTGGTTCATGACCTCTCCCAACACCTGCTCCTTCCCTGGTGAGAGGGAGACCTTGGTTCATATTTACATCAAATGCGCCAGGTTCCAGCCCCTCCAGAACCTCCTCAAGTGCTGGCTGCATTTTCCCCCACCACTTCCTTCTTTATACACACCCTATTCATGGCCCCACTAAGTTGCAAGATTGCCTCATCAACTTCCTCCTGGTGCTGGCCAGGATGGCTGTCCACCATACCAGGAGGAAGAAGCTGAATGTGCAGATTCTTGGTCAAATCCCTTCTCCTCTTCAGGTAGAAGGGGAGGGCTTAGACGAAGGCTCTCCCAGATCTCAGGTGACTAATGTAACCACTATGCTAGAAGTTATGAGGGAGATCTTCTCCTCTTCCCCCCGTTTTGGGTAAATTTGCCATTAGGGGCCCAATCCCATTGGCAAGGTCTGATCATGCCTACTGGGTCATGCCTGCAGGTGAGTTACGTGGTGGGACGTCTAACTTCCCGAAGTTTGTGCATTGCTCTGAGTCTTAGGTGACTGGATGCCTGGCATGGGGATGCAGTTCACATGCACAGAGGCAGAAACATAGGTGCTTAGAGAACTTTTACTGCAAAGATTTAGGCACCAAGGTATTTTAAGCACCTACAAGATTCAGAGGGCAGCTAAGTGGGGGTTTTATGAATCCTACTGGGACCCGCTTCTGGCATTTAAGTGCCTAAAAATGCCCTAAGTCCTTTTGTGAATCCAGCCCTTCTTTGTCAACTTGCCAAATGCTCTTGCCCATTTTAGTAAGTGATGGTAAAGCTGCTGTCAGGTTCAGAGGTGGGTCTGAGTGAAAACCTCAGTTCTAAACACTCCCAAATGCTAAGGCATTTGAAATACAAATCTGAATTTTGAAATTGGAACCCACCTTTACATTAGCTAATGCACAACATTTCTCTGACTGGCCACCCCCAATTTGTATAACTTCCCTCTACAAGATGGACTGTCTCGCTCAAGTGTGTGATGATGTTGCCTTCTGTTGACAAAACTGCAGTACTGACATAGGTAGGTGTGATGGGGTGACTGCCCCATGACCTTCTAGAGAAGGGGGAAAAACAATTAGTCATGCTTTGCTGCTGGGAGTGACTGACTAATTGCATCCCAGCCAGAGGCGGCAGAGCTAGCTAAGGACCCATTAGATTCAATGCAGTGCCGTATAGTTTCTCACTTATTTAGGGGAGAGTTATGGAATTGATCCTTGGTCAACTAGTATTCTCCCCTGGTCATTGGTAAAAGGGAGCCACATTTGATCAAGATCTCTGACTTGATCTGTTGCTTTGGTAAATGACCTCTTCCTGGGGTTGTTTCTTCTTTCTTGCCATTTTCCTATTTGGGGTTGGTGGCTTTCATAGCCTTCTTTCAAAACTCATGATTGTATGCCAGACTGTCATGCAGATAGGTCTCTCTCAGGTCCATTGATACCTAGTCTTTGGTCTCCCATTTGGTCGTCATCTGTCCATAATAAGGAGCCATTCTACTAACATAGCTCTCCAGTCTCAGCTGGATATGCCCTTACCAGCTATCTTAGCCTCCTTCACACCTTGTCATAATTTGAAGCAATCCACATTAGGCCACTTGCAACCTAATTTCATTTCCTATCATGGAGCGTCCAACCATTTGACCCTCTCAACATCTTCATTTCCATGGTAGAGAGGATACTGATTTCCTTTCTTGTGACTGGCCAAGTCTCTGTTCTGAACATTAAAAAGGGTCCAATTATAGTTTTAGGTCTGGTCTATCCTAGGCTGTTTTGTGGACTAAAGTCAGCTTTTCTTGAACAAAAAGTGCTGGTGTACACACTGGAATCTCTCCCCAGCAAAACTGCCCAGTTTTTTCAACAAAATAAAACCACCTTGATGAGAGGTATAGGGCTCATGTTGGCTTAGTTAGATACTGTGTCCCTCTTAGATTGACAAGAATGACAGTCCCATAGCCCATGTCACTGCTCTGTTGGAGAGGTGAAACTGACAAAAAAGGCCCACTGAGAGCTGAGCAGCTAGACACTGCTCCTGGCTGTGCTGGGGCAGCAGTGTCAATTTCACAGCTAAGCAATTTAATTGACAGGGGTGTTCCAGGGAGAAAGGGGCAGGGGGAGTGAGAAGAGAAACTGGGGCAGCTAGACTCCACTTCCCAGGGTGGGAAGCCCTGGGTGGCGTCCGCCTGGGAATGGGGAGGGGGAAAGCCCAGGGCTGGCTCCCAGTGGGGAACGGGCAGCCCAACAGGAGCCTTGTGGGGCTCCCAGCAGGGAGCTGAGAGACTGGGCACTCAGCTCCCCACACTGTGCCCCCCTTAAGTCAGTGGAAGTGCTTCTGGTGAGGATGCACTACATTGCCCCCGGGAGGGTAGTGTGGACATCAGCCACCCCAGTAATTAGTACGGTGGCTGAAAGTCAACCTATGTTAGGTCGACATTTTTCTAGTGTAGACAAGGCCTTATACACTCTTCCTTTTAACTTTATTGGCATTTTTTTTTTGGTCAGAGAACTGGAGTCAGCTCTCACCAGTTGAAGAATATGACTTTTGTATGATGCTCGACCTCACTCAGGAGGACAGCATCATCAGCAGCCATTGATCCTAGGTATTTACATTTTTCCACTCTTCTAAGCTCTCTGCCTATGATATCCTATATCGTGAGTCCTACTCTCGGTTTTTATAGAATGAACATGAACAAGCCCAAGTCCAGCCCACTCAAAATTGTGTTGCCACTGTTCAAAGTTGGCTTGCAGGGTCTTAATCTTCCATATTTATCACTAAGTCATCAGCGAACAGCATGTTCCAAGGTGGTTCCCTTTGTATATTCTCACCTATCACATCCATGACAACTGCAAACAAAAAACAACACTTTCCCCTGATGCAGGCCAATGGTTACTGGAAATTCTCTACTGTAGCCCTATTTAGTTTTGACAGCATTAGTCACTTCATCAGACACATCTTGGATAAGGTGGACATATCCTCCTGGCATGCCTCTCCATTGGAAATGCCACTAAACTAGTTCTTCTGGTACATGATCCTATGCCTTCCTCATGTCCACAAAGATCATACCCAGTTGCCATCTCTTTTTCTCTAAACTTCTGAGGATCCATAATGCAAATATGGCATCAATTATATTCTTCTCAGCATGAATCCATACTGACCCTTTCAAATTTCAACTAGTCTACATAGATGCTTTTCAGTAATCTTCTCCCATACTTTCATAGTATGGGACGTCAGCTTAATTGGGTAGTAATTAGCACAGTGTTATATCTTTAAGTTTAAAAAAGGCACCACAAATCTTTCACATCATTCACCTGGCATTGTCCCTTTCTGAGGAATACTGTTGAAGAAACTTGTAAGATACTGGATTTCTTCCCTTCCTGATGACTTCACTGCGTCCACTGGTACTTCATTTAGCACAGATGCACACCGCAACTTCTTCCTCTATCTGGCTAGTTTCCAGTTTGGCTTCCTTGGTCATCACTTTTTCAGAATTATCAGTCCAAATGTTGCTGATTCACCATTTGTTTGTAATACACCATATTAATTTCTAATGTAAGCTAACTCTTTCACATCCCTCCTCATTTTCTCTGTTGACTTGTTGAGTTTCTAGGTGGTCTTCTCTCCGTCATGTCCTCCTAGTGGATTATATAGCTCATCACAACCCATACTTTTAGCTGTCACTTCTTTTGGCCTCCTTTTTTGCTCCTGTATATGCCATCTTATCACTACTCAAGCCACTGGCCTACCAGTTTTTTTGAAGGTTACATTTTTTTCTTCAATGGATTCACCACCAAGTGTCTCTTATTCTTTTTTGGCAGTGGTTTCATCACTCCTAGGAATTCATATGCAGTTTCCAGAAAAGTTGACTTGAGTTTGAACCAGTTGTTCTTCATGCATTCCTGTGTGTAGTCAGGCAGTCTATATATTACTCCTTGTTTGAAGGTTTTTTCATTCCCATATTTAAGTTTCTACTATTTAGGCCTTTCCAGTGCCCAGGGGTTCAGGTGCTTCCAAAGTATCTGCGTTCTGAAGACCACTAGGGAAAGTCTGTGCTGTCCCACAATGCACTGGCCAGCTACTATCTTCAATTGATTATCTCTAATCTCTCTCTTATTATAAAAAAGGAACTCAATTTGGGACTTGCATCCTCTACCAGTATAAGTTATGGGATGGCTTTCCCTCCTCTGAAAGAGTTTGTTTGCAATTGACAAGGCTGTAGAATTGTTTCCTCCTCTTGAGTTTCTGGTTCCAAAGTCATGCCCTTCATGGACTATTTCATATTCACATTCACAGTTCTAACATATGCATTTAGATCTACTCCAATAATTGCCTTCTGATTGGGTGGTATGTTTCCAGCAAGGCACAACAACTCAAATCACTCTTTTTACCTTTTGATCCTCTCCCACTTATTATATGGATAGTTACATCTTCACAATACAGGTTTACAGTCGTCAGTTGGTCTGACCTTCTCACAACCACTATCCTATGCCTCTGTATGGTTTCAATCATAATAATTCCATTAAACCTCCCGAATTTTGTAGCCCTACATCAGCATCTTGGCTTTGCAACCTTTCCATTTGGTCTGTTGTACACATGCCATATTTATTCTTCAAGAGACTTCACGTAGCTCCAAACTTCTTCAAGTCAATGTTCCTACATTCCCGTTTACTAACTCTTTTAACTTTAGCAGTCCTTGCCCAGTTACTACAGTCAGACAAGGCTGTCGTATGCTGCTTGCGGGGAGCACCCTCGCCTTTTGGGGTTCACACAATCACATCTATTGGATGAGGTTTACAGGTCGGCTGTCCAAACCTGACACCTTTTTGGTTTGAAATTGGAGTTTTCCTCCTCCTCCTAGGTGCGCTGCTTGCCAAAGATGGTGAGTCCCACTTGCCCCAACAAGATTTATCCAGTGGTATAAGAAGTCTTTTACAATAGCATAATTTCATATATATTCTGAGCCTGTCATTTCATTAATGGAAACTGGGGGCATTTCTGTTGCAATTCTATGTTACATGGGTTAAAAAAAAATCAGTGAAAAAAATTAAATGAATTTCTAATACTCCTGAAGAGAGCCAGGTTGTCAGTCCTTAAGAATTAATTCTTCCATTTATCTAGCACCTAGACACTACAGCATTTCTGCACAGCACAGGAGGGAATCACCTCTCGGAAGGGGTGATAGTTCAGTCTTCATGGCAGTTTGGTCCTTTGCTTCTCTGAGACTGCAAAGAATGGGGATTTTTCACCTAGCTTTTTTGTGATCTCCTTATGCAGAATATTTATTTGTTCTCTTAAAAATTGAATAGAATGGCTCAGATAGTCACCCCAGCTATTTCATATGCTTAGTCCAACATCAATCACCATCACCAGCCGTTGACATGGAAAAGTAATATTAGGAAAATATTTAATGACTTTTAAGCTTTTTTTTTTTTTTTTTTTTTAAATGTAGTTTAGCAGCTGGGAACGTGGAGGGAAGGCCATCAGGACATCGGCTGTCTGCCGATCCCAGTCAGAGAGAACTCCTGAACTACATGACAGTTGCCTCATACAGCAAGGTGTTCAGATGCTACAGTGAAGTGAGATGTGTAAGCAGATCGCAGGGAAACAACAGTTATTTATGTATTTTGAGTACCTCATCATACTTGACCATGGAAGTATTTTTCCTTCATGCATAGTAGGTAGGTATAATGAAAAAATAGCCCATGCTAGAAACATACAAACCTAAAGCAAGAGATGTGTTTATGCCACAATCTGTCCTAATTTCCCAGGCATACAACCATAACGAAATGAATAGGGCTGCATGACGTAGATCAGGGCAGAATTTAGGCTTTAATTTGCTCCCTATTTTTTTAAATACAGGATTTATTTTAAATGTAATTATTTTATTCTATGTTTATTTTAAAAATCAGTATGATCAGGCATCTGGGTTTTATGACCCTGCAGGATCTTTTAAGCCTTTTGCAGTTCAGGCAATCAACTATTTCAAGCTGTTCCATGTGCTGACCTTCGAAGCTGGAGTAGCAGCAGCAGCTTGGGGTGAATCCAGTATTTTCTGCAAAGCCAGGATTTCAAGAAAACAATTTTCTTTTTAAATTAAAGAAAAGCTTTAAAGACTTCAGCCCCCGTTCCTTCAACTGTCACATCACGCGAACAGCTGTTGCTGAAATATCAGTTTTTGTGACGAGACCGGCTTCTGCTCAAATGGACAGCACTGCACACCATGATGTCTCAGACGGAGCCACATCCATTGTCTTGAAGGCTGCTTTACACCTCAGACATCTAGCTAGTCTTCAGTGCTGCAAACAGAATCCAGGCCTCTGAAACTGCCATGAAAATGTACTAGGCTGTATGCAAAAATATACTTGTGTATATCTTACTGTGGTGACTAAGTTTGAGTGGGAGGCTAGAAATGTTCAAGGCTGATATAATCAGTTTTAATTAAACGTTTAAACAATAATTGAACTAACCATCCCGTTACTTGTCTTCACTCTTTCATGGCCTGATTAATATAATGGAGGATAATGTGACTAATGAACTGATTGTCATGGTGTTATGTAGTAAAGCATGTCTCAGCCAGTCAGATTATGCCATCAATCTAAATCACTTCATAATGTTTCATTGCTTAGCAGAAGTCTAGGCAGTAGGGACATTGGTACAAATATAGGACAGCTTAATAGTGGATAGAATCTTTTTATTTTTTCAATAAAAGATGTAAACTCTCATCAGTCAGGGCAAAAAACCAGCCAGCAATTGCCTGAGTGAGAAAAAACATCCCCTTTGGGCAATTTTTTTTTTTTTTTTAAATTTTTCAGAAAGGATTTTTGTAGAACTGTTGCTATGGTTTGTGACGTAATGGCTTGAATCTGCCAATAATTTATATCGGACATAGAATTATTAGCAAGACAAGAGGGTAAGAACCGAATCCTGCCCTGTTAGCCACAGATGCTAAGACGACGACAAGCTGTCAGCTAGACTAACACTTCGAATATTATCCCAAAATGAACAGATCATCACTCAGATAAGAGGGTTGCAGATGTGAGCTGAACACTTCAAGTGGTGTAACTATATCATGAAAGCGATATGTGGGCTGATCTGATACAGAAGTGGAGGAAAAGAGCAGGCACTGATGCTCAGTTGAAGGCAGAGGCAGGGTGGGGGTGGGAGCAGAGATGGAAAATGTGGCTTTATTTAAGGAGCCAAAAGAAATAATGGCCTTTGTTGGAAATACTGGACTAGACAGAACGTCGGTCACTTTGGAAACTCTACAGATTCTGCCCTTAAATATGGATGAACCCAAATAGATGAGTAGGTATTTTCCATCCCTACCTCTAATGAATCTAATTTATGTACATTTAGGAATATGTTGATTTTTTTAATTGTTTGAGTGAAGGTTGTCCTGTAAAACGCATTCGTTAAGATCATGAAGCTGGATATGATTAAATGGTCTACAGAATGACCATAAAGCAATCTATTACCTGTTCAACACTGTCATACAAATTGATTTCTGTAATACAAAATCTCAACAGCACCGAAGTCATAAATACAGAAGTTATGGAAAGGAGCATAGCAATTAATTTGTGTCATCACGGAATCAATATTGTAGTAGGTTGCCTAAACCAAAAAAACTCAGTGATGTTTAAAATTGATCAATGATGGTGATGCTTTTTAAAAGCACTATTGGGATTAATGTGTAAGGAATTCTTAGACCATTGGAAAAAGTGATTTTGTTTCCTGTTCATAGGTCTGACTTGTTTCTAGTGCAAACTCAGTTTCTTTCTTCAGGAACTGAAATTGGGATTTTTTTCTACTGCTCCCACTGGAGTCTCTGAGAACAGGATCAGGTCTCTATCCAAATCCATGATCTACTCTTTCTATTTTGTGCAAAAGTATGCAGGCAGGTTTGATGTCTTTTCCATCTTAGCTCACCAAAACAAGTCTGTACAGCTTTACAACTGTAGCCAGCCCTGTGCTAACTACACAATCTACAAGTTTAATTTCCTCAGGGCAACCTTTTGTTTGTACTTCATGAGGAACTTTATTAACCTCCTGCTAGTTCGATGACCTAACTGTACCCACGGTGTTTGTTAGTGATCATAGTGTCTGTAATGACTTGCCTACGTTGGGAGTATGCTTCAAGTAAGGGGCAAAGGATCGCCTAATATCTGTACATATTTCAAGTAACTAGCTAATTTCAATATCTGCATGCAAATTTGAATTAGCAGACTGGATTGCTATAACTAAGGTTCCAAAGAGAAATGGCTGGCAAGTTAGTGAAAAATGTAAACATTAGACAGAGAAAGGTAAAAAGTTTTACCATTTGGGGACCTCTTTCTGCTCTTAGTGGGATTGCATGTGCGTAACTGATGTAGCTGGAACTGCAGGACTGGCTGTAGGTGAAGGTAGGAAGTGCTTCGTTTTGGACTTTGAGACAAATCTCTGAACCAAACTAGCATACCACCTGCCCTATGCAGCTCAGTAGCAGTGACACATAGGCAGCTGTACATATCTATTACATCAATGTTTGTTGTTTCTTATTCCAGTAGTGTCCCTATGGGTGCCCCAACTGTAAGTGTGTGTGTCCCTGCACTGCGGATTGGAGAACTTTGGTAGCAGTATTTGCTGGGCCCACACATCTGCTCTCTCTCCTTGTGCTATGCCGTGAGGCTAGCATGCCAGTGTGCACGTGGGCTAACCCTCCTCAGTTCCTTCTCAGCTACCCCTGGCTAGAGATGGAGCCTTTAGCTGTCCATTAGCGGATTGTTAACTCTCCTTTTCAACTGCTGTTGTTTGGTTTTTAAACACCCTTTAGCCTTCTTTGACTTTTATTTGGCTGTGCCCCACCCCCTCCAAAAAAACAGAAAAGACTTTATTCTTGTGTCGACTCCCAGAAGAGGAGGGACACCCCCGGACAAGGGTGGGTTGAGCTCTCTGGGCTTCAGGAAGTGTCGTATTTGCAGCAAGGTGATCCCAGCTGTAGACAAACACTCCCAATGCATTCAGTGCCTCAGTGAGGGCCACATCCAACAAAAGTGTTCCCTCTGCCAGCACCTGTGGCCGAGATCCCATAAGGAAAGAGAGCTGTGCCAGAAAATCATCTTCATGGAGGCGGCTCTCTGACCACAGCCTTCCGGCAGGTGTAAATCTTCCCCTCAACCTTCAACTTGAAAGGATAGTGGGTTGAAGAAACGGTTAGGGGACTCCTCTCACAAATCAAAAAAGAGCAGGAAGTCCCCTTAATGAGCTCAGGGATAACCCACCAAAAGCCATCTCCATCTTGCTTCGTATACTTGGCACCGCTGGCACAGAGCTCATCCAGCACCCACGCCTCATGTCAACTTCCAGTACTACTGATAGGCCTACAGATGCTTTGACCATGGGCACCGAAGCTACAGTCCACAGCCATCCTCCGCCCCCCGGTACGCAAGCTAGTGTCGGTACTGCCAGCAACATTGGTCCAGTTAGCACGGGAGAGATCAATAAGAGCGAGGTCCTTATTCCCCCCACCTTGGCACTGAGATTGAGACACTTGATACTGACAGAATCCTATCAATCCGAAGATCAGGTGGTGGTAAAAGATCACAGAACCAAGCCACGGCTGACCAAGGGGTATTTCCCCACACTCAGGCCATGCCCCTCCACTGTCAAGTGAGGGATCAGAGAGTGAGCCGCCTAAGGCTTCTGTATCTTCCTCTCAGCCTCCATATGGGACCCAATACCAACAGGGTCCAGGAATGTACCGCTGGATGGCACTGCCACCATCTTAGTGTGGTCACCCATGATCACCTCCACCACTCCCTATGCCACCACAGTGACCATAGTGGGACCCCTCTTGCCTCAGGGGCACTGGGCATCGCTCGAGAAATTACCTCAGTCAGCAGCGTGGGCCTCAGAACCCCAAGAGGTGGAGGAGCAAGAAGGGGACATAGAGAAAGAGGTCACACCCAAGGCCATATCCTCCTCATTCCCCAGACAAAACAGGCATGCCGTCACCACCATCCATGGCAGATGACTTCCGCCTATTCCACGACCTGGCAAAAAGTGTGGCAGATACTCTCCAGACACCTTCTGAGGAGGTTAAAGAGATGGACCATCAGCTTATCAACATCATTCAGGCATCAGCCACCTCCAAAATCGCTCTCCCAATCAACAAGGCCATCTTAGATCCAGCCAAGATGGTGTGGCAAACACTGCCCTCAGTGGCCCCGACACGCAAGCGGGTGGAAAAAAATAATTACGTCCCTGAGAGAGATTCAAGGTTCTTATTTGTCCATCTGCCACCCAATTCTATCGTGGTGGACACGGTGAACTCCTGTGGCTGACCACCACCACTCCAGGGCAACATCATATGATAAAAACTGGAAGCGCCTGGATCTTTTTGGTAGAAAGACATATGCCTCAGCCACTTTATAACTCCGAACTGACATACCAAGCGTTCATGGTGAAATATGACTACACAAACAACAGATTAAACTATTTGATTAATAAATTGCCAGAGACCTCCCGAGACTTCTTCAAGGCCATTGTCCAAGAGGGCAATTAATGGTGAAGGTGTCCTTACAGTTAGCTCTTGATGCTGCTGACAGGCTGCTAGGACCATCTCCACAGCCGTAGTGATGAGACGGTTGCCGTGGCTCCACCTCTCAGGATTCCTGAAGGAGGTACAGATCATGGTGGAAGACCTCCCCTTCGAGACCATGAACCTTTTAGATGAGAAGACGGACTCTTCTCTTCACTCTTTGAAGGATTCTAGGGCCACTCTCACATCTCTAGAAATCTATACAGCAGGGCAAAAGAGATGCTTTAGCCCTCAATATCAACAAAGGCCTCATTCATCCCATTTTTCATCACAGCAAGTCTATGAATCCCAGGGGGAAAAGGAGAAATTCTTGAGACAAAAGCCCTCCGACTCGGTCCTTGACCCAGCCCTCCACCCCAAAACACCACTTTTGATGGGCAAGTCGAGGTACTGCTAGACCATTCCCCATTACTATCTACACACCCATTTGGCCACTGTTTTGGCAGCATATTGCAGTGCTTGGGAGTGTATAACCTTGGACAAATGAGTCCTCGAAATAGTCAGATTCGGTTATTTCATTCATTTCACCTCTCTACCCCCTTCACAATGCTCTTTCCCATCCATCTTCAGGGACCCATCTCACAAGAGTCTGCTATGGCAGGAGATTGGCTCCTAACTGCAGGAGGCAGTCTTAGAACCAGTAGCTCAGCATCTTCTAGGCAAAGAGTTCTACTCTCGCTACTTCCTAATACCCAAAAGGAAGGGAGGTTGGAGACCCATTCTCGATGTCAGAGCTTTCAACAAGTTAATCAAAGCTCAAAGTTCAGGATGGTCATCTTATTCCATCGCTAGAACAGGGAGACTTGTTTTCGGCCCTTGACCTACAAGATGCCAACTTTCACATTTCAGTATAACTGGCTCAGACATTTCCTAAGGTTTACCCTGGGGCATGACCATTACCAATTCAAAAACCTACCCTTTGGACTGTCATCAGCCCTGAGAGTGTTCTCCAAAGTCCTCTCAGTGGTGGTCACCCATCTACGTCTGAGATATAATGATCTACCTTTACTTGAACGATTGTCTCCTCAGAGTCTGGTCACTTCAAAAGGCTCGTCAAGCCACCAAGGGCACGATATGCTTATTCACGGAATTGGGTCTGCAGATCAGTTCCCAGAAGTTGACCCTCACACCAGTGCAACATCTAGAGTTCATAGGCACCAACCTAGACACGTGACAGGCCAAAGCCTTTCTATCTTGGGACAGGTTTCTGTCCCTGGCATCACTTATAGACATGGCTTAATGCAGCCCTCAGCTGCCAGCCAGAATCTGCCTTTAACTCCTGGGGCATATGGCAGCCAGGCATGGGGGTGATTCTGCATGCCATGCTGCACATGTGATGCCTGCAGATAGGGTTTGACTCAATCTACAGACCAAATAGGGACAGTCTGTTAAAACTTCTCACTACTCAGCAGAATCAGGAACTTCCTGGATTGGTGGAAGAACCTGGCCAACACAGGCAAGGGGGATCCCTTTTCGTCAAGCACCGATTTAGTCACTCCTTACTACCGACCCATCCTCATGGGATGGGGTGCACATTTAAATGGCCTCACAGAAGGGCAAATGGTCACCTACAGCGATATTCCTACATATCAACCTCCTCGAGTTGAGAGCGATCAGGAATGCCTGTGCCAGTTTCCTCCAAGATCACATATAAAGGTCTTAATGGACAACATACCTGTACATATAATATCAACTGCCAGGAAGGAGCCACGTAACCCTCCCTGTGTTTGGAGGCAATAAAACTATGGAATGGGTGTCCTCTATTGAGTTGTGTGTGCCTGGGAGGTAAGCCGTGGACAGGGTGATGTTGTGAGAGATGCAAAGTCGCAAATTCCCACAGGACCATGAGTGGGAGATACACCTGGCAGTCTTTTATGACGTGTTAGCACAATGGGGAATACCATCCACAGACATGTTCACCACTTACCATAACAAAAAGTGCCTGAGGTACTGTTCCAGGACAGGGATCAGCCAGCGCTCTCTGGACAATGCTCGCCTTCTCCCATGGGAAAAGGACTTTCTTTATATCTTCCCTCTGTTCTCTCTTCGAGTGATTGCTCATATCCATTCCATTATAGGTGTGTGCGTGCTCCGTGCACAGATTCCCGGAACTTTTTTCCCTTAGCAGCCCTGCAGGGTTGGCTCAGGCACCCCCTGGAGTGCCGTGCTCATGGCGCGTTATATAGGATGCGGCCGACCCCGTGGGCCCTCAGTTCCTTCTTTCCGCCTGTGACGGTTGCTGGAACGTCTGCTTCTTGCATATTGCAAGTAGCCTCCCTTAGTGTTTAGTGCTTTCTTTGTTTGTTGATTGTGTTATTTACAACTCTTTAGCAGTTAGTAGATAGTAAGCAAGCGCCCTTAGGGGCTACATTAGAGCCATGCCTGGCTCCACTGGCTTCAAAGCCTGCACCATGTGTGCTAAAGTTTTTCCCGTGAGTGATCCTCATGACCGCTGCCTCCGATGCCTCAGAGCAGCACAGACGAGAAAAGTGCAAAATCTGCAGAGCCTTCAAGCCACGCACCCAAAAAGAGCGGGATGCCAGGCTGAAGGCTATCCTGATGGAGTCCGCACTCCGGCCGGACTCCGAGCCATCGAGATCACCGGCGGCACCGAGCATCTCTGTGTGGAGTGACCCAACAGCACCGGCACCGAAGCCAGCACTGCCGAAGAAGAAGAAGCGGCCCGAGGCCGCACATATGGACTCCTCCCTGCGACTGGTACAGCAGGGAGCGTCACAGGAGATGCCCCAGCCACATGCCGTGGAGATTACTCCGGCACCGGCATTTCCTCGCAGGGAGCCTCCCCCGACTCCTGGAAGCTTTCGCGGCAGCATGTGCCCTCATGGGCCTGCCCACCCCTCTGTCCCCCGCCTCAGGTGAGAGCTCCAGGACCCGCGTCTCGAGGTAAACCCGCGCTGGGTTGCCCCAGTGGGTGGAGGAGACAGGAGTTGAAATCTCCCCCCCAGACGGTCAAGGAGGGTCGAGAGTGCGGGCTCCGCTCCTGGCTCCGACTCTGTCGTCGTCGAGCGCCTCGACACTGTGGCACCGAGAACGGTCAAGAGGCAAACGCACAAGGCGGCGCCGATCCACTTCTGCCTCGTGCGGGGATCACAGCTCCGGTTCCGATGCCTCGGTGCGGAGCCTCGCTCGGCACCGATCCCCAACTCCGGTGCGTAGCCTGGAACGGTCACCATCTCCGACGCGGGAGAAGGTCGCTGCACCGCCTGCTCCGACTGTCTCGGCACCGACTGTCTCGGTACCACGGAGTAAATACGCTCTCGCTCTGTCTCGAGGAGTCGTAGGCGGCACCGCTCCCACTCCTGAGGTGGGAAGCGTCACCAGAAAAGGTCAAGGCGCAGGGGGAGTTCTACATCCCACTCCTCTAGCAGCTCGTCCCCTCGACGACATCAGAGACGTCGGCACTGGCGCTCCTCATCATCATCTAGGGGCCGTTCAGCAGCCCGGGGCCGCAAACGACGGTCTAGCGGCTCCGGATCTCAGGCACGCCAGCCTCTGCAAGCACCGGGGCAGGCAACGGCGTGGCCCCAAGGCCCCTGGCAGTGGTCGTACTGGGGGCCATGGGGTACCCAGATGGGCCAGGGTACTGCATCCACCCAGCCAGCACCCCTGCCTCCGGCACAACCGGTCCAGGGTCACCCCTCCGATGAGGGTTCCGACCCCGAGGAGGGTCCCTCCAAGGGGCCCCTCCCGCAGTCGTCCTCTTCCTCCCCAGATGAGGTGGCGGTTAGGGACCATAAGGGCCCCCTCTTTGACTTCAGGGCCTACCAGGACCTGCTAGAACGGGTGGCAGAAAATCTCGGAATGGACCTCAAAGAGATGTCCGAGGAGGAAGACCCTCTCTTTGGGTCATCTGGCTTCATGGGGCCATTGCGTATTGCCCTCCCGGTGCACAAGAGGGTTATGAAACTTGCCAAGACCAGGAAGGAGCGGCAGTGGCGAACGCGGCATTACAATCAGCCAGCGATGCGGCGGATGCTGCCAGCAGGGTGATGGCTTTGGCCATCGTCATGCGCCGCTGCTCCTGGCTGCAATCTTCAGGATTATCCCAGGAGGTCCAGCAGCAATACAGGACCTTCCATTTGAAGGGGAAGGGCTCTTCTCTCACAAGACAGATGAGAAGCTCCATGCCCTAAAAGATTCCCGGGCCACCCTTAGGTCCCTAGGGCTCTACACCCTCCAGGCCGCGAGAGGCAACCACTGCCACCTCCCAGGCCAGGCCCCAGACCCACTCAACCCAGGAGGGGTTGGGATCGCTTCAGGGCGCCCAATCGCTGTGACCGCCATTGGTCTTCGGCGGGGCCCCAGCAAGGCCCAAGCAAGGGCAATAATGGGAATAAACGGTTTTGGCGTTGCGCACGAGGGTGGCACTCCTTCATTGCCCCTGGATCTCACCTGACCCTTTATCCACAGGCTTCGGCCCTATTATGCCGAATGGGAATCCATCACCTCAGACCATTGGGTCCTCAGCGGCTATGCCCTTCATTTTACGGCCTTCTCCCCGGATTCTCCCCCCGATTCAGTCCCTCTTCAGGGACCCTGCTCACGAGCAGCTGCTCATACAGGCGGTCAACTCCCTCCTCTCACTCGGAGCGGTAGAAAAAGTTCCTCCACAGGAATGCGGGAGGGGATTTTATTCGCGATACTTCCTAATCCCCAAGGCCAAGAGGGGTCTGAGGCCCATATTGGACCTCCGTCATCTGAACAGGTTCATCAGACGCATCAGGTTCCACATGGTTTCCCTAGCCTCCATCATTCCCACCCTAGATCCAGGAGACTGGTTTGCTGCCCTCGACCTCAAAGATGCGTACTTCCATATCTCTATCCTCCCCAGTCACAGAAGATTCCTCAGGTTCATGGTAGCGGGCTCCCACTACCAATTCTCGGCCCTGCCATTTGGCTTTGCGTCGGCCCCCAGGGTTTTTACAAAGTGTATGGCCGTGGTAGCAGCTTATCTCCGCTGCAACGGGGTCCAGATCTTTCCATACCTGGATGACTGGCTGATCCGGGGCAGGTCCAGGGCTCACGTGAGGAACAGCCTAACACTTACCTGCGTGACATGCACCAGACTGGGGCTGCTCATCAACGAGCAGAAGTCCATGCTCACTCCGGTGCAGCACACAGATTTCATAGGGGCCACCCTAGATGCTACCCAGGCCAGAGCCTTTCTCCCACGGCCTCGGTTCAAGATCATGGCCGCCATAATTACCGAGTTGCACAGGTCCCCCACGACGACAGTCGGGCACTGTCTGCAGCTGTTGGGACACATGGCGGCGTGTACATATGTAGTGAGGCTGGCTCACCTCAAACTCAGGCCTCTTCAAGGGTGGTTGGCCTCAGTGTATGCACCAACCAGACATTCATTGAACAGGGTGGTCACAGTTCCCACCCAGGTACTGTCCTCCCTAGACTGGTGGAGGAAACCGAGGGAGGTTCTGAGGGGTGTCCCCTTCAGGGTCTTGGCTCCTGCAGTGACTCTCATAACAGACACCTCAGATGTGGGGCCCACATCAGTCAAGACTTGAGCACCCAGGGGCTCTTGGTCACTGAACGAAAGAGCCCGCCACATCAATGTCAGGGAGCTGAGGGTAGTCCGCCTGGCCTGCAAGGTCTTCCTCAGGTTTCTGAAGGGCAAGATGATTCACGTCCTCACGGACAATACTGCGGCCATGTTCTATATGAACAGGCATGGGGGAGCACGCTCCTCGGCCTTATGCCAGGAGGCTACGCGACTATGGGATTTCGCAGTGAGGCACGACTTCCATGTCTCTGCCTCTCACCTCCCCGGGGTCAGGAACGATGAGGCGGACCGCCTCAGCAGGTCATTCTTAGCCCGCCACGATTGGTCACTACACCTGGAGGTGGTGTCTTCAATCTTCCGAAAGTGGGGGGTTCCCCAACTGGACCTGTTCACGTCGTCCTGGAACAGGAAGTGCCCAAAGTTCTGCTCGCTCCGATGTCGCGAGCTGGGCTCCCTCTCCGACGCATTACTTCTAGACTGGACGGGGTCCCTCCTGTATTCGTTTCCCCCCATTCCGCTCCTGCCCAAAGTCCTTTTGAAAATAAAGAGGGACAGATTGGACATGATACTGATTGCACCAGCTTGGCCGCAGCAGCACTGGTACAATATGCTGCTCGACCTGTCCATCGACACGCCGATTCCGCTCCCGAGGCGTTACGACCTGCTCTCCCAGGACCAGGGTCGCCTGCTGCACCCAGACCTGGACTCCCTCCACCTGATGGCATGGAGACTCCGTGGTTGACCGAGGGAGAGAGAGCCTGCTCCTTGCAGGTCCAGCAGGTTCTGCTCGGCAGCAGGAAACCTTCCACTCAGGTGGTGTACAGGGCCAAGTGGAACCATTTTACCTATTGGGCGGAATCCCGGAGTATCTCGCCAAGCGGTTCACCCATACAGGCGATTTTGGAGTACCTGCACCATCTAAAGCTCCAGGGTCTCGCACTGGCCTCCCTGAAGGTGCACCTGGTGGCTATTTCAGCCTTCCACCAGCCTATGGAAGGACGATCCCTGTCTCCCACCCTATGTCAGTTAGGTTCCTCAAGGGGGTGGAGAGGCTGTACTCGCAGGTCCGTGACCCGGTGCCTCCCTGGGATTTGAACCTGGTCCTCACTATGTTGACAGGACCCCCCTTCGAGCCCATGGCTACATGCCCGCTGCTCGTCCTCTCTTGGAAGGTAGCCTTCTTGGTGGCCATTACATCAGCTAGGAGGGTTTCCGAGATAAAAGCTTTGACCTCGGAGCCCCCCTACACGGACTTCTACAGAGATAAGGTCCAACTGAGACCCCACCCGGCCTTCCTGCCTAAAGTGGTTTCTCAGTTTCATTGTAACCAGGATATCTTCCTCCCTTTGTTTTTTCCTAAACCGCACAGTTCGGAGGAGGAGCAGAGATGGCACTCCTTGGATGTCAGACGAGCCTTGGCTTTCTACATCGAGCAGACCAGGCCGTTCCAGAAGTCAACACAACTGTTCATGGCAGTGGCAGATCGGATGAAAGGCTCACCTGTCTCCACCCAGCGCATCTCCACCTGGATCACCGCACGTATCAGGACCTGCTACAAGCAGGTGAAGTTGCCACTTTCAGGAGCTGTGACATTGCACTCAACCAGAGCCCAGGCCTCATCTGCGGCCTTCCTGGAAAGAGTGCCTTTGCAGGACATCTGCAGAACAGCGACCTGGTCGTCGGTCCACACCTTCACGTCCCACTACGCCATCGTACAACAGGCGAGAGAGGACGCGGCTTCGGCAGAGCTGTCCTGGAAAGGGTAGCTCAACGCTGACTCCTACCCACCTCCAAGGTATGGCTATTTAATCACCTATAATGGAATGGATATGAGCAATCACTCGAAGAGAGAAAACAGGGTTACTTACCAGTAACTGTTGTTCTTCGAGATGTGTTGCTCATATCCATTCCAAACCCACCCTCCGTCCCCACTGTCGGAGTCGGTAGAAAGAACGGACTGAGGGCCCACGGGGTCCGCAGCATCCTATATACCGCGCCATGAGCGCGGCACTCCAGGGGGCACCTGAGCCAACCCTGCAGGGCTGCTAAGGGAAAAAAGTTCCGGGAATCTATGCACGGAGCGTGCACACACCTATAATGGAATGGCTATGAGCAACACATCTCGAAGAACAACAGTTACTGGTAAGTAACCCTGTTTTTCCTCTCCTGTTAAAGATAAAAAGAGGAAGAGCTCATGTAATTATCATTGCTCCCACGTGGCTGGTACTCTTACCTGATGCAGTTTGTGATATGCCCGCTAATTTCTCTTCAGGCCACTCCGCATCTTCTCTCTCAAGACAAGGGACACACCATGCATCCCAACTTGGGGATTTTCTGCCTCAGGGCCTGGCTTCTACGTGGTTCCAGCACCTAGAAAACTCATGCTCAAAGGAAGTACAGGTGGTCCTATTACATAGTAGAAAGTGCTCCGCCTGACAAATTACCTGCAGAAATGGTCCAGGTTCCAGACTTGGTGCACATACCAACAAATCTCTACAGTCTCAGCAACTCTTCTGCATATTCAGAATATGCCCCGACTCTTAATCACTGAGCTACCTCAATGACCACCTAGCAGATATTACAGCATTTCACCAACCCTTGGCAGGGTACTCAGTTCTATTGCATCTGACCACTGAAAGGTTCCTGAAGGGAATAACAAATCTTTTCACTCAACCTTGACTTTCTACCCCCCGTTGGACCTATACCTGGTGCTGAAAGGGTTGATGAGGCCCCCTTTCGAACCTATAGCCACCTGGCTCATTAGCATACCTATCGATGAAACCTGTCTTTCTAATTGGCATTACCTTAGCTAGAAGAATTGATGGCATATTCCCCCACACACAGTATTCTTTTCCCGGATAAGGTTACACGTAGGCCGCATCAGAGGTTCATCCCTAAAGTCACCTCCTTCTTTCACATGAATCAGTCTATTCACTTACCCACCTCCTACTGTAAGGCTCACTGAGACAATATGGAGGCCATACTGCATACCTTAGACGTCAGGAGAGCCTTGGCATTCTACCTTGATAGTTCAAAGGTCTTCAGGAAGTCCCCATGACTATTCCTGTCCACTGTGGAAAGATCTAAGGGCTCGGTGATATCAGCCCAAAGACTCTCCATGTGGGTTTCAATTGCATCAGACAATGCTATCAAATCTGTAATATGACCCCTCTGGACTCAATCCATACTCATTCCATGAGATGAGTCTCCTCATCTGTCATCTTTAAAGATGCCCCATCTCAGAGATCTGCAGAGTGTCAGTGTGGGCATCAGTCTGCACCTTTGCAAAACATTATGTGATCACCGGGGAACTCTGCCTCTGATGCTATCTTTGGCTCCACAGTGCTATCATCGGTAACTAACCCAACTCCGAAATCTCAGTCCTCCAAAATGGATACTGCTCGATAGTCACCTACAGTGGAGCACCCATAGGGACACCAGTCGAAGAAAAAGAAAGTTACTCAACTTGCGCAGTAACAATGTTTCTTCAAGATGTGCGTCTCTATGAGTTCGCCACTACCCAGCGTCCTCCCCTCTTCTTTGGAGTTCTTATTATGACTCTACAGTAGAGAAGGAACTGAAGACAGGTAGCCCATGCACACTGGCGAGCCTTGTGGCACAGCACGAGGGAAGACGGCGCATGTGCGGGCTCAACTGACACTACCACTGAAGTTCTCTGATCAGCAGTGCAGGGACGCACACGCACCTACAGTGGAGCACCCAGTGGGGGACACCTCTCAAAGAAACATCATTACTGCACAAGGAGAGTAACTTCTTTCCAGCTGTTGTCAGTTGTTGGCTGTGTGCGCGCGCTCTTTGTGTGTTGCGCCAGCTCTGCACAGATAGCTGACGCAGTCGACCTTGATCAAACTGCCCAAGAAGACCACAGACTTGGTTCAGTAGTGAAGGTGCTCAGCCAGGTTTATTGCCAACAAAGCATGGTACTAGCTCCCTGGATCAATGTCTACAGTTACACTAGCATGTGTATGAACAGCGGGACTTTCCATTCCCCCCCTCGGCCAGACAAAGACACCTTCTATATGACCTCTCCGATACGCTGATACAAACAACTTGCGTATTGCCACTCTGACACGGACCTGTTGGTTCAAGCAAAACATCTCTATCCATCACCCTGTCATCCTGACCTTATCTTTAGGAGGGGTCAGCATGTCCTTATATTATCTTCTGGGAGCGTGTTTACCTTTTGGGGTGTTCTGGTACTACCCTTCTGGAATGTGTTTGCGTGAATACTTAGTGCCCAGGGGTGCTTGCCAAGTTCATGTATCGGATAGTGAACCTGCAAGCAAGTATCTGCTTTGTAACAGGGTCTGACTTTTGCTCATAGCTTGACTCTTGCTGACTTTGCTTTATCTCAGCAGGGCCTGACTTTAGTTCAGGTCTTAGGCCTCATGCTTTCTCTTGCCACTACACCAGCAACCCAGCAGCTTTATATTGTTGTTGCTTGTCACTTGAATTGTTTTTATTTTAATTTTTTCTTAAATATTATTGTGTGAAGGAGTCAGACATTGAGAATGCAGATGGGGTCTATGCAAAAAGACGCACACAATTCTTTGAAGGCACCTCTAATCTCATCTGCGTTACCCTTTCTGTTATGCTAGTCCTAGAACATGAATACAAGATGCTAAGTGGGCCAAATTGTGTGATTTTTCTACCTGAACTCATTCAGTTTCACACTTTTTTTTTTTTTTTTTAAATCCAAAGAATGGCACTATACATTCAACCCTGAAATAACTTATTTTTAGGCTTGGCTGAATTTGCTTCTACTTTTTAAAAAAAAAATTCAGTGGATAATATCAATGCTTATTAAGCTTTTTTTATTTTTATTAATTTAAATGTTCCCAGTTGCAGAAAATTATGGGAGGTTTGACTCAGGGTCTGTCATTAAATTGTCTAAGTTAACTGTTAAACATTGTCAACATCACATTAAAATATATGAAGTAACTAACTGTCTTTAAATTAGACTATATTTCTCAAACAGCATTTTTCTTACATTTATTCTCTGTAAATTAGGATGATTATTATTAATGGAAACATTTTTCATCAGTGTATGTATAAGGTGAAATCAGTGTTAGCAGCTGCTCCACTGCAAATTTAAAAAGGGGCAGCATAGAGAAATCGGTATAGAGCTCAGTGCCACAAAAGACTCCAGATCTCAAGCAGAAGCGGTGCTAAGGTACGGAATTGCCATGCCCCTTAGCTGCCTTTGCAAATGTAGCTGTATGGCCTGTATCACTTGGAGAACCTCTTTCTACTAATTAAAGGCTGCAACAGGTGGAAATATAGTGGCAATTCACCCTGGGAAATGTTGGTATAACCCACTGAAATAGTTCTGTACTTTGGAGCCTCTGGCCAACTGCAAAGCTAATGCTTCTGCCATCTTTACAGTAGTAATCTCTTGTGAATTTTAGCAATCTGAGATGGTTATCCCGTGCATCTCTCTGCCAGTCACAAATTATTCTCTACAGCAGATCCATGCGTGCTTTGAGCAGTTCAGGTTCACACAGTAGTGTGCTAATTAGCCACATTTTATCAGATATATATTAAAAATTGCTGTGATTCAGTTTAGGAAAATGAGATTGTTTTAATATTAAAATTTTGTTTTCTTTTATATTAAGGGGAGATGTTCACAATGTAAAGTAACCCTATTTCAGTGCAAACCTTCAGCACCATCACAACAATTAATTTTGGGACAAAGGCAGAGGAAAATGTTTTCGTCTTTTTTTTTTTAAAAACAGAAAGCAGGAACGAAATGAACTCTACCTCTCCTATGGTCATGTTATTCTTTCCTTCATCTTTTTATCTTGGCCATTGCAGTAGGCAACAGCTGCCACAGGTGGTGAGACTAGCAAATCCAATTAACTCTCAGGTCCATTAATGCCCATGCTTGCTTTCTTCAGTAACACTGCCAAGCTGTTTATAAAACATTCCAGGTGTATTAGCTGAAACTATTGAATTTGCTAGAGAATTTCCTTAAAGGTAGACTTAAGTCATGGACTTCCAAGAAAATGTTGAGTAAAGTTGTTAGGTCCATAAGCTTAGGACCTTTTCCCATGAAGAGGAAAAATTAGAAAAGCAGCCACAGGCAACTGGGCATAAGTCAAGTAAAGCACAAGGAGAAAAAGATGACAGTTCTACTAAGCTTTGCAACAGTATCTCGTATTTTGTTTTGCTCTGTACAAAAAAAAAAAAAAAGGTTTGGAGCTGCAGCGTTTGTGGTGTACAATAGCAGAATACTTAAACTGAGAATTGTTTTTCTAAATGTTAAAATTTCTTTAATTGTAAGATTTATACATCATATTTTCATAAGGTTAATCTTCTATGAACTGCTCAACCTTATTGGAAGATGGCATCTATTTTAAACCTAATACATACTTTTATAGAGAGGAAAGAGTCTTTAATTCAATTAGAAATGCCTCATTATAAGTTCAGACAGGGCTAGGGAACTCCCAGTGATCTGAAATATGTATAACACACTGACTAATTATATTAGAGGTGAATTTGTTGGTGTCTTTGAAAGGTAGGCATGGTACATTATGATTTCTGTGCAAATTTTGGAAGGTGAGATGTTGACTGACTGAAAGGACTTCTCTGAGAGGTCCAAGGCCAAAGAGATTCTGGAGGAGTCTAGAGATGGAAAAGAGTTCTTACAGGGCGTTGCAAACATTCAGGAGCAGCTAATATCGATGAATACTCTTTCTTTGCTTTAAGCAACAAGCCATTTCCAGTTGGCTATTCTCCTTTGGCCCATCTTCTGCCTCAGGTCTTCTGCCTAGGAAGCTTCTGGCTGTATTGGTTATGAACCTGTGTTATGTGGGGACCAACACACATTTCACTTTGATTAACTCTACATCACAAGTAGGGACAGCCTCTTTGGGTCAAGTCCTGTGACGGGGCATGCATTTTGATGCAGCTTGGATTTCTGGGCAACTTTGAGATGTCCTACCTGAGTCTGACCTAGATCACCACCCATCTTGGAATGATCTTCAGCATACAGCTGGCCAACCCCTTAACTTCCCTGGACAGACTCATCTTGCCCCACATATCACCCCCTTGCGCTCTCTCATTTCTCCTTGGCCTGCATGTTCTCTTATCCTCTTGTTAGGAGCCAGAACAGCCCATAGAGACTGCTGGCTAGGCTCAGCCAGCCAGAATGGCTCCTAGGGGATAAAGGACAAGGAGAAGCACAAGGAGCATTGTTATGCTTTGTGCCTAGCTGAGAAGCAATCTTAAGTTTTCAAAGGCCTCTTGTGAGAGCAAAGGAGCCTCCCTCCATCCCAGATAAAAATACCAGGCTGAAAGATGCCCCCATTCTGCCCTACTTTCCGTGGGGCTCTGGTGCTGCTGCCCTTGGCCTGGTGGGTTTGGGATCTTCATTCCCTGGAAGCAGTGGTCTGATGGGGGATGGAGGGAAGAGATTGCAGAGTATACTGTTTCCCCATCTCAGAATCAGTCCTGGGGAGAAGCAGGATATTCATTCTTCACCACCTTCAGCCTGGGAAGTGGGAGTGTCCTAGAGTTTAGGTTAATTACTAAGGGTTTGTACACACTACCACCTGTTGTTTAGGGGTGTGAATAAGCCACCCTCCTGAGCACAAGTTACAGCATCATGTCAACAGAAAAGCTTCCCAAGGCAGTGGTCTGACGCCCCACCTGAATCTGTCCCCGTCATTAACTCATGGCTCACTGTTAATCAGTCCTGTTGTCGTACCTAGTCTGTGCTGAGAACCAATCTCCTTGTAGGAAAAAAGAGCTTCACTTGCATGAAGTCAATTTATGTACAGAGCAGTATTTGTTTGTGTTTTGAAGGCTGAAAAGATGGCAAAACAGTTTCTAAGACTTTGGTGTGCTGGGCTAAGGATTGTGTTATGTTTACACAGGCCACTCATCACAAGAAGTTTATAAAGTCTCTCTGTCTCTAGGGGAGGGGTTGTAACATCATGGGCTTTGAGAGCTGAGGCTTTTGCAGTAGAGAACTGCAAGGCTGCTGGCCAGGCTGACTTTTGGTAACCATTGCCAGCTGGATGGTCTTCAATGTGGCACTTTAAGGTATGCCCGGAGTCTGAATTACTACATTTGCTGGTTGGTTTGGAATGTGAGAAAAACATGACTAAGGAAAATTACCAACAATACTTTTTACCATAGTTCCCTTCCCTTCCCTTCATGGCTCTGGAGTTGGTGTACTTTATACACACCTTTTCCTTCTCTATTTGCTGTGCTAGGCTGGATTCCCAAAAGGATATAGGTGCCTAGAAAATCATTGGGATTCACACAGCCAGAGTTCAGCAGGTAGGTTCCCTACACACTAGAGAGAGATGCTTCTAAGAATGGGATCCACAAAAGGCACCACCCTGAGCAGGGAGTCACCTCACCTAGCCAATGTGAGATGAGGAAGAAAGGGGTGTGTGCTGAGCCCCACCCCTGTTAAGGATGTACCCAGTGGTTAGGATACTCACCCAGGACGGGGAAGACTCCCAGTTCCAATACCCCATCTGCTTGATGAGAAGGGATTTGAGCAGGCTCTGGCACCTCTTAGGTGAGTGCCCTAGCCATGGGGCTATTCTGATGTGGGGACCCTGTAGGTACAAATCCAAAACCTCAAACAACAAAATTCCCATGGAAGAATGCTAGCCATTAACAGTGAAAACACAATGGAACAGCTTCAGCAGCAGCAGCGCGTGTAAGTATGTGAAGTGTCATTGGAGCAGGAGCACGGGTTCCTCGGCTTCCCAGGTGAGTGCCCTTTGCTCCAGGCTCCATGAGTCATTCTCACTCTCACAATGGCCTAATGATGAAGCTGTTCCACGGTGGATAAATAATTCAACAGGAGAGACTGAGGGAGACCCACATGACAATATCCCATAACCTAGTGGTTAGAGCACTCACCTTGGAGATAGCAGACCCCTGTTCAAATCCACATTCCATGTTGTCAATCTTCTATGTTTAGGCTGTTTTGGTTGCAGGAGGGGTAAAGAGAAAACTATACAAGTAGTATTACAGGTGAGTAACTTCTTCATCTATCTAGGTATTTGTTACAGTTGGTGTGTACTGGTATCTTTTTCTCTCTCTTCCCTTTATGTTGTCCTTTCAGTGGAATGACCATGTCTTGCTGCTTTTTTGTATAGTGCCTACCACAATGAGGCACCAATCCTAAACTGGGTGTTACCACAATATATATGATTAAAAATGGTAATTTTGTAACAAAATTTATTTTTGCTCTGTAGATACAAATCCCAAACATCAACAAACAAAATTCCAGTGGAAAAATACTAGCCATTAACAATTAAACTTATTATTTAATAAATAGAACTTTGGCATTCAAAATTCTAGCTGTAAACCCTACTATAAAAAAAATTACAAAGAGAGGCAAGAACAACAGACCTAAAGGCGCGCCACCCAGTGGCTCCTTTACTTTTTACACTGAATGTATTTTGATTAAGTCATGACAACTATTTACACGAGGTATTCTGAGCGGTTCAAAAACAGAACCCAAATTTACATAACTACCAGCCTTTGGGGACTGAGCCAGTACATATGTCAGCTGTGCTTTTAAAAGGTAGCCTCAGACCCTCCTCCCCACTGATTACCAATGATATACTGTAGTTAATATATACAACATTAACATTCTGATTGAATTTCCCGTTCAGTCTTCATGTACAGATAAACTGGATTACTAAAAATCAGACTAACTTACAAGATGTACATGCCTAGTACCTAACATTTAGTACATATTTCTACATATTATGCAAGAGGCTCTGTACTATCAAAGCCTAAAAACAAAAGATCTGTAGTTAGAGGAAACAAGGTGCAATAATTATTGACATTCTAGTTCAAAGAAAATTGATTGGGAGTATATACATTTTACTATAGGCAAAAAAAGGCACAAAGGTATGCAGCAGTGGAATTAATATTGCTAGTCACCTAGTCATATAAAATCTGTTTACATAATCTTCACTATCCACTGCTTGTTTTCATATTTTAAAAATGTTGGTTGATTGAATCAATCAATCTAAATATTTCCACAGGCACCAGGAAAATCTGTATCAGTTCTATTAAAAGAACCAAACTCTAACTCCAGTTATGCCCATGCAGCCCCACTTATGTCATTGAGGTTAGATGGCGATGAGGGCAAAATTCAGCCCATTACAATTTGATTACAGAATGCCACTGCCACCTCTTGGGTGTCAGGTAGCTGGGAAGGGATTTCCATACTTCCTTGCATCCTCTTATCCTTAAAGTAGCAAGCAGCATTATTTTTTCCCAAAGGAGAAGTGGAAAAAAAATCTTCAGAAATAAGCAGAGCAAAATAACTTTGGCTCTTACAGCTACATCTATTGGCAGTTTTAAAATGTCGCCTGAGTTGGTGGTTATAGCAATCTAAATAAATTACAGAACTACAAATGCTATAAACCTACATATCTGAGGCTAAGAATTTAAGTTAAGTTTGCAAAATTGAGCTGAACTACTCCTATACAGTAAATACATATCATCTATAGCTTGCCCAAAGATAGCTACTTTCTGAGCCAGTTTTTAAAATACATTCTTGAGTACAGTAGTTATTTACTGTAAGTATCACTTAAAGGATTGTAGAAATTAGACCTGAAACTATACAAAAATTTCTGTATGTGTTTCACTGTAAGTCCATTAATAAAAAGATCGACTGATACAGTATCCATTCATTTTTCAGCCCTTGAGATTGTCTCCAAGTTATGGCAAAAAGTTGTCATGACTAAATCAGTTTAAGTAATGCCACTTAACATTTGTTAATCAACAACCATATCATATTAAATATGTTGAATGAGATCACACACGCTCTTCCTTTTTAACCAGTTAAACAATCATGCATATCTTACTTAGACAAATCATATTCTGTTTAGAGACATTTGTAAACTGATACATATATAGCAATAAGCTACTATAACAGCAGGCCCAATTTTAAGAAATCAAATAAAACAAACTTTTATTCTCTGTGGTCACTTAATTCTAACTATATCAGTAATTTGTATCTTTGGCTCATTACATCTGCCAGTTCTCTCCCTGCTTTTATTTGACTGAGGCAGATAAACTCAGTGTGTTACTTTAATAATCAAGTGCTCTACATTTTAATGTAAATACAATTGGTGCTCTAATATAAACGGAAAAAAATGCAGAATTACCACAGTCATTCACAACAGTGCAACTAAAAAAAGGGACTTTCATAATGGAAGAACCTTCTAATACTTCGGACTCATAGCATCTTCTTTTCCAAGAATCTCTAAGTGCTTTACAAACATTAATTCATTAATCACAACTCCCCAGTGCAGTATCCCCATTTTTGAGATGGGGGAAATGAGGCACATAGGTGAAGTGACATAGGAAGGACCTGGCACAGATAAAAATAGAATCTGCTGTTGCCCTCTCTAATCACTGCACTACCATCCCTCCAATATCTGCACACAATTTAAAACAGGAATACATTTCCCTTTTATAAACTAATTTTTTTGTCACTTCTGCTAACTGAAATACTGGGTTGCTTAGACATAGATTTCCTCCCATTTACCCCCACCAAACACTCTTAGGAATTCAACGTCATGACTTCAGACAGTCAACTTTCACTAGAGAAAGATGCTATAACATAGGATTATGACTTCACTGCAGAGTCAAGCAGAAAGACAATGAGCGAGATAGAAGTAAGTAGTTATTAAAACTACTAACCAAAACTATAGTCCATAACACTAAGTTATATCCAAAGATTTTTGTGCACAGCTTTCTTATTTTCAGTTTTACACTAGTGTGAAAGTCCCTCTTTAAAGAAGTGTCAATAGTTCTTCTACAAATCCTAATTTTTAGGTATTTTAAAAAAACTCAAAACCCTAAAAACCTGGTTCTGGGCTAAAAAGAGAGCTTTTTTTCTTAGCCTCAGAGTATTTTTTTAAAATATAAAGATTTGGTTGTTCAATTGTAAGGATGGAAGACTTACTTTTAATGCTCCCAAAGTTTTTGCTTCAGTCTGAGCAAATAATCTGCATTTGAAAACACTGAGAACCATTAATATAAATACTAAGATAGATTTTCACAGGTGTAGAGACACTTCAAAAGAAAGACTTGCCGAATAAATAAGCCCATGTCATAGTTAGAAAAAGACTGACCAGAGATTTTAAAATCGCTACGTTCAGGAAAATGACATTTAAACACTTTAACACAAAACAGAAGGCTGAAAATGTCAAAGTTAAAATCAACAATGTCAGTCCACATCATACTTAAGCTATTTTTTCCTGTTTTTAATAACGGTGAAAATATAGATATTGTCATAAAAACTGCAAATAGCAACTCCTTTCTCACAGTTTGTCTTTAAACCTACTTTGTCATGGCCCATAAGCTTACTAACAAAATAAGATTTCTAATGTTGTTAGCACTGTGCTGGCACCTGTACTAACTGCACATGCAAGCAACAGCTATTTACTCACAAAACTTTTTCAATTTTTAAATGTCTTTGCAGTTTTATAATTGATTCTCAATGTTTAACAATAGTGATGCAGCTTGACAGCCATTTTGGGCAGATCAACATTTTGAAGGCAGAACTTATTTGCTTTGTTGGATACCTCCATTTCACTGGAGACATTGTTTTACATCAAACACAGTTACCCAGCTAAGATCTGATCACAGAATCTTTTTGCTGGAGTGCTAATATTCTATCTGTCCTGCAGGGGCAGTCTTGCACTAGATAACAATGTGCTCCTGGATATATATATATATTTTTTAAAGTATTCCTTTCCCCCAGGACTGGAAAAATCTACAAGTCCCGCACAGTACACAAAATACTAGAGACTTCAGATAACATTCTGAGCTTTCAGCACTGACAGGTAGAAAAATTGCTTACACTGATGCTGGAGAAAATAAAAACCCTAATAATCACCAGGGGTCAGTTGCCCTCACCTAATTCACAAGGCAATTATAAAAAGAGCAGCCATCTTTTAGAGTGGTCTAAGACCATCCCAATTGCAGTTTCCAACATGATGTGTTTTGCAGAAGCATCTGGCTCAACTGTCTGTTTTTCTACACCTTTGGTGCTTGAACCTGTCACTCCAGCTTTTCAATTCTGACAGTGCAACTCAAATGTCTGATGAGAGAAAGTCAGTACAGTAGTAACAATAGTGCCTTTTTCTGAGGCTTTGCTTTGACTCCAGAAAACAATATAACCACATGAATTATTTAAATGAGCCACGAGGGAGGAAATAAAATCCTACATCTCTAATGGACACATTCTTCACAGCTTGGTCCTACATTCAGTAGTTTGGAGAACACAGATTTTTCTTGATCTGTACCACTCTCTTCAAATTATGATTTCCCCACCATCCCCCAAATTAAATATGCAAAACCCTCAGACCCACTAGAGACATCCATGTGCAGTTCATATACAATATGCAGTCTTCCAATATGGCTCCTTCATAGAAATGCAAAGAACTGTCACACAGCAGCATTTAATAATGTAGTCATTGCTGTGAGACCAAAATTTAATCATTGGGTAATGCAGTTGTCTCCCATGTCCTGAGCATAACGGTCTGATATTATAGTCCTCAGTTCATCAATATCCTTCTGTAACTGACACACATCCGAGAGTTTCTTAGTGAGCGTTTCTGTGCTGTGGTAATTCTCATTCTCTTCAGCTGAATAGCTCATTGCTGTGAAAAACAAGACACCGCTAGAGATTGCCATAGCAACCACATGAAAGCTTACACATTCATTCACTTCAAAAAGGGCACATTTGGTTTTTAGTTAATTATACCAGGACAAATCTTGCTTCAATATAATGAAAAGCCATCAAAATAGAGTATTTACTGTACCTAAAACCATATACTATTCAATTTTGAATCCACTGTAGCTCTTTCAAAGTGGCAGTGGAGAAGCCTAAAGGCCAGATTGACTACACAACTTTACAGGGAGCCAACAGAAAGTGTACTGGGTGGGATGGAGACGCGGTCACAACACAACCTTCTCCCCAAGAGTCTGATGACAGACCAAAAAGCAGGTGGTGACAGGTCTGGGAAACTAGGCCAGGGCAACCTGGTGGAAGGCAGTACAGGCAGGATATGCTGTTTCTGTAGCCTGGGGCAGCAGGTATATGCATCTCAAGCAGAGATTCAATTTACTGTCTCCTGGGATTTCAGGGAGTAAAACCATTTGGCCAACTTCTTTGAATGCTGGGTAGGTAACACAGATCAGACCTACACATGTATCAATTTCTGCCCCATCACTCACTAATCCATAAACATGGGCTGTTCTGCAACAACTCTCTATTATAAGAATTAGTGAGGCCCTAGAGTATCTTCCTTTAATTTATATACTCATATGATCCCATTAGATCCCACAAAATCAGGTCAGATTAATAATTAGTCAGGTGATTTCAGTGCACAATACCTACTTGTTTCAGAAAGTGGTTTTGGCAAGTCTGCAGGTGGCATTTCCCCTTCTGCATTAATAGTAAACTTGTTTTGCTGAAAGTGGATGTGATGTAAACCTGGAGTCTTGACTACTTATACTTACACAAGATCACATCGCACTATAAAATTAGGTATATTAATGGCAATATATTGGCTCAACTGCAAGTATACTAACATTTGGCCTACCTAATTCCTCTTAGTTTCAAATGGATATAGTTTTCTCCACACCTGTTGCGTATGTTGTGTGTATCAACCAGCTGCTGAATTTCACCCTTAGAGAAGATGGCACTGCTCTACAAACGGGTTCCTGATTATGATTTGGTCATAGCATATACATTTGAAAAGAGCTTTGGGGTCTTTGTAGTAAGTAGTAGTATGGGAATTACTACATTTTTGCAGGCTGACTTCTGTCCCTGCCATACAGCTATAACCTCAAGGACATTAACAGGAAATACTTAGTAGCTTGGAATGTTAACTACAAGACCAAGAACACTTGAAAAATATAGAAACAGTGTTGTTTTAGTTTTCTAGATTCCATTGCTATAGACTGTGGTTTCTCAATGTCAAAGTACAATATAAATACTGCATGATAATATCACTTACATCTGATTCCCAGCAGTAAGGAGAGGTTAGGCTCCTTGCCCTGAGCTCTCTGGGTAAGAATACTGCATAGTGCTTTCAAGTCAAACAAACAATGGGACATTTCTTTGAACAACTGATCAGCCACTGGCATCTTTTCTGACACTGGCTGTCTGGACTGTTCCATCTGGCGTATCTGCTCCTTCAAAAAGGCATTCTCTTCCATTAGTCTTTGGTTCTTCGTGAAAATAAAGAAGAAAAAGAGCTATGTCATTCTCTTCACCTACTACTAGCCCACAATACTTGTGGACTTCTCAAAACATTCACCATACAAAAAAGCAGCAAGTTTTCTGTTTCAGACAGTGATCAATATGAATTAAACTAAATGGACTTAGATAATGGTGACATTTATTAGCTGGCAGATTTAGGACTTACTCTGATAAAATAAATTATCCATACCAAAGCTTGCAGGCTGGAGCACTCACTCAGAGTGTGACTGGCAATACTTCCTCACCCATATGTCCGTTTCATTAATTCATCATGTCTTGTCTTTAACCTAAATAGTAAGCTCTTCAGGGCAGGGACTCTCTCTGCCTGCACAGCATCTAGCACAATGGGGCCCTGAATGGGGTCTAAAGGCCCTACTGCAGTAGAAAAATTTTAATAAGGGGTTTTTAATTACTTACTTCAAGCAGAGTTTTATTTAACTGCTGTATATGCCTTTCCTTTTCTTCAATCTCATTTGTCATCTTCTGCACTGTCAGCTTCCCTTGCAAAAGCTTCTCTTCCGTAGACTAGTAGAAAAAAAACAGGAATAAGAGCCTTAATTCTTGTATCTTGTCAGTTGGTAGGTTGTGGTACATCATTGTGTTGGTTTACTGTACTTGTTACATTTGGATTTATTTGTTCCTCATCTGTTTGTTTCACCACCTTCCTATCAGCAATTAAGTGACTGAGCACAATATACAGGAACAGCTTCCTGTAGCATCAAATGGGGAGCAAATCTCTGTAGGACATTGACTGTTTCTAATTGGAAAACATTTTAAGTTATCATGACAGATTTCTGCAGTAATTTCAAACCTCAGAGAAACCCTTAAATTAATGTGTCTTCATAAAAACAAATACCTGTGGATTTTAAATAACTAAAATGCTATTCTGAGGGAACAATGGAGTCTAAAATACTGTTCAATACACTTATAAAAAGGAAAAAGCTAGTTTGAAATATCAGAAGTGTCTTAATGCCCACTGAGTGTCAATTTTATGCTAATTTCATTGTGACTAACAAGATGGAGTTCTTTTCACCTTTCTTTTTCTATTTTTATGTATATGACAACAACCCCACCTCAGAGTACAGTCTGACAGATGGTGAATTTGATGATAAATTCAGGTCAAAAGCCTTTTTTGATAACTCTTGATATGGTGCAGTTACTTTTGTTTTTTACAAAATTATTAAAAAAAACAAAACAAAAAACACACCTTAAACATGCAGTCGGAGTGAGAGAATCAAGTGGCTGCAAGGTAAAATAATTTAATAGCTTTTCAGTCACTTCAGCTGACCAAATGATTATCCTAGCAGTTACAAAACCAAATAAAACTTTCTATGAACCTATTGCTAATAAATACCCAGTTTCTCAGATTTGATTCCTACATTCACCAAAAAGAACACACTGACAACTCCAACAACACTGAGTCAACTGCTCTTGAGTGTGCTTCAGTGGTCTCACCTCCGTCTTTTTGACAGCTGACTGCTTAAAATAACAATAAACCCATTTTATAAAGCTTCTTAATATTGTGCAAAGCATAGTCACAGGACAAATTTCTCCCCTAATTGAGTCAAAGCATCTAAAATATCAGCTCATCTGATATTTCAAGACAATGGTCTTGATCTCATGAAAAATTCACACTGTTGCTTAATTTCTTTTGCCTATTTTTTTTTTAAATCTGATTTTATATATAAACACATCAGACGCCATATATCTAAAACACTTATCTGTACTTACTGTATGTCACTGACTTAGCATTCCATTTTCTCACTCTCTAAAATAGGGATAATCCCACTCTGCACAAATATGTGGAATTTGTTAATGTTTGTATAGCTCTGAAAACGTACATCACTAAATAATATTTCAAATTAAGTGCATGCTTCATGTTTTCCTGGTGTAGTGGGTTTCTAGTTCCCGCTTACAGAGGTGACTTCTGGGTTCCAAGAGAAACCCAGAATATATAGTTCCACTTGGATATATAGTGGAATTCAGTATGACCTTAGTTATCTTTATTGTCAATATCATGCAGACTTATTTCACCACTTGATGTCCCTAATCTATGTTTATATACTTTGCAGGATTATATGGCTCAAATCCAGAAAGAGGAGCAGTCAAACTGCCTCGCTCTGAATATTAATAAAGCTGATCTACTGCTTATATAAACTCCTAATGCTTTAAAGCACAGACTCTTGTAAAGCTTCAAATAAGGGGATTTTTTTCATATTGGTAATGT
Source organism: Emydura macquarii macquarii (assembly GCF_026122565.2). Lineage (NCBI taxonomy): Eukaryota > Metazoa > Chordata > Testudines > Chelidae > Emydura > Emydura macquarii. Next base: position 13,409,956 of record NW_027131283.1, read on the forward strand.
TGTTGCTCTCAAATCCAGTGGTGTGCTCTCACAGTGCACCCAAAGGTACCTTAAAACCTTCGATCAGCGCATTAATATGTAAAACCTGTTGCCCAGTTCCAATTATTGGATGTATATCCACTCCTATCCTGCTCAAAATACAGTAGGACCATTAGTGGCAAATACTGCATACTTTGTCACTGGTGCCCTGGCCATGAGAACTATTTTGATTTCAACTTGCCAGGCCAGTGGAACTCAAGGTCATGTGGCAAGAAAAATGGTTGCTGTATAGATTACTGTTTACTACACAATGCTAGCCAATATATGGAATGACACTGGTTTAGAAAAATATTTTCTTATGTGGACTCACGAAAAAGTCCTGTGGAACATCATAGAGAATTACCTCTCTCACAGAGAATACTAAGAGGATGGTTAAAAAAGGTATGCTTAATCATTTTTTAAGTTCTATAGTTCAATTTCAATAGGTTTGATCCCAGTTCTCTGACAATTTTTCTTGAGGATATGAAGAACTCAAGGAGTGGAAGAGAAATAACAAACAGCCATAGCAAATTGTGCCAACTTCAGTAGTTTTAGGGCATAGAAAAATGCCCATGAAGCTTTAGGATTAAGCCAACAAACTTACTCCTTTTAAGACACTGTAAAATGGAATGCAACTCTCAAAGTAAAGGCTAATGCACTAACCCACTGCCCATTTGACTCCCAATCGCATAAAGCTTTTCCCAATGCATTAACCTGAAAGTAATGAAGAATGGTGCTACTGCTTCCATACTTCGACACATCAAAACCAAATACAGTGGGTTTGTCTTCCATATTGTGTTTAAATTTTGACTTCCAAAAGGTGAATGAGAATTTACTCTTATTGGTGAGCTAAATCACCATGTAGAGCCCCCAGATCTTGTTCATTTATATCAACTAAGAGGTTTTTACATTCACCAGTCACACTGAATGCATATTTACATTCTTTGTTTTGTGTTCATCCCATATATGTACATTACAAAAAAACCTGTTTACATATACTAAGCTTTACCATTTGATTTTCAATATTTGTCACTTGCCTTATGTATAACTCTAATCATACTCCATTAATGAATAGTCTGGAAATAATTTCACATAAAATTCTTTTATGCTGAGTCATATATATGCTATCAGCTCATGAGTCACTGCCATTTGCCAGGGATTACTAAAATTGGAAACTTGTATTAATTGTTATGAATCCTACTTTGGATGGGAGCTTCCAGTCTAAGTGCACACTCAAGCCCACTGACTTACCATCCAGGTCACATAGTGCTATGGTTTTCCCTTTCTCCTCTTGCTGTGTGACTTGCTTTATACATTTGCTGAATGAAGTTAAAATTCAGTTGTGTTAATCCCATCAATCATAATACACAAATAATGCAACAATGGGAATGCTAGATGTGTTTTAGGTAACACATGCTCTGTACAATCTGGCTTTTCTATCCTTTTTTATTTTTGCATAAAGGAAATGCTAATTTTGTGACCATCTAAATTAATCATTTCAACAAGGTGTGATGGGGTATCCACCCCACACTGGCAGAGAAGGAGTTAAAAATAGCCTAGGGAGACTGTGGGGAGCAGCCAATCAGGGCCCAGCAGGCCCATATACCTAGAGCTGCAGGGCCAGGGGTGGTCAATTGCTACAGGTAGCCCAACTGAGAGAACTGGGTTCCTAGAGTGCTGCAGGAGAGTAGCACTTCAGATAGGACAGCTGCTAGCAGGGACCAGGGGAGCTAGAGGGAGAGCTCCTGGCTGGCTGCTGGGACTTGCAGGCTCGAGGCCCAGAGAGGAGTGCAGGGAATCTGAAGCAGCACTGATGAGGAGTTAAGGGGAAGCAGCGGGAGGCTGTTAGGTAGAGGGTCCCTGGATTAGTGGGTGGGCTGAGTCATGAAGAGGACGCTGCAGGTCTTGACAGCTGCGAGAAGGGCTACAGGCGAACTGGGAGGAAGAGTGATGGTGCGCAGACTGCCACCATGGACTTTGGCCTGGAGCTAATCCCCAGAAAACCAGCAGGAGGCGCCAGTCCGGTGGTGAGTGATGTGAACTTGTCACACAAGAATTTTTAAAAAAAGCAACTTCCACCTACGTTTTCTATTTCTGAAGATGTACTGCACACAATGTAACATATCTCAAAAGGAACCAGGATGTTAGTCTCTCTCAATAAAAAAAAAAAAAAAAAAAAAAAAGATCAAAACCATTACTTAGAGATTACAAACAAACAGGAAATTAAAATGGTCAAATAAAGCGTTGTTTGAAGCAGGATTTGTTTTCATGTCAGCTGGCACTTCCAGGAGGCAAATATCAAAAATAATATTTGAGGAGCTACTTTTTTAATAAAATACTGAATTGAAAATAAATTTAAAAGCATAATTTTAAATTGTGGCTGAACTCAGAGTAAATAAGATTCAAAAAGGTATTATTAATCTGGTTTCTGCTTAACCATGTTATGTGCTTCATGGTTCTGGAAAGAAATTCTCCCTGTGCTGCTGATGTTACTTGATTCACTTGCAATTTCCTATAAATCAATTCTTCATGCCAGGACAGACACAGAGTAGGAGACAGGAGATTGCTACATGATGACTACTGAGGTCAGAGGTCAAATAAATATGGACTCATGAAGCCTTGAGGGTCAGGAACAAGTACTGAAATCCTCTTTTCCACCCCTCCAAAAATATCAAGATGGCAGGGCAGCAGGGAAGGAAAAAGAAAAACAGTCCTGCTGAGATGTGGGGGCTACTCTCACTGTGAAGCCAACAAGCCTGAGATTGCCGATTCCCCTTTGGAGCTGCCTGAGAGTCCCTATTCTGAGACAGTTTGGGGAGAGGAAAGGGGATGCAAACCCTATTTCTTTTTTCTTCCCCTCAACAAAATCACAAAATGACAATGGAGGAGCACAAGAGGCATCAGGCAGGTCTAGAGGGAAATCTGGGTGCTCTGGTAGGCTGACTTCACAGTGAAACAGGCCAGAGAGCTTCTCAGGAATGCTTCACTGATTCTCAAGTTCAGTGTTTGTTCTTTTGGGGTCTGAGTCAAAGCCCACTGAAATCAATGGAAAGCCTCCCATTTGCAGCAGGCTGTTAGTGCTTAACCCCTAGCCCCCAAGGCTCACTGGGGATCTTTCAGGGGGTTGTTTATACATATCCCTGGATGTAAGTGATGGTGCTCCAACTCCAGGAGTCTTCTAGTGGAGACAGTATTTTTTTTTTAATTTAGGCAGGGTTGCCTCCACACAGGGCATTGAAGATCTGTTTATAGGAAACTGGAAGCAGATGTGATGCAGGGGGCAAGAATATCTTGTACGAACAGGAAGATAAAAAAGAGATCCTAATTTAAAAAATAGAAATTTTTAAAATAGAGAGCAAGATAAGACGTTGTTCTTTTAGATCTGTTGCTCATGTCCATTCCAAGTAGATGTGTGCACACTGCATGCACAGTCGCCGGAAGGCTTGTCCTCTAGTGGTATCTGTAGGATTGGCTCTGGAGCCCCCTGGAGTCACACCTTCATGGCGCTCTATATAGGGCTCTGCCAACCTCCACCTCTTCAGTTTCTTCTTGCTGGCAGACTCCAACAGAATGTAGGTGGGTGGGTCTTGGAATGGACATGAGCAACACATCTTGAAGAACATCAGTTACAGAAGGTCAGTAACAGTCTTCTTCGAGTGCTTGCTCATGTCAATTCCAAGTAGGTGACTCACAAGCAACCCTGGCATAGGAGATGGGGTTGGAGTTCAACAGACTACAGATCGCAGCAGTGCCCTACGAACTGTCACATCGTCTCTGGCTTGATGAGTAATGGCATAGCGTACCACGAAGGTGTGGATGGACAACCATGTTGTGCCCCAAAAGATGTGCTAATCGGGACCTGAGCTAGGAACGCTGTGGAGTTGTAGGTCCTCCTCAAAATCCCTGGGAGTGGATTTCGTAGGTACCCGACTTGATGTACCCCTCTCAGGAGCCGGAGTCAACGGCACCATGGCAGCAGGAGCAGTGCTGGAGTGGCCTGGCACAGGTTGTATTCCACTTGCACTCTTATGCCTCAATGGTTTGCGCGTTGGTGAGCATCACGTCTGTTTTCTTTTGCTTTTTCCTTGGAACAGGGGAATGACAGCGGTTCTGTGCTCTTGAGGTGTCCTTCTGTGCTGGTGACCCATGGCAGTGCCAAGGGCTCTTGAACCAGAGTCCTTCCTTGGCACCGAATCTCACACGGAGGCCGGTAAGCTCCGAATCGAGGTCGACGTGCTGGGCACTGATTCCGACAAGCTCGGAGATGGTCGCAGGGCCATATCAATGAGGATAAATTTTAACCTCTGGCTCCTCTCCCTTTGAGTTCTGGGATGAAAGTCTCTGCAAATCTTGCAGCGGTCCCTCTGGTGAGTCTTTCCAAGGCACTTGAGGCAGATAGTGTGTGGATCACTCCTGGGCATAGGCTTCTTGCAAGCCCTGCACTGTTTAATCCCAGGGAACCAAAGCATGCTCCGGTCCCAGGAAGAAAGGGGAAAGGATGATCCCTTAAGGGGATCTATCTGCCACAAACTACTCTAATCTAACTCTAAATAAACACTTAACACTACTCTAACTATTTACAGATAACGGTGTGGATAACCACTGCAAAGGGGACACCTGCGGAGCAAGGAAGAACAGATTCCAGATAACCATCACAGGTGGTAAGAAGGAACTGAAGGGGTGAGGGGAAGTCAGCAGAACCCTATATTGGGTGCCATGAAGGTGCGACTCCAAGAGGCTCCTGAGCCAACCCTATGGATACCACTAGGGGAAAAACCTCCTGACAACTGTACATGCAGCACATACACACCTACTTGGAATGGACATGAGCAAGCACTCGAAGAACAACCTTGGTCACATTAAGTCCCGTTTGCACTGCTCTGGGGGCAAAAAGGCAACTGAAAGCTGCCCTAAGTAGACAGCTGACGATTCTCCAGACATGACTAATCCTGTGTTGGCCTAGAGCTGGCATAGCTAGTTCACCATCCCTTTCCAGGCCCCCAAACACAGGAGTATGTGTGGCGCACACTGCAATCTGGCTATCCCCTATGTTGTTGGCTCCTAAAGGAACGTTGTAAACCAGCATTTTGAAACTGCTCTAAGTTATGCCAGAAGCTGAATTGGCCACTGGTTACTTCAGGGATCTGAAAAGAAGGAAGCTATCTTTTCCACCTGAGATCCTGGTCCTCAAACCCAGATTGGTTTTAAAGTCATTCTGACCCTCACTTATTTTCCAAGGGTAACGTTTTCTCCTTTACACACCTAGTACCTATGTAACCGGTAACACAAACTGACAGCATGTTCAGCAACATTATGGAGGTAATAAGCCAGACTTTCCTTTCATATAACACCAATTTACACCTGTGTAACAACACTGCTTTCAGTGGCGTCAGACCTGACTTATGATGGTGCAACAGAATTAGCCTGTCACCTACAGCTGACAGTACACATTGGACACACCAGTCAGATATGCAAGCTTTCCTTTTTCCGTCTCTCAAGCGTACAAACAGACTGTACCGAAGATACTGTGTAAAAATAGACCGTCAATAACAGCAAGTTCTGACAATGGAAATAGAACAGCTGCTGGTGCTAACACAGGTTAGGGCAATGCGGGTGGTACCAATAAACAAAGCAGAGCTTGTGGTTTTATAATCCAACTCAGCACAGAATTTGACTCAGTGCAGGATCCGCAATATATTTAACAAATTCCACTGATCTGCTTCGCAGCAGCAGGGAAGTGGATGGAATGAGATGGTTAAAACCATAGGGGAACTGGAGAGATCAAGGAAATACATTGTGATGGCATAAGTGGGTTAAATGTTCAGTCAAACTGGGGGGTAAAATTACTCAGTTATTTTATGAAAGTAAATGAAGGAAACTGCTATATTAAAATGTATGCCAGATAATTCATACCATAGCAACTGATCAATAGAGGCTTTTATCTGAAAACCATTCCTGTTTTCCATTCATTCAACACTGCAGCCTTAGATGCTAATGTTCAGCTCCAGGTGTTCAATATTTAGGGATTTAAGATGTATTTCTTTTTCTTAGCTGGCTACAATTTGTGCCTGTCCCGTGATGTGGTGTTAAAGAGTGCAGTCATACCAATAGCACCAAATGTGACAAGCAGCTCTGAGAACACCTGATATGACATCTTTTAGACCATTAGTATCAGGCAACTGTAGGGAGGCAGTTTTCCAGCTTATGCTGGGATTCCAATTTGTTTCTATCTGCAAAGTGCTAAAAAATTTATTTTTCTTGATTAATAAGCATTAGGACTTTCCATTATCCAATTTCATTTTGCTCACACTTGAAATCTAAATTCAATTATGAAATTAGCCAACCACACTAGTTCTCAAATTTGCATGTCTTGCTTAATGTTTTTCCACTAAATTATATAGCCAATGCAAAGAAACTTTGTAAAACATCAATAATGAATAAATTAGGATGCTGTGAGGAAATGTAGGTAACTGTAGTTAAGGTAAAGAAGTTTCTACTCCAAGCTCCTATTTAGACATATATACAGTAAATGTGTTTTAATAGCATGTTATCATAAACTGCAATTGACTAAACCAATGGCAAAATGTATGCATTTCCTTACCTGAATTTCTAAAATCATTCCAGCTATCTGATTTTGTTGATTGTCTATGACCTATAAAAAAGGGAAATACAACTGAGTACCACATTCAGAAAGCTAATTCACCTGTTAGTTTTAAGTAGAATGCTCTCTGCAATTTCTGATTTATTGATTCTCTTTTCTTTTACAAATGTCTAAACCTGGAACTCAAATTATCTACTCCTGAAGAAGTAAACAACAGAAGAAGAAGAAAATACGGCTTACCACTTCCACAGCAATCTCCATCACAAAATTACTAATTACACAAACACAATTAACTTGTTACCAGTTTCTTGGTTAAAAACTAAGTTTCTCTGTATTTTGTTTGACCAAAAATGGTTTACATTTTCTTGTGCAACTGAGAATTCATGTAAAACAAACGCACTGACCCAAAAACCTCATATGTTGAAGGGAAACCGGAATCAGCAATACATGTGAAAATTGAGTGAGAGAAAAATAAGACCAAGAAACACAATAGGGGATTCTAAGGTTGTGGATGCTACTGATAGTTCATCTAATCAGTTTGATGGACTGACCTTACTGGCTTTCTCGTTCTTTTCTTTGAGGCATTCATTCTCACTCTGAAGCTGTTTTGTGTCCAACATGGGGAGGCGGATGCCATCTTCCAGGCATTTTTCTACTTTCTGTTGCAAACTGCAGTTCAGAGATAAGTAACTAGTCAATTTATTGGGAAAACAAACAAAAATTGCAATATGTTCTAGAGGAGTGTTTAAGAACCAGCATAACCAACATCACCCAGTCTTTCGCCAAACCTGCCAAGATTTTACAAGTAGATTCCAGCCTCATGTGCAAGCAAATTGACAGTGTTGTAAATCCTGGATTTCCTGAAGTCACCATGTCACTAACTAGAGCAGATCAATCTAAATATGCAGAAGAGGTTTCATTACTTATCCAATATAGCTCAGCTTTGTAATATTTTGTCATTTGGTTTAAAAAAATAAATCCTGGACCAGATTATGTGTTGCATCTCTTGAGGCCCGCCACTGGAGGTGCACCCAAAAGGAGGGGAGCAAATATGACTTTACAGCACCTTTGTGCTGCCCATTTTATGGGCTGCTGTGGGTGCCAAGACAGCTCCAGCATTAGTCAGAGCAGTCCTGGGGGTTGTTCTTACAGCAGCTTTACTCAAGTTGCCTATGGAGTCCTATGAGCTGCACTGCAGTCCAGAATCACCCACGCTGCCATGCACTATGGTCGATATATCATTCCTGCTCAATACCATGGGCATGTGAGGGGGCAGAATAAAGCCACAAATGTCAGTCGTGACACTCTTACTGCTCCGGAGGAATGTTCCCAGCCCCCTGCAGTTCATTTAAAGCCCCTATTTGCTGCCACAGCTTTCCCCCTCAATATAAACAAGTGCATTTTGTTACAGGGATAACCCTGTTCTATAATACAGAAACCAGAGACCATCTCAAATATTTGTAGGCTTTCAGGAGAGACACCATTATCCCTGTAAATTACGCAGGCACAAATAAAAAGGTGTATCAGCTGTAAGATGGAAACAATGTGCCCAGTGATCTGCCTGGCTAGATGTCCCAAGCAGCTAGCCTTTCATCATTAAAACACTTTTAGCCCGCTACTGGCACACACATTTAGCAAGTACCCTGGCACCCATCCCAAATTATAAGAAATTATCCTATTCATAACCCCCCTCTTTTTGCTGTTTTTATTACGTAACTCCAATTGATATTTTTCCTTTAAAAACAAACTTTTTAGTAGTATAAATGATGTAACATACACCATAATGCCATTGTCTCATTCAATCATCCATCTGGAATTTTTCCATGGAAATCTGCCCCATTTGTTCTTTTGCCATTATGTAAGGCCAGTGCAGCTGGTGCCCTATCAGTTAAATCTCCCTGTAAATATCTTCCCACTTCAGAACAAATACCTCCCCCCTAGGAGAGGGATGCAGGATTTTTAAATCTTTGACCCTTCCATGGCTAGTTTACTCCTCAACCAAATTTCTTCTGAGCTTTCCTACAGTCCAGTACAGGGTTATTGATCAGTTTGGAATGCTGGTAGTCTCTGAACAATGCTCTCTTGCTGCACATGCTTATTCTACCCAGCCCGCCCAGCAGACACTACTCCATGCCACCAGCTCAGAAAGACAGTGATTATAGTCAGCCCCTTCTCTTATTATCATATCACTTGTAACATGATGCAAAGGAAACTTCATATTTTCTAGTGCACCACACTGTCACCCTACGTGTGGTAATACGTTCCAATGTGACACAAAAGTCATTGACACTGTACTGGAGTAAAGATGCAAAGAATTTGGCGATCTGAAACCAGTACACTGTAGCAGTCCCAGAGCACATCCACTGGTCAAGTAGGTATTCGTACCTCTGCACTGTAGTGACCAGGTCTTTTTCTTTCTTTTTCTGACACACTAGCTGTAGCTCTTTCTCCCTACATTGTGTTCTAGTCTCTCCAAGCTTCTTCTCCAAATCGGTCACTGTTTCTTGGAGTTGCTTGTTCTTCTCTTCTAGAATCTGCAACTAAGACATTACATTCAAATGGTCAGACACACTGTTGTTTTGTATTAAAAGTACTTATTACAGGCCCTACACTTTTAGCCACATTTTCACTGCGTTTCCAGCTATGGTGCACTAAGCTCCATTATAATTATCCTTGTTATACTATTAAAACACCTTTTAAACACTCTAAGTATTTGTCTTACTAACCAGGTAGGGAAAAAGTGAGATACACATTGCAATTCAGTCAAGAGGAATTGCAAATCAGTCAATATATTCTATGACATCCATTATTTAGATCTGTACCACTTCTTTTAAGTAGTATTAAAACCTTACCTGCTTACTCTGCCTTTCTACATCATCCAGTGTTGGCAGATCAGCCAGATATTTTTCTAAGGTTTCAATTCGTCTTTGTTTGTCTTTGTTTTGTTCAGATTCTTTCTGGCATTTCTTTTTCAGGCTATTTATGTACCTGTCTCTGGTTTTAAGCTAAAAGGGTAATAAAATTACATAATTTATTATGGTAAAAAATAAATCTGTACAAGATAATTTGAAAATATATTTTTCATTCTCAAAACTCAGATCTTTAGAAACTATATTCTCAGCCAGAAGTAAGTGTTAGTTATTACAGAAAATGACACCAAAGGGTAATTTATTTTGCTTAAATCCAACAGTTCCGACCCAGAACAATTCCCATCTTTAAATATTTGCGTTGTATCAAATATACTTGAAGCTACAACTGTTTTTCCTCAATTTAATGACCCACTGTTTGGGAATTGAAAAACTTCCTTATTAAACACATTATTCTTTTTTATGTCAATTGCCCAAAATGTGCTAGGAAGTGTCTCGCTATTTCAGCTTGCTCTGTGAACGTGTCTGTGCATGTCTGGTGGACAGAGATGGGAAGAATAGGAGTGGGAGAACTGGACAAAACTATTGTGTGGACAGTCAGCTTAGCAAATCTACACGTTGCTGCAAGTCTGTGTGGGTCCTTGGAGAGAAAAAACAGAGGCAGAGAATTGTTTCTTAGGATAATGCAAAGCCTGGTCTGAAGCTTCTGCAGAAGAACTGTCTATATGTTGCTTTGATCCTACTGCTGTCCAGGAAAACAGGACCGGTGTACATTTTTTGTAAATAAACATATTACACTAAGAAAATACAGCTCTATTGTTGTGGGTTTGATGTGCTATAGCATCATACTAAACAGCCACTTTTCTTCCTGGTTATTGAGTTTTTCAGGTACTTACTCTGTATAACCTGGGATAGTTTTCTCTGATCTGTGGCACATTAGCCACTAGAACATACGGCCCAACTTTTTAAAAAACCCAAAAACTTATAACACATACACACTTCAGAGAACTTGGGTAAATACTATGGGTCAAGGTGACATATAAGAAATTGCATGGCCTCCGACAGGGCGCTGGACTGAGGTGTCAGGAGACATGGTTCTATTCCTGCCTCTGCCACTGACCTGCTGTGTGACATTAGGCAAGTCACTTCACATCTCTGTGCCTGTTTCCCCTCCTATCCTTTTTCTATCTTGTTTTATGGGCAGGGGTTGTTTCTCTCTATATGCTTGACAAGCACAATGGAGTCCCAGTCTAGCTGGTGCCTAAAAGGTTCTGCAGGGATAAGAATACCTAGCTCTTACACAGTGCTTTTCATCAGTAGATCTCAAAGCGCTATACAAAGGAAGTTACTATCATTGTGCCCTTTTACAGAGAGGGCAAACTGAGGAACAGTGGTGAAGTGACTTGCCCAAGGTCACCCAGCAGGCCAGTGGCAGATCCAGGAACAGACCCCAAGTCTCCAGAGCCCAGTGCTCTACCCGTGAAGCCAACAACAGTGGTTCACTCATGATACTCTTCTTGAGTTACAAAGTGTTATTTCAGCTCCCACCTTTTAATATACACACAATATAAACAGGTTGCCAGATAGCATCATCTCCAGACAGATATCCTAAATGTTTGTTTTGGGATATTATTTTGTGCAACAGAAATTAAAAAACAACTTCAAACACGTAACTACCAGGACTAAACCCAATAGGAATGTGAGCCAAAAATTTGACCTTGACCTAATCCAACAACTATATCAGAGGACATCACAATAAAATAGCAGTTTTGTTAAGGCTGACTTTCTACAGGAATCTTAATACACCATCTGCCTGCAAAATAATTTCTTTGCTATGTCTGATAACCAACATACATGTGTTCTTGGCACTTGCTTTATTAACAAGGACTTAAAAAACAGACTACTCAAAACCTGTCTTCTCACTCAGGAACTGATTTAATGAAAACCGTACCCATATTGCTCAGAACAGCCGAGCAACTTACAAGATTAGAAACACTTGTCACCATGAATAAGTGTGAAGTGTAACCCTCTAAAATATCAAATACAATTGGTGTTTCTGTGTCTAGTGCTGGAAACATCCATCTTGCTGAAAAACAAATGTTATATTTGACACTGACAATGTCAGAGTCTAATAATGGAGTCTGTAAAAGCGTTAGTAGCTGACATCTGAAAAGCTTTTCCAGAGACAGTTTTCTAAACAAGTCAGGAGCCTGGGGGCTATGGGAGGGCTGTATACACATCCTGGTAAATTTTAAGATTTGTTTTTATATGACTCTCAGGACCTCAAAAACTGATACAGTGTTCAGGCTGTTCTAAGATATATTTCTTACCAGATCAAACCCAAAAGTCTTTGGAGAAACATCCTAGACCTCGACTTAGGATGTTTCTCCAAACCTGTAACCTTCCAAAATGCCTTTGCTCCTCAGACATGTCATCTTTCTTGAGGGGATGCTGACTTTCTGCTTCCTTCAGTGTGGTTTAGCACAACTGTTTGGCCCACTAAAATGCTCCAGCATTTTCAGGGTGCAGATCTAATGGCCTTCTCCACATCTCCCCTTTTTCTTCTTTCCCTCTTGCATCCATAACCTCAGGTTCTTCTCCTGCAAATGCAGTCTGTAGCTTCTCTCCCTCTACTAGCTAGGGTGTCAGCCACTGGGACTCCCCTTCCTTCCATCCCCAAAACCCCAGTGTCCTCTCCCCTGGGATTCTCTCCTCCTCCTTCCCTCCCTCCCTCAGGATTGTTTTGCCTCCCTCTCCCAACATACACAAGTGCCTTTTGTTTTCTTCTTGCTCACTCTTTTTTCTGCTGAAAGCTGTTTGCTGGGGAAGGAGGAATATGTGAGGCTGCCTCATCCCTGCAGTGAAACACTCAGAACAAGGAGAGGAAGCTGGCAGGAGAAGCACTTAAGACACCTGGGGGTTCTGCTAGAGACTGACTTACATGTGGAGAGATGAGAAAACTGCAGACAAAAAGTTTCAGCAAGAACCCCTGGGCTATTCCTCTGAACTGAACCATTTCCCATGTTTACTAGAGTTAATTCTCAGCTGAAAAACCTTAAAGCTAAATTACACCTTTAAAAGCTAGAGAGTTGCTTGGGATGCAGAAAAGGAAGAGCCTACGTGATATGGCTGGAAGTATTATGCCTCCCTAGGGCAAAGGCAGAAACAATGCCAGCAGTGGGCAGTAAGCACTCATCAATGCTGCCAAGTGCACAGGAAGAGAGGGCCCTGGCCAGACCTCCTCTTGCGTGTGCAATCCTGCAAGGACCTGTAGCCACCAACTACACCGGGAGCACCGGCGCCATGTGGAAATGGCAGGGCTCCCTCATTCCTCTCCCCCTTCCATCTCACCCACACAGGGGCCAGCCATCATTTGGCCCTTATTGTTCAAAAGAGCAAATTAACATACTATATTTAACCATTCCATTTAAAAAACCTACCTAAGTAAACATGAAGGTTGCAAAAGGTCAACCCCCAAAAGTTAGCATTAAAGTCAGAATTAAGGCTGCCCAAGAAACCTTAAATTTGGTCCTCTGTATGCAACGTACACACTTGTGGTGGGGGCTTCCAAACTCCCCCCTCCCCCCTTTGCATTGGGATGTTGCCTCCTGGGATGGAGCCCCTAACCCAGAGTTCAGATCCCCTCTCGGCTGTGTCCCTAGAGCAGCACATGCCCTTTCTGGCTGTGCAGTCCCTTCTACAATTACAATCCCATCATACTTCAATGCATTAATTTAATTACGTGATCACATGGTATTTTTGACACAGGATCCCTGCCTCATTCAGTTCACTGACTGGATAGGACGAATGGAATAAATCATGGCTGTGTAGTGAATTAGGCTGCAGAGATTCTGCCCAACTCCCAGAACAGCCCAGAATCATGAGCCATCCTTGCTTTACACTAGAAATCCATGCCACCCCTCAGAGAGGAGGCAGCAGATTTTCACTCATGGATTTGGCACATTCATTCTGGAAGGCAGAATGGTGCTGTATGAAAGACTTGTGCCTGCCGTATTAGAAACGGCAGTTTTAGTCCCAAACTTCCCATACTATTTTAAAAAATAGGTTAGTTTACTCATGTTAATAAGTGCTTCAAATCACATGACTTTTCAGACTGCTGGGCAGAGGCACATGGATGCAATTTTCCCTTAAAGCAACACCCTGAGCAAGTCTAATTGACATCAGCTGAAATCAGTGCCAGCGGCAAGTTTTAAAATGGTTTCTGAATACCATTTGCCAAATTCAAGAGAGGTTCAGATCCATTTATGTGGACACTGTTGTCAGCAACAGGTAATTTTTCTATTTGTAGACATGATTTAATGAAGTTTTGAAAATAACTGTAGTGTTGGTAGTGTATTTTAAGATGTGTCCAGGATTGCTCAGAGGATGCAATGCTCCTTCTGAGGGAATGTGTTCAACTGAAAGTAAGTAAAGAAACAAAAATTAAGATTTCAATACACGAGTATGAGCCTTTGTGCTTATAAGCTTCTCCACACTAGGGAATTTTAACAGAAGATGTCGCTCTCTGGCTACATTAATTTTGCCAGATGGGTGATTTCAGTGCCAGGTCATATATGCTTGCAGGGAGCAAGCCTAATTAACATGGTGCAGGGAAAGCCACCTACATTCGGGCTCCCAAGATTGCTAACACCAGTGTGGCTTCCTATAGTTTTCTCATCCCTCCAGGAGAGGCTAATGTCACTTCAATGAGCTGTTTTTACAGCTTCCTCAGCCAGCATCGTCTCTCCCTTGTTCTGAATGTTTCACTTTAGAGAGGATAGCAACACAGGGATTTTTTTAAAAAAAGCTTTACGGAGTACATCCATATGGCAACCATGAGAAATTGCTACAGGCAATAGTACCTGTGGCAGTAGGTTATAGCATCTGTTTGTAGTACAAGTAACAAATAATAATAGACAGTCACAGCTAGAGCTTCACTACAATAGGTACTGAACACACATGTACAAATAGCAAGACTGCCCTTGTCCAGGAGGAATTTTTTTTTTTAAATGAAAAACCCAAAAGCTCCTTTCATTGGGGACAAGGAAATCATGCTGCCACTCTGTTGACAGGTTGAGATTTGGTACACTTCCACGGGGCATGATTCACCACTGTCATACTCCAGTTTTACCCAGCGCGGCGCCACTGAAATTAATGGAGTGACACCACGTAAAACTGGAACAGCACAGCGGTGAATCCTGCCCAGCATGTGTAATGCCATATTGTGGACTGGCTATAGACATTGCAGGATAAATTAAAGGCTACACATTACATTGCCTTCTACTGAAAAAGTTCGGATACAACCATGGCACAAAGGTGAAATCTAAACATGAAAGCCACCTACTTTCTCTTCCATCTTCTTTTTCTCTTCGTTGGATTTGTTTGAAATTTGCTTGAGAAACTCATTGAGTTGCATTTCCTTATTCTCAACTGATGCAAGCTTTTGCTGAAGCTCCTCACAGTGGGATACTGATCTTTCTGAAAACGGAGCTTGCAAGGATGTGCTCTCATATTGGGATTGCTTATAAAAAGAAAAAGCACAGTTAAAGTGCAGCTGACAGTCTTAAAATTACCAGCTGGCTCCTAGAGAAAACTCTCTGACCTAAGAAGATGAAAAAATACAGTGCCTGTCTTACAAAGAGAATGCACGTATGCTACAGCATGTTTACTGAGGAGAGGTGACACAGCACAAGCTATGAAAAATAATTGCACTGCTGTTCATTAGGCTTCATCTACACCACAAACCAGGTGATCCCCCTGCTCATGTACCCATACTCACGCTAACTCTCCTCAAGCTAGCACAAATAGCAACGTAGCTGTGGTACGCGAGACACAGCCGAGTATGTACCCATGGGTTTGAGGTTAGTTTGTACTTGGCATGGCTCAGCCATGCCTCCACTGTCTTCTACCAGTGCTGTCGGGGCTACACTTTTATACTTGTGCTCGCTCTCATTGAGCTAGTGCGAGCAAGTGTACACAACCAGGGGAATCACACCCCTAGCTCATTGTGACGGCATAGTCTTATACAACAGTACATTTTTTTTGTACACAAACAGGGTGGGACTTAATTTTCAGTCAATATTAGATGTCTGAGCTATTTATAAGCATTAAAAAATAAGCTCATACCCCATGAATTTCTGGAAGTTAGACTTTGTGGAGCAAGAGAATATCTGAATTTGGCAATCACACCTTAAAATGAAGAATTTGCTTACAGGACATGGTCGTGTCAAATTTGGCCCCAAATTTAATTTTTTCTTTTACAAAAAAACCCAAGACATCCATAGTGTTTCCAATCCCCAACCTTGCATCATTGTATTAGAACCCAAAAAGCATCCAGACTACAAAGTGACTATGAACAAACCAAAATATTGCAATGGTACTTAAATCTTTAGAAGCTTCTTGAAGGAGGGAAAGCATTATTTTCCTTATTTTTCAGATGGAGAAACCAAAGGACAGAAAAATGGAGTGACTTGCCCTAGGTCACAAAAATGGCAGAGCCAAGAACAGAATCTAGGTTTCATATCTACTGGACCATGCTGCCCCACCCCATCTCGAAGGAGTGAAAATTACGTTTCTGTTTTCATTGTCCATGGTGACCGAAGTGCAAGATGGAGACTGGTGACATGAATGGTGAAAAGCACATTGCATTTTTTTAAAAAAGGTTTTCAGTTTCAGTAATTTACATCGGAATTTATAAGGCAATTTGATTTTAAAAGACCCATGATTTTTGAACTGACAACACCCCTTTAACAAAACAGAAAATATATTCAGAATCATTTTTTAAAACTTTTCAAAGATTAAACCATTTATTTGGAATACAATTAAGAAAAAATAACTCCCAAGAAAGTACACTGAATAAATCAAAGCAGAAATCCTCTGAAGCTTGATTTTAAAAAGGCTATTAATTATGAAAAGCCTTTATTAATATTTTACATGAAGTTTATTATTGTACTTTATTATAAGTATACTTAACACCCTTTTCCTAAAAAACCCCCAAAAACAACCCAGAACACCCTTGCAGGTTTTGGGATAACTGCCCCTTTCATGAAGAAAAGAAACACATTAATACTTTTTTCTTTCAAACTCACACCCAGCCAACCCCTAATAAATAACTTTTTCAGTGTAAAAAAGTTTGTTAAAAGGTTTTTAAAGAATTTTACAAAATAAGAATTTTTGCACTAGTGCCTACAGCTGAGATTATGCTCCTAAATCCCTTAGGCACATATGAAAATCTCTCCCCAAATAATTAACAATGCATGGTGTTTCCATTTGAGTCAATGCATTTGTTAATTTACAGGCATGCTAAATTCTCAGTCCCAAAAAAGCCCATCGTCAGGTATTCAGATTCCTCCTCCTCTGAGCTCATACATACAGTGGGCCTGATCCTCAGCTGGTGTATATCAATGTAGTGCCAATGACATAACTGGAGTTATGCTAAGTACATGAACTGAAGACCTGGTCCACTGATTGTAGCAAGAAAAAGGTTACTGTGATAAAAAGGAAACAGGACTGGAGAATATTTTGTCTGTAAGTTTGCCATTATCATTCCCTTTCTCTCCAGATCCATCTTTGGGTACTATCCCAGGTCCTACTTAGGTGTCCCTGTCAAATTTATTGTCTTCTTTTGCCATGCAAAGTAACTCCATTGGTCCCTTCCTTGATCATCACAGCCCAGGCTTCTACATCTTTTCCATTTACTATAAGGTGCTAAACTTTTGACAATGTATCTAATATACTGTTACTTTTGTTTAACTCCTTCTTCTTTTTGATCTCTTCCTCTAACATTGCCCTGCACCCAGTCTTAGAGATCCCTCTGCTGGTTGAAAGGTCTGATGCCTCTGACCTCACTCTTCACAACACACACTTTTTTCAAATTTCGAACACATTCAATAATAAAATTAAGGTTAAGCACAAAATACCCTTACTATGAAAATAGTTAATTTAAGACTTGCAAACACTTCTGGAATTACTGAGGGAAAGTACATTTTAACATAAAAAAGTTTATGAAATGTATGCAAAGTATGAGTATTAGGCAATTTTACGGACAACGAAAATTTAAACTGCTTTACTTTTTGGCTTGCAATGAATTGTGAACATGCCCTCAGGAATTTCTGATGCATTCGGTTAATACACTAAAATATTTAAATAAAAATAATCATCCTACCTGTAAATTAGTCATGTAAGATTCTTCACAGTTCACAAGATGGCTCAACCTGGCATGTTGAGCCCGTAATTCATTCTCCCTTATCTTCTGATGTAAACTGTTAATTTGTTGCTTCTGCCTGTAATACATAAAGTCAGATTAGTTTGAGGGGGAGGGATGGGAAGCAGGAGAGGAAACCATGAATGTTGAAGATTTATGCTTCAAATCACTGTAGCAATAAAGAACAACCTAAAATGTACTTTGAGCATGTGAAAGAGAAAACTCTAGGCTCCACTTGGCCAAAGTTAGATGTTTCACCATTCTAAATCTACAGTAACCCTGGGATTTCCCATTGCAGCATATCTGAAATTAATCCAGTTTAAGGCCAGAATTGGAGGCCCACTAGGCTATGAAATACAGACTTCTGCTAAGATACATGGCCACATGTATTCCCCATTAAAGTGTATACAAAATGAGCTAAAAATTCAGTCTGGAGTGCCCAAGTGGAACTCCTGTGGAAGTGTGTCTTGAGACCACGATGAATTTGACAAACAGAGATGTCCTTTACACCAGGGGTCAGAAAAGAGGTAGAGGAGATACGCAGGAAAACCAAACTGAAAGGAAGGCATAAAATAAACAGACCTCCCTACTTTATTTTACACTCACCTTCTCCTGGTACACATGCTTTTGCTCCTCTGGTTGCAAGTCACACTTATTTCACATAACTGAAATTTACACACCAAGGGGGGAGAGGGGGCGGGCAGAAGAAAGTTAAAAAGGAAAAGCCATGACCATAAAATAAGGTTGGCAGTGTTAAACCCAAGGCCCTCCTTCTAGTTGCTTTTTCCACTTACTACTTCCTCTTCTGACTGCTTTACATATAAGCTATCATGCACTTAAGTTTACACTGCACTGGATATCAACATTGTACAAGTTAAACTATTTCATCACTTGCACCAATCTTCCCACCAATTTACACCAGAGGCATAAATTATACTACTATTTATAAAACAACTGAATTTGAACTACTATGCTTAGAGGGCCAAATACAAGCCTGGAGGCAATTTACAAGTCAGTGGTGTTACATCGGAGATATATATGTCCCAGGAAGTTCACTAACTTCTTTCCTGAGACACAGCTTCCTATGGTGGACTAGAATCAGCTTTGGCACACTGGTCTGTGAAAACTACTTGAAGGCACACAGATGCCTTGGTGGGACATTATTTAGAAACAATAAAAATTCTGCCTCTCTCTCATTCTTCGTATTTCTTCCCCGTTTCCCTCCTTTTCCCCTTGTTTTGTGGTGTTTTTGGTTGGTTTGTTTTCTATTTGGTTGGTTGGTTTTGGTTTTTTATACAAGGAGGAATTTGCAGAGGCTGCTGCTTATACATCACCTAAATTCACAAGTCTGTTTGTGACATCACAATTACATTCTGTGGAGATTATATCTGTGGTGAGAGCGGATAAGAAGCAGGAGCAGATTAATTTCTAAGGAAAGAGATCCATCTTTGTGCAAACAGCCTAAAGAAACAATTATAATGCATAACCAGAGTGGTTTCTAAATAGAATGTCTTCCAAATATTCCAAAGAAGCATCAGTAGGTTTTTAATAAAAGTGAAGTAGCAAAAAATGAAAAATAATGAAAAGTTGGTTAGGGAAAGGAACCTTTGATTAGTTAGGGAAGGAACCTCTGAAGACAAATTATGGGAGAAAAATAAAGTAAAGCCAAACACACAAAACCCAATTAAAGGGAATTTTTTTTGAAGCTGGGAAAATTCACCCAGCTGGCCATCAGCAGACCGTGTCCCAATTATTCCACATCAAAGAGGGATTTACTACTTAAAAACAAGGTGGAGAGTATATGATCTTTACTAGAAACAGAGCACACAGCACTACCATGAGAAAGATGATGAGGTCTTGATAAAATTCTGTTGTATTCTTGGTCACAATTACTAAGCATGGGCAGAACCAAGCTCAGCAAACTCATTTAGTAGGAGACCTCTTAATCTGAGGTCAGAATGGGATGATAAAAGGTGAATAGTTATTACTGTGAATGATATGTATTTTAATTTTTATTTTAATAAAATATTTTCACCAAGTCTGATTTAAATTATGTAAGTAACCATCACTTGAAGTAATTGCACTCTCTTTCTCTATTGGTTGATTATATCTCAATATTTGTTTTAAATTTGCATTCCTGAACAGATACTAACCAAACAGTTGAATTGAACATTTAAAAATATTATTGAACTTCAAAGTACACCACCCTTTTTTCTTTTTACAATCTTCACAGGAAAATAAAATGAGTCAAATTAATCCCTTGTGTAAATGACTACAGTGGAGTGAATTTGTCTCAATACTTTTCTGTTCAGCCTGCAAAGTATAGTTAGAATGATCTGCCATCCTAAAACCTTGTCAACAAAAGACATCATGGAAACATTTTCATAGATCATGCAATTCTTGTGCAACTGTCTTCCTGAAGATGAACACTCTCACAATAAACTAACTTCCGGCCATAAAAAACAAAATTATGAAAGTTGATGGCTAGTCATGAACAAAGAATGACAAACACTAAAGAAATATATTCACTATATACATATAATCCTATAAGTCTTTGGTGTTCTCTGACAATGAAAGACTTCATACCATGTGCATTTCCATTGCTGATTTTGTCATATGCTAGGATAGTTTTAATCCTTTGTTATCCAACACCTGTTACTACTAATCCACTATATAAACCATAGGCTGTGAGGTCTTTGTTTAAAAAAAAAAAAAAATCGAATAAAATTGGGTGTAAGTGGTTCAGATGATCTGACAAATATAGCCTGTGCATGGCAGTGGAAATACCATACCAGTCATCCTGCCTGTCTTCAGCTAATGATTCTAGCACTTTCAAAACTCTTTAGGCTCTTTCAAGTCTCTGCGCAGATAAACAGCAAAGTTTAAATGTACATATCAAGACTGGGAGGCCAAAAAAATTAACCAACTTTGAAACGGCTAGCTAGTTTCACCTTCCAGACAGAGCCATTATTAGAATCGGTCAACATTAATATTAATCACTTTAACAGTGTCCTCTGTCTTTATAAATGCCAAAACTAAGGCTCGTTTAAATTTGTTTTGAAATTAACAAATATTTGAAGAAAAAAATTAAATTCACGCCGCCCTCAACACTCAATGATCTTTTGCGGTCATGTTTTTTCCAAAAATTTAGCGTTTTGACATGTGAAATTAAAAAAAAAAAAATCTGCATTTTTCATCCAGCTATAGCCAAAATTTATGTCCAACTGCAATGAAAAGATTCTCTCATACAGGGCCACCATACTTTCACGAAAGATCACATCTCAAAATTCAATACTGAATATAGGAAAGCAGAAAAATACCAATAATAATACTTTTTAACAGATGGACTTTTCGTTGCTTCAACTCAGTTTCTCTATTGTCAACCAGAAGATAATTAAAAGTGTTTTTGGTTTGTTTGTTTTTTAAAATCTCAGACCTGGCTTCTTGTTGTGTATGCCAGCAGGGTTGCCTGAAGAAAAGGAGTGGCAGTAGGGTGACCAGATAGCAAGTATGAAAAATCAAAATGGGGGTGGGGCATAATAGGCGCTTATATAAGAAAAAGCCCCGAACACTGGAACTGTCCCTGTAAGATCGGGACATCTAGTCACCCTAGGTGGGAGAAAATGACTTGCATATCTCTAACGTGTCTGTTAAAAGAGCTGCATTGAAGGGAAGTAAAGATGTATTTTATATAAAACAAACACTGAGAAATGAAAAGCACCCTTTTGAGAGGGTGGATGGGTGGAGTGTGTAAAAAGGTGATACCTATAAAGAAAGCTTCATTAAAAGGAGTATTACTTTCTACTTTTGTAGCCAAATAATTGATAAAAATATAACACTCAGGTTGCTTTTCAAAAAGGTTTTAGTCTGCAAGACAACTCAAATCTTTTCACCTTTTGTTCAAGGCATAAAATTCTGATCAAGGAGCAGAAGAGAAAGCTTTGAAGCTTCTTTTTAAGAAGATGAAAGATTCTGTTGTACCCAGAATACCATACTGAATTCCCATAGAAAAATTCCACAGTGAAGCTGTTTCATTTTTTGGGGGTAAAATGAATTTTAAAATGTGTTCTCAGACGTGATCTGCTTGTTATAGTCTGATTATAGTAATATCTTTCTCTTCCCTTGATCTACTAAAAAATTTCAAATCAATATGCTGAGGATATGCTCTTTGTTCATCCCTTTACCTCCCCACTCCCCATTTAAAAAAAATGCTAACCATCATTATAAATCTCAAAGGCCACATTCTATCTTGATGTATCCTGCATGCAACTCAACTGAAGTCAAAGGGGTTACCCAATGTGTGCATCAGACTACAGTTGTTCCCACATATTAGAATCTCAAGTCCCAAATGCCACATGCAAGATCCTGATATATCTACAGTAAACCTTTATACTTTTCATGGAGAGATGGGTTCCCTTCTATTTCCATCTTTTGTAAAATTCGCATGTCTATCTCCTGTTCTCTTTTCCATTTCTTCCCAAAACAACCTTCATTTCTGCAAACCACTTTCAGGTTTTAACAATATCTGTATTCCTGTGGATCAGTGGTACCCGACAGTGGAGGGGAGGGCAATACTAGCACTGGATGTTCATATAAGACCTGGTTTTATCTAGACACATTATTATAATACATAGCCCAACACTACCAGATGCTGTTTAAAGTCTCAAGTGACTGACAAAAAACTGCATTTGAATCCAACTTAAAGAAGTAGTAGTTTACTTATTACATTGTATGCCGGTTACATAAAGAAAATATACTACTAAATTCTATACAATAGAACCATGGTTATTCAAATGTCATGAGCGACACTGAAATGTCCATGTTATCTAAAATCTTCATTGTGCAAATTTAGTCAATGCATTTAATGGATATTGAAGTAGATAACCCAATATCAGATAATAAGGTGTTTCAGAAATTGAAGATTGTATTGTACAGAGTGCTATCTTGTCTTCATTAATCTACACTAACACACAGGCCAATATTAAGACTTCTTCAAAATCTACCTTACATGCATCAAACTACATGGTAGAGGAGGATTCGTCTCAAAAGATCAGCTGCATCTCTTTATATTCGGCCAGTATTCGTGCTTTCAGCAGGCAGAACAGCCAAGAGCTGGGGCCACCAGTTCTCACGTGGGGCAGAGCTCTGGAAGCATGTTTCCCAGCTCCCACAGAACTTGGCCATCTGCAGATTGCACCGTGAGCTACAGATGTTTCTAGGCTCAGTCCAGCACTGGCAAAGTAGTTCTCGTTTACCAGGTGCCATTTACCTTTTGCCTGAAGCTCTGCTCAGTGGCATCTCTGGTAAGAGCGAGGTCATGTAGGTTCACAATGATTGGCTGGTGTTCTGTGGGAATTGGTTCTGTTCTCTAAAGGTTCTTGTACTAATGTCATCACCACAGTAACTGATGCCTCTCAGTCGTGCATTAAGTGACATGACTAACATCTCTCACGTATCATTTGCTCTCTCTCCCTGAGGGAAGAATTTTGTGCAAAGTGCTGTGTTTTATTTTGGTAGGAATTTGTTTTTAAGGGTTTTTTGTTCTTATTTTAAAGTATCCCCATGGCTATATGTTCATGTTAGCAACGGCAAGCTTAAAAAAATTGTGCCTTGCACTTGGAAAGGATGGAGGTGAGGTTTATGATGGTCTTTATTCCCAGGTATGCTCACATCCTATGCAAGAAGTAATTCACCTTATGCAGTAACAATGGTTCTTCGAGATGTGTGTCACTATGGGTGCTCCACAGAAGCTGTGTCTGCACCCCTGTGCTGCTGATCAGAGATTTTTAGTAGCAGTCTGTACTGCCCGTGCACAGGCTGCTCCCCACCAGCCACGAGACTAGTAGTGCATGTGGGCAATCCCTCCTCAGTTCCTTCTCTACTGCAGAGCTAACTAATCAAGCTCTGAGGCAGAGTGGAGGACGGCAGGTCGTGGAGCACACAAAAGGGACATACCTCTCGAAAAACCAATGTTACTGCACAAAGTGTGCAACTTCTTGTAGTGTCCCTATGGGTGCCCCACTGTAGGTGGCTCCCAAGCAGTACCCACTACTAGAGGCTAGGGCTCAGGAGTCAGTCATGTTCTGGATGATAGCACTGTGACACCAAACTTGGCATGTGCGGCTGAATCCCCCAGAATGGCACAGTGTTCTGCGAATGTATGTGCAGATGACCAGGTAGTGCTCTACATATTTTTGATATTGGGAAGCCTCTCAAGAAGGCAACTGACAAGGAGACTGACCTTAATAGAGTGTGTGCATATTGCAGGTGGGAGTGTTGCATTACGCAGTTGGTAACAGGGTTTGTTGCATCCTGAAACCCATTTGGACAGCCTTTGGGCTGAGACAGCTGTTCCCTTAAACCTATTAGCAATAAATTAGAAAATCCCTCAGACTTCTCCTAATGCCTTCATCCTATCCAGGTAGATGGCCAAAGCTCTCCTTACATCAAGCATATGGAGCATGGCTTCTTTATTATCCTGATATGGTTTGGGATAGAAGGCTGAAAGCTGAATAAACTGGTTCATATGAATTACAGAAGTCACCTTGGGAATGAATTTCAGACGTGGTCGAAGTGACCTTGTCAGGGAAGGGGGGATGCACCATCAGAGCTGCTATTTCCCCTATTTGTCTTGCTAAGGTAACGGCAATGAGGAACGCCGTTTTCATGGACAGGTATGCTAAAGAACACGTTGCCATGGGTTCAAATGGCAGTCTAGCGAGTCCTTTTAGCACCAGATTGAGATCCCACTGAGGGCAAGGAGTCTGGGCTGTGGGAAGAGGTTCACTATGCCCTTGAGGAACCTCTTCTTGGTTGGATGATAGAAGATTGCATATCCTTCCACTGGTGGAAGGTTGAGATTATAGCCAAGAGTACTTTAAGTGAGCTCACAGAGAACCCTGATTTCTTGAGGGCTAGCATGTACTCTAGGGTTATAGGTAAGGTGGATGCATCTGGGGTAATACCTTTGGGCTGGCATTACACTTGTAATCACTTCCATTTCTTCTGCAAATAGGTACGGCGTGTACTCCCTTTTCTGCTGTGTAACAACACTTCCTGCACTTCCTCTGAACAGGATGTCTCTATGTGCTGGAACCACGAAGAAGCCACGCTTTGAGCTGAAGGGCCTGTAGATTGGGATGGAGAGAGTACCCTTGTCCTGTGATGGAAGACCTGGAGTGGTCAGGAGAGTCATTGGTGGGCAAAGCACCAGCTGTAACAGGTAAAGAGGATATCATGTTTGCGTGGGTCACGTAGGAGTGATCAGTACGACAGTTGCTGTTTCCCTTTTTATTTTCAGTAGGACTTTCAATAGTACAGGGAATGGGGAAAAGGCTTATAATAGGCTTTGGTCCCACGGAAGCAGGAGCGCAACCCCCTTGGAGTGGTGGCCAATTCCCACTCTTGAACAGTGCTGTGAACATTTTCTCTTCTGGTAGGTGGTGAACAGATCCAATGTTGGAGACCCACACAATTGGAATATATTGTGGAGTGTCGTCAAATCTAACTCCCAATCGCGGTCGTGAGTGAATCTGCAGCTCAAACTGTCTGCTGTTGTATTGTATATCCCTGGTAGGCAAGCTGCTGCTATCTATACATTGTGAGCTATACACCATGTCCATAACTTCATTGCTTCCAAGCATAGGGAGTATAATGTGGCCCTTCCCTGTTGGTTTATATAATACATGCAGGCCATGTTGTCTGTCATGACCATTGGGTGTGCACCTTTCATTAGTGGTAGGAAGTGCACACATGCATTTCTGACTGCTCTGAGTCCAAGCAGATTGATGTGTAGGCACACCTCATTTGAGAGCCATTTGTCCTGAATTGTATTGCCATTGAGATGCACATCTCAGCCTACGAGGGATGCATCAGTGGTTAGGAGCCACTAATGCAGGAACAGGCAGGGCCTATAAAGCCAGGTAGGTGGCAACAGACAGGGGCGGTTGGAAAACGGTAGTCCCTCCCTGGGAAGAGGAGGGAGAAGATTTGGAGCTGGTATGCCCAGAGAGAGAAGGGGAATCAGAGTGGCAGGAAGTAGTCCAGGAAAGGAGCAGTGACGGCAGAGAGAGGAAAGCCCAGAACTGCTGAGTTAAAGGTTTGTGAACTGGAACCCGGAGAAGAGGGCAGGCCTAGGTTTCCGAGGAGGTGGAACAGAACTGAGGCAGTGAACAGGAAGACTGCCTAGGATTGCTGATGGACCGTACCCTGGATGGGGGAATGTGGAATGACCTAGCTGGAAGGCCAAGTCACCAAGGAGATGCTGAGGGTCCTTGAGTGAGAGGAGCTGCAGACCAGAGTTGGAGTAACAGCCTGCAAACTATGGAGGGGGGCCTTGGCCCTGACAGCTAATACCCAGAGTGACCAGGAGGAGGTGCCACACCAGAGGTGAGTGGTGCACCTCATGATAGATGCATACAATATTTAATATACTAGGCCAATCCATGTCTCAGTCACAGCAGCCTAACTCTACAGGGACATTGTAATTTAGAGCCAGATTCTGACAATCCTTTCACTTTATGCAGGTGCACAGGAGCTGTGTATATGTGCGAGGTAACACAGGATCTTCTCTTATGCCCCTCAAGTAAGAGCCTACCTGGAGTGCAGGGACTCTGGAAATGGCAGGGACCCTTCCTTCTCAATGCATACATCATTCCTCTTGAACCCGTCTACAAAGCAGGCCTGACATGCAAAGGGTAGCATGCCACTCCCCATGAAAATACTGAACAGCAGGCACAGTCCCCGCATCTAACAAAATGTCTGGTGTGACTCTGCCTAATAGGCATACTAGAGCCTATAGGGAATAATCTAGTCTCGTATGCCTGTTTAATTAATATGGAGAACAGTAAAGGACAGCTAGAGTTATAGAAGACACATGTGGGGGGGATGCTGATTTTGCACTTCATTTGCACCTCACCTCTTTTGCTCAAATAAAGACCTCATTGGAAAATCTCACATTAATAGCCAACATTCAATATAGCACAAAGGGCACAGCACAGCATTTTCAGAATGGAATTCATCAGGATGAGAAAGATCTTGGATTGTCTCCAGTGACCAACGACGTTAATAAACAGGCTGTTTAAGACAAAAATTCTTTCTGACTCTCTCCCAAAATGCTAGGAGGACAGAATGGACATTGATGTTGCTTTCTCACGTTCAAAACAAACCGGTCTGCTCAAGGCTGACTAACTATAGCCACACACCTTTTACATGTATACACGTATGCACATAGAGCATGTACGCAGCCCCATAACTGGTGGCGATATCCATGTAATAAATTGCATTCATCATGCACCTTTGATCAGCTCACCTGCTCTCTCACCCCCTAATCTAAATCCCGAGGGAGATGTTCTAACGTTACTAATAGTTTCAAAGAGCTGGCAGAATGGGTATTTTGTTCTTTTAAATCAGCCTCCCAAAGAAACATTTCTTTCTTCACTTTCAAACTTATGCTCCTCTGAGTCTTTTCATGGGAACATTCAGTTCTATGCCAGTGCCAGGTTTAAAGTCCAGTACCTTAGAGAACTTCAAAACTAAGGAACAGGAGCTTTATCCATCAGACAGGAATATTACCAGTTTTATAACAGATCAAATGACAACTGGAATGTCACCAGTTACTGAGAAACAGATGCATTATATTATTATTTATTGTTGTATTGGGATAGAACACAAAGGCCCCCCCATCAGGATCAAGATATACATGATAGCATAACATGGTCTCATTACTCATGAATGATAAAGCCATGAGTGAATTATGAAGGTCATTCCAAATGAGTGCCAATATCCTTTATTTCACACCATGTCTTCAAATATTCTGTATCACCTCCCTATTTCAGAGACACCATTACAGATATAAAAAAAAATGGATGCTATTTTTCATACCCCTGTGCTGGTAAAGCCAGGTTCTCTTAGGACAATGAGTGCAAATGCACAGATCACTGAGGGAGAGAAAAATGGTAAGCAATACTTTCTAGAAAGTTCTAAAAATGATGTCAAGTAAGTTTTCCAGATACAAAAGCATCATGTCTTTTAAGGACCTCCAAGAACCAAACCCCAAATCTGATCACTTGTAAGGGATGGGAGTGGAGATGGTCCTCTTACCTTAAAACTGCCATTGATTCAAACTGCTCTTTCCTGGGCCTTTGGAGAATTTAATTTTGGCATGGAGAAAGAAATACCACATTTGGAAGTTAGGAAGAAACATTTATCTGGAATGTTTTTTATTTTTTATGTGGCTGCTTTTTGAAGCTGCCTAGAAATTTGAAGTGTTAGAATAAGGCCGAAGGGAGATGGGCTAGTGGTGAGAGTGCAGGTGAGGCAGTCAAAACTGTATACAACTATTTTTTACCACATGACTTTGCTATTTATCAAATGGCTATCACTACTATAAGGGCATATAGAGAAGGTGAAAAGGGAGGAATATACACAGTTATCTGCTCCAAAAAAAGGGCTGGATTCTCCACTATGTTGTGGGAATTTTGTAGTTTTTTAAAAGAAGAGTGCAGAATCTCTGCAAGTGTGAGCAGTGCTGTTTCACTTTAGTTTTGTGCTAAAAAACTAGAGTATTTTAAAAAAGATATAGCATACTTCAAATCTAATGCCAAGTTTAAATCTAGTATGTAGCCTATGAAAACCTAGTGAAAATATAGCTTCATTTCTGTTGTATTGATATAAGTTGTAGGCACTTGTGGAAAGGTTGTGCTTACAAGATTTTTTTATTTTAAATGACAAAAATCTCCATGGAAATTTACTAGGCAAGGTACAAAACCCTCACACCCACCTTTTACCAAGATGATCCATGATAAGGAAAAAGCTAATTATATTTTACACAACTGCTCTCCAAAAATGTATTATTCCGATTGTGTGGGTGAGTAGAATTTTATAGCATGCTCCCCATGGGCCATAAATATACTGGTCTTGATCTAATGCATGTAACTCCCACTTATGTCACAGAGTTGAACATTCATATCTAGAAGAATATATGGCTCTTAATAGGCCATTCATAAATTCACTACCATCCCTTTCTCAAATCTCTGCAAAAATTACTGTTTCAAAATGCCATTTCTATGCATACAGTAATACTATAGGCCATAACCAAATACTCAAATCAAAAGAGCTACAATTAAGCACCGAATAATGGATTCCGGCAGTAACATGTACATGATCTAATTACACACAATACGATGTCAACAAATCGAGACAAAATAATTTGACAAAAGGAAAGAAAATTGATCTCATTCAACCATCTATACGAAAGCTCTAAACACAATTCAGCTAAGGTTATGAAGTCAATGATTTAGCAGCTGTTCTACAAATCTAAACATGATTATGCCCTGAGGAACAAAACTAACCTTTACATTTACCTTTCCTTAAAAAGCTGTTTGGGTGCCTCTAAGCTGTTTGGAAGAGAACACTGCAATCATTACTGAGTGCAATGTTATTTTCAGTAGCTTATGTCATATGTTCAGATATTTGGCATTTATTCACACAACCGTTACACATAATTCCTGCCAAATAAATAGTGCCAGCATTGCCTAACTTTGTATTGCAAATGCGTAGGATGTAATGGTTGGTCAAGTTCAGAACCACTCCAAATATTATAAAACCAGGTTATAATTTTGTTAAACATTTTTAACATACAAAGAAAACAGGAGCATACAGAACTCAAATGTGACATTGGCATTTACCAAATCAATACAAGAACTCGCTGCTCCCTCTAGTGTTGAAAATAAGGTGATGTCACATTTCAAAATAAAATCCTTGAGAAATAATACAATAAAATGAGAACAATCCAGGTTTGGCTATATTTTCAAGCTACTTTGGACTGTGTGCAGTAGAGCATTTAGCTTGTAAACATTACAACAGCAGCAGCATTTCTGCTTGTTGGGCAAATCCTAACATCCTTACTCAGTGCTTGATCGTTCCTCATGAATCTGTGCATGGAGGGGAAAGACCATGCACATGTCTCTCACTGGTCATGTGTGTGCACATCCATACCCTCTCATGCATTTTCCCCAGAAGAAAGGGTGGATCTAGACCGGTTTTTACTCTGTCCTCATGGTTGAATAAAAACTGATCTTAGTCTCTGATGCATTAAGAAATATTTTTTGTGAGTACAGTAGCGTTTCAAAACCCCCAAATGAAAAAAACTGCCTTTTACTCTACTTATTTATACTATTGTGTTCATATGTGCTCAGCTTTCAAGCTGATCTGTAGAAGGATGTAACTGATTGTGAACTACTCTTTAGTATATTTGCTGCTCAACAGGGTAAGTGGAATAAAAAGTGAAGCAATGTTTCCGTTTACAAATGGAAACGGGTGGGTTTCTTTACTCTACTCAAATCTTTGGCTTTCTACTGACAAAAAACTACCAAAGTGCACACTGAGCACTATTCACTGAAGTATTTTTAAGACAACTTGAAAACTACTTTAATTGCAGCTATCCAGCTTTTACTAGGTTTCAAATGCTTAAGACACAGAAAAAGATGTCTGTCCAGCTTTCCAAACCAAAGGGGTTTGTTTTTTGCTCCTTCTTAAGTAGGAGATGGCAGATTTTTTCTACAGTAAGGTAATGTTGAATGATCCAAGGTGATTTTAAATATAAAACATCCATTGTCTGCACATCATTAGGCCAAAGTGGACATGCTGTAGGTGTGGGTGGGAGTGCAAAGATGATTTCTCTCTCCCAATTCTAGATCAGTGTGTGTATGTAGGATCAATTGTTGTTCCATGTTAGAACAATGTAAGTGCAACATTTAAAAAACAACTTACTCTGTTACTAATGTGCCAAAGGCTGAAACAGTAGCCAGTGATTATGTAGCAGAGATATGTCCCAGTCATGCTCCTCTTTATCTGGCTATGTCCTGCATGTGGGCAGCAGGAAACAGGTGGGATGGATGAGAGCACCAGGCAAAAACAAAGTCAGCACTACAGCATTACTCTGATTTCCAGATAGATGGGGGAAGAGATGTTCTAAGAAAAGCTTTCGTATTAACTTGACAATACCAGCAAAACTAGTTTATCAGTTTGTTACTAACTTGATTTTTACATCAGCTCAATGTCAACCACTGTTTAAAGAGAGACCTCAACAACCATATAGGCCTCCATAAAACAATACAGCTGTCTTCCCCAAGCATCTATAATCAAAACTTAAGGTAACAAAATGAGCTTTTCCTCCCTTTCCCTAAACAGACAGCCTGCAATTTAAGGATCAACTTGAACTGTAGTCAATTTGGCAATATAGCACCAGCCCTAGCAATGCTGAGATTCTTTAAAAAAAAAAAAAAAAAAAAAAAAAAAAATACACACACACACCCCCAGTGTACACACAGCCTTCCAAAAAGGAGCTAGACGTACGGTCAGATAGGCAGAAGAATATAGGACTGTCAGGAGATCTAGGGTCTATTCCTAACTCTACCCTGGACTCCTTACGTCCCTCTTTGCCTTAGTTTCCCAACAGGCAAAATCAGGATAATTCTACCTTTGCAAGTGCTTTGAAATGTGTGGATGAAAGATTATGTATAAGAGTTAAAGATTATGAACAAAAAGGAGCCTCACTGGATATCAGATCTAGCATAAAACATCATTGATCATAAAACATGATCAATAGTGCCATATTTCTGCACTATGAAACAGGAACCTAAACTTGTTTTCTGCGTTAAAGGAGCCAACAAAGTTACATACATTTCTTGTTAGTTGTAAAAAAACAGGGTTTACATTTTTTAAAAACAGTTACAAGAAAACCTATTTTAAATACTCAACAAACTTCTCACATAATATAAGTGTTAGACTATTCTTTAACACAACCTTTAAATTATTATTTTTAAAACAAGCACTTTGCCAAAATGAAGAATGTCTACTGAAGAGGAAATCCTTCCTGCATTTTATTATTAAGCTACATGATGGTAATTCACTGTATGCTTAGCACTAGTGTTGAGTGTCTACTTAAAGCAAATAAATGTAGGGTCACTAACGTTTTTTTTTGGTGTGCCTTTAATAGCTTCTATTATGCATTCTACCACATTTAGTTGAATGAAAAGGAAACCATGTAAGAGACTTTTCTGAGAGATGCACAAGGACCTGTAGTTCCCATCATCAGTGCAAATAGAACATATAGGAAGAGAACTAAACCAAACACACTGCTATGGAGGTAAAAGTGCTGAGAGTCAGACTTTGCTATCATCATTGTAAGCGGGCCGGGGCTGTGCACCCCCCTCCCCCCCACAGTGGCTGGAGCCAGGGCTGTGAGCCCCTCGGCCTTCCCCCCTCCCCCTGCAGCTGTGCACTCTGTCTATCTTCCCCTGCAACTTCAGCCAGGCTGGGTTTGTGACCCTCCGGCAGCAGGGCTCAGGCTGACCGTCATCCCTCCCCCCATGGGGCTCCAACCCCCCCCCTCCCTACTCAACCCTCCTCTGGTTATTTTTAGTAAAAGTCACAGATAGGTCCTGGGCTCCGGTGAATTTTAATTTATTGCCCACGACCTGTCTGTGACTTTTACTAAAAATAACTGTGACAAAATCTTAACCTGAATTATTAGCGATAGACACAAACCAAACTCCAAGTATCCAAATGCTCTTCAACATTCAGATCCAAACTTCGTGACTCGGGCGCACATCTGTTCCTGGAATGTGAGCCTCATAAAACTTAGATTTTTCACTCAAAGCATATTTTCTCCCTCAGAGGTTCATTTGGCCAAACATCAAAACTTCAGAAAGTGCTACAAACCCAGAAGGTAACATTCAACTGCAGATTGCCTGCACACCGACCCAAAGCCGCACCAGACCCTGCCAGAACAACAGATGCAAAACTTGCAGACAGCTCGCCACTGCTGCAAACAACAATATCCCTCCCTCTCCACCCCCCAACAAACCTTTCAAGATCCATGGGTCCTACACATGCCTATCATAACATGTCATGTACCTCTCATCCAGGGCACTAAATGCTCCAGCAGCAACTCTGCTGAAACCAAACTCTGTCAAACCAAACAATCATTACACTCTCGAATGAACTCATTCAGGAAAATGATAAGGCAAAGAACAACCATATCATCTGTGGGTGAACACTTTTCACAAAGTGATCACTTTCTATCTGAACTATCAGTTCTCATCCTCACAACCTGCACAACACTTTCAAATGATGAGCCTGGGATCTTAAATTCATAACTTTGCTAGACACTAAAAAAATCATAGACTGAATAGAGACTTTGGATTTATGGCTTATTACAACAACCTGCAACTCAATAAAAAACCCTCCCCCCCACACTCCAGCTGCGTCCCCACTCCTTTTTCTTCTCTATGACTGGAAGGGTGTTAACAGGCCACTTTACCTTGTATGGTCCCTTGAAATGTGTGAACTATTTACACTAAACAATCTGTTCAAACCTTTTATTTAGTAGTGACACAGTTTGAGTTAGCCCATGTCTACACTACATTATGTCGATCTAATTACGTTGGCATTCAGCCACCACAGTTATTAAATCGCTTATATGCACGCACACTTGGCTCTTTGTGTCGGCGCTTCGCGTCTTCACAGGAGCGTTTGTATCAATTGTATTGTCAGTGTGGGGCACTGTGGGATAGCTCCTGAAAGCCAGTAACAGTCAGTGTAAGCAACACAGTGTTGACACTGACAGTGCATCAACCTAATTACATCAACCGTGATTCTCCGCCACTTGGGGAAGTGGTGATTCCTAAATCGGCAAAGAGAGGCACTTACGATAGCGGGAGCCAGATTTAAGTGAAAACATCTCCACAGCTAAGTCGATGCAAGGCAGCTTACACCGACCTAATCATATTGTGCAGACCAGGCCTTTAGTCTCTCAGACCCAAAGAGCTGTGTAAGCTCCAAAGCTTGTCTCTCTCACCAACAGATGTTGGTCCAATAAAAGGTATTACCTCACCCACCCTGTCTCTCTAACGTCCACTTCTGATTGTTTCATACCACAGATTACAAAAGGAAGTGTTTATCTAGACTTTTATTCCAGATTTATCACTCTCTGAGTAACTCATAGGAAGCTTTGAATGCATTTTTACCAATCGTATGCCTCTATGGTGCCAATTTCTCACATCTTTAACACCTGGGTTCAAATATATCATGGAACAATTGTAGCATCCATCCTCCTTAAATTTTTCATGAGAGGTTACAAATAATGAATTCTTGTCTTCCAAGTCACTTTCAAGGAATTGTACAGGCTGAAAAAGGAAAATTAAAGTTTTACAGCCAGCCAGTTTCTTAAAGATTTGTTTTTTGTAATCTTAGGGGCAACAGTTCTAGGCACTGGTCTCATGCGCCCTTCTCTAGACTGGTGTCAGTGAAAAGACAAATCACACTAAGTCCCTGATCCTACAAAGACACATACACGCTTAACTACACGCACTGACTAGTTTCTTTGACTAGTGCATAAGTCTTTGCAGGTCTGAGACACAAAATCCTTTGAACCAGGTCATTTTGAAAGTCAACATCTATAGTAGTTTCTATGTCAATAGTCTGATCTATTATTTAACACCACAGTTGAAGGCAAGAAAGGATTACTCACCGATCAATCACAATCTCTTTCTGTCTTAGCAACCCTTCTTTGATTTTCATAAGGGATTCCCAATTACTGAAATCCTGATAGCCTGTTCCAGGGTAACCTTGACGAGACGATCCAGTCAGAAGCTGCATTAAAAAAAATTATAGATTAGTTTCAAAGAACAGTTATTCTAAGGAATTTTTTCCATGTTCTATGAGTTTCAAGTGTAAAGTTCTTCTTTCTGAAGCATAAGACATTCTTGTATTTAGTTTTGCAGTTTCCTCAATTTTCCTTTAAGTAAAAGAATTAGGCATACAGTAAAGTTAGTATTTTTTTAAAAAGCAAAGGAACTTGGATCCAAAAGGTACCATTTTTAAAGTCATCTTAGAGTACTCAGAAAGTATTTTTAAGGAAATATCTTCTGAAACAAGAGCTGGAGGAAAAAGGCCATGGTGAGGTCAAATATGATGTGGTTAAGAAAAATATTACTGTGTGTTAATACACATTTTACACACTCATTGCAGTTTCTTTTAGCAGAATCAAAAAAATTCCTGATGGTATTAGAGCACTCAGCACTAGTTCACAAAGATACTTATGTTCCTAACTGCATCTGTAGCTGCCTAACTTCAACATTTAGGCACCACTGACACTCACAAAATCACTGCTCAGCTGCCACCTGACTCTGTAGGCACCCAGCGGTTCCCTCCGGGGTACATGCACAAAAAGCTGCCTTAGTCCTGATGCTGCCCCACAGCCAACGAGCTGCTCGGAGCCCTAGCTCAGCGTAAGCCCTGGCATTCCCCTACCTATCTCCCCAGCAGGGCCAATGCCAGCCATGCTCTGAGCATGCCCAAAATACACAAAATACAGCTGGGGGTGAGCTGCTTGGGAATTTTTGGGGCTGCGGCAATGTGCATGTTGAGAATGGGGGAAGACAGGCATAAGTGTGTGTTGTCCCAGCATACCCAATAGCCCTAGTGGCTAGGGCACTCCTATGGGAGAGGTGGGAGAGCCGGGTTTGAATTCCCACACGGTCTGCTTTGGAGCAGGGGCTGGAACCCAGGTCTCCTGCATCCCAGGTGAATGCCCTAAGTCCCAGGTTATTGAGAATTCTGGGGTGTCTCTCAATCTCTCCTAATGAAGCTGTATAATTTGTATAAATAGTTAAATATTCCCTGAAGCAGAGACTTGATCTGACTCTCCCTCATCCCAGGGAATGCCCTAACAGCCAGACTATCGAGTCAGTCTCCCACTGAGCGGCATAAGTTGCTTGCACAAGGAGTGTTCTGGCTCTTAGACTGACCAATGAGAATAAAATGTTGGCCAATTTTAGAAGTCCTTACACCTAACTCAATGTCATTTCTGTTTGTCAGTCTATCTGTAATGCGATAACTTTTGAATGTCACATCCGATAGAGTCCAAAATTTCAAGGAACGTTCTAGGCACCAATGACCAGAATCCTATTGATCTGGGTGGAAATCTGAAAACAGAAAAGGGGGCATATGAAGTCTCTGCCAGCTCTTTAGCCCACAAAGCCTAAAGCACCTCTCCAGTCCTCTATAGATCAAAGAAGTGATCCATGGCACCTATTAACACTTCGCAGCATAACAATGCTCCCATCTCCTATCTGCTCATCCTCCCAGGAGTGTAACAGGATGATATCCTGAATGACTCCTTTCCCAAAGAGAAAAAAAGAAGAATGGTGGAGGGGGCATACAGGGAGAATTCCTGATAGGCAAGGGATGTGAGGGGATTCTGGTATGAGCAGGAAGAAGTTAAGGGTTAATGAAGATTCACACAGTCTCTGCCATGGGGGATTGGGGGTGGGGGAAGACTGGAGGCCTCTGGGAGAAAGCAGCACTCAAGCCCCTGGCATAGGAGGGAAATGGAAGGCATGTGGGGAGCAAGGATGGAGGTGCACACAGAAATGCTGTTATGGGGGAGGGATGATGGATCCTGGTATGGGAGCATTGTAGGGAGTCCTGAAAAGAGGGGGATAGGAGGTTGGCACACAGGGACTTTGAGGGACAGGAATGGAAAAATGCAAGGAGCACCTGGTATGTGCAATGAGCTTAGTTTACACAAGCTACAAAGTGTGAAACTCCCTAGTCTTTAGAAAATTAACTAAAAAAAGAGGGGGGAGGGGGCACAGATTAAAGTCAGTGATTGAAAACTATATGGAAGCCTCTATATGTTTTTCTAGCTGAATATTTCATAACAAGTCCACTAAATAAATCCACTGCAAAAACAGGTTTAAAAAACAGACTTAGTACTATGCAATAAAACAAAAAACACTAAAAATCTGCTTCATACAATAAAACGACTATGTGCAGCATTGTCAGTGACATGTCAATGCCACTTGAAAACAAGCCAACACACATTTGAA
The DNA here is from genome assembly GCF_026122565.2 of Emydura macquarii macquarii. Classification (NCBI taxonomy): domain Eukaryota; kingdom Metazoa; phylum Chordata; order Testudines; family Chelidae; genus Emydura; species Emydura macquarii. The sequence goes on from NW_027131283.1 coordinate 13,446,541, forward strand.
AGTTAAACATATGATAAATAATTTGCCAAAAACTTGCTCTATGATGGGAATGGGATCAAAATATGTATATACAGTACTTAAGTCTATTGAGGCGACTCTCATAGACAAACTTTTTGTTATTGGAACATATCCATTCCCATAGAATGCACAATGTTTAGAGAGCATCATAATTTTATATGAAACCTATCAGACTTAAGTGTTTTTACTGGTCATTCCAAACTGACAAATTATTTTTCTATTTCTTGTATCCTTTTGGTTTTGTGCTATAAATACTTCAGTAGTGCCCAGAATAACAAAGGCTCACTTCACTCATTTAGAGCACATGGTGTTGAGTACTCCCAACAGCTTTCTAAATAGTTTGAATTGTGCGATGATAAAAAACACAGGTGGTCCAATTACATTTGAGAACTTTTGGCCCTTCAAGCCATCAAATCATGTAATGGGAATACAGTTTGTCTTTAAGAGCACATGCAGTAAAGCCAACAACACGTTCCACTTCAAACACTATCACACTCCACTGCATCTAGAGGAGATGCCAATCTGAAACACACAACATTCTTTTCCAACTGCCCTAGAAAACATGACTATTTTTGCTGGCTGGCACCTCTCCCAAGCATAACTAATTCAGATTGAAAACATCTGTTCAGTTAAAACAGATGTTTTCCATCTGAAACACGGACTGGCTTGTTTTTGAACAAGGGCTTGGGGCCTGGACCTTCTGGACCTGCCAAGCCTTCAAGTCACTGCTGAGACACAGCTAGCTGCTGGGAAAAAAAATCTTTGCTGTACTGGCTTATATGTAAATATTTATTGCTGGGACACAAATTACTGACTGATACCATCATGTTTCCTAACAGTGGGAAAAGGATTTTTATCTAGATTCCAAGATACTAATATTCAGATAATTTAACCAAATAGTATTTGAGGTCCAATTTTCAATGACGATATTAAAACCTCTTCTCCAAACTTGCTTGCACTTTTTGCCTCAGAAAGCATTCAGTAGCTCAGCACATATAGTTAGATGGGGCCAAAATGCTGAGGACCTATGTTGAAAAGAAGTTAAAATAAATGATTAAGAGATTCATCCTTGAAAGTTATTAAAATATATCAACTTCTCCTTTACAACAATCAAGTTTCCAGATGCCTATCACCATTCCTCACTACCAGCAAGAAGTCAAAAATCATCTAGTTTGAGTTAATGACACTTCTGACCAATTGGCTTGCAGTCCAATCAGCTATTTCAAAAACCCACACTTTAACAACATCGTTTAAAGAAATTATCACATAAGAGCTAATGGAACCCGTGTAGCTCTGCTGTACAAGAGTAGCAGGATTTTTCTTCATTTTGGGAAGGAGGTGGCAGTGAAGGAGATAGGAGGAAGGAGAAACCACAAAGCTGTGTGACGTGCACCTCAGCTTCACAGCAGTTCCCAGATTAATCTAAAAGGTTTAGAGGGCAGGGGGGCAAAGCCGAAAGCTCTACTACTGCACAGAGACACTTTTGTTCTCTCCTCCTGTAATGTAGGGAAGTTTTAGACCTATTTCACTGATGGGTAAAATGAAGCACAGAGAAGTTCAGAGACTTACCCAAGGTCACACAGGAAGTCAGTGACAGAACTAGGAATAGAACGCAGAAATCCTGACTTGCAGTGTCTGCGTTCTAACCACTTACTATTTCACTGTACCCAGTACCTTTGCTATACAAGGATAAGAGAGCCACCACTCAGCAACATATGAGTTGTTAAATTCTTAACGAGAAAGACCAGGGGTATGTCTACACTGCAATCCAAGGTGTGATTGTAGCTCAAGTAGACATACCTACACTGGCTTTACCAGCACTAGCGCTGCTAAAATTAACAGTGTAGATATGGTAGCATGTTCTAGCAATTCAAGTACGTACTCAGAATCCTGTGTTTGTACTGTCCGAGTTGAGGCCTGTGCCACCACTCTTCACTAATATTTCAAAACAGCACCATATAAATGTGCACTAGGGAACTTTTAATTCATACCAGCAAGACCAATTTGGGCCAGTTAATACGCAACATGAAAATCACATCCCTGTAGTGTATGCCCTGTGCAGACAAACCCTAAGGTGTGGTAAAAATCTGTTAATGCCTTTGCAAATCCAGCACACTCTGGATCAGTTTGTCCTAAATTATAACCCTATGCAAAAAATATTCAACCCTACTATGGTCAATAGTATCTAGTGGAGCTCTGCAGAGACTGCTGTTAAGGCTACTCTTCTTTCATATTTTTATTCAGTGAGGCGGAATAGGGAGTAATCAAAGATTAAAAAACAGCAACAAGAATTAATGAGATTCATCTTGGAAAAACGCAACCTAGTACAAACTGAAAAATACATATACTTAAGGTGAGGGTGTAACCTGGAAAGGAGTTATGAGAGAGATCATGGGCTAAAAGTGGACAACAAAAATTAGACACATGTTGGCAATATAACATGGCTGCAAAAAAAAAAGGTTAATGCAGTTTTGGGCTCCATACACAAAATCATCAGATTATGGAGAAGAGAGAGCAGAAGATAGCCTCTTTACATACAGCTCTGGTGTGAACCCATGTGGAATACCATGTTCAATTCTGGGCACCACATAACCAGAAAGATGCTGATCTACTGGTAGGAGTTTGGAGAAGAGCAACAAAAATGATCAGGGAGCTGAAAAGAGTGATTTATGAGGAAGGATTAAAAGAGCTAAATATCACATGCATAATTTGGAGAGACGTGACAATTTATAAATATTTCCATGGATAGAGGGAAATTATTTAATTGAAGCACGCACCATGCACAACTAAGAGTAGTGTGATGAAATTGTAGAAGGGAAAGTAGGCTAACACCAGGAAAAACCTAATGACAGTGAGACATAATAGGTAGTGCAAAAGTTTCCCAAAGGAAGTGATGGAAACCAAATCACATAGTATTTTTTTTAAAACTACTCTGGACTAAAACATTAGAGAAAATAGAGAAGAAGCCTGTCCTGGTAGAGAGATGGTGAGGATGACTTAATAGGTCTTTTTCCTTCCCAATGTCTATGATTGGGATTCCATGGGTATGGCTGAGGGCAGAATCCACCCCACTGTGTCTAATGAAGTGTCTATTTAAGGAGCAAGCACATATACTGTAAAACACACCCACTAGTAATTACAAAAGGGTCCACCTTAAAAATACATAGCCACAGTTGTGCCATATGAATGTGCATACAAGGGACTTCTGTGGAACAAAAGGCTAGAATTACAGCTGCACTAATTGGTATCCCAATTCACAGAAGTCAAAATTAGCAATGGCCATTTGGAATCTAAAGTTGCCAAAAAACAATATAGCACAAGTTTCCTTTTTCAGTTTAAAGGTTTCATTTTTTTGAGCACTAGTCTCCTATGACTGTACATAACAGATTCTACAGTGATATATTTAGAAAGTAGCACAAAAATATTGTAAGTATTCTTCCTCCCTCTTGTCCTCTCTTTGTAGTTTTTGTTTAGATTTAGTAATGATAAATAGTTGTTCTGCTTTGTAATGTTGGTAAAAATTTGCCTCTACTCTATTAAGTGGACCTATATTCTTGCATTCCATTGTATGGTTGTTTAATATTACTCAATAAAATATTTAATAAAAAAAGAAAAACTACTATTTAGGACTGTTTATGACCAACAAAGCTATTATTGCTGTTTTGTGAGCAATTCAGTAACTGACCCCCCCCCCCCAAAAAAAAAAAAAAGGTAACAATGTACACATTACTACATAGCACTGTAAAAGCAACATTTCTTCCAAAATATCCAATGCAATTTTCTTAGGTACTAGTGTTTTAACTAGACAGGAACTGGAATGGTATATTAAGCATGAGACATGATTACACACAACAATTTATTTCAGAATATGAAAGTGAAAGATGAGAACCAGGAGAGAGAAAATACAAACACATTATACAATGTAACAGGACTGAAACATACAAACTAATTTGTTTTCATTCAGATGAAATTAACTTTAACTTGCTTAGCCATACTTTATTTTCAGAATGATAACAGTGGAAGAACAGGAGACATAAAATAATTAGAAGTTTAACAGACATGGTCATCAGTAGGACTTTGAACTATTTTAATTTTTAGGTACATGAGCCAAATGAGGGGAATACTGAGGGTAATATAAACTTATCAGTCATCTGTAAGAGACTTAGCATCTCTGAACTTCAGTTTCACTGCACTAAATGCATCAATGAAAGACTGCAAGAAAGAGTTCAAAATGGGCATTTGTTTTGAGTGAGTGTAATGGTTTCAGTGGTTGTTATCGTCATGTACACTTTGTACACAGTAGGTTGTAAGGGTGCTACTAGCAGTCCTGGCTTCTGTACCAGATATGGACTGGCTACAGAGCGTCCTTCCCAGAGAAAGACCAGATGTGTATCATATAAGACACTTTAATGTACTGCCAGGAATGGCTATGGTGAGTTTAAGGAAGGTATGTCACACATGGCGCCACCTAATGGTTGATTTGCATAATACTGTTTAGCACTCAATTACAATTGTAATGCATTCAATCTTTGTGTCTGATATAGCTGGCACCTCTTATTGGACATAGCAATGCCATGAATAGCTGCATGACTACATGAGGCCAATGGACCCACTTATGTTATGGAGGGAAGTCCCAGGGGAGGGATCTTGAGATTCTTCCAAAAATGGCAACAGGGCTGGGCCCCACCTGCATGCATTTGCATGTGGTAAATGACATTGCGGTAAGCGCTTCTGAACCCAGAAGTGGCTAGAGCCAACAGGCTGCGGAGCAGGGAGTTGGGCCCAGCCCCACAGGACAGGAGCAGCCGCATGAGGTGAGTGGGGTGCAGACTCAGCCTCCTCCTCCCCTTCCCCCACCCGATTATTTTCACCTACCATTCACATCTTAATGTGTCCTTCACCGAGACAAAAGGTTGTATGTATGGGGGGTCACTGTTAGCGACATACACCCACGATAAGCAGTGCCTCAAGCCCAGTGATTGCTGTATACCACTGGTGCTACCACTGAAACTATTCAAACAAACTTGAAAGTATAAAATTAAAAACCAATAAGTACAAACTGCTAACTGATTAGTTTTCTCCTTAACTAGCTACCTACACAGAAGAAAAACTATGAGGTAAACCTTGCACAGCGAGCTCTGATACAGGCAATGGGCAAGGAGAAGGAACTCAGCGGGCTGAGGAGGCACCGACCTTATACTACCGAAGGAAAGGCCCTAAGGTGGTGCCGGAGGTATCCTCCAAAGGTATTGCTGCAAAAAAGCTCTCCAGCTCTGGCATTCTGGGTACATACTAACCTTAGTGGAATGGGTGTGTGCAACCATCTGAAGAACTGCCCAGGAGTGAAATATGGCTACACCCAGCTGTGTTGAATGAGTCAATCCCCCAAAACCCTGAGTAAACCTATGCTGAGTAAACCCCCATGGAGAGGACATGTGCAAGGTCCTATGAGCTATCTGAACTCTTACTACAGCTTTATTGGGTGCACAGGGAGCCCCTGCACTGAAATGAGTTTTCTCAAAAAACAGCATCTTGCTCTGAAGTGCCTGGATAGTCACAAGTAGGGGACAGCTCTCATTTGTAGGAGGCAGCGAGCACTAAACTGAAAATGGACCCAAACTTTCACTGCGCAAAAGCTACCATTTTGGTTAGTTTCTACTAGAAACCAGACTGAAGGGCATTTTGGGCATTTCTGGTTTAGAGCTGGCTGCTGGAAGTTTTGGCTTTTGTGTTGATTGTTTTGACCAAGGTGGCAGAAAAACTGGCTATACCACTCATTTGCACTTAATTACCTGGGCATGTCGATTCCACATCCAACTCTTTCTCATCTAGCCTGTTAAGGAATATTTCTGATGTCCCAGAAACATTTAAAATAAACTTATTTGTGTAATTGCCAGCGACCACAAAGTATTTTTAATTTTTCAAAATATTCTGAGTTTTTTTTATTATGACCACACACAGCGAGCCCCACCCCACTGTGATAGACACTGTACAAAGATAATGAAGATAGTGTAGCCCATAGGGCTAGTTTGCCTTTATTATATTCACTGCTTTGTACTATATTCAGCAGTAATGCAAGAAACCTACAGGCCTGTATCCTGTAAGAAATTAGCTTCATCAAATTACCACAAGGCTTGAGGCCTATGAACTTTGAACAGATAAACAGCCCAACAGAAAATCTTCACGTATTGGGGAGCTGAAAATAGAGTGTTTAAGGGGAATTTCTGACCACAGGAACAACCAACCACAAGAGGGTCGAAGAGTCCAAACCATAAGTGTCATGACAATGAACTGACATACAACAGGTACATGAGCTACATCCGCAGGTACCTAAGCACAAGAGGGCCATGGTAACGAATTGACATATATGGTAATAAGTTGAGAAGAAGGACACTCCCACATTAGTAGGGTGAGGAAATACAAATAAGGAAAAGGGGAAAAACCCCCGACTATGCATCAAACAGAGGGGTGTCAGCGTAACATCATATAATAAATTACATCCCAGCCTAGGGGCATTAGGAGAAGGAGAGGTAGTCCGTGGGAGGTGCCAGAATGATGTCCATGGGTGATGAGGGGGAAGGTGATGGTGATGAGGAAGATGAGGATGAACATTTCAGGTTGTTCTGTAAGGGTTGGTGTGAGTATACGGACGGGCAGATGTACATTCTGTGGTATCTCGATCTACCTGACTGAGCTAGGATGCTTGTGAATGTGCTCAATGTATTAATGAACTACTGGTACATAGAGAAGAGTTCCTCTAGTGAGAGTATTGCAACTGTGCATATCGGGGTTCTCAACTACATAATAATACTGGGCCTGATCTTGGGACAAAAACTAGTCAACCCTCAAAATGATAACTGGGAATTCTTTAGTAACCTATAAATCATGCTACAATGCTCTCTGCTGCCCCAAAGAGCTTATGATCAAAGTAATTCTCACTTTGCTCAGAATCTATCCATCCACTAATCTACAGATGTGTGTGTTTACTCTGCACAAAGCACTATGAGATTGAGATCAGTATGAATACCTAGATAAAGAGGTGAACAGTGTCACTTGAAGCTATGGATACCCACATGGTTGGTGAGAACATTAGTTTTCCTGTAGTGGGATTTTCTATTGTAAGAATGGCACCAGTGGTGATCTTACCAACAACAACAACTGCCTTTAAAAAAAAAAAAAAAAAAAAGAATATTTACTCTGAAAAAAAACCCAAAAAACCCAAAACCAGTTTTGCCAGGTATGTAACTGATACACACGGGTACCTCACTCATGGCACAAGAATGAGGTCTAATTTGTGGCATGGTGCCAACCACTCAGTTATGCTCCACAACTTTCTCATCTATTCCACTTCTGAGCCAGCACACTTTTACATAGTAAAAGATATCTCCCCAAAGCTGCGGACTGGATTAAATGCCTCCTTCTGCATATCTACCCACAAACAATAAAACCATGACACACACATGCAACAGAGATGTCATTCCTTTAAACCCTGTACAAACACCAATATTGTTTTGTTCAGAAACCCCTTCCATTTATATTTTGACAAATGTTATGAGCACAAAACACTTCTAGGTGCCACTTAATATGACGTTAAGACCAATAGAGCCTGGAATTTTCCATAGATAACAAGTGGGTCTTTCCTAAGTATAGAGGCCACTTGTTTTAGTAAGTGATCATATTATCATCCCATTACAGTTAAATTCAAAACATTTTTTATTGAAACATTCTGGAGATAAAAGGGGCTTCATTAGGTAAATGGCTGTGTTGGGTTGTTTTTTTTTTTCCCCTGAAGCTTTATGTGATACACGTTGCCCCTAAGATTTTCCAGTCTATACATATCATAGACACAACACATGGACAAAACAACTGAATGAGGGGGAACACAAGATAAACAAGGAAACCATTATGATCAGCATAATAAAGAATAGTCTCAGAAAACCACCTGCTAAAAATCCCCAGTGCTTGTAAATTCATTGATCTGGTACTGTCTCCTAAACACAGCCATCTTTAAACAAGATGTGAACAGAACTATATTCATTTAGGGGATAAGAAGTATATGCAGTCAATATATCCATATACTTAATTTATATAGAGCATATAATAATTAGTCATTACTTATCTCTACAGTTGACCCTGAAGCCAGTGATGGGCAGAGGGTATTACCAAAGAGGGGAACTATCTGGGTCTCAGACTATCAACTAAACAGTTTAGTATGCTCAAAACACTGTTAAACTACAAGTTCCATGGGGCAGGGACTGTATTTCATTTCTGTACAGTGCCATGTACACCCTACAGCACTACAGAAATAATTATTCAAGAATTTTTCCTAGAAAGTAGGCCAGAATTTCAAGACTACCTTTATACCCACCTTGAGCCTGATTTTTCCAAGGTGCTGAGCACCCACCTTCAGCTGGAGTTTTGAGTGCTCAGCACTTCTAAAAATATCAAGGCTAAAATGTCTCAAAATCAGAGGATGCTTTTGAAAATTCTGGTCTGAATCTTTCACAGGTTCATAATGGGCTAAAAATTGCAACCAATCTGGTCTTTGACAGAAAATCCATACAACTTGGACTCTGACAAATGCAGTAGAGAGTCAAGCAGATTGCGTGTGGAATAACTGAAAGTTTCTAATTATTTGGCTTCACTCCAGATAGTGAACCTCTTCCACTTGACAGTATGAGGAGTACTTGAGACACACTTGTCTCTAACAAACCTAGCAGTTTGATATATGGGTCCATCTGAGGGAAAGCCTGTCTGTCTGTGAAGGTCTTTTCCTTCTTGTAAGAGAAGTCAGGCAGGAAAGTCTAGCTGGATAATATCTAAATTCAGGCTTTGAAGGCTTCTTAAGGCAAGGAGGAAGATTCGAAGTTTCCACTTTCTAATGCATGATAATACTTACCTATTATATCGTGTTTTTCACCTGTAGACCTCAAAAACCTTGCATATTATCCCCATTTTATAGATCAAGAAATTAAGGCACAGAAAGGTAAAGCAACTTGCCCAAGGTCACACAGCAGACTTGTAGCAGAGAACTTGCAACAGTGCCCTATCCACTGGACTACACTACCTCCTGATTACCATCTGGACCAGTATACTTATTTCTGCAATGTTAGTGCCTTTCTAACTGCCTTCACTGGAAAGTAAGCAATATTCGGCATAGAAGGGCCAGTTCCCCAAGTGTAAACCCTTCTGTATGGCCTTGGCAGTCAAGTAATGATAGTTTAAGATCAAGGAATGAATTTATATCTTTTAAAAGAGAGAAACTCCCATTGAACTACAGAGGCTATACAGGGTTTTGTTTTTTTTTTAAATACATTTATTTTATACAATTAAAATATGTGCATACTTGAATCCTCCAAGTATACTTGAGTATGTTTCATATCGGGGAACAACATGCTAGTTAGGAAAATTAATGCAGCCAACAGGCAAAATATTTTTAACATGGTCCTTTGTGATACCTGCCTTACTTTGCTACACCCTTCCCACTAAGAAAGGTGAGAAGGTTCCAAGCAATATCCCTAAATTTTTCACATGTGGAAAGGAGCAGCTGGGAGCTATATTGTTTTATATGGATATTTGGATTTTCAAAAAATCTGTATAAAAGTCTCTGGATCTTTCTGCCTCTTTAGTATTTATATTGACTGATAAACCATGAAGGGACATCACATGAATTCCCCCGACAGAGCTGAGCACAAGCACAGACATCACCTGTGAAGCAGTATGCTGACCGGTTTACTTTGGAACTTTCAGTAGTCTGGATTTGAATGTAACATAGCCCTATAAACATGCCTGCATCCTGCCCCAGAAACACCCAGGGCTCTGCCCCTCCATGCCAGGAGCACCAAGATAGAAAGCGAGAGGGACAGAGTCTCACATGCACGCCCAGCCCTGATCCCCACTCCAGGTGTGACACAGTGAGGCTCAGTCTGGCAGGATCCAAGTGTGGAGGGGATCCATGTGTGGGGTGAGACAGTTCTGTGTGGGGCAATATGGGTGCGGGCAGCCCACTGGGGGTTCTGGGTGCCAGGGGAATTGGACTCCGCAAGGGGGTCCAGGTGAAGGTGGCTGGGGCTTGGCGGGGGAGTCCAGGTACAGGGAAGGTGGGGCTCAGTGGGAGGGGATGGAGTGCGGGAGGCTCAGCTGGGGTGGTGTGGATGCAGGCATGCGCGTCTGGATGCAGGGGTGGGGCTCGGTAGGAGGGTCTGGATGCAGGAGGCAAGGCTCGGCAGCATGGAGGTTCAGGTGTGTGAGGCTCTGTGTGGGGGGTTCTAAGTACAGAGGGGTGAGTCTCGGCAGGTGGGTCTGGCAAATGGAGAGCAGCTCCTTGTACAATGACTCCCTCTCCCCATAGCTGAGGAGTGATGGGGCAGAAAGTGGGCAGCTGGGGGAGCTGCAGAGCTTCCTGCAGCCAGAGGAGGTTTCTAGGGGTGGATATGACCCAGCCCCAGCCACTCCTTGCAGGGGAACGGACTAGCAGGTGAGCCTGGCACAGGGCCAGGGTGTCTCCAGCCCCCCAGTGATTTACCTCTCCACCAGCTGGTCTGGGCACCTGAAATGACGCACTTGAGCTGCTGAGGAGGGGCACATGACTGCTCTTGTGGCTTCCATTTGCTTCCCCATGAGAAAGTCATTTTTCTTCAGGGAAGCGAAGATATCTATCTGCAGGGGACATGAATTCTGCACATGCGCAGTGGTGCAGAATTCCCGCAGGAGTAATATACTGGCTACCACTGTAAATTAACTGTCACAAATCAAGCCAAATTGATCAGCATTTTGGTCAACTGTGCACCTTGTAATCCACACACAAAAACCCATCAATATTTATTTGTATTACAATAGCATGTAAAGGCTCTTGATGACAGTTGCTGCAATGAAGTCGTATTTCCAAGAACATACTACAGTTAGTACATTCACTATATACTATGATTTATCATTAGAAAGTGAAAAGTGACAAATTTCTCTAATTTAAAAAATTCTACAATTTCCAGTCTACAGTGTGAATTAGGATATTCTCCTGTAAATAAAAACAACTGATGAAAGTGGCTTGTACTGTGCTGCAGACATGTTTTGGGCAGAAAAGCTAGCATGATCCAGAAGCTAAAAAGTCAACCTTTTTCAGGATTAAGAAAATCACAGCTTTTAATGTTTTTCCCCCATTTGTGGCTTAATAGGAGCAATCAAAGCAGATGATAGAGGCTTCTGAAATACCCAATTGATATGACGGAACATAAGTCACATATCTGATCCACTATTTCTCTCAAATGACAACAGAAAAGCCACAATAACGGGGAGCGCTAAACAGTTTTGGTGAGAAACTAAATATTGTAAAACAATATAATGAAGAAAAGTAAAACTCTCCTTCATTTCAGTCAAACAAAGAGTTCAAGGATTCCCTAGACTATATAGGGCATACTTTTCATACTCTAGTGAGTGATAGGAAGTAGCATACGTGTGATAATATATACACCCAGACAGTATTATCAGCCTTCCACTAGAATCTGTTCTGATTGGTTAGAGATGGGTCTGAACTAGAGTCCCTGATTCAAGATCACATATGAGTTTCTATAATGGTGTGATCCAAATACTCCCAATGTTTTGGACACTTTGGCTCAGAGTCAGATTTCAACCCCTCAAGCTCACAAGTATTCAGGTGGGGGGAACCGGGCTTTTTTGCCCCCCTTACCTGTTACCAGAGAACTTGCCTCACAGGAACCAGCTATACTTAAAATAAAGTCCAGTATTTTTTCTTGCCCATGTAGATGTGAAATGAATGACAATAAATCACCACTTTTATTATCATCAAGCTGGAGAAATTTTGTATAAAACCATTTAAAAAGTGAAACTGCAAAAACTAACCAAATATTTTATTTATAACTAAGTGTGAAACAAAAAGAGAAAAGACTAATGGCTGGTAATCCACCAAGAGCTTTTCACTCGTCTTTGTATCACCATCCCATACAAAAGCAAGATGAAGATAGTGGAGGAGGAAGAGAGAGGGGAGTAAACGACAAAATTTATGTTGTACAACACCACATTCAAAGTTGTAGAAAAAATTTCCTATTTCAAAATTTCACACATGCATCCAGCAAAGCAGAGATGACTAAACAAATGGCCTGCAAGACAAATACAACCATTTCCTTCTGAGGAGTAGATCCTTGGAAGCTAAAAGGCTTCTCTACCTCCATCTTGATCTGAATTAAGTGCCCCTTGGAACCAGATGGAGCACTGCATGAAGGGACCCGTGCCCTCTCTGACCCTGAGCCAGATGGAGCACTGCATGAGGGGACCCGTGCCCTCTCTGAGTTCTACTGCGTATTAAGATAAGACTAGCTACTACAGTACTCTCTGCGATATGACCCTCAAGCTCCTCACTACTGCTAATGTGTCCCTCTGTTGAGCAAACTTTGAGCATTCCCCTTTTAAAGACAATTTACTGCTGAAGATATGTAACAGTTGAAGTCCAAAACACAATCTCTGGCCTCCATTTTATAATTGCTGTTAAGTGGAGATAATCCAGTACCACCACACTTGGCAATTGAAACATGGTCTTCAAGTCTTTTATCTCTCCTTCATATGCCTTTGTCCCTGCGTTCATCCATCACTCATACCATGTCAAATAACACAACTAATCTCTGTGTTTCCTGGAACAGTTTATCTGAAATACACTCAACACGATTTCTTTGTTACAAGAATCTCAGTACATCACTTAATGCAACTAAATTAAGCTAATCAACTGAGAAGACTAAAACTTCAAATTACAATGCGTTTGGAGATCATGTAATTATATTAAAAAAAAAAACACAGAAAAAACAAGTTGTGTTAACCAAAAGCACTGTAGTTGAAGTAATTCTCTTTTTTCCTTGAATGTTCTCTGCTGTATCATGCTGCTTACAGGCAGTGAGATGGGCTGTAACAGTACTCTTAATTTAGCAGTTACTAGTTTATTAAACTATTACTTGAATACTCAAAAAATCTGTTGATACAAAAGGAACCAGATATTTTGCAGAATATTAATTTTATGGTGCTAACATTTATTGTAAAAATAAGGTATTGCATGGGTGCAATTTATGCCATATATGTAACATCTAAGAAAATAAAATTTATATTTTGGGGGTGGGAGGAACCACTATGAATACATATCACAAGACCCAGCCAAAAATCTTTTTTGCTCCTCTTCCTCTATCCTACCAATAGGTCAAAGTGTCAAAGAACATAACAGGTGCCATATACTTAACACTGCAATCTACTGCACTTGTTAAAAGTTCATGCCCATAAGACTGAAGGAAATGAAAATATTAAAGCTGACCTTTTCTGAAATGGTCTTCTCTTAGTAACAAACTGACAATCAATACTGTTAGAAACTTCAGCATTTTAAGAGAAAAAAAATCCCAGAGATGTGTGATGCTGCGGCCCCAATGATGTGAGAATTTTCTATTCAATTATGTTCCATAAGATATTAAACCCATATGCTTATGTATACTTAAGAAAACAGGTACAAAGCCAAAAAGATTAATTTTACCTTGCTATTATCGATGACAGAATAAAATTAAAAAAATAAAAATAAAACCAAAAGCATTTTAATGACATTCCAATTTTAGGAATTCATTTAGAACTTCTACCCTTTTTACCAGAGGACATTCAATGGGGTGCTAAGATGACAGGCCTTAGTCTTCAAGACACAGGTGTGAGGAAGGAAGGCCTCCTCCACAACATTCCACACAATTCCCTGTAAGCCAATCCATCAAGCAGGAAAGGTGGCTATCTTAGAGAGAACTCTCCAAGGGTGCTGGAACAATTTACATAGTGGGGGTGTCACCACTTCAAGTCAAAGGGTGCTGCAGGACCCCATAGCACCCTTATTCCAGCATCTAGAGGACTCTCTGTGACTCTTCTGTCTCCTTTAAGTTGGATACAGCATGTTATAAAAGAAGTCAGACAGCAGCAGGAGAGAGGAGAAAAACAAAGAGTAAAAATATCCTAGAGTGATGGGGAGAAGGGCAATGGAAGAAAATTCAGAATACCGCTGATCATCTTCAAAGCAAATGACTAATGAAATTATCCCACAGGCTATGGAGGGCTACCTATCTATTTATATAGTTTTCATGATTAAAAATAAACACACAAAATCAGACTGTGTAGGATTATATGTTAACATCCTAACTTTGATCTTTGTTATTCCTGAACTGTGGTTATGTTGCTAGTGAATGTTTCACTAAATGCTTTACTAACACATTAAGTTAAACAAAACCAAACAAAGCCTCAAAACCCCCCCCCCCCCCCCGTTAAAAACATTAGAATCTGACAGGAGGACCACTGAAATCAGGACTGCATTCTTAAACCTTATCACCAAAATCAAGCTAGAAAATTCAGAGATAGGAAACTGCCTTAAGGTGCAATTCTATTCTTAAAACGATTAAATAAAATGACACCATCTTACCATATCTGTTTTTGGGCCAGATCTTCAGCTGGTGTAAATCTGTATACCGCCATTAGCTTTAATGGGACTGTGCTGATTTACAGTAGCTGAAGAACCCTTTCTATGCTTTTAGAATAGTATCTGCCAAGTTCAGTAATAAAAAAAAGTTTTCACCACTTTTTACTCCTGTTAGCCCTGTAATGCAAACACAAGCAAAGAACAAAATGAGCTGGATTCTATCTTACCATATATCAACATAAGTATTTCCTAAATTACAACCAGTGGCACCTGTGCAAACACACAGGTGGCACAGCTATCACCAAGAACAGCATTTTTTGGCTCATCCATCATATGTTACACTAGTGACAACACACAAAAAGGAAAGAATACAGGCTCAGTTCTTAAGCTGAGTTTGCAGCACTGGCAGTTAAGAAAAAACAAAAAAAAAATTTTCAATTACTTTTAAACTGATGATGCTATACTGAACTCCTAGAAAGATATGGACTCTTAATTGTGCCATTTTTACAAAGGCTGAGTAAAGGTAATATTGGGTAAATTTAAAATGTATTAGAGATAAGTTGGCACAACAGTATGAGATGGGCTCAGCACTGGTGTTCAGTTTTAGTGCTGAATTTCTTTGGTTACCTTAAAACCAGACTATGCTTGGATTATATAGTTCATTTCTATCCATCACCACTGATCATAGAAAACAAACACTAACACTTCAAGAGTTTTTACCAAGATATACAGGTGACTGATGTCTACGCCTAGAATTTTAAAAATGAACACGAGACAAAATAATCAAAGAAATGTTTATTATTTAAACAAGGAGCTGCTACATCAACGTGTAAAATGCCTGCACTCTTTGGATATTATCCTAAAAATCAACCGGATCTCTAAATACAAGAACACAAACATGCTCTGGTGGTGGATTTCTAATCCCACTGGAGGAAAGTCCAGATCATCTCCATTTAAGGTCATGCAAGCAGCAGCTGCACATTTTTGTTCCCCAGAAGAAAAGGAAGCACGCCAAAGACTCCAACATGTATTCCTTTTTAAAACCTTTTCTTTTCTAATGTCCCCAACTAGTTCATTTCTGTCTGACCACCTTGTAACATATACTGAAGAGTTAATCAGAAAAATGCAGTACACATTTAAGTATAATTTGCGGATTTATGGCACTGGTATCTCAATAGGAAGCACATTAGATATTTTAAAAATAAGACTACACAGATAACTGAGCCCCCTCTTCCATGTTTCATAAAACAGAAAAGGAAATTTAAGACTGATGTTGATACAGAACTTTGTTAAACAACTTGTCTAATCTAAGACCAGTTTGTCTGCAAGCAGTATGACAAGATTCACAGTGGACATAATTGTAACATGTACTTAGTCTGAATCTGTACTTTTTATTCAGATATGTTAAATGGTTCTGGAGTAGACAGTCCTAAAATGGTTTTAGAAATACACAGGAGAGATTCATTAAATTCCTTTGGAGTGACTGTTCAATGATTTGTACTACTCTATCATTTATTTCCTTGTCATAAATTAAACACAAAAGTATCAAATTTTAATCAATTTAGATGAAACTACTGGATTGAAGGCAATTTCCCCCCAACATATCACAATACTACATATGCAAAAACAAAAGATCCTTCTGAAGCATACACAGACATACCACTAAAGTGGCAGTAACAGACTAATGCATGAAAATCAACAAAGACAAGTTAAAAGTCTTGGAATGAGTAAATGATGACAGCAAAATACCACTTTTGCTATGTTCATCTGTACAAGTGATGGACTTAATTACAGCTAGTGGCATGTTGGGTGTTGTAGTCAAATCACTAATGATTTTAACAGTACAAATTTCACTGTAAAAAGCAGAAGTGAAGCAGGTGTCTTTAAGCTCGAGAAAGAACTTTTGCTAAAAGTGGTTCATTGTGTCTCAAGTCAGAACAGCACCACAATGTACCCATCAACAGTAAGTGAATTCTTTGTGGGACTGCATCCTGTGATAAATACATGATGCTTCCTTTATAAAGGGGAAATACATTTCTCCTGAGATGTCAGAGATTCATAATACTAACATTGCCACAACAACTGAATTATGAGGCCTTATGCACAAGTAAAGAACCACCACCATTCACTGTTCTTGATATTGAAGGACAATAGAAAACTGCCATATTTACTGTATTAGGACAAAAGCTTCAAGCTCAGGTTGCGTTAAAGTTATTGTAACAGTTTTACAGGACCTGACATCTCTAAAATAAGTGTAAATTCTAAGTGAAGCTCATCAAAACAGTGGGGAAAAAAGTATTTAAACACAAACACTTTTTTTTTTTTATATGCTGCAAGACAGAATCCTTCTCAGCACACTGTCTGGTTTGTATTTGTCTATTAAAGTAGCATGGTTTTATAGGGCAGAGACCACATTTTCCTTAGTTTATTATAGTGCCAAATACAGTGTGTGTTATTATAAAGAATTATATCTGACCACAACAGAATTTGATTTTGAGGTAAAGGGCAAGAGAAGTAACTATTTTAACCATATGGGGAGAAATAAAAGTATTCCCAGTTTATCTGGGGTAAAATCCTGCCCCACATCTAGTCTGTGGGTGTGGAGATCTTGAAATGCAGCACAACTGCATTAGTTCCTCTGTTGTGGGGAAGGAAAGTTTTGGGGAACACAACAAGGACACACACACTATGACAAAGGATAGTGATCAGGTGTATAACAATACTAAAAGCTAAATACATACCACATTGCTTAGTAAACCCATTTTAACAAATGAAAATGGTTCAATGTTTGTGACGATGTTCAAGACCCATAAGAAAAAAATTGGGATAATTCATATCAAAGCAAAACATTCAGCAAAGGCCGATTTTTATTATGGGGGAATATTTTGCCATTATAGCAAATTCACCATCTTAAAGAATTTTCTAGAGCTTTCTTAATTGATCATAATTTTATACAACACTATATATTTGCATCCAGCCCCATCTCCACCATTTCAGACACTTCCATGGTGAAAAGTTCCAGAGGGGTAGCCGTGTTAGTCTGTATACAGCAAAAACAACGAGAGTCCTGTAGCACTTCAAAGATTAACAAATTTAATTTCTGCAGGCATAAGCTTTCATGGGCTGCAACCCACTTCATCAGATGCAAGAAATAGAAATCAGATAGGGGGTCTATATATATATATATACACATCCAAGAGTAAGGAACAACAATGGGGAGGGAAGGTGTTAGCAAAGTCCATTCAGTTAGATTAGATGAGGCCTATTCACAACCATTGATTAGAAGGTGAGAATGTGTGAACAGTGACAATTACTTCTTGTAATGAGAGAACCATTCCAAGTCCCTATTCAGACCCAGTCTGATTGGGTCAAGTTTGCATACGAGTTCCAGCTCATAATAATACCACCCTATACCGAAAACCAACTGACCGCAATACAAATCTTCATGCTTCCAGCTTCCACCCTGGACACATTACATGATCCACTGTCTACAGCCAAGACCTAAGATACAACCGGATTTGTGCCGATCCCTCAGACAGAGACAAACACCTACAGGACCTCCATAAAACATTCTTAAAACTACAGTACCCACCTGGAGAGGTGAAGAAACAAATTGACAGAGCCAGACTGGTACCCAGAAGTCACCTACTACAGGACAAACCCAATAACCCCCCCCCCCCCCAAAAAAAAAATAAAAAAAAAAAACAAAAAAAACAGAACACTACTGGCCATCACCTACAGCCCCCAGCTAAAATCTCTCCAACACATCATTAAGAATCTACAACCTATCATGGCAGATGATCCCTCACTTGCTCAAGCAGTGGAGGCAGACCTATCCTTGCTTACAGACTGCCCCCCAACCTGAAGCAAATACTCATCAGCAACCGTACACCATACAAGAAGAACACTAACCCAGGAACCTATCCCTGCAACAAACCCTGTTGCCAGCTCTGCCCGCACATCAACTCTAGTGACACCATCACGGGTCCTAACCACATCAGCCATACCATAAGGAGCTCATTCACCTGTATACCTACTAATGTAATATATGCCATCATGTGCCAGCAATGCCCCTCTGCCATGTACATTGGTCAAACCGGACTGTCACTAAGCAAAAGAATAAATGGACACAAATCAGACATAAAAAATGGTAACATCCATAAATCAGTCGGAGAGCACTTCAATCTCCCAGGACACTCTGTAGCTGACTTGAAAGTTGTAATACTTCCACAAAAAAACTGCAAAAACAGACTTCAGCGAGAAACTGCAGAGCTGGGACTCATATGCAAATTTGACACAATCAGACTGGATCTGAATAGGGACTTGGAATGGTTCTCTCATTACAAGAAGTAATTGTCACTGTTCACATATTCTCACCTTCTAATCAATGGTTGTGAATAGGTCTCATCTACTCTAACTGAATGGACTTTGCTAACACCTACCCTCCCCATTATTGTTCCTTACCCTTGGATGTGTCTATATATAGACCCCCTTTCTGATTTCTATTTCTTGCATCTGATGAAGTGGATTGCAGCCCACGAAAGCTTATGCCCTGCAGAAATTAAATTAGTCTTTAAAGTGCTACAGGACTCTCATTATTTCAGACACTGGATCATAACACTGTTCAAATTCTTCAGTTTCATGGCCATGTAGACTGCTTTCCTCCTGTACAATTTCTTAAAGAATGTGGAGAGAGGGAACTATTTTCCAGTACTAACATTACTGCTATAATGAGTTTAGATGAGTGACTTCCCTGTATTAGAAAAGCATGTTGTAACCAATCACAACTTCTGAATTCCTGCATGACATCATGAGCCCTGCCTCAAACTGTGTTATTTTTTCCTCCACCTTCAATTGTTCCCGCAAACTTGGTGACAGATTCAGACAAGTTGCCAGAGAAGTCCAGACAAAGTTTCCCACAGCTCAGAGCACATTATCCTGTAATTCACTAACAATCATCAGCAGAGGTAAGGGGTCTCTTTTTATTACAATTTTTTATATTAGTTTTCCAAATAAACTGCTCTATGCAAAATTAGCAGCCTGTGTTATAAATGCTTATTTAAAATAAAACCCAGCCCTTACAGCTGCTTTTTTTTAAAAAGTGCAGAGATTTTAGCCATTACTGTTCCAAAACAAAAAAAAGTAATGCAATAGAAAAAATAACTATGGTAATTTTGTTTTTAATAAATCATCAGATTCTTCTTTTTAATATGATGCTATGTTGTCCTTGGTTGAATGGATTAAGCAAACAACATGACACCACCAGAAGTCTTCATTATTTCCCCCATACCTCTACTCAAGTTTTTGTTGATTGGTTTGTTTTTAAACTCAAACTCTTTGGTTTTGGGGGTTGAGGTTCAACATTTGGTTTAATTGCCCATTAGCAACCCAAGATAAGGAAAGTTCACTTTCCTATTCCTAAATCAGAAAAGTTGATTCACTTACATAGCACATTTTAAGAGAATTTTTTTTTTAAATTAACTTGTTCTGTATAGGGACCCCTATTTTGATTATAAGGAAGGGTTAAAGAAGTCATCCATGATCCTTACTCACTTTGCAGTACTCAAATTTTAATGTAAAATACTATGTCTCAGTTCTGAAATCTTTTTAAAGCTTCTTTTTTCCTGATTGCCAATATAACCTAACTTACCCTTTTTTATGACATCTTAACTTCTGAATCTATTAGTTTAATTTAAATACAATTGCACAAAAGATTGTTAATGCCTAGCAGGAAAAATACAGCTAAGATCAAATAAAAAAGTAATATTTATAAATAAAGTATCCTTCTCATCCATCACTGATAAAAGTGTTTGGGCTCTGCACAAAACAAAAACCCACACTAAACAGTTTTAGCTGTTTAAAAATCTCATCCTTTTATAAAGGGCATATAGAGCAAAAATACACTTTATCATCATTATTAATTAAAGAAAGGAAATGAGTAAAATAAATAAAGGACATGTCTGGTAAACAGGATCTTTTTTTGTCACTTCATAAGTTTGACTTTGTATTTTCATGCTATTAATGTATTCCTTGGATTTCTCAATGTGTCTATGACTGTGTGAGTCTAGGAATCTGATAAGAGTTTTCCAAAATAAGAGGGAAAAATCTGTAATTTTTTAGAAGTCAGGAGACTGCAAAACACAAACATGGACTCACTACATTCTAAATTTATCCCTGTTATAAATCTCTCTCTCTTCTAAGAGTAGCACTATAATTCTATCAATAGATACCTCATGTATGCATGGTTCCATTTTCAGATAAGATCCAGGAATACAGGAGTTCTACTGTTTATTTTTTATTTAGAAGCACTGTCTCCCAACACTCTTGGGAGTGCCTGCATGCAATTCCACTAATCTTATTGAGAGCTGTGTGCAATGCTTTCACCAAGAATATACCTAGATATCTGTATTTGTACCAGTCATCCACGTGCTAATTTGAACAGGGTACTGTTTGAACTCTCTATTACTGGAATGCTTTGATGTTCATAAGGTGAACTTTGCAGCAGATAACTAGTTGAAGGCTATGTAATTCTGTTATAGGAGTTGTTTCCAGAAGACAGCAGCAGTACATCTCATTTTGCCTGCAAGAGGCATTTGTCTCGGGACACTTAGGTAATAGCATTTTATTTTGCTTTTAAATATTTTTATTTAAAATCAAATATTTTGTCTTTTCATACCAAGATAGGGATTTGCTCACACTAAGTTACAGTAATTATATTTAAGAAATAAGAAGCTTGAGTTATTATAGTTATTATACTGTGTATATAGGACGCACACAAACAGAACTACAGCACTTAGCTGCTGGTATTAGACTTTATAAAAATACATCCATGGCTCTTATCAGCTGAGATTCTCCTCTGATGTAAATTAATATAGCTCCATGGGCTTCAGTGGAGCTATGCTGATTTACATTAGGTGAGAATGTAGCTCATCCTATATACATAATCTAAAAAGCTTGCACAAGTCACATCCCATCTTGTAGATGTCCCAGAATGCTGAGTAACAGAAGTATTGGTGACATAAATGAAAAAGTGTTTTTAAACAGATGTAAAATATTACATTCGACTTACAGTTAACAGCAATTATCTGCTTTTTTGTTTAATTGTCTGATTCCTTATTAATATTTACAGAGAGTTTTGTAAATACTGCATAGGGGAAAATTAATGAGTTTTATAGATGTCTAAAAACAAGTTTACCATATCCTGTGTAGTACAACCTTACTGCTCTAGAATTAATTACTTTGGATGCTTTATTTCTTGTCCTGCATGAAAGCTATGAATATAACTTCTTTAATGTAGGATTAGCGATAAATGTGAAGCTCATTAAGACGGGCCCATAACTACAGATCGCAAAAATGTGCTTTATTATTGTAGTTTTTAAGAACATCAGCAAGTGACAAATGTTCACAACACATCTACATAGGAATAAAAAAACCCCACCTTTATTTTGTTCGTTTTTCATGGAGTGCGATTGAACAATAAATGCATGCCAGTCGAGGACCTAGAGGGAAATAACTTCATGTTCCCAAAATCAGGAGACAATCTGGAAGTGAGCGACAGATCGCGCTCTGGAAAGCAGAGTCAGGTGTATGTGTAAGCCTTTGGGGATTTGTCCGAGCATCAAAAAACTTTTTAAACACTTGAACTCACTCCCTGTTCCATCCCCCCCACACCTCCCCATCCCAACACCATTCTTCTTAGAGAGATTATGAAGGAAAAACAGTTTTTCGTTGCTTTATCTTTGCCTCAATTCAATTTTCCCTTACTGGTTTTCTATTTCTGTTATTATTAGTACTACACTAGCAACTAGAATTCCCAGCTGAGACTGGAGACCCATTGTACTAGATGCTGAACATGCACACGTTGAGAGAGAGCGTGCACGAGTTCCATTCCCAAAGAGTTTATAGTCTAAACAGACAAGCCAAACAAAAAGCAAAAGGTATTATTTCCCAGGTTTTAAGACTGGGAATTGATGCATAGAAAGATTGAGTGACTTGCAGAAGGTCACAAAGGAAGTCTGTGGCAGAGCTGGGAATTTATCTCAGATATGAGTCAACCACAAAACCATTTTAATGACTCAATATATAGCAAGGTCACAACTAATTTTACTAAATGATGGTAAGTATAACCATACTAGACATGCTGGCTGACTTTCAGAAACAAGAAGCTATGCATGCACAACTAGAACGGTAGCAGAGATTGAGTAATTAGGCTTTTTTTTTTTTTTTTTTTTTTTTAATGTATCTGTTAGGTATCTAAGGATCCTCCTACCATGACATTTATTTTATGTCTAGCCTACATCCTTTGTACAGTTCTGTCCATTCTCTTCCCCGATTCAGCTTCCCTCTTTTGATGTTCAGTTTGCTCTCATCAGATGTCTGCTCCACTCATGGTGTGGGAACAACTTACTGTGCCCACAGTGCTATTACTTTCCTACAGTGGCCTGCTTTGATCAGAACCAAGTACCTTTCTTTAACTGAAACACTTAATCAGACAGAATAAGAAAGAACTCCGACCAGAGGTTCTACATTATAGAACAGTGGTACAGGAAAGATCCTACACTGTGGGTGGATATATAGAAATCCAGCTACTGACCAAAGAACCAGTGAGCCACTGGAAGAGCATTGCTCCACTTCAGAAAATTGCTAGATACCATAAGAAGCCTCTCCAGCACCATTACACCTATGATCTAGTTCTGTTTTATTTATGAATGTTTATTGAAGTAAATAGAGCATAAATGGTAGACAGAGGACCTCTAGTGGTCTAATGAGTTAATGTTCCCCCTTCTTCCAAGACTGAAAAAAGACTTCAGGAGGACATACAAAGTTTTCATAATTAAACATATTAGTAAGTCACTGGCTCAAAAAGGTTACATATGCTGGGATTAGATACATTTCTAAGGAATTATAAATAGGGCAAAATTCTCCTGTCAGGCAGGGAAATCAATGGGCAGGTCTCCATATTACCTAAAGATTTATGGGCATGAGCAGAGCAGCAAATTGTATTCTGAATATTCCTTGTCGAGCTGCATGTTTGTTGTACATCTAACTGTGACAGGGGGTTCCAGATCTGCACTCCTACAGCTAATGATCAGTGTTTAACCCTTGATAAGCTCTCCTTTGCTTTTGGTACTGAGTTCCCACTAGCAAATACAAACTGTAACTTTTTAGCTCTTCCTCACCTCAATTTATAGAAAGCATCTCATCTTAACTAGGATTAATGTGATGTTTATGAAGAAAGACTAGAGGAACAACTAGGTTTATCCAAAAGTATGTTGTATGCTGGATTATTTTAGATAATAGCTTCCACAAATATGCATCAGAAGACACTGATCACACAACTCATTAGCATTTTTGCTCTGTGGTACTTATGGACAGTAAAATGTCCATGTTCAAAAGGAAGCAACTAGGATTTCTACTGTGTGTGTCATGCTATGAAAATGAAATTACAAATGTTTGATTACTTACTTTTCATTTCCCGTTCCTGTCTTACAGTTCCAGGCCATAAGTTAGTTGGGTTAGATGGGATGATAAAAAACATGCATGTCAAATCCCTTTTATTTCACTAGTATGATTACCACATTTAGTAAACACGTGACAGGAAATGTGTAAACTGTGTCTTTAAAAAAAAAAAAAAAAAAAAATCACTGTGGTGTTTCCAGTGGAGCCAAATTTATCCTGTGTAACTCAAGTGAAGGCAATATACTTACACAAGGAATGTATTTGGACTACAATTTTAAACTTCTTTCCCATATCTCTTCTCAGTATGAAGGGTACCCAGCAATACAGAGAAAAATAACCACATGTAATCACTACAATAATCACTTGCCAGCAAGGAGCCAAACAGTGACCAATCTGTTGAACCACTGTAAAACAGCAAGTGCAAGTTAGCCCTTACATGCCGACATGTAAGATTAGCAATGTGGCCTTTTCCTGAAACAATGAAGTGTGCATGCCACATGTCTTTCAGGTCAGCGAACACACCTATTCAGTAACTGTGCCAAAAGTTTGTTTCTTGGGCAACACAGGACAGTACTGCACATGAACACAATGGTACTTGGCACATAAGATCTCAAATATAGTTTGCCCTCCTGCTGAAACTCCCACTCTTCTAAGATACATTTTTGCATATGTGCAAGATTTCATCATAGCATTGACTTAAAATATTAATGCCAGTGATCTTGGGCATTTCTATGCTGTTATGATATATGCCAAGAATTGGCCTTCACTTTAATGAAACAATTCTTCAGACACAGTATTGGACTGTGCCTTTGGACCTTGTTTGTTATCCACACACAGCTGTGTTACTGACCGTTTCTCCTTATGCACACCCAGGTGGTTGATGGCAGTCAGGGAAGATTAATGAGGAAGGTGTGCATTTGCTAGCTGAAACCAAGCACCTTGTACAGAAACACATGATGAGGTCTAGACATATAGATCTATATGTAGATCAGGAAACCTCTACCACACAAAGACATATTAGGTAGGGAGAAGAAAAGAGCATTTAAAATTGCTTCTGAAACTCTGCCGGTGCTTGTTTAAGAACTTCATAGTTTCTCTAGCACAGCAACACTAATTATTGAATTCTGAACACTCTTCATCTCAGTCTTCCAGAACATTCGAAATATGAATCTTTTAAACACAGATGTACATATTTTCATTTATGCCACTATCTCGCTTTAAGGCTACTTCACACTGCCAGAGTGACATATGAGAATCAGGCCCAATGACTATTTCACCAGCAACATTTCCTGTCTCCTTCCAAAGGTTAAAAATATCACTATTAACATTTTTTAAAATGACCCCACTAAGTGATGGGGCTTTCTGAATTGTGGTGGCCATTAGATAATGGCACAGCAAGTTGTGATGAAGTAATTCTCAGCAAAAATGGCTGTCTGAAGTGTTGATCTTATGCGCTGCTTGAACACGCTTGTTTGTCAGTACAAATATGTTAATACTTGAACTAGCGTACCTTCTCTGGAACAGAATAAACATTTTAGTATATCTGAGCCCGTATTAGGCTAGAAGAATGGATAAACTTTCAGTCAAGTCATTTGAGAATTCTTGCATGTCTTTTACTGCACTTAAACAAGAGAAACAGACCAGACAAACAACTGAATAGAACATGCCTGGCAAGCATTTTAAGTGTTTATGTTATACCTGCTTCCATCTATATAGAATCAAACAAAGCTGAAAAATTAAAGTAGCAACTAAAATATGCTCTTGATGTCATATATTGGGTTTGCATGAAAATTAAAATCAACTGAAGCTCAAAGTACGAAAAGCAGAGAGTCTAATTTTAGGAAAAGATGTCACCACATTCAACCAACCAAAGCTATTAATAGATCTATGTGCACTCTGATTTTTAAGTCAGTTTTTGAAATGCTATTGGAGTCTTTGATGCGGAAGACAGATCCTGGTCATGGAATACAGTAATAGTGCATAGGAACTAACAGCCCCTTACGCACCTCTCCTGTGGACAGACTTGTGAGAAGAGAGAAGATAGGTTGAAAGCCTTCACGAAGTTCACTGTATGATATTTCTTATGAATCCTTTTAGCCAGATCAGCAAGAAAATTCCCAGACCAGGAGGCATCCATGTGGAATGTGCTTGCCATCCACCCCCTTTTACAGTCAGGATGGTTCAGACAGCAATCATGATGCCATTTGTGGAATGGTCATTGCTAAGTATTTATCTTCCTCCACTCTAAGTGGATGGGATGGCAAGAGCCTATGTATCTTAACACATAACGGTGATCAATAAACTTATTTGGGACATGAGCAAAGAAAGAATATCTGCCATAAAGTAAGAGAGAGAGACAAGATGGGTGAGGTAATAACTTTTACTGGACCAACTTCTATTGGTGAGAGCGACAAGCTTTTGAGCCACACAGACCTCTTCTTCGGATCTCAAAAAGGTACTCGCAGCATCCCAACAAAATGCAAGGTGGAACAGACTGTTCAGCATAAGTAGTTAGCACCCTTGAGCAGTCCCTTACAATATGTACTAATGTCTTATACTAATTCCTAAACAATCTGTTCCACCTTGCATTTTACTGTGTGATGCTGTGGGAGTATCTATACAAGAGCTGTGCGTGGCTTGAAAGCTTGTCTCTCAACAACAGAAGTTGGTCCAGTAAAAGATCTTACCTCACCCACCTTGTCTCTCTAATATGCTGGGACTGACACAACGGCAGCAACACTGCCTACATAAAGATATATGTGATATAAACACTGAGGGGCAAATTCAAATTCTGCCCTAGGAGAAAAATTTATGAGGAATAAATATATTTATCCTAGGGCAGCTTGAGGTTATTACCAATATAATCAATTATTTGTATTGTTGTAGTGTCTAGTAGCCCAAGCCATGGATCAAGCCCTCATTGTGCTAGGTCCTGGCCAGACACATAACAAAAGGACAGCCCCTTTCCCTGAAGAACCTGAAGGGTATGTTTTGGGGTTTTATTTTTTTAAAACTCAATATAACTTGCATTCCTAAAAGCATTGCATACCTATCTTCTCTTTATTTCTTATCAAAAGAAGAAATATATTTCAAGCACCACTGAATCACTAAAAAAAAAGTTAGATTTTCCTATGCATTTATTGCACTACTACCTCCTGCCTTTGAAATGTTTAGCGGATGTTAGTACTTTGAGAAGATCTCATGTATCAGACTACCTGTTCTTTAAGACAATTTTATACTAGAAATTCCCCTTAGTACTGATACATATCAGGTGCTGCACAGCATTTGCTTATACTTGAAATTCTTGCTACTTGGAAAGAAAGTGCATTAGCAAGACTAGATTTTCCATTCCCTCTCCAAAGTGAGGCACTGCGAAGTTAAATGATTTGTTTAAGGTCACATAAGTAGTCAGTGACACAACCAGAAAAAGAATCAGCATCTTCTGACTCCAAGTCCTGTGGCTCTAACCACAAGACCATCCTGTCTCTTATTTGGCCTGAACCAACTCCCACTGAAGACAGGCGAAGTCTTTCCATGGGCTCTGAAAGGAATCACCTCAGATCTGAAGGTGCTCAGTACATCTCTCATGATAAAGGCTGCATGTGCAATTCCTCTAAGTCTGATTGTCTTGAAAATCAGATTTTTTTTTAAGTGAAAAATAATGTGTAGCACACTGTGGAAAGTAACTTCACTTTTTCTTTCAGGCACTATTATAACATGAATATAACCTGCATTTGCACTGATCAAAACACTTTACTTTTGTGTTTCTAACTCTTCACTTTCCTGCTTTCCCAGCTCCACAAAGATTCTCTAAAACAAAAACGGAAGATAATAAGCACTTTGCACTGTTCCTGACAACTTCTGTTTTTACCTGCACTTCTAAAACCTCTGACTTGTGCACTCTGCTTTCCTGTTGCCATGGAGAAGGTCCAGCACATAACCCGCTCTGCTATGAGGAGAGCCTCAACTATTGAGGTGAACCCACAAACACGCCAAAAGCTCCAGGAGCTCTTTGTCAATTTTTGTCTTATTTTAATATGCCTCTTGCTTATCTGTATCCTTGTGATGCTTCTCTGAAGTTCCACTGCTTCTTTGATTGATTCCCACTACACTATCCTATAAGAAAAGTGACACCAAAGGGTGGGGGGGAGAGAGGAGGGAAGGAGAAAAACGAACTAAACAAGAAACTCCCAAGCCAAGGATACCCATGTGAGCAGGTCTAGCACTTGGACTAAAGCAGTCTCATCAACCACTGCACCATTCTTTTACTAGCCACTGTAAACGTATTAAAAAGCACTTCTGTACTGAACAATGATTTAAAGCCTATTGTTACAAAACTAACTTATTTGTTCACCTTGTTAAGAAGCATCCCATGTGAATGTTATATATTTTTGCCTTTTTCTTGGAAGTAGGAAGGGCATTAATTGTGTTACTTAACTAATGTTTCAGCCAAGTCAACTAAATTATTCAAAATAACCACGTCACTCTTTTGGGACTGCATGCTTTACCATTTCACTGTCAATCTTTTTGGATATTGGAGATATATTTTAATATCTTATAGAAGCCCAGATGAATCCAAAATGATGCACAGGCACAATTAGATTTGATTGTATTCCAGAAAATTTTCTGTTCCACTTCAAGATGCTACAACTTTGCACTGTTAATTGTAATTATTTAACTTGTTCTAATAACTTATGACCAGAATCCTGAAAAATGAAGCAGAAACTATTTTAAAAAAACCTTTTCCCAGATATAAATTTTCTCCCCCCCCCCCCCAATTTAAGGAAGGGATTTAGAACCAAATAATGGGAAGAAAATTAATGCCAAAATTTCAGTTCAGTCTGTTACTCTTTTCACATGACTTGTGATTATGGTTGCCAATTTTGGCTGGACGTATTCCTGGAGGTTTCAACATATGACAAGTCATCTTTAATTCTAGAAGACTCCAGGACAATCCTGGAGGGCTGACAACCATATTGACCCTGCTTCCACAGACATAGTCTTTTAAAACTAACTGGCATTTGCAGATATTTTTAATTTGCTTTTGTAGGTATATCAAGAATCAACCACCCTTGAAAGAGAACAGCATTCACTCATTGTGTCCAGTTGACTGGGCAAACAAGCAGGATGTTAGAAGCCAAAAAATGTGCCTTGAGATCTCAATGTACTTTTGTTTTAGATACCTTTAGCAACTGATTATTATCTACCACACTTTACAAGTACCATAATTTGCACCAAGAAATGCAATTTCTTTTACATTAGAAGCATTAGGAAATTCATCATTTATCTATGTCACCAGGGGGGCTTTGATATTTGATATAATAAAACAAAACATTTGGGTTTTTAGTCTGCAGTCAGGTCATTCCCATTATTCTGATCAAACTTACCTAAGATGGATACAGTACAAGGAAAAATACTGATTTTCTTTCAAAGGTAACTCACTACTTATTCAAACCCTTTCTATCTGAGGCAGTTCATCAGTATGGTACTTGAACCAAATTCACTTTCTAGTGAAATCAAGATGGTCAGAAATAGACAAAAAACAAACCACAGGCCTGCTCCCAGCTGATTACTAGGGATGTTTCTAATGTGATTGTCTATGATAGTGGTTCTCAAACCACAGGCTGCTTGCGGCCCAATCAGCACACACCAGGGGTCCATGTGACATCCTTTGGGCCACAGGTAGTATATATTATGTGGATGCAGCCCACATAACACAGAGAGCTGCATATGTGGCCCACAATGGTAAATAGGTTGAAAACCACTGGTCTAGAATGAAAAGCCACCCATTTGTCATTATGTTGTAAATTTTATACCATGCCTTTTCTCAGGAAGATATATTTTGCAGGTATCGAGAACAAAATAAAGCAATATTTCCCAAATTGGTCCTTGGATGATGGTGGTTTATGGAGCTCTTGCTAATGGTCTGCAGAGAGTTGGCTGTTCACATAGTGCTATCTCTTCTTGTTTCCAGCAGCCAAAGCACATTAAGGAACAGCTGAACACAAAAATATTCGTCCCAGTACCAGTTTTACAAACCCTTAGGGATGTTATGCGACTGCAAGGGAGGGGGCCCACATTATCCTGTATAGGAAGGGAAGCAGTTTGCATAATTACCTCTCTATTAATGTACGGCCACATTATAAAAAAGTTAGAGAACCTCTGAAATAGAGGATTTATTGATCTCTCAAGAGCAAAACACTGAATTGAAGTCTATTTGATTCACTAAGACTTTGAAATACTGAAGTTAAATATCAGTTTCATACTGAAAGTCACTATTCAATGGACAAGGATTATGATGCATTAAATTACAGTTCCCTCCCCCTTTTTGCCTATCTTTAATATTCAGAAGATCTATTCCAGCATTTAAAGTGAGAAAAACTCAAGAATCTAGGGCAGGGGTGTCAAACATACGGCCCATGGGCTGCATCTGGCCTGCGAACCTTTTTGATCCGGCCCGCGTTCTGACACATTTCTCTGCGTATGGCACTGCCACTTTTAGAGATTTGTCGGCGGAGGGTATTGCCACTTTAAGAGAGTCTTAAAGTAGCAATACTTTCCTCCGCAGAACCCCGCCGCCGAAAAGTGGAAGACGCTCTGAATTTTTCAGCGGCGGGTATCGCTCCTAGAAATCCCTTAAAGCAGCAATGCAGTCAGCCGGCAACAGGGTCCCCCATGAAATCCTAGCGCCGAAAAGGGGTGATGCTGCACGACCGAAAAGGGGAAGATGGCCCCAATTTTTCAGCGGAGGGTATTGCATGGCCCCTGTGAAGGTCAGTTTATGTGAATTTGGCCCGTCACCATTATCGAGTTTGACACCCCTGATCTAGGGTATCAGTCAAAAAGACACAGCGCGTTCATTTTTAAAAGGTTCTACTTTACTGTATTCTGTGTGCGCAACTTCTATTTGATGTCAAAGGGAGTTTCATGTAAACCTCAAGGGAAGAATCATTTGCCCCAGGAATTAAGGTTACAAGAGCAGGGGCTGATAGTGAAAAAATGGGAAGTCAAACAGAATGAGGAAGTAGCCTAGTATTTGGTGTGGTGCAAGACAGCATACCCATAGTAAGGTGATGCCCTAGCTAGGTAAGGCTGATAAATATGAAGATAGCAGAAGGATAGAATTAAGTTGGTAACTACAGATAATAAAGAGATAGCTATTATTCGACCGCCAATTCGGGCATTGATGGATTCAGCTATTCTTCAACTCCCAGGAGGACCTTTGCTTTGAAAGACAGTTGCCAATACTGCCTCTCACATCTCTAGAACATATTAAAATGCTGAATGCACCACTGAAGACTGGTAAAAGAATCACTGTTCAAAAGGTATTTTAAAATACTATGTTCACATAAAAGTATGTGTGTGTGTTCCCGTTGCCCAGTCCCTCCGTTACAAAAAAAACAAAAACAAAAAAACCAACCATGAATGGCCTTATTTCTTCATTTTTAGAAAAATTGTAAATGCAGTGGAGCACAATTCGAAACAAATATCTGTATAATTCTTAGTTGCAAAAACTGTTAGTGTTATTTAAAATTTGTTTATTGGAATGTCCAGGTAGAATTTCAATGGATTTAAAAACAAGATGGGCTATAACATACAATTTAATGTGACTATAAAAACATTATTCAATGTTTAAGTGATCTCATTTTCTATTCCACATCTTCCAGTCCTGCCCCAAAATCTCACAAGGAGATTCTAGTAACTGTACAATAACCATGTAGAATAGTGTTTCCCAACCAGTGTGCCATCAGGCCTAAGCAGGTGTGACACAGAATTTTTTGAAAAACTACTTGAAGAGTTCTGAATTGGCTCATGAATATTCATGGATTCATTTGGAGACTATATGGTGGCAGGCCTCAAAATAATTAAAGATATCAAGGTGTGCCACAGCAGAGAAAAAGGTGGGAAACACTGATTTAGAAGATCTGCCTGCAACATGTTGGGATGCTGTTGCAGAAGGAATTGGAAAAGTCAAAGCTACAAGCCTTTTTTAAAATTTTTTTTGGATATAGCAAACTAAAACTGGAAACCCTTTGGTGGGATTTAAAGATATAGATATATATTAAAAATGCCCAACATTTAATATTTAACATTACTGAAAAATTTCTTGAAAAGGAAATCTGTTAGGCCCTCACAAGATCAACCCAGGCATTCTGGGAACTCTTTATTGGGATAATAGGCTTCAGAAGAGTCAATTTTTTATATTAGAACGCAAACGTACAAATAAAAATGAAATAGTGAATCAAAAAACTTTAAAAAGAAAAAAATAATTTAAGAAACTGAAAACACTATTAGCATTTTGCAACAATGTAAACTATAGAGTGTGCTATAAGGTTACATTTATGTCTTGAGATACTGTTGATATTAAGAAAATACCAAAATCTTATTTTATACCATAAATATCAGCTGAACCCAAGGATAAATAAACTTTGTGCAAATTTGGTTACAAATACCTTATTCTTTGTATAATTACCTGATCTTTAAAATAAGCATTTTATTGTACTTCTATTATCAACATTCAAAGATAAAATATTAATACAAAAGGAAGCAATTTTCAAATACAGTCCAGTTTAGAACTAAGAGTTAATTCTAACATCTAGTTATAAATTAAAGTCATGTGAAAGAACCAAGCCATATAAAGATTTTTTGATTATTTACAGTGCTGTTTGTTTTGACTAGTGAAACTATTTGCTTATTTTACTATGCCTAAATGAATTTTAAGTAACAGATTTAATTCATTCATAGTGTACAAGCAATATAGTGAGTTTAATTGAAGTACACTACAGTTCACTTTTTATAAGAATACAATTTCCAAATACAGTAGGCAGCTTTGGATTTTGGGAGGTTTTGTTTCTGTATTCAATCAGCTGCCATTGTTTTACTGCACATTACATAATTTTTTTCTAGTTTATCTTACACATAAATAAGGAGAAAAAAAACATAGC
Organism: Emydura macquarii macquarii; assembly: GCF_026122565.2. Classification (NCBI taxonomy): domain Eukaryota; kingdom Metazoa; phylum Chordata; order Testudines; family Chelidae; genus Emydura; species Emydura macquarii. The sequence goes on from NW_027131283.1 coordinate 13,479,397, forward strand.
AATAATCTTGGATCAGTCCTTCAAACAAAACAAAAACCAACCAACATTCAAGGGTCAGTAACTCCTAACTCTAGCATGACTCCACTGAAGTCAATGGAAGTTCCATCCCAGGAAAGAATTTAATCAGGACCAGAATGATGATGTTTTTGTTTTTTTTTCAAACTATTTAGTAAGAACCCCTGTTTGCAGTCTTTTGGCCAGATCCTCAGATGGTGGAAACTGACGTTACCATTTTACACCTGCTGAAAATCTGGCCCATTTCAGCATTACTGTAGCTGTTCTGCTCAGATCAAGTGTAAGCCAAGAGGTAGTTAAAACCCAGATAGTTAAAAGGGCATCAGGTACCTTCACCTTTTCTATACTAGTTCTACCACTACTGTTCCCAAACCACTCAATGGGAAATTTTGGGGGAATTGGGGGGGGGGGGGGGGGAGCTAATTTAGAAAAGGCCTAAATGACATTGTTCTTGCTTAACAACTTCACGATGCAGAATGATCCATGGTGCATGGGCATCTGATGTAAACCTACTTATGGATGCACCAATACATATGCACGCCACACACACAACCTGCACCATCTCATGTCACTAATTTACAGACAGAGGATTCACTTTAGCCATACACTATATGCCAGAAAATGGAGAATGAATTTATCTGTTTAGATGTTATTTTTGATAAGGCCAAATTGATCTGTGTGTCGGTTTACTGATGTTATTGGTATCACACTAGGAATGAATTTGGCCTGTGGAGTGTTGGTGCCAGATTCTGATACTCATATTCTCATTAAATAGTACTTATGAGACTCTAGCCCTTAAGTTAGAACATGTTTGTAAATGGTTTGGGAAACACTGATAAAAAGCACTTGTATAGAAATATGATTATCTTCAGTCTGCCCTACCCTTTAAGTTTGTAATGTAATTTCACATTTTTTTTAAATGTCATGATATTTTAGGAATAGTGTAGGTACTAAAAGAACTCAATAAATAAATCAAAAGCCTGTGATTAAAACCAATACATTAAAATGCATTTCTTGGGGGCAGAGGAAGGGAAGGCAACATATTTTTATGCCCACACTGCGAAAAGAAATCAGAATGGCACACATATAGAGAATGTTGTCAAGATCAATGTTCTCATTAATAATCACCTAACCTATTTTAATGGTTTAAAAAAAGCTCAAATGTTTCTTTATAATATCTGCACCATACTCTTAGACAGACTTAGTTTATTTTATAAAAATCAGATATGCTATTTTTGAAAAGGTACAAAAATGCCAAGAAAGGTACTAGTTTTATGTATCTGACAACCATAAACAACCTTCCTTCCCCTCCTAAAAAAAATCTGGCTTACCTTCCAAATGAATTTTTGGCAGCATTTAATACATAGTGTTGAGCAGTCCTGTTTGTTTATGTTTTGTTTTTACAATTGCTAAGTTATTACATTTTTAAAATAAACTATTGCGTATATGTTTATTAAAAGCAGTAAAGATGCAGCCTGTGCCAACTCAAACTAGGCTCTTAATAAGGCTTTTTGCAAGGCTGCAATAAATCTTACAGAACATGTTATTGGCAAAAGTAAGAGGGAGTTATTCACTGTGCCACACAATGCTGAAAACCTTAGAAGGGCAGAAAGTTTCCCTAGGTCAAATGCATCTCTGCAAATATGTTAGGAATTATTACACTTTTTTAAACTTTGGCAGCTTAAAACTTCTTGGAAGAACACTAGTTTTTTAAATGTAATAGGCCTCCAGGGAAGTTTCAGCCCCATTATAACTTGTCAAGGTCACTTATGGAATGTACAGGAGTGTTGCCTGAACAGCACCACACAGTTTTCATTTTAATATATTAATTGCTACATAATCTTCATTTCTTTCACTATAAATCTGTTCCTTAGAAGAGCAGTAGTGAAATAGGAGATATTAGTAAGTCAAACAAGTTATCTTGTTGAACTAGCTGCTCTTTGCAGAAAGTAGAGCATTAACATTAGCAGTCATAAGATTTTAAGTTGTTATTGTGAACGAACAATTTTCTCTTAGGTGGCAGAAACTGAGAACAGGTAGAACGCTGAGAACACAGGATGAAATACATGCGAATCCTAATTTCTTACTACTGCAACTGAACCTGCAGAAGCTACAATCAAGAATTCAGTTGCAAGCACAAGAGGTCAGACTAGTGCAGAGTATGGATCTTGCTAACAACAGAGGCCTCAACTTGCTACTAAATTTCCTGCTTATTGTTATGGTTCTGGTGCTCATGTTTATCCTTGTGAAGCTCATGTGAATCTCCTTGAGGGTCTGCTTTTTTGAAATGATAACTTAACACTTCAGACTAACTGAACAGAACATGTAAAGACTGCTGCATAAGACAGAGAAGTATCTAACATCATATAAACTGTAAGAATATTATATGCTTATGTATCTACTCTAATGCAAAACAACTTAACAGCAAAACCATCACACACTTGCCAAAGAGGAAGAACAGTGTATAGTTCTGTGCTGGCTACAAAAAGACACTCTATCTAAGCAAATACTGGACTCTTGTCATTGGCATAATAAACGTATTGCTTGTATTTAAACAAGAAAGAATTAAAGGCAACAGTCTTCTAGGAGTATACTCTCTGCAAAGCGGATAACAGAAATAGCCATGGAAACTTTACAGAATGGCCTCTTTGCAGAAACAGAAACACAGGCCTGAAAAGGACAGGACAGATGCCTAAAGCTGATTGAGGGCAAGTATCACATTATGTATGGAAAAGAAAAACAAAAATGTTGTTGTGGCTATTCAAAAGCAAATCCCACCAGCGGGCTACAGGATTTGTCATGCATGTTCAAATATTAACATGTAATAATTTATTAACTGCAGCTTTTTAAAAAGGCATGCCATTTACTGCAACTTTTGAGAAAAAAAAAAAAATCAATCAGCAGCCAGTATTACTATGCCTCAGTATTGAAAGAATTTCACCAATCACCAGCTGTTAAGCTTAAAATTTTGAGCAATAACAAGATAGTATAAAGTAGAAAACACTATCAAGTCTCCATATTTTACTTCAGTCTCTCTGAAGTCTGCTCAAAGTCTCATGTAATAGTAGATGGGATGGCCTGGATACTTACAATTAAAGCTTTTCACTGTTATGAATGAAGTCTATGCAATAAATATTTAAATAGCCTTTTCAAAAATCAAAAAGACCTATTTAGCAACAAGCTGTAAAGTCAATAGCTCTTCTATGCTGATACATTATTGTCAATTCCTGTATCGATTGTCATTGTATGATTTAAAGTTTCCCAGCTACTTCATTATAAGCACTTTATCATATTTTGTTTGATATTTTGTTTGATATTTTGCTTTTTTAAAATGTCTGTACATTCACATACAAGGGTTCTAAATTGTAGCAACATGCTCATTCGATGTTTTTCTTAACTCCTTTTAGAGCTGCACTAAGTAGGCACATAACCGCAACATGAAGTATATAAATCCAAACATACAAACTGATCCAAAGCCCGTTACAGGCAAAAGGAACAACCAGGCTATAATTTTCTAATGAAATGGTCATTCACAGATATGGTGCGTAGACTGCTTTAGAATGTAGTGTGTATATATAGAGAAACAACTACAGCTAACTAAGAGTTTGTATCAAAAGAGACCATTTGAAAAAAGGAAAATGGTGACTCTATGGGTTGTATTTATATTTCACTTCTTATCCCAAATCACTTTATAAACAAAGCACACAAGAATCTGGCCACTCTCCACTAATATGTAGCTACTTCTGGGAAGAAACACAACAACTGTTTATCAACAAGTGACACTACACAAGTTTGAAACAGATAGTAAAACATACAATTTTAACAAGGCAGACTATAAATTTGTATGAGTTTCTGGGAGTAACATTTTCTGTAGCAAACAAAGGTATAATATTTTTAATGAATAAAAATTGTCAGGATTGGGTTTGGGTTTACAAATCTTAACCATCAGCATGTATTCAAAACCAATCCCACATACTTACTGTATTAAGCTGAATCCCTATCAAATCTCAAGGCCACCTACTTCACAATGAACAGAATATAAAAAGCAACTTCAGATTAGGCACAACAATTAATGTTAATGAAACTAAAAGTGGCTGAAGTTTTTAGCAAGAAAGATTCTCTGAAAATACCGTTTCATTAAAATTGAGATTTTCTGCAGGGAAATATTGATTGAGAAAAGATTTCAATTATTTGATTGGGTGGGACCAAAGTGGGGGAAAAAATAATGAATTGACATTTTTTCATCTCAAAATGTCAATTTGAAGACCATGGTGTAATTTCAAAATACCAGATTGTTATGCTCATAAATGTAGACACTGATTTGAATATTTCCAATTCACAATTCGAAATTTTTTGATTTGCAAAATGTTTGGTATTTTGGACTTTCCATTCTGATTTGGAATGAAAAGTAATTCTGAAATGTCTAAATTTCCCAAGAGTTCAAAATCCCATTTCCTGACCAGCTCTAATATTAACCTATGCAGGGGTAAGCAACTCATTAATGGAAGCTGGTAAACAGCCAAATTAAGGGGGAAGCGGGCTCTCTAGTAACTTCCACCCAGTGCAAATGTAGCCTCCCAATTGAATTGGTGCACTATGCTAAACTCAAGGGTAACTGTGGTATGAAACAAAACAAAATATAAATACATACAGAGAGAGCATAATACGAGTGTGCTTGGGGGGGTGGGGGGGAAAGGTGGAGGAGTAGCTGGGTGTTTGGTGAGGGCCTGGGCCTGGCTTCAGGGAGGGAGGGGGCTCCACTCATCACCCAGACCCAGCTGCTCAGACTGGGGAGAAGGCCAGCATAAGCCAGCACCTCCCCCCCACAACAGAATTTGCTCTTTCCTGTGTAGCTCTGACTTTGTGCTGTAATGACCATGGCTGGGAATGGTAGCACCATCATGCAGGGTCCAGGCTATGGAGCCACACACAGTTTCTTGTGCAAAGGAGCAAACAAGGCTCCATCCCCCGCTACTCCTGAGGGCTGTTTTGGTTTCAAGGTTTCTGTGGGTCCAACTGAACCCATGAAGCCCTGCTAAAAAGCCACCCTGGCTTCCCCCTATTCTATCAATACCAGAGACAGATACAAGTCAATCTAAAGAAGCCTCTTCTCACCAGCACACAAACATACTGTATATTAAGAGACAAGGAAGGTAATTCTTCCAAAGACACCCAGTGCATAGTACTAATACACAGATTTGCAACCTTCTGAAACATTTCTTATTGTAGTCTCTCTGCAGTTTTCAAAACAAAAGTACTTTCATTTTAAATCTTATTTCTAGTGCTGCTGCCCGGCATTCAGCTCTGTAACAACAGTATCAAAGTTTCAGAAACTACCATTCACAAATACTCATGGTCAAACCTTTCACAGCCTTAAGGGACATATTCTTCCCTCCAAATTTTATGCACAGCTTCCAGTTAAACCAATGAGAGCCTTGGTCATGCATCTGAGGCCAAATTTTTGTCCTAATAGATGCCTAATCCTGTAGCCCTTTCCTGTGGAAAAGTGATCTAAAAATGGGATTTCTGTGTGCTGGAACACCAAGCGTTAAGTGGGGAACAATTAAGCATAATGCCTGACGGAACGTGAATATAGTGTGGATCTTTCTAGCTCACCATGACGCTACCCTTATGTTTAAAAAAAAAAAAATCAATCTGCTTCTTGGAGGTCTGTTTATAGCGTAGATTAAAGGATTTGAGGAGAGGCATGCTCTCAGAACAGCACATGCCTTTGAGAGCAACCTCAAGAACACTTCCATGGTGTTTCTGAGTATCGGAGAAACACTTAAAAACTAGTAGTAATTTCCCAGGAAATTTGTTTCACAACACATATGTAGATATTATAGCCTCAGGTGCACATCTTATAACCTCTTCAAAGTAATATCCACCTCCTCTCCTCATAGTAAAATGTAAAGAGGCAATTTGTTGACCCACTGCACTTAAAAAAAAAAAAAAAAAGTTTCCAATTGGCATATAAAGATGTTTTCCACATAGCCTGAAGTCTTGAGTACAGAATGTATTTAAAAGGCCAACTGTTCTGCACATAACTTGCCCTGATCATACATCAGGAAGTATCGACGATAGATGGAACAAAATATATTTGGTTATAATTTTTTTTTGTTTTAGTGTAGAAACAGCATATGTGGGTTCTCCCTATGTCTGCTCTAAAAATCACTGCATTTGAATCAGCATATATGTGCCATCTGTTTGGAAGTTTCTGATTGCACCGTTAAAAGGTTGTCACCATCAGCAAAAATGATCCCTAGTGTCATGAAATGAAATTTCATATACTGAAAAGGAAAAGAAAGTTTATCATCCTGCTATTGTATTGTTCATAGTATCACTGTTTTTTTGTTTGTTTTTTTTTTTAAATAAAATCCACATTTTGCAAGATTTTTAATTTTTCAGAAACAATAGCAAATCCTTTTCAGACAGTATTCAATATGTAAAAAAGCATTACCAATACATTTTATTGCAGAAACGTTTTAAGGTTGTTGCAATAAGAAGATTTTAAAACAGCACGAAGTTCTCACTGAAGGGTTCAAAGCAGCAAACTGGTTTCCCTCCTTCAAGCACCGCTACATTGCTTCTAAAAGGCTTTGGGCTATTGCAAATGCTCCCTTAAACACATCTCCCCTCTTTTCAAGTATTCCTCATGTGGTCTATGACCCCAACCTCTCACTTGAAGGAGACCAGATAGGCTTTGAAATGGTATATATAGACATCATTCATTAAGCAGCTGTGTAAGTGCTGCTGCTAAGCAATTCTCCTACTGTACTCTAGACAAAAACAAATTGTGTACAGTTCCTCAGCATTCCCACCCTATGCTAGCCCCAGGAGTCAGAGTAAAGGCTTGTCTACACTTACAGCAGCACAGCTGCACGGCTGAGTGAAGATGCTAGTTCTGCTGATGGGAGAGTTTCTCCTGTTGGCATAGGTACTCCACTGCCCTGAAGCCCAATGTAAGTTCATAGCGTTGACAAGAGCGAAGCAATGGAATGCTGGCCTCCTGCTTGGCAGTTCAGAACACTTCCCCTAAAGCTATAGCCTGACATAAAAAACTGAATTTTTAAATAAAAGTTGGAGAGAAACAGACTCCAAAAAAGTACAAGCAGGGAATTTAAAAGAGGACAACATAAAATAGTTTCAAACAAAATCTTATCTTAGATTTGTTACAATCTTGAAAATTTGAAGAGCAGAAGCTTCTTGCGAGCTCAGACAAAAAGATAACTATTGTTTGTGCCCCTTCTACTGGTTCGGTCCTCAAAAGCCAAATCATTCGGAGAGCTGTGTTGACATCAGTATTTGCATACAGACCAGGGTATAAATGGAGGCGTTTTTAAATAATAATTGTAATGTATGTAATGCTTAATTTTTGTTAAACCAAGTTAAATCTTACCTTCACACAAAACAGAGAGGGGGACCATCCTGAATACTTTGATATTTTAGAAAACCAGAACAGACTAGAAAGTGTCAACGTTAATCATCAGAGTTTGGTTTATAAATGAGGATAGGAACATTTATGAGGTAACTATTCTTGCAGTCATTGTCTACTCTGAATCTGTTTTAAGCCAAAGAGAAATAGTTTCCTTATAAATAAATTCAGATTATAAAGTCCAGTCAAGCAGAAATCACTCCATTTCAACTAAAGCCTCTCTTAAAATGAAACAAAAATGTGACTAGATGTACCCTGTCTATTACACAGTTGCAAAAAGTATATATGCTGTTCACATGTAGATTGGGTAAATTGCCTGATATAATTGATAGCTGCTGGCAGTTAATTAACTGGAGCACACTATTGGCACTCAAATAATAATGATACTCTAGTGCAGTCAGGTTTTCAATTATTATTCAAAATGTTTAAAAACTAACAATAGCTTGGGTGAGATAAGAATACTTTCCCCATCTGAGATATTTAATAAAATCATATTTGATGCTGTGTCTCTTACTGCCCACCCGATGGCAGCAAACACCAAATTTCTATTCTTACCTGCATAGGGTGCTCATTTCCTGTGGTAAATTCTTCAAGCTGCTGCACTTGCAAAGCTGCTAAACCGTATGACTCATCAGCAGTCCTACACTCCAGAGGATTTGCATGTAACTGTTCTGTAAGCCACATCTGAGTCCTCACTGAGGGCTGAATAGGTACTCCACTCATAGCCTGCTTTCCCAGTGTTGCATATCTATGCCCAAAAGCCTCACAGCTGGCTGTGCTGGGCTTGCTTTCAGGTAAGGCACTGTAGGTCATATCAAAGACATGTCTCCTATTTGAGGAGTCTGAAACACTGAAGTCTTCTTTGCTGCAACTTTCAAATTTGTATTTGCAATCAAATGTAGAAGATCGTTTTTTCCCAGTTTCTTTGTCCTCAACTTTTAGCAATTCCATGCTATTATGCAAACAACTTGGCCCATTTATTCTTAATTGCGGTGACATGGTCTTGTCTCTCCCTGATTTGTCAGTACTAGCCCTGGAGTCCCCTGAAAGGACACTTTCATCCTGACTGCAGCTATCTGGTGTGCTGAGTTTAGACAAGGATGACCATTTCCTTACAGGCCTCACATCCTTCATGTCAAGAGAGTTGTCCAGTATACCCTGATTTCTGTTTCCTCCCGACCGTAAAAGATTTGTATTCCATTGTGAGCCATCAGACTTCAGAGTTTCCCTGTGTTTGGAAAGTGAAGAGCTGACATTAGACGGCATCACATGGGCAGTGGGAACAGAGACCAGTGATCGGCTGGGTTTAAATGAGGAAGTACCACTTGATGTTGAATGATCTGGGGGGAAAAAAAAGATTTATCATGTAAATAAGTGCAACAAGCTGTGCCAGCAATATTGATCAAAGTCAAATTCAGGATGAAATGCTAAAGCAGCAGGCATATCCTCTAGTAATTTTCTTAATGGGACACAGTCACATTAAAAACACATTTCACAACACCGAGATTATTAGAAATGATAAATACAAACCCCCCCCCCCCTTTTTTTTTTTTTTAATTGTTTCCTTTCTGTGGATGTTGCACAGCTTGGACAATGAAAATGCTGTAGACTGGCCAGTTTCATTATTATTTTTAAAATTTAGGTTTCCAATCTTGTTTAGATGAAAATATTTCCCTGCAACCCTAAAGTTGCCAGAATTTTTACTTAGGCTGTAGAGTCTAAATGTGGGGAAAATATTTTTGATTGTTTGCATATTATGGAGATATCAGTAGCAACTCTATAGTTAAGGCTGTGTTGAAATTTTTACTTAAAGGAGGTTTAAAAATTTTCATCCACATATTAACTGTTTAATTTAATGTAAAGTGCTAAACAGTCACAGTGACCAAAAATTCCGAATTTCTCTCTCTCTCTCTCTCTCTCTCTCCTCTCAACCTCACACATACAAGCAATGTACTGGAAATAAGGCACTTCTGAAATTTTAAAATTAAACTACACAGAATTATTCCCTTTATTTATGTTAAAACAATTGAGTTATGCCAAGATTCTACAATGAAACTGCCAAGTTCTGTCAGCTACCTCCATTCTCTCACAGTCAACAACCTTCCCTGATTCACCAGACATCCTGTGTAGAGGAGGCGGGCTGCTCAGCAAAACAGCTGTGCACATGTGTACATACATTAGGGAGGAGAAAGTGGAGCTGTAAAGGGTTAGTGATGCTGTGATGGTTGAGTGGTATGTATGCCAAAATTCATAGAGCATGTTGTATTTACATGCTTAACACTGAGCATATATATATATTTAAAAAAAAAAAAAAAATTCAGTTCTGGAATTTCTACATAAAAATGAATTTTAAAAACAAATACCAACACCAAAGACCAGTCACATAATCTTCCCTAAACATTACAGGAAAAAACTCAACTATCTTGCAGCCACCATTTGCAATATGGCACTACATCTTGCTTATTTACCCACACAAAAACCATATATAGATCTGTACACAGCAGAATTTAGGGAGGCCACACCGAGCTTAAACAAATAATCGAGGCATATAGCCACCGTGTGAGGATACACATTATCTGTTTGTGATGTAGGTGAAGATGCTCAGGCTACGCGCAATAAAAGGAAGGCAGCAGAGACAGAGAAGAACTGATTGATAAAGTATACATGAGGCGGTGAATAACTCCACATTTCCTTGCTTTTTACAGTTTGAGTTGGTGGGCTATACAGTTTAGCCAACTTCACTATAAAGTTTAGTGAAGAATTTTGTGTGGGGCAGAATACTGTGTATATATGTCTAAAGATGTCTATATAATAAAAAGGATCATACGGTCATTTTCTTGCACTTATCCCTGCATCTCCAACCCCAAGCAGAAATATCAAAATGCATAAAGAGGACATTAGTGAGGCACTGTTCAGAGAGAGACTGGTAAGTGAAAAAACAACAGAGGTGAGGCAGAGGTTACTCAGATCTGATTGACAGCTCTCCCATATCCAGCAACTGGTGCATAGCATCATAGCCTGTAGACAACCAGAAGTAAGCAGCTAATCCTCTCACCAGCATCCATTAAGTCACACGGCTCAACCTTACCCACTGACTCACATTGTTCCACACTGTAAGCTCATTAAAGTGTTATTATTTACTCAACCATCTGCAAATTAAACTCCAGGAGACTATTTGGTTACATTTGTGACAAAAAAGGAAGCGGGTACAGTCTTCACTGTTTTTTTCTCCTCAGAATCCTCGGTTTCTCCAAATCCTTACAATTAATACCAGAAGTTTTGGGGAGCCACTAGCTGGGTCAAGCTCAACATTCAAGGGAAAATCAATTAACATGAACCAGCACTCTGCAGATGGGAATAGCAGAGCTGCTTATGGGTGTGGCTGAGCTTTAGGAAAGGCACGGTTTCTTTTACTACAAACCTAAATAGCCAGAAGCTCCCAACCCTCTCAACATCCCTACTTCCCATTTACAGGCCAGCCCTGATTGTTCCTGCACACCTCAAAGGGCTATGTAAGAAAATATGAAAGACATCTACAGGGCTATTGTAACTTCCCCGCATGGCTCTATCATGGAAAGTGGCCTGAGCCCTGCAGGATATTAAAAAAAAAAAAGGGGGGAGGGGGGAGGTGGATAGAGGAGAACGCCTATGGTTTAGGGATCTCTGCCTCCCCGCTCCCATCACTAATCAGTGCAAGATCCCATTCCCTGCACTGGTGTTGGGACAGAAAAGGACTTGCTCAATTTCCCCCCATCTCACTTCCTCTTCACAAATTCTTTTTTGGAGGAAGGAATATTCTGCCTACTGCCTGCCTCTATTGGCTGAAATCCATTTTTAATGCGGTGAACCAGGAAGACATGTTGAGCTGTGCTATCCATTTAAAACCCCAGCTAGCCAGTGGCTGCAAGAAGAAATAACATTCCTTAAATTCAAAGACCTTAAATTGTGATATTTTTCCTGTGGCTATGAAAACTGGGTTCCATTCAGCCATAACCCACCAAGAAAAAGGACTCAACCTAAAACACATTTTTTTCCATATGAAAGTCAGGGGTAAAGGTAGGAATTAAAGCATTACTTCATCCAGCAGCATGTTCAAATTCAGAATCCAAACAACACTCAGACTTCAGGATTTGCTCCGATCCTTCAGACAGAGACAAACACCTACAGGATCTCTATGAAACATTCCTAAAACTACAATGCCCACCTGGAGAAGTAAAGGAACAAATTGACAGAGCCAGACGGGTACCCAGATGTTACCTACTACAGAACAGACCCAACAAAGAAAACAACAGAACCCCACTGGTCATCACCTACAGTCCCCAACTAAAATCTCTCCAACACATCATTAAAGATCTACAACCTATCCTAGCAGATGATCCATCTCTCGCTCAGGCAGTGGGTGACAGACCCATCCTGGCTTACAGACAGCCCCCCACCCTGAAGCAAACACTCACCAGCAACCATACACTCTACAAAAAGTCCAATCCAGGAACCTATCCGTGCAACAAACCCCGTTGTCAGCTCTGCCCACACATCGACTCTAGTGACATCATCACTGGTCCTAACCACATCAATCACACCATAAGGGGCTCATTCACCTGCACATCCACTAATGTTATATATGCCATCATGTGCCAGCAATGCCCCTATGCAATGTACATTGGCCAAACTGGACTATCACTACGCACAAGGATAAATGGACACAAATCAGACATAAAAAATAATATCCATAAACCAGTGGGAGAACACTTTAATCTCCCAGGGCACACTGTCACTGACCTGAAAGTCACCATACTTCTCCAAAAAACCTACAAAAACAGACTTCAAAGAGAAACTGCTGAGTTAGAAATGATCTGCAAACTTGACACATTCAAACTGGGTTTAAACAGAGATTTGGAATGGCTCTCTCATTACAAGAGGTAAATTGCTTTGCTCACCCATTCTCACCTCCTACTCAATGACCATCATTAGCCCTCAAGTACCCGGCTTTCATCCACCTCCCCCATTGTTCTCTATGCACTTGCGTATCTATGTTTCCTATTTACTGTATCATTCTACCTCGGCATCTGACGAAGTGAGCTGAGTCTCTCAAAAGCTTATGCCTACAAAAATTAAATTTGTTAGTCTTTAAACTGCCACAGAACTCTTGCTGTTTTTGCTGTATACAGACTAACACGGCTAACCCTCTGGGATTTTTATATTGATAGTGTCCTTTTAGGCAAACCAAAATACAGATTTAAAATAAGTAAAGGAAATCTCCAGAGTCACTTTCTGAGTCAAATACAATATGTATATTAAACTATGACCTGCAGATGTAGCTGCTAGAAATTCTTACCCATCTCACTTTCTGGAGAGAGAGAAAGAATTGCAAGAGAGGAAATATGCGCCAAACTCCGACCTCAGTGATACCAAAGAAAAATTGCATTCCACATGTTTTGGAGAGAATGCATCAAGATTGAAACTGGCAAAAAACCCACAATACTTTCTGGTTGTTATGCAGTATCCCCATGCTTCCAACACTCCACTCCTTCTGCTTGTCCTCTAAAGCACCAACCACACACAAATTTTTAATTCTCTCATATAAACATTCCTCTTTACTAATAGATTTTTAATGTATTTATTTAGTGAATAAAATCTGAAATTGTCCCAAACTACTTATCTGGGTCCCTTTAAAGAAGAACTTAAATTATTTACCTGGTAAATCAAGTTCAGGTTTCTGTGTTTTTCCTGCTATGTCTGATAACCCTAACATCTAAAGCAGGGCAGGGAGCTGAATTACAAATTTTCATTGCACCACATTAACTGTTTGTGAGCATTTTTTTTAACAGGGAAACAGAAGCAAAAATTTGAAAATTATTGGAGGAGAGACTCATTTACCACCATAATATTTTGTTTTAAAACTTATTAGATGTAATTTTAAGGTTACAAATTATATATATATATGTGGTTCTTTGATACTACTATACTGGTTAATATAGAAAATCCTAAACCATTACTGAACTTGATGAACTTGATGAACTTGATGAACTTTTTAGATGCCAGTTATTTAAGAGGCCTCATTTATGGAGTAAGAGTTGCTATTTATCACAGCTTCCCCACTAGTACTAGCAAGTACCGATGGGTTTTCTTCTCTCAGAAAAGCCAGAGCAATCACTTAACTCAATGGTTCTCAACAAGAAGTATATGTACCCCTGGGGGCACGCAGAGGTCTTCCAGGAGGTACGTCAACTCATCTATATATTTGCTTAGTTTTACAACAGGCTACATAAACAGCACTAGCAAAATCAGTACAAACTAAAATTTCCATACAATGACGTTTTTATACAGCTCTATATACTATACACTGAAATGTAAGTACAATATTTATATTTTAAATCAATTTATTTTATAAAATTATGTGGTAAAATGAGAAACTAAGCAATTTTTTCAGAAATAGTATGCTGTGAAACTTTTGTATTTTATGTCTGATTTTGTAAGCAAGTAGTTTTTAAGTGAGCTGAAACTTGGATAAGCAAGACAAATCAGATTCCTGAAAAGGAGTAGTCCGGAAAGGTTGTGAACTTATTAAAACTGGGGAAATCAGTTAAGTTAAGAGCAAATACTATAGGACATGTGCCTCTCCAGTGCTGCTGAAATCAGTGGGCTTTTCTGCTATCAGAGGCTTTCAAGTCTGGCATTTTATCCGGGCTATAATTAGGATGTCCTGATCACTGAAGAAAATGCAGGTATTAAAAAAAAAAAAAACAACACACAACAAGAGTTCTGTGGCACTTTAAAAACTAATAAATTTAATTTTAGCAGGCATAAGCTTTTTTTTTTTTTTTAAGGTATTAAAAAGTTGCCAAAAAAACCCACACTTTAAACTACCGCTCTGATCCAAGAAATTACTTATTATAAAAATCAGAAGTATTCTTAGCAATCAGAAGAGAAGGCAGTTATCCTTATCCTAAGAGCTTGCTTAAAAAAAAAAAAAAAAAAAAGACCCCTTAAATTAGAGTGTGCAGAAGTTCTGTGGTTACTGCACAGCATCAGCTTCTCAGAATGATTCTCCAAACCTTGTTGCAATTTTCAGCCAGTTAGAGCTCTGTGGTACAGCCACAAGTGATTTAAAAAGAGCCATATCATGACTCACATTCTCGGTAATAAATCTTCACATCTAGCTCATGAGGGGGTGGGAGCCTGTAAAAGCCTCCTCTAAAACAGTTGCTGACGACAATGAAAATTTGAACTAGAGGCAGGGATTTCATCAAAATTGAAGAATTGTGGCCCTGTCAAGAAAGCTTAGTGCTGCAGCCACAAGACATGTGTGTTCCATTGTTTCTATCTGATGATTATGGCTGGACTGTGAAGCCTTGATGTGGCGGGGATAATCCACTCCAAAGTGGCTGGGGGACCTTAAACTGGACAAGCAAATGGCCAGTCCAAACAAAACACCATGGAAAAGACTGATTCTCTGAAAGCAAAAATGTATTTGCATGATTCAACAAGAAGCTGCCAAAGGTGGGACTATTTTGATAATTTACATATGTACCTCACCACACATCCTTTAGAGTCTCTCCCTGTTCTACTTGCAAAATGTAGCATGCCAAAAACATAAAAAGGATAAGTTAGTTGTAATTAAATACATAATCCTTCAAACAAGCATGTCCCAAAAATATAAATAGACGTATGACAGATAAGTATCGTACATAACAAAAACAGGAGTCCAGACATAAGAGACAAAAACTAAGGTATGTAATGACTTCTGTACAAGGATAATTTGAAACACTCAGGACTGCTTAAGTTAAGAGAAGAGACAAGATAAAAGGTATAGCAAGTAATGAAATACCCTTAGCCTCTGTCTGCCAGAAGCTGGAAATGGGCAACGGGGTTGATTATCTGTCAGAAGACAGGACACTGGGCTAGATGGATCACTGGTCTGACCCAGAATGGCCATTCTTATGATCTTATGTATAGAAGAACTAAATTGGTATTTTTACTTACCCTCATAAAAAACAAGGGCACATCCAAAGAAATTGAAAGGCAAAATATTTAAAATTGATAAGGGGAGGGAGGGAGGGGGGGTTATTTATTTGTGGCTTTTAAAATGCAACACAACAAACTGGTGGAACTCATTGAGGATAACAGGTTAGCAGGATATGAAGGAGGATTATACATTTATATGGTAAATGAATTTCATTAGTTCAGATTAAAATAATTCATAGCACAAACCTATTACTAATTAACTAATGGGGGGTTAAGAAGACACTTCCCCTATGGCAGTGATCCCCAAACTTTTCACATCCTGCATCCCCCAGCTGGGGTTGGGAGCAGGGTGCGACTGGGTACTGAGGCTGGGAGTGGGTGCCAAGGGGCCACAGCCGGACCAGGGGCTGTGGTCGGGGGCCTGCGGCCAAGTCAGGCACCAGGGACCGAGGCCAGTGCCTTGGCCAGGGTCTGAGACTACAGCCAGGGAGCTAAATGCAGAGGCCAGGGCTGGGCCAGGACCGCAGCTGGGAGGGAATGAGACTGGAGCAGAGATCTGGGCAGAGGGGGGGCTGGGTGGTGCTCCCTCCTTGCACCCCCTCCCCCCCCCACATGGGGACTGCCCTGGGGCCCTGCCATGCCCTCCCCCCTCCCCTCCAATCTTTCTCCATGCCCTATTAGGTGGGTGCACCCCACAGTTTGGGTACCTCTACCTATTGGCCTGGCCATTCCATGTGGATCCATTATGGGTTTTCATTAACTGTCCTCTAAAACATTTTATTGACCACTGTCAGAAACATATTGAACTAGATGGACAAAGTGTCTGATCCTGCATGAGAGTTCCCTTGCTCCCAAAGCACGGTCACAAAGGTTATAGGCAGTAGGTCTGAACCCTTATCTAGTTGCTAAACATAAAACCTTTTTATAAAACAAAGTGAATCGTGTTTTGACTTTAAATTTTAAAAACTTTTTTTCCTAAATACTCTAAATCTATGTGTAAAATACTACTACTACTACTAACTAAAAAAATGAAAAGAGAAAAGAAGTGTCGACATAGTGCTTATCGCTGCTGTATTTAAACACACATCACATTCTAGGTCTTCAATCAAATTTAACAAAATGGTCTCTTGAAATAAGAAGCAGTTTTGATAAGGGCCATTTCTAAAAGCAAATTATGAAAAGGAAGCAAACTACAACTGCTGGCAGTGAGCAAGTTATTATTACATGATCATTGTGCTGATCAGAACTTGTTTACCTAAACAACGGACAGCAAACCAATCAGAATCAACACATCACATTATCCAAACTGCTCCCTATAATATTTGATGTAACCCTATAATATTTGATGTAGTCCCCAATGTTTCATTCACTTTTTATACTTTTATTGGTTTTTTTAAATCACTATTTGGCTTGCTTTCAAAGGCAAGTCATTCAAAGCACACAATTCACAAGACATACTCAAAAAAAATCCTAAGGACAAGCTTATCAACCGATGCTCACAGCCTGTAACTCATGTCGCTGCTCAGATGCAGTTTAAAAAAAATTGCAACTAGGCTGATTTTGCTATATTTCTTTTTATATTCCTTGAAATTCCATCTACCTACACAGATATATCAGTTGTACACTAAGAGGGCTGATGAAATATTAGTGCAGCCACCAATATTTAGCTGAGCTTTCTTGTTGAAAACATGGAGGTAGGAAGAAAACAAAGAGGCCACCCTTAAAGCTTGTCAACAGCCTGCAGAAAACGAAGGCGGCACCAAAGGAACTTTATGAAGATTCTTCAGGAAGAGAAGAAGGAACCTGGATTGCTAGAAGTTGAGAATCAGGGAGGAAAGAAAGTATGAATGCATAGTATAAAGGAAGAAATATAATAATAGAATGTCAAAACAAGAACAATGAGCTCCTGTATATGGTGGACAGATTCACAGCCACCCTCAGAAATATCCTTTCAACATCAAACTGTCTAAATGTGCCATCTAACAGAGACTGTTTTTTGGCACCCACTTCACATTGCCCTCCTACGCTGCTCTGTAATGACCTTATGTGACAGTGTACCATGCATCTGCTACTCTCTGCTGGAGGCCCTTGGTGCACCCCTCCCAAAGATGGAGTTCTTTTCAGGAAAAAGAGCTCCACGTCCTCTAGGAGCTACCTGGGCCATCCAGAATTAGCTGGCTGGAGGAACCAACCTCCGAAGGGAGCAGCAAAGACCTCGTACACCCCACCACACCTCCTTTCTTGCCATGAGTTACACTTCACTCATTTCCACAATTCCTTCTGCTAGTTCATCAACTATATGGCATTGCGATTGCCATGTAGCCAAGTATCCCAATTACACCAAGCTTTACTCTTCAGTCTTTTCCTCAAAACTCAAGCATTTACCCCCTCTTTTCAAAGTAAGTATACGAGCTAAAATTTGACTGAATTAAGCTGAAAATCATAACTGATTAGCTAGGCAAATCATTTTATTTACCTCAGTATCACAGAAGAACCAGCAAGTCACCTACCTCTATTATCATTCTGCATAGGTCTTGCTCAGTACATACAAGTTCCCTTGCTACATTCAGATCTACCTGTCCCTCTGAAACACACAGCATTGGCAGAGGACATGCTATAGAAAGTTTACTTTCTTAGTATTTGTAACACTGCTGCACTTGTCTAACAATGATGTTAGGATGTTAAATGGTGCTATTTCTTTTTTCTAAAGTCCATTCTCTTCATAAAGTCTCTTGACCCCTTGCATTCACAAATGTTGTGTGGAATGCCACAAAGCATCACCACCACTAGGGACTTATTTAAAACCATTATCATTTTGCTTCAAGATTCATCTTCACATAACCTTCAATTTTACACTACACTTTTGCTAAATTGATAGTTCTAGCCTTGGTGGCTGTAATCTAGAATTGTTTCTTTAAACTAATGGGGAAAAGAATAAGATGGCACAGAATCACATCTGTTAAGAGTTAAGCATGGACTTAAATGCATGGTCATACCAGAAACACTGCTGCCATGTGGGCCTGCTAAAGCATATCATGGGTGAGGGAGAGAATCTCTACTTTGATTTTTAGAAGCCATTACCTAGCTAGCTTGAAAAATGCAAACAGACACCTCTCTTAGTTCAGGAGTACTGCACCCAATACATAAACATAAAAAGAGTGTTCTGAGAAGAGATGCCTGGTTGAGATATTCACTGTCCTGCATATACATAGACACATGGTTCATTACAAATACGGTTTGAAGTTACACCCCAAGTGAAGGTGAAATTAGGTGATCTAACATGCTGTACATCCAAATTACACCACATTATACTGTATATTTAAAATGGAATATTATATTGATATACATATATTTGATGAAAGGATCCAGCATAAAATCTTTCATTTTCGGCTCATTAAAAGGGAAAAAAATAGGGACACTTGAAAAAAAATGCAAATCTCAAGAAGCAAATCATGTCAGTGGATTTGAACAAATACACCTTTTAAAAGAAATGATCAGCTATAAAATGTGAATCTGACAATATTTTGTGCTTTGCAAACCCTACTCTAAGAGGGACAGGACCAGGGAGATGATGCAAAGAGAATTTTTGATTGAACAAAAAATTGAGAGAGATATTTGAGCAGTACAGGCAGAACTCCTGGGATTCAGCATGGCAAAGCTGACTTTTCAAAAGGCACTCCCATATATATTCTGGAGAGGAGGGAATATATCAATCAAAGCTATTCCTTGAGGGTGTTTTTAAGCAAGTTATACAATATTACATAACTGCCTATCCAGATTAGTGGCAATGCCAAAAAAAAGGTTTCAAGGTTCAGTATAGATAAGCAATGGATACATATCCCAATCTATGTAGGCTCCCCAGCAGTTCCCCCTAAGGGTAAAACCATCAGTTAGAACAGGGATCAGCAGCCTGTGAGACGCGTGACCATTTTGAGCAGCACGCCGCGCAGCTCCTGGCCCCAAAGCAGAGCCATGCAGTGGCTGCTCCCCTCTTCCAGCCCCACCCCTCTCACACATGGCAGGCGGGGGCTGGCGGACTAGAAGGGCTGGGTTGGCGTGCCACTGGCCCTGGCCAGTAGCTGCGCTGTGGCCGCTCCCCCTCCCACCTCCGGCCAGGGCACCATGGGACCCACATGAGAGTGGGGCGGCCGCCAGGGATGTCAGCGGGGGACGGCTCTTCAGAGGAGGGCCCAGCTTGTCCCCCCCCCCCAGGTATGTCACTGCCACAGTGGGGGGAAGGAGGTGGCAGGAAACTGGCACACAGCCCCTCTGCCACCCAATAACCTGGCCAGGGCACTGGGCCCACGTCACGCGTGAGAGGGGCGAGGGGAAGAATTGGCACCCCCTTCCAAAAGGTTGCCAACCCCCGAGTTAGAGGGTGAGGAAAGTCGTAGTAATCGCCTGCGTCTTCCTGAAGCTGTCTGCATGCAGAAAAATGAGAATAGCAAATTGAGGATTCTCAAACCTTTCTTGAATCTGAAATGAGATAAGGGTGACGACTCATCTTACTTTTAAGCTGCTTGAATCAGTGCACCTCAATCAGGCCTATACTCTCCCTGTAGTACACAGTGGCTGAGTCTCCTGAGGGCTGTAATATTCTGGTCTAAGCTCGGCTGGGCTGTCGGGCTTGGTGCAGGGGTGGCTAAGCGGCATTTAGTGGCCTGTGACATACAGGAGCTCAGACCAGATGATCTGGTGGTCCCTTCTGCCTGCAAGCTCATACGGTACGTCTATTAACACTGCAATTAAAGACCCATGGCTGGCCCAGGTCAGCTGACTTAGGCTGATGGGGTCCAAGCTGAGAGGCTATAAAATTGCACTATAAATATTCAGGCTGGAAACTGGGCTTTGGGATCCTCCCCCCTCACAGAGTCTCAGAGTTTGAGCTCCAGCCCCAGTCTGAGTGCCTACACCACAATTGTATTGCCCTGCAGCCCAAGCCCCAAAAGCCCAAGACCACTGAGATGGGTGAGCCATAGGTGTTTAAGTGCAGTGTAGACATAGCATATGGAGTTCACTTAGCACTAAACTAGGCCAAGGCTCCTGATTCTCAGCTACAGCGGGAGGAGTGCACAGTGCAACTCAGGAGAAGGGTGAATACAAAGATGCCATGCCTTTAAACCACCTTTGTAGTCCCCTAGTCCGAAGCCAGTCGTGCATCAGGCTGGTCCCCTAGCATAGGTCACAGCAACTAGAAGGCTGCTCTACATTATACTGGTTATCAATGGCCCCAATAAGTCTTTATGGCAGCTGTGGTTCCCATGGCACGGGGAAGCCCCAGCCATGCCTCCTATTCAGTAGCCAGTGGGACAGCTGCTAACACTGGCTGTACTCTATTTGTAGGATTCCCCTAGGCAAGGTGATCTGCTTGTTGCCAGCTATAACAGCCTGATAGCTGCTTTGCATGAACAACACTAAATGGCCTCAGCACAGCCAAAGAACCTCTCAGCCCCCACTCCGAAAATACACACATTTACAACTTTTAATCTAAGAATTTCAATATGGTTCCCACACAAGTTTTGTTGCTTATTTGCCCGTTAAATATTTTCTTTTACTAATCAACATATCCAACCTGCATATTTTAATTTTCTTGAAAATAAATCTTAACTAAAATAGCAACAAAAAGATGGTTACTATCAGTTTTAAGAGTCCCTTCATACAGAGGGACACGTATTTTGTGCCTGTACTAAGAGCCTACATATTATTCCTATAACTGGAAGATCATCTAAAAGGGGCTTCTGGGGTAGAGGCGAGACATAGCAGGCATAGAGACAAATCAGATAGCTTTCATTTATTGAACAATAGCCTGGGATATTCAAAAGAATAAAAAGAACCAGTTTTACTCCAGAACACCTGCTGCACAAGGGTAGGTTATTCACAGGAGAGCAAAAATAGCTGTGTAGAGTTAAGTATTTGAAAATTAAGAGATTGTATTGTGTATCTTATTAAATTGGATTTATCCAGCTGTTAATCTTATAGGGAGGTTTTAATCAGGGGAGTGGATGGCAGATTTTGTCTTTAAAAGCAGTATCCATCACAGATGAAAGAGGACGGATACAACACCATCTCTTCCTTTACAGTCACAGAAGAGATTTCATATCCCTATATCTGATCACAGAGAGACCAAGGAAAAGATCAGGTGAGTCCAAGAGTAAGTTTCCACTTATCTCACAGTCAGTGGAAACAAGTTATAAATAACCTCTGTTGAGTCTGACTCTTTGAAGGCTGCTTGTAGTGAAAAGGAGGGCTGTGGCTCGGATCCATTCATCCAACTCATCTACACAAGAGCAGTCTATCTTAAAATGTACCAGCATTTAGGTCTTAAAATTTATTTCAGCAAGTAAATTAAAAACATTTTTAAATAAAGCGACACCATCGATGGGTAAATTGGTCTTACTAGTACACTGTGAACAGTCTATTTATACATAAATGTGTTCCTTTCTTTTTCTGGTTTTCCATAAAATAAAATCAAATACCCACACACAGAATTACATTTAAGTGTAATTCCAATACGGCAACACATTTAAGGAGTGTTTTCAACTTGATTTAAATGACTAATTTTTTAAACTTAAATTTTGTGATACAGCATCCTTTTGTCCTGATTTTAAAAAAATCTTTTGTATTTTTTTCAAAGAGCTCTATAATGATTTTCCTGTTCCCTTCTTTTGTTTATAAGGGTCTTTTGGACTGACCCAAGAGCGATTCAATGCCACAAAAGGTACTTTTCACACACTTTAGCCTCACCTCTCCTCTTTCTCTCTGTGCACACCCTTGCCGGCTGCCTTTTCAATTTCAGCATCAGTGTTGGTGCTGCTCTTGTTACTGGTATACAAATTCTTGCAGAGCTTGGGCACAGAGTGTTCAAGTGAGCCCCAACGTGATCAATGCAAGAGCGTGGTGCAAATGACCATCAACAATACAGTAAAAAGGACTACACACAAAATTCTATCAAATACGGAAAGAAAAACAGAAAAAAAGAAAAAAAAAGAGAGAAAAATGCTGATTCCCTCCCAATCTCCTTTTGTTTCAGTAATCTTGAGGATTATTTTTAAACACTAGATATACAATTTTCAGAAGAAAAGGTGATTTTTAGATTAATAATGTCCCTTTATCTCAAAAAATATGGAAAAAGCATTGCTCCAAATGAGAAGTCATAACCAGTGATGAGAGAACAAACAACTGTGACAGATGTGTAGTCATGTTACTTAATGCACTATTGGAAGGCACTCTGATACTATAGTGGTAAGCTTGGTATCAAAACCTATATAGAACAGAACAATTTTTTTTAAAATTTATTTATAGTGAGGTGAAGCCTGAGAAGGCACCTACACCCCTTCTGAAAAATGATCTGCTCCCTACTTTTAGTGTTACAATTTACTGAAAGTAAGTAGAGCTGGATAGGAAAAAAATAAAACACCATGCTGCCCCTTTCCCTTGGGGACCATTCCAAGGGAACGGGGCAGTAGGGAAGACAGTACAAATATGTGAACAAGAGAAAGATATCTAGCATAAATAGGAGGATAACATCCCCATTAGAAAACGCATTTATCCCCATCAATATATGCTGTGATTTGAACAGTGATTTGCTAAATATGTTCCAAAATGCTATCACTTGTCTCATCCAAAGCTTCAAGACCCATTTGGATGACTTTGCCTCCAGAAATTTCACAATGATTCATTGCAGTTTTGTATAAGAATTGCATATTTCTGCATGTGAAATTATAGGTATTATTATTATTATAAATTATAGGTGCTGAGAGCACAAATATAGCTATAAAACAAAGACGAACAAACACTCTAAAATGGTATTATATGACATCTTAATATGGCAGATGTCAGTCAATGCAGTCTGGCCCGACTTAATTGAAGTCATATAAGAAGCCAGCAATTCGATACCGTTTCCTCAAAAAGACCGTGTACATTTAGGAAGTGAATAGTAAGATTCTGGCAAGAACTAAATGTTGAGGAGGAAAACTATGTAGATTATCTGTTGAGCACTACATCGCTTCAAAGGATCCTAGGTTTTACCTGCCTGCTACACATTCTGTTGCATTTCTCTCAGCTTGGACAACAAAAATAAGGCAGCTTACGGACAATCTTGAAAGGATCTGAAATTTTTTTTGGTAAATGTCTGTAAATGTCATATCCACAGTACACACAAACTGATGAAAAAATATTTAGATTGATAATGATAAAAATTTACTCATAGTCCTGCAGATACCATATCTTTGCTCAGTATCTCTGCAAAGGGACAGTGTTGCTGTTAACCACATGAACAGTGTTGAATATACATTACAAGGGACAACCGAGAACCGACAGGATCAACTGCACCAAGTACATAGCGATGAAATGCTGATGCTATATTGTAACACTGGCATGCTAATGTAACAACAGTAAAAGGTTAGCTTGAAATACTGATACCTTAGGAAAATCAGCCTTCCACTGCTGGGCTACTAGTACACAGGTTTGGACATCTGTGTACAGAAACACCAACCCCAAGGATTCAAAAATCACGAGTCAAGGCCCTACCCCAAATCATGAGATTTACCTTAGAATCATATGATTTTTTTTTTTTTTTTTTTTTTAAAGGTTGTACTTTTTTTTTTTAATTTGGATCCTGGGTTTTTGAGACTTTAGGTATCATGTCTCAAAGGTCTTCAACACAACCATAAGGATAGAAAAAATGATTACTGGCCTTCCATATCTGTTGTTCTTTGAGGTGTTTTGCACACATCCACTCCACTATGTGCATGTTCACACGCTGCACAGCTGCTGGAAATTTCTCTCTCCGTAGTACCCATCAGGGCAGCTCAAGTGCCCTCTGCTGCAGTGCACCACTGGGGTAGATATAAAGTCCCCTCAGTTCCTATTTCCAGAAATGCCAATGCAGAGGGGTAGGAGGGAGGGCCATAGAATGGACACATGCAACACATGGTTAGATTAGTAACTATTTTTCTTTGAGTGATTGCACATGTGTATGTCACCTTTAGTGAGTTTGGTGGCGCTCAGTTCCAGCTCCCACATTACAACCTTGTCACTACACTTCGCACTAAGTGGCAGACTTGGCAGAGAGGCCAAGTATTGCATGGAGAATAAGCCATAGAAGAAGTCTCTCCAGTCAGGGCTGAAGCATGTTGCTGGGGCAATACATATGGGAAACTTGCCCTGCAGCTGACCTTTATGTAAAGAGGATTTCATTCACCACAGCTATTAAACCAATGTCTTTCACTAGCACTAAATCTCAACAGTTTTTTAAAGATAAAATTTATGGTTATGAATAGATAATTTGCAAATATAAATATCTTAAATAATTTGCAGAAAGTGAAGAACATTGAGAAGTACAAAATTTAGCAGCTATGGGCTCCAGATCCACTCTTCAAAGGACTTTTAAATCCCATTACATATTGAAGCACCTCAATTCACCAAGCTTCTTAGAGACCAGGTCTTTAGGAGGTTCAAACAAGACTATCATCCCCCTTCCAGGGTATTTCTTGTGTGCTGCAAGAGCTTCTCACTCTAGCCCAATCTCCCTCCACCAGTCACAGAATTCCCAACTCCAGCATCAACTGACAGGGTTTCTTTCTTTTTTGTTTGTTTGGTTTTTGTTTGGGGGGGGCCGGGAGGGGGGAGGGGAGGAAGGGAAGCCTCTGCCTCACAACACCAACTCCACTCACTTTTGTGACCATTATCCCCCTACTTGTTCCCAATCCCACTAGCCCTTAACACAGGGCTCATCAGGGCAGGGAATATGTAGTTTTCCATATTTAGATGAAGCTTAGCACATGTTCTTTACCCCTTCACTGAATGTCTAAATAAATACCTGCAGAAAGAAAACAATAACTGTGACCAACATTTGCAAATATCTAAAGCATCCTAAATTACCTCATTAATGCACCTAGTACATAACCGATTTGATGAGGGATGTTCCCCTATGTTTTTCCAGGAGATGCTCAAGAACAACAGTTAGAATCCTATGTATTTTCAGGGAAACAGGACTAAACATAGAAAACTACATCATGGTAGACATGGCTATGCACTGTGTACCATCCATTAGCTACCTGTCCATGACGTATGGAGAATTACTCAACTTCCCACTCAAAAGCAGAATTAAAAAAACAAACAAAACAAACAAAAACGTTCAGCATACTTGCATATATTTCATTCCTGCACTACACTTAGCAAATACAACAGCAAAATACTGAAGTCAAGATCTGCTGTGCAGATCAGAGAAGAACCTGGCCCTTAACCTCTCTATCTGTATGCAACTGATCATATATCCAGCTTTAGCTAACGGGAAGATAGCACAAGGTCCTGATGAGCCATACTAGATAGGAAAACACATGT
Source organism: Emydura macquarii macquarii (assembly GCF_026122565.2). Taxonomy (NCBI): domain Eukaryota; kingdom Metazoa; phylum Chordata; order Testudines; family Chelidae; genus Emydura; species Emydura macquarii. The sequence continues at coordinate 13,505,156 of NW_027131283.1, forward strand.
TTATAGTGGAACAAGTTCTCCCCAGGCACAGATGCCCATTTTGAAGAAAGTACATGGCCTGAGCTGTAACATGTATTAAGAAGTCATTTTAGGGGCACTCTTAAATGGTAAAGAAGTGTATGTTCTTAAGCCAAAGACACAAAAAACAAGCAGCATCCTCTAAATCCCATGAACAATTTTCTTTGGTAAGGTCTACTTTGTTTACTTGGAAACCTGACTAAAAATTAATATTTTGATTACTTTTACCAGAAACCCTTGAAATTTACTCACTGAATGTACCAAGCCCAAAGATTACAAGCAGTAATGGTTATAGAAATATGTAGAAAAATTCATCCCTAATATTTCTGGCCAAACCAAGTAATCTTGCTTCAACTATAATTTGGCTGGTCTCATCGGTTAAGTGGGAGGAAACCCATAAAGGAGTACTGAGAAAGACATCAGTAGGAAATAATAAGATCCCAAAATACCTCAAAAGCAAATAAGTTATTTATTCCCTCTCATAATACAAGAACTAGGGGGGTCACCAAATGAAATTAACAGGCAGTAGGTTTAAAACAAACAAAAGGAAGTATTTCTTCACACAACAGTCAACCTGTGGAACTCTTTGCCAGAGGATGTTGTGAAGGCCAAGACTATAAACAGGGTTCAAAGAAGAACTCGATAAGTTCACAGAGGATAGGTCCATCAATGGCTATTTGCCAGGATGGACAGGGATGCAAAACCATGCTCTGAAGTGTACCTAGCCTCTGTCTGCCAGAAGCTGGAATGGATCCAGGTGATGGATCACTTGATTATTACCTGTTCTGTTCATTCCCTCTGAAGCACCAGGAATTGGCCAATGTCGGAAAACAAGATACTGGACTAGTCTGACCCAGTTTGGCCATTCTTATGTTCTTATATTTTAAAGAAACTACATTTTAGAAGGCATAGAGGATTTAAAGAGAGTATTGGGATGGAAAAACCTTTCATATGAAGAGAGATTAAAGAGAACACAATTGTTTCCCCTTCAAAGGAGACAAATAAAAGGGACATGATAAAAGTGTATAAAATAGTGGATGGTCTAGAAGGACCAGGAGCTTCAGTTCACTCTCATATCACAAGAACAAGGAAGTTAATTCAAAATTTGATTAAAAAGGAAACATTTTTCTCACAATACAAAATTAGTCTGTGAAATTCATCATCATAGGATGATGTTGGGACCAAGAACTTACAATCAAGATTCAAAAAGAGGGAATGACAATTATATGGATAACAAGTATACCCCAAGCAATAATAGTTAATTAAAAGGTATTGGAAGAGAGATTAGGAGAAAAAAACCCTATCTTCACTACAATCTCTACAAGATTACTCCACATTTGCTCACTGTGAGGTACTGGAGTAAATGGATCACAGAGTTACTGTTATGTAACAAGTTCTAAAAAGGAGACAGACGAACAGACAGACAGATGGATGCACACGCACACACTTCAATTCCATTTTCTAAAATGCCTTATAAAAAATCCCACAAAAACAGTTTAAAGTCGCGTGTTGGCCTCAAGCGTTGTCAGTTTCACAACAGAGTACTCTTTAAAAAATACATACTAAATCTCTTCATAGCATACATATTAGCAATACTGAGGCAGACAAGCACATAAATCAATCAGTTTTTATACTCAGTCCTTGTACCACGCCTACAGAGCTTTTTGTAAGAAATGCAGAATGATTAATAGACCCATGATCCCTGTGTGTTTTCAGCATTCCAATATTGGTCTACAGTGGTTTTCTCATTTTCCCACATATTGCCGTGGATCAACAACACAATATTAAGGCAGTATCAGTGTACTATCCTCACATCCTTTGTCTAGGAGACTTCAGCCAAGAGAATGGACAAAAATTTCTATGATCCTGTTAGAAAAATTAAAGGCTGAACTAAGCTTTTCCAGGAAAGGTCAGCCAATTGTTTCAACAAATACAAATAAAATATTTATACCAATGGGAAGATTTAGTGACCCTAATGCTTATGCTATTCTTAGAGCTAGATCTTGCTCCCATTTAAGTCAATGGGATTTCTGACATTGACAAATTGGATTGGGCTCAGGCTGCAAGATCACATTCTCTTCTACCCTTCTCTTTACCTTCAAAGATCATCTTGTGTTTAGACATTTGTAGAAATCTTGCCAACTGCTTGCATATTTATTACAATCTGAAAAATTTATTTATTACAATCTGAAAATTTTATTTATTTATTTATTATTTATTACAATCTGAAAAATTCAGACATGTATGCAATCTATAGGGCTTGATTTTCAGTGATTTCCTCCAGTCTTGCACCTGCAAATAGTTGTGTCTGCATCAACTTTTCTGCACTAATAGTAGTAGACAGACATCTAGATACCTGTTTGCACCTGTAAGTCAATTAGTTAGAAATGTTCTGATATTTGCACCCCCAATTTCAAGAAAGACCAGTGTACACTTTTGTCCCTAAATCAGAAGATTGGCTGAAATCTGTCTGGAAAATCAAATTTACAACAACAACAGGAGAAGGAGAACAGAAGAAGAAACAAAACACTACATTAACGATAAACACAAAAAGGCTAATACAATTTTAAATCTAGACTATGTCAGACCAAATGGATAGCAATTTGGAGGAGAGCTGTGCTAATGAACTCTGAGAACAACGTAAAGGTCTGGTATTTCTCCCACTGAAGTCAAGACCAAAACTCCCAGAGTTCACTGAGACCAGGATTAGATTCTATGTCTGCTGAGCAGCCTTAAGACTGTTTTAAACTACTCACACTTTAAATAACATCAATATAGCTTTTTTCCACCAAGTTCTTCCTAGTCTCAACATCCAAATTCTTAATTATTGCAAGAAAACTGTCAAAGTGTTTTGCCACTCCTTCATTGTTTTTGTCTGTAGTTCATTGCTTTTGTTCCCTCCATTCACACCAGGGACACAATACTAGAGTATTGACTGTTTTGATGTTACCAAACATTTGAGGAAGTGATTAAAATAGAATCAACGAGAGACTTTAAATCAAAAGACCAAAGAAATGTATAGCTAATTAACTGCAGTAAAGCTCTTACATCAATACGTTTCTCATTCAGAAAGATCTGAAAGCACTTTCCAAACTCATTTACCAAGAAGCACTTTGTCCATCACAGAGACAACCCCCTCTCCAGCATAAGACAGAGCTGTTTAACAGTTTAAACAGTGCCAAATCTTGCTCACCTTGCTCTCTAATTGTCTCACTGAAGTCAAGGATTAGCAGGACTTAGTCCACTAAGAAGTGAAGAAAGATACTGTAGCTTTGCTACAGTAGTAGTCTCAAATATGCAAAATACAATCACTCAGTATGAAAACCAGCCAAGGCCTGGAGATTAATTTAGCCTACTCTTTTGAAAAGTGCCATGGGATTCATCCGCATCCTTTTTAGAATGTAAATGCAAAACGTTAGGACCTCAGTTTGACATCTCAGTATCTTCAACAGCAAAGTTTTCCCTAGGACCAAAAAAGGGCACTGATTCATTATTGACTGGAGGAGGAAAGACGACCCACAAAAATAAGAACAGCCATACTAGGTCAGACCAATGGTCCAGCCAGCCCAGTGTTTCATCTTCCAACAGTGACCAGTGTCAGATGCTTCAGAAGGAATGAACAGAACAGGGCAATTATTGAGTGATTCATCCCGTCACCCAGTCCCTGCATCTGCCAGTCAAAGACTTACAGACATCCAAAGCATGGGGTTGCGTCCCTGACCGTCTCAGCTAATTGCCACTGATGGACCTATTGTCCATGAACCCAGTTATTCTTTTGGCCTTCACAGCATCCCCTGGCAACAAGTTCCACAGGTTGACAGAGTTGTGTGAAGAAATATTTCCTTTTGTTTGTTTTAAAGCTGCTGCCTATTAATTTCACTGGGTGGAGTTATGTTATGGGAAGGGGTAAATAAGACTTCCTATTCACTTTCTGTAGTCATGATTTTATAGATCTCTATTACATAATCCACCCTAAAAATCATTTATTTTCTAAACTTAACAGTCCCAGTCCTGTTAATCTCTTTGTATGGAAGGTGTTCCATACCAATAATCATTTTTGTTACCCTTCTCTGTACCTTTTCCAATTCTAACATATCTTTTTTGAGATGGGGTAATCAGAACTGCACACAGTGTGGTATGGGAGTACCATGAATTTATACAGATATTTTCTGTCTTATTATCCATCCTTTTCCTAATGGTTCCTAACATTGTTTGCTCAATGTGAAGAAGCAGTCAAAAGAGCTGATGTTTTCAGAGAACTATCCATGACGACTCCAAAGATCTTTTTTGAGTTGCAACAGCTAATTCAGACCCCTGTCATTTTGTAGGTATAGTTCGGATTATGTTTTCCAATGTGCATTACCTTGCATTTATCTACACTGAATTTCCGCTGCCATTTTGTTGACCAGACACCCAGTTTTGTAAGATCCCTATGTAACTCTTTGCAGTCTGCTTTGGACTTGACTATCTTGAGTAATTGTGTATCATCTTCAAACTTCACCCCCTCACTGTTTACCCCTTTTTCCAGATCATTTTTGAATATATTGAACAGCATTTGACCAAGCACAGATCCTTTGGGGATCCCACTATTTACCTCTTTCCACTGTGAAAACTGACCATTTATTCCTATCCTTTGTTTTCTGTCTTTTACTGATACCATGAGAGGACCTTCTCTCATCCCATGACTGCTTATTTTGCTTAAGGGCCTTTGATGAATGACCTTGTCAAGGATATCTGAAAGTTCAAGTACACTCTATCCACTGGATCACCCTTGTCCATGTTTGCCGACCACCCTGAAAGAATTCTAATACGTATGTGTGAGATCATGTCTTGCCCTTTACAAAAGGCATGTTGACTCTTCCCCAAGAAATCATGTTCATCTATGTGTCTGATAATTCGATTCTTTATTATAGTTTCAACTAATTTGCCTGGTACTGAAGTTAAGCTTACTGGCCTGTAATTGTCAGGATCGCCTCTGGAACATTTTTTTAATAAAATCAGTATAATAGTAACTATTTTCCAGCCATCTATTAAAGAGGTTGATTTAAATAGGTTATATACCACACTTAGTAGTTCTGCAATTTCATATTGAGTTCCTTCAGAACTCTTGGGTGAATACCTTCTGGTCCTGGTGATTTATTACTTTTCAATTTACCACTTTGTTCCAAACTCTCCTCTACTGACACCTTAATCTGAGACAGTTCCTCAGATTTATCATCTGAAAAGAACGGCTCAGGTGTGGTAATTTCCCTCAAATCCTCTGCAGTGAAGACTGATTCAAAGAAATAACTTAGCTTCTCCGCAACAGCCTTGTCTTCCTTGAGTGCTCCTTTAGCACCTTGGTTGTCCAGTAGCCCCACCTGATTGTTTGGCAGGCTTCCTGCTTCTGATGTACTTAAAAAAATGTTTGCTACCAATTTTTGTGTTGTCTTTTGCTAGTTGCTTTTAAATTCTTTTTTGGCCTGGTTAATTATACTTATACATGTAACTTGCCAGAGAGAGTTTAGGTTCCTTTCTATTTTCTTAAATAGGATTTGACTTCCAATTTTTAAAGGATGCCTTTTTGCCTTTAACTGCCTCTTCTAATCTGGGCTTCTCTTCACTCACGCTTATGCTCGAAAAACGTTTGTCACTCAAGGGTGTGGGAAAAAACCCCAAAACACTGCTGAGCAACATAAGCTTTGCTGGCATTAGCACAAGTGTAGTTGTAGCAAGGACAGACTTCTCCCGCCAACATAATAAACCACCTAAATGAGCGGCTGTAGCTATGTCGGCAGGAGAAAACTCTCTCCCCCCAACATAACATGTCTATACTCGCCCTTATGCTGGCAAAATTTGTGTCGCTCAGCGGGGTATTTTTTTTCACACCCCTGAGTGACAAACGTTTTGCCGGCATAAGTGTGAGTATAGACAAGCCCTCTATTTTGCCATGGAGGCATATTTTGATCCTCTTACCGGTTTGGTGGGATGGGGGGGAGAGTGTTAAATGGGAGTATATATTTAATTTGTGCTTACTGAATCCCCAATATTACCAGGTACAAACTTCATTCTTAACTCACTTCATTATGCTTATTTAAGGAATCAAAAATTTAACAGATGCTGCTACCAATGTTGTGAGTACTCCTTCCCTATACTCAAGGTCTCTAGCCCAGTGGTTCTCAACCAGGAGTACATGCACCCCCGGGGATACGCAGAGGTCTTCCAGGGGGTACATTAACTCACCTAGATATTTGCCTAGTTTTACAGTCTACATAAAAAGCACTAACAAAAGTCAGTGCAAACTAAAATTTCATACAGACAATGATTTGTTTATACTGCTCAATATACATACGACACATTGAAATGTAAGTGAAATGGAATATTTATATTCCAATTGATTTATTTTATAATTGTATGGTAAAAATGAGAAAGTAAGCAATTTTTCAGTAATAGTGTGGTGTGACACTTCTGTATTTTTTATCTGTTTTCGTAAGCAAGTAGTTTTTAAGTGAAACTCAGGGATATGCAAGACAAATCAGACTCTTGAAAAGGGTACAGTAGTCTGGAAAGGCTAAGAGCCACTGCTTTAGCCAGTGGAGGGTTAACCACAACTGGCTAACGTTTTTATAAACTAGACTGTCCTTGTCCATACTAAGGCCTATGTGATAGTCAAACACTGTTTGTTAACATGCTTCTAAAAAGATGTTTTTTCCATTGTGAGGACTGGCAGACAGAGGGTCTGTTTGTTTTTAGTGGGAGGAGCAGAAGTAAGGGGTAGAGGTGTAGTCAGAAGTGGGAGTGTTGGGAAAATTTAAATGGATGTCCTTGACAAAGGAAAGACTTTAATGCTCACTATTAAATTCACTAGGTAATTACAGAGCTCATCACCATGATATCCAAGTATCTTATTCCAGGTTGTTTATGCTACACAAAAATACATAAACCTTTCTTTTCCATTTAACATCCCACCAGGGAACATCTCAGAAATCTGTTTCTACAAGCACAATATTTTGCCAAAATTAGAAATAAAATTTCACTCAATAAGAATGATCCAGTTTTGCATCTTCTTTCTTGTTTTAATCACACAATGAACATGAATCGTTCAACATACAAGGTAAGTGGGGGAGAAAAGAGGATATGGACCCAAAATATGAATTCTAGTTCTAAAATGAAGTCAAACCTTCTGGTCACCAGTGCAGAAACATTTTAGATATTCATCTTGCTATGACTAATTCAGAAAAATGAGATGTTCATTCTGTTCTAATCATGTTAATAATTAGAAGCATTCTTGCACCCTTGGGACAAAAAACAGAGCCATTTTGCGCAATGCAGTCTCATGTATTTTCTTGTGTTACCTAATAGTTGCATCAAATCCCTAACATAGCAAATTGTAATGGCATTCGGTCCACATCCAAGCTAGAAGGGTGAAATCTGAAACTTAGCACAGGGTAGCAATTTTAGAAGCCAGAGACAGAGCTTTACATCATCACTCAGGAAACAGAGGAGGTAGTGGGCTCTTGATGCACTTCAGCTTAAGGGCAGAAGAGAGAAGGACACAAATGACTCTTGATAAACTGAAGCAATGTGCTTCACATTTTATAAAATCCTTCTAAATTCTGAGTTAATAATCTCACTTTAAATTGACAGAAAAGTCATAACTGGAATGGTGAGATATAGGGCAGGCATAAAAAACACAAATTCATTTGATAAACATATAATTCTAAATAGCAAACATAAAAAGAGCCTTTAAAAAATAATCAACATTTTTTACTATACTGTTTTATCTACTTTTGTTGTTTACTCTTTAGTATGTCTTTATATAAAAATTATGCCAAAAACATTACACACATGTATACTGTATAATCACTAAACTGCTGACAGTTTATACAATTTTCTGCAGAGGACAAAGCAAAGAAATACAGGAGGTTTTGTCAATCCTATTACAGCAGTATGTAAATCCAATTTAAAATCTAATTTTGTTAGTTAACTAAAAAACAGTACAGTATTAAGAATTTCAGTAATATAGACATATAATACAGGCAATACAAGTCGGTGTGGATTCTGTAAGTGTTTCAGTAGCATGGGTTTGGGATGCCCATGTATTATTCATGAGTAGTGAGCCAGGAGTGAGCTATGCTGGTCATCTCAAACAAATGCTGTTATACAAAGGTACAGTCTGTCATTTAATGTGTGGCTCGTACAGGGCCTAGCACAAAGGGGCTCTAACTTGGTTGAGACCTCTAGGCTCTACTGCAATATTAGTGTTAAAAAGTAGTGTTGATCTATTCTGTACTCATCACTATTGCTGAAAAGTGATTTTAGGAATGTTAGCGTTTTGATTTTAACGACCATTGGGACTATTTCTTGCATCCTTCCACCTGAAAAGCCAGGTGTCTTAGTTTCCTTTGGAATCCCACCAGCCATTCTAGATAAAGTATTTGACATCTGTAATCCTCTTTAGCTTCACTCATGCCCATTAATTCAGAAAAGCGTCATCTTGTACTTCTGCTTTGGTTTCATGATCTTCAACAAAATATGGCCATGGTCCATGATAGTCCTGCTACTGCTTGCTTTGCAGCATCATTATGGAAATGAAACTATATAGCCTGGGGCACTGATTTAACGGTCCCACATGGATTTTTTACTTGACTTGCAAGTTCCATAACGTAAAATTAACCTCTGTGAATGGATCATGCAAGTCACTTTGACCCCCCATTCTAACTAAGCAATAGGAACAAACAGTGAAACTGCCAGCTTATTTGCAGCGTTAATACAGAAATGGATTTCATAGAAAGACTTGAATGTGAGGATTGCTGCCTTGCAGGCCAGTTCAAGAAGGGTATTCTGGGTCTGATGGCAGTATGAATAAAAGGCAGAAATGGTGATGGGAAAAAATGGACAAGCAGAGTACTGAGGCTAGCATAACTGGTGGAGTTGAGAGGGTAGAGGAGGTAATGTGGTAAGAGAATGTTGAATATTCTGCCCATGTTACAGGGACAAGGAATATCCACTCCTAGAGAAATCATCAATCACCACACTAACAAGTTATCTGGAGGCTATATTAGACAATAGATGCACAAACCCTTATAAATAATCCAAGTGAGCACCATAAAAAGTGCTGTTCTGCATCTGATTCATGAGTGTTTTTTCCCCTTATGGGTAACACGAGCCAAAAGAACAAATTTGTGGTGTTTTTCCCATGGAACAACTAAGTTTCCAGATTTTAAAAGAGGGTCACAATTGGTTGTTCCTTCTCCAGACCCGCTTCTACTGACCTTATTTACAATTCCCATGGTCTTCAATGCCAGTTCGGCCCAAATTAAGGACTACAGGATTAGGTCAACATAAATTTGAAAATAATCTCTTGTACTATTGAGGCTTTCCATTCTCAATTTGATAAACATCAATTTCCTTCCCACACCCCACATCTCTTATATGTCCACTGCAATTAGGGTTGCCAGTTTTGGTTGGACATATTCCTGGAGTTTTCATCATGACAATCTTTAATTAAAGATTGATCTTTAATTCCTGGAGACTCCAGGACAATCCTGGAGGATTGGTAACCCTAATTGCAATAAGAGCCAACAGGATTATTTTGTTTACCTTCTTGTTTGTTCAAGTTCTCAAACTCTGGGACTAATCTGTTTAGTGTGTTCATGTACTCACATGCATGCATTCGCTCCCCTTTCCAATTGCCATCCTACACTTTGCTATGTGAAAAAAAGTTACAAGTTTGCTTTTTGAAGCTTTATAGCGGAAAATGCGTGTATCAGAATCTGGTCAAGTATCAACAACTCCATTATTAATTTAAAATAGGAAAAGTTACTTGTGGAGTCTTATACTGAGATTAGTTTATATTGAAAAGAAAATCAAATAGCAAAAATGATAAATTCCAGAGAGCTAGAATGCCTGTATATGAACTTATTTAACATGTTCTTTCAAACAATTTCCTGCATTCTGAGAAATAACCACTTTATTCCAAGCAAATGTTTTGCAGAAGACAATACCAGTCTTGACCAAAAATGAACACAGCCTTAGAAGCAAAATAGAAAGGCATTGAGAGAAGTCATACCAGTCCGTACACAACAAGATTCAAATTCTTCTTAAAACACCAGGTATTAAGTTTTATTCTTCCATTCAGAATCCCCCACTGCAGGAGGTAATGGCCCCAATTCACCACTACATCTGAGTACAGTTAATGCACAGGGGAATCCCTAACTTACCCCACTTGTAAAAGGTTTCTGAAGGTTATCTGAACATCAATTGTACGTAGTAGATCAGTGCACCCAGTCCCACTCATTTCCCACTTCCACTTGCCTCCGCCTTCCCCTTATGCTAGGGATAGGAGAACATGGGCTGGTGTAGAAGGAAGTAGGGTTGCCTCTGCCTGTTTTACACTAGCAGAGAGCAACTCTGCACAAGATGAATTCTCCACTGGCCATCTTCAGCACTTTAAGGCTGCTTTATGCCACTTACCAGTTGCAAAACAACCTAAGTGGACCAGAGAATTCATTCCACTGTGTTTATTTTCAGGTCAATGTCGTATAGTAACAAAAAAAAACACACCAATGTCATGATAAGAAAGCAATAACAGTAGAAAAAATATACTTGTTAGACCTTTAAACTTAACTGTTTCCTCTTAAATGATCTGATCAAGTTAGGAGTACCGTTAACTTCCCTATAGAGAATTTAGACACAACTATTGAGACTTTCCCACTCAGATCAACCAACTTCATAATCTTACTAAGGTTACTAAGCTACAGTGCAAAGTATACACTAGTAACAAAACATATTTTGTAAATAGACCAATGACCTTTAACTTGTAGGGCCATTACTAAGCTTGTAGCAAAATGTAACATGAGTTTGTGGACAGGTCCTAATCATCTACTGTAAAGCACAAATTATCCTATTTCGAAAAAAAAAGTGTGTTCATTAAATATCCAGATAATTAAGACAGGCAATGCTGAGTTACACACACTGGAGTAACTTTACTTTGACAAGGTAAGTGAAGTAATATCTTTTACTGGACCAACTTCTGTTCTCTTTGTAAGCTCTAGATAAGCTTGAAAGCTTGTTTCGCTCACTAAGAGAACTTGGTCCAATAAAAGATATGACCTCACCCAGCTCATTTCTCTAATATCCTGGAATCAACAGAGTTACAACAACACTGCATAAACTTTATCACAAGACTTCATTTTCAAGTATTCTTTTACCATTAATAATTAGTACAAATAATCAAAGTCATGCACTTTAGTTCTCACCCACACAAGTACCCTCTCTATCCTTATTGGAGCTTAAGGATCTTCTCCAGTATTACTATCAAACTGGTCAACAATTCTCCCTAAACCACCAGAAATGTCACCTCTTAAGCACATTCATGCTCACTAAAATATTCATTCAAATATCCATTGCTTCCACTAGAGACTGAATACATTACCTCCTCTTCCCAGTTGTAGGGAGGGAGACCAAGATTGCAAAGTGAAAGCTGATCTGCATAAATCAATATAAGGCACTACCTCAAAATCAGAGAGCCAGCCATGCTTATTGCTATTTCTAACCTATTTAATAATTTAGATTAGTATTAGATTTTTGTCATGCAACAAGTGACATTATACACGTTCACAAAATTCTTTCCTATGTTCTGTGTCCTATTTAACAAAAGCCACAGCAAGTGTACCTTTGATAAGGAGTGAGCATGTCTTGGTACCATTCTGTATAATACTTTTAACTGTTGCCAAGAGAGTGTAATATAAAAATGAGAGGTTTCTTTTCTGAACTCCAGTACAAAAGAAAACGAGCAGGTTGGGCTACAAATACATTTTTGATTTCCAGCCAGCCTGTCTGTCATCTAATTACAATCATCTATGACAGAATCTTAAAGACCTGCAGTCTCCAAACCAGAAATCAATGCAACATGCAGACAGGGAAGACACCTCCTTCCCCAGTATGTAACCAGGCTGCACTCTCTGGTCTCTGTTTTAGTTTCAACATTTTTCCTTTTCTTCTTGGAATTTCAATCTATCGTAGGGTACTCCACTTTCTTGAATCTCTTAAACCGGCTTCCTTTTGAGATCCCACTTTTACTTCAGTGAATTCAGAAGTGCTGACATACAGTCTGAATAAATACTAGAGAATGGGTTTTGGTAACTAATGACCATTACTTAGAGCCAGACTATCAATTTACCTTTTAAAAGTAATATAGAGCCTGATCATGCAATCTCCGGTACTCTTAACTCGATCCAATCATGGAGGAGCTCAGGATAGGCCCAGAAGTTCCAAAAAAATCCATTACTTTCAAATTGAGACGTAATGAAAAATGTTCCCTAGCTCATCCCCTTCATTTTCAAGCAATCTTGAGTAACTTTCCTGAGAGCGTTCCAGTCCTCAGTATAGTTGCAGACTAACCTGCATGCAGAAGAAATTTCAAAGTAGTCAGTCATCTGCAACCTGTTACTTTTGTGATAAAATTAACCAATTACTTTTCAGCTCCAGTAATCAGCAAAGTAGCTTTAACTAGGGGTTGGACTAGATGACCTCCTGAAGTCCTTTCCAACCCTAATCTATGATATAACATACTTATTGAGATAAATGCACAGATCTGACTATTTTCTGTAATTCCATTTTTAGGTCTTCTGTGTTCACATCGAAAGGATTTATTTTTGTTGGGTTTTGGTTTTTGTTTTTTAAATCACAAACCACGTAACATTCTATCCTGAATAACATGAGTAGCATCAGGGTGCTTTCCTTGCATGAAAGTGATCTGCAGCAGTGCAGTAAAAGGCAGGCAGCTTCAATACTAAAAGGTGTCACAGTCCCTACATACCTGCAGAGCTGTCTCCCTTCAGACTCCTGTTGGGAACAATAGTGGGTAAAGACTTCTGACCCCATCTTTTGCAGTGTTTTGGCCACATGGATCCAGACCACAGTCCTAATCCTGTAGCGAGGGCCATGTAAGTTAACCTTTGAGTCCGCATGGACTGCAACTTGTTAAAATAGGGCTTTGTGCGAGTCTGCCTCCGCAGCACTCACTAAAGGAATGGGGCCTATTTGTGGATCTATTCAGTATGCTCCCAAGTGTGGGCAACACACCCACTCTTCTCCTTAGAGCTACTGTTGTATCCAGGAGGATGCAGAGTTTCCCTGCAAGGGCTCTCTGCTACGGTGCCCTACTACAGAGAGGAAATGCACTAGCTTGGCTAAATTAGGTCTTTACCCACCGTCATTTGATTATACAGTTTGTTTGATTTTTTTTTTTTAAAGTGTACTTAGCAGAAGAATAAAGTATAATTTTTAGCATAGCTTTTCTGATCACAGCCAAGATTTAAGCCTGAATTCAATATTTAGTAATTTAGCATTTTTGTTTTAATTACTTTGCTTTCTAATTTGTTTAATTCTGACAGTAAATGCAATGTTTTTCTGAACAGAAAGAAACAAGCTGCAGAATACCATTTAGTTTAGGGCACAACCAAATGAAAGCTAGAATTAGAATAAATTGCTAGATCCAGTTTTGAAGGATCAGCATAAATCCATGTGCTTGTATTGGACATAGCTGTCAACATGTCAAGCATTTTGCCAGGGATAATTCAAATAAACTGGGTATTTGGGAAGCAGCAAAGGAGTATACAAATACCCATTCATACAATTGAACTTCCAAATTCAGTCACAAAATTGCAAACTCACATAGGTCTCTATAGAAAGGTGGGCTTTTTGTCCATGCAGTGCAATCAGGACCTCACTCTTACGGTTTTATACATAAGACCTCCACCCGGAGTATATTGCATGGCTTGCAATATATGTATCTTGGAAGGATGAAAGAATTCATCCATTTTGCTCAGATTTGAACCAACTGTTCTACCAAGTCGAGGCATTTTGAAAGTAATTCTTACAGCTGGAGCCCTGCATATCCACAGATAATTTTTGCGGATCACAGATTAGATGTGAATACAAGTTTTGTATCCACACAGGGCTCTACTTATACCATTTACATAAGTCAGTAAGTTCTTCTGCACCCTCCCCTCTTTACCTCCTTCCACAAAACTCTTTGCTTCTGCTGCTGCCCCCTGTACTCTGCCAGGTACTTATGAGACACTCAGCCTCCCAGCTCCCCCATCTCCTGCAGCTGAGCCACTTCCTTCTTCCCAGCTGTAAAAGCTGTCTCCCTTCTCAGACTATGCAACCACACTGGTACCACTCTGATTTCAACTGTAGGCCACAGATCTAATAATGCTTTTACTGTCTGTTATAACTATGCCTGCCACCTCTTTGAGTCAAACAACTGGCCAAGTTCACAAGTTATTTTTAATTGCCTATTAAAATTCAATCCTCCAATTTTCCTTTCCAGGGTTTTGTGCACTTTAGTATAGAAGGAGTTTACACAATGAGGCTTCTCCCATAGCACTTTCCTTAAAAAAAGGACAACTTAAATCAGTGGGACTTTTGCATATGTAGAAACAGCAGGATTGGTCCCAAAAATATACAGTGTTCACATGTTCCCATTTATAACTTAGTATCATCTGCATGTTAATTTTAGCAGAGTATTAAAAGTTAGATAATCTACCACTTCAAAATGTTAGTGTACACAGGAAGGATATAGAAAAGTTATATCAGTTGGTTGCAATTTTCTTAGAACGCACATCTACTCAGAAAAGCCACTACAAAAAAATGTCATTGTCGGTCTCCTCGTTTCTTGTGTTTCACTTACTATTATCAATTAGATTGCAGAAGCCCACAGCATGAGCTAGGTTCTCGTCAAACACACAGACAGACAGTACCTGCCCCGGAGGACTGACAGTCTACAAAGGCAGACAAAGACAGTAGGGAAAGGAACACAGCTGGACTTAAAATACATGACAGCATTTGTAACAATGACATCTTATTTCAGGCTTGGTACATCTGACACACAACACCCACGTGTACGCGCACATAAACACACACACTCCCTACTTATTAATGGCCCGTAATAACTGATGTGCTATTAGAATTTTTGCGTTGATACATATCAATAATGGAGTTTGAAATCCCAGTCTCCATACACACAATTGAAACTTAGTTTATCTTAAATTAAAAAAAAAAACAAAAAAAAAAAAAAAACAAAAACCATTAAATTTTTTCCAAGCAGTTCTCTTTGGGAATTCAGAAATAAGCTCTGTTTTGTAAGTATTCATGTCATTGACTTTTGACATAAGCATGCTCTCCTCACGTCTCAATCAAGAGTACTCACTTTACAAGTAAAGATTTTTTTTTTCCATATTGCCAGTCTACAAATTCAAGTTGTATGCTGAAAATCCACTTGGATTTTTTTCTTCACATGCACATAATAAAAAATTCTGCTGGCCAAACCAGGCATTCTCACACCTGTGCAAAACTACTGATGTATTTAATACAATTTCTAATTGCAGGTCCACTGAATAAATAGTTCTACTAATGATGCACAAGAAGGAACAGAATCCAATTCACTCATCATTGTGCTGGCTCTGCAGTGCTAACAAGAGTAAAGCCTTTTTGACACTAACATCAGCAGATAGAATTCTGACTACATACAGGAAGCAGATCTGTTCTGTAAGAAGGTAACACTTCTACAGTGTTGCTTTTCAGAGTAAGCTTACTTTAAAATGCCTTTTTCACCCAATTAAAAGTTGAAGTGTGTCGTCTGCATGTGTGTTTGTGCAGCACGTAGCTCAATGGGCCACAATCCTGATTGGGATCTCTGGGTAATCCTGCAATGAAATAGGAAAGCTGAAAATCTTATTCTGAATTGAAAGCAAACTCATAATTTTAATGTCAGTCTACAAGAACAGTTCTGTATATCAAAATATTAATTATTTTTAGCCGGTGATGGGCTGAGCTTGGTGCACAAGGATGTGCCATTAATAGTCTATCCATGTTTCACATAATCCAGTAAACATACACAGGATGCTCAGTCTTATGATTCATGGGCCCACATCAACAATAATAAATTATGCTGTGTTTTTAGCAGTAGCAGCCCAAACACAAGGAAGTATATTTGTTCTACACAGCAAGAGCCATTAAATAAAGTTTGTGTTCTGGCCAGCTCTTTAACATCTAGATTGCTGTAGAAACAGGAGATAATGCTAGACTGCTGAGTCATGCATAATTTTGTCAAGAAACACCAAAAATAAACAAAGGTTTCTCATACCATTTCCTCCTCAGATGTTGACAGAAATTGTGCTAATTATTTTGGATAAAGCAGTTTAGAAGTATGCACTTTAGACATACTGGGGAGCAACTTACACCAATGTGTAAATTTATTAAGTTTTCATTTGAGACATTGAGCCAGATTGTGGCATTTAAGGCATGGAACATTCTAGATGAGGTACAGACAGGTTGACCTGCAACAAGGACCCAAAGAAAAAGAAGTGGTTCATCCAGAATTCCTCCTTGGAGCTCAGTGTCAAGTCCAACACATTTAATTGGTGCACACCTTATCCTGACAACTCTGCTGTTTGATGCAGGAGGGCTCTCGGCCAGAGCTCCGCATTCATTCTGCACTGCTCCCTTTTAGGAAGTTATTGCTTGCTGGAAAGGTGGTGGCATTAGATGGGAGGAGAGCCTGTGCTCCCAAATAGGAACGTACTCTCTCCAGAGGCATGAAGGTGCAGCAGGCGAGAAGAATCTCTGTAACCCCTTGTGCACCTGTTCAGCAATCAGGTCTACAAGCTTTCCTGGGCTGCCTACCATGTTAGTGACATCTTTATGTCTTGTCCAAGCCCAGAACAAAAAAAAAAAAAGAAGAACACTTCTAGGGGAAAAAAACTTGAAGGGCATGCATGGGATAAGGGGGAAGATGGTACAAATGTAAGAATCCAGAACCTGTAAAAGCAACAAATAAAAAAAACTGATGTTAACAAATATACTTAACATTTCCTCATGTCCACTCTGCCTGGGGAAAAAACAAGACTATCCGCACTTTGCTGGAGTACTGGATGTTCACTAAGCAAAGAGAAAGCAATCTGTGAGCCAAAATTAGAGCTCACTCCTATTTTCATTCAAGCGAATATCAAAAGCTCCCACTGATTCAACAGGAGCAGAACTGGCCCTTAGGATGTTTTCTGCAATAAAGAATGAACTCGTCAGTGGAATGGTAAGTAGGTGGGCTGCTTTGTAATCACAGCTTGCCTTACAAAACAGAATTGATTTCTCTTAAGACCTCAAGTTGATTACAACTGAGATTTCAGAAAGAAATCTGAGTGCTTCCTGCACTAAGCTGCCAAGTTGCAGAAAGTATCATCCAACATAGTTTGACCTTCCCTGATGCTTAATTTTAACTTATAAAAACAAAGAATTCATTACTGTCTAGGGAGAAGTCAAATATTATTTAGGTAGTGTCTTCCCTCAGGTCATTCTTTTCCCCCTTTAAAACAGTCAAATTTATTCTTACATGCACCAAGAAATCGAGGTTGTTTTATTTTTTGATTTTTAAAGTCTCAGTTACTGATTATGACCACAAAATAAGTTAACCAGAAAACTCATTCCTGGTTTAGCATCACTTGTTATTCTGATTTGCACAACTAAAATTTTTGGGAAAGGCTATCACATGTAAAGTTACGAATCATGTTTTTCTACAGAAGAAATGTGAAATAATGCTATAAGTGGTATCTTCACAAATATTGTTTTCATAACCAAAATATTATGCATAAATCTTCTGGCTAAACACATAATATTACTCCAACCAAACAGCACAACATAAAATCTCAATACAAAAATCTTATGGAGTGTTTTTCCCCCTTCACATCATGCAAATTCCAAGTAGAGAAGAGGCAAGTAAGTACTTTAAAAGATTTTTATCATTGGCAGTTCAATAAAGAGCCTTAACATAAGCCAATAAATCTCTATGTAGCCTGCATACGGTCACTTAATCACAAGAGTTTCGTCAGAGATGTGGAGGTGTGGAACATTTAAGGATTTTACAGTAATGAGAAGATTTTTATACAAGCTTTCTCTCAGAGGGGAAGATTCTGTTTTCCTGTACGCATGCTGCATTTCAACTTTGATATTCTGTTCTCCCTATGAGAGTTCAGCTCAGAGTGAAAGCATAATATTAGAGTCTGAAATATGGTCATGGATCCTAAAGCAATCCATTAGTAGGCAGGCTCTATTTACTGTTACTTATATTCACTTTGAAGTAATAGAATATGCATCTAATATTCATTGTAAATGAATTTTTGTTTATCTTGGTGTATAACCTACATGAACTATGCTTAATTGGACAAGTACTCTGACAACTAAATTACTTTCAGAGTTGTCCGTCAATATGCAGAGGTAAGAAGGAATCCAGCAGAAAAAACTACTTAAATTATGCTGCAGGAGTTAATTTAATATGTTGACATTGAGAAATGGTGACACACTTCCCATTGTTGCAATAGTGGTGTTGGTGCCGCCACCCCCATGTCACTTTTTTTTTCCCCGTGGGGGAATCTCTCACTTTTCTTTTGGCTGGAGCAGAAGAAAACATACCAAGCTATTTTAACTGCTTATTATGTACTCCCAGAACTTCAAAATGTACACCAGCCCATCCATAATTTGGCAAAGGTTATAATCACTTTTCACCAAAACTCACAAACAAAATATTTGCCATCCTTCTGTCAAAATTAGTCTGTAATGTAACTTTAACTATGGTACAGCTACCATTACACTAATGAAAGGCATATTCTCAGTGATTCTGGATTGGGGAATCACATTTAGGTTTTTACTATAAATCTTTGGAGACCTTGAGTCTAGGCTCCACACAAATTTGCAGGAGCTGAAGTCCATTAGACTGACCCTCAAATCCTTTTTCCCCCAGAGGTCTGAGGGTAACTAGTGTAGAGTCTCAGACAACATGATTGCAATGTGTTGTATGCATGAACAAGATGGTGTCCAGTCACCCATGTCTGGAAATATTCAATCTGTGCAAATGGCGCATCTGGAATTGAATGACCCTTGTCTGCTTTGTGCCAGCAGGTATAAAGATCACCATTGCAGATGTGAATCAGAAAGGTGCAGATGATCACAAATAGGCCTCTGATGGTTTCAGTACCTCACTTCAGAAATGTCAAATGGTCAATCTGGACACAGACTCATTTACTACAACTTGTATTTCAAGGTTTTTCTCAAGAGCAGGCAGGACTCCACAATGTCTATTGATTGGATGCCTTTCTTTTTACACCGAGGCCTGTTCTATGCTACAGAGTTTTGTTGACAAAAGTCAGCTTTTGTCAACAAAAGAATGAAGGTGAACACAATGAAATGCTCCTCCTGCTAATGTAACTCCCTTGCTATGCCGACATAAGCCCAACACCTCTCCCTGGGGTGGTTTTATTATGTCAATATAGATAGGTGATGCAGTGTCTGTTCCTTACATCAGCTGTTGGCTGTCATTCTTGTCAATTCATGGCTCTGCTTGACCTCTGAAATTGACAAGAGAGCCAGGCTGCTAGAGCCCAGCTGGAGCCCGCTCCAAGCTGGGAGATGAGAAACCGGGGTGGCTAGACCCTGCTCCCGGCTGGGCGCTGAGGAAGCAAGGGGGAGAGGGAGCAGCCCACTGGGAGCCTGTAGGGCAGCTGGGCTCCAAGCAGGGATCTGCCAGCGGACCTGAGAGACTGGGCTCTCAGCTCCCCACACTGCTCCTCTTAGGTCAGTGGAAACGCTTCTGGTGAGTATGTGCACCACCGACCCAAGCAGAATAGTGTGGCCATCAGCCACCACAGTAATTAATGTGATGGCTATAAGTCAGTCTAACATATGTCAACTTATCTTTGTAGTGTAGACAAGGCCTGAGGGAGTGGGGCTCTTCTGCCGTTCCTTAGCTTTCTTTCATCTCCAGAGTAGAGGAAGATGGGTCAGGAAAGAGCCAGTCAGTCACATTAGTAGAGCTAATGTGGGTATGGCAGACCCGATGCTCATCACCTAGTCTGATCCAAATATTCCATTCAATCCCTCTGAGTCAAGTTCTTTTTCCATAAGAGCAGATTTTGGTTGCTGCATCTCAAGTCCCTTCAGCAGACAGCAGGACTGGTTTCTAGCACAGGCTGCCTTACCCTTGTCTGAGGAAATAAAACAGTCCTTTTGGAGTCTCAAAAGACTAGGATGTGTTATGTGGCCACAGAGAAGGGGTTTAAAACATTTGCTCAAGCGAGAGGCCTTTACTCTGTTTGCGGTTACCTTAGATTTCTTCCCTCTGTAAGCCTGAGTCAGCTGGCACAGGCCAGCTGCAAGGTTTTAATTGCAGCACAGACATACCCTGAGAAACCAGCTTGAACAGAATAGCACCAGAATTAGGGAAGAAAAAGTGAGCTTTAAGGTACTTGGGGGTGTCTGGTATACTTGAAGTGGAGTCTCTAGTCCACCTCTCCCCAACATTAAACTTGCACTGGTGCCTCTAGAACACAGAATTTGAAATAAGAACTTCTCTTTGATACCTCAGCTCTAAAATTCAGAGTTATGGAAAAATACTAGGAGTGTAATGATAGCAAAATTATGAGATCTCAGGAATGTACATAAAGAAGGTGCAGTGATTTATAAATTGCAGTGGATTCTAATCTAAAATCTACCAGAATACTTTCCCCTGATGAACAGTTTACATTAAGACAGCTAAATTACAAGGATTAGAAACTAAACTCAGTTTAGTTCTATCCATCAGATATCAAATACTTCAGTATTGTATCATAGGAAGTATCGCATGTGATACTGAAAGTACTGTTACAAGTCTATATCTTAGCAGAAAATGTTTTGTTTCATTTTTACACTAGGAATCATTCTCTGGCTGCAGGACTATTTAATTTGCAGTAAAAACGTTCAGGCTTGGCCTGGAGCCCAGGCTCTATCTAGGACCCTGAAAGGGTTTGAAAACTATAATTAGTTTAGGGTGACACTGCACACCCTACCTTTGCATAGCTGCCACTGAAATTTATAGAAGTTTACAGATAGAAAAGGAGTGCAGAAACAAGCATCTGAATAAGTTTTTAGGAGCCCTCTGCTGCAAGAAACTCTGGTAAATTTGTAAGTTATAGTTTCTCTCCTCTCTCTCTAATTTGAAACACCTGTACAAGGTTTTAGGTGCTCCTATAAGAATTTAAAATGTGTAACTGCAAAAAATTAGACATTAAAAATAAAAATCCAGGGTCCATACAAAACCATAATAGTCTCTTTCCCACCCCCTACATCAGTATTATCCCCACTTCAGATCACTCTCTACCCATCAGCCTAATACCGCATTGTGTCACTTGATATCTGTTATCTTATGTATTGGCTATTCTAACATACATCTGTTTTAGCAGCAGCCATATAGAAGCCTTAAAGTCTGTTACCATTTTAAGCATTTTCAAACTCCGTTTCAAATTAAGTTTCTTGATACATTTTGGGGTCAGGTTCTTTGTGAGAAACCAAGATAATCTTTTTTTCAGGAATCTGTCAACCAGTGTTGCATAGACAACGTCTCAATTCAGAAACAGATCTCTACCATCTAAACATGATGGGTACATGAGGTAGGTATTAAAGTGGAGATTCATAGCATCCTAGGCTTTGGCAGGCTTACACATTTTGGTCCTAGATAAGAACTTTCTATATGGTAGGAACATATTTATAAACTGGATAGTCTAATCTAAATCTTAAAGCACAGCTGTATGCATGCATGTCGCAGTTGCAATGCATATAGGAATGAGAATGCACAAGTTCTGAAGACATGCTTGTTCACAGGTTGGGAAGGGAAGGCAGGTGTTCTTCTGATTAACCCTGTTTTTGTTTTTTTATATAAACTTTCCAGTTGGAAAACTTGAGCATTAGATAGATGCCCCCTTCTCATTTTTGTATACAAATCTGAATAAACGTTTTTGTGTGCATATGCGCTTTGAAAATATGGTCCTTAGTTATCTGCAGAAATGACCTTTCGGAGGAGTGTCACAATTCTAGCAAAGGGAAAGTCCCCTCCATATTTTGACCTCAATGCATCTTCTCTAAAATTTTGGAGTAATCCAGAAAAACACTCCAGATATACATTACTTTGTTTAATTAATGTTGCTTTGTTCAAAGGATTAGATTTAGCTCATGTGATGTACTGTCATTATTGTTTGCATAAAGTTGGCTTCTCTGGAATGTTAACTATAGAACAGGAGCTTGTTTTAAAGGATGAGGTCCCAAGGATCTCACCTCACACTCTGAGCTGACCTTTTTTCTTTGTCACTATTACATCTAATTAGTTTAACTTAATAGCAACATTTCCTTGTACCCCTGGGGATGTAACACAGCCTGCAGCAGCTGTGAAATTATGGTTTCCATTATTTCAAAACTTCCTCTCTTCTTCTTTCTCAAGCAGCTTCCTCATCTTATATTCTAACTTTCTTCCCTTCTCTTATATGACTGAAGGCTTAATGAATGTATCTACTTACCATACCTTAGTGCAGGGTTAGGAAAGACGTTTGATCTGATGAAGCTAATAGCGTCATTCTAAAGACTGAAGCTTAATTTATTTAAAGAGATAGTTGGAGTGTGTGTGTTCACTCACAGCACCTCCAAATCTTATTCATAACGTAGACATCCATCTTGCTGTGAGTCAAGATGACAGAACTGTAAGAGTGCTGAAAGGCCTGAATCTTGTGAGATGCAGAGAACAGACTGAACTGGCAAATGCCATTAGCTCCCATTATCTTCAGTGTACTCTAATTTCAGAATGTACTGTAGTCTTAGTTCCCAGCTAAGCATTAAGCAAAGCTGGAAGCTGAAATCCATGTACTATCTTGAGTTAAAACAGTCAATCCCTGAGCCTTTGGATCCTGATAGGTTAGAGACAGAAATTGATGGAGTAATTCCACAATTGGACAGGGAAGCCAAGAAAGAAAAAGAAAAAAAAGTGTGCTGGAGCCTCTCTTTTCTGGGTTTCCTTCCTCTCCATTTGCCAAGCCTCACTCTGCAGAGCAATACTCTGGCTCCTGTGAGTAAGCTCTATTGTGTTGGATAGATATTATCTATCTTGACACTCAGGAATGTGTGTTTCACCTAAACCTACAGTAAATTGTTTTCTTTAAAAGAAGATGCTGTAAAAGTGATACGTAAAAGTAATTAATACTTGGAGAATATTTATTCTTTAGCAGGATTTAAACAAAATTACTAGGGAAACCTAAGTTATATTAGTTTTGAGAAAACCTTTTCAGGATTTAGTAGCTAGAAAAGAATGATGGTAATGAGTTCTCAGCAAGGAAGACTTAGGCAGTTGCAGGAATATTTAAAACCAGTTCACACTATTATTTACCATAGGTAAATGGCGATCCTATTTTACATCTCTAAATCAGTAACTAACTTTCTCTGAAAAAAGTGTTAGAAATCAGATCTTTAGATCACTTTTAAGAGGCATGAACATACATCTTGTTTGAACTGGAATGTGGCAACATTCACCATGATGTCACCCAAAAGTTGTCTCCAACACATTAATATTTTTTGGAAACTTCTGAGAGTTTGAACTCCTGACCATATGAATTGTGCCACAAAATGAACAATAACGAATGTGGTCAAGATGGGAAACTGCCCCATGGTTTCTAAAATGTTACGCAATGCTGCATGCAGACATTAACATATATTGAGATGCCACTTGGAAAAGTGGTGTTGTAAGCCTTTGTATGCTAGTTGCCCTAGTCACCAGCTGGGAGATAGACAGTCAGTCACGCCCAGGTTAGGTTTCTGTCCCTTTATTCAGGACTCTTGGCTTCACAAACAAGAGAAAAGTGTGCAAAAAGTAACAAACAGTCTGGTTAGGCTTCACACTGAGGTGCTCTGGCATCCAGTAGCTACCAAGTAGGGCCATGTCCAACCCTGAGGGACTTCATAGGGTCTGCCTGCCTGCCTTCAGCCTCATGCTCTGGTTACCACCAGAGAGTATTCTCTATTGGTTCTCACTCCCCACTTCACCCTTCCTGGAGCTGAGATGGTGGGCCAATCATGAGGTGCTTATCACTTATGTCAGATGATTTCAAGCACCTGTCTCCTACTAAAACTTTTTCTTTGTAGAATAGTTCCAGAGGGGTAGCCGTGTTAGTCTGTATACAGCAAAAACAACAAGAGTTCTGTGGCACTTTAAAGACTAACAAATTTAATATTTGCAGACATAAGCTTTCGAGAGACTTCAGCTCTCTTCTTCAGATGCAGTAATACAGAAAATAGGTAACAAAGAGGCATCTTATAGATATCCAGGTGCATTGAGAACAACGGGGGAGGTGGAGTCTGGTACTTAAGACCTAATGATGACCATTGAGTAGGAGGTGAGAATGGGTGAGCAAAGTAATTTACCTTCAGTAGTGAGATAGTCTGTAAACAGAGACTTGGAGTGGCTAACACGGCTACCCCTCTGGAACTCTTCTTAAAAAGAAAGGTGAGGGACAGGAAAAAGAAGAAAAGCTGGGGAAGGAACAGGATACTCAGATGGGGAACAGAGAAACAAAGTGTCACATCCCAGGCAACGTTTGGGATTTTGCCAGAGCTGGCAGTAGTGGAGAGGTCATTTGGTCTCCGTCTGGTCAAATGGACCTCTTTGGATCAGGCTATGATGATGAAGCTCACTCCAGTACTCAGTTTTTCCCCCTCAAAGTCTCTTTCTTTAAGGAACTCACAAGGGGATGATGGGTGAAACAGTTCATCCTTTTATTATTTTATTTACAAATTAGACCTACTTTTTAAACAAACCAATTTTGGTTTACTGATTTTTGGTTTTACACTGTCTTGCTTACCAGGCAGGATTTTGTACATAATTCTTGAATTATATTAGTAGGCCTTTTTGTTTTGACTAATTTAATCTTTGTACCTCTTCCCATTAACATTTGTTATCAGTTGTTGTGACCTTTATTAAACTTTTACTTTTTACAGCTGAGCTGACAATTACAGTAAATTCATAGGCCCAATTATTATAGAGGATTTCTCCAACAAGCTCTGATACAAAGCAGAGTTAAGAACTCACTCAGAGTACAAATCCACTGCAGTTAGCCAACAGAGAACATGTCTTCTTTGTACAGTAATTATCACCTCAGAGTCTCTTAATACAGGACTAGATTACCCCTTCTCACAGCTAAACCCACAGGAAAGGAGTAAGGAGAAAGAAAGAATTCCTGTGCAGATTCCTTCTCAGAACTCCTCTTCAATTTCAAATTCATGCTGGGTAGCAGGATGGGTAGGAAAGGATTGCCCCCCTTTGCAATGAGGCTTTATAGCCTCAAATCCTGACCATCACAGGCCATCTTCAGGAGGCCAATAGCATTCATGCAGAGACCTGTGCCTCTACACTGGCTCAGAGGCTCCCATGCAACCTCCCTTCTCCCAGGCTGCAGCAGTCCCGGGATTCCTTTTAAAAGGGTTTCCCAAGCACAGAAAGGTCCTGCAGAAAAAAGTAACACAGCCCCAACTTACATTACCTTAAACCTAGAAAACCCTGCTGGAGGTAAAGGGGAACATGCATCCCCCCAGCCCATCACTGCACAATGCAGGCCCAACCTAGTCTTGTCCGATCCACTGCCTGTGCACATTTCCTAACCTCCAGGGAGAGCCCTCCATTCAATTTATGGAAAGGGACACTACTGTTGTAGTGGCTGAACCCCTTACACATCTTGTGTCATCGGAGCAAATTCGAAGAATCCTAGGGACATAATTTGGCCCAAACTTAGTTTTATCCACTCCAGATACTTTAGGATAACCTTAACTAATGATTTCAGTTCATGAGAAGTCCCATATTAAAATGCAATTTGTATTTCCCTGAACAGAAGGCAAAAAAAAAGGACATAAGAGACCTTTCTCCATCTTTCTCCCAGTCTTGTGACTTAACTATCTTTACTCCCACACAACAGAAGACAACCCTGTGATGTACTGTGTGGGTTTTAACTTCTCTGTACATTAATAAGATCTAACCAAAACAATTTCTCAACCAATCATAAAAATTGGCAATTCCATGTTCTTTAACAATATTGCAGAGATAAATATTTTAAGCTACATTTGGCTTTAAAACTTTAGTTCATCTCTTTTTCTCTCACCAAGACAGATAACTCCAGAATTTAAGAATCTTCACTCACCTTCTACACTATCAGCACAGGAGGTACCAATGCCTGTGTCCCCGCTGTCAGAAGCTATGCTGTGTCTTCTGATATGGTTACTTCGGCTGCTCGATGGAATGGTTGTGGTCTGCCACAGTGATTCAGTACCAGGTAACCATCCCGTGGAAGAGTAATCTGGGCCTACAAAAAAGGAAGTCAGAAGTCTGTCATTCCACATACAGACCAGGGACATCAGTGACTATCTGGCTATGAAGAAAGTTACAGGACTTTCTGTACCCCATGGCAAGGTTGGCCTAAATGGTTATGTAGCAAGTTTCTGTGGCAGTTCAAAGTAGATGACTAGAAATTTCCCTACCACTTCAGGTAATCAATAAAATACTTAGTGATTTAAATATGAATATGAATAAATAACAATTGCACTGATTTGTTACAAGATACTTAAAATTATTCTATGTTTCCTGTTTTAAATTCACTCATCAAACACACCATAGAACTGTGTTGCACTGAGGAAGTCGTTGGAGGAGAAGATGGGAGC
This sequence comes from Emydura macquarii macquarii, assembly GCF_026122565.2. Classification (NCBI taxonomy): domain Eukaryota; kingdom Metazoa; phylum Chordata; order Testudines; family Chelidae; genus Emydura; species Emydura macquarii. The sequence goes on from NW_027131283.1 coordinate 13,531,709, forward strand.
TTGGTTCCAAGCTTTTGGTACTTGAATGCAAAGACGGTAATTTCAAGTTGTAGGATAATCACACTGCTTGAATGTTTTTGCGAAAATGAAATCAGCATAGATGTCGGTGTTAACTGTTTCAAACTGGTCAACATTAGGTTTCAAAGTTTAAAAAGACGCAGGTAAATGGGGCAGCTCACATCACTCAAAACTATCATTTCAAGCTGGATATGGGCTCAGGCAGATGCCACTGCATTGGTTACACTCAGTTTAGATGTGGAAAGTTTCCTTCATAACCACAGGATCTAAGATTCTGAAGCACAGTTTTGCAGAATTATGAAACAGATTATGCAAAGTACATGTGATCATGCTTACAATTAGTCCCCAGAGGATACATTTTATAAGGATGATCAACTGCATAACTGGTATAATAACCCAGTGGTCCATCAGAAAGCAATCTTCAGCAACCAACAGAGTCAGTGTAGAAAGGTGCAGTGGCCTTCCTCGGAGCCTGGGCCCGAGGAAGGGCCGCAGTGACCAGGCTGGCAGGAACAGGTCCGGCAACCCAGTCTGCCTGGCAACAAAGGAGCCAGACAGTGATAGGTCCGGCAGGCCAGCCAGCCCAGCAACAGAGGGGTGGAGCTTCCGCCGGGGCAGGAAGTGTAAAAGGCAGGCCCCGCAGCTCAGTTGGAAGGAGGCTGCTGCTGGAGGCGGACTTATCATCCCACCGGCTGCAGCGTAGGCTTGACCCCAGCTGGGCAGCCTCCCCGAGCAAGCGCCTCTCAGAGCAGAGGTGCCTGGAACAGCCTGACCTACCAGGCCCCAAGGACTGGACTGGGCCCTCTGAGACTCCTGGGTGGGAGATACCCTCGGAGGCCGGCCTGGAGGAGCTGCCTGATGCCGAGCCCCTAGAGCCCCATGACCTGCAGGAGCTGCCCTCCGCAGAGGAGCTCCCCAACTTGCTGCTGGTTGACAAGGAGGGGACTGGCGACCCTGCCGCGGCCCAAGTACCCCAGCAACCCCGAGGACTCAGAGGACACAGGTACCTGGGAAACAGGGGGAGGAAGTGTTCCAGGGACAGCCATAGCCGTCGGCATGTTGTGGCAGGAGCCCCGCCGACTCAGTGGCAAATGTCTTTGCCACTGCTAGGGCCCTGGGCTGGGACGCAGTGGAGACAAATGAGCCTGCGTCCACCTCCCCCCTTCCCTAGCCACCCCGGGAGAACGTGCTCTCCCCTGCCGCTACAGACAGTGGAGCCACTGCCTGCCTCGCCCTGCCTGAGGGCCAGAGGCTACAAACTGCTTGTTGGTCTCACCCTACCTGAGGGTTGGAGACCCTAGACTATTTGCTTCCCTGTCTCACCCCACCTGGGGGTGGGAAACCATAGACTGCTACCTGCCTCACCCTGCCTGAGGGCCGGAGGCAACAGACTGCTTGTCGGCTCACCCTGCCTAAGGGCCAGAGGTGATAGGCAGGGCGGGCCGACAAGTAGTCTGAGGGCCAGGGCTAAGACTCGGGCTCAGATGCTAAAAACATTCCCCTTTTAGGAAGGTGCAGTGGCCTTCCACGGAGCCTGGGCCCGAGGAAGGGCTGCAGTGACCAGTCCAGACAGGACCACCGGCCTACAGTCAAGTTAAGCATATTTTCAGGTAGAATATTGACAATCAGGTTTTTACATACAATCAGAAGCCAGTCATTCAAAAGTGAGTAATAGTGCACATCTTAAGTCTTGTTATAGGCAGATCTGGCAGTTAACTATGCATCACACTTTCAATAGTAAGTGACCCTCAAAGTGACAGGGTTAGTCTCACATTCAGCAACCTCTCTCACATGCCGCACAGATATTTTTACATCATTTAACAATTTTTTAGTTCATTACAACACACCAAAGCACATAGTGGTGTGTCTACACAACAGCTGTTCACTGAGAAGAAAATGTAGTTTTCAACAGGACTTGAAAAAAAATATACCCATCTAATAGGCCTACTAGCCATGGTGAAAATACTTACACCACCATGCCTCTAAAATACCATACCTGGCAATTTAAGGAATACAACACAGGGATACCTTTTCCTGGGTACAGTATTTAATTGTAACATACTATCAGCCACTATTTAATACATTTTTAGAATTGTAACTCAACAAGATCTTTCATTTCCGTTACACTGCCATTCCTCTCCTGGCAACCTCCCATTTTTCCTCTTAAAAGATAATTTTGTATCTTTTTCTTATGTTGTCATCAGTGTCCATTTCCTTCTTTTTCCTCACTGTTCTATACCCTCTTCCTTTACTTTTGTGTCTTTCCCCACAAACTCACTCATTCACACACCTATGCTCACTGTGACAGGGTCAGACTGGATGGCTACCGGAGAGTGCTAGAAGGCCAATAGATCAGCCCCAGGCTCAGCAAGTCCCTTTTCCCCTGGTAGCTGAGCAGGGGTTGCTCCATGTTAATTAACACACCTGGAGCCAATCAAGGCCCCACCTAGGCCTTGTTAAAGCCTGCCCTCCAGAGAAAAGGTGTGGCTGGAGTTGTGCTACGCTATGCTACCAGAGGGTGTGAGCAGGCAAGATGCTGTCAAGAGCCAGGAGGGTTTAGGAGAAGGAGCAGAACGCTGGCAGAAGAGAACCCTGCAGGTACAAAAACTGGGGGAGTGAAAAACCCTGCCTGAAGAGGGCAAAGGACCATTCCCAGGCCTGGAGGCCTAAGGGAAGAGACCCTGCCAGAAGGGAAGGATTGAACTGGACATTTGGTTTGGGCTCTACCATGCCCAGTGGGGTTGTAAGGGGTCAAGAGCCTTCCCTGGCAAGGAGGCCAGGAAGGGACCCTGTCAGAGCAGGGTATGGCCATTAAGTCAAGGGGCACAGGGAAGTAAGCCTGGGAAGCTAGCAGCTTTTCTGAAGCCACAGCACAAGGCTGCTACTTGTAGGTTCCCTGGGTTGGGGCCTGGAGTAGAGGGTGAGACCGGGCCCCCCCCAATCTACTGGCCATTCACTGGAGGGGCAAGAGCCCCAGCGAAGAGGCAAGGGCCTGTGAGAACCAGAGAGAGGACTGGGAGCCAGCAGGGAGAGGCTGTATTACCCTCCCCCACCACTAGAGGGTGGAAGAACACTGAAGGGTGAAGCAGTTCCCTGACCTACCACCAGAAGGAAGTACTAGACCCACTGAGGCAGAGCTTTGCCATGCCACCCACCCTACTACCTATATTGTCCTATCTCCCCTGCCAGCCACAGAACATACTCACTACAGTGATGGGGAGAATTATTATATCCTTCCTTCAACCTCATTCCCAGCAATTTGCTCCATTGCTTGCCTCCATTGCTGCTCATGTTCCAAGCAGAAGAAGAACATTGATCTAAGGCAGATTTCAGTCAGAAATGTCTTTGACTTACTTAGCTTGAGAGATTAACATCCTCTTACAGATTTGCATTTCACTTCCTCTTTTAATAAAGCAGAAACACAGAAAAGAGATACCAATACCAAAAGTGGAAGACAGTTTCTTGTTCATATTGCAGCCTTTAAGACACTAAACATATGCACTGAGGAAAAATCCCAGTCATATCAAACTAAGTACACAACCTTTATGCCCATTGCAAAGCTTACACAAAATGCAATCTCTACATTTAAGAGTTAGCTAGATTAGAAAAAGAATGTGTTTTAAAACGTGAACACATGTAAACAACAAAAAACCTTTTTTCCTGCTGTGAACATATTCCTGCTGTGAACATGCCCAAGGATTACTATTAGGGCTGGCCTTACTTGCAGGAGACACAAGGTGGTAGATGGAAGGAAGAAAGTTTCCTCTTTTTTTACACACCTTAGCAGGGGCCAGGTGCAGTCTGACCACTAAAGAATGTAGCATCTAAATGATGTAACTACACAGGTGTCTAAACCTTCAGACGTGCCATGAACAAGGCCCTATGTTTGTTTTTTCATTTTGTTTACATTATCCGGGAATTTATCCATGTTTCCATTTCAAATTTTTAAACGGATGAAAATTAGTGCCCCCCTCCCCCAAAAAAACAACAACCCACCATAGTTTTCTAGGTGAATATTGGGGTTGATAGTGGCAGGTAGGAGAACAGGAAAAAAAAGCAACAAATGGAAAAACATAAGTGTACTGAACGTAAAAAGTTTAATGTTGCAATTTTTCTTGACGTATGTTAACAAGTACGTACATATATGCATGCACATGCATGTGATATACATATTCTACCACACTGCCTTAATTTAACAGACAGCCTTGCGTTTACACTTAGACTAATTTATTATTAACAAATACATCTATCTAAGCTAATGGATTGGATTTTCTTAACCATGAGTATTTTCATATATTTGAGTGGTCCAAAATTAGAGCATGAGAGGAGAAGGGGAAAATCAATAAAAACCAAACAGCTTTTGTAAAACACATGCATTTTTTTTTGGTAAATATCAGAAACTGAAAACAAAGGGCATTAGCCATGAAACAATGAAATAATCATTATTTTAATCTTACTACACCATTGGTACATTTTGCAAATGAAAACCATTATGTAGAGTAACTATTGTACACATGTAGCTTTCCACAGTTAATTTACTTCATTGCCATAAATTGTTATATAAAAAAGCAGAATGCAACATGACATTCTAGTTTGTTAAACTGAGTCCCTAGGAAAAAATTAGTCTCAAGAACTGAAAATTAAATTTGCATTGGTTACAATTTAAAGTGTAAAGATACAAAGCCCCAATTCTATATTAAGACAGTTAAAGCAAAAAACAAACCAAAAAACCTTACAGGCTGAATTAATTCAATTCATTATTTAAAATTCATTAGCTTTGAGTATTTAAAAAAAATGTGACAAAACACCACATGTACTGTCTGATATCCCTCACCTTCTCCAACACTAATTTGTGATATATGAGAAAGTGAGGGACTGATGTAACTGAGCCAAGCTTAATATGGGCAGATGATATGCAAGCTTCTCTACACTGCTCTGCCAGTGCATGTGTGCTACCCTGCTGTTCTTATCTTAAACAGCCAATCAGCGTAGATTTCCAATCTTGTCTAATTGGGGGAGGGAGGTGAGACAGACAGACACACACAAACAGCAAGCATCACATCAGTTAGAAATTAATGCAATATTTTACAGTTTGACCAGATTTCTCTCTGCTTTGTGTGAAGATGATCTGATTTACAAATAAGTGTTCTAACAACCTGCTCCAAAAAGACTGGAATTATGGTCAGATTAGGTAGCAATTCCTTCCAATGGGCACAGTAAACAAACACTCCCAGAATTCTGAATATGTCTGGAACACGCTTCGTTTATCAAGAGCTGTTAATTACTGCCCCCTAAGGCTAGACAGTCAAAATAAATGAAAGATAAGATACGGACTTACCACCATGAATGTTTATATGTAATATAAAAGCAATTTTAAATATAAGATTAGTAGACAGCAAAGTGTATAAAAAGCCTGAAGTGAACTAATATGTATTGAGAGACTCTCTCAACGTTATTTTTAGTATAAAATTTAAAGTTTCTAAAGAAAGAGTCACACAGATAGTGGTTAGTGTCCCAGACAGACAGCTAGCTAGCTTTTGGGCTGCATCAGCACTTTCTTAGCAGCAGGTGTTGATTTTAATATAATTGTGCATAAATGCATGCAGGCATATACACAACAGAATAACCTTCACAAGAAGGGTTTTACAATCCAAGTGTAGTGAATTTGATTTAAAAAAGTGTTTTTAGAATAAATAATTATAAAATGGTTAATGCACCTAGACTCTAAACTAGATAAGCAACAGCTAAAGTCTTCCACCCTTGTCGTGGCCATAAGGAAGGCCACTTAGAATCATAGACTATTAGAGTTGGAAGGGACCTCAGGAGATCATCTAGTTCAACCCACCGCTCAAAGCAGGACTAACCTCAGCTATATTCCAGAGAGAAACATAAGTGGAAACAGGAAGCCAAACAATGGCTGCATGAATGCAGAAAGGAGAAGGTTCAGATAGTAGGGGACCAGTTTAGAAACTAGAGGGTACGTCCCTATGACATCCTACAGGAACTTCATAGCCATGGCTATGGGTAAAGACTGAGCAGCTCTCAACACGGAGATGAAGGCATCAATAGCTGTCAAGCGTATCTTACAGAACTGAGTGAAGACTTTGAGTCTATCTGAAAGAGAAGATATTCCAGGATGAATGGGATTCCCAATGTCTCAGGACGTAAGCGTGCTGCTGACACCAGAAGGAGAACTGCTTCCACTTGATCGTATAGCATTTCCATGTAGAGGGTTTCCTGCTGTTGTAAGGACAGACTGAATATCCTGGGAGCAGGTTCTTTCTATGCTCATAGTCGATACAAAAATATTATGCAGTATAATTAGTTATAAATCTTTCTGCTCCTTTATAGACAAACTATATAAAGTTAAGCTTGGGTGAATGATGTAGCTTGGCTGGAGTGTAAGTGAACAAGCTGGAATGGCAATGTGAGATTAGTTAAATATCTTAACCACTAATTTTCAACATCAGATCTACTGATGTTTCAGGTTGGAGAAGCTATATGCATATGGATTTTTGTCTTTGGTTTTGGCACAGCGAGGTAGTGGAATCAGCATTCAAACTTAACTTTTCTTTAATTACGATTTGTTTGGCAATCTCCACTTTTTTCCCCACTGTAATATTGATGTTATATATGTACAGCAGAGCGGCTGTTTCCAGTTTTTACTGACAATACAATCAATACCATCAAGTGGCCAGTACTGCACTAAACTGGCCTATGCAATTTAAGTAGTTTGTAATCTCAGAAAACATGTATGTTGGGAGCTCTGCTGACTGGCAAGAAAAGCAGGAAAGAAGCTCCCTTTCTACACACCTTTAGAAATGTCCTGACAGGTCTCCTACCCTACAGGCCGTAGGTGGTCAGCAACTGTGGAGAAACCCCCCCTACATATATTTGTAGTCTGTAAGTTGGGAGCTCCTTTCTTACATGTCTTTTAAGGTGACACAGAATTTCAGCAGAGACGGTCTTGTTCCTAAGGAGGTGTGCAGAAGTAGAGAGCTTATTCCACAAGAGCAAACATATAAATTAACAGATCACATATATGAGTTAATATAAAAAAAAAAAACCTAAGCACATGAGATCTGTGTCCTTCTATACTTCAGAACAGGTGTGCATAACTTTTCAGGTGTGAGAAATGTCCATACCATTCTCCATAAACAGAGTAATTTTATTCTAAAGCCAAAAAATGTTAGTTTTACAGTGCTTTTAAATTTTTCTGAAATGCTTTGTTCCAAGCAACTTACAATTTGCCTCAACACTGATCAGACAACTTCTTCCTTCGCTTCTCCCAAATTAAAGGGGGTTGAAAATTGTTAGGGAACCATAGCTTCACTCCCAGCTACAGAGACAAGGCACATTTCTGCACAATACAAAATCCCAATTTGGGGAAGAAGCCATGGCAGATCTATATAGTACATTAATGCAATTTTACACTGTACTGTAAGACAATCTGTCAGGATTCTGGTGGGATCCCAGGCCATAAGAGAAAAGGTCTTGTGGTTTACTATGGCACCAGAAGCCCTCCATTTTATAAACTGTTTTCTTATAACTCACTAGTAGCCATTTATTATGATTTATTAGCTGGTCAAGCTCCCAGTGCAGTGAGGGGCAAAACTTCCATTAACTTCAGCACAATCAGGCTCAAAAATGTCTTACACATGGCAATCACCCTAGCGTGAATACAAAAAATTAATGTAAAATATAACCTTTTAAAATAACAAAGGATAGGTTTATTAGTTATACAGGTTGATAAGAGTCCTCAATTCCTACCGATCTCAACTAAATTTGAAGGTGCTGATCATCCTGCAGGACAAAGGAATTTGGTTATAAGCTTCTTCATGCAAGGACTGTCTTTTAATATGCTTGTACAGCACCAATCACACAGAAGCACAAACATGTATTTATATATAACAGCTGTAGAAATCAGAGCAGTGAAATAGGCTATTACCACAATTAATGAAAGCTCTCTGACTTATGACTAACTAATAGGAATCTCAGAGTCACAATAAAGAGAACTGATTTACACCCTCCCATGCACATTTTATAATGCCTTTAAAAGGAATTAAACAAGATTTTTCTTCTGAGAAATGCCCCCACGCAATCAGAAGCATACACAAAACAGAGGAGTGGAGGGACATTTTGTCTACAGTTTTAATAAAATGCCTGTGGCCCCCTCATGCCCCCTTATACTATGTATCGAGAGATCCTCTATGCAGTCTTCTCCTCCTCCCTGAAGGAGGATAGAATTGGAGGCCTCAGCAATCCTGTTCCCTCCTTGGACAGTCCAGGGTTCACTTCAGGGGGTACTCAAAGCAACCAGTATTGTCAGCCACCCTGCAGAAGCTACTATAGCTCTAGGCTGCAATATCCTTTCCAAGGACGTGCCTGGTGGCCACCATAGCCAAGGAGGAGCCCAGGATTGTGCAGCTGCTAAGAGAGAGAACAAGAGGAGGAGAGAGCCTACTAGGACCTGAAGTTGCTGTGGAAGTACAGGGTCTATATGCAGATGGCCCTGGCCTCCTCAGCATTCCTGGTCATCCTCTAGGTTTTGGAGTGACCTCTCACCTCACTCCCTACCATATGTAGAGGTGGAGGAATCTTTGCAAAGACAGACAGTCTATGAAATCTCTGCAAAGTGCCTTCCTGGCGCTGTGTGTGTAGAGGGGACAATTTAGTCTCTTTTTTTATTGCATTTTCTATCTTTTTTTCTTTATAGTTTGTGTTTCCCCACCCCATTTTAGGATATTTTTCCTTATCTTCCTCTCCCCCCCACCAATCCCCCAGTTTATTGATCTTTGCAGCATTAACAGCAGACACGTATTAGATTTATATATGAAGAGCTAAATAGAATTCTTCTACATTAAGTCACCATCAGGCAAGATGGAAACGGACTAAAATTCACATGATCTTAGTCAGATTATCTCTGTAGTTAACTTCATTAATAAAGCACTACTGAGCTACAGTATTACTTCGGCTGCTGTAGTCTGTCTCCTTCCCAAGGTGTTTCTATGCTTATGATGCACAAATGATCAGGAAGCATAGGAGAAGTGGCTTATGAATGTCAGGTGACCAACAATATATGGCAAAGTCCCTATGCCCATCGACACTGGAAAAGGCATTAGGGCAGGCTTCAAGCTATAAACATTCAGCAATGGGAACTTCATTTTTATCTTGTGTTATTTCAACACATGTATTTTATTTAACAAGGCTCCCGCAGTTCTTCAATTAGGAATTAATTTTTTTATCTCCTTTGTCCGAAAGATCAGGGATGGCCACGGCTGGAGATGGGACACTGGATGAGGAAGGCCAGGGCTCTGAGGTGGTACTGAACATTCTCTCTCAGGTGCTTGGCTGGCTGGTTCTTGCTCTCATGCTTTGGGTCTAACTGATCATTATATGTGGGGCTGTGAAAGAATTTCCCACAGGTCAGATTGGCACTGACCTTGGGTTTTTTTTTTTTGCCTTCTTCTGCAGCTTGTGGGTACAAGTCACTTGCCAGGATTATCTGGATATATCTCACTTAATTGCTTGCCTGCCACTGCAGGGACCTCGGACACTGGTGAACCTCAGTCCTCTCCTCTCTGTCTGTGGTATACAACAGTCTAGTCTTCTGTGGGCTATAATAGTGGGGTCTAATTTTGGCTGTTGGGTTTCGTATGCTGGTGGCCTGTGCTACACAGGAGGTGGGACTAGATGATCTGGTGATCCCTGCTGGCCTTAAACTCTAAACGATGACCATAAATAAGAGAAAAAGGATGAACAGTAAATAAGCTGAAGGGAGGGAAACAGAAAGATAGGAGAAGACTATTGAAATGAGAGAATTTTTTTTAAATGTTTTAGCATGGAGCTTACAAAGTTGTAGACAGAGGTAAGACGCCTCTTTATAAACCCCTTTTACAATGGGAAAAACTTCATAGGGAAACTAGCAATTTTACACATGGAGTCCAACAACATACTGCCCTCTGTATGAAAAATGTCCACACCTTCTGTTACCCCAGGGAAAACAAACATTCATGTATTCTGCTGCTCAGTTTTCTGATCATGTAATGGGGGACCCACCTATAATGCAAGCAAGTGGACAGAGATAAGAATGATGTGAGAAGGGAGGGAAGAATGACAAGCAGAGGAGAGTGAGGAATTCAGGGGAACAGAGAATGAGTATAAAGTCTTATCTACCAGAATTCCCTGACTTGCAACTTTCAATCACAATTTGAGTAGAACAGTATTTTAGACTAATTGCATTTATTAGAACTCAATTTCTATAAATTCATGTAATTTCTTCTGTGATTTGGGGATATGAATATTCTATTTAAAACTTAGCTCTCGTGTTTTGTCTCTAGAACCCCTTAATGCAATTAAGTCATATTGCATGCAGATGGCTATATGTACAGTATTCTTTACATACTCCTAGAAACCATTTCCAAATGTATAATTCTCTCTTATAACACTGAACATCTAATTATGAACTCTAACAAATTATGAAGATTTTAAGCTATTAGTGTTTCCAGAGAAGAGAAAAACCCTCTGGGGACAAGAGGGAGGAGTAATACAAAATACAATGGTTTGACTTTGATCTTAAAATAGCATCCGAGACAGAATCATCATTTATATGGCTCTGAAAATGCACAAGTCACTGTACAATTCTAGGTCAGTGACAAGTTTTCCAGCCCTTTTGGACAGAGATTAGTTCAATCTAAAGGCATAAGCAAAGACAAACAGAACAATGACGACGAACATATAAAGAGTGATATGAAACCATTAGATTCCATTTGTGAGAGGTCACATTCCAGTTTACACACACACACGCACACACACACACCTTGAAATAAGGTGCAATTTTTAAAAACGTTATTTACTTACTAGTTTCTTCATTGAGTGTTATTAACCACTGAAACAGCTTACCAAGGGTAGTGGTGGATTTACCTTACACGGAATATTTTTAAATCAAGACTGGATGATTTTCTGAAAGATATGCTTTACTTCAAACAGGAATGAATTAAGGGAAGTCCTATGGCCAGTGTTATACAAGAGGACAGATGAGATGATCACAGTGGTCTCTTCTGGGCTTATACTCTATGAATATGACCCAGACACAAGACCACTATAGAGATTTGATATCAACCTATCAAGCAGGGGTAAAATCCTGGCCCCCATTTACTCTAGTGGATTCAAGATTTTACCTCACTTGCTAATAATATTTATCTGGGTTCCTTTCTTTCTTCCAAATACAGCCTATTAGCACATAGCAAAATTCAGAAACAGACTTCAGATGTTTCTTATTTTACATTTGGCACAAAAGACTGCATATATTACCTCATGCCTGCTATGCTGGCTCGCTTCCTTGTCTTCATATTCAATGCACTCTTTACCCCACTGTTCTTATTTTGCTCTCAATTCAATCTGATTATTGCAGATGGGGAGCCTTCCTTTTACATTCAGAGAGCCCATCAATTAAAATTGCTTTACTAGACAGCTCTTTTCATATCATTAATAATAAAACCTTTTATAGATTTTTGTTTTACATTGTATTTGTGCACACTTCCTACACTGGGCCCTCTGGGTATGCAGCCAATCGTTGAAGTCAATTAAATGACATATTGTATGTGAACAGCTGAGTACCTTCCCCATGGTTAAAAGACCACTCAGACCCCACGTCAGCGTCCAAATATAGCCCTTTCCCAGGGCTTGACTTTACTGATAACTCAAACATCACCACAATGTAAACTTGTGCTCAGGTGTCCTCTCATAGCCTGGCCATTCCTAGGGTTTCCCTCCAGGACCTCCTCTGTCCTAGCACCCAGACTCCTTCTCTTTAAAGAGCTAGTCACACCTCCCTATATTTTTAATAGTCACAACTACTACGAGTCAGTCAACAAAACTTCAGTAACTTTATACAGGGGTCTCATGCCTGATAACAGAATGGATCACAGAAGAACTGTTGCCACTATGGCGCACTGCATATGGGGGGAACAGAACAAACACACCCCTCTTCTTCATTGTAACACAGGTACATAAAAAACCTTGACTGTAAATAACAGCCATGTCAGAATGGATTGTAGAGAAGTGTATTACAATTGGCCAATTATTTTCAAAAGGCAGATGATATTTCTATTGAAACAAGAAAGAATTTCCACATTTTTCAACGAGCTCTGCTATGCCCCCATATTCAGAAAGGATCCACTTAAAGATCTACCACAGCCAGTGTTTAAAACAGCCTCAGGCCCAAGATTGTTCACGAGGAAGCTCCAGTACCTCTCACTGAAGTACATATGGTCAAAAAGTAGGACTTGATCCTTCTATATCAGAGTGCAAGGGGCAAAATCCTGATCCCACTGAAGTCACTTGGAGCTTTGAGATTGACTTCAATGGGGCCAGGATTTCACCCTACAATTTTAACAAAGTACCAATTTTCTTTACACACTTGCTTGGGCACATTTGGAATGAAATCCTTTCCACAGCACTTAGCCACAGTAACCGAGCTGGCCACTGGGGCATTTCTCAGGGGAAAAAGGGACATGCATGAAGAAATGCTCCCAGGCTTCAGAGCAGAAACAGAATCATTTCAGGACTTCCTCTCCAGCCCAATAACTTAAGTGTCCTCCATGGACCAATCCTGACAAGCAAAAAAGGGTTTATTTTTCACTCACATTAGCTTAGCAAGATTGAAAAGCCCTGTCAGAACACAGGGGAAAACTAGGCTACAAGAAAGCCAGATAACACAGCTTCAAACGTTAGCATGCACCTTAAACTGGGCATTTTAATTGTGTTCAACTAAGATGATTTAAATGCACACACTTTGTCTGTCAAGACAGAACCTATGCCTCAACAGCTCCCCTCCAAACCCACTGCACAGCAGCAACCTGGAAGCCCTCCTGCAGCTGAGCAAAACATACTGAGTTTTCCTTTGAATAACAGCATCAAAAGTCTTGCTTGCTTTTGATTAGTTTGATGACAAATATTCCCCACCACTCTACCTTACCCTATCCAGGGTACTCTCCAGGCTACCAACAGCTACTTATTTTCCTTCTTAGTTATTTAAATGAATTTACATACAGTAAAATTGTCTATAGGATTTAATTACAATTCTTCTGGTCCAATGACCATACCAAGCCCTTGTTCTAGTTACATCAATGGTAGTTGTGCATGAAGATACAGAACATTATGACTGTAAGAGGACAAATGTTAGCCTTATTTTCCATATCACTTTTTCTAGAGAGATTTTAAAAAATAAAGTGGAAAATATTACCACTTTATGCAACGTCTACTAGGTCACCATCCCTTTGAGCTTCTACCCATTGAAGCTTTTATCCTTCGATTAATATGAGTCATAGAATTCTATATAAATTTAAGTCTCTTTTGCATTAATTCTCAACTATAAAAACAAGTCTCATAAGGATCAGGATTGCCAATACATATGGATAATTTTGTTGCAGAGCAAGCCAAGAAGAGCTGCAATCTTTTAAAGAAAAACAATCTTGAAAAGATGCCCAGTTTACTCTGAAACGTATTTGAAAGAGTTGCAGCTTCCAACACCATCTGGATGTGCCATATCACAAAAGGATTAAGCCAGACACTAAAAAAATAAGAGTAACCGATGATAAAACCTCAGACAAGGTTTCTGAGTGACTCAGGAATGTTTACTGCTTGGATACCATATGTTAAGACCCTTTGATGAATTAAAAGTTGAAAATTATGTTTGTTCCAATAAGTAAAAAGAATTTTTATGACAGATTAGATCCTGAAAAGAACTGACAAAAAGTATTATGCTTATTTATAAGCCTATTGCAAGCTTCCATGCATTATAAATTAATTTGCATTTGGAAATTTCATGGCCTCTGTCAGTAAAGGTGCAGAAGGAGAGCATGTGCTCAGCCACTCCATGGCTGGCTAGTTCTAAAAGATACACAAGGTCCTAGGATTATACTGACAGCTGCAGAAGTGATTAATACCACCAGCCACTCTTCTTTCTCTGGTAATTTCCACAGCTCTCTACTACCTGCTATACAGCCCAGTCTTGAAAAAATCCTCCCCTTGACCATGACACAAGTGCCACTCAGTCTTTAGCTTGCCTTTTGTCCATCAAGGATTTGTAAAAGCGGTTTTCCCTTAGCTCTAACCCCCATTCACACAATACCCTTCCGGACCAATTCCAATCTGCCAATACCACTGAAGCTGCTCTACTCCCTTGAGTTAACATCATCATCCTTCTTCCTTACTGCGCCTTCTTTCTCCTCATTCTCCTTGACCTCCATGTGGGTGTCTGCAGCTTGATATCTACTTCCTGACATCACAAGGAGGACAGCAGTGGTGAATCATATCAGTGTGAAGAGGCTATTGGAAAGACTTCTGTAGTTTTAAAATTTGATTCATCCTTCCTCTTGCTGCAGGAGTTTGTGCATCAGGTGCAACTTCAGAGACAACTGCATCTCAAAGGGGAAATTCTTCCGAGGGAAGGACAGGTAGCATATGCACTATTGTGCTTTCTACAGTATCCACATACTTGCCACATGGCAGCAGAGGTCACAGCGGAGTGACATCGGGAAGAGGCAGTTCCTTCCATATCATGCCTCTGGGGACTACTCAGTTGACAAATGCTGGAAAATCAGTAGGATGCTGAATACCCTGACACCACAGCCAGCTGACAGACAACCAGCTATTTTGGAGAATGCTGACTGGCACCCAACATCCTTGGAGCCTTCTACCTAACCTCTCACAGGCAGCTTTGCAGGGTAATTAAATGCCAGCTGCAGGAGAGCAAATGGTCAGGACATATGTATGGCTGGTCACAACTCTTAGTACATTTCTATGAATTCTTCACCCCCTACTTTTGAGCCTTTATGGATTTCAACAAATGATCTCCAGCTTCTCCAGTGCCAGTCTGGGCATCCTCAAATTATCCAAGCCAGCAAAAAGTTCCTCTACAGGGAAGTAAGGGGCCTATACACCCCTCAAGATTTGGTTCTGCATATTTTCTAATAACTTAGATAAAGTAGGATGAATTAAGACTTGGGGAATAATAGTTCAGATTTTATCTGCATTTTATTGTGCAGTGTTTCACCCTGCTTAAACAAATGCCCTTTATCATATGACACTGAAAAAGATTCGGGGGTTGTGGTGGATAACAGCTAAACATGAGCTCCCAAGACAATGCTGTAGCCAAAAGAGCTAATGCAATCCTGGGGTGCATAAATAGGGGACTACTGAGTAAAAGTAGAAAGGTTATTTTACCTCTGTGTTTGGCACTGGTGTGACCATCACTGGAATACTGTGTCCAGTTCTGGTGACCACAATTCAAGAAAGATGTAAATTGGAGAGGGTTCAAAGAAGAGCAGGAGAATGACTAAAAGGTTAGAAAGCATGCCTTATAGCGAAAGGCTCAAGGAGCTCAATCGATTTAGCTTAACAAAGAGAAGGTTAAAGGGTGACCTGATTATAGTCTAAAAGTATCTATACAGGGAACAAATATTTAATAAAGGGCTCTTCAATATAGCTGGAAGTTAAAGCTAAACAAATTCAGACTGGAGATAAGACAAATTTTTAACAGCTGGACTAATTAACCATTGAAACAATTTACTATGGATGTGGTGGATTCTCCAATCGCTGATAATTTTTTAAATCAAGACTGGATATTTTTTTTAAAGATATGTTCTAGGAAATATTTTAGGGAAATTCTATGGCCTATGCTATACATGAAGTCAGATTAGATGATCACAATGCTCCCTTCTGGCCTTGGAATTTATTAATCTATATTCCAAAACTGTAAAAGTAAGAGTCCTTTTATGAAGTATGTGGCACATTTTCAAAACTTGTTTCAGTGTAAGTTATGTTTAAAATATTCCTTTTTTCCCAAAAATAAACTGATTAGCCCACATATGTAAGTTTTTAGTGTAAACTTTCTGTTCACCGCACAGGTGTGTGTCACAAAACACTTTACAACAAAGAGCAGAATGCTAACAAACTCTTCTTAACTACAGCTGTACAAAGTGGGCCACAATAAGAATTAACAAGTGGTTTTAACTCCTCCAATGTTAAGCCTCAGGCAGGTTGCAAGGCAGAGACAGGCTTCTAAAGAATGTGGAAGGCAGAACAGTTGATATTGGAGACAAGTGTAGTACTATTCCTCTTCCTATAATAACCTATCTGCGACAAACATGCTCTGCTTCCAACAATGGCAGCACAACCATTTGTTCCTACAACTTCAAGTCCGTCCAGAACCATTAGATTTACAAATCTTTTACACTTGCACTTTCTATCAAGTTGGGTTATCACTATGTTTGACAGAGACACAAGCTTTGTTCATACTAAGAAAAAAAAGTGGAGAACAAATTAGCTCTCTCATGTTAACTAATAAACGTTAAAATCCTAGTAGAGACAACATAAGTGTAATTTTAACATGTACTAGCTCGTTAGGGTAAATCCTAAACTGCCCTTTGGGTTTACCTTCACCAGCTAATAGCTGTTAAAACTACAGCTTGCCTAATCTATTCCATGATTTTAACACATGCTAGTAGTTAACATGAATTAATGACATCTGCTTACACACACACTTTTCTTAGTGTAGACATAGCCACCCAGGGAAACCATTAATATAAGTTCTGATTTATATTGAGCTGAGTTCACCTTATTATTAAATAATTGGATACTTCTGAGCAGAATATCTTAAATAGTCACTTTATCTAGGTATTTTTAAAAAAATATAGGATTACAAAAAACATTTTCCATTGTCAGATCAGGAGTTTTGAGTGTGACTGTTCAATTGAAAAGATTGCAGCCTTTGTTAAACTCCAGTGAGTAACAATATACTATTCTTATACTTTTTGCATTTTGTGAACCAATTCATTGTACTTAACCTGTTAAGACATTAGTGTTTTGTAGTGCAGATTCCCTTGAATATATACAACTTTAATATTAATGTTTTGAAAAACTATAGTTTTATGGAGAGATGTAAGGAGTTAACAGTAACTTCCATTCCAAAATGAAGTGAATTGAGATTCCATTATTACTGAGGGATAGTAAAGACATCTCTTCAATGTCCATTCCTGTAACTGAGTTTGTAAACACAGATAATCACTCATCTGTATTATGGCAACCTGATTTTTGTTTATCTAGCATAAATATGTATACTATGCCCACTCTATCTAGGGTGACATTAACTCACCATTTATTGCCCAGTATGCCTGCCTTCTTGCAGGCTTAGAAGATCATCACATCTTCAGTAGCTGAACTTGAGTTACTGACTAGCAAAACTTGTTACAGAAATGAAGTGACTGGATCTTTGCCCCCCACCCCAACCCTCCCACCCCCAAAAAGAACTAAATTAAGTTTGCCAAGTATTTCTCTCTCTCTTCAGTACAAACAAAGCACCTAAGTTTCATTAGTGCCACTAGGCAGTTGTATTCAGAGAGTTGTAACACCAGCAAAGCTCACAATGAGTTAAAACCTTATCACAATTACCTTTTAATTATGACATCACTAAATAGGCTAACTCTTAACTAGCTTATGACTATGGTTGAAGTAAGAGAAACAAAGCAGATTCAGGGGAGCAACTAAGAGAAACAAAGCAACTAATCACATTCCTAATGTATTACAAGCCACAAGACTCAGGAAGTTGTTTCTATATGATGTTAATCACACCCTTGCAAGCTGTCTTATTTCAAGTTTGTTGAGCACGTGGCCAGATCTTACTCACTTTCCTCTGGTACAGTGCCCCATGGACCCAGAAGGCTGGGTACTGGCACTTTTGGTTGCTGAATGACAATATGAACACAGATGATCCCATTTATCTAAGGTAATAAACATGCTACAAATAAATCATTAGGCAGTTGTCTAAATCCCTGCATCCATTTATATCATACTGAACACACACAGTCTAAGTGAATGATTGTTTGTCTGGTGGATACTGTTGATGCAGATGAACATTTTCACAGCCTGAAGTGTGTCATTAATTGCCTATGCAATTCAAACAAAGTCTAGAGGATTGAGCATAGGGATGGGAGCCAGTTTTCAGAACTCCCTGTGTGACCTTCAGCAAGTTACTGATCTCCTGCATCTCAGTTTACCCCTCTGTAAAATAAAGAGGAATTTACCCATAAAAGCCTTGTGAGTTAAGTGAGTAGTTAATGTTTTTAAAGAGGTTTGAAAATGACCTACATAAATTCTAAGAATTATTATTAGATTTTCCAACAATAGACACAAGTGCTAACAGAGTTTAGATTAAATTTAGCTTGGCAGCATTATTTCCCATGGCGTAAACGTTAACCATTTAATCCTTGGATATAAAGAGGCACATAAATTTGCTTACAGATTTGTGCATAAGTCAACGTCTACCTTCATTGCAGAATGCGCAATTCCTTTAAACTGCAGAATGAAAACAATCTGGAAACAAAACAGGATCTGAGTGAAGACTTCAAAAGATAGCTATACTTTCAGAATTTTCCAAAGCATTCTGGGTGTTTGTGTTGTGCATCACTGCAGTTTACCTATAAAGACAATTACTTTACTAGTTCCAGAAAAGTTGTTCCGTTTTCTCAGTTATAACTGAACATTTAATACACACAGGGCCAAATTAATCCAGGAACTTATCTGGCTCAATGTGTTTTAAGAAAAGTTAAAATGAATTTATATCTATCAAAGAAAAATCTCATGATAATTTATATAAATAGTTATAGAGTTCCACACTCTGTATCTACTTTTTTTTTTTAAGTAGAACATGAGATTTTTCATGAAAAAAAAGGGGATGACACTAGCCATCAATGTACTTTACTGAAGAAAAAAAAAGTTGCCCATGTATGTAGAATATACTTCTAACAAAATATTATGTTTTCATGGATAAACTATTCTGATCAGTTTAATGAGAAGACCTATTATGTGTCAACCAATCAAAATGCAATACCAACCATAATAATGGTACAGTCAGCAACTCTTCTCTACCAACATGCAGCAAAAAGATTAAAATCTATACTAATCACTTGGTGCAACAGAAATATGTAACTGGAGGAGGCCACATTGTCATAAGGCAAGCATCTCCAGCTTTGAAAATAAGTGCCTTAACTTTTGTTTGCCAGTAGGAGACCATTATCTTACGAAACCATGCCATTTAAATAGTCTCAATTTTATACCTTGTATCAATAAAAACAATATCAGTTCTGGTAAATGAAAAGTACATTAGCATTCATTATCAATTCTGAATCAGAATGGCTGTGCACCTCTAATTATATTCCTTTCATTTGCTCCACTATACTCTCTAGCAACACGCTTAGCTGCAGCAGTTTCTTCAGTCTGTGTTGAAAATATTTTTTCAGGGATCAGAACTCAAAGGTTATACTTGACTTTTATCTTCTGTTCATTTTCTAACGAACCATACTTCTATTATTCTGTGTTGTGCCACCCTATACATCTGCATTTTAAAAATGGGCTCTTATATTATATGAAATGCAAATTCCCTTTTTATTCCACTCAGATTATTCCAAAACAATGCTACAGGAGGAGGTGGTAAGAGGAGGATGGAAATTGGACAGTGAAATAATTGCTAGAATCTTGCAGACACAATTGGAATAAAAATTATGGGAACTGATATTTTATGAACAAACATAAGTAAATCTTTCATCCATGCATGGACTGATGGATACATGATGGTTGATTCAAACACAGAAACAGAACATTCAGTTTAAGTTTACACCTCAACCAAATGACCTCCCAGTGCAGACACATTGGATACACCACAATGTAAGCCCAGAGTTAGAACTCAAGTTAGCAGACCCTGGGTTTGTTAACCTAGGGCTTGAACATCTTGCACTCATTTGTAACCCCAAGTTAGGAATTGTTGAACTCTGAATCCCAACCCAGGGCTCCAGCATTTACATTGCATTATGCAGGCCCAAGTCCAACCACCCATACCCCAGACTGCCCTAGCTCTTTGTTCATGGAGTAGTGTTGGGAAAACTTGACTATCCACCAAACTTGACTGTCCTGAGGACAAAAATTCAGTCTGTAGGATTGTGAAATAGTTTTGGCAGACTCATAGAGCATGACCCTTCACTCCCGTAGGATCCTAGGACTGAGCCCTGGGTTAGCACGATTTGTTGTAGACAGAAGGGGAGTTAAGTTTGAGTCTGAATTGAATCCCAGGATATGACTGCATTGTTCATGTAGCCAGTAAGGGCCTGATTCAAAGCCCACTGAGGAGGACAAAAAGACTCCCATTAACGTGAATAGGTTTTGTATCAGGCCCTAAGTTAGTGAACCTAACTGATGTTTTACTCTGCCCAAGTACTGTTGTTTGTACCACAAGATTTTAAATAATTATGGCCACTTTCTAAAAAGTGCCATGTTCCTACAGTTCCAATGGAATCCACATGCGCTCAGCCCTTCCAAACAGGCCCCTGACAGTTTTCTCCTTTGATTTTATGTTGAATATGACAACTTTTCCTATCAAAAGGATAGGAAACTAGAAAAAAGAATAACTAAGCCTTAATAAATTATGTTATACATAGATTTTTAAAAAATAATAATTCTTGCTACCAGTAAATAACAGCATCTTCTTTCACATTATAATGGACATACATTGGACTATTTGTGGAGGTTCAGGCAGTTGCTAGAGATGTCTTAATAGTTCCTGTATTTTCAAGCAAAAATAAGTCAGCTAAAAAGAATATTACCATTTAACTATGCCAACTATTGATGTATCCATTTAATGAAAGAGACAGATGTTTTGCAATTCCAAAATTAGGACTATATATCTCAATTTCAAAACTAACACAGTAGGCTGATTTCAATGAAACTACTTCTAATTTACACCAGTCTAGAAGAGAGCAGAATTTAACCCTACACTTTGACGATGTATTAATCTCGGCTAGAAAGCAAAACCATGAAGTTCTCTTACCCAAGCAAACTCCTATTGAAATAAATGGGAACTTTGCTTGAGAAAGAACTGCATGATTTTGCTCTCCATTATAGAAAACGGTCTAAAGCTCTCTGCAGTTGGTCCACTTATTTTATTTGACTGCAGAGAAAAGGCCCAATCCTGAAAGCCTTGCTTCCATGAGCTGTCCTATTCATGACACCAATACACTACAAAACATCTTAAAAATTCAATTCTAAATATTAATCAATCTGAAAAAAATCTTGCCAATTGCAGAAACTCAGTTCAAATGCAGGCCAGAAACAGTTATGAAAGTGACACTAACAGTAAAGGGCCAAAACAACATTAAAAAACTTGACTACAATTTTGGTTGTAGTCCAAATATAAAACAAAAACCATACATATGGGCAATGACGTCTATCATTTAGGTCCTTCACCTTCTCGGGTGAATTAATGAAAAGCAGATTATTTAGATAAGGACAGTTTTCGTCCATCACCTTTATGTACCAGTTAACTAAGTAGCAAATGACACAAATACGTGTATTTAAAAACTACATTTTTATCATCTATAACAGTTATAAACTGCACACAGTTGCAGGAGAATTATTTATATCCATAAATCCAGCTAATTGGAGATATAAAATAACTACCAGTGTTGCAAAGGATAGTATTTTCAATTGCCCTACAGCCAAGTACAGTACGTTCCCAGCACTGTGACCAAACTGTTCCACATTAATAATAAAGATGGGGACTTACTGGATACAACACAACGTGGTTCCAGCAATCAGCACAAGAAGAATCAAGGGGATCACATATTGCATTGTGTAATTACAGATAGAGATATACAACACATTTAAACACAATAGGACAGCTTCTTCTCTGGTACAAATCCACTGTAACAGAAAACTGCTTTTCCCTTATTCTCATCCTTTTATCCTTTCACATTTTAAAAATATTTTCAATTGACTTACACCAGGGAATTTGGCCAAGATACCATATAGCCTGAAAAGTTATACTACTGAAAGAACAACTGGCCCAGACCCATCGCTATTTGCATGAAGCAAAGGGGTTTCCAGTCACTGCAGCAGTACTGACTCAACTATAGTCCGTGACTAAAGATGCATTTAACTAGTTCCTTTCTTGCCATGTGCAAAAGAAATGGAGACGTGCAAGGAGGATTCTTCCTCTAACCCAAACTTGTACCGCTCCCTTTCCAGCAAAAGGAGAGAGGTGTCTGGTGGGGGGAAAGGAGACTTTTTTTAGTCGCAGATTTAAAAGTAAGTAGGATCAGCCCTAAATATAGCCCCAAGCTAATTGCATTTCCTCAGCTCAAATGGCTCCCTTAAATGCCCCTCTGCACAGATCAGCCTGTCTGCAAATGCACCACCACAAATTAGTTGCAGTGACCTTCTGCCGCCTTCTCACTCCCCAAAACGGCTATTCTCCCCCACCACCCGCATCCTTCGGCAAGTGTTTTTTAAAGCAGCGCAGAAACCGTTTCGTTGTGGGGCCGGGTGGGTCTGCGCCAAAGCCAGACCTGGGGGACGGAGCCCGATATCCCCGTCAGCGGCTTACACCCGGGAGCTGGGCGAGGAGGAGACGTGCGCGCGGGGGAGGCGGCCCCGGCTGCTCTGCACACGCCGCGCGGCGCCCAGATGTCAGCAGCCGGCGGGATGTCCCCGCGAGGCAGAGGCCGCCCGGGACCGAGAGCGGGGCATGGGCAGGGGCCGGGGGAGGCAGGGTCCCGGAGGGGGGGGAAAGAGGGAGGCAGGGGCCGTCGACTCCTTACCGGCGTTGTAGCTGCGCAAGCCGCCGCCGTCCCCGAGCTCGGGGAGGACCCTGCCCCACATGGTGCCGGGGGCGCCCAGCCCCAGCGCCCGGCAGCGCCGCGAACTTCTCCGCCTTGCGCCGCGGGGCCCGGCCCGGCAGCGGAGCGGAGACGGCCGGGCTAGCGGACCCGAGGCGCCGGCGCTGCGAGCGGGGCGGAGGTTATTGGGCTGCTCTCGCCGCGCTGCCTCCCCGCTCCGGCCCGGGGGCCATGGCGCGGGCGGGCTTTCGCCGCCGCCTCCCTCCTCCTCCTCCTCCTGGCAGGGCGCAGCAGCGGCTAGAGCAGCGGGGACAAAACTTGCTTTATGCCGGGGCCGCCTCCCTCCTCCGCGGCCGGCAGCGGGGCGGGGCCAGGGGCGGGAGCCCTGCAGATGCTGCTGCTTCTCGGGCGACGAGCCGCTTGCATAACCCGGCCCAGGGGGAGGGGGCGCAGGCGGAGCAGCCCAGGGGCCGCGGGGAGCCGGGAGTGTAAATGGGGGGGGGGCGCGGAGGGGAGTCACGTGACCAGCGAGAGGGAGTTTGCTGGCTGTGATACCCCTCGGCAGCCCTCCTCTCCCTCCCCCCCCATATCTGCCCAGCTGCCCCGCTGTAGCCACTCAGGCAGCCCCTAGCTCCCCTCTGCCCCTCCCCCAGTATCCTCTCCTGGAGTTTCTATATCCAGCCCTGGAGCCTCACAGTCCCAACTGCTTCCATGAAAAGGTTGCCTTTTTATTATTTTACAGGACCTCAAAATGATTCAAGTGAATTTACCTTTCAACACAAAGAGAAGTGTAAGAATTCCGGACTGTATAACCCCAGTGCCTCCTCCCACCCCCCAAACTTTCCCCAACCTTCTTCTCCCAAAGATCCCATCCCTATTCCTCACATAGTTAATAAAGGATCAGAGAGGATTAAAAGGATGGCCCCTTGAGCTACTGTATATGGATGAAATCTGAATACAGAGGGAGCAGAAAACTGGGAAGATACAGTAAGGAATCAAACAAGTTCCCAAGAAGAACCTTATCAAGTGCATGCAGAGAGTAGTAGTAAGAATTTGGGATGATACTGGGAGAGGCCAATGATTCATTTGCCCTGTGAGGATGTATCAGACAGTCCCAAAGCCGCTTCTTGCCTTTGTCACTCCTAGAGCCCCCCTTACACTTACAGCTGATACAGGCAGACCTGTAACCCCTCAAAAAAAAGTCCACAGTGACTAGCTACTGCCTAGCACCAAGCATAGGAGCATATATCTCCTCCCTACGCTCTAATATAATGTATCTATTATTTATTCATTCATCTATAATGTACAGAAAGGGATTTGTGTTAGGATGACAGAACCTGCCTTGGGTTCACGCCCAAGCTTGCACTAGAAAGACATTTCAACTGCCAAATGAAAGTTTATACCAGAGCTACAACATTCACAATACATTTGAATCCAACCCCTGCACACTTAGAAGAGTTTATGATGATAATACATGATTACCATATACCTTTCTGCTTCAAATAGCAGAAGAAAAAAGATAAAGT
This sequence comes from Emydura macquarii macquarii, assembly GCF_026122565.2. Classification (NCBI taxonomy): domain Eukaryota; kingdom Metazoa; phylum Chordata; order Testudines; family Chelidae; genus Emydura; species Emydura macquarii. The sequence continues at coordinate 13,555,920 of NW_027131283.1, forward strand.
GCAATAAGAAGTATAAGTAATTTTTATTTAAAGAACTCTAAAAAAGGCACACACAAAAACCTCTAGGTCAGTGGTTCTTAACCTTTCCAAACTACTGTACCCCTGAAGCCTGAGTCCCACCCCCACGGGGCTGAGGCATGTAACTTAGTTTCATGGCGCCCCTGTGGCTCCAGGCAATTGCCTTTCTTGCCACCCCCAATACCAGCTCTGCACTTGCGACCCCTCTAAACCCCCAGGTTGAGAAACACTGCTCTAGGTCCTCTAAAAATTACTTACTTACAATGAAATGACGACCACACAGCAGGAAAAAACATATGCAAATAATGAATTAGCTCTGCCAGAAATAAATAAAAAAAGGAAAACAGCCCCATCCCCAAAACACAGCTTCTGCCTGTCCCAAAGCCCCCATCAAATGGCTTTACAAATGGCATATTCATTCCATTGTTGTTGGTTTGCATGAGATGTTAGAGTAACAGGGTCTCACCTGGCCCTTCTTTAAATGTGCTTCTGGAAAAAATGCAACCTGATCTCCATCAGAAATACACCTAGATAAACACAGATAGTGGTTGAGAAAAAATATTTAGCTAACACTAATATACATGCTTTATTGTACCCATGCTGACAATAATAGACCACTACAACCCCGACAATGGAAGTGAGGGGCTCAGACACTACACCCTGGGATGAGCATATATAAACACACAGTACCCTAGATAGACAGAGGCTCAGATCAAACGCTATGTATTCATTTGGAAACAGTCAAGCAACAAAACCTGTGCTTAAGTAACTTCATGCTGATCCAATGCATTTTTTAAATGGTAGCTGATTAACACAAAATATCTTTTATTCTCTTATTTTTAACCCATTATGGGGAATCTAATGGTTATAGCTTGGACTTCAGCAAAAAGCACATTTAATTTATCTATCTAGGTGTTTGTAATGCACCTATTACAAAATAGTTTCTAAGCATTGATTCTAAGTAGAGACTTCAAGGCTTCTGGACAAGTGTACATTAGCTAAAAACAACAAATAGAATAATAGAAATGTAGGACGGGAAGGGACCTTGTTAGGTCATCCACTCCACTCCCCTGCACGGAGGCAGGTCTAAGTATTATATAGACCCAGCTGACAGGTCTTTGTCTAACCTGTTCTTTGAAACCTCCAATGAGGAAGATTCCACAACCTCCCTAGGTAGTTTTGTTCCAGTGTTTAACTACTCTTATAGTTAGGAAGTTTTTCCTCATGTCTAACAATCTTCTGTGCTGCAATTTAAACTCATTACCTGTTGTTCCCCTTAACCACAGAGGACAGGACAATTTTTCACCCTCTTTATAACAAAAATTTTTATGTACTTGAAGACAGTTATGTCCCTCTCAGTCTTCTCTTCTCCAGCCTAAACAATCCATTTTTTTCAGTCTTTCCTCATAGATCATGTTTTCTAGACTTTTAATCATTTTTTGTTGCTCTCCTTTGGACTTTTTCCAATTTGTCTACATCTCTCCTAATCCTGCCTCCAAAGTGCTTGCACTTCCTCCCAGCTTGATATCATATACTAACTTTATAAGTGTACTCTCTCTATGCCATTATCCAAATCATTTAAAATCCAAATACTAAAATTAGCAGATGTCTGCTCAAAAAGAACTCCCCAATACACTAAAATCACCTCCCTTCAGCGAAAACCTGATACAATAATGGTAAGCTTTGCAGTATGTCTTGAAGGACAACAAACTTGGTTTTGGCAGATCAATAAGGGAAGCTGAATCCAGTCAATATCCTGGCCCTACCATGAGAATGTCCTACCTCCCATTCCCTACCCTCACTCCTACATTCAAATCTCAGGACAGTTACAGGACCATTATAGGTAATCTCAAATGCTGGGATGGTGCATAAGAAGCAAGGTGCTTTCTAACACATCCAAGACCCAAATTATGCAGGGGCACTGATTCAAGAGCTCCTAAAGGACTATTCTACATGCTGCCTTTGAAAGAATACTAATGCTTTTTATCTGCATGTTCTGTACTACTTTGATTCAGCACTTGTGCTTAACATAATCAGAACAAGGCAAAATAGGTATTGGTTTTTAACATCAAGTAAAGACTGTGGAAGGAAATCCTTCATAGGAGTATAAAGATACCAAACTGACGTCAAACTTGGGAGTTTCTGACGCTACAGCACAGTGCAGAAGCAAAGAGCCAGGTGGAAATATGACAGGGAAAAGGTGTGACAACAGTTCTTTCATATCATGACATATGTATGTGAGATGCTTTTTGTGAATCTGTTGTTTACTTCCTTTAATGGTAGCTTCACAGAATCCTGAACAGATCATAGAAAGATTATAGACAGGTTTTCAGAAAGCTTTTGACAAGGACCCTCACCAAAGGCTCTTAAGCAAAGTAAGCGGTCATGGAGTAAGAGGGAAGGTCCTCTCCTGGATCTGTAATTGGTTAAAAGATGGGAAACAAAGGGTAGGAATAAATTATCAGTTTTCAGAATGGAGAGTTCAATAATGGAGTCGCCCAGGGGTCTCTGTTGGGACCAGTACTGTTCAACATATTCAGAAATGATCTGGAAAAAGGCGTAAACAGTGAGGTGGCAAAATTTGCAGATGATACAAAAATACTCAAGATAGTTAAGTCCAAAGCATACTGCAAAGAGTTACAAAGGGATTTCACAAAACTGGGTGACTGGGCAACAAAATGGCAGATGAAATTCAATGTTGATAAATGCAAAGTAATGCACAATGAAAAACAATCCCAACTACTCATATAAAACGATGGGGTCTAAATTAGCTGTTACCACTTAAAAAAGAGATCTTGGAGTCATTGTGGATAGTTCTCTGAAAACATCTGCTCAATGTGCAGTGGCAGTCAAAAAAGCTAACAGAATGTTGGGAATCATTAGGAAAGGGATAGATAATAAGACAGAAAATATCATATTGCCTCTTTATAAATCCATGGTACGCCCAGATCTTCAATACTGCATGAAGATCTGGTTGCCCCATCTCAAAAAAAGATATATTGGAATTAGAAAAAGTACAGGAAAGGACAACAAAATAATTATGGGGTATGGAACAGTTTCCATATGAGGAGAGATTAATAAAACTGGGACGTTTCAGCTTGGAAAAGAAACAACTAAGGGGGGATATGATAGAGGTCTATAAAATTATGACTGGTGTGGGGAAGGTGAATAAGGAAGTGTTTGTTTACTACTTCTCGTAACACAAGAATTAGGGGGCAAATGAAATTAATAGGCAGCAGGTTCAGAACGAACAAAAGGAAGTATTTCTTCACACAACGCACAGTCACAGTGGAACTCTTTGCCAGAGGATGTTGTGAAGGCCAAGACTATAACAGGGTTCAAAAATAACTAGGTAAGTTCATGCAGGATAGGTTCATCAATGGCTATTGGCCAAGATGGACAGGGATGCAAAACCATGCTCTGAAGTTTGGCAGAAGCTGGGAATGGGCGACGGGATGTATCATTTGATGATTACCTGTTCTGTTCATTCCCTCTGAAGCACTTCGTATTGGCCACTGTCGTAAGACAGGATACTGGACTAGATGGACCATTGATCTGATCCAGTATGGCCATTCTTATAGAAGATGAAAGTTAATAAGGAGCTGTCAGAAGGAATAATAAAGGTGGTTCAAGATACACAGTTGGATTGACTTCATTCACTTCAGCAGTTGTTTGAGTATTAGCCCCAAAATGTTTTCCCATGTTGTGCGGTATCTGAGTTGAGGCATCTGTATTTTTTTTCTTGGCGGGTGAGGGGAAAAAAATTGGAATTGCACATATTTGGAGTTAAGCATTAAACTGATAGCACCTGAGTCATTAGGATCCTTTTGACAAGATTCTGATTTATTTTATAGTCACTGAATTTAATTACCAGTGCCTCTTTCACTCCTTACAGTACTGAGAATATCTGTCTAGAAATTGAGCCAAATAAAAGGCATTGCATAAATTTGGCTCAGTAATCCTTTATTCGCTCCCTAACAGAGTCTGATTTTCCTCTCTTCTGCATACACACAATCCTAATTACTCCCTGCCATAATGGGTGATATCAAAAGAAAACATTTTTAAGTTCTCAAAAACTTCATAGAAAACCTATGCTGCTAAATTAATTGATCCTCCTGCAGAGAGGAGGCTGAGTTAGTTAATGCTTTAACAGCATTAACTCCCATGTGGATTTCAGCTCAGAAATGTTTGGGGTCCTCAGGACAGCATGCCATTATGTACGGCTGCTTTTCAACTCCCCCCATTCTTAGCATGCCCCTCCCTATCATTCCACATAGCCATACCTGCAGAGCTCATGGGCCAGAAGGAGAGCATGCTCTGTGGGCTCTGGTATGTTTCTTTTCATTTGCTCCTCTGCACATCTCACAGGACCTGCCCATGCTAGGATAAAAGTTGTCCTTTCAAAACACGTTAGTTAATACATTTTAAAACTTACTGTAGACAGGGAAAGTTGTACTGACCAGCTAATAATACATGTTACAATAGGTTTTAAAAATTAGTTAGCTAACACATTTTAAAAAGACCCCTTTCTCCTAATGTACATAGGCTCACAGAAGGGTACATGGAACCAAAAGTAGAAGAAAGAAAAAAAATTAATGATAGTATGAAGACTTTTATTTGCTTGATTACAATGTATTATTGCTTCATGAACATACCATATTATATTTATATCAACTAAAATATTCTTGTTTCATTTCCCAGCTTGCTTGATAATGATGCGGTAGGGCAAAGTTTTACATTTCTATTTTAAATGTAAAATGTAAATCTAAACAAAAAGTTAAAAGAGCATAAAGCAGTTTCATGATCAGCCCATTGTCAGTTTCTAAAAGCCTCAAATCCAGATCTGGATTTTTGCACATCACAAAGTTTCAGAGAATTCAAATCTAGAGACTTGGTTTGGGACCACCTATAGATTTTAGCTTCTTTGTCTTAATTTTTTTTGTTTCTCTAAGGAATATAATATAGAGCAATATTATAAAGGGGCTTCAGCCTTGAAATTCAGCCTTAAATTCAATTAAAATGTTGCCTACTTCAGGGTTGTCCTGAGTGCAGTATATTCACCAACTTAAATGGGGTATAAAAACAATGCTTGTAATGAGCTGCAGTGTAAATGAAAGAAAAGATGATATAACTTTATTACTGACTTATGTAGGAGTGGAAGCAGGCCCAGTCCAAGTATAATTGTTGTGGAATGTACTGCTACAGACAATGAATAGGCTTGACTTCTTATTGTCTGAAACGGAAAACCTCCTCCCAACCCCTGCTCCACGATTTTGTGACACAAACTCCTTCTTCTTGGCAGAAAACAAGAAAGAGAAATGATAATAGAAAATAACTCATAGACTTTAAGGTCAGAAGGGACCATTAGGATCATCTAGTGTGACCTCCTGCACAACACAGGCCACAGAACTTCACCCACCCACTCCTGTAATAGACTCCTAATCTAAGACTGAGTTTTTGAAGACCTCAAATAATAATTTAAAGACATCAAGGTACAGAGAATCCACCAGCAAGTGACCCGTGCCCCATGCTGTAGAGGAAAGTGAAAAGACCCCAGGTCCTCTGCCAATCTGCCCTGCGGGAAAAATTCCTTCCCAACCACAAATATGGCATGTGGGCAAAACTCACCAGCCAGACACCAGGAAAGAATCCTCTGTAATAACTCTGTAATAACAGTTAAGAGCTGGTGTTAAGCAGATGTTACTCTATTAATATTATATTTAACTGATTTGTACCTGGGTTCACACATCAGATACTCAATCTATTTTTTCCTGAATAGAAACAGAATGTTATAAACTGTCTTAAGCTGGAATTTGACAAATAAAAGCAAAATTTTTTTTGAGTAAAAACCTTGATATGCTGTACATTAATTCTACATACTTGCTTCCACATCTAATAGCATTATCTTCTTTTTTAATAAGCCAATGCTAAATACCTAGCTACTGTTCTACCAGAATGCAGATTATTTCTAGTATTGTATTAGGAGGTGAACAACTTGTACATTCTGTCAAAAGCTACAACACTAATTCTGCAAAAAATCTATATTGGGAATAATTGACATTAAAATGACAAGTTTCTTTTCCATTCCTCAGTTATTTCTTTTATATGTGAACAACATATAAAAGTTTTCCCCCAAGTGTACAACTTTCTCAAGTGGACTATTTGAATACTGTACAAAATTTTAAGACTGGCCTTCACCCCATTGTACAAACCCAACAACAAATTATCTTTGGTTTGGAGAAAAGTGATTCAAATACAAAGTGATATATTAAACCCTAGACAAGTGGGATTATAATTAAAAACAAACTAGCTCACCCAATAAATAAATGCACCCAACTGAAATAAAGAGAGATTGTCCTGTGAAAGACTACTTGCTCTATTAGGGTCCACTCTATGTGCTGTCCTGCACCAACAGCTAGTTGCATCAACCCATATCTGAAAAATGTGCATTATGGAAAAAAGTATTTACATAATTATTCTGACTTTTTCTATAAAGGAATTAAGCAGGATATCTTTAGACATAAGCAGCTTGTTGAAGTTCAGGGCTTTGTAGGTACTTGCAATTGGGAGAAGAAATTGATAATTGAGTCTGATATTTTCTTGGATGCAATCTTTTTTATTTACAAGGAATGTACAAACTCCTGTTTCTCTGAAAATAGGAGGAACCAAAAAGAGGGGGATAATATCTTTGCTTATGGCTCCTAGCTTCTTTAGCCAGCACCAGACCCAAGCTTCTCTCAGGGTCACATCATACTTCCAGGCTCCTGCTTGGCTTAAGTTTTTGCTCCTCCTCAGGCCTGGTCTCCACTTATAATTTAAGTTGATGTAGAAATCAGTCAGGGGTTTGAGAAATCCACATCTCTGAGCACCATAGCTAACCTCCAGTGTAGATACTGCTAAATCGATGGAAGAATGTTTCCACTGATTATCTACAATCCATTACGGAAGTGATATTACTACAGCGATGAAGAAAACCCTTCCATTACTATAGGTTGCATCTTCACTAGGGGTTATGCTGGCATAGCTATGGCACTGTAACTATGCCAATATAGTCCTCATAGTGCAGACATATCCTCAGTCTCTCTCCCTTTCTTGTCTGTCCCCCTTCCATTCCCCCTCCACACTGCAGCAGCTTGTCTTTTACATAGACACACCCACCTGGTCAAAGCAATAACTAGTGGACCTCCCCAAACCACACCATGCTAGTTTCTGGGCAGAATCTACTAGGCCTAGTTTTAGATGTGGCCCCTTAACTGTCTCTTACAACTATTTTTAGTGAAGGGTACATTCACACATCAGTTTCAATGAGGTTTTAACTCAACCCATAACAAGATGTAACTCAGCTCATAACAATATAAAAAAAACCCACAAATATATAGAACCTATCTATTTGTGTAAAAAAGAACCCTAACAAAATGTTAGGAATCTTTAGGAAAGGGGTAGTTAAAAGAAAGAAAATATCATAATGCCACTATATGAATCCATGGTATGCCCACACCTGGAATACTGTGTGCAGTTCTGGTCGCTCCACTGCAAATAAAGATATATTAGATATAGAAAAGGTACAAAGTAGGGCAACAAAAATCATTAAGGGTATGGAACAATTTCTATATGAGGAAAGATTAAGAAGATTGGAACTATTCACTTTGGAAAAGAGAAGACTAAGGGGAGATATGATAGAGGTCTATACAATTATGAATGGTGTGGTAAAAGTGAATAAGGAAGCGTTATTTATCCCTTCACATAACATAAGGACTAGGTGTCATCCAGAGAAATTCATAGGCAGCAGGTTTAGAACAAATAAAAGGAAGTACGTCTTCACACAATGCAGAGTCAACCTGTGGAACTCATTGCCAGAGTATGTTATACCTAGATTCAAAATCATACCTAGATTCAAAAAAAGAATTAGTGAAGTTGATGGAGGACAGGTCCATCAATGACTCTTAGCCAAGATGGACTGGGATGCAACCCCATACTCTGGATGCCCCTTGGCTTCTGAGTGCCAGAAGCTGGGGATGGATCACTTGATGATTGCCCTTAGAAGCATCTGGCATTGGCCACTGTCGGAAGACAGGACACTGGGCTAGAAGGACCTTTGGTCTGACCCAATATGGCCATTCTTATGACCTAATTCTCCTTTGCCCTTCCCCTTATGTAGTCATTTCACCAGTACAAATTGGGTGTAAACATCAGAATTTCCACATTGCCAAATCTCAGGATTTCCCATGAGTGTCACAATATTTGTTTTTTTGCTTAAACTCCCAGCTCCCAGATTCAGGTTATTAGATAGGAATCTCAGTTTTCAGGTTTTCTGGGATACTTTGTTTTAGTAACTTTTCTAGTTCTGATGGTTGCAGAGAAAAACTTGAAAATGTGAACCTTAAAACTTCATTGCCAGAAAACAAATAAAAAGAATCAAAAGTTTACCATTTCTTAAATCACAAGATTTTAGATCCAGTCTAATAACAGAATTCCAGTGTCATCAATTCAAACTTTGCAAACATTACATGGAAAAATATTGAAGTAACAGGCTCATGTGCTTTATTACAGGAGTGTTGGTGCTGCAAGACAAGGGAGAAGGTGTTTGCTTTAGAGTGAGGAATCAGGTGATATCAGCAAAGTAATTAGTATAGCTGGTCAGGAATTTTCCATCAAATGTTTTCAACAGCAGGAAAATTCATATTTAGCAGCATTTTTATTTTCTATTGGGCAGATCAAAACAACATATTTCATTTTAGGTCAGATTGACTGAATCTAACATTTTGGTATGTCATTCTGTAAAGGATGGGGGCCTATTTTATAGCACGCTCCTTCTACTGGCACAGGTTTTGCTCTTGTTGATCCAGCTCACTCCTTGGGTTAACTCTGTCTGAACTCTATCTTAGAATCCAGGGAAGCAGTTTCCAGCATGGCTAGTTGTTTTATTTTAACCCTTCTTAACAAAACAATCAAATCCTTTCAGACTCTTCCCTCAAAAATCTGTGCAGGCGGAGTAGTTCCTTCCCCAAATTTGTCCCTCACACCAATAACTTCAGAACTCCAACATTTCCTGGGTCTTGCTTTAGTAATACAGAACTACATAGTCTCCCTATTATCTGTTTGGTTTCTGGAACAATTCCTTTCTGCAGTAACTCCACTAGCAGTCCATTAGGAGCACAGGCTCATAGGTTTCTGGAGGATATTATAGTCTCCCCCTCCATTTCCTGCTGCCCTCTTTAATAAGGATCAGCTAATTGAGTTCCAGCTCTTTTCTCAGGTGCAGCAGGTGGGGCTAATCAGCCAGCCAGGCAGCTGCAGGCCTCTGATTCCAGGGGAATGGTATCCCTTATACGGTATTGCCAACCATCTGTAAATTTATGGACAGTCAGTAAAAAAAAAGTACAATTTTAACACTGTCCATAAACCCATAAATAAATTAAAATGTCCGTGAAATTGGGTAGAAATAAAACATATTGTATTTTTACATTGATTGTCGTCATTCAGAATCACTTCTTGTATCATAAAACTCCACTGACGATAACTTTATCAATTTCCTGTTTTCTATTACTGTAAACGCCAAAAAAAACCCGACTGATCAATTAACTGCAGCTAAAACAATTGCGTAATTCTGAATTCCTGTGTACAGAATATTGCAAATGAGTACACACATTTGTGACATTATTGTATTATTTATGGTATTTTTAGTGAAGTCAGTAAAATGTTTACCTTGTCAATAAAAAAAATCAACTTCAGATCTTCATGTCAGGAAAAACTAAAATGCAAGGTTGGCAACCCTGCTTATACTTTCACACACATCACATTGAAACCTTTTGTCTTGGGTCATTTTGACAATAACCTGGGTCTACATGTGCTGCTGCAGTGCCTCAGGGGAGTTGTCATTCACATGCATTGTGGTCATGAGGCTCCCACAGTGTACCACAGTGGTTCAACCAGAGATGAGTCTATGGTGCATCACGGGAGATGTAGTTCAGTCAGTTACCTTTGCCAACTAAGGAGAATGAAGCCAAGAGGCACACAAACTACAATCCTCATGAGGCACCACACCAACACAGGTGGACACAGTTCAGTGTCAAACTGAACCAAATCAAAACATTTCAATTCTGGAATGTTAATGAATTAAAATAAAAATTCTACTCTTTTAGCTTTTTGCCCTGATTCAGGATGAAAACAAATGTTATCAGAGTTTCCTGGAGGGGGGAGGGATGGAAATTTCCATTTTTGACCAGCTCTAGTCACTGGAAATGTTTGGGCTTTAAATTGGATAAGATGGTAGTATTACCTCTATGTGAGCTGGTTTGCAATTACTTTGCACAGGTATAAATGACCGCACAAAGGGTAAGCGAATGGAGAGTGAGTCCCTTTACATAAGAGATGTAAAATGTTAAATGGTTAATTTTTTAGTATTAGTCTTACCATTAACACATCCTGAGCCTTTCCTGCACTTTTGTTCAAATCACAGTGGCAAAGAGCCGCCAGGGCGGGGAAGCAGAAGCACGAGGGGCTGCTGGTCAGCCAATCAGAGAGCAGCGTCCAGATGCTGGCCCCAGCTGCAGATGCTTGCACGCTGAGCCTGAGAAGCGGCTGCCCCTCCCGCAGAGAGAGGTGAGGGTGGAGTGATGTCAGACAGTGAGTCCGGCTCTGAGTGGTGGCAGAGCCGTCCCATTGCCATATGGGGTTGTGGGGCCCCCCTCACCATCAGGGTAGTGCTGGCAGCAACCTGGCAGTCACGGGGGGGGTGGTCAATGTGGGCAGTAGGGGCCTCTCTCCAGATTCCAGCAGCCGCCATCCCTCAAGTCAGCCCAACTATTAAAATTATAATCGGTTAAACGGTTAACCGATTATAATTTTAATACTTTAAATGGGTACTTTTTAAAATGTTATTTACATCCCTACTTTATACTACAAAACCCTGATGTTGCAAGTGCTCTGCAAAGGTGGAACCTCTGCAGCCACATGGAACAGCTTTCATATTAGGTGTCCTTGTATACAATTAACTCTCTTCCACTGTTAGATACAAGGAGAATGATGTAAACCCACACAATGTTGACTCTAACCTCAACAATTGGGGAGAAAAAAAATAAAGATATGTTTTCTAATGTATCAGGGATGTTTTGTCAAGAGTAAATGGAAAATAGGAAAAATTGACCCACATATTAAAATTATGTAACTACATGTCTTTGAAAACAGCACAATTTGTCATGTTAATACTGTTTTCATATGACTCAATTTGCAAACTCCTAGACAATAATAAGTGACAAGGTGATAAGTAACAGTCAGCATGGATTTGTCAAGAACAAATCTTGTCAGACCAACCTAATAGCTTTCTTTGACAGGGTAACAAGCCTTGTGGATGGAGGGGAAGCATTAGATGTGTATATCTTGATTTTAGTAAGGCTTCTGGTACTGTCTCATATGACCTTCTCATAAAGAAAGTAGAGAAATACAACCTAGATGGATGCAGCCACTATAAGGTGGGTGCATAACTGGTTGGAAAACCGTTTCCAGAGAGTAGTTATCAGTGGTTCACAGTGAATCTGGAAGGGCATATTGAGTGGGGTCATGCAAGGATCAGTTCTGGGTCTGATTCTGTTCAATATCTTCATCAATGATTTAGATAGTGGTATAACTGCCAGAGTAGTTAAGCACTGGAATAAATTGTCTAGGGAGGTGGTGGAATAGGTTGGACCGACAGCTGTGAGGGATAGTCTAGATAATGCTTGGTCCTGCCTTGAATGCAGGGAACTGGACTAGAAGACCTCTCAAAGTCCCTTCCAGTCCTACGATTCTATGATCTATTAATTTGGCAGTACCAGAATAACATGCTAGGCAATGTTAAAGCATTAAGTCATAGTTTCTAAATGCAGACTCTAAATTTAAAATAATAATACTCTGCAGTGGTTCCCAGCCCTAGCTTTACACATTTAGACTAAGTAAAACAAACAATCCATTATGCAGAGATGGAAGAAATGATCTTTTAACACAACCAAACATTTTACTGAAATCCAAACTGAACATTTTCTGAGCAGTAATACAGGCAGTCTGTGGCCGAAATGGAAGTGTAAAGTATCAGAAACCTCAGAACATAGCTTTGTCTTGCAAGATTTTCAGATCAGTTTTGCACAGACAGGAGATTCAATAATTCAGATGAGCAAACAAAATTTTAGTTGCTTACCTCAAATGAACCTTTTGAAGTTTATCTATTACTACCCACTGACTCTATGCACCATTCCAAATACAAATTTAGATCCTGCATTGCTGTGGATAGCTTACTGAGCTGAACAAGTTTCATATAAAAATTGATTCAGTTGAAACAACTGTATAATTTCAGAGGGGTAGCCATGTTAGTCTGTTTTTAGCAAAACAGCGAGAGTCCTGTGGCACCTTAAAGACTAACAAATTTATTTGGGCATAAGCTTTCGTGGGCAGAAACCCACTTCATCGGATGCATGAACTGTGTAATTATAATTGTATAATTATTACTAGTCTGTGTTGTGGCTACCAAACCGATTGTCCAAAAATAATTATGGTGAATACATACTAGGGGAGCACAAGCCATTTTAATTATCTTTGTTCAACGTGTTCTTTGAGCTTCTGAATTAGATATTAGATAAAGTGAAAAAGTATGGGTGATGTTTAAAATAGCTGCACCTCAGAAGAGAATCACTGATCCTAGAATCACTCTGAACCCTGTTTTCCAAGCACTCTGATAAACTGCTGATATATAAAGAAGCTGTATTAGCAAGTATAGAGGCTTTATAGAAACCAAAAGCATATTTAATTATTTAAACCTAATAAGTTAGTCTTGGTTAGCAGAATATCAGTTTGCTTGGTGAAAATAGTGTGCCTCTCTCCAGAAAGAAGAGAAAGATGTATAAGATGTTCATAGGAATGATAACTTCTCCTGGCTTGCCTAAGAAGCAGTGTTGAAACCTTGAAAGGAGCTTTGTGTTATAACAGTGGAAGTGATTCAGTAGGTTTCTTTCTTTCCCTCCTCCTCCCCCCCCCCCCCCCCCCCCCGGGTAGGGGGTGCAGGGAGCTAGAAAGTTGAAGGATGAAATGAAAATGGTGAAAGCATCCTAGAGCTTAAAGCTTTTGCAAATGGTAAGGGACACAGTCACAGGCAATATGCGTTGTTTCCCACAATCTGCGGACGGGAATGATGGAGATTGAGAAGAAAATGAAAAAGATGCCAACTTCCAAATCACAATTAAAGCTCTTTTAGCTTCACAGAAATAAAACACAGGCTCCTCACAGGAGCTGAATTTTTATTTTTTATTTATATTATATATTTTTTTCTGAATTTTTATTTGTGAATTGTACAGCACAGAGTGCATTGGTGGTGCTTGCTAAACAATAACAGACTTAAATATAACTCTTCTGGCTGCTCGAAGAGATATTTATCTATAACCATCAAGCAATGCCATTTTATAACTTATTGATAGGAACTCTTGGCATTTTCATGTCCTGAAATACATTTTTTTATGTAAAGGCTTAGACAAATGTATAAGAAAAAAGCAGATTGATGCCTACTCTCTCTCCCCTTCTGCTTTCATTCAGTCTGGGCAGTCAGTCCTTTAGATTCATCTGGGGGCCCAATCCTGTTCCAAAAAGTCTATGGCAAAATGCCCAGATACTCCCACAGGATCATCAGGACCCCTATCATGATACTATAGTTAGATCACTAGCTGTCCTGGAATGCAAGTTTTCAGAAAAGATATCTAACTGTGAGCGGTCAACAAGTTTAGAGGATATGGTTTTCTGGAAGAAAGTGATGCTTTAAAACAGACAGCTCTTTATTTATATATATATATATATATATATATATATATATATATATATATATAGTGGTTGGATGGGACAAGACAAGTAAGGCAAGATGTAAAAAAACAAAACAAAAAACAGCTAACTGGTCTTGAGCCAGTCAGTTACTTCTGAACTGGCAAGATTCAGCTTGAGAAGCCCCTTGGAGAGACCAATGTGAGAAGAGCAATCATCCAGCATGTGTGCAGCATCCCCCACAGATGCCCCAGGGCTGTCCTAGATGCCCCAGGCACGGTGGGTCTTGGCAGAGTGAACCATGCCACACCTGAACCTGTTACGCTGGCTCCAGAGGCCATGTGGGAGCCCAAAGCCAGGAAGCCTTCATCCAACCTCATGATAATGTCGGCGTTCCTGGTAGTGGCAGAGGCTCCCTCACATTCTGCCCACCACACTGAGATAATGATGTTATAAGCTGAATGGAAAGTGTGCAGCACTGTCCAGATAGGATTTCTGCTATGCAGTCGGTGGCTGGGTGCATCCCTGAACAGTGGCAAGTGTGGCATTTTCTGTACATTGGTGATCAGTTTATTGACGGTATTCTGACAACAGTAGTAATACTGGCTTGGATTGGTAATCATACAGGGGTGGGTTTTTTAAGCTTTTTGATAATATGCAATTCTGGACAGAAAAATTCTGAAAATCTTTTTTTTGGGGGGGCAACATTTTACTACTACATTTTAAAAAGGATCAAACCATAAAATCAAATATGTAAACAGGAACATAGTCTGGGTATATGATTGTAAGCAACAGCAATCCAGAGACCTATAATGACCGGCACATTGCATTTTCACCATGGCCTCCAGAAGGCTCAGCTGTCTCTTTCTTTCAAAACACATCATTGCTCAATGCTTTTCAGTGTGTTTACAAGCTAATGACTTTTGTGTGTGTGTGTGTGTGTGTGTGTGTGTGTGTGTGTGTGTGTGTGTGTGTGTGTGTGTGTGTGTGTGTGCGTGCTCACAGTAAGCAGACAGATAGATTCAAAGCACAACAGCTGATTCTGATCATTAGCTACACAGAGGATTTCTAAGAAACAGGAAAAACAATGACTAGCTATTCTGAAAGCAAAAGGACACTGCTCTAAAGACTCCAATCCCTTCCTTCCCTCCCCCTCTACACATACACAGTTCTCTGCTCCCCTTTCCTGCATTTGATTCATTGCTGGATGTGTGGAGGACCCAACAGAGAGCAGCAGAACAACATACTGGACATTTCCTGCTGGGTATTATTGTTATAATCACACGTACTTTGGTTACCATAGCTCAGGACCTGTCACAATTTCCATTATAAAACCATTTCCAGAAGTTTACAGTTCAGCTATAAAAAGTCATGCCAGACTGAAACTTAGCACAGAAGGTCTGTGCCTGATGCATATGATTTATTTTTATTGAAGGATGGATGGCACTAAGCATTGACCTTTCCTCTCTGGAGGCCTATATTCAAATCCACAAGTGAAAATGAGCTTGGTAGTCATGTCTTAGGCTTCTGCCGACTTTTGTCAAAATGACCCAGTGTTGGCATAATTAATGAATCACCCATCTGGAAGTCTGAGTTTAAATGAGGCTGAGCAGTAGAAAAGGAGAAAGTTAGGAAGGAGCTGCCTTGGCAAAATTGTGTGGAGCAGCTTGTGCAGCCACTACCAGACAACACCTCGTTCTTGCCAGTGCTATTAGATCTTGCTCCAAAGCTCACGGAAGTCAATGCAGAGGGATCAGGCCCTGTTTTTCTTCTTCAATTTCATGAGGCTGATAGAAAATTAACCACAAATTATGAAGTTTTAGAGACAGAACTGAACCAGAATCCTGGATCTCAACCTACATCCCATATGCTGGAAAAGTTCAGAGAAGGGCCAGAGATACAAAATTCAGCTGCAGGATTTTATTTAAGCATGTTTGGTTCTGGAGATTTTGTTCAGTTCATTATAAAAGAAGGTTGTGAAATTCAAATCCAAATTCAGTTTCCAACCTCCCTTCCAATCACCCAAAGCTTGGTCTAGGGTTTCATTTAGGGCTTCTCTAATTATAAGATATCAAATATATCAAAATTGTCTGGAGTGACTGAGGAGTGACTTGACTTTAATCTTGTTCTCTTTCTGTTACTTCTCTAGGACTCTGAGTGTTTACATACGTCCTAGAAATGTCTGGTATATCAATTGTGAGTTTGGTCATAAATCAATGTTTTATTTCCTTCTGTTTTGTGGTAGCTTGGTACTGCTAGAAACATAGGTCTGTCTAGCATATTCAGTAATATAAATTGAATATTAGTTCTCCAACTAAAATTAGAGGACAATAAGACAAAGTTTTCTATGATATTCCAGTTGAAGTGGCATATCCCAATTTCTAAAGGTAACAACCTAACACTGAAGTTCTTGTTAATAATAAAGCTAGAACAAACACTGAACAGCACTTCTATGATAATTTCATACAATGATTTCAAAGTGCTTTACAAACACTAATTAATTAAGCTTCATAAATATCTCTCTATATTCTCCATTTATTCAGATATTTATATAGTGCCCAGTGAAAGCATTGTGAGTTATTCATATCCGGCTGTTGGTGAACAGGGTCCCAGGTATTCATTCAGTGCATAGCTGGCTTACTGCTATGGAGTATTAGCCCATATCATCAAAGTGAAGAAGCATGCGGCAACCCATCTCTTACAGCCCTTATTTGGCTATGCAAGCCCACATTGTATTAGAAACAGTCCTACATATCACAGTGTAGTGAAAGAAAAAACAGAAGGCAAAAGACTAGATTTTCTTTCTGGCTCTGCCACTAACTCACTGTGTGACTTCAGATAAATTACTTCATCTCTCATTTGTGACTCAATTGTACCATTTGGGCACAGCCTTGCACTGAACCTTGGTGCCTGCTATTGTTCCCCTTTGCAGGTGTAATTTTACTCCCCACCACTTTGTATGACTGCCTAGTGTGGGTGGGGACAAGGGGGGAAGCAGAGCAATGGCACATCTCATATCAGCCAAACAGCCTTTCGAGTAGGAATGGAGCAACTCCTGTACAATTCTGTCTAGCCCTTACACAGGCCACACAAGGTAGAAAAGGTGCCTTTTGGCCTCCCTAACCTCTGTGCACCTATGTAAGGACAAGGCAGAATCTGGCCCTCAGTCTGCAAGCTCTTATTTAGATTGGAAACACTTTGGGAGAGAGTGTCCTGCTTTATATCAGTGGAGGCCTGTGCTCACCTTTGAGTACACCTGGCATTGGGCACTGTCAGAAGACAGGATACCAGGCTAGATGGACCTTTGATCTGACCCAGTCTGGCCGTTCTTATGATAATAAGTTATTAAGTTGTCTTCTAATTAGATGCAGGCAGACAACTGAGAAAGCTTAAGATATAGCCCAGTTTAATTGAGATATTTTCAATTGCCCCCGCAAAACATGTTTTGGGCTGTACAGTTTCACACTGAGGGATGTGATCTGATCTGTTACGGCTACAGCTGTAATGAACCTAGTTTTCACACCCACAGCAGAGCTATTGTGTGCATGACATTTACTGTTAGAAATGAATGCTGTATGTGTCTAGTAACGAATGGGAGGTCTGAGTATAAGCCATGAAAAGATATCTTCACAGAGTTTCTGTGTCTATTATTAGTTATTCTACATGCATGAATACATTACAAAGAAAGCATGCTTTGTGAATTTCAATGTTCCCAGTGCCAGATAGGCAATAAAATAAACAAATAAAAATCCTAGCTACAATTGTATACAGCCATTAAGCATAAAGGGTTCCCACTCTTAGGTCTGCTGATTAGAATCTTCTGTACAATGATTGAAGCCTTCATTGCAATGCAGTTTATTTTATATGGGGGGGGGGTACAGTTTCCTTCATAGGGGGTCAGTCTGGGGTGCTCATCATTTGGGTTCAGTGGAAGATTTGGACAGTTTTGAAGGGCTTGTTTTGGGCTGCACTGATTTGTGAAAAGAAAAGATTGCCTGCACACTGGTGGGTAGTGTAGTCAAGACCATAGAATATAGAACTGGAAGTTAAAAACCTGGGTTTTGTTCCCAACTCTGCATTAGTTCCATGTGAGACTTGGGCAAATCATTTAACCTCTCTTTGCTTCAGTTTCTATCTAGGATTTGTAGCTCTTCTGAGCAAAAATAAATAAAGAAAAGGGAGGCGGGGGGATTGGGCATGGGACAAACTTAATTTTCCTTTCCTATCTGGAAAATGGGGATCATACTACTTTCCTTGCTCACAGAGGTGCTGTGAGACTTAATTGTTTTTAAATCCTTTGAATTCCACAAATGAAAGATGCTAGAAAAGACAAGGTAAGCTTTTAAGCTCTACATGGAAATTACCTTCATATTTTGGATACTGAAAAATAGGTATTTTTAATGTAACTGACCAACCAAGCTGGCACTCAAAGCTTTGTTTGCCTTTTTGCAATTATCAGCCAATACAAATGCTAGTTGCGGCACTCATCATTTACTACACCTGTCCTGGCATCAGTAGATAAAGACAACATCAATTTTTAACATTTTGTAATTTCTAAAAGAATAACTTAATTTTTGACTGATCTAGAATATCTATCTGCAACTGCAAGGCATGTTTAATAGCTGTGGCTTGCATGTTGTTGGGAAACCTGTTTTTGACCATGTCAATTTTCTGTAAATCATAAAGAGGATTTCACTGACCAGAAGCTATTACTGTAAATGATTTGATTTCTAGAAAATTGGTATTGTATTTCTTTGGAGCAAGAAAAAAAAAAGTTGTCCTTCCCTTTCACTTAGTTACATGGTTAAATATATTTTCTTTTTGTCCTAGGAGAAAAAATGTTTTATTTTCTAGTAAATCATCATGACAAATGTCTTTGGTTCTTCAGTAAAATGCCATGGTTAAGTATAGGATTTATGCTTTTGTGGTAAAATATTTGGCTGTGTAATGAATAGGTCTAGGCTTTTACTGGAAAATTGAATTTACCATGCACTGCATTTTTAAACATGGCCTGGAACACTCATGGTTTGTAGCATATGTGTTCCTAAGAGTTTCTGTCTGACTGTTAATGTTTAACTGACATGATGGCACAGCAAAGAGGTGTAAGGCAGTTAAATGTGATCATCAGCACTCCCACGCATTAGGATTGCTTGGGGAGTACCATAATCTGGACCTTTCAGTTATCTGGTAGTTTGTTAGACTAGAGGCACTACAAAAAGTGTAGAGTATCTGAAACAAGCTGCCTCATGAGTCAGACAAAAGGAGATACAAATCTTTCACCAACACAAATCTACTCAAGAAGATTGAATCATGACAGTATTACACACCCGTTTTATATAGATTCTACTCTACTGAAATCAATGGCGTCGTACCAGTACAACTGGAAAAACAGTCAGGAATCACATGTGATGTGAATATTAAACAAAAGATTTTGTCATTGACAGGTGTTCACTGGTCTATGTGAAATTACTTGGTCATACTACGGTTGTTTTTATTCCCAACAACCATAACATGGAACCCACTGTGATGCTGGCAAAATCTGGTGCTTGCTCATGCCAAAGACTCTTAGGCCTCACTGAAAACTGTGCAGTATTATTAAGATAGGTATTAGACTCATATTAATGTGTCTAGTGTTTAGACTTTATGAAATGTTTGTAAATTGATGCATGCATTAATCTTACTTATAACTGCTATATCCTGTGCCATAAGGTAATACTTAAATGTTTGTTCTATAACTGTAAAATGTCTGTTCTGAAACTTTGTAATTCACCAAATAGGGAAAAAACCTTCACCTAATGCAAAATGCTGGATTCCTGCAGATGGTGTTATCTCCTGACCATCAGGAAGGACTAGTGAATCCAAATGGGCCATTGTGGAATAAAGACTTTGTTGATTGCTTCCCCCACAGCCCTTAAGAGGGTACATGCCAAAGCCCTCGTCCCATCACAGCTTGAATTCTGGAGGAAGGGAATAAAAATGCCTGTTAAGGAGAACTTATTATTCCTTTGCTGCTTGGACTCTTAGGGGCAAAGATTTCTAAGCATAAGCAAGGAGTCCCCAGCTATTTAGTGGGTTAGCCCTAAAAGACATATAAGTTTACTTATTATAGAAAAAAATGGTTACTAACCTTCTGTAACCATTGTTCTTTGAGATCTGTTGCTCATGTCCATTCCATGCTAGGTGTGTGCGCACCACATGCACAGTTGGCACAGATTTTTTCCTCACTGGTATTGCACTGGCTCTAGTGCATTCTGGAGTCACGTGCCGGTATAAGGGGTGCTGACAGCCCTGCACCCTCTCAGTTCTTTCTTGCCGGTAACAGCGGAGTAGCAGGGTAGATCATGGAATGGATATGAGCAACACGTATCAAAGAACAACAGTTATGGAAGGTTAGTAACCGTTTTTTCTTCTATGAGTGGTTGCTCATGTCCATTCCATGCTATGGAAGTGGGTTCCGAGTTCATGAATGTGCTGATTACAAGCACTGCTATCCTGAAACTGGTATCATCGTGGGCCTGCTAGGTGATGACGTAGTGGGATGCAAAGGTATGAACTGACGACCATGTTGCAGCTCTGCAGAAATCCTAGACTGGTACCTGTGTGAGGAACACTGATGATGAAGCCTGGGCTCTTGTGGAATGAGTGGTCATGATGGCCAGAGACGGATGCTTTGCCTACTAGTAGCAAGCTCAGATACAGGAGGTTATCCAGGACGAGATTCTTTGGGGCGACACAGGTAGTCCTCCCATCCTTTCCACTGCTGCTATAAAGAGCTGTGTGGACTTATAGAAGGACTGAGATCTTTTGATATAAAAGGCGAGGGCCTGCTTAACATCCCATGTATGAAGCTGACATTCCTCAGCGGTCTTCTGAGATTTTGGGAAGAAGACCAGTAGAGAGGTGTCCTGGTTGTTGTGGAATTGTGACACCACCTGTGTAGGAATGCCAGATGGAGGTGCAGCTGGACCTTGTCCTGAAGAATACCATAGGGTTCCCACATAAGGGCTTTGACCTCAGAGACCAGGTGATCACCACCAGGTGACAAGGACAAGGACAAGGTGATCACCACCAGGAAGGTGACCTTCCAAGAGAGAAGCAGCAGGAAGCATGATGCTAATGGCTCGAAGGGGGACCCCCATGAACATCGCTGGGACCAGATTCAAGTCCCATGGGGGGATAGGTTTGCAAACCTGAAGGTAGAGCCTTTCTTAGCTCCTTGAGAAACTTGACTGTCATCTTGTGGGAGAACCCTGATGATCCGCCATTCATTAGAAGGCTGAGATGGCTGCCAAATGAACCTTAATAGACGAGAGAGCCAGGCCTTGATGTTTTAGGTGGAGCAGATAGTACAAGATAGACTGCAGAGAAGATTGAGACAGAGAAAGGTTCTGTTCGGAGGTCCAACAAGTGAAACGTTTCCACTTGGCCAGGTAGCTAGCTCTGGTGGAAGGCTTTCTATTACCTAGCAAGATCTATCGAACCTGATCCGAGCAGGCCTGTTCTTCAGGGTTCAGCCATGCAGCAACCAGGCAGTCAGGTGCAGGGCAGCGAGATTCAGGTGAAGCAGCCTGCCATAGTCTTGTGAGATCAAGTCTGGGCGGAGTGAGCATGAATAGCACTGCCACCGAGAGGTCCAGAAGCATTCCAATCCAGTGCTGGCATGGCCTTGTCCTGCTTGATTTTTAGGAGAATGTTGTGAACCAAGGGAATCAGCAGAAAAACATACAGTAGATGGTCTGCCCTCGAGAGCAGAAAGGCACTAGAGAAGGAGCCCTCGTTTTGCCTGTGCAGCAAATAGAACTGATGGCATTTCCTGTTCTGCCTGGTGGTGAACAGCGCCACTTGGGGAGGCCCCCATGTCCAGAAGATGACACTGATGACTTCCAGGTGGAGAGACCAATCATGGTGTGAGCAATCGGCTCTGCGGAGGTGATCCACTAGTATGTTTCGGGCTCCCGGAAGGTCTGTTGCCTTGAGGTGAATGGTGTGTTTCACGCAGAAGTACCACAGCTGGAGGGCCTCCTAGCACAAAGCCAAAGTCCGACCCCCTCCCTGCTTGTTGGTGTAAAACACAGATGTGGTGTTGTCTGTTAGGACTCGCACCACTTTGCCTGAGATCTGGGGAAAGAACACTTGGCAAGCTAAATGTACTGCCCTGAGTTTCCTGACATTTATATGTAGGGAGAGTTCTTCCTGTGACCAAAAGCCCTGGGTCCTGAGGTTGCTGAGGTGGGCTCCCCACCCTAGGTCTGACACGTCTGAGATTAAGTCTACCGATGGCTGAGGGGCAGCAAAGAGTATCTCCTCCATTACCAGTCCTGGGTCTTTCCACCAGGTCAGGGAAGTGAGGACCAGAGGTGGAGCTGTGAGTATCAAGTTTAACTGGTATCTGCTCAGGGAGTAGACTTACGCCAGCCATATCTGAAGGGGCCTGAGGTGCAGCCTTGTGTACTGCACCATGTCAGTACATGCCACCATGTGACCCAATAACCTGAGGCAGATCTGAGCAGTTGTTATTGGGTGGGCCATAACCTTGGACATCAGGTCCAAAATAGTCAGGAATTGGGCACTGGAAAGAAGGTTCTCGCTTGAGTCGAGTCAAGCAATGCTCCAATGAACTCTGTTCTCTGAATTGGGACCATAGTCGATTTTTGCTCATTTATCAGGAAACCCAGCACCTGGAAGGTGTTGTGGACTGTACTGATGCTGTCCTCTACCTGAGCCTGCAACTGACCTTTGATCAGCCAATCATCAAGGTACGGGTAAACTTGCACGCCTCAGCGCCTGAGGAAGGCTGCTAAACTGACATGCAGTTTATGAAAACCAACAAGGCTGCTGATAAGCCGAAGGGAGTGGTGGTGAATTGGAAGGGGCGATGACCCACCACAAACCTGAGAAATCTCCTGTGGCCATGGAAGACAGAAATGTGAAAGTATGCATCCTTTAAGTTGAGGGCAGCATATCAATCTCCTGGATCCAAGGAGGGAATGATGAAGGCAAGGGAGACCATGAGGAACCTCAGCTTCTTCAGATATCAGTTGGGCCCTGAATTCATCCTGAGGAAGCAGGTTACTGAGTCCCACAATGACATTATTTGGGGATGAGGAGGAGGAGACTTGCACCGGAGGAGGGACTCCTTCCTCTTCCTCTGCTTCTGTCACCTCCACTGGAGTTCTCTTGGATGCTGATACCAAGGTCAGTACCGGAGTCGGTATCCAGTGCTGAGTAGGATGAGGTGGTAGTCCGCCTCCCTGAAACCACCAAGAAAGAGCAGTGGGAGGAGGGGCCTGGTACCAGGGGAAACTCCCAGGGATTCCAGTATGGCCATTGCATCGGTCAGTGTCCTGCTAGCCAGGTGCCAGCCAGGGGCCCAGTGCCAAAGCCCGGTAGCACATACGCTGGGTAGCAGTGATGTGCCCTGGGTGGAGCAACAACGTCTTCCTCAGATTCCTCAACTGAACCATCCCTTGGGGACCAAGCTGTCCCAACTTCTGCCTCCTCACAGTGCCAGAGTTCCGGGAGCTGATGCTGAGGTGGTGACTGCTGCACTGGGACCAAGGCCGGTTTCCTCCTAGAGGGAGTCATGGGTACTGGTGCCAGGAAGGGGCCTGATGCTCCCTCTTCCCTTCTGTCTCCTGTTGTCTGGGCTGGCTCACCCTTGGCATTGGTGGGACCTGAAGGGAAAAGAGGTCCTTTGCCATCTGGAAGGCTTCCAAGGTTGAGGGGACTGTCAGACTGATGGTACTGAGGTTGTTTCCAAAAGTTGGCAGAGAGTCACACACCAGACTCAACGCTGTAGGCGGAGTCGATGGTGCCATCACTGGCTCTGAGGAGGAAGAGTGGCCCAACCCGGGTCTCACTCTACTGGCCTCTCCCCGCTTGTCCCTCTTCTGCACTGGCAAGCACTTTCTCTTGGTGCACTGCTTATTGTGTTTCTTCATCAGCATTGGAGATGGTGAGCGGTGCCGGGAAGAGCCTGGTGCTGGAGGAACACTCCACACAGATGCCAAGGTGATTGGCATTGATTTGGAGTGGCTCGGCTTCGAGATTGGTCTAAGGGCTGCCTCCATGAGAATGGCCTTCAGCCGAATGTCCCTGACCTTCTTAGTGTGCAGTCTGAAGTCCGTGCAGATCTGGCACTTATCTTTAACGTGAGTTTCCCCTGACACTTTAAACAGCTAGCGTGCAGGTCAGTCACTGGCATTGATTTGCCACAAGAGGCACACTGAATGAAGCCTGGGGACCAGGGCATGTCCAGCCCCTGGGGCAAGTAGTCCCTCAGGGGTGATGACAGCTATTCACACCACTATGTACACTAACACTAACTAAGAATTATATACACTAACTACAAAATCTACACAAATATAACTAGACAAGAGTCCAAACCACTGGGAAAGAAGCCTTGCCACAGTAAAGAAGGATTGTTCCAGCAACCATCATGAGTGGTACTGAGAAGGTGCAGGGCTGGCAGAGCCCCTTATATCGGCACATATGTATGTGACTCCAGAGGGCACTAGAGCCAGCCCAACGGATACCACTGAAAGAGAAATCTCCGGCAACTGTGCACATAGCATGCACACACCTAGCATGAAAAAGACATGAGAAAGCTCTTGAAGAAGAATCTTAAATTCCAAATGATAATAGAGACTAACTCATTTGTGTGTATATGTTATCCACTTTAACCTTGTAAATAACTCATTTTTTTCCTACTTAATAAACTTTTAATTAGTTTGTTATAGAATTGGCTACAAGGGTTGTCTTTGGTGAAAGAGCTAAGGTGTAAATTGACCAAGCTAAGTGACTGGTCTTTTGGGACTGGTAGTAAACCTCAATATTTTGTGATCTTTAGTGTAAAGTGACCATCCATCACAGAGTCAAGCTTGCCTGGGTGACAAGATAGATTGGAATATCCAAAGGGAGAGGCTGACCATATGTTAAGGCTGTATAGTGCCTGAGGAGTTTACATTTGTTACTTGGTTGCTGAAATCTAAGTATAGAACTCACAACCAGTTTGGGGTTTGTGCCCTGCTTCATAAGTCTGCCCTGAGGTTGATATTCTCACTCATAAGCCACTCCAGACAGTGTGACACCACTATACCAGGAGACCATGCCACAAAATTGCCACTGTCAATCTCAGTAGAGAAGCAAGTAAGTATTCACTAGATGATGAATTCCATCCTGAAATACCCTCTTATCCCTAGAAGTTACCCTGCAATAGAGGGCTAAAGCATATTAGTGGGGAAGCTTGCCCTATTACTTGTGCTTTTTGGAAGCAAACTTCAATTTGAATTGCTATCAATCAGCTACAGCATGGGCAGCTGCAATGCAAGCTCTCCAGAACAATACAAACTTACTGGGGGGATGAGAAAGAAAGAATCTGACACAGAAAATTACATCAGCTGACCTGCAGAGCAGAAATAATAGAGCCGGGGGGCCAATCTTACCTTCCTTGACATTGTAATGATACCATGTAATAGAAACAAACTGTTCTGCTCAGGTTCTTACACTATAGTACACTACTAGAAATGGGATAGGGAGTGAAACAAAGAGGTGGGAAACAGCACATTCCCACAGGATGCTTAAATCAGAGCTAAATTTCTGATGGTTTTATGATACGGTATTTTGTTTTATATTGTGCAAGTTTTCAGTATATGTGAACAATTCTAAAATTAAAGCAATAAACCTATATCAGCAAGGCATCTGTTACTTGGGTTAATTCCCCCCAAAAACAATTTATACAAACACACATCTGCATTTCAAAGTTATGGTTAAACCTGGAAAAAGCAGCCTGAAGTTTTTCTGACCATTGTTTAATCGGGGATGTTTGCTGATAACACTACATCAGTGGCCATTCAGACGCCATTTGTCAGGCACAGATCTCCAGAGGACTGCTTCATGGTAGGGACCAAAATTCAGGAATAATACTTTGGCATCTTGGGGGATGGTAAAGGTTCCCCAGAAAGTTTTAAAGTAACTGATAAAAATTAATACAATGTGATGCATATGCTGGGCCAGACTGAGGCCTGGAGAGGCAAGCCTTGCAGACGGCAGGTGGGGAGGCCTCAAATACAGTCCATGCACTCTTCTAAGCTCAGGGGCTGCTCTTTACTAGTACCTACAGGAAGCCAGACAAGACCATTTCCCTCCTGCAAAAAAAAATTAAAATTTCTGAAAGAAACTCTCATCCCAATCAGGATGAAAGATCAAAAATGCAAAATTTTTCACAAGGAAAAAATTGTGAAAAATTCCATTTTGTGAGAACCATAATGGGATTTTTGACTTGCTCTCCAGGCTTCTGGGCTCCCTGGGCGGCTGCATCCCTGGGTTCCCTGATTCCACAGAACTGCTTGGGGAAGTGGCTGATCTGAGAGCCTGGACAGCCTGGGAACCCAGAATTCTGCCAGGAAAGTGGCCAGGGAGCTGCTAGCCCCTCTGCCTGGTTTCCACTGAAAATTTTGATTAAATCGACACATTCCTGATGTGCAGAAAAAGTAGCAAATATGGTAGGCAACCAGCTTGGATTAACACAGAAGTCTTCGGTGAGCTTAAACACAAAAAGGAAGCTTATAACAAGTGGAAGCTTGGTCAGATGACCAGGGAGGAGTATAAAAATATTGCTCAAGCATGCAGGAATGAAATCAGGAAGGCCAAAGCACAATTGGAGTTGCAGCTAGCAAGGTATATGAAGGGTAACAAGAAGGGTTTCTCCATGTATGTTAGCAACAAGAAGAAGGTCAGAGACACTGTGGGCCCCTTACAGAATGGTGGAGGCAACCTAGTGACAGATGATGTGGAAAAAGTTGAAGTACTCAATGCTTTTTTTGCCTCTGTCTTCACAGGCAAGGTCAGCTCCCAGACTACTGCACTGGGCACCAGAGAAGGAGAAGGTGAGCAGCCCTCGGTGTCGAAAGAACAGGTTCAGCACTATTTAGAAAGGCTGGACATACACAAGTCCATGGGGCTGGATACAGTGCATCTGATGGTGCTGATGTGATTGCGGAGCCATTGGCCATTATCTTTGAAAACTCGTGGCGACTGGGGGAGGTCCCGGATGATTGGAAAAAGGCAAATATAATGCCCATTTTAAAAAAGGGAAGGAGGAGGAACCAGGGAATTACAGACCGTTCAGCCTCTCCTCAGTCACTGGAAAAATCATAGAGCAGGTCCTCAAGGAATCCATTTTGAGGAACTTGGAAGAGAGAAAGGTGATCAGGCACAGTCAGCATGGATTCATCAAGGGCAAGTCATGCCTGACCAACCTGATTGCATTCTATGATGAGATGACTGGCTCTGTGGATGTGGGGAAAGTGGTGGATGTGATATACCTTGACTTTAGCAAAGATTTTGATACAATTTCTCACAGTATTCTTATCATCCAGTTAAAGTATGGGTTGGATAAATGGAATACAAGATGGATAGAAATCTGGCTAGATCATTGGGCTAAACGGGTAGTGATCAACGGCTCGATATCTAGTTGGCAGCCAGTATAAACGGAGTGCCCCAGGGGTCAGTGCTGGGTCCGGTTTTGTTCAGCGTCTTCATTAATGATGGGGTAGACTGCACCCTGAACAAGTATGCACCCTGAACAAGTTTGCAGATGACACTAAGCTGGGGGGAGAGGTAGATACGCTGGAGGGTAGGGATAGGATACAGAGTGACCTAGACAAATGGGAGGAATGAGCCAAAAAAATTCTGATGAGATTCAACAAGGACAAGTGCAGAGTTCTGCACTTAGGACAGAAGAATCCCATGCACTGCTACAGACTAGGGATCAACTGGGTAGGCAGCAGTTCTGCAGAAAAGAACCTGAGGGTTACAGTGGACAAGAAGCTGGATATAAGTCAACAATGAGTCTTATCGCCAAAACGGCTAACGGCATAATGCACTGCATTAGTAAGAGCATTGCCAGCAGATCCAGAAGTGATCATTTCCCTCTATTCAGCACTGGTGAGGCCTCATTTGGAGTATTGTTTCCAGTTTTGGGGCCCCCCCTACAGAAAGAATGTGGACAAGTTGGAGAGAGTCCAGCGGAGGGCAACAAAAATGATTAAGGGGCTGGAGCACATGACTTATGAGCAGAGGCTGAGGAAGTTAGGCTTGTTTAGTCTGCAGAAGAGAAGAATGAGGGGGGATTTGATAGCAGCCTTTAACTACCTGAAAGGGGGTTCCAGGGAGGATGGAGCTAGGCTGTTCTCAGTGGTAGCAGATGACAGAACTAGGAGTAACGGTCTCAAATTGCAGTGGAGGATTAGGAAAAAAGGTTTTCACTAGGAGGGTGGTGAAGCACTGGAATGGGTTACCTAGGGAGGTGGTGAAATCTCCAACCTTAGAAGTTTTTAAGGTGTGGCTTGACAAAGCCCTGGCTGGGTTGGTCCTGCTTAGAGCAGGGGGTTGAACTAGATGACCTCCTGAGGTCCCTTCCAACCCTAACCTTCTATGATTCCTTTGTCACTTTTCTGTCAAATCTGCATTTTCTGACAGAACAGAATTCCATCAATAACATTTTGACCAGCTCTGCTAGCAGCCTCTAGATTAGAGCATTAGACACCTCGGGAGCTCTGTTCCCACCAGCCACAGAGAGCACACTTCTTAGCACGTGCCAGGGAACTTCAGGAGGCAGTGTGCTTTCTTAAGGCACTGTGCCTACAGAAGTCATAAGGGACTGCAGCTCCTCAGCGTCCCCAGTGCAGTGCAGGGCAGGGCCTAAGAGTCACAATCTGGCCTGCAAAGCATAAAAAGAGTTCTTTAATTATTACAATGGCTTTTCCGAAGAGGAAGTTTTGACAGGTAGGAAGAAAAAGCCCGGTTTTCAAAAGGTGACATATGTCTATTGGTTGAACTACGTTTGTATGCTCTGTTTTTAAAAGAGGCTAGAAAATTAATGTAAAATACTTTGTGCAATATCATGTCTGTAACAAAGTCAAAAATAAACCACAGACAAAAAGAGACTTTCAACATTCACATGTTTATGAGTTGATTTACAGAATTCAAAAGGTGTTATGTTTGGCAGTGGTTTGGACCATTAACCAGTTGTATTGTTTAACTTTCCACATTAAGATTTACTCTTAGCTCAACAATTACCTGTATGTTTCGCTTCTATCTTTATTTTCCTGTTCCACACTGCTTCTGCAGGAAACCAGACAAGAGGGCATGTGCACCCTCCCATATTCATACTCTGTAAAATAGTCATTAGAAACTAAACAGGAATTCCCACCCTTTTAAATAGCCTTTAAAGTGTGTGCAACATAATATCTCCAAAAACATTACCGACATTGGACAATCCTTTCTCTTTATCACCTCACCTTTTACTCTTAGGACTAGATTCAGCCCACATTTCAAGCATGAGTCCATGAACAGAGCCCCAGCTACAGAAAGTCAGTTTGTGGCAACAGAAAGTTGTGGCAAAAGCAACCTCCCTACCTTAATAGCCACTGGGACACTAGCCAGAAAAGAAACATGGATAATACAGCCAGGAGAGAATCACTGATCCTGGATGGATACATTTGCTCCATCTTCTTCTCTCTTTTTTTTTCCTCCTTTATTTTTACTTCTCTTCCTCCACTGCCTTGTGTTTTTCTTTCTTTGGGTTTATGTTTTACTCTTTTTTTTTTTTTTTTTTAAAGGAATGAGCCAGTTTGAAACTTAGGATCTGAACACCCTTGAATCGGAAAAGTTCATATGCAGATCTGGATACAAACTTTCTGGCTAAGGTCAATCTAATTTATATTTTATTTGTTTTCCATTGGGACTATCCTCCTCCATTGTTTCTTGCACTTTCCCGAATCCTCCTAAAAAGTTACCTACGAATATAGGAATTGCCATCTGGGATCAGACATACTGGTCTATCTTGTCTTACCATCCTGTTACCAACAGCAATCAGCACCAGCTGCTTCAGAGTAAGGTACAAGAAATCATGCAGTAGGCAGTTACAGGATAACATGCCCATAAGGAAAGTTTCCTCCTGACTAGGGCTGGCCAGTAAACAACTGTTCTGTTTCATGAAAAATTTCAAGATTTCAAAATGTATTTTTGTTCCAGTGGGGGAGGGAGAGTGTGGCAGAGGGAGAGTATTCCCAATAGCCTGGTGGTTAGGGCACTCACCTGGGATGTGTGAGACTCAGGTTTAAGTCCTTACTCTGAAACAGACAGAGTACTCTTAACACCAGGCAATTCTGGGTTCTCTCTGTCTCCAGGAATTCCACCCAGGATCTGAGAAACCTTGCAAAGAAATTTTCATTCAAAAAGACACATTTCTGCAAAACATTTCGGTTTCAACAAAAGAGCATCATTTTTTGACCAGCCCTACTACACATACACACTAACTAAAGATGGCCTAAAGCTCTGATGCAGGAGTACTTATACCAATCTCAGACTGCATAGAAGTATTTTGTAAGCAGTAAGCCACACCTGTGTGACACAAAGGACCAGATGAGTGGATTCTCAGTGAGAGCTTCTGGTTTCTAAAAAGATTTATTGTCTTGCCCTTGGACCCCAATAAGATAAAACAGATAATTAAAGACAGAAAGAAAAGAATGAAGAAGATAAAGATTGAATTTACGAGGCCAGTTCTAACAACTTGTATGTACAAAACTGTCTGCTATAATCACTGCATGATGCATGGACTTTTATAATTTGTGTTAAGAATGGAAAATAGATGATACTTTGGGCACAAATAAGCGATTAACTTTTCACCTTTGACTCTCACATAACCATGATTCTGTTTTTTTCACTGTAAACACCTTGAGTCATTTCCAAAAAATTACTGAATACACACTCATAATATATGCATAGTGGTGTAAAGATACACTTACAGTCATCAAGCCAGATACCAATCTCATTTATCCTGGTTGTGACAGGGTGCTTTCAGCAGCACTCTGATCACTGACATTGCTGCAGCCTGGAGAAGGCGCAGGCCCAGCTGAGGGCAATTATACACTTTCTGTTGGGGGGACTGTGAGCATTGGCATGACAGTCACTGAGCTAACAAGGTAAATGGGGAGAATATAAGGGGAGGAACAGGAAACAAGGGAAGCTCAAAAGGAGGCTCAGGGGGTGAACCTAGGTTGGAAAGTGAGGGCTGAAGAGAAGCCTACCCTTGCTATAAGCCTGTGTTGCACAATATTATTATGTAAGAGGGAAATAAATGCACACCTTGGTGAAAGATAAACAGCCTGATTTGTGTTTGTGACTGGGGAACCATCTGAACTAGCCAGGCAGTGTGGTTCACCGAGTAGCAATGGAGGCGCCCTGTGACACTAGTGTAAATCTCAAGTAATTCCATTGACCTCAGTGGAGTTAATCTAGATTAGTAACCGAATAAAGAATTTGTCCTAGAGGACCACTGATCAAGCTTCAAAGCCATGTGTTTGTGAAATTTAGTGGGCACATAGACATCTTAGTCACTGAGACACACCAGTTGCATAAGCTTTCTGGTAACTGCAATACACATGACTTAAATTAGAAACCAACTATGAAAGTTACCAGAGTCTCTTGAGGATCACTCTTATTCAGTAGTTCCTAATATTACTAGAACCTAAAGATGGGTTCTTAAAATCGGTAAGTTATCAATTCTTTTATCTCATTTGCTATCTCACCAAAGCATAAAAAAATAGAGACAGAAAAGACCTGTTAGGTCACCTTCAAAAACAGCATTTTTCATTATTGACATTATTTTGCCAAGTCTCATTTTAAATGTGCCAAGCAATAGGGATTTCACCACTTCACCTAGGAAACTGTTCTACAGATTAATGTTTGCAGGGTTGTTGTAGCTGTATTGGTCACAGGATATGAGACAGAAGGTAGGTGAGGAATATCTTTTACTGGACCAACTTCTGAAGCTGGTCCAATAAAAGATATCACCTCATCTACCTTTTCTATCTACAGATTAATGGTTCTCGCTGTGAAGACATTTTTCCTGATGTCCACAGCATTCTGAGATGGCACCTTCCTCCAGAGTAGATTATGAATGGGTGAAAAGGAAGTAAATGAGGGGGAAAGTAACTAGCACCCCCAACATGTACCCCTAGAGGGCCCTCAAAAACAACTACCCAGAAACTCCAGCACTCACCAGTCTTATTCCAGCAACCCAACACTCCCAACCCTTCGCACAACCAAGAACTAGTTTCTTGCCATTACTCCAGAAAGAGTCATTTGCAGCTCTAAATGATGGTGATTGTGGGTTATATCATGAAAAAACAAGTGGTTTTGGGGTCATGAGTAAAAAAAAGTTGAGAACTGTTCTAGATATTTAAAAAAATATTAACAACTAAGACAACACAAATTCATGCAGGCCTACACTAAATAGTCTAGACCAGGAGCTTTCGATATGATCAGATTTGTCAGCTTGTTTTCTTTCCAATTCTTTATCAATAGCTATTTCTAATATAAATGGAACAAATATTGTAATTTAGAAATTCTTTCTGCTGAACTGAAAAGGACATCACAATTCTTGTTAAACTGCCAGTCATGGAAATTATACATCTGACTTACCACAATCACAGAGTTCTTCCACCAAAAAGTAGTTCCTCTAAAAAACAAAGAAAAAATCGCAGCAAAACATTAACTTTTTCTTTTAAAAAAATGTCTTATATATACATATTACACACATGGAAACAACCTTGGTTGTGCTGTCTCATGGAAATGTCCTATAGAGTTTAAAAGAAAATTATTAACCTTTTATATGCATTTTATAAAATGTAATAGAGAAGTACATCCCTGTTATAGGATTCTACAGGAGAGTTTAATGAAAACCAAGAGAATCCTGTTACGTTATATGGCCCGGATCCTCCACTGTTCTACATCTGTGTAGTTACTTACATCTGTGTACAGTGGGTGTAAAACACTACAAAATAAATACTAGTATGTTATGCCTATTTTCACTTGCTTTGCACAAGTATAAATGACTATAAAGGGTGCAGGGCAATGGCAAATCAAGCGCTATAAATATTTCTAGCAGTTTCTAGAAAATGCTATGTTTCTAATAGGACCCTAATAGTTTTATCCCAATTACATTCTACAGGACTTTTCCATAAGGGTATAATAATACACTCCTATTTTTTTATATTTTTTCCCATGAAGTCAAAACTGCGTCACCCAATCCTACATCTAAAAAACTCATGAAAAAATAAGCTACTTTCTGAACCACAAATACCAGGCTGCTGCTGTGACAATTCCATATTTTGGAGAAATTAAGCCAAGAATCACACTCACAAGTAGGCCTGATACTTCTCTGAAGACACTGAAGTTACACTAGAGTAAAACACATGGAATTCAGAAAAGAATCTAGTTCAGTGTCGTTCCACAGGCAGCAGAGAACTGGATTATCAGCATCATACACCTCCACAGTTCTTCTTCTCTTCAGTGGGAGGTGGGCTGAGCATGC
Organism: Emydura macquarii macquarii; assembly: GCF_026122565.2. Taxonomy (NCBI): domain Eukaryota; kingdom Metazoa; phylum Chordata; order Testudines; family Chelidae; genus Emydura; species Emydura macquarii. The sequence goes on from NW_027131283.1 coordinate 13,589,095, forward strand.
TTCCAGTAAGACTGACTACTGCTCTGGAGTAAGGGGGGAGGGAGGCAATGGGCATGAGTAGTTCTCTCTGAGGATCTTTCCTATTCCAGAGAAGCTGGGTAAGAGTGGACTGTGCATAATGATCTCTTCTGCTCCTAAGTATCCCTTTTTTTCTAAAAGACTGCAAATGGTTCCTCTCTCCCTCCCAAACCAAGGAGAATGGTCATTCTGAAGAATCCATCTATTCCAGAGGAAGGTTGAGCTGTGAGAGGCCTTCTCAGCAGAGTCCTGTTGCTGGAAAACATGGTGGGACCTGACAATTTGTGTAACTTATGTCATGTAAATGTTATAAATGTTGACCTTTCTCAAGGTCCTACAGTTGAATTTCAAGGGCCTATCAGTCACTAAGCACTCTGTTCTTGAACATGCTGCCTCCTCCCAATACAACCTCGATATCATCTGCCTTCAGGACACCCATGTTAATTCTCTTATTGACAGTCAGTTCATAATCTCTAGTTTTGACTTTATAAATTACAGTTTGCATCTGTAGTGCTGTGGAGAATCCTGAAGACATGCTGGATAGTTGCTCTTTTTCTTTTGGGTTCCCAGGGGTCTTCTCAAGCTGAACACTGCTGATTCAGAGGTAGCTGACTCCCTCAAGATCAGTTAGCTGTTTTGTGGATTTTTTTTTAAACTTTCCTTGATTGTCTTCATAGAATCATAGACGATTAGGGTTGAAAGGGACCTCAGGAGGTCATCTAGTCCAACCCCCTGCTCAAAGCAGGACTAACCTCAGCTAAATCATCCCAGCCAGGGCTTTGTCAAGCCTCAGCTTAAAAACCTCTAAAAATGGAGATTTCACCATTTCCCTAGGTAACCCATTCCAATGCTTCATCACCCTCCTAGTGAAAAACTTTTCCCTAATATCCAACCTAGACCTCCCCCCCACTGCAACTTGAGACCATTGCTCCTTGTTCTGTCATCTACTACCATTGAGAACAGCCTAGCTCCATCCTCCCTCAAACTCCCTTTCAGGTAGCGAAAGGGTGCTATCAAATTCCTTCTCATTCTTCTCTTTTGCAGACTAAACAAGCTGAGTTCCCTCAGCCTCTCCTCATAAGTCTTGTGTTCCAGCCCCCTAATCATTTTCATTGCCCTCTGCTGGTCTCTCTTCAATTTGTCCACATCTTTTTTGTAGTGGGTGGCCCAAAACTGGATGCTATACTCCAAATGAGGCCTCACCAGTGCCAAATAGAGGGGAATAATCACTTCCCTCGATCTGATGGCAATGTTCTTACTAATGCAGACCAATGTGCCATTAGCCTTTTTGGCAATAAGGGAACATTGTTGATTCAGATCCAGCTTCTTATCCACTGTAACCCCCAGGTCCTTTTCTGCAGAACTGCCGCTTAGCCAGTCAGTCCCCAGTCTGTAGCAGTGCATGGGATTCTTCCTTCCTAAATGCAGGACTCTGCACTTGTCCTTGTTGAAACTCAGATTTCTTTTGGACCAATCCTCCCAATTTTGGACCAATCTAGGTCACTCTGTATCCTATCCATACCCTCCAGCATATCTACTACTCCCCACATTTTAGTGTCATCTGCAAATTTGCTGAGGGTGCATCTACCCCATCCTCCAGATCATTAATGAAGATGATGAACAAAACCAGCCCCAGGACCGACACTGAGGAATTCCGCTTGATACCGACTGCTAACTAGCCATCAAGCCATTGATCACTACCCATCGAGCCCGATGATCTAGCCAGCTTTCTATTCACTTATAGTCCATTCATCCAATCCACACTACTTTAACTTGCTGGCAAGAATACTGTGGGAGATTGTATAAAAAGCTCTGCTAAAGTCAAGGTATATCACGTCTACCGCTTTCCCCACATGCACAGAGTCAGTCATCTCATCATTGAGGGCAATCAGGTTGGTCAGGCATGACTTGCCCCTAGTGAATCTATGCTGACTGTTCCTGATCACCTCTCTCTCCTCCAAGTGCTTCAAAATAGATTTCTTGAGGACCTGTTCCATGATTTTTCCTGGAACTGAGGTGAGGCTGAGTGGTCTGTAGTCCCCCCAATCCTCCTCCTTCCCTTTTTTAAAGATAAGCACTATATTTGCCTTTTTCCAATTGTCAGGACCTCCCCCAATATCCCGATTAATTGCCCACATGCAATTAATTTAATATATTTCACACACACACACACACACACACACACACACACACACACACTTCATTTTATCAACTTGATTAAAATAATGGTTAGGATATTTTAAATTAACATATTCCCCTCTTAAATCCACATTCAGTTAAATAAGTCTTCCATTGTCCTAAAATCCACAGTAGTAGCAGCTATTTTTTATTTTATGGTCAGATTACTTGAAGCCTGCGCAGTTACTGTCTTTTAAATCAAACATCAGACGCTCTGATGTCACACTATTTATAGTACTGTACTTTTTTAGTACAATATACTTGATTCTATATAGTATTTTTCATACAAACTATATCCCAGATCACTTTATTAAGTTAAATAACACTACTACAGAAATAGATAATAGAAGAAGTGGAATATTTAAAAGCTATCGAGCAAGTGGAGAAAAATATGTTTTCAGCAGTGATGTGAATTAAGAGGAGATACATGCACTGATTCACAAAACCTGCTGAGGATGGCAGTATATGTAAAGAAGGCTCTTGCACCAACATTGGCCACAATAGATTAACAGAATCAGAAGAGCTGTAATGTGAAATGTGGTCATTTATGGATCATGGAGCCTTTCAATGGCTTTTATAGAGAAGTTTGTGTTTTAACCAATGAGAGACAAAAGAGACCTATCCTCTAACCCAAATAGAATGCAGCAGATCTACAGTGGCACAGAAATCAACTATCACTTGGCCATTACACAGCCTAATTTTAATATATAGTAAGGCCCCTCAGCAGTGCAAAAGGTCCTTACTGTAAATGAAAATTAGGCCCAGACTGTCTGATTCTACTTTACTTCAGTGACAGAATTGCTGGGTGTAGTAGAAATGTTGTTTTAATCAAACAAGAGCACAGAACTAGCATCTCCTGCTCCAAAAATAAACTTGCTTTGCCTTGGCATATATTTTCCATAAATGCCTAACCATACATGTATCAGCAGGAGACCACTATCTAGTGTCAAGATTCCATTTCACTGATATTAACTCTTCATGATACCAAGCAGAATGTGTTCCTGTCAGCCAGGTCGCTGGACAGCTGACATTTATGGATAATTAAAAAAAAAAAAGCCCATCAAAACTAACATTAATAAACATACAGTGTAACCATAATAATAATAATAAAAGGAGATTTCTGTGGTAGAGGATAAACTGAAACAAATACCCCTTTCCTGAACCACTCAAAATGTAACCTTTGATCGTAGGGTGTTCAGATGTAGCTTTATAGCATCAACATCCACCCTAAAAAAAAAGATTTAAGCATTATCAGTCCTTTACTATGACAAAAAATAAAATCATTTTAATAGAACCTTGCTATGTGACTTTCCTCCCTTCCCCATAACATTTACTTTTGCTAAATTACTTAGTTTGGCCTTATGCAATGTAGTCGTAGCTGTGTCAGTCCCCAGGAGCTCTGTGTGGCTCAAAAGTTTGTCTCTCTCACCAAAAGAAGTTGGTCCAATAAAAAGATATTACCTCACCCACTTTGTCTTTTTAATTTGGCCTTGGCATTTATAGACAGCAGGAAACCATTAACAGGCCAGAGACACATGCAACATTTCATCCACTGGCCCCACAGATATTCCCTCAGAAAAGTAAGCTGGTCTAAGTCCTGGTCCCATGAGCAAAACCTGAGTAAAAGCTCTTTGACTTGTGAGAAGTATGCAGGTTTTAGGGAAGGTAAACTCCTCCCATCAAAGCATTAGACCTTGAGTATCCATGAATTAATTGCAGCTTCTACAACAGGGATGTGGAAGAAGAAATATAATAGAATCATAGAAATGTAGGACTGGAAGGGAGCTCGATAGATTATCTACTCTAGTCCACTGCACTGAGACAGGACTAAATATTATCTATATCATCCCTAATAGGTGTCTGTCTAACCTGTTCTTGAAAACCTCCAATGATGGAGGTTCCACAACTTCCCTAGGCAATTTGTTCCAATACTTAACTACTCTTACAGTTAAGAAGTTTTTCCTAATGGCTAAGCTAAATCTCCCTTGCTAAAATTTAAGTCCATTACTTCTTGTCCTCTCCTCAGTGGATAAGGAAAACAATTTATCACTCTCCTCTTTATTGACAACATTTTACATAAAGTATTTGAAGACTGTTACCATGTCCCCCCTCAGACTTCTCTTCTACAGACTAAACAAACCCATTTTTCCCATCTTTCCTTATGTGGCATGTTTTCTAGACCTTTAATAATTTTTGTTACTTTCCCCTGAACTTTCTCCAATTTGTCCACATCTTTCCTGAAGTGTGGTGCCCAGAACTGGACACGATACTCCAGATGAATCATTACTTCTCGTGTCATGCTTATAAAACTCCTGCTAATATATCCCAGAATGTGTGCTTTTTTTGCAGCATTGTGCTGTTGACTCATATTTAGTTTGTGATCCACTACAACCCCCAGATTCTTTTCTGCAATTCTCCTTCCTAGGCACTTATTTCCCATTTTGTAATTGCGTAACCAATTAATTCCTTACTAAATGTAGTACTTTCCATTTGTCCTTATTGAATTTAATCCTCTTTATTTCAGACCATTTCTCCAGTTTGTCAAAATCATTTTGAATTCTAATCCTGCCCTCAAAAGGGCTTGCTGCCTCTCCCAGCTTGGTATCATCTGCAAACTTTATAAGTGTACTATCTCTGCCATTATCCAAATCATTTGTGAAGATATTTAAAAGAACTGGATCCAGGGCAGATCCCTGGTAGGACCCCAGTCAATATGCCCTTCCAGTTTGACTGTGAATCATTGATAACTACTCTCGGAGTAGGTCTTTCCAACCAATTTTACACCCACCTTATAGTAGGTTAGTCCAGGCTATATTTCCCAACTTTGCTTATGAGAAAGTCATACTCAACAGTATCAAAAGCTCCAGAGGGGTAGCCATATTAGTCTGTATACAGCAAAAACAACGAGAGTCCTTTAGCACTTTAAGGACTAACAAATTTAATTTCTGCAGGCATAAATTGAGATATATCATATCTACTGGTCCTCTGCCATCCACAAGGCTTATTACCCTGTCACAAAAGATTACTGGGTTGGTTTGACATTTCTTCTTTGAAAATTCATGTTGATTGTTGCTTATTGCCTTGTTATCTTCTAGGTCCTTACAAATTGATTGATTGACTATTTGCTTCATTATCTTTCCAGGTACCAAAGTTAAGATGACTGGTTTATAATACCCTGGGTTGTCCTTATTCCCCCTTTTATAGATCGGTACTATATTTGCCCTCTTCCAGTCCTATGGGATCTCTCCCATCTTCCACAAATTCTCAAAGATAATTGCTAATGACTCAGAGATCTCTTCAGCCAGTTCCTTAAGTAGTCTAGAATGTATTTCATCAGGCCCTGTCAACTTGAAGATGTCTAACTTGTCTAAGTAATTCTTAACTTGTTCTTTCCCTATTTTAGCCTCAGATCCTACCCCATTTACACTGATGTTCACGATGTTGGTTGTTCAATCACTACCAACCTTTTCTGGTGAAAGCTGAAACAAAAAAGCGTGTGTAACACTTTGGCCATTTCTGCATTTTCTGTTATTGTCTTTCCCTTCTCATTGAGTAATGCGCCTACACCGTCCTTCATCTTCCTTTTGCTTCTAATGTATTTGTAAAATAAAATTCTTGTTATCCTTTATGTACTTAGTTAGTTTAATCTCATTTTGTATCTTGGTCTTTCTAATTAATGTAAATTGTGAAACAAAATCAATGAATCTTGGATGGGTTGTAAAAGCACATTCTTTTTACTGTAAAAAATTCTTTTTACGGTCTTCCAGAAAAAAACACCCATAACTGCAGTTTAGTCCTCAACAAAGGAACGCAGTCCAAATGGCTTCTGCTACCCTTCCTAATCATATGGGATAAGAACATTTTTGTCCATTTTCCTTTCCCTTTGTCAGCTTTTGGCCTTTTTCAACTGTAAGTTCCTCAGGAGCCCCACTCCCCTTTCCTGGTCTCTCTCAGCCCTGCTCCTCCCACGACTCACCAACAAACCACATTTCTCCTCCCATACCACCTGCCATACTCTACTGACCTTCCGTCCATAACCAACACCACAGCCCTCTCCTATTACCATCAACTACCACTCTGTCCAGCCTAGCACCCTCTGTTTGCTGTATGTCTTCTTATGCCCCTCTCAAGCATCCTATGCTACCCCATGCACTCCCTTTTAAAAAAAATTAAGGAATTTCCAACATAAAAACTTAATTGATGTAGAGTTGAGGCTGGTCAAATGTTTTTACTATCAATACAATCACTAAATCTCAAGGAAAACATAAAATAAGAATTTTATTATGTTTAGTTGATAAGATGTGAATGGAGTTTGGTCTAGATGTTTATACCTTAAACTGGGGATTTCCTTGATTTTCGGAGATTCCATTGACAGGAAATGCATTTGAACATCCTTAAATTTAAATTAAAGTTTTGGTGAGGATGGAAGGAGATACATAAAACAAAGTCAGATAGAGATATATATGTGTACGTTATATTACTTTCTCCCTGTCCAAGTCTCTATTGTCTAGTTAGATGGTAAGCTCTTCAGAGCCGGGACTATCCTATTCTGTGGTATTGTGACGCCTAGCCCAATGGGGCTCCATTCTTGGTTGGGGGCTGTTTGCGCTCCTGGGATACAAATAATAATAATACTATGCACACACAATCACCTATCTGCATATCAATTTATAAAATATTTCTAAAGCAAATGATCTAATGTACACATATATAATAAGAACTTTTAAATAGTATACTGCATGACTATTGAAAACACTCATATGCATACCAGCAAGGCTTCCATGCGAGTACATATTTTGTGCCTTTTTTGGAATAGGTCTCTCTGGTCTTGGTTCTTCTGTTTAGTTTCTCTTATAGGCCTCAGTGTCATTTCTCTCTAGGTCCCTGTCTTTTCTTGTTCTTGTGCTAATTGTTCACATTCTCTTGTTTGCCTCTTTATTCTCTTTCATTCTACTTTTGTGTCTTTTGTTGTGGCACTCCCTCATTTTATGGTTCAGTCTCTCATCTCTGGATTATCTGGCATGGCTCAGAACAGAATACCCATGCAGCTCAAAACAGATCTTATCTAGTTGTAGCTTCCTGTTGCTAGGTAACATCCTCCACCACATTCTGGTGTGCAGCCTGGTTGCCTAGCATCTCCTATTGGTGTAGCACAAGTGTCAGAGAAAAGATTCTTCCAAACAGGATGAAATTCACTCCTAGGCAGAGAGCTGCACAAAGCCTGTGTATCATTTAAATCCTACATATACAGGTATATTGGCCCTTTGGGCCCTGAATAGGGGATTGGATTTAGGAAGGTGAAATTTATTATTGTGTACAGCATCTTTCAAAAGACTGAAGCTTTTTAAAGAGTAAAAAAGCGATGCATATAAAAGCATATGGATCACACTCTGCTGTCTATATAGTCACTTCTGGAACTGGATGCAATGGCCATAATCACAGTGCATCAAATACCACAATAGAGTTTTAATACCCAAAGTGAAGACTAACCTTATCCAACTGAAATTACAAGGGAATTTAAGTAGCCAAGACAACATCTCATTTACATTTGGCAAGGGTACCAGGTGGAAGTTGGGGATAACTGAATTTTACTTTTCCTTTCCAACCTCAAAAATGCAAATTTATATTCATATTACATTATATATATACATATATAAAAATACTAAGAACCGTATTTAGGTTGCAAAGTCAAGCATTCTAAAGTTAGGAAATGCCAGATTTAACCATACCTCTTAACCCATGGACATTGAAAGGAGGGACAGTGACCCTCCAAATGAGGGACAATGAACCTTGAAATTAGTGATACAGTGATGGACACTGCAATGTTACAAACCTAGGTTCTGATCCTGCAGAACGTGCTGACCCAGGAAATGCCCTGAACTTTGGTGTTTATTGCTGTTATGAACTGCAAGTGGAAACAAAAAAACATACAGATTTTCTTCTGGATGATGTAGCTACAACTTGCATGTAAAGACCTTTACTAGAGGACTAAAGCCCTGTACATTAGCCAATCATCTCATTTGACTCTATCTCTTGATGTTATCATCATGTTATAATTTATTGTTTTGAAAAAATTGGGTAAACATTATAAAAACAATTATTTCCACAACAGCAGCAGTGAGAAGACATCTGAGAATAAAAATCCTAACCCCAGCTTTACAAAATATCTTACTCCTCTTCAACAGCAGTTTCTCTGTTATTTCTATAATTGCCTAACACCCTAGATCAAAATAACTCAATGCTTTTGGATCTTTCACATCACCACTTTCACATCCATGGGTACCTCCTTTTGTTATCTCAGATGACTAATGAGGATTTGGCAAAAAATAGGACTGTATACGCATATATGTGTATGGGAAGGGAAGGACCTAACCAGCATTTGAAAGACTCCAAGACAACAGTAATAACCATGATGCAGCTAGTTGAATGTGTAATTTATTGACTTAAATGGGTAAAACTAAATCCCTGTTGTAAGGGGAGGGGGAAAAGGGAAAAGTGCTAAAATGTAGGAAATTATGTCTACTTACTGCCTGCCAGCACTTTTACTGAATTTGTACTTTTCTCCCTTATGGCTTTCACTGCAACATGTAATTCTCCTCTCAATCTTCTGTATAGATACCTTATTGGCAAGCTTTTAAATACCTTTCAGTGACCTCTTCAGAGTCATTTTATTCTGTGTAAAGACTAATAACATTTCAAGTAGTCACCATGCAATGCTCTGTGTCCTTGTTCCTCACAAGACCTGGCACATGAACATCTTCAAGTTAAAATTACAGGCAGAACACCACTTTGGGATATTTTCTTAAAGGTTTAATGCTCGTTTGGAAAATTCTAGAAGTCTGTGGAGAGTAGTTGCTGCAAACGTTACCAAACTATGAAAGCAACGAGAGATGTGCATTCATTAAAAAAGGCAGATACTTCTGCTAGCAACTCCCAGTTATATCACTGGCAACTGTGCACATAATTCTTACCACATGGGTAGTGATGCGGTGCCAAAATTTTAACAAGAAGCTCCCTCAAATTTTTTTCCATCAGTCAACAATACATGTGACATTCGTGAGTAAAATATTTTGCCTTCCACTACCTCTGCCCTATTCCCCCCCAAAAAGTCTATCAATCCTATATTCGTTCCTTTTCTTAAAATAAGCAAAAAGGATTTTTTAAAAAAATCAAACTCTTTCCCCCCTCAAAGCCATCAGTTCTCTACCCTTCCCCCACTAAAAATCATTCTATACTTTTCCCCTCACCCTGTGAATCCTTCATCCTCCACCTTTTGCTCAGTACCTCTTAACCTACTATTATACACCCATTCCCCAGACCTTCATAGAGGCTTCACTAGGTGAGTACCATATCTGGCAACAGTTTTTCTCAGCACCAGTGATAGTGGCAAGTTGGTCACTCCTCTGGCAGTGCAGTGGTTCGTGGGAGGGGCAGGGTGGGTCCACTCTGGTCATGGTTTGGTGGCTGGCTTGGTTCTTCAAGTGAGTGGGTCTCTCTTGATTGCTGGAGGTCTGTCCTAGATGGTGTATTAGAGCAGGTCTCACCAGACCGGTGGGCGGGGGGTTGCATCAGGACATAAGCCCTCCCAAACTCCTGGCTGGGCCAAGGAACACAACTTCTAGCAAGAACTCCCACTAAGACCTGGTCTACGCTGGCTGCAGATTTCAGCGGCAGTCAACAGGAGATACGCAAGCTATGTACAGTAACTTATGTATCTCCCGTCGACTTCCTAACATCTACTTACCGCGGCGTCTCCACTGTGCTGCGCCGACGGGAAATGCCCTCCCATCAACACAGCGCTACGCTACTTGCCGGAGTGGATTTATGGAATTGACTTCCAGGTTCGATCGAGCGAGTCTTTACTGCCACTCAATCAATCCGCATAATCGATCCTGCATTGCTGGCTGTGCCGCCGGCAGTGTAGACATAACCTTAGTCCTGCCTAAGATTGGTCCTGCCTTCTTCACTGCTGGAGCAGCTAGCAGGGTGGTGCAGGAATTATGTAGTGCATCCCCAATACACTCCCGGAGGTAGTAGTGAGGGAGACTAGAAAGGAGTTCCCCTTATGACAGCTGCCGTAGCAATAGCAAGCACATCCATGGGCTGACAGGTGCCTGCATTAGCAGCAGCTTCAGTTCTAGCCTCAGAAAAGGCTAAAAATTGTAACAAACAGAGCTGGTCCTAACATTTTCAGGTAGACCTGCAAAGCAATTTTTTCTCCTTCTCCCCCCAAAATACAATCTATAACCACCACAGCATCACTAGGCACATAGCTGGCTTAAGGATTTCAGGGACAGTGAATGAAATGATTTTCTGGAATATATCCCACATGTAATTGACCCAGACATAAAAAGTGTGTATGCATGTGCCAGGGGATGGTTAGGTCCACTCCAGCCTCCTGCTGCAGAAATGAAACCCAACTGCTTGTTCCTTTCAACTTTAGTGCCTGGTTTACATTTTCTCTTTCCTCCTACCATGCAGCCACAGTTGTGATCAGGAGAGCAGTCAAAATGGAGGCCCCCCAATGTAAAAGTGAGGGGATGTCTGTAAGGTGCTCTCTGTGTGGGGCTCTTGGCTTTGGAACTTGCTGCCTCCCCCTCCAGCACAGCCTGGATTTGTTAACCTTCTGCACACATGGCAAAACCTTTTCCCTTGAGCATCTGGGAAGATGCTAAGATCCCAGTAGCGTAGCAGGAGGGCTATTGTCTTTGTAATTTCACAGAGTTGCCAACTCTTGCGATTTATATGAGAGTTCAGCTGGGGCTGGAGCCAGTCTGGCAATGGTGCATGAAGAACATCAGCGCTGACTGGGGGAAAACTCCCTCTGATCGCCTTTCCCCACTGCCCCGCTCCTGGGAAAGAGCCGCCAATTAAAGCTGCAGCAGGAAGTCCTCTCCCCCAGATCCTAAGGAACTACCACCACAGACAGACAAGGACGGAGCTAAAGAGTCCAACAGCTCAGGGCAGCTTTGCTGCCTCCTCCTCTCCCCTTCCTTTCTGTGAGCAATGGGGAAGGGACAGCACCTTTGCTCCCCCTCTCTCTGCAGCACCCAGCCTGGGAAGGAGGTGGAGAGGATACAGACCCTTTCAGATTTAAGGAGGTGTGTGTGAAAAACCGTAGCAGCTGCAGGAAGAGTGGGGGTGGGGTGGGCATATATGGTGGCAGAATTGATGGGGAGTTGGGGGCAGAATTAATTGTTGGGCAGGGGACAGGCAGATGTGGGAGTGATGGCTCCTGCAGCAGGACCAAAAACCATCTTAATAAATTTGGGAGAATGGGTAACACTGTCGCACACCCAGAGTGGGGTGGGCAGAGGGAAGTCAAAAATAAAGACAGACCTCAAACATCTTTTTTAAAAAAATCTCTATTTTTGGGCTCGGACTCATGAATTTTGAATCTTTGGGGTTGAGAATACTACTACTATGGTATGTATCAATGGAGATATCCAGATAGCTTAGAAAGTAAATTAATCATTTAAAATTTGATATGGGTTCAACCAGAAGCCAGATTTTGGCCTCAGCTTGGATCCTACACACTGCTTTGTCAGTCAATAGAGGCTCTAAAGGAGTTTCATATACGTGGGGCACAGGGGAGGGTACATCTCAGAGACAGATGGAAAGATAGGCATTCAATAGCTCCAAGCTGCCCTTCTTCTTAGCGTATGCACAACGTGTCTCAGGTGGGAGTGAAGGCTACCTGACACTTCAGGCAGACTCCCTCTTAAGGTATATCTACAGTACAGTTAAAAACCTGTGGCTAGCCCATGCCAGCTGACTTGGGTTTGCAGGAATCCTATGAGATGGGAAGGTCCCAGAGTCTACACCACAATTAAACAGCCCGTTAGCCCGAGCCTCAGTTAGCTAGCATGGGCCAGCTGCAGGTTTTTAATTGCAATGTTGACATTCTCTTAGAGTGAAGGATTAGTCCATTCTTCATGCGCATGCAATCCTTAAACACTGCCAGTAAGGGCGCCAACTAACGCCAACTGTGATGTGGTTTTTAGGACACAAAAATTTCCCAGATTCAAAGGGGACAATGCAGAATCTTTAAAAGCTGAGTACGGAAGCTAAAAATATCCTATTTCTACACCATATGTGGAGAATCTTATAGGGTGCTGCTCTTTGTCTTGTTGCCAGTTGGAGTTGCATCTCTAATTCTATGACTAACATGCTAAAAATTCCCTCTCACCGTTTACTGAAATGCAGTAGTTTATTACCCAGGGGCTATACCTTATTCTCTGGTTTCTCTCAGAAATGGAAATTAGTTCCAATTAGCGAGGCTGCCACTACAAGACTTGGAGGTTTGCATGTCCTCACACAAACTATCAGGAGTCTCCTTTGACCTTCACATAGCACTACATATGCAGCTAATGATTATTTAAATTAGTCTATTTGGTTTACGGTGCATATTCACTGCAGTTCTAGCCTGCTCGATCTTAAGCTGAGTTAGCTGAATGGATCTATGAAGTGAAGATACAGACAAAGTAAGTGCAAATGGCTCTGGTGAACATTAATAAAAATTTGTTTTCTACTTCATGTCAGATCCTAAGCAAGAATTTTTTTTTTGCCCCTAACTTTTGTATTTGCTACATTTTTAATTCACCACTTGATTTTTGTTTCCTAAAACCATTCACATGCATTGATGCCAGTAGAAATTTTGTCTGAGTAAGATGAAGTTAAAAACTGAGTAAAGCTCTCAGAATTTCCCTGACCTGGCATTGCAGGGGCTTTAGGCACTGGGGTACCTCAGTCCCTCCTATTCTCTGCCTCTGGTGCATAATAGTTTAGTCTCCTGGGACTGTAATACTTTGGTCTAATTTCAGTTGTTGGGCTGAGTGTGCTGCAGGTGCAGGATGGTGTTGGTGGCCTGTGATAACCAGGAGGTAAAACTAGATGATCCAGTGATCCCTTCTGGCCTAAAACACTATGACTATGTTGTGGCCTGAAACGAATATCTGGGCGGAGGGGGGGGGAGGTGAGAGGTGAGAAAAATGTAGCAGCAGTTCTCTGAGAAGGCTTGTCAATGTCAAACACCATCAGTTATTCAGGTGGTAGGGAGCTGCAGTTTTCCAAAATGCACAGACATGAAAGAAAACGTAAGAGAGCAAAGTAACTTCTGAGGATCTCTGTTATGTGGCCTAATGAGAACAGTCCTCATGTCTTGCTCTGGCTTGGCTTAGTTCCCATATCACCAGCAAAACAACTGCATAGCAACCCAAGTTTTCCCACAACATTTCCTCACAAAAGGTACTGTGTGTCCAGAGAAAATAGAGCAGTTAATATTCTCTCTGCTTTGGCCTCTTGTTTGGGAATGAAAGTTAAATCCTCATTCCATATATATAAGCTCTAACTGCAGTGCTGTAGCTGCGATGGCAAAGGGGACTGCAGATAAAGAGAGACATACCACTAAAGTCTGCCATGAACAGCACAGTAACCTAGTGCATTCTGAACAGGTTATCTGAGTATCAGACGGAGGACATGCTTGCTTTTCCCCTCCACCCCATTTCCTCTTACAAAGGCAGGAAACCATTACCATTAGCAAAAAGGTACAAATATCCGTTATATTAAATGATCTGTTTTATGAACAGCTTGCACTCCAATAGCATATAAAGAGGTCATCAAGGGAGATAAATAATGCTCATTTTAAAAACATTCTGGTTTGGATCACGTGAAATTGCTTTTTTAGTTATTGTCTTTCAGGAACACATACAATTGTACAGTAGATTTTCTAATGGTAAAAGATTCAGTTTGCTTATCAGAAATCCCAGCTGCAGTAATATCTCACAGCTGAATATTTAAGCTACTTTCCTCAGAGTTTAAGCATCAGTAAATTAAAGAGGCTCCTGTAACCATATGCAGCTGCTTGTGAGAAACATGCTGAAAAGAGTATAATGCTACTGAAACTAGCTTGTGTATTTGTTTGAATCACAAGCCCCTTCCCCCTCCAAACCTTAGTGCAGTCTGAGGAGCACTCTGTATAAATTGTAACAAGCACCATTAATTCTTCTAATACATGGAAATTAAGACAGCAACTTACTTGTCTTCTGCATAACTTCCTCAGAAGTATTCTCTGTTCGAATGATTGTAACAGGAAATTGTGGGGGGTCATGGGTAAGCTATGAGGATGTAGCACACCACCATTGCCATTTGCAGAGGGAGTCAGCCTGGGGGAGTTAAGCCACAACCTGACTGTCACACTCCTGGTTAGGCTTTATATGCAAATCTTAAGCTGACACAATGCAGAGAGTAGTTACTTGTTCTGAGACTTATATGAAACATGTCTGTGGAAAACCTGTACTGCTCATGACAGCTGTCTACTCAGGAGAACGATACTCATCTTTGTAAGGGTCTTTAAGATCCACATCACAGCTGTGCTGTTATTTAGGATCCATTTTAACAGAAAACTTCCACCTTTATGGTAGCAGCTCTCTCTATGTTTTTTAAAGGCAATGCAAGCCCTTTATTTACTATTTGCTGTTTATATCAGGCCAGATTAATCACTGCTTTCTGATGTGTAGTCTGGTGCACAGTGGCTATAGGGCTGGTGTATGCCCCCAAATTGAGACCTATCCCTCATGGAAAGGGCCCTACAGCACATCCAGAGCTGGTTCCACTAGCTTTGTGCTCTCTCAACATCAGCCCTGGGAACAGGGTGCTTTCTGGGGTAGAGGAAGGGCAGGCCAGTGGAAGGAGAGAGCAGATGGTATAAGGAAGGTGGGTGGGCCAGGAGCAGAACTGCACCCCGATGATTCTGTGCCCTGGAAATTACCCCCGACAACAGGGACACAAATTAGGGCAGCCCTCCTGATCGGAAGTGCACAAGCTTGCAACAGCTCTTGATAAGGAACCTCCCCTCTGTCTCTGTGTTGGCACCTGCACCTATACGCCCATACAATCTACAATAATATCCAGCATATAAAAATAGGTCATCCCATGGAAGGGTTCTGATAATATAAATCACAGCAGTATAGCATGTCTTTTGTAACTGGATTGCCTCATCAAGGTTTATTATATTTTAAAGCTATATTTTTGTCAAACTCTGATAGCATCCAGTCACACGGCTGGTCTGGTAAGGCATATGCATTCTAGCAGCACAGCCATGAAATATTCATGCAAGTGAATAAAACATTTACTAAATTCTAACTGCAGGGCCAAATTCTGACCCCAGTGACACCTGCACAATCTTAGTAGAGCACAAATATAACAGAGGGTAGAACTGGGAGACACAGTAATTGCACAAGTTTAAGTGAGGATAGAAACTAACCTGAAGAATCTTTCTTAGGGGGGATAATGCACAAGCCAGAAAGAACAGAGATTTCCTTTCACATCCTAGGCTGCGTTTGCAAGACTAATGGTCAGAAAAATATCTTTCTACTTGTCAAACTCAGGCCGTATTTACATAGTCATGTGTCAAAACAGAACCTCACTGAAGAAGCAAATAAAAAGGAACAACTGGAGTTGGAACTAAAGCTAATTAGCAGCGTTTGTTACATAATACAAGTAAAATAACTTGGAGCACCACAGATGGAAGATATTTTATTTTCCATGAAACTACACTCAGTGTCTTCCTATCTCTCTCCACTGAGTGATACCAATACTCCACCATTGTGATCAGAGGTGATCTGAGGATATTAGAGGCCCCCATTATGACAAATGAATTTGAGTTCCCACACAACTCTCAACTCCACCAAGTGCACCTGCCATGCTGGCTTCTGTACATCTTGGATACCCCAGCAGCTTGCCTGCCAATTCAGCTAGAGTGGTTTCTAGCTGTCATTAGCTGTAGGGATAAAACCTGCTGGGGCACTGGCTCATAGGGTGCACAAAGAGAAGGAAGTAGTTCTGTCTGACCAGGCCTGAGGCACAAAGAATGTAGCTGAAGCTGGGATGGATGGGTTATCACTGACTAAGGCATACTTAGTAAGAACAGAGAGAGAGTTGGTTACTAGATGTCAGTGGAATGCAGGTCCCCAGAGCAGTTAGTGTGCTGCATTTCTGCAATTGACCAAGAATAAAAACCCCTCTTTCCTCCCTGAGTTCCACTTTCTCTATTTCCTCTTTACTGCTTTCCACTTTTTTACTGTTTCCCTCTTGAGCTACTCTTTTATGTCTTCCGTTCCTTACTTCTGTTTTTCCCGTGTACCCTGTTTAATTGGAACATGCTCACCCAGGTTTCTAATACATATATTTAAAAAAAATATAACTTACTGTGCCTTGGTTGCATCTTTTTCTTCCTCCTTCCTTCAGTCCCCTTTTCCTTATACAATATTTTAGGGTCTCCTTTCTTCTTTCTGTTCTCTCGCACCTCCTCCAGCTCCATTTCTCTTTCTTACCTTGCATTTTGCTCTCTAATTCCTTTGCCTACATTATCTTAATAGTTCCTTCTCATGCAAGTCTCTCTCCTGAAGGCCCCCCCAAATCACCACTTTCCAGTCAATCTCACTGCTCCCGTATCAGCTGAACAGGAGGAGGTGGGAACTGCTAGGCAATAGCACTCCTGAAGCAGACCTGTAAGGGCTTGCCTACATGGTGCAGCAACGCACACTACAGAAGTATGATTTCTAAATGCACTGAGGCACTGTGCATTAATTGGTCCGTGTACACCTTGCTAGTGTGCACAAAGGTGCCATACTGTGCATTAACATAGTATTGTTTGAACTGGTTTAACATGTCACTAGTTTATTGCTAACATTGATTTCCTTCAGACAGATGTTGGGTCATTGTCCTCCTATTGCTGAATACCTCCTATGCCGTTGCTCAAAAGATCCCACTTGGACATACGGCTTTCCCAGCCTGTCTTCAACAAAATCAGAGTCATCACATCTAGTCGTTTTTCACTTGGAATGATTCCATCAATTCTCAGAATAATCTGATTCGCTAAACCAGGGGTTTGACTTTCTGGAGCTCAGGAGTAAAAACCAAGAATGCACAGATGCATGGGCTAAGAGCTAAACAAATGTGTGCTAAATAAATCACTTCCCCTCAGTCTTCTCTTCTGATACATCATGTATGAAACAATTCACACAGTGAATTCCAATAACATGCTGAGGTTCTAGCCCTGTAGGGCTGATATTACCACTTCTTCATAGAAAGTTTTTTTTTAAATGAATAAGGATCTTTTCAGGAGCTCAACATATGAGCAGCCTTTCCAACCATGCAAGGTTATGCCTCTAATGGGTTACTCATTATGGAAACACTTCTGAGTAGCACCTTCCAAATATATGGTTATTACTTGTTAATTTATTTCTTCAGTTCAGGTGACATGTAACTTCCTTGTGTGGGAACTGACAGTGACATTGTTTGAACATCAGACTCTGAGTCATGCTCCCCACCTTAGAACATCTTTGTTAATGTCTTGGCAGAGTGGGAAACATTTGCATGTCCGGGGCAACTTTTTAACAGCAGCTTTTTGAAAAACGTTAAAAATCACAGAAGTTATCTAGTCCATCTCTTCTCCCACCACTGGAGCATGTTTTTTCCCTACATTTTCTAGTTTGTTTTTTTTTACAAGTTCTATATCTGAATCAATATTATGTGCATCTTTATTTTAGCAAGTTAAAAAAGACAATATCAACTAATTCCACACAGTCATTTAGGGATACTTACTAACCCAGCTGAGATACAATCATCCATTTGGCAGAAATCCAGTAGTGCATCTTTTTAACTAAAAAAAAAAAAAAAATAAAGAGGAAAAGATAAAAGAATCCCACTACAGTAGATTGATCTATAGGACTGTAAAAGGACAGGATTTGCAATCCAAGGGTAAATTTTGAAATGTGGATGCTTAACTTGCACCTGCAAAAATCATGCATACTAATTGTCCCTGGTTCCTTGATTTGCCCTATCATTGCCCACCACAGGATGTTTCCCAATAACTTCTCAATTCTGTTTCCAATATTTGCAATTTGGCCTTCATATAGGTGCAACCGCTTTTGAAATCAATAGGAGTTACACCCATTTAACTAAGGGCTTCGTGTTTTTATTTCATTTATTTAAAATCTGTTAACTGAAAGTGTGGTGCTGCTCAGAAAGCCAATTGTGTAAAGATTACACACTCTTATTCAACATATCTGCTCTGGGTGAGCTTTCAGAATCATATCTGCTGTCTTAACTGACAAAAATATTTTACTGTTTTTATTTTTTACTTCCATTGGACATGCAAAGATAACAGCTATGACAGAGGAAAGCTCTGGATTTTATTTAATATTTTATTAATTATATATCATGGAAAGATTAGTTTATTGGTTTCTAATCACTTGATGTTGTAGAAACCCCATGCAGGTCATGGGGTTGAACAGGTGTCACTAAGGGGATATTTTGGCCTGCAGAACCTATATTACTGGTGATAACAGGTGATTTGGAAAGAAACCAGGCTGAGGTTGTAAGGCTAGCAGCTCAAAAAACGAAAAGCAACAAAGGCTATTTGTAAACAGACAACATTTGGTATAGAAATAATTGAGGGAAATCATAAACCTCCATAATACAGAATAACTTTTCAGAGTATAAATGTACTTCGAGTAGCTTGCTTTTTAAAAGATGTGGGTTATTCACTTAGAATAGATTTTACTCCCATTGTTGCTATCTTGAAACAAAACTGGTACTGCAGTGAAGGAAGGAAAGGCAACAGCCTGTCTGGTTTTACTGCTTGCCTCAGGTACATCCATTTCAATTTACAGAAGAGTTATTATATGTGAGACATTTAGCTGAACAATCTATGAAAAATGTATATAGGATTATATCACTGAATTTAAGTAGAGGTTTTTCTTTCCACTACATAATTGTAAGAAATTAAATTCTATTGTGAAAATCTTAACTTCTTATGAATTTGTCTGCTGATAAGCTCTTCCTTTCTCACAATCTAGGTCAGCAGACTGGACTTCCTGCTGTGCTGAAGCAATAGAATAGCAGGAGTCACTTGAGACAGATGCAGTCACTGTAATAGAGATTTTAAAACAGTGACAGGTTTTTCTAATAAAAATATTGAAAATTCACTTATACATTTCTTTTAGTGACTATTTATTTACTACGTAAGGCCCTGATCCTGCAATCACTTAGACTATGTCTTTGCAGAATCTGGGCCTTATTAGACTTGATCACCATGCTTTAGTAAGTTTTAATTTGTCAGTCAAGCCTGCTCCCACTGAAGTCAACAGGCCTTTTGCTATATTAACTTCAGTGGGATCAGGATCAAGTCCTTCATGTGTAGTATAGCCCAGACCACCAGGAAGGGAATGTATTAGCCCCTATACATTTTAATAGTCATTATAACATATGACTTTGTTCCCAGGGGTTATCACATAATGTCCAAATTCCTGTTCTGACCTGCTCAACGGCAACTGTTATTACTCTGTAACTACAGACACAATCTCCTTACCTGGATGATATATTTCTACAAGATAAAGATATTTATCTTAACTTTTGTCACTGTTTTACTGTAACACCCTTTTAAATCACTAGTACTAAATATTCTACATATCACTTGAGAATACCTCTTTAAAGCTGAAAATTTCCAGACAGGTAGCTGTGTTAGTCTGTATACAGCAAAAACAAAGAGAATCCTATAGCACCTTAAAGACTAACAAATTTCTGAGATCATAAGCTTTCGTGGGCTGTAATCCACTTCGTCAAACGCATGAAATGAAAATCACAGATGGGAGGTATATATATACATCCAAGGGTATGAAACAACAATGGGGAGGGCAAGTGCTAACAAAGTCCATTCAGTTAGAGTAGATGAGACCTATTCACAACCGATGAGGAGAAGGTGAGAATGTGTAAACAGTGACAATGACTTCTTGTAATGAGAGAACCATTCCAAGTCCCTATTCAGACCCAGTCTGATTGTATCAAGTTTGCATATAAGTTCCAGCTCTGCACTTTCTCGCTGAAGTCTGTTTTTGAAGTTTTTTTTGTAGAAGTATGACAACTTTCAAGTTTGCTACAGAGTGTCCTGGGAGATTGAAGTGCTATCCTACTGGTTTATGGATGTTACCATTTTTTATGTCTGATTTGTGTCCATTTATTCTTTTGTGTAGTGACAGTCCGGTTTGGCCAATGTACATGGCAGACGGGCATTGCTGGCACATGATGGCATATATTACATTAGTAGATGTGCAGGTAAATGAGCTCCTTATGGTGTGGCTGATGTGGTTAGGACCTGTGATGGTATCACTAGAGTTGATGTGTGGGCAGAGCTGGCAACGGAGTTTGTTGCAGGAATAGGTTCCTGGGTTAGTGTTCTTGTATGGTGTATGGTTGCTGGCGAGTATTTGCTTCAAGTTGGGAGGCTGTCTGTAAGCAAGGATAGGCCTGCCTCTCACGGCTTGAGCGAGTGAGGGATCATCTGTTAGGATAGGTTGTAGATCCTTAATGATGTGTTGGAGAGATTTTAGCTGGGGGCTGTAGGTGATGGCCAGAAGTGTTCTGTCATTAATACCACCTATACTGAAAACCAACTGACTGCAATACATACCTTCATGCCTCCAGCTTCCATCCTGGACACATTACATGATCCAGTGTTTAAAGCCAAGCCCTAAGATACAACCGGATTTGCTCCGATCCCTCAGACAGAGACAAACACCTACAAGATCTCCATACAAAATTCTTAAAAGTACAATACCCACCTGGAGAGGTGAAGAAACCAATTGACAGAGCCAGACGGGTACCCAGAAGTCACCTACTACAGGACAGACCCAACAAAGAAAACAACAGAACACCACTGGCCATCACCTACAGCTCCAAGCTAAAAACTGCAGAGCTGGAACTCATATGCAAACTTGATACACTCCGACTGGATCTGAATAGGGACTTGGAATGGTTCTCTCATTACAAGAAGTCATCGTCACTGTTCACACATTCTCACCTTCTCCTCATTGGTTGTGAATAAGGCTCATCTACTCTAAATGAATTGACTTTGTTAGCACTTACCCTTCCCATTGTTGTTTCTTACCCTTGGATGTATATATATACACACTTCCTATCTGTGATTTCCATTTCATGCATCTGACAAAGTGGGTTATAGCCCACAAAAGCTTATGCCCACAGAAATTTGTTAGTTTTTAAGGTGCTACAGGATTCTTGTTGTTTTTGCTTTAAAGCTGAATACAGCATGACCAATACTATGATCACAGGACATATTTAAAACAATGATCACTGGAATTCTGGCAGTAGATGTCTTCCTCCTTTACCCACTAAAGTGTACATATTGCCAATTAGTTTTTTCTGATTTTTAGGGATACATTTACATTTCAAACAACTATCAGTACAAATTAGAGTGTAACACATTTCTGAACTGAGTCTGGAAACACATTAATATGTGTCTTTCCAGTGAAGATTTCATAAGAGAGTCACTGCATGTTAATTAAATCACAAACGGTTATTAGTAAATTATTCCACACAAAAACTATTACACAAAATGTACCTATGCACATACGACCAGCATAGCCTGCCTTAGATGCAATACAGAGGATGAAGCAATTAACTAAGAAGGTAAATTAGCTGCAAACTAGAGTGGCCTCTCTTTGCCGCACCTTTTTCGATATTACAATATTATTCTAAAACTGCAGTGTGTTGAGTAAGTACTCTTCACTGTGATTTTTTGTATTTAAATAGCTTTCAAGGACACCGCTTGGCATCCAGAGCAGTGCACAGTATTACAAAATGCTACACTTTGCAGAAAAATGTATATTGTTTAAGAAATAGTATACAATCATGCAATTAAAAATCGTATTGTAAATCCATATACACAACAGAAGCAGAGTAAGACTCTGTGTGAAACATTAACTTTGGCATTTCTTCACATCTGAATGCTTACCAGTGCAACCTTACTGTTCATTTAATGTCATTCTTTGTATGGAATTCCCTAGCTTTTTTATTTAAAGTTAGAAAAAAAGAAGTCCTTCAGGGCTTCAACGTTCTGCTGATATGTCAGAAATACTGTAGTTATTTAGTAAGCACTGCCAGAACATGCTATCTTATATATCGTAGGTGGTCTGTGGAATGGAGCTGCTCACCTACATATCGTAGGAAGTACACAGGAAAGAACACTTCTCCTGAGTACGTTAAGAGCTATGCTAGTGGTGATGCCTTCCCCAGCTGTGAAGTGCCCAGTTCTTAAAAATGGCTGAACCATTTTAGCTCAAACTTAGAAAACAAATCACCTTTAATCAAAAGCTGAACACAGAAAGATGAAGACAAAAGGTGGCCATTTCAGAAAGTCAAGTGACATTTGCTTAACTTCAGGCTGATGAGTAATCCCCAACCCTATTCAACACAAAACTTATGCATTGAAGTCAATAGATCTAAACAAATAAGTGCTTGGCTGAATGGAGGTGGGATTATTCCCAAATTTAAAATTATGCATGTGTTTAAATTCTTTGCTGCATGAAGGCCTAATTGCTGAGAACGTCTAAACTTTCTAATATCTTACCTAGTACATAGATGTTAAATGTCAATAAATATTGTATTCCATGGAGTAAGGATCCAGTATTCTCTAAGGGTAAAAATTACCCTTGTTCAGAGGCCAGAAAATGCACCGCTTGAACACTAGCAGGGACTTTAAATGAAAGCTGGATAGTGCCTAATGGTATGTCTACACTGCAACTCACAGTGTGTGATTGCAGCTTGAGAAGATATACCTGAGCTAGCTTTGACCTAGTTAGTTCAGGTCCCCGAGCAGTGAAGCCATGGCAGCTTAGCTTCACGTGAGCTGTACAAGCCTGGCCGGAAGCCTGGGTAATTACAGGTGGAACTAGACTGTGCTGAAGCTCACACTGCCACAGCATCACTGCTCCAAGACCCGAGCTAGCTAGATCAAAGCTAGTTCTGGTATACCTACTTAAGCTGCAATCACATGCTGTGACTGCAGTACAGCATACCCTAACGGCTTGTCTACATGGCACTGCAATGTGTTCTCCAATTCACACCCCAATAGACCATTCCAATATGTTGTGCTCTAAACGGTCACCTGTAGCCCCTGCTGGTGCAAACTAAAAGGGACCTAGTTCATGCTGATATAGGTCAGAGAGACATTAATGCGCACTAGGTACCTTTTAGTCCATGCCAGCAGGGTCCATATGGAGCGCAACGAGTTGTACAACTCTCTACTGTTCACGCCCCCTATACCGCACTACGCCACTGTGTAGACAAGTCCTTCACATTGTGCTGGCCTGCTGCACAGAGATGAATTTCACTCTAAATCTAAATACATATTCCTGTATTTAATATATCAACAAAAAATTCAGTTTTGAAGGTGCTTCATCATGCTGAGGAATTTTATAACTTTAAAATTAGGAACCTAAGGTTTGCAATACATGATCAGGTTATCAGGTTAGCACCATTAAGTCCAGTACTTTGCGTCCAACAGTAACCATTACACCTTACGTTTCAGAGAAAGTGCAAAACCCCATAATTGTGAAATCTTGCACTTATGAGTAAAAGAAGCTGACCACATCCCACCATCCATCAGCTTATGCCCTTTGATTTGACAGCCCATATTACTGGCGCTTTCATATCTACAAATGTTGTTGGTGATACAAGTAATACTAATGCAATTATTCAGATCTCTTTCAAATCCAGTCAAAGTGTTTGACTGCATTTCCTGCACCAGTGAAATCCTCAGGCCGACATGCTAAGTCAAGAAGTGTCTCATTTTATTTGTTCTAAATGTTCCTAACAATATCTTCAGTGAATTAATTAAAAATTAATCACTTGCAGAGGTAATAATAGTTCAAACGAGTTTAAAGATAGTGAAAACAAATGCATTTAATACTTAATCTTAAATGAAGAGCAAGTGTGCTGCAGTGAGTAAAGCAACGGAGGAGGAGTCTGCACTCTGAGCTGTATTTCCAGCTCCGTCAGCTGACACTGTATGATTTTGGACAAACCGCTTTAACTTTCTGTGTATCAATTTATCTGTTTATAAGTCTGAAACTCAATCTTTGTAAAGTTCTCAAAGCCTTCAAGGAAGGGGCACAATAGATGCTAAGTGCCATTTGTTGTTAATAAACTAGTAAAAGGTAAAGACATGCCTAATATAATAGGCAATGACTTCCATGGTATGGACGCAAACGGATAAATGAGGGACCACCCAAGTTGGCACAGTTTTGGAATAAAAATACAAGGAGAGCTGTATCAGCTCATCCAGCACATAAAGTATAAAAAGCCACTGATTCAGAAGGGTACATTACTTCCTGTTTGTTATAAGGGTTTACTTTCAAGTTTACTAATAGTAATAAAATTTGCAGTGGTTACTGGTTAAAGGAGCAAGATCGGGGTCACACAGCAGCTGACGTCTGACTGATTATATTTTGTACCAATTGTAGCCTATTGATTGAATGAATGGGAATGCCAATAAATAGAGCATTACAATAATTATTTAAATTAAAGTGTTAAACCATCTATTTATGGAGGGTAGTAAAATTCCCTGTTGGAATCCAAATCAATTGCTGAGCAATGAGGCATGAGAGGCTAAAACCCCAAAAGATTATGGTATGAAAACAACAATAAAAAGTGCACCGCATGGCTGTAAATAAGAACCCAGTAATGCTGCCTGAAATTTACTAATTAAAGCCCTAGTAGCCTAACTGGGGCTGTTAGACTCAGAAAACGAAATTGCAATATTTTCAGCAACTCTGTATTAAATGGACCTCTCTTTCTTTTTATTATGAGACTATTACTAGTGTGTATTCATTTTTCAGCACCTCCAAAGCACAGACCCATATATATAGTGAGTATTAGCTGGGGGAAACCACAAAAACAACAATTAACTCTTAGATAATCATTGATGCACTCTCATCTAGGTTTAAATAAAGGATCTGCTTGTGTGTAGTATTTGCAGGTACTGGGACAGGTGGGTTTAGACCCACCCAAAACTAGAGGCCCACCCCCCCTTCCAATGGTGGAGGAGCCATTGGATCCAGGCCACAAATGAGTGCTTGGGACAACAAATGAAAATACAGAGAAGGAGTGAAGGTTAAAAATCAAAGATCCGGAGGGGGACAGCAAGCAGAGAACCCCTGACAGTGCCCTCTGTTCCTCAAAAGCTGTCTAAGGAGTCAGTGGACACTGCCCAGAGGAACTCTGCCAGAGGTGTGATTGGATGAGGGCCGAGAAATAGGCCCCACAGTCACAGAGCACGTCCCTTGGCGAGCTTCCTCCTGGTATGATGGATGGCTATCTTGGCCAGCACCAGGAGGAAGTTGACAAGGAGGTCTCAGTGAAAGGTTCTGGAGGAGCTGAAAGAGGGACTGCAACCTGATGAACTCTACGTAGACGTGCGCCAGGGTCTCCCTCTTGCTGCAGAAAGAACAGGTGTCAGGTGAGTAGGAGTATAGTGCCAGGTAAGAGAAATTGCAGACTGATATTACTGGTGGACTGTGGAATCAGACTGGAGTACAGAGGGGCCCCGCAGGATTCTCGCCCTCCTCTAGCAGCAGCAGATCCTGCCACTTGGTGTTGGTGTGGGACATGAAGGCAAGGAAGTGGATGGCATGAAGCACGAGCGCATATGGATGTTTGGGAGTGTAGTTTGTAGACAAAGCAGTTGGATGTCATGCAGCCAACTCAGGTGGCATATTGAGGGCAGCTGGGGAGGTTTTCAGGGCAGGGGTCCAGTGACAAATTCCAGAGGGCAGGAGTGAGCAAGGAGCACCATCCCACAGAATCCACTCGAGAAAAGACAGAGAAGGAAGCGAGGCAGCCCTCACCTCCTGAAGCACATGGCAGGGGATGTGCAGGGTGGGCAGTCCTATATACTGGCTGAGTGCCATGGGGTTCATCCAGTCCCTCCAGTTGTAGTCCAGGAGTTCTCTGATTGTGGTGGCATCAGCTTGGACCATCCTCTGACAGGGAACTCTACCTGCACATGGAGATTGTGTAACAGAGGTTGTGTGAGGAGGTGTCCCCCTCAGTAGTTGCTATGGACCTGGTCGCTAAGAGAATAGTTTCCAGGTCACTCAAATATACGATGTCCTACTGAAGCCAATCCAACTCTACACAGCAGCTAAGAATGAGCCAGCAGACCCCGAGGCGAAGATGCAAGCCATAGCTTGGGTCACAGGTGAAGAGTTTGAAAATCTCAACCCACAGAACATTTCCCTATATCAGAATCCTCCCTATAGAGAAAGACATCCACATTGCTCAGGAAAGACTGCAACAACTAAAAAGCTGCTGGGCAGGATTGAACACACAAGCCAAATTACCTATAGTGAAGCTTGCACAACTGCTTTATTCATTACACCAGGTTCTAGCTAGGAGTGTGTATTTCCCACTTCTGATGAGTTTGGATTGATTTTTCCTTTTAACAAGAACAGCATTTGGCTCCCAGCCTATCTTCCTGGCTGCTTTCTTGTCTGGCTCCAGTGTTTTCTGCTTTTGGAAATTTGCAATGTCTGAGCTTCCTTGATTTCTTTCATTCCTTTCCCATTTCAGTTTACAGTATATAAGATTTTGACAAATCTCTTCTTTGCAACATTTGGGTTAATTCAGTCCAGACCAGAGGCCCCTGCAAGCCCCATGCATTCACTCCTGCAAAAACTGCATTCTGCCCTCAAATATGTTCACAGCTCCCATTGCCTACAAAGAGATACTCCTACATAAATATGGGGGTGTTTGGGTGCATTGTACCTGCACAGGCCATTTGCACTAGACAGAAATTCACCCTACCCCTTTTCTATTCTTAAATATCTACCATTAAAATATGTATAGCAAAGCCCTTTATAGTGACAGCATAAACCACAAAAGCAGAATTGAGGCAGTTTGTTACCACAGTAACCTCTGGAGAGAGGTTCCTTGAATTATTTTGTTGCACCCACTATTTATTATTTTCCATAATATACAGTTAGAATGTTTGAAGCAACTGTAGTATATTTCAAGAGACCGATTAGCATTGGACTATTCTGGTGATCATATCAGTACGTGTGTGATTGTGGAGTGTCACATCAATATTAAGCTGCATAACTATATTTTATTATGTTGTCTGAACATTCAGAAACGTTACGGACTATAGAAATATTAACTGATGGGTTCTAGTAGTATATTTAGTAAGGTTTCAGACAGTGATATTCCAGGAAAACTCACATGAGCATAGAAAGTATTTCATCCTTAGGTATACTATAAAAATATAAGCAGAATGTAGTCAGTGTTAATGTTACAATCAATGCTAAAGCCTTATAAAGGGCCTGTTCCAGCTTCCATCAGAGTCAGTGAAAATGTTGCTATGACTTCAGTGGGAGCAGGATGAGACAAATGTCATGTCTTGCAGTTCAGACGGGGTGAAATTCATTGTCATCCAGGGGACCAGCACAAGCCCTCTTTTAAGGGCTTAAGTGGTGCCTACACCTTATTCTGGATTCTTTCTGACAGTATGAAAAGAGCCAAGGCAACTCTGTACAACAGCTCAGGAATATTTGACATACACTAACAAAAGTGGTGTGTGTTTCTGATTGTGAATCCAGTTTACAACGGGCACGTCAGAGGGTCAAAACCTCAAAAGTTTCAGAAGTTTGATTCTGAGAAGCAGTCAAAATTGATGTTTATTAAAGCCTTATTCAAGCAATCAGAATTCCATTTGAGTCCATGAAATGTTGCCGAAGTGAGACTGAATTCAGCATACGGCATGAGAAAGAGACGTCACTTTTAAAAAGTTAAAACTTTATCAATCCCCAAAAAGGTTTCACTCCTTTTTGGTTTTGTATCTTGTTTCTTATTTAACCCAAGCAGATTGATCCTTCCCTGATGTACTTGTCAAAAATGAATGAATTCATCCTCCCAGCACCCCTATGAAATACCTAAACGTTAGCTGTACTTTAAGATAGAAGACTGGGTGCCTGACTCTCTAGAGGATAAGGAACCTTCTGCTCCCATCCTTTGGTGAACAGGGTTGAGAAGAGCGACCATGTTGCTTCATCTGCATAAATTCAAATGTGCAGAAGCTTCACAGTGGAAGGTGTTCTCTGCCCCCGTCTAATGATGAAGAGGTTGAGGGGGGGGGGGGGAAGAAACAGCTCCAGCAAGACCTTCATTTACTTAAGCCTTCTATCTAGAATTCTTCCAGCGACACTTTGGGTGTCACCATAATTGCTCAATGTCAGAATTGATTGGATACTGGACCTGCACTCAGGGAAAAGGTGTTCTTATTTTGTGGCAAGGATTCCATGCAAGGGTCCATTATGATATTGGTTGACTAAGTATTATAAAAAATGAAACAGCTTCCATGGGAGAGACTGAGGGAAACCCACATCAGAATATCCCACAATCCCATGGTTAAGGCACTCTGAGGGGTGAGAGCCCTTTGATCAAATCCTCTCCCTGCATCAGGCAGAGGGGGAAATTGAGCCTGCGTTTTCCCTCATCCTGAGTGAGTGCTCTAGCCCCTGAGCTAAAAGTTATACAGAGGCAGCAACACTACCGTCTTCTCTTCCTCCTCTGGCCAGTTGGCATGGAGTTAGGTGCCTAAGCTGTTCTTGTGAGAAGGAGTTAGGCACTTGCCTAAGTCATCTGACTCTAGGAGAAGGGTTCCCAGCTGTGGATCACAAGCAGAGCCAGGTGCCATCCTGCATCCTGAACTTAGGTGTCTAACTCTGAGGGGCAGGGCTTAGTACACATCCTTCATCTGCATTTGTCATGGTTAGTTTACACAGCTCCTAGGCTAGCATGGTGGCTTCTGTGGTTCCCTGTCTAAGGCAATTATCTATCTCCTCATTCATCCTACAGGGAGCCTAGGTGCATAACGCAGGCTTTGTGAATCCTAGTGTTGTTCCAGTGATTTTCTAGTTGCCTAAAAGTTAAGCATTGCAGCACTGATCATTGCAGTGCCTAAGCCCCTTGGTGGCTCTGGGCCTGTGCAGATAAGGGTTAGTCATAGAAAATGCCATTGCTGAACCCCTCAGTGACCTTGCTGTCCAACAGAATTTGTCAAGTGTGACACTCCTAAAGACTCCAGTTCAAATTTTCTGCTGACTTCAGTGGTGTTATCTCAGCAGGGAATTAGGCTCATCTCCAAAGCACCTGAAAAGCTGGAGACCCAGGAAAGAGACTTAGACAAGAATCCACCCATACTCCACTCCATGTCCACACATGGAGAGAGGCTTATCTCTGCAGAATCCATTAATAGATTTCCTGCTCTGTGGAGTAGAGGAGTGAGCCATGAAGGAGGCAACTAGGTTCCTCTAGATTCTTCCTCTCCTCTCAACACCTAGCTTGTTAATACAATGTAAGGAACAATCATTAAGGGGCTTTGGTGGCAGCTGCCACACCTGTACAGATGGCCTTTGCCAGATCCCCAGAATCCACATAGCTCTCAGGCTCCATGTATGCAATGGAATTGTGAGCATTGTTTTCCAATCAAGTTCACAAAACAAAATCGGAAACCCCATTAACAGCAGTGCAGGCACAGTTTCATACCATTACAATAGTGTTAGCCAGTCATGGCGTAGACTAAGAGGTAGCCTATGATGGACATTCTAGGAAATATCCACCTTCCTCTGGATCACCAATTGTTGGCTATCGCCAGAGGTAGGATACTAGACAATGGATTTATGGTCTAATCCAATATACAATGCTGCATAGGAGAACAGAGGCAGGATGTAGGTCTTAAAATTCTTTCTGATCATTACTGAGCTAATAATAATTATGGTTCAAAATCCAAAGACTACTGAATACCTCCCAAAAGTATATGAATCCCCACAAAAGATGAATAAGCAACAAGGCCAAATAAGGAAAGAAATTGCATTAATAAAAATCCATCAACAAGCCACAACCTCAAAAAATAAACTCTCACAAATAGACACTAACTAAAAGGAAAAAAATTTTTTTCCTCCAAATGCTGACCTTCAGCCACATCCTAAGGAGGCACATGAGCTTTTGAAGATGAATGAAAATTGAATGGAGAAAAAGGTTCATTTAAATAAATAAAATAGTGATTTGCAATTAATTTCCTGACAGACACATAACACTGTCAGATGGCTACCAATCTGGATAAGAAATCTGTTCAATTAAAGTGGAAAGATCATTACAGATGGAATTGGCTAAAATAACATGAGGACTGGTACTAAGTGATAGGATTTTTTTCCTAAGATTTATAAAATCTGGAAAAAATAGGGCCAATATTTTATTTTGCATTAAGGCATGACAGGTTTTTCAGTCACCTGCGCCCGAGTACTCTGGAGATGCAATAACCCTTGACATACCAACATCTACTAAAAGAAGAGTGGATGGTTAATTTGATTTCTAACCCATTAATATTAATCTTGTCACTGAAGTGTCAGTAAGTGTGACCTGTCAGCTTTGCCTCCCCTGCTGCTTTACATTTCTATTTAAGACTGTAGCATTGAAATGGTTGCTGCTACTCACAGATCACTGGAGTTATTCTCAAAAAGGTTTTTGTGCAACCTGAACTAATGAGATGGGAAAAGTGCAGACGCTGAGTCAGATTCAGCCCTGATGTATGTGAGCCCATTCCCCCATTGACTTCAGAGGTAGTCACACACATTTATAGCAGAGCAGAATTTGGTCTATTGTCTGAAGGTTCTTGTGAGCATTATTTACTGTAATCTAAAGAAACTATAATACATTTTAACTCCTGCCTACCCCAAAGGGATCAGTAGGTTTTAAAGGTGAGGCTGTATTGTTGTCTGTAATGTGAACTGAATTCCTAAGATAGAAGATGCTATGGAAGTGCGAAATACATTGAAACTTTCCTTTAAAGACATAACCAGGTAGGAACATAGTTCTCCTCTCACCTTGTAATATTGACTGTGTTTCCCCTCTCCAATTTAGCAATAAGTGTCAGGAAATATCACATGCACAGTGTGATGCTAGAAAAATACATCAGCCACAGCATACTTAAAGAAGTGCTGTGAGTAATCCAATTTTACAGAGACGAATATCCCTCTGTTCTCCTTCTTTCCCTCCACGTGCTCACTGGAGGAGCACAGTTCAGCATTACGTTCCCTTAGTGCTTACAAAAGCAATCCTTTGGAAAGGAAAAGAGAAGGTGCAATAGCCCAAAGTGTTCTAATCATTTAGATGTATCACAGAAAAGCAACTCCTGCAGCAAAAAACATTCTAACATTTGGTCTGAATTACCTCAGTCAGACAGATTTAGGAGTGGATTTTTTAAGATGACGTATCACTGTTAACAATTACCTTACACTGCAATCCTTTCTGGAGCACAGAGGATGAAAACCTCACCATGAAGAATTGCTACTGTACTGGAAAGTGAGAGCTAGGAAGTGTGTAGGATAAGGGGGAAGGGAAAGTTTGAAGGAAAGAGTTAAAATTTTATTCATATGAGAAGAATAGCAGCAGCTGTATAAAAAAGGAGCCCTGGAGGTCACAAGCACTATTCACTCCTTATGTTTCTAATTCACTTTTTCAGGAAATATGGCTATATCTACACTAGACTATGTGATTGAATTCCCTGGTCTGCTAAATCCACAAGCAGCACACAGAGGGATAAAAGCTCTTCTGAAGAGAATTCCCCTCCACAAGGGAGCACTCCACAGGTGGAAAGCTGGAGCAGGGGGCTCCTGCCCTAGCCCACCCCTCCCCCCAACCTTGGATGAGAGGAGGGGGGCCTACTGGAGACAGGCTCGGGACTTGGCGGAGCTCTGCTGGGCCCAATTCTCCTCTGGCATGAGGTCACTGAGGGATCTTATGCCAGTGGTGTACTTTAGAACTGCTGCTCAGCTCTGCTCCTGGGAGCAATGGTGGGGACATGGATGTAAACTGGCTGCCAGCATTTTAACCACTTTAGAGCAAGCCTAAATGACACTGTTTAAAATACCATCAGCTACCTGCATTTTGTAGCTACTAGTGTTCCTATATTTGCTGTCCCAGCTGTGCCCACAGCAGTAGCAATGGTGGGGAGAAATCTACGGTGACCAAGCTCTGTCCATGCTTCTGAGAAAGCTCTTTAAAGGGGGCAAGGATGATAGCTGGGCTCATAAAACAGCACATGGAGAAGTTTGGGCTCCTGTGCTGGGGGAAAGGATGAGCAGTCATAGCACCAGGCACAAACTAGCCTCTTTACAAGTAACAAAACTAACTCCCCAGTTAATCTCTTTGAAGATGAGATCTGGGAATGAAAAACACTTTATTGGATGGTTCGCTGTCAAGTTGGGAGGATCTAGTGATCCTGCAGACGTCTCTCCTGGGTCTGATATTATTAGAGTTTCATTAATGACTTGGATAATGGAGTGAAAAGTCTGATTATAAAATTTGGGGATGATACCAGATTGGGAGGGGTTGCTAGCACGTTAGAGGACAGAATTAGAGTTCAACTTGATTATCGGGGATCTTGAACCCTGGTCTACAGGGCTTCCAGGACCTAGTAAGTTCCAACCTGCCACCCACTGACATAGTAACTACCACCAGAATGGAACCCTGACAGAGGACTGGAATCTGAGTGGCAGAACCCTGGGGGTCCTAACTGGTTCACAGCTTCTATATAAACCCAGTACAGGAACACAAAGTTGTCCATGCAACTGGGATCTTCCTGCTTAGGGCTGCTTCCTCTGCAATGCCTGCTCCTGGCTACTGATCTCCTGGTAACCCGACTCTTGGTTTTGCCCTTTGGCTTGCCTTGGACTCTGACCTGACTCCTGCTCTAAGCACTAGGTCAGACGGCCCATAGCCCAGTTATGATAATGACTGAGATTGGAGAACTGGTCTGAAATCAACAAAATGAAATTCAATAGAGACAAGTGCAAAATACTATACTTAAGAAAAAAGTTAAATACACAACTACAAAATGGGGAATAACTGTCCAGGCAGTAGTACTGTTGAAGAGGATCTGGGGTTATAGTGGATCACAAATAAAATATGAGCCAACAATGTGATGCAGTTACAAAAAGCTAATATTCTGGGGTGTATTAACCAGGAGTATCATATGTAATGTCCCACTATACTCGGCATTGGTGAAGCCACCTCAGATGCAGTACTGTGTCCAGTTCTAGGCCCTACACTTCAAAAAAAGATGTGGACAAATTGAAGACAGTCCAGAGTGTGACCCGTCCGTGCCTAGGATAGACAACCTGAAAATGCCAAGGTCAGGGCAGACTGCAAAAGGAGAGCAGATTCTCCCAGTTCTGGTGGGTAACACTGAAGTTAGACTTCCCAACCAGGCACAAACAATGCTTCTGATTCCTCACGCTGGTTATCAAGAAGCTAAAACAAAATATACACAGCCCCCTTTACTGCATTTCAGTCTCTGGCTCCCAATCAGCCACTAGGTCCAGTAAATGGATCAGTTATTTAAAACTCTATGCTCTTTACCAAAGAGTCTCCTGACCCCAAAGGGTCAGCCACAGTACCGGATCAATGTAAGGTTGGATCTTACCCAAAATACCCACGCTGCCAGCCAATCCTTTAGTAACTGAAACTAAAGGTTTATTATAAAAAGAAAGAAACTACGAGACAAATGTTAAATGATTAAAACAATCAGATACATACAAATGATTTGGAAGTCCACATATATTAGGTTTCCAGTAGAATTGTGGAGTTTGCAGGCTTGTATAGTCCCTCTGGTGTACATCCAGTACCTGGATGGGTCTCAGTCCTTTGTTTCACAGCTTCAGTTGCAGATGAGTTGATCCAGAGGTAGGTGAAGGCTGAAGACTAAAGACAATATGGATGTGATGGTGCAGCTGCCTTTTACGTTCCTTGGCCTTTGCCATGCTGCTTGTGGAAATTTACAGAAATAAGATGGAGTCCTGCGTCACATGAGTAAGTCCTGGTGACTCAATGTGTAGCCCCTGATTCTTTCCCTGGGCTTATTGTATCTTTGAGTTCCCTTAATGGGCCATCAAGCAGCTAATGCTGCAGCCATCCTGTCTGGAGTGTTGCCCAGAAACACAGCACAGGCTGAAATACAGATACATCAAACATATCCATAACTTTATTAATTTAGATTATAAGAAAATGCTTGAGTCCAGAGCCTGAATGGTAGCAAAGTAATATACATTGGAATTAATAATTTGAACTACTCACACACATTGCTAGCTGTATCAGCTCAACGTATAACAGGGGCCAAAATCCCCAGAAACAGTTAGGATACATATGGGGACAAATAATACTGACTATATGATGCATTATATAAATCAGTGATCTGCTCCCACCTGATATACTTTGATCAGTGCTCAAAGAGAAGCCCTGTGCAATACTGTCTGGATTACGGGTGCCCATTTATAATATTGATATTACAATATCAAAATTACAATGATTTGTACGAGATAGGCCACATCAGGTAACATTGGAAAGATCATAATTTGCTAAATACGATATTTTTTATGCATATGTATCATCTTTGTACTGTAAATTATGGATATGTGATATATTTGTATCCAAACACTTGTGCTATGCTACTGGGTTACACCTCCCAGACAGATTAGCGTCAGCACTGATGACCCATTGAGTGCCATTACCTTTACAATGAGCCCAGGGAGAGAAGCCAGGACAGCACCTATGAGTCATCAGGACACCTAAGGTCATGCCTGTGAGCAAGGTGACTGCAAGTGCCTTTCCCTGCCGATATGCTGTAAGCTTGTGTTTGAAACAAGACATATGCGGCAGACAAAAGATAAAATGCAGCCGCATCACTTCCATCTTGTCTTCATTACTGCTTCCTATCAATGGATCAACTCATCTACAGTGGCGTATCATGGCTCTCTGGCGCCCAGGAGCCAATACATGTATTTGTGCCCCCTCCTTCTGGTGGTGGCAGCAGCATCCCCTGGGGGGGGGGGATTTGCAGGCCCCATTTCCACTCTTCCCCCACCCCCATAGCGAGGGCAGCAGCAGTGGTGTGCTGAGTGGGCTATGCACCCAGGTGCTGGCCTGAAGGGGCACCGGATGGGCCTTCCTCGGAGAAGCTGTCCCCTGCTGACATTCCCACTGGCCGTGCTGACCCAGCCCACAGCTCTCTTGTTGCACCCAGCGCGGGGGCAGAGAGGACGGGAGGCAGAGAGGCCAGTCACAAACTCTGCCGGTCAGAGTTTTTGGCACTACACCTGGTTGGTGCAGCTGCTGGGGATGTAAGTGGGAGGCGGTTCCTCCGATGAGGGCACCCCTCCCAGTACACCCCTACTCACCTACAACTGAAGCAGTAGCTGGCAGTAGCTTGTCAGATTTTGTTTAATGCCACTGTTCTCCAGCTCTGACCCCTCCTCTCCTTCCATATGTTTCTCTTCCTCTACTGCACATCTAGGCCTTGATTCAGGAAAGCATCCCTATTTGGGAAAACACTTATGCACATGCTGCAGTCTCACAAGTGAGTTTCCTTGTCAGGCAGAGCACTGCACTAACACACTAGACCAAAGGCCATTATAAACTGATATTTTAGTAGCATAACATGACCAGGAACTAAGTGTCATTTTTTCTCTCGGTTGTAAGGAGAGTCTAGGATGACCAGGATCTAAGGGCAGTGAAGCAAAGATATGCAGTGCTATTTCTAAAAAGTTCACTGATAACAGCAGACCTGCTAAGAGTCAAAGAGACACCCTCACACATGTCCACAGACCAGACTGAATGTCACATAATGAGCTGGGCTGCAGCAGTTGCCTGTACTTGCAGCTCATGGGCAGAGACCACTTTAGGTAGCTCTAACTACCTCCAGCTGGCTGAGCAGAAGATAGACAGCCAAGAGGAGCAGGCAAAGTGCAAAAGACAGAGGTGAGGGGGTCTAATACTGGCCCCGAGGCTTCCCCCAAACAGCAACCAGCCAGCTGCCTTCCCAGAATCTCCTTTCACCGGACACTACTGCTTCCTGAAAAGCCCTCCAGCCACCCCATTTTCCTCCTCAGAGACCTTCACAAACACCAATGTACCCAACTTCTCCATCAGGCTATCAAGAGGCCACCCCACAAACCTACCTGTTCCCAGCTTACATTTACAGACTTACGACCAACTCCGCCCAGCCACTCTCAAACCCAGTTTCCCTCAGCTACCTCCTATCTTCCCGCAGCCACCTCCACCCACTTATCTTCTGACACCTTCCAGCCTCCTGTTCCCCTGCCTCAGACGTTCCTACAAACCTAGTTGTGCCTGCTTCCCTCCCTAGACCAACCCCACAAGCTTCCCCAACACCTTTCTGCACACACCACAGCTGTGGAATTTTGAGTTCAAAGAAAGGGAAAGCCACTGAAGAGTTCAAATGTTAACAAATAGCATTCTACCAGAGAACAGCTCAACCAAGAATGCCAATGGTGACTTGTACCAAAGAATTCAAACTTTGGAGCTCCCTCTGCAGGCCTGAAATTAACTTTACTCTTAATCCTCCCCCATCCCTCTTTAACTGCTAAACCAGTGGTCCTCAAACTTTTTATGCTGTGCCCCCCCACCATTGGACCAGAGCTGCAGCTGGGATCATGGTCAGGGCCGGAGCAAACCTGGGGCTGGAGCAGGGTTGGGTGATGCTCCCTCCCTGTCCTCTGTCGGGGCTGGCCCAGACCCTGCTGCACCCCCCCTGAATGTTCCTCTGTGCCCTCCTAGTGGGGCATGCCCCACATTTTGGAGACCTCTATGCTAAACATGATAAACTAAATCCAGTATTGATACTGGATTAAAAAAGTTCAGTTGCAGGGGGTAATTGTGTGTGTATAAGATATAACAGGAAGGATCACTCTGATGTTCCTCTAGGAAAGAGACATCTTTACTAAGATTTACATCTATGAGTGTAGCTAGTGAATGCACAGAAATACAATATCGCTAACCCCAACAAATTAAAAAGTCTTAATCATAAGATTAAGACATTTGATTCTTTTTATTTGACTTAGTTTGAGCTGTTGGGGTTCACTTTTCAAGCTTTACTTCAAATTACAAGGGCCAGAAATTGACCCTTTTAAAGAATGGAAGATGTGATTCTCACCTAGTAACATGACACCAAAAGCTGGGGCTTTAATAGAAACACCAAATATTACAAGTTTTATGATAAAATGAGAGTTGGCAACACAATTCACAAGTTACCTGAACACAGAGACAGCCTCTTACAATGATATAGGAAATAATCTAACACTTAAAGTATTGTTCAAATTAAATTATAGCCCTGAATAATAAAGTAACCTTTCCTTTCCTAGCAACACATTCAGGCCCAGTTCTAACTCCTCCTTTAGGATCTAACCCAAAAGCCCTGTGTCACGAGTCCTTTGACTTCAGTGGACTGTGGATCAGTCCCTACTTGTCCTGTTTCAAACCTTTTTCTGTGAGTATCACAATAGCAGTTATTACAAGGAGGATGTTGTCAGGAGACCGGGTTGTAGGCAGTCAGGCCCAGTAGTCCAAGCCTAAATGCCAGAGCCAGTGGTTGAGATAGGGTCAGAACCAGGAAGCAGGGACAAAGGCCAGAACTGGAATCTGTCTGACAGAACCAAGGGTCAAGATAGAGTGAGTCAGGAATCAAAGCCAAGGGTCAGAACCAGACTACCTGGAGTCAGGGAAGGAAGGAGCAGGGCTGGTTCTGAGATAGGAACAAGGCTGAGTGCAAGGCAGGATCTGGGCTGACGCTGTGGAGGAGCAGGGATTGGCAAGAGACGCACAAGGGGACACAGTAATGGCCCCTGCCCTGCTCACCCATATGAGTGCAGAATGGCAGTGAAGGATAAGCAGACCTCCCCCAGCGATTAGTTGCCTGCATGGAGATCTGTGCCTGTTCTGTGGAGACCGAGGCCTCGCTCAAGTGCGCAGACAGGGGCAGGGTTTCCAGCAGCCTCCCTCCCCGAGCAGCATAACTCTCGGGAAGCAATGTAAATTGAAATACGATATCAAAGGGCCAGGGAAGCTTCATGCCCAGCCACTGAAACCCGAGCTCCCAGCCACATCTGTTGACTGCAGAGCAGCTACTGAGCCCCTGCAGTGGCAGGGATCTAGAGACAAAGCAAGGAAATCTTGGTAAGGGGCCTTCGTCCTTTCTACACCGTACCTTCCCTGGTGAGACCTGCAATGGCTCAGAGCTACTCCCAGCCAGCAATGTCAGCCCAGCAGTCTTCCCGTGCCTTACATGGTCCAAAGACTCCCTCTGAATGTCCAGGGTTGGCATCTGGCGCCCATGGGCAAGGCCAGATTTACACCTTATGCATCCCTAGGCACAGCATCTTCAACCCCCCACTACAGCTGATCTTTGTGTTTTCCACACCAGGGAGCAATGGGGGTGTGAGGGTGCAGGGGGAGGAGGGGAAGAGTAAACTGACTAGATTTT
The DNA here is from genome assembly GCF_026122565.2 of Emydura macquarii macquarii. Taxonomy (NCBI): domain Eukaryota; kingdom Metazoa; phylum Chordata; order Testudines; family Chelidae; genus Emydura; species Emydura macquarii. The sequence goes on from NW_027131283.1 coordinate 13,627,481, forward strand.
TTGAATGATAGCTGGGGACATTTTTAGGGGCAGGGGGTAATTACTGCTTTTGAGAAAAATAAAATGTTATGTAAAAACCAGATGTTATGAACATTTTTATACATAGCTTTAGCTAACTTAAATACATCATATTTCTCACATTCAATCCATAAACAGAAAAAATACTTAGCAGTATCATCATTAAGGCTGACAGAATGGTAAGCTTGTATTAATTTGAGTATTTCTCCAATGAATGTATCTGCTTGAGAATATCGTTGTTCCTAGTGAGTTTTTCCACAAATTCTAGACAAGATAGTTTGGCTTTCACAGTTTGTACATTGAATCTTGATTTCTCTGCCGTCCACACGTCATTCACCAGCAAGAACACTCTTTCAACAGGTGCTGCCTGGCAGACAGAACATCACTTCAGCTAGTTTTTTCAGCTTAACATGGGGTACCTCAGATTCTGTGAAATGTGTCATGAGTGCGTTCCATTTGTAAACAACTGACATAGCAGATGCACACCATTCACTTAATTTCTCTCTTAAACATTAAGAAATGTCACTTCATCAAAGAAAGCATCTTGATCAACTGTTCCATTTCATTTCATTTGCAGAAGTTTGAATGCCTTCTCAATCTCAGACCTTGCAGGCACTTTTTTCAAAAGTAGTCAATGCACGTCGTCTGTTTTTTCCCCATGTGTACTGAACTGACGTATTAAAACAAACAAACAAACAAACAAACAAACAAACAAACAAGAGAAACAAGACTCCAGCCCCTTCTTGCTCCTGTAGTAGTTTTCTCACTAAAACTGGCACAAAGTCTTCCTCATCCCTTGCAGACAGCTTCTTTTCCAGATTAAGGATGTCAGCAGATTCCACTGCACCGCGAACTTCCCCCTCCAACAATTTTATTGTGTCATGGAAAAGTGACTGATTACCTTGAATGAAAGTGAGCCAGAGTTCAGTCATAGGGGCTTCAAATATCTTCTGAAGAACTAGACACTTTTCTTCTGAGAGAAAAAATGACTTAAGCAGCTCATATAATAGAAGTACTCTTTCTAAAGCAGGTAACACTGAAAGCCATCTGACATTTCGGTACCCAAAAATGTTTTGGTATTCTTGCCCCACAAACTCACAAAAACTCCTCAGTCTTTCAACTCAAACAGTGAAATTGTGAAAATGTCCAAAAATCTTGGTAAATATATATTCAACATTCACAGGAATTGCATCCAATGCAGTTCAGGTACAGTTGTGAACGGGACATCCAAGGCCTATCACCTCCTGTTGTAAGGCTGCCCTGACTTTCATGTGCACATTTTTCTCTCCTTTGTCTGCATAGCCCGAAGAAGTTTGTGTTTGTATTATCGGCAGAGAAAGCCACAGCCTTGTTTTCCAGCCGAAACTTTTCTATAACAGCAAGTATCCCCACTGCGATTAGTTCAGCTGTTTCACCTTTTAGTTCAACAAAATCAAGTAGCTTTGTCTCCACAGATGTGTTTCCATCATATACCTTGAAGTAACAAACCAAGATAGGCAACAATTTTACATGTCTGTGGTTTGAGGCATCAACTGAAAGTGATACAAACTCAACATGGTCCAGATCATGTTTCAGTTCATCTGTTGCCCAAAGTGTGAATACATTTGTGACAATTGCATCGCACTTTGTCCTCACACAACTAAATTTGGGATTGTAGAATTTGCTATTTAAACTCAAGGTACAGTCCATTGATCTTAAACTGTGGTTGTGACGAATGGTGTGATAAGCAAAAATTCCCTCTTGTGTAGCAAGGTCATATTCACTCTGTTTCGGCTCAACTTCATGAAAAAAAAATGAAGTTACAGAACTTGAACCGGCATGGGCAGTTAGGGTGGATTTGTGTTTACTTGTACCTTCGTGTTTTTATCCATGTCCTGCCTCCGCTGGAAATGGTGACTACGGAATGGCATATTATACATAAGACAGATGTTTGCAGTTGGTCGCAAGAAAAGATTTTTTGTAGTTGGTCACTGAAGTAACACTTACGTTTCTCGGATAGCACCACAGCACTTCTGCAATCATTGACACCACATGCGCAGTCAAATTGACCTTAGCAGGTGACAGCCTTGTGGCCATAGTTACAGCAATGTATAGAGAGATAGATGAGGTATAATTGAGCAAGCTAATTATATATAGTATATGCGCCATATTCATAGACCTATGATTTCAATACGAGTAAATTCTGAAGTGTAGTGCAGAGGTTACATTTTATTATTTGTGTCACTTTTTTATTATAATTTTGCCACATTTTTAAACCACTGTTTGGTGACAAAGCCAACCAGTGACATTTCCGGGGACAGGTTATTTCTGGGGACAAAGTATCTAAGTTGGGGACTGACCCTGGAAATCGGGGACATCTGGTCAGCCTAGGGAAGAGGGGCTGGGGCAGCCAGCTCCAGGCAGGGGAATATGCTCACCCTTGGGCTCTGGCTTCCGGCTTGGCCAGGGGGCAGGGCCTCAGTGGGGAAGAGGAGGAGCAGAGTGGCAGGGCCAGAGTTCTGGCACTCATACAGGCTCCCCAAATTGGCAGGGGCCTGTGCAGTAATCCTCCAGTGTTTAGGCACCCCCTTGAACACCGGTGCCCCTAGGTATGTGCCTAATTGGTAACCTGGCCCTGCCCATGTGATGGGGTCCGTTTATCTCCAGGCTCTATCCAGGAAGTCCCCTTGTCAACCCCAGTCAAGCAGGTCAAGAAAATTGCTCAAAAGAGTAACCACAAGGTCCTTCCTCCTCCTCCTCTCCAGGGAACCATCAGTCTAAAATTTCTCTCTCCCCTTCTGAGGAAGATCAAGGGGAGAAACAATAAAGAGGTCTCAGAAGTTCAGAACCCCCTAAATACTTCAACATAAAGCACATACACCCTCCCTCCCAATTGCCTTCATCTTCTGAAGAGTGATTCAGGGGATTTCTCTAGGATGGTGTTTCTCAACGACTAGCTCATGGACCAGCATTCGTCACGGAGATCTCACTGACAGTTTAGGAAGGCAGCATGCCGGTCCCTGGCATCAAAAAGGTTGAGAAACTGCTCTAAGAGGCACAAATGAAATCTGCTGCAAAGTTGTCAAGCTCTTAGTTTCACTGGATACCAGGATAGTTGTTTATCATTAATATTTTTATTTTCTGTCAGGTGCTAGGGATTATACAGACTACACTCCTGTGCCTACATGGGGAAGGTTTTACAGCTTTCCTACAACTGTTAAACCCTGTGAGTTCCCATTAACATGCACCCCCAGAGGACAGGGCAGAGGTGCCTTTCTCTGCCATGAAAAGAGTGGCTTGTGCCCATGGCAAGGGGAAAACATTAAAGGTGAAAGATATTTTCTGCTTGAAGAAGTGTGGTTTGATCATAACACACCGCTGAATGAAAGAAGAACCATGTTTTGAAACAAGAACAAAAGTACTTTGGGGTCAGTTCTTTGCACTAGGAGTGCAGCTGTCTTCTCATATTACAACTTTATACCCGCAAGCGCTGTGCATAGTGAAACTGGAATTAACCTCTTCTTCAGTGGCCAATGAATCTGCATGTGTGACCCACTGTTTTGGTTCTTGGTGTGCACTAATTCCTTGGTGCACAAAAGGTTACAGTAATTCTGAGTGCAGAGCACCTGAATTAGAAGGTTCTTGTAATTGGTCACATTGCATTTGCTGGAGTTCTCATAAAATGAGAATTTGCCTTAAGTGTTTCTGCCAAACATTTTGTGAAGACTCAAAAGTGATTTGTTCAAACAGGAAAATGCTACTTGACAGTGAGTGGATGTCTACCTCCTTGCTAAAACATTTGGTCTAATCAGCCATTATTTTCAGAGATATGATTGTGAAAGAATGCCTCTTCCTTACCCACTAAAGTTTAAAGTTATGAACAAAGATATGATTTAGTCACAGAGGTCACGGATTCTGTAACTTCACCCGACCTCCATGACTTCTTCAGCTGTCAGCAGCTGGAGCCAGAGCTGGGTCCCCCATCTCCTCCCAGCCCCCCAGGCTGTGGCTGTGCACCCTCCCTCCCTGTGGCTTTGGCCAGGGCAGGAATTGTGTGCCCTCCCCCACCTCTTTGACCAGGGCTGGAGCTAAGGCTGTGTGGCCGGGGCTGAAGATGGGACTGTGCACTCCCCCTAACCTGGGGCAAAGGCCGGAGCTGTGCTCCCCCACCCCTTTGGCCAGGTCTGGAGCTGAGGCAGCATGAGCTGTGCACCCTCCCCTCCACTGCTTCAGCTGGGGCCGGAGCTGTGCCCCCCTCTGTAGCAGTGAGGCTCTGGCTCTCCATCCCACCCACCCCCACAGCAGGTCTCCAGCTGTCATCCCCCAACCTCCCCGGTTACTTTTAGTACAAGTCACAGGCAGGTCATGGGCTCCCATGAATTTTTGTTTGTTGTCCGTGACTTTTACTAAAAATAACCATGACATAATCTTATCCCTACTTATGAAAAGTCCTCTGGGAGTTTTTGAGCTTCTCCATTGCTGTAACTTCAGCCAACTAAAGACATGCCAGTCTCTTACATAGAAGATTTGTTAAGCATTTGCATCTCCAGGAACTTGTGAATTCTGCGGCTCTTCAAGGTCAAGTCCCTTTTGAAATGATCTATAGATGCATTCTCTCTATTGCACAGAATTCACCTTTAGGATATACAGTGGCTTGATGCTGCCACACAATAGAGCTGCTACCGCAATAAGGTTCTGTATTTTTTTATTTTATTTTTTTACCTGCATGTGAGAATTATGAAATGGTACTTTTGATGGACCACCAGTAGGGGAATCACTGGCGAAATAATAAGAGGGATTTAGGCATTGCTCGGCCAAACAATGCCGTACCTAACCCCACGGCATCCTGCTGCTTAGTGGAAATTTATGCCCCAGTTAGGCCACTATTCCATTTAGGCTCTTTATGGTGTGCATGGGGATAGTTAAGCAGCTAAGAATGGGATTTTAAGAAGACAGCCAGCCAAGCAGAGAGCCACCTAAGCTACCGAGCAATGAAATGCTGAGATGGGCATAGGCACCTAAGCAACTGACCTGGTGCACCTGGCTGAAAGGGCAGAGAGTCACCTCCCTCTCCTTAGGATCCTCAGCCATGATCCCACTTCTGGAGTTAGGCACCTAAGGCAGGTAAGCTGCTTAAGTAGCACATGCCCTACCTGCCAAAACAGTCAGTCTCTCCTGCGCCTGTTAAATACCTCTCACACTCCTACTGTGCCCCAGGATGTAATTAGTGCTGGGCTGCCCTCCCAACCTATCAGTGGTCTGCATCCAGTCCTCCTGCTGCAGAGTCTGGACACGCCTAAGACCTGATACCTGTCAAAGCACACCTACAGGATCAGTCCCCAAGGGCAAGGTAAGTGCTCCAGATTTACCTAGCTTAAAAATCCCACTTTGGGGCTTCAGCCTGAACTAGGGCTTGGAGCAGTATGGAGGGTCATCAGTGCTTAGGATGCTTTGAAAGTACACTTTCACTGGTAGGCAGAGACACCTAGGAAGGTTAGGTAGTGCCTGAGCCGTGGTTTGAAAGTGTCAGTGGCACCACATGGTAGATTTAGGCACCTATCTATTCAGCACCTAAGTCCTTTTAGGAAAGTCTAGCCTGTAGGCACTTCTGAAAATCTCACCCTGAATAACCAGTTTTAGAAACTGACGGTTGCATTTAGTACAAGTTCAATGCTATCATATACACGTCAAGCCAACACACTGAACCAGAATCACACAGTTTGCCCCGCAGTGATTGCTTTTCTGTGGCAGTAATAGGAACCAGTTTAAAAAAACTGGTCTCAGATACTATAGATGAGAGACATTGACAGTGGCAGTTTGGATGAAGTAGAAAAACTGTGCCGAGATAGTCTCTCAGCAGCATCAGTGTGGGAGGCTTGTACACAAGGCAGAGAACTGAATTGAATTTGGTTGTCTTACTAAATTAAAGACTTAAATACAAGTTATTGTGGAACAAAAGGTTAAAAAGGTTTTTAAATGTTAGGCATAAGAATGGGTTTTGTATGTGCCAGGGTAAAAAAAAATGCAGTTGTGGTATTTAGATTAAAATGATGAAATCCCTCATCAAATCAGATAACTATTTCTAGTTCATCTTTTAAGATTAATGTTTGAATGGAAAGTATCCATTATGGTTATGTCAATTTAACTTACATTGGAAAAATGAAACAATTATGTGTCTAACTCAACTTATCTGGGGAATGTACTTAAAATTTAAAGCTATTTAGTCCTGTTATGTGACTAAGGATCTTAAGTCCCATTTTCAAAAGAGAATGTTAATTTGACTATTGAAGGATCCATTATGAGTCATTGTTCTTTTATTTGAGTTACAAATTGTGTTAACTATGTGCACATTTCATGCCCCATGAAATGTGTCCTGTCACTCACTAGGCAAAGTTAAAACCATAGGCTTAGGTGATCCTAACTCACTTGTAACAATACTATTACATAGGTGTACAAATATACTATTTTTATTTCTCAGGGTGTGTCCAAGTTGATATCCATATCTTTGCTAAATACATTAAATCTACTTGGTGATTATCTTCTGCTTTAAGTTTGTGAAATAGCTCCTTTCTCCCCTATTCCCAGTTTTCATAAGTAATAAATATATAACTAACTCACCTCTGGGATCTTAGACTTCTATCACTATAGCAGCAGTCCCAGCTAAATATATTGAAGACTCAATTAGGTGGTCTGTTTGCCTTCAACTCTTCTTAGAGATGGAAACAAAACTGGCAGTCCTGTTGCCAAGGAAAGGAATATTCCTAGTATTGACACACTGACCTGGTAAATTATATGCAAAGTCTCAGTGTAATCATACTGGTTTTTCAAGAAGCTAGTTTTTTTTGACAGGAGACCATTTCCCAGTCACATACAGGCCACAAATAAAGTAGCTCCATAGTTTAACATGTTTTGGAGGGAAAGTAACCTACTGAAAGTCCACAGGAAATGTAAACATACTGGACAGTTTCTAGCTTATACAGGTCACTGCTGTTGCTATCTTCTTCCCATTTTGACTACATATATAAGTGATTAAAAGACTTTCTAGTTTCCAAGACCCAAACCAACATATACAACAGCCAACTATATTTTCTCCAGGTCCCCAACTGTGTTTCATTACTGCATTTATAGTTTCTTATTCAGGGATGAGAATACATTGCATACTGCCTCCTAAACTCAACAGCATGAACATTTGTCTCCAGATAATAAATCCCTTGGTTTAGTGCAGGAGCAAATACGTATCAGAGTAGTTGAAGTTATCCCTGCCCACCTGCAGCACTTCAAAATTGCAACTGAACTTAGTTGGTTTTTGTCTCTTGGGAAGTGGTTACAAGAGCCAGCGTGATCCTCAGATGTATGAACGGGGGAATAGCAAGTGGGAGTTGGTAGATGGTATTAAATCTGTCTCCGGCATTAGTGAAACCCTTAATGGACTACTTTGTCCAGTTCTGGTGTCCACACTGTCGTCAAAAGATGTTAAACTGGAAAGGATTCAGAAAAGAACTACAAGAATGACTTGTGTAGACTTGCCTTACAATGAGAGACAAACTAAATAGATGGAGCTTCATATCTGAGAAAAGGTTAAGAGGAAACCAGGCTGGATTGATTAATCTAATGCACAACCCATTGCTGTCAGCTTCACTCCCAGCCTTTGTTATTGCCAATGCAGTTGCACTTAGAGGCCACAAGCAGGACTAGCATTATATGAGGTGCAGTGCTTACACACAAGATATCCTTACATGGAAGAGTTTACAATCCAATTTAAAATAAGATGCAACACATAGGTATGAAATGACGGGAAGGGGAGGATAAGGGTAGCCATTACAGGACCATATACAGGTTACTCCTGGGGAAATTCTGTGCCACTGTGCAAGCATAGAATTAGTGTCCCCCCAGAGTAATTGATTCTGATGGGGAGGCAAAGGTAAGTTGCAAGAAGGGTCATGCTGCAATTACCCCTTTTGCTAACCAGGGACTGATGCGGCACCAGAAGAAAGGGCTGGTGCATGCACAAGGGTGGCCAGACTCAGAGGGAGGAGGCAGAGGCAGCCTTCCCTCACAGCATTCTGTCCACAGGGCCAACTGAGTAGGCACAGGATATTGGGGGACAGAGCAGGGTACAAATGGCTGCTGGGGGTCACAGACTGGGATTCAGAAGGGCTAGTGGGAAGGGACAGACTGGGGTGGGGACAGAGGAGCTAGTGGGGTGACTGAGCCAGGGGCTGAATGGGTGTGAGGGTGTGGGGCCACATGGGGACAGGGGCCGCTATGCCTGACTGAATGGGAAAGGCTAGGGGTCAGCCAGGGTCTGCATGAGGGAGGCTCGCAACTCCCTAAGTCCTTTTCCCCCTCAAAAGCCCCCTCAAAAAACCAATTGTTCCATGCGTCTCCCACCCACACCCAACAACCCTCTAGGTTCACTTCCAGGCTCCTTCCCAGCAATTAATTCCTCTACCTCAGCTCCTCCATTAACCCTGATGCCCAAGCCTTTGCACTGCTTCTGAGGGGTATGGGAAATAGGTTTCTGTACTGGAGTTATGAATTACTCAAAGTTCTGTATTAGATTCCTAACTAGGCATATTTATTAAAAAACATTTCCTGAATCTTTCCATATTGTTACAGACATACTTGCTGACAGATATTTTGAAATAAGTTACCAAAATAATTGAAACTGGCATGATTATATCATCTTATTTTGACAAATATGATAGGCAGAATTTTAAAATAATTGTGCACAGAATTTAATTTTGACACAATTCTCCCAGGAGTAGCTAGTTAACAGGTTGAATTTAAACTACCAATCACCATCTGTAATTCTCAGTAGTTACCTGCCTTGCTATTATCAATTTCCCCTAGGCATCATCCTACATGGAGTTCTTGAGGAGGCATTTAAAGGAAGCCTGGATACTGGTTTTACAGATCAGTGGATTAGATCAGGGAGAGCATTTGGGGCTTCATGAAGGAAAGTGTCAGTGAGCTTATGGGAGATGGGACCAAACCAGCTTTTTTTGTCAGGTCTTCTGAAAAAATTTTGCCCACCTCTAACTATTACAATGGGTCCATAGAGGCTGGTGTCATTAGGTGATACTACAACACAAACAGCTACTGTTCAGTATTTATATAAAAATACCTGGATCAAAGTACCCAAAAGTTTGGTTACAGACTTGATTTATAGAGATCTGTGGTGGAATTCAAATGCCATTCTGCATCAGCAAAATAACCTTCATTTCCTCCCCTAAAATGGTATAATAACTGATCCCACAAAGGCAGCAAAAACTTAGTAGTAGCATATAATTAACTAATTGAATTTGGTCAGAATCCTCCCTACTCTTGCAAAAAATGGTCAGGGGCATTTTTGCAGTAGGACAGGGCACATTCAGGTTGATGTAGCTTTCCTCCTACCCTACTGCATATCTCCTCACTTAAAATCCCCAGACTAATCTGGGGCCCCCATATCTCAGAGCTTTGGGCCCCCAATTGGACTAAGGTGAACTAAGTTACCCTTTCCAGAAAAAAGGAATTTTAGCATTTTTAAGAGCACCAATATTCTGAAAAATTAGATGATATTTATGAAACAAACTGTAGTTGTGCTTCTGTCCTCTACACAAAACATCTATGGAAACATCTGCATCTATGAAAACATCTGCATCTATGGAAGATGATGCTAGCACTATAAACTGTTTCAGAGCAGCTAATATTGCAGGGCCCCCCCCCCCCCAATCCATGGCTTGCAGAAACATCTGTAAAGATAAGTGTGCCTTGCCATTTCAACAACAAAAAACAAATAGGAAAAAAGATTCTGTAGGTATTGCATTGATTTGCCACCACCAGCCACTGAGGAAAATCGGAATATAATTCTCATAATCTAGGCATTACACTCTCAGGGAGAAAATAAACATTTTATAGTGTCTTTCCTATATACAGACACATCCAACTGCTTTACAGAGATGGGAGAAAGGGAGGTGTCTGCTTTTCTGTAAGCCAGGTCCTCACTGACAAAATAAGTGAGGCAATCTTTTATTGGACCAACTTCTGTTGGTGAGAGACCAGCATTAGAGCTCTTCAAGACAGAAAAGATAGTTCAATAAAAGATATTACTTCACCCACCTTGTCTAATATCTTGGGACCAACACACTACAGCACTGCATATAACAATGAAAGACAAGCCAGTGACAAAACAAGGAATGCAAACCACGAATCTAAACACTAGACCAGGCTATCATGGGGGCTGATCTGTCACATAGATAAATGTATTAAACAAAGAATATATTTCAGCCAATGTTTAGAAACTGCCATTTTGGAAAAACAAAAATTCATAACACTCACAATGAAATGAAACACTTCCTCCCCCAGTCCCCGGGTACCTGAGTGCTCTCAGTTTCCTCTGGGTCACTGGGCAAGTGGCAGGCCCATCAGTCCCTCCTCATCAATCGGCGGCAGGTCCGGGAACTCCTCAGCGGAGTGTAGCTCCTCCAGGTCACAGGGTTCCCCCGGTTCGCAGGGCTCACTCAGCTCTCAGGGTTCCTCAGCATCAGGCAGCTCCTCCAGGTCAGTGCCAGCCTCGGGTGGGGGGGTATTTCCCACCCCTGGGCCTCAGGTGGCTCGGTCCAGCTGCTAGGGCTTGGTGACCCGGTCCAGTCAATGGGGCCCGGCAGCCCTATCCAGTCACCGGGGCTTGGCACACCGGGCAGGGTTTGGAGGCTCCGGTCCGTGGGTCATTTGCTCCGATCAGCTGCTCGGTCGGGGTCAGGCCTAGGCCACAGCTTGCGGGAGGGCACATCTGCCTCTGGCGGCAGCTTCCTCCATACTGAGCTGCTAGGTCGGCCTTTTGTATTTCCTCTTCCTGTGGTAGCTCCGCCCCTCTGTTGCCAGGCAGTTTGGCCTTCTGGGCCCGGGTCTGCCCAGCAGGGGCGCCGTGACCCTTCCTTGGGCCCAGGCTCTGAGGAAGGCCACCGGCATCTTCCTACATTCCTAAACCTCCTTCCTAGCCCATCCTTTCGTATACGTCTATTCACATCATGACTTTTCGGAAGCCATCCTTTGGGCATAGAATTGTATCCTTCTTCTCAAGCACCAAATGACCATTGTCACCCTTTCTCAATTACTCTGGAAGCGTGCTTCTGCTAGATAAGCCTTGTGACAATGGTGATCTCTCAGATACCTGCATGGCTTTAAATTTGATCCATATTCCCCTTGTCAGAACTGGAACATAAGCAGTCTGACCCAGTGGTCAGAGCAGGAGTCAGGTCAGGGTAAGTCAGAGACCAAGACGTCAAAATCCAGAACAGGCCAAAGGGCAAACCAAAAGTTGAGTATTAGGAGGTCAGGTTACTAGGAAATCAGAAGCAGGAGACAAACTTGAGAGCAGAACCACAAATTGATAACCAGCATCCAGCCACAGAAGCCAAAAACACAAGCACCAGAGCAAGGTGAATCTCAGTTTCACAGACAATTTCCTGTTCCTGGGCTAGGTTTATATAGAAGCTGTGAACTAATCAGGAGCCTCAGCAATCTGCCATTCACAGGCCCAGGCTGGACTCCTGTGCCAGGATTCAGTTCTTTGTTAGCAAATATTATCTACAGAGACAGTGGCAGGGTGGACCTTACTTGTACTTAAGATCCCTATAACCTAGGGTTCAAGATTCATCTTCCCTGATACTTATGTTTCTGAAATATACTCTTATCTCATTTAAATTGTAACCTCTTTTGGCTAGGAATTGCATCTTCTATGCATGCATAACACTGAACACATTTAATGATAATAAAGAACCAAACTGAGGAGGTATTTCATTTCTCTCCAGTTTATCTTTCTGAATGAAGAGTGGCAGTGGGAGGCAGTCCATAATCAATTTTGGGAAAGCACTGTTAAAAGGTCAGCCCGACCACCAGTTTCCCCCCCTCAGCAATGGGCTGTAACACTTCTGAGTGACTTGCTCAGTTGCTGGTTGTTTGTTATTTACAAAGCTGGATTGGTGGCATGAGACCATGGTGGTCTGACTCTGAAGAAAGTGTTACTTGAAAACCTTGTGTCAGCAATTTCTACGCTTCAGCAAGGAGGATCTTTTCATGCTGGCAAGAATCAAGGAAGCAACTTTTATTGACATTTTCTCCTTGGACAGAACATTTTAACTTGGTGGGAGAGGGAAGAGATTTTCTACACTCTGCCTGTTTTCCTCTGTCTCCCCAAAGTGTTCATATCAGTGTGACTCTTATTCCTGCCAAAGAAGATTGAAAAAAGCCACAACAAGAGTCAGATAATGACACTTTTGGGTTCAAGGGTAGAATCACTCATGTGCAAGGAGCTCCACATCTCACATATGCTTTGGCAGCTCTCCCAGCCTGCCACAAAGTGGAGAGTGAAAAAAGAATCTCATGGCCCAAGTGTGGATTCTCTGAAAGGCAATGTACTGTGCCAAAACACTAGACAGCCTGTCTGGCAAAGGCCATTATAACTTTTATTTCTTAGCAGGAAATCATGACCAATTGCCACATGTTTGTCTTCTTGATTGCAAGAATGAAGGGCTATGATAAGTAGGGCTTAAGTGCAATAGTGCACAGAAATGCAGTGGTATTTAAAAAATATTCAAAGATGTTTTAGGAATATATGATTATGTTACTTCTATGCCATGATTGTTTCTTGCAAAGCTGAACAGCTCTGGCATGGTAATGATACGTAGGGAGTTCTACTGATAAAGAAGTGTGTACTCCTATGTGCAAATTAGTAATCATCTTTTTTAAAGGTATGTTTTAAAAGCCTGACACAATCTATCACAGAAAATCTCTCTCAAACAAGATTTCTACTTGCAAGAAAGAACTGAAACTTTGGAGCTCCCTCTGCTGGCATTAAATTAATTTTCCCCATCCCTCAAATGCTGAGCATTAAATAAAAAAAAAACCTTTAATGTACTGTTATATCATAAAAATAAAAGTTCATTTGGGTAACAAATTGTGTGTGTGTATGTAACTGTGAAGAAAACCCTGATGTTCTTCTAGAAAGAAGAAAACCTAAATCTTTACACTTTCAGGGCTAGATTTTCAGATTTTGGAGTGCCTAATGCATGCAAATAAATACCCAGTTTGCATGTAAACACAGACAGGCATAAATTTGGCCATCTGCCCACAAATGCCTGATGTGTGTGCAGTCGGGGTATGTGCATGCATAAATACCCACTATCCTCTACCCCACATCTAAAAATCTGGTAAAGTAAAGAAAGTAAAATATTAGAGATGCATTTTGAAAACACTGCATAAAAATTTGTGTTTGTATAACACAAAGAAAATAGGCATCAGTTTGTTATACATATCGGTGTACTTCACGTTTAAATATTGTGTAGTCTGGAAATGTACTTGTACCACGTATACAAATTGCACAATACAGTTAAAAAATGTTAACACATGGAGCTTGAGGTTGTGGAGAATAACTCATATCTTACAAGCTCGACATTCCACATATCTCAAATTACTTACACAGACGCACAATAGAAATCATGCAGGTTCAAGATATTGCTTGAATTGTATTAGACCTTTGGTGAGTTTTTTTCATTTTTTATAATATAGATAGACTCTTTTCTAATTCCCCTGTTAGGGCTTGGTCCAGAGACCAATGGAATCAAGGGAATCTTTCCACTGACTTCAGTGGGCTTTGGATTATATCCTGTTGTTTTGCTCCAAACCTACTGTGTCACAATAGCTAGTTTTATAGAAAGGACATGAAGCATTATACACCACTGCACCTCTTGATCAGAACTGAGACCTTAACGTGCAGATTGTCAAAATGCTTTTGCTATGTGTGGCAATCTCCCCATAAGAAAACTAAAGTACTGATCATGTGTATTTGGATGATTCTAAATTTAATAGTAAACTAATTATAATGTGTAATATTAATTAGAATAAAGAGGGCTAAAAAATGCAGAATTTCATATTGGTAAAACTTCTCTTCTAGATAGACAAAATGTGTCTGAAGCTACACTACTGAACTTTTCCTTACATCATATAAATTCAAACCCATTATTTATTACATTCAGTTGAAATAAACTGCTACCCACCAAAAAACTTGTATGCAAAATTTTAGTTTAGGAAAAAAAAATGCACTGCTGAGTTCTAAGCCCCTTATAAAAGTCTCATTAGGCTGCTATAAATGAAATGAAAGTATAACCAATGTAGTTACAGAGATTGCTGATTCAATCAAGTTAGCACTTAACAGAACAACATTCCACATCTAAAGATTACATTAAACTAGCAGGGATTACAATATTATTTCAGTGACATTGCTTGAAGATTAGAAATGGAACATTAAATTGTTCAGAAACTAAAAGTTAAATGAATATTCCACTGAATTTTTTGTTAAATGTTCCCTTGTACAGAACTGTGAACCTTTATTTTCCATCTTGTCGGAATAAAATATTTTTAAAATTAGAAAATTAATTTATTCAGAGGACTGATAACAGGGCAAACAGCCTTCACCCAGGGGCCACCGATTTGAATCTAATCAAGGCCTTTAGCGTCTTACCCAGCTCCCACTGTAGTCAATGGAAAGATTCCTTCTGATTCCCATAGGAGATGGACTGGGCCCTTAAATCATGAAAATCATAATTTCACTAAAATGTGGTGGTTTATTTGAAATTAATTCAGCTGGTGGCCTTGCTTTTCTTGTTTATCTTTACCCACCATCAGAATGTAATCCCAAGTATTCACAAACCATGCATTAGACAGACACACACACACACACACACACACACCATCAAATGTACTTCAAAAAAACCAAACAAACCTGAGATTTTCACATGCTCAAATGACTCCAGCAGCTCTGGCTTTAAGAAAAAGCATCAAATACAGCAAGACTTGTGAAAAAGTTGTCAGAGTTGACAACACTGCTATAGGAAACCATCTACTTCTGTCAGAATCAAGGATAGCTCTAGGAAGCTGAGGGAAGGTTTCCATTGCATGGATTACCTACCATACGCTGCTGAGACTGGTGCAATGTGTTTTTTACTTACAACTGTTCCTTTGCTTTATCATGATTAAACAAGTTGCATCCTTCCACCCAAGTTTTTCTTTAATTCAGTCACATCTAGTCACATGACTGGAGTCAAAGTTACAAAAGGTTAATAGCCTTGTCACATGACCTTGGTCAGTATTGATGCCAGTGGCTACTTTTACATCTTTTGCTTAAAAGTCAAAATGTTAAAACACATAATACCAGATAAAAGGTAGCTACCACAAACTAGTACAACCAGTTCATAAGAGACACAAATGGGGAAACCTAGGATGGAAGGTGAAGTAGACCAGCTGTATCCCCCTACCCCCAATATATAAGGGGATTATTCTGCCTCTGATGAATTCCTGTCAATAACAAGGATGGATGAAAATCAATTTTTTTAATTTTATTATTTAAATTATAAGTTTTTCTTTTTAAACTTTTAAAAATAAAACTGTTTAAACCAGTTTAAAATGAAATCTGAATTAAATACAAAAGAGGATAAGGCCTACATTTATTATAATCTCTTAAAACATTTAAATAAAAAACAAATGTGCTAAATCCAGGAGCCTCTACCAGAAACTCTGAGTCAAACGCTCCTTTTCTATATGAAGAAAGAATCAGGGGGAAAACATCTAACTGTGGGGATCAACCTTTAAAAATATGGCACAATAGGTCATGTACTGTATTAAGGGGACTGTTTCTGACTCCAGGAGACACCAACTTGTATCTCATCAGGATCGTCCACTGAGCCCACCTGGATGGTCTCATACTCCTATTTTTTAGTTTCTCCGTGCCTGAGCTCTGATTAGCTAAGTAATCAAATTATGAATATTTACTACTTCACCGACCATGGAAATTTACTCTCCAGCTCATGGAAAAATATTGAACTGCCCGTTAATTACCAGCCCTTGCTTCTGGATGGTTCTGGACACTTCAAGTAAATGGCCTTACTCTGTTTCCTTGAATGTGTGTACAGACAGAGGCCAGGTCTACACTCGCAGCAAATTCCAGTGGCAGTCGACAGGAGATACACAAGCTATGTAGAGTAGCTTGCATATCTCCCGTTGACTTCCTAAATTCTAATTAGCGCAGCGTCCCCGCTATGCTGTGCTGACAAGAAATGCCCTCCCATCGACACAGCATTAATCTTTTTGCGGGGGTGGATTTACTGAGTTGACTTCCGGATCGATTGAGCAGGTCTCCATTGCTACTCAATCGATCCCACAAAATTGATCCGGCAGCGCCGACAGTGCTGCCGTGAATGTAGACATACCCAGAGATACAAACAAACACATATCCATTAATATCTCAACTGCCACCCTCTCTCTCTAACTAAATAAAATACTGAAGTGCAAAAGGCATGTGGGATACACAAGCAGAAGTCTTGGATTGTTGTTGGTTCTTTATGTAACAAGGGAGAAGAAGCAGAGAGTGCAGCCAGAAAAGAACAACACTGGTGTCAAAGCAGGACACTGTGGGAAGATGCGACAACATTCTTCAGAGTGCAGCCTGTAATGTTGATTTCAGCATCTGGGAACTGGAGGAAAAAAACTTGCCAAGGCTACAAGTCTTAGAAAAGTCCCTATTTGGGAATATTTTAAAGAAATTCTTCTACCTCTGGAAAAAAGGAACACGTGCAAAATGTAAACAGTGCAACGAAAGGATGCAAGGCCTGGTTATCAGAGTGAAACATTATGAAAACTGCTTCTCCAAAGGCAATGATTGAAGATCATGTGGATATGACTGAACAATCTGGAGCATCTGGTTAGTAAATTTATCTTTGCATCTGTCATGCTGGCTGGATTGGGGGGGGGGGGGAGCATTTATGATATTGTTTGACATCAGTGTGTCAAAATCATAATAATTCATGTAAGATATGCAATGTCAGGTACTGTTAGAAGGGCTATAATATGCTAAGTAAGATGATAATACTTTTGTTCCTGTGTTATATGTGTAATAGAAGTTATGGATATATTTGATATATCTGTATTTCAAATTGTGCTGTCTGAGACATACCCTAGACAAGGTGGCAGCAGAACAATAGCCTGCTTAATGGCCCATTAAGACATTCCCAGGTGCAAGGGGCCCAGGGTGAGAAGCCAGGGATATACCTAATGAGTCACCAGGACTTGCCCATGTGACTCAGGACTCCATTTTGGTTCCTGTAAAATTCCACAAACAACATGGCAGGGGCCAGAGGATATATAAGGCAGAAGCCTTGGAAGCCATTTTGTCTTCAGTTGGGATTCAGCTTCAGCTACCAATCTACCTCTGGATCAAGTCATCTGTAACTGAAGCTGTGAAACAAAGGACTGAGACCCATCCAGTTACTGGATGTATACCAGAGGAACTATACAAGCCTGCAAACTCCGCCATTCTTCTAGAAACCTGATGTATATGGACTTTCAAATCATTTGTATGTATCTGATTGCTTTAATCCTTTAACATTTCTCTTATGATTTGTTTCTTTCTTTTTATAATAAACCTTTAGTTTTAGTTACTGAAGGATTGGCTGGCAGTGTGGTATTTTGGGTAAGATCCAAACTTATGTTGATCTGGTACTGTGGCTGACCCTTTGGGGTCAGGAGGAACCTTTTTAGTAAAGAGCATAGAGTTTAAATAACTGGTCTCTTTACTGGACCTAGTGCTGATTTGGGAGCTAGAGACTGAAATGCAGTAAAGGGGGCTGTGTGTAATTGTATACAGGCTTCCTGATAACTGGTGTGGGGAATCAGAAGCACAGTTTGTGGCTGGTTGGGAAGTCTGACTTCAGTGTCACCCACCAGTGTTGGGAGAATCTGCTCTCCTTTTGCAGCCTGCCCTGACTTTGGCATTATCAGGTGTCTACCCTAGGCACAGGACAGGTTACAGCATCAATGCCAGATTTAGGAGCAGTTGACCCAGGAAACCACCTGGCGTGCCAGGCTTGGAGAGCATCGGATTGGGGGGGGCAGATATTTTTGTTGTTAGCGACAAAAGGGAAAATAGAAGGTTTGAAGTGAAATGTTTCAGATTTTCTGTATGTGGATTCTTTTTTCACTAATCTCCTAGAATATTCTGGACCTTTGTAGATCTCGTGGATACTTCCAGACTTTCTGAGAACTACATTTTTCTTGAACCTCCTAGAATATTGTCAGCCATGCCCTTGTGGGTGGGGCGTCAGCAGTCAGTCAGTGAGGTATAAGAACGAACTGAAGTGAAGTGAGAGCTCAGCTGCGATACTGTGAACCTTGTCTTATTGTGTAATTGTGAAAGTGTACTTGTGTTTTAAGACTTGAACAGTGTAAGTAGCAACTACTAAAGGACATATTTAATGAGACGCCAGAGATAGCTATCAAACCCCTATCTATGCAGCAATATAAAAGAAATACTGTTACTTCTTTTGCCATGCTTAACACGTAATATTTGATTACTTGCTAAGTCTGTGGAACATAGACTTTTGCTCTTCCTAATACTGTCTGTTTTCCCCCATAGAAAAGAAAAGATACCCCTGAAGAAGAATTTAGAAGCTTAGTATAAGAAGCGAAAAGCTCAAGTGCAATTTAGTTTGCATCAAGGGGCAAATTTGATATCTAAACAGAACAACAAAGACTGGCCTTTAATACATTTCAGTTATTCTTAAAATTAAAAAGTTTGTATAAGCTTAGAGTAAATGATTTTTTTAATTTGCTTATATATGGCATGAATAAATACAGATTTACAGATCCTAGCATGCAAATTTATCTTCTTATATGACAGGGCTAAATCATGCATCAAAGTTGTGAAATGGGCTACAAATGCAATAAAAAATAAGGTATTCAAAAGTTTAACTAATGGGGGTGGGAGGGCGGCACTGAAGCTGTGCCTCGCCTGGGGCACCATTTGGTCTAGGGCCAGCCCTGCTTTGCACCATTCTTAAAGACTGCATTGCACGTCACTATGCTTGTAAATAATTACTTAGATTTTTGTCATAAATTTATGTTTTGCGTGGATTACACTTACTTATGAATTTCAAAATGTTTGTGAGCAAAATATAATTGTTATGGTAGTAATTATTGATTACATTTTTACTGTTACCGCTGGATTTCTGAAATGATTGTAATTGTTCAATATAATCAAACATCCTAGGTGAAGATTTCCTGTTTAAAAGTAAAGTTTTATTAGGCATTTACGAATTTTAACTTTTACATTTTTTTCTAAGTTGTTTGGTATGTAGCTAAGATAAGGATTTAGATAATACTTATGAGTTATTAATTATTTTCCCTTTAAAATTGGGCTTAGAATAATTTATATAATTTAAACAGTGGTACAAACAGCACAGTAGGAGAAATATTTGATTTATAATCTCATTACTTTAAAGCAATGTACTGAGTAATACTATGGGAGAGTGACTTGTTTTACGATACAGCTTAGAGATAAGGGGTTATGAACGTCCATCATCTGCAATGTCTACAACTTTAGAGTCATCTGCTGGTACCAACAGCAGTGCTGCAACTAAACATGTTAGACAGTAAGTTACTTGTATCCAAAAAAAAAAAAAAAAAAAAGAAGAAGAAGAAGAAAGAGACTTTCTTCATCATCCAGTAAAACCCTGGATGAGTTTGTAATCAGGACCAGCAAATTCCAGCAAGACTCCGAAGATGAAAAGATTACTCAGTTCATTTATGCAACAAATTCTCCCTTTCATCTTTTTCTGAACAAACATTTCATTGACATGTTTTAATCATTATGACCAAGATACACTACACCCGACGCAGCAGATGTTGTTGGTTACGGTGTATGAGAAGGCAATTGAACAGCCTGCAAAAAGCATTTATGGGAAATTCATTAAGCTGAGCCCTGATGGGTGGAGCAATGTACACAATGATTCAGAAATATGTGCTTGTGTGACAACAGACGATGGGGTTGTCTATGTTACAGAAACAATTGATACATCCAGAAATGCCCATAAAAAGTAGAAGTAAAAGCAATAACAAATTGTGAACAAAAATTCAGTTATCAAGTGCATAATTTTGTCACAGACATTCTGCAAATGTAGCAAAGATGTGAAGAAATCTAGAAGATAATGAAGGAAACTTGAAACATATAACATGTAGGTACTGTGCTCATTTAATGCATCTTTTAGCCAAAGACTTAAGTATAATCCAGGAATAAAGTAAAATATTGTTGAAATGGCAAAATACTTCCATAACAAGCACTTTGCTTCCGCTTCACTGCAAAGTGCAGGAAGATCCAAACTAATTCTCCCCCCAAAGATGTACGATTATGGTTGTCAGTGGTTGACTTTTTTGAGCTATTTATTAAGAACTGGTCTATTCTGATGACAAGCTGTGGAGATCATCATCACAAAACAGATGGAACTATCACAGCCAAAGTAGTCAATATTAGACTAAAAAGAAATATAGAAGATATGCTGAATATACTGAAGCCTATTTCCATAGCCTTGGACAAACTGCAGAAGGGTTGATGCTGTATTGTTGATATTGTTGAAATTTGGAAAGAACTTCAAGAGACATTGAAGAAAGAAATACCCAACAACAAAGTTATATTGCAGGGCGTAAAGGAGTGGATGCACTAAATCTACCTCATTTTCTTGCCAATATTCTCAACCCAAAGTACCGGGGTAGATACTAACTGCTGAAGAAGATGCTGCTGCTATGGCATGGGCATCTAACAAACACACATCAATCATGCCAACCTTAATACATTTCAGGGCTGGAGATGCACTATTCAAGCAGTACATGTTTGCTGATGATATTTTAAAGAAAGTCACACCACCAGAGGTGCTGAACACCTGGAACAATTTTTATAGTGGGGGGTGCTGAAAGCAGAAACCATGTATTTGGTTGTTATTACTACTTCAATCCAGGGGATGCTGCAGCATGCCCAGCACCCTTAGTTCTGGCACCACTGCACATCTCTGAACTTGTGGAAGTCACTAACTAAGCACCTGGAACCAGAGTTTGTCGCAATGCTAAACCAGCTTTTCGCAGCAGTATCCTCTTCTGCAGGTGCAGGAAGAATATTTTCTTCATTTGGATTAATTCTTCAAAGTTGAAAAATCGATCGGCAGTTGAAAAGGCAGGAACATTAGTGTAGGATGGGTGGCTGTCCCTCCCTGTCAGTTGCGGAGGGAGGCCACATCCACTCCCTACCCTGCTCCGGCAGGGGTTGGCCCAGCCCGGAGCAGGGGAACAGACTCCGGGCTCAGGCCGGGCATCCCAAAGGCGATAGCCCCAGTTCCAATGGGCCGCAAATAGTCCAGCACCCCAATGGGCAGCAAATAGTTCCGAGGCCCCAGGCGGGGCAGCACACAGTTCAGAGACCACCGGGGTGGTCAGGGAAGGGGGACGCAGGCCCACCCGACTCCACTGTGTCCCAGCCCAGGTCCCTAGCCGTGGCAGCGGGGTATGCCACGAGTCAGCGGGGTTCCAATCGCAACATGCTGACTCACTGTCCGGTTGCCCAGTCCCCGGATCGGGTGGCCCCTCCCCTGGGCTACCTCCTTCTCCCTGTCCCTGGAGTACCTGGTGTACCTCTGTCCAGTCGACCTCATTGGGGTAGGCGTCCGGGGCAGGTTGCAGAACCCCTCGATATCGTCTGGGGGCGGTAGGTTGGGCAGTTAATCGGGGAGGTCAGCGGGGGACAGTTCCTCCAGGTCTGGTCCTGTCAGGGCCCGCGCCTCATCATCATCCTCTGGCAACTCCAAGGGCAGCTCCTCCAAGTCTTGCCCCGGTATGGCCACCTCCTCCTTGTCTGCGTCTGGCAGCTACTCTGGATCACTGGGTCTAGCGGGGTGGTTGGGTCCTGGGGTACCTCTGGGCCCCAGGCCGCACGCTGCTCGTTCGCCAGCACTCGGGCCCGGGCCCAGGTCCGTTTACCCGGGTACCAGTTTCCAGTCTGCTCACCCGGGTGTCAGGCCGAAGGCATCTCTAGAGGGCGGGGAGGGACATCCTTCCCCTCCGGGAGCTGGCTGCCGACTGAGCTCCTGGGTCTCTCTTTTATACTTCTTGTCCCACCCCCTCGCTTCCAGGTGGGCGGACAGGCAGTCTCTGGCTCCGCCCCCACAGGCCCGGCCTGTTTCTCCCTGTCAGTTTCAGAGGGAGGCCACACCCACTCCCTACAATTAGTCTTTGTCTCTTCCAGACTACGAATAAGAACGAGGAGGGACGGGATGCAATCTACTCATTTTAAAAATTTGAAGGATAACTTAGACTGTGGGCTCATTTTCAAGAGACTTAGGCGAATAGAAATTTAAGATCCAGTCACTTTCACTTGGGTATATTTGAAAATGTTCCTTGGCTGATATGAAACAGAATCATAGGGCTGGGAGGGACCTCGAGAGGTCATCTAGTCCAGTCCCCTGCACTCATGACAGGACTAAGTAATATCTAGACCATCCTTGACAGGTGTTTGTCCAACCTGCTCTTAAAAATCTCCAGTGATGGAGATTCCACAACCTCCCTAGGCAATTTATTCCAGTGATTAACCAACTTTACAGTCAGGAAGTTTTTCCTAATAATAATAATAATAATCTGACTACAGTTAATCCCTTTGTTCCTTTAATAAATCATTTAGTTGTAAACGCAAAACAAATTTTGGTCAGAGAAGTTTAGGTATCCAAAATATTTAAGGTTGTTTTGTTTAATAAAAATAAATTTTATATGCTGATTTGTATGTTTAATTAATTTCCAATTACCATCCTAATGCATCTTGACACAAATAATGAACAAAAATTAATTATAAAGTAAATAAACAATACATCATTCACCATTTTCTAACATACTAAAATATATAAGTAATACAAATCTGAAGATAGTAAGCTATATAATTGCCTGAATAAATCTACATAGTTATAGTGTACCCTCCTAGATAGCAAAAAGATATGTCAAATCTAACATAAAGGCTCCATTTAATTGTAAATCAACATGTTTTAATAGTTATATCAACCAATGATAATGCATCTTTCTTTAGAAAATAACTGAAGTACAAATGGAAAAGTTGATTAAAATTGCTCATTTAAAATTGAGGCTTTTCACTTAGTAAATTAAACCACCTTGATTTAAAATCAATCCACCCTGGCAGCAAGTAGTATCTCTGAGCCGTGATGTTTTCAGATGATGTGGCCATTTGTTCTCAAAACAGCTCTTTCTGTAGTGGCCTGTTCAGGCACTGGAGATTCTACACCTGTATTCCTATTTGCGGTATTTTTCTTTGTCAGTACTAGGCAGGTCTCTGTTAAGTTTGCCTGCACAGAAATACTGGCAATAGTACTGTCACTGACCACCTTATGTCTGATAGACCAAAACCCTAGCCTGTGTGAGCACAGAATAGAATAAAAAGAGATATGGGTCATGAAATTCATATCTTGATGTGGATCTGAACTGTCCCAAGGTTCTGGTCTGGGACTGGATGGGAGTTTAAGCTGGTTCTAAAGGACAAGCAAATTGGTTCATAAAAATTATTTAAAGAATCATTATCAAGAGATTTACTAAAGACTTTGAGATCATGCAGTGAAATTATATCACAGTCAGATTCCTTTGAAAATTAAATACACATTTAAAAGAACAAAAATCCTATTTTTTCCTGTTATGTATTTCTTTTTCATAAGCTCATTGTAAATGACGTGGCTATCAGGTTTCAGTCAGAAAATGCTGATGTCTCAATTTCGTTACTCAGAATGATCCATTTTCTTAGCCCATTTTGTAATATTGTGCAGGGACAAAACCAAACCTGGAAAAAAGCTCATCTGCATATACATTCTTTTATTAAGGGAATGTGTGCTTTTCTTTTAGTAAAGAATAATATTATTCACAGGAGCTTTTAAAGAATGCACTATTCTAAACACTGATAATGCAGGTAATATCAGGCACCCAGGGGACGTGAAGCAGTTAGCATTTATTATTAATGAAACTATTACTTCATTCAAAAGAGATGCTAAGCACTTAATATTCCGTTTACCTCATCTGCCCATCAATAATTGTATTCCCTATAGTATAGAATGATACTTAGCCTCACGTGGGACATCTGTTTCATGTTTAATCCACTAATTAACAGTTATAGTTCTGCTTTTATGGTCTGTCTTTTTTGCTTTGGTTTTAGTTAGTTTATTTTTATAATAATTGTGGGGATTACGTTGCAACACTTTGTTACGTCACAATAATCACAAACTCAGGCTGATGTTCTGATGGTAACAGAAGAACTGGAAGAAAAACATCAGCCGTTGAAAAGGGTTTTAAAATTGTGCAGCCATTTAGTACTGAAAGAAACACCTAAAGTATCATTAAAATATAACCAGATTCTAGCTGGCAGTGCACAAATGACCATATCAGCAAAACAGTGTATGTTCCAGGACTATTGGTGGAGTACATAGATTAGAATGGCCACTGCAATCCTGGCTCTCACATCCAAAAAAACACAAGAGGCTACTCTGCAGAAACACTCCAAAAGGAGCCATTAACGGATGTTATGTGGGTTGATCAAGGGACTAATGTAGTGTTGTTGTTAATGTAAGTACATTCCCTGAATACTCATAGTAGGTACCTGAAGCTTGGAGTGGTGATGATTACATCTACAATATAATACAGGCACACATTAAAGATATATACAGACTCATTTGATAGGTAGGAGAGGGATGGTATGCTTCCATCCGAGTACATACTATAATTTAGTCCTATGTTTGCTTGTTTTATTGTTTTTACAGTACATGATTCATGTTATCAGTAATATAAAATATTTATATAGAAGTAAATGGATTAATATATATAGTACAATTGAATTGATCAATTAGAATGTTGTAGCTGTGTTTGTCTCAGGATATTAGAGAGACAAGGATGAGGTAATACCTATAATATTTCACCCAGCTTGTCTCTCTGGATCAATTAGAGTGAACTGCCATTATAAAGTCTTGATCCTGAAAAGTATTATGTACCCACCAATCCTACCACCTCCAGCTGGAATTTCAGATATTTTCTTTCAGGAGCAAAGCCAGAATCCTCAGTTACAAGTTAAGGGGCCAAATTCATAAGAAAAATAGGTAAACACTTATTAACTTATTTAAAAAATGAAAGACTAATATCCTATTCCTAATTATTATCTCCCTACTTTCGTTCATAAAAATATGTTGAGGTGAGTTTTAAGGCATAATTCCAGTGATAATTTTTGCTAGTTTGGGGAAATTGTACATTGCTTTAATGTCTTGTAGATAATACAAGACCTTGGTCTTATGCTAAAAGCTGGGACGGGGAGTTTGGTGCTGAGAATAAAACAAGAAAGTACAGGATTATTACTGCAATATAATAGAGTTTATGTTTTCAATAGTCCTGTGGGATAACAAACACCATAGACTTTCATCTCATAGGGCCAGATCCTGGAAGGGGCACTGTACCTGAAATTCCCACTGATATCAATGGGAGCTGTATGTGCCCGCTTCCTCTCAGAATCAGGTCCATAAGGACTCTCTGCTCCAGTGTCTTCATTAGCCCAGGGTGCACCTGGTCTTCCTGTAGAATGGTTTATCTACAGTCATGGGTAGGTGGCTCAGTAAGGGACCATTCAATGGCCAAATGATCAGGCCCTAGCCAAGGTAATAAGACAACTTTTATGCTGAAATGGTAGCTGAGCCAATACATTTCCAATAACACCGCTTCATTTCTGTGCACAAATAGGACCTTCAACAGAGAGGCGTTGCTAAGGTCAATGATTCCTAAGGTTCAACACAACCTCTATTGATTTTTTTTTTATGGTAGCAAACATTTGGTTTTGATGACTCAGTTTCATACAAGATATACTATTAGCATAACAGTTATATTTTATGTTGTCTTTAAAATGAGCTTATTCACATTTAACATGTATAATATATTTGTCTACAGATACAAGCTGGGGGAGGTAATATTTTTTATTGGACCAGCCTCTATATCCTGGGGCCATCACAACTACAACAATATTGCATATTTGTCTACAGTCATTTTGAGAGAGCACTGGGTTAGAGAGAGTTAAATCATAAGCTAAAAGAAGCAAGTTTTAAAATGAGATTGAGTGAGAGGAAAAGACAGTGGCTCAGAAGGAGGAAAGGCTCGTGGGATCAGGCACATCCATCCACTGTGTTAAGAAGTTGACAAGGAATTTGTTTTATCTTAGCGTAACAGATTGTATTGGCCATAATGGATTGTCTTCTCATCATTAGGCCACTGTGTGTAGTCAAAACATTAAAGCCACCTGCTTGTTTGTGGAGGGAGTTATGGAAATAGCAAATCCTGTGAAACAAGAGGAAAGTCTGTAATGACCCCAACCAAGGCAAATGATAAAGGTGTGTGTGGGAGGGGAAGAGAAGGAGGAGATAATGGAAGGAATCATCCTGATTCCACAGCAGGCTCAAGTTATACTGCCATACACTTGTTTGCCATGAAGTAGCTTGTACTCTACACTATGCAGCACTACAGAATGAGCACTAGAACAATACTACTATTTCAACCTGTCTTTGGTGGGGTTGTGGGGATGCATGGTGCAGGTACTCACAAAGCCCACAGGGGCTGCATTAAATCCAGTTACACTATATATTTAGCAGGACTGTCTGAACTGGCCTAGGAAGTTCCAACTCAGGCTGCTAGATTATCAGGTCTGTCTGCTCTGATCATGGTTTGCTGTAGGTCATTAAAAGTTGGGGGGGTTTTTCCCCAAAATTTGTTTCTAGCTATTACCACTTCTGACCCAGTTTGCTCTATATTTAAAGAGAAACATATCAGTAATGTGCTATTTAATAGGAAACTTCTGATCTTGCCCAAAAGTTGCCTTTCTTCTAGCAAGAAAGTCTGCAAGTCCATAATAATAGACTTGCAGAACTTGCCTGCAGCTGTTCAGAGGCAGACCAAGACCTGTTAGTGAAGGCAGGCTGGGAGTCACCACACTCTTGAAAACCCAGCCAACTTGAGATACCGCTATGAAGCAGCTTTGAAAGTAATTCCTTTAACCATTAATAAACAGGTTATTGAACACAGCAAGAAATTAATAGAAGCACTTTCCTTTTGCAGAGCAGCTTCACAATTTTACCTCATTTACTGGCAGACAGAAAAATTTGTGCACCAGAGACCAAAAAAAAAAAAGAAAAAAAACCTGGAAGGTACAACACTGTAAATCTACCCTCAGAACTGAAATATTTGTGCCAGATGGGATGGATCTACAGACCTTCCTTCTAGAGGAAAGAAAATTTTTGGCTAATATCAGTTTTCTGATTCTTCATAAGGAAAGACTGTAGATCCAAAGGGGTTTCTAATAGCAGTGTTGAACCAGTGAAGGATTCAGAGGATAAATAACTATGTATAATGTAGAGGAGATTGATTTTCTATTTTAGGTAGTTACTAGTAAGCACAGAATACAGAGCCTTCCTTTCAAAGGCAGGGACTGATGAGGCATGCACATATAATTTATAAGACTTAGTCAAGATGTGGCTGATGCTTGCCATTTAGCGTTTCAGAGTGGGCTTATAGATTCATATTAAGACCTTGCTGTTAGAACTCCAATTTTTACATTTCCCCCTTATTTAACTAGATCCATGCTAATATAATTGCACCAGGCCTTAAATACAAACCAAATCCTTGAAAATGTCCTGTTTGTGGACTACTTTGCATAAATTTATTAATTTATCTGAATACGTTTTTTTAATTGGTGCCTCTCAAATACCATGCACCTAGATTAGCTGTCTCTAGGCCAGGGTGCAGATTTGGTTCTAGTGAAATCAAGACCTTCCTGCAGAAGAGCATTAATGAAATGGAGGTTGCACCTTAGTTCAGCACTCGTGTGTGTATGCATTATGATATGAACTCCCCCATAACCCGTCCTTTCTGCAGCAAGCGGGAGACCCTGACATACATCTCTGTAGAGTGCGTCACTTGTAATCCCTCTTCCAGTTCCTCCAGGACATCTTACTGAAGTTCTGGCTGCACTTCTCCTTGTACCTCTTGATCCACCCACATGCCATCTGTGGCACCACAAAGTTGCCAAGAGCATTTCATCAACCTCCTCCTCCTGGCACTGGTGACGATGGCCATCCATCATACCAGGAGAAGAAAGCTGAAGGGGGGAGGAGAGTGTTCTGAGACTCTGGGGCCTATTTCCGATTTCCTTTTTCAATCATGCATCTGGGCAGAGTTCCTTTGGGCAGTGTCCACTGATTCCTTAGATGCCTTTGAGGAACAGTGGGTGTTCTCAGGGATTCTCTGCTCAGTGTTCCCTTCTGGTTCCTTCATTTTGACCTCACTTCCATTCCTGTTTTTTCCTTCATTGTCCCACGTGCTCACTGGTAGCCTGGACTTAGCAGTTCCTCCCCCTTAGCTGATGAGGTGGGCCTTTAGTTTTGGGTGGACCTGGACCCGCTGTCCCAGATCTGCAAATAGTGCACACCTTCCAACTTCTGCAAGAAATGAGAGAGGAGTCCTACAGGCAACAGCATCATTTAGTACACACCCCTGCTTCATCCCCAGAACAAGTGTCCATCCTGCGAACTAATAAGGTATGGATCCTTTGGAAAACAAAAATGGTATGTGATGACAGAGTTACAGAGTATCTCCTAATTAACCCCCATTGTGCATATACATTAAGATAGCGCAGACAACCTTCATCCTGGCATTCCCTAACTTTTAAGCACTTGACTTTGCAGTCTTAATGTCCTGTAAGAAGACGTAATTTCTTAGCTTTAAGAAAACAAACTGAGAAGATACAAATTCCAGTAGGTGGCATTATATCAACACCTCTGTGGGTCATCACGACGAGGGTCACTCCTGGGCTCAAGACATATCACAACCAAGACCTTGGTTGGGGGTTACAAATCACAAAGAGGTTTATTTGGTTGTCGCCCCCTTCAGGTGGGGCCACACCTGCTGCAGTATTACCCCCCAGCAACAAGCGAGGCTCGGTGGCAAACAATAGTCTCTCAGCAAGGATACGTTCTTTCACAGGGGCTCTAGAAGGAAGTGGTTTCTCAGGCACGTCTCCGGCAGCAAGTCCCAACAACAGTCCTACATCAGGCTTACTTTCCCTCAGGAAGGCTCTGGTGGACAGCAATCCCTCAAGCAGTTCTTGGCCTCTCTCGCAGAGCGAGAGTTGGAGGTAGATTCTCCTTCCCAGTCCACTCCCAACAAATCTGTGGTTTTTCCATTTAATCCTTGCCACCAAGCCTGACACTTACTACTACAGAAGTAGTGGGGCAGGACCGATGGAGCCCACAGCAGTTCAAAACCTTTCCTGGGCAGTGTGGGGTTTGTATACCTCATCACAGCCATCAGGAATCTTGAGACCCACTGCACAGACCTGTCCCTTAAGCTAATAGAGTAGTTGACAGCAACAGCAGGTTGTCATCCCCTACGTGGACCAGCACTTTGCCAGGGGATTCACATGTATTTTCTGACAGCAGAGGAATGGTTCATGTTTC
The DNA here is from genome assembly GCF_026122565.2 of Emydura macquarii macquarii. Taxonomy (NCBI): domain Eukaryota; kingdom Metazoa; phylum Chordata; order Testudines; family Chelidae; genus Emydura; species Emydura macquarii. The sequence continues at coordinate 13,656,859 of NW_027131283.1, forward strand.
CCATCACAGTTGGCTCCCATTCCGTCTTTCACTCCAGATTCTCGCTCCAAGTTCAGTGTCCTACCCTCTCCCCCCCCCCCCCCAGCTCCTTGTCCCAGTCCTCCATCCACATCCAGGTTCCCTATCAGATCTGCCTCCCTTCCCCTTTTCTGCCATCTCCGAACCCCACTGAATCACAGTCCCAGTCACGCCCAGCTCCTCATCTGATCTCAGTCACTGCCCCACTCACTGGCTCCCAGTCCCACCAACTCCTATTTCCATCCCAAGCTTCCAGTCTCAGTCTCTTTGCCCAGCCAGTTCTAATCTCGGCCTGCACCCACACCCCAAAGTCCCCAGTTCCTGTCCCATCTAACTCCGCCTCCCTCCTCCCAGGTCTTCTGCTTTCAAATCAGGCAACTTCCATCCCCACACTGCCTGGGCACCAGTAGGGGGTCTTTGGGAGCACAGAAGAGGGTCTCTCCAATCTCAACTCTGGTACCTGGCTCACAGCAGCCTGGAGCTGCAATTGCAGGGACTCAGCCCCAGGCTGGAGCATGCCCCCTATGGATGGGATCTTTGGGGAAATTAGCTGCTAAAAATCAAAGTCTCTATTGAGTATGTGCTAAATGCAGTTTTTGAAAGGTTTGTAACTTGGCCAAATTTGGGTGGATTTTCATGGGGATCACAAAAAGCACATCACTGACATTTGCACGCTCCCCTGCATCTTTCTCTTTCCCTCTACTGCTGGGCAGATTCCTGACTCAGAGCCTTTCCCTGGCATGCTGCACCGGAAGCAGCTGCAGCCAGTAGATTGGCTACCTCCTCATGAGAAGAGGCACCATGCAAGCTTACAATGTAAGTGGCTGAAGTTTCAGAATACAGAGATCCCTTTGGGTTAGGTTGTTGCTCAGAGAAAGAGAACTAGTAGAGCCTGCCTTCCTGCAGCAGCTGCAAGCAGATTGAACTGGCTGGCTGCTAGACGTCAGAGCTGTGGCCACACCTAGCCTACCTTGACTGACAGGTCTGTGTTGTGGTTCCAGGGAGCTCAGGCAGACCTGCCCTGCAAAGAACCACCAACTGAGGGCTTAAACCATTTGAAAGGGAACTCTTGATTATGTAATAAAGGGTCTAGGGATGTTTAGTCAATCAGATGGCTGCATTGGTCCACAAAGATGATCAACCTGATATCCTTGGACAGAAAAGGCCTCCTGCTGTGGCGCAAATGGTATTTAATTGTGTATTACATTTAAAATTTCACTAAGAGAAAACATTCCTCACATGTAAAAAATAAACTTGGTCTTGTTATTGTGCTGCTTACTTTATTTCAGTTCTCTGCATGCAGGCTAAGATTTTCAAAGCCAGCCACCAAAGGGATTTGGATGCCCAATTCCCATTCAAGTTCATGGGAACTGGGCAGCCAAATCCTTGGGGAGGCAAATCACAGTCATGCTGAACACAGTGCTCTGTATTGCAGTATATCAGCTTTCCTGAAATACAACCGCTCTACTTCACTTCGTAGTCCTCTGACCCTAACAGAATGTATCTTGCAACACCCTTAATACAAGTAGAATATTAGAAATAGAGCCTTCTGCATTTCAGAGCAATATGTACAAAATGTGGGTCTGATTTTGATTCCCCACTGATTCTACACCAATGCAAACCCACTGATTTCCACTGAGTTGCTTCTGATTTCCAGTGGAGTGAGGAGAGAATCAACCAAACTCCTTAGGGACTAGATTTAGGAAAATTCCTAAAGTTCCTGGAGCCAGATCCTCAACTGGCGCAAATGAGTATAATTCCTTTGATTTCAGTGGAACTATGCCAGTTTACACCTGCTGACAATCTGGCTCCTAGCCTTTAAAGAAAGAGTTATTTACTAGTTCTGTTTTGATTAGACTGTGTAGTAATTCACTGTTGCCTGGAAGTAGACACCTTGTGTAGACATTTACACTTGGGCAAAATGGGTATAAAATAATAGCTAGGGTGATCAGTTTGCAAGTGTGAAAAATCAGGACACTTATTTTTTTGGGGCGGGGATAGTATCAGGGTGGTATAGTTCCCTATACAAGACAAAGCCCCTAATATCGGGACATCTGGTCATCTTAGCTCCAGCATGAATGGAAAACTCTGATTTGGTAGAGCTTTGAATCCACTTTGCACAGGTATAAATGGTTAACAAGGTGCAAGGCAATGGAGAATCAAAGCCAGTGTTTGGATTTTATTTCAGTCAGTGACATATCATTTGCCAAATGATATTGACAACATGGGGCAGATTCTCTGTTGCCAGTGAAGTCCTCCTGGCATGGGAGGGATGGGAACGGCTATGGAATAGGTTACAGCTCCCTGATACTCTGCTCAGCAGAGTATAAGTTACAGCAGCTTCTAGGAACCATCTAGCATGCCGAGGATAACAGGAGTACAGTGTGTTCCAGCCGCACTCCTTACAACAGGCCTATAGGGAGGTCAGGACAGGGCTGTGGGTATATGCTGGCTCAGCACTGCATTGCTGGGAATATGTGTGTTTTCCCCTCCCTTTGCATGGCTTAAGCTGTGCAAAGGGTGTGAAGCAAGGCAGAGAATCTGATCTCATGTTTACAATTGTACAGAAAAGAGTCTTGCCAGCGGTTTCTTGCTGTTACCTTTTCAATCTCTGATTAGTTGAGAACTATAATTAGTGCTGTTCTGCCTTTATTTTTTCCCAGTGGGAGGATCTGGGTCTGATTCGCCTCACATTAGATTTACACCAAATAAACTCTCTTGGTTTCATTGGAATTGCTCCTAATTTAAGCAAGTGAAAAGAGAATCAGGCCCTCTACGTCCAATGGAGCCTCTCCAAGGACTTGCTGTGCCTTTAGTAATAGGTCTACTCTCAGTTTACTTTGTAGAGAAAAAAGAGACAATTCTACAGAGAATCCAGCTAGAAGGAGGACTGTAACAGACAAGTCACTGAAAGTAATTTAGGATTCACATTTACATGTAAACATGCAATGCATTAGTAGATTAATTTCCCACTGGAAAAGCAAACACAGGATGAAGTATGCCACAGAGACTGAACTGTGCACCAGATTTAACAATACACTAATTATCATTTAAAATTCTTAGGTAAACACATATGCCAGATACTGGGTTGTATTATAGCCAATTTGCACCACACTTGTAGCATAAAGATGCCCTAAAACCAGCTTACTCCACTACTGGTAGATTCCCACTGATTAGGGGGATTCTTGCTTAGCATAGTGCTCCTACCCTTCTTCAGCACAGGGGGCATAGCTGGAGAAGAGAGGTTGTTAGCAGGTGTCAACTGCAATCTCCAGCTGTGGACTGCAACTGTCCCAAGTTAAAGCAGCCTGCAAACAGCTCTAACCTGAGGTAGGTAGCCAGCCTGATGATCCCAGGATTGGTGGGGGAAGCACAATGGTGATTTCAATTTCTATGTAATTAATCTTTAAAATGTGATTCTTTACCAGCTCTATTTTGGTGGTAGATAACATAGGTGTTATTCTACACTACCTTGCACTCTGTAGCAGCAGTAGAGAACCTGGCTCTAAAGCGCTTACTCTAAAATTAGTTAAAATATGAAAGAAATAGTTGATCATGACATATACACACGCATACTCGCATATCAATATTAACTATATACATACGCATAGTCTCCTATTCATAATAACTGCACTGACTACCATCTCACCAGTGTACACCAAGGTTTCTCAAGGAAAACTAGGAAACTGAAAAACAAGCACAGCAATAGCAGACTCAAGTGTTAAAAAGGGACTTTGAATGATTGCAGCTACTCTTCTATTCTGTATAGGGTTTTATACTGTCCTCAATGCTGTATCTGAGCACCTTCCAGTAGTGCATAAAGTGGTGTGACTAACATCTGTCGTGTGATGGTTCTTTCTCTCATCCTCTCATTCAGGGGAGAATTGTGTGTGCAGTGTAGAGTTTTGTGTTGGTAGTTTTTTTTATTTTAGTATGTACATGTTGCTGTGAACTTATGCTAGAGAAAACAAGGTAGAGGAAGCACACCTTGCACTTGGAGCGGAAGGTGGTGTAGTTTGTGATTGTCCTTAGTTCCTGTGGGATTTTGTTTCACAGTCTCCAAGAACACCAGCCTGCAAGAAAACACTCTCTCCTGCACAGATGAGCTCATTGTGCCTGAATAGTGGATTGACACTCATCCTGGAGCTATAGGGAGTTTTTTGGATATGCAGGACCCAGGCCAATGAGTACCTTGAAAATAAGGCCTGAGACCTCAAACTTGACTTGATATTCACTGGGAAGCCAGTGAAGGGAGAGGAAGACAGGTTGATGTGTTCTTGATAGCCAGTGGTGCTGAAGAGACGTGCTGCAGCATTTTGTACTACCTGGAGTTTCCTAAGGGCTGATGGCTTCATGCACAGGTACTTTGCCTTGGTGGAGTCCAGAAGGGAAATGACAAAAGTGTGAATAACTGAGGGCAGCTGATTGTGCAACAGGATGATGGAGCCCCCTAGCCAGCCAGAGATGGTAGAAAATGTTACCCATAGGTTCTGCTATGTGACAGTTTAGCATCAGAAAGAAGATCAGAAGATATCCTGCTACACTGAATACTACATAAGGGTCTAAGACATACATCAGTTTGCCATTGACATTTTTCATAATTTCCATTTCCACATTTGGTAACTATCAATCTTATACATAAACAAATATTTTCTTCTTCTCCTCCTGTGTGAGCGTCTTCAGATTTCACTGAATACAATGGGAGTTGAGTATGCTGATCGCTTCAGAGAGTCAGTGCCAAAGTGTTAGATTTGCAACAACCACTCCCATGATCAGAGCGCAATGTGATAGACGCCAGATTATGAGTCCAATGCAGAGAATAGTAAGAGGAGCTAAGGATCTGGCCAAATTCCCCTTTGCACTGTTCCAGAGTCATAAAGAAGGTTTAATGAGGATTCCCCAAACACAGAGGAGTCCCCATCTACTGCAAGGGTTGTTTCAGCTTGGGAAGAGACAAGGCCAGAGTGCTATGTGCTCGAGTTATCCTCGCTAGTGGAGGAGCTATTCTATCTTCAGGTGGAATTTAGAGCAGCCTTGAAGCTATTCTAACTTACACCAGGATGAAAAGAAGCAAAAAGATAGCAGAAAACCACCTATCCCGCACCCCAGCCTCCCCTTCCCCGGGTGCCCTGAGTGCTGCTTTGGCACACGTGTGGATGTGTTGTGTGAGAGAGTTCTTATTTAAAAATGAAAATGTGAAACCATTCCAATAGAAGAGAACATCACTCCCCAACAGTCAAGTGTTCTCTTGTCTCAGTGTGAAATTGTGTTTAAAGAATTAATTCACAAAGGTTCTCTGAGGACACCCCTTGAGCCAAACTGTGTATGGCCTCTAGCAGAGAAAGCACAGTTCCCCCATGATGCCACCTATCAAAGTGATGAGGCTGCTATCAGAGGCAAGAAAAGCTCTTCCCCCTCTCTGGAACTGAGAAGTGTTTGGGTAAAGGAGGGGGGAGAAGTTGCAGCAACATCATTTTCACAGGAAGGGAGGCTCTAGGAGGGAGGGGAAAGAGTCCAATAGCTCAGGGCTCCCTTTACTCTCTGCTTCTCCCTGGTCTCAGGCCTAGAGCTGTCCCCTCTCTTTGCCCCCTCCCCCAAAACCTTGAGCCTCCATAGCTGCAGGAGAAGCAGAGGTGCATTGTGGGGCAAGGGAAGTTGTGAGGGCTGGAAACACAAAAAGAGTTAATGTGGGGATGAGGGGGCACAGAACTGATATGAGGATAGAGGGCAATTGTGAGACCGGGGTGGGGCACAGAGTTGACTGGCATTTAGGGGTTGGTGGAGAAACTGGAAGCCCCCACACCATCAGCAGCACTTTATACACACTGTGTAATCTGAGCTCAGCGGGGACATCTAGCAAGAGCTCCTGCATGAACAACAGCAACAGAGAAGAGCCACAAGAATGACTAAAGGATTAGAAACGTGTCTTACAGTGAAAGACTCAAGGAACTCAATCTATTTAGCTTAACGAAGAGAAGGTTAAGGGGTCACTGCAGCAAGGAAAGGCTCCAATGCTGGGGAGCTGGCAGAGCCTTTCCCCACTGCTGGAGCCTTCCCCCACTGCCTAAGTATTTTCCTGTGGCAGGGAAAGGCTCCAGCTGCAGGGAGGCAGCAGGACACCACATTTCTAAAAACAGCAGTATAGACAGGGAGGCACAGCTTGGGCAAGCAGAGAGCTGTCTTTACTTGCCTAAGCCATGACTTATGGTCCAAACTGCTATTTATACTCGTGCTAAAGGAGCTGCAGGCGTATGTACTCTACACTCCGCAGAAAGAAGCGTGCAGATGTTCTTTAAAAGGCCAGCAGGCTTTGCTGCACCTGCTCTTTTCTACCTCTATTACAGCTTTCATATTTAGGTTCTGATACTGCAAACATACACACGTGTGATTTCAATGTAGCTACACACATGAGTAATGTTACATATGTGTATAAGTGTTTGCAGGATCGGTGCCTATGTTTGCTGCTACAAACAAATGTAGTACCCTAGGCCTTTCTTTTAAACATAGTTAAGGTAATCTGTGTGCTATATGCCCCCTGAAATGAGAACTTTATTGGATTTAGCATAGAAAAAAATTGTTGCATCTATAGCCCTGAAAAATTACAGGGATACCATGAGACAACAAAACAGAGAGTTATTTAAATAAAAAAATAAAAAATAGTGAGCCTGGAAGTCTGTTTTGCAGCATAACACACTGTCCCATAGGTTGCATAGATTTTACAGTGCTTAAATGACCCCAATTATACATAATTATTATATTGCTCCACTATAATAGAGCTCAAAGGCTGTTATGATGAACATCTCTGGTCTGTACTTGGCTAAGAAGGAAGCTCTTTAACCAGTCCATATCTGGTACCAGAAGTAAACTAAGAACAGAAACAGAAGGAAAACAGCAACAAAGGTTGCAAACATAAGGAACAGAGCAACAAAGGTTGCAGGATCTTATCAACACACCATTCTTCAAAGCCCCAGAGAACATCAGCTTTGACAAACCTTCAGAATGGACAGACTGGAAGCAGTATTTTTCAAGGTTTCACATTGCAAACAAGCTCCACAAAGAAACTGGAGATATATAGGTATCTTCTTTAATTTATGTTATAGGAAAGCAGGCTAAGCATATCTTTAAATCCTTTGACTTTAATGAAGACAGTTACAAAGATAACTATGAAAGGACACTATTTTTATATACACTTTATATAAAGTGATAAACACTTTATACTTCTGAGAAATGTGGTTTGTGAAAAAGCATGTTTCCACAAGAGAATTCAAGAAACTGGGGGGAAATGCTCAATGTTTTATAAGAGCTCTGCATGTATTGGCTGAAAACTGTGATTCTGGGAATGCAAAACATGAAAATATCAGAGACAGGCAGGTTATTGGGTTAATAGATAAAAATCTTTCACAGCAGCTACAACTGAAGACAGATTTAACCCTAGTCATAGCTATACAGATAGCAAAGCATACTGAACTAGACAAACAACAGAATAAGAGTCAGGAGCAACTTGAAAAACCTGAAACTAGCTTAGAAGCTATAAACTGACACCTGAGTGTTAAAAGTCATTATCATAAAATCCCTGAGGCAAGGAAAGAAAACACCAAGGCTAAGAAGGATAAATTCCAGACTACATGCACAAGATGCGGAAAAAGGATAGCCCAAGAGATGATGCATGTCCAGTCAGAGGCGCATAATATAATAAATGCATGAAATATGGACATTCTGTTTGCCACATTAAAGCACTCAGGGAGTTGACTCATATTACAGAAAATCAAGACCCATTGTTTCTGGGATCTATCATTTGTGATGGCACAGAGCCTGCCTACAGAGTGAAACTGAACATTCATAGTAAGATTATTGACTTTAAAACCTATTCAGGAGCAGATGTCACAGTCATCTCAGAAGGGATTTACAATCTCCTTCAGTCCCTCCCAGAGTGACGTCACCTGACACAGCTCTGACTAGCCCTGGAGGTACTTTGTATTACATGGGCCAGTTCATCACAGAAACAACTTACAAAGACAAAAGCTATGCATTCAGAGTGTATGTGCTCAAAGAACCACAGACCAACAGCCTTCTCAGCCACAGTGTGGCAGTCTTAATGGGCCCCTAGTGGGGAAGGTGGAAGAACTTGATGAAATATTTGGAGATATTGGATTTTTTAAAGGAAATCCAGTACAAATAACCTTAACAGACAATGCTGAACCATATAATGTACATATACCTCACAGGATTCCTATCTCATAAAGTGGAAACTGAGTTAAAAAGAATGGAACGGATTGGCATAATCAAGAAAATCTCTGAGCCAACAGCACAGTGTACCCCAGTGGTACCAGTTATAAAGAAAAATGGGAAAATAGCAATCTCTGTGGATCTTAAAAGACTTAATGAAGCAGTTATGAGAGAAAAATATATCCTCCCGACACTGAATGACTTCCTTCCCAAAGCTAGATGCCTTGAGAGGATTCTGGCAAATTCCTTTAGCCAAAGAAAGTGCTAAACAGACTACATTTATCACACCCTTTGGATTTTGCTTTTATTGTGTTTGTTCGAGTTACTTGTACCTCTGTTATCACCAGCTGTCTGGCTAGTCCAGGGCTCTAGATGTGCATCAGCTTTACTTCTCCCTTTGACCAAGGAATTTTGCTGTTTGCCGTTATTTCCTTGCTGGTCTAACAGTTCTACAAATCTCTCATGTAAATCTCATGGAGGCATGAACGGGTGTGAGAACTATGAGTCTAGTGTGAGAACAAGCAGTTCGATATGCACTATCCCACTGAGAGAATGTCATCTATGCTGAGGGGCATTTACTAGAAGAGAGGTGGAATTCTGAGGTAAAAAATAGACAGTGGTGATCCCCAAATGCAAACAGACCCCCAGGACTCAGCACAAGCCACCACTGTATTATGGACAGATCCAGACTGCAAGATCCTATTAACAGGTGCCTGGACCAGTGGATACTACTGGATAAAAAAGAAAAAATTAAGCAGGCATACACAACATATCAAAAGGACAACAGACCACAGTAACCATAGACAGAGCAAAATTATCTTGATATTGATAACTCAGGAACACATATCACAACATAATGGTATATCATAATGTCACTAAATGCATCAAGGAAGAAGACATGTGAAGGAAGAACAAAATATAATTACATGGTTAGCTTTTGCCTGATCATCTTACTGACATTGTCCTCAAAACGACTGGAATAAATGGTACATAGGACACAAGATTGATTAGAATCGTTCTGCTTTATGATCAGAATTAAGAAAAAAATGTCAATTAACCCTGCTTCATTTGCAGGTACCACTATATTCTGAATATGATTACAAATCATATTTTTCAAACAAACAAATCATAGTTTTCAAGTTCCATCAGGTCAACTGAAACAGTCAACAGATATTATTTACAGTCTTGTAAACAATTAGAGAGGTAAAGGTAGCCTCTGACCTGTGGTGTATGGGCTAAATCCCCAGATGCTGTAATTTAACATAGTTCCACTAATTTAAAAGAAATATGTTAATTTATACCAGCTGAGGTTTTGGCTGAATAATTTTAAAAGCTTTGGAAATAATTAATATGGGTGGTATAACTGTTTCCCAATAATATGTTGATAATGACAGGTGGATCGAGGCTGGGGAAAGGTAGTATGGTTTATGACCTTGGCTTTTTACTAATCTCTTCATCCCAATCAAAATCTAATGTGGCATCATCTAAATCTGTTATTGAAAAGAGAGATTTTCCTGTAACCACATTTTTATTGCTGGCATTTCCCAGTCCAAAACACTTCCTTTTGCTGCTGGTGCTCTCAGCCTGGGTCTTCAGAGTTTGTCCCTGGCTTTCCTTGCTGTTGCTGGTGACATTAAGTGATGGTAGATTTTCCATTTTTGATTCAGGAGGTGACATGAAGGAAAACCTGGCTAGTTTTGCTAATGTGCTGGAACGTACTTTCTTTGTGCCCAGGCCATGAAGCATTTCCTCTCCTTCCCTGCTGTTCTCGGTAGTTGGAGGTAATACAGCACGGAGTCCAGTATCTGAGATCTGTTTGGTCACTGAGTGTCCAGTTGTAGGTTCTTTGCTTTCTCTTTGTAAGGTTTCATTTTGCTGCTGTCCCTTTCTTTTATCACCAAGGGGTCTCTTCTCCAAATTATTGTTTCCTAAACTACTTGTTAGCTTTTTCTTGTGTTTCGCAGCGGGATAACATTCTTCCCTTGGCAGCTCTCCTTCTGCTAAAATTCTCAAAAACCTGTGAGGCTTAAAAACAGACTCTGATTGTGAAGGAGGCAATTCTGTGTTGCTCTTATTTTCAGAAGAATGAACAAATTTTGTCCTCTGTCTGAATGAAAATTTAGCCAGTTTAGCCACTGGAGGTCCTGCAGTCTCAGTGATTTCTGGCTCATGAGAACCTGTTGCCATTGCTTCCTTCACTATCTGGTCTTTATTTCTTTTTCTCATGGAAGTTATCAGCTTCTCAGCTGCTACTGGCACAGTATTCCTATTCTTTCCTATTGCACAAACATTATTCATATCCCCCGAAGGAAGCAGTGGCTCAGCTGCTGCCTGGAAAGATGGAGAAGGAACGGTGTCTGCTTTCGGGTCCTGTGTACTTGCACAAAAATTGTGAGATTTTTCTGTGCGCAATTTCTGCCACTTCTTAGAGACCTGTTGTGTAACCACTGAATCAGGCACACTAGCATTTGCTGGATCTTTAATACTTGCCTCAGAATAAAGATTTTTATGTCTGTTTGTCCTTTCCTCCTCAATTCTAGAAACTGTGTCCTGTCTAAAAGTAGCATCTCCCACAGTTGCCAGGGACCCTCCCATCCCAGTTTCACTGCTTTGTCTTGAACTATTTTTTTCTTTGGAACAGGATTTGTCATTCAGTGTTTTCAAAGCCAACTTATCTAGAGGTCTCTTGGGGATTGGGGACGACTGAACAATTTCTTCAGCATCAATGTTGCCATCTACCATGCTGTCAAACCAGGTCAAACTGCCATCATCGCTGCTCTCATTGTGTTTACTCAAGTAATTTGTACCTCTGTTGTTACTAGCTGCCTGGCTAGTTGAAGGCTCTAGATGTGTATCAGCTTTACTTCTTCCTTTGACCAAGGAATTTTGCTGTTTGCAGTTATTCCCTTGTGGGTCTGACAGTTCTGTCTGGGACATTTGCTTTGACTGCCCAAAGGCATCATCGCTTAAGGATCCATGAGGAGTATTTTTGCTTGTCTCTCCAGGCTGCAACCGGCATGAATTTTCATTCTGTAATCTGTCAGATGAGGAGGAAAAAATATTTTTACTAGTAAGTAGGTTAATTTTTCATTTTTCTTCCTTTCTCGTTTTAGCTGCTCCTAATATATATAAGAGTAGAGAGGCTGCAAATGAATTCAGTAGCATAATAGAATTATTATGTCCCATATCATAGAATCATAGGACTGGAAGGGACCTCAAAAGGTCATCTAATCCAACAGCCATGTTCCATCTCAGAAGTGACTGCATTTCATTGGTGGGTAAAATGATTCCTATGTACCATAAATGGCTTTTTTAAAAACCTTTGAGATAGAAGATGTATATAAATGTAAGGCATTTATTAATTATTATTATGTGGTTTCTGTAAGGTGGACAGCATCTTTAAAAACAAAGCAAAATGATGTGAACTTTTTTCTACTTTAAAACTAGCTTTGGTCTCTTGGAGCTAGCACACTTTCATCTTCATTTAATTTGTTTTTATTGCTCTGTATGCTTATTTGGAATGTGACTTACTCTGTGTTATAAATCAGCTGAACATTTTTCACGGGAAAATCATATTTCACAGCTGCTTTTATTCCTTTAATAACATTATTCTTTTATCTTTCTTTAATAAAAACAGGTAGGTCTTTCTTACAGAGCGTGCTGTCAGTTCAGGAAACAAAAGTTATTTTTTTTAGATTATAAATACCAATTCTAGGTTTCAACCCAAAGCTTCAATAAGTTAAAAGGTGTATTCTATTATTAAGAGCAAATATCTCCAAAGATTATAGCAGTTAGCTAAAAGCAGCTAAACAACCAGTGAGAATCTAAAATATTTTCAGTATCAAGAAAAATACATAAAACACCAAAAAATAACTTTGATCCAGACTTATCACCCATTATCACAAAGAAAGGGATCCCAACCAGCCAAACATAAAATAGCCTTAAAAAAATAAAGCAAAGCTTGCTGTACTTTAAGCAACAGGAATCGAAAGGTGACATAAAATTTGTCATTCAGCCACAAAGAGCAACTTTCTGACCTTTAATGGAATTAGATTAAATTTATCTGGACATAGGAGTGAAACGTATGTTGAGAAACCATTAAAATCTTATTTATCCCTCCATAAATTCAACAATCCCAGAATGAAAAACGATCTTGTAATGATCTCAGTATGCTACTTTAAAAATCCTCTGCTTTTTCTACTCCACTGAAGGTCTCCTTCCTAAGTCAGATTCTATTTTTAGAATCTCTTAGTACAGTTATTGTCAACCATCAATTTACTCTATTCAATTCTTTTGTTAATCTTCATATTATCACCTGTCAAGTCTTTGGAATTCTTCATGCAGAAGATTCTGCAGTTCCAGTCGCTCCAAGATGAGTTCACACTGCATTCGATACTGCTCCAATGGGTTTTCTGGAAACGAGGTATGCAGTGCATTGATGCCTCCGAGAAGTGCACCTCCCTGTACAACACAGAAGAATGGAAACATCTTGGTTACTCAGCATCAGATTTTAACAACAAAGACGGTTTTCTCTACAATCTTCCACTGGCAACTTTAGCATCTGATGTAGCAAATACTTACCCAGTAACTTTACTCACACAAGTAATTCTATAGAAGTCAATGGGACGACTTACATGGGTAAAGTTACTCACCTGCATAAATGTTTGCAAGATCAGACCCTTTGTTTATTATTATCATTACTTGGATTTACACAAAAAATATAAAGGGAAACTATCTGAGGCCTGACGAGAGTTTATTCTTAGGGATTTTTAGTTTATAAAAATAGATATTAGGAAAGAAGTCCTCTGAATTCCTTATAAATCTTCTGACTAAGTAGCTTCTATAACTGAGGAGATTGTAACTATTGTAACTTGTTCACTTAGGGTATGTCTACAGAGGGATAAAAACCCCACAGCTGTGGGTTAACAGGGTTTGGGCTAAGGGACTAAAAAATTTCTGTGTAGATATTCAGTCTGGAACCCAAACCCTGAGACCCGGTGAGGGTGGAGTGTCCCAGAGCTCTGGCTCCAGCCTGAGTCCAAACATCTACATAGTAATTTTTAGTCCCACAGCCCGAGCCTCATGAGCCTGAGTCAGCTAACAGAGGCCAGCCGCAGCTGTGCTGCGGGGCTTTTATCCCTGTGTAGACATATCTTTAAAGGAGGAGAGGAACCCTGGTCTGATGGTTAAAGTACAGGAATGGGAGTTAGAAGATCTGGGTTTTAGGGCCTGTCTATATGCGGGAAATTGATCAGCATAGCTATTCCAAATAACTGTTCCATTATAATTTAGCTATTCCATAATAACTCCCCTGTGTGGACACTCTATTCCAGAATAAAAGTGATTTTATTCGGAATAATAATTACTCTGCTTGCTGAGTGCACAAGATGGATGAATCAGAGTTGTGTAGTAAAGGAGGCTGTTGAGTGTAGGACCCCTGCCTCATTTGTTGCAGAAGTTGGAAGTTGCCTAAGAGAAAGGCGGGTGTTATGGTTAAGACAGTTGAATGCTGCCCTGGAGAACTGGATTCTATCCTTTCCTGTACCAGAGTTTCTATGTTATGCATGACAAGTCATTTGAACCAAACTTTTCACAGGAGGCCGCTAATTGTGTGTTTCTCGTTTTCTAGTTGCCCAACTTGAGACCTTGGGGTCTGATTTGCAGAAGTGCTGAGCACTCATAGCTGCAACTAAAGTCAATGGGAGTTGTGCTTTGAACATATAAAGTGCCATATAATGCTAAGTACTCTGAAAACTCAGTTCTTAGGTGTCTCAAACTGGGCATCCAAAATAGTGAATCCTTTTGACCTTACTCTTTATGTGCCTTAGCCCGCTGTCTGTAAAATAGAGCTAATACCGCCGCCCTCATCTCACAGGGAATTCTGAAAATAAATTGATCAGTATCTGAATGTTTCACAAACACTAAAGTGATAAGCACCATAGAAAAGTCCATAAATAAATTAATAATTCTGTCTTCAAAGCAGGGTTTGAATAGTGTGCAGTAAATAAGGCTTATGGCCACAGACTGAACAATGACAATAAAACAAAATATTGCATAGCTGCACATTAAGTGAGTACAGTCTAGCCTGCATACTCAATGAGGCCGGGGGGCTGTGGAAAAAATACTATGCGCTCATATAATAAAAGGCTGCTTCCTAATGCATATGGCACAATGGGGCCAAATTAAGATAGTACAGACCTAACTTTTGAGTATTTGACTTTGCAACCTTAAAATGTTCTTTTAATGTAGTTTTGTAGCATGTGTGTGTGTGTGTGTGTGGAGGGGTGGTGGTGGTTGTGATTTTTTGTTTTTGTATAATAGGAAATAGAGAGCTGCAGAATTTAATGCAACTTCCTGCCAATTTTCATCCCTTGGTCTGGTGCTCAAGTCTCCAAGACGTTTGGTTTTATGCCGCATGTGCCATATGCAGTGTAAAGAGCTCAGCTCATTCAACTGCCACATGGCCAGTCCATATGTTCAACACTTCAGATCAGCACTTAGCTGTTTGCTTGATACACATGTAGGCAGAACAAGAAGCAGAGCACCAGAGGTTCTCAGAGAGTGGATTCAAAGGAGTTAGCAGGCCTCTCAAAAACTGGAGAATAGGGATGTGCACAGGAGGATTGAGGATCTGGGAAAGGAGACAGAAAATGAGAAGTACAAGGGGGAAATAGGAAGGAAGGGAGAGGAGAAGAAACTGGATAAGGAGAGGAAATCATGAAATGAAAGACAGAAGTAAGAAGGGCAGAGAGCAAACTTTGGAGTAAATCAAGGCTGAGAGTAAAGTGTGGGATGGAGAGAGGGACAGGCAGGACAACAGGAGGACACAGAGGAAGGAAAGGGAATGAATCAAGAAGGGAAGGTAAGAGGAGGTGGACAAGAGGGCAGACAGACAACAGGGAAGAGGAGAGAAATAAGGATGTATTAAAGGGTAATGATAAGGAAATAAAAAGAGGTGAGAACAAGAGAGGCCAACCAGCCAATCAGCTGCCCAAGAGGACCAGCAAGAATACCTGACTACGGAGCTAACCACCACTACGCTTGGTTTCACACTGGGTGGGCTATGATATTGTAGAAGTTACAACCGCAAGGCTTGACTCAGTCTTTGTGCAGCTGAAAGGTGGCAGCCGCCAGCCCTTCTAGAGTTATTCAAACACCTGCCTGTTTCCATCACCCTCCCACACTCTAAAAAGTGACAGTTAAAGAGAAAAATAAGAAAACTTTTTGAGAGAAATTATATGTCTCTCACCAAATACAATGGACAAAAGTGAAGAAACTAAAGGAAATTCCAACAAAAACTGGTTGAAAAAGTAAGTAGCAAATGCTGATGTTAACCAAGAAAATAAAAAAACGAGGGAAGCAGAGAACAAGATACTAAGGAACTATGAACTACTATAATTATTAGCAACCCTAATCATTTTCAGTGATTGGCACACACAGAGAGCTATTCAGATACTATGGTGTTGTGCGCTATCTAAGTCCTGAGAGAGACAGAGTTAAACCATCTCAGGTACTGAATGAAAAACTAATGTATATGTGATTACTTTCTTCCAAAGCAGGATATTTTTTCTTAAAATAAACTTCTGCTTCTTTATTTCTAAAAATCTCTTAATAAAAATAAGTAAATAATCTCCTTCAAGAAGAAGCTATTACAAGGGAACATTTGCATGGCACAGGTGGTTGAAAACATATGGTCCTGAGGCACGCAAGTGTTTAGCATAACTGTACAAGAAGAGTGAACTGTGGTAAATGTGAAGAGCACACTGGCTAATGTCAAGTCCAATCCTGGAATCCTTCTTCAGGAAAAACTCCCAATGAGACTCTCGACACAAATGCTAATTATGCATTTCAGAACCCCTCAATCTATGCATATATAAAAAAGTAACATACAATTATGAAACACCACGCTGATTTTCTTTCTGTAGTCAGACTGCATGAAAATTTGAGTGTAATGTGTATATTAATTTGAGTCTGTTATTTGATCAAACTGCAAAAAAAAAAAAAAAAAAAAAAAAAGATGTAATTAAAGAGGGCCTTGTGTATATAAAACTGTGTGCAGGATTTTTTAACAGTACTGGTTTAAAACCAATATCCTGTCAAATTCCAGTCTGGTTAATTATATCTTGTCTCCCTAACTTCCTGCTGCAGTTTCATTTGAATATGTTATTCTACATCATTTCTTAGTGTAATGTTGCTGCATGCTGCTAAAAAGCTGACCTGTTCCAGCCCAATGATGGCTGCATTTCATCAGAGACTTTAGTAATCTTTCTATATAGCATAGAGTCAGATTCTGTAGTTCTTGAAGCAAAATTCCATTTGAAGTCACTGTGGGGTACATTTTCACAGGCACAAGTGGCAATTACTCACCTAATTCACACTGAAAGTCAGTGGCAGGTCACAGGTGCCCAACTGTCATTTGTGCCTTTGGAAATCTACTCCTTTGAGCTTTGTCTGATTAAAGACAGCAGGATCAAGATCATAGGCTATAAAATGCTTTTAGGTCCTTCTGGTTGAAAGGTGCTATAAAACATGTATTGTCATTTGCATATATGGTTTCTCATACTCATGAGACACCAACCTGTACAAGAAAATGGGAAATGTCATATTAGATCTGACCAATAGTGCAGGAGACAGTTTCTGATAGATCCAGTATCACATGCTTCAGTTGAAGGTACTAAAAACCTTCAGTGGATAATTGGGGATAATCATCTCTTCAGGAATGTTTCTTCTGAGCTCCTGTTCATGGCTGGATTATGCCCTGAAACCTAAGGATTCATATCCCTTCAGCAAATATCCTATCTAGTGTAACAATGGATAGTCTGATTGTCCAAATACATTTCTATTTAAAAAAATTCTGCTAAGCTCTTGGCCTAAGTGATATCTTTTGACAATGAGTGCCAGAGGGTAGTTATGTATTGTGTAAAAAATATTTCCTTTTATTGGTTTTAAGTCTGTTGCCTTTCATTTAAATTTAATGTCTCTTTGGTTTTGTATTATGAGAAATGATAAATAGGAGTGCCCAGTTATGTCTTCTATGCCATTCATTATTTTGCATAACTTTATAATGTTCCCTTCTTATTAATCTTCTATCCAAACTCAACACTGTGAGCCATCAGGTACTGCTACTGAAATAGGCAAGAATTTTGAGAAATAGCAAGAGGGTCTACATCATCTCCTCCCTGCTTGAAAATCAATGTTTCTTTGTCAAGACAGCTGGCCAGAAAAATTGATGATATACTCCGCAGAATGGATTGCCCCAAGGTTCAGTGCCATCACCCTTGCTGTTTAATGTCTACACAAATGACCAGCCAGAATCCCCTCATGTGCAAAGATTCATTTATGCAGATAATCTTTGAATCGCCAATCAGTCGGAAAGATTTGAGAATATTGAACTCATTTTAACTGGTTCCCTGAGTGTACATGGAAAGTTCTATTGCACATTGTTCCTAAATGCCAACTCTAGCAAGATACAAATGTGCACCTTCCACCTGAAATACCATCAGGTAAAGCAAAACTTCCAGACTTTGTGGGATGGTACAATCCTTGAGCACTATGAACATCTGGCATACCTTGGATCACATTAGATTTAACGCTGATATTCAAAGAGCACATAAAGGAGCTGAAAAAGAAAACTAACTCCTGGAATTGTATACTCCAGAAATTGGCCAACACAAAATGGGGAGCTGACCTCAAAACACTCTGAGCTATCTGTCTTGGCCTTTGTCACTCAACTGCGGAGTACTGTGCATCAGTATGGTCTTGGGCCATGCACACACAACTGATATTGAATCCTGTAGGATCATCACAGTAACTGTGAAACCAACTCCCATGCTGTCACTATACATGAATTGCACCATAATTTGTAAGGTGAGATGCCTTCAGTAAAAAGGAGAAACAAAAATAAGTGCATGTTCCAAGACATCCACTGTTTGGACACATTCCACCACCCAAAAGGCTGAAGTCCAAAAAGAGCTTTGCTCCGGAAAATCCCTTACCCCAAAATACCATTGTGGAAGTCTACAGAGTAACAAAATTGCAGGAAATGCTGATGATCTTGGAGAACCTGCTTTCTTCAGAACAACTCCCCCCCAGGGACTGACTTCAAACAAAAACAATCATATACTCCAAATTGAGCAAGAGCTGGGATGACAAAGATGGTGACAATATGATCAAATGAAAGCTGGGGAATGACCCCAGTATGAATCTGGAGAGCCTAGGCAAATACTTGAATACTGCCTGATGCAGTACTACCTGTCAATACCCTGTTCTCCCAAGAAACTATTTGAGATAAGTGACACACCATGTCTTGGCTACAATTTTGGAGTGACAAACTATGAAGATGAATAAATATTCTGGGCCTGATTCTCTTTTATGCTAAGTCCCTTTACACTTCTCTGGCAACTGTTAATCTTTCTAAAACTTTTTCAAAACCCAATTTTTTTTGGTTCTTACATATAATAACTAATGTCTAAATGAAAAAGTACAAGTGTCATTCATCCATCCATCTACCATAGAGACCAGTTTCTCAACTCAATTATATTTCAGTGTCTGAATATTAAAATGGATTGTTCTCTAAGAGATGAAGATAGTTGTCATACATAAGAAAGAGTCTCTTTAAATGAATTGAATCATACAGCATGGGATTGTAGTAGTATCAGTTTCTATAAAAAAGCTTACCTGCATAGAAGATTCCATCACTGAGACCACTGTTATAGCATCTTCCAAAGTTACAGTGTCCCTAAACATCAATCGAGCATGGGCTAGCAAAATCAAATGAGCATTAAAAACAAATGTTATTAAAATTGAAAAGCATGTGTTTGTATTAATAAGCAGAGGCTAACACATTTAGATCTGATTCTGCAAACACTCATGCATGTGCTTAACTTTAAACATAAAAATAGTCCCATTGACTTCACTGTCATAAGTGTCTGGAGAATTGGGAAAACTTAACTCCTCTAATAAGAAATGAAGCATGTCTTCTGGATTACAGATTCAATGACAGTTTGAAAAATTGGAATAAATAAATGCAAAAGGCTACATTTAAACAACTGCAAGGTGTTGAGATACTATGATGATATGATATTAGTATAAAATAATATTCATCTATCCAGATGAATTGATAGCAACACAAACTAACCAAAAAAAGCAGCAGTCCGCACTTCGCATTTCCTTCCTTTTGTAGTTTAAACATTTTTTCCTTATTATTTTTTGTGTCCTGCTTCACTCCACTAAACCAACCAGTATCCAAAATAGAATTAATTTTTATGAATGGACATAATGCAAATAATTCACCATACTAAGCCATTCAGGTTGGTTGTATAACTATGCTGTTGGGCAGTCATTTTTAAGCAAGAAAAATGGTACTTTTGTATAACACTTTGAAAATATAAAGTGAGAGTTAAGACCCCAATCATGCAAATGCATAGTCATGTAAGAGACTTTATACACATGAATAATGTGAAAATATCTGCAGGGTCACGTCTTTAAATGGTAAGAGAATTTACAAAACAAAACAACCCCCCCCATAAATTCAAATAGGAACAACTGGCTAATAAAAGAAACATCTGCTTGATTGACAAAATAAAAACATCACTCTGGGCTGAAATTTGTTAACAAAGTTACTGTATGTTGCTCATTTCCCTCTAACTTAACGTCTTACACTGGTTTAAATTTCAGGGAAGGGGGGGAACATATTACATTAAAATTCAAACTAGTTCTGCATATCTAAAAACTCCCACAAAAACCTATTGGTTCACTAATGCTAAAATTCCAAGAGATTCATTTATCCCTAGTTTAGCTGGAAGGTCACTACTTAGCCTATGAACTATAACTGCATTTCTAAAGTGTCCAGTTTTTAAGTTGTTAGGCAGAAAAGCCAATACTGCTAAGGACTCACCTTCTGCTAAACGTATCAAACTCTCTAATAAGCGAATGGTAGTTCGGGCAGCATTTCTGCAATCACTCTGACGCTGCATCTGGTAATAACGGGCAAGAATCAGGTTGCTCTCATCAGACAATTTTGGCTGTAGATTCTTTATTAGACAAAAGTAGGTTTTCATCTTTTCCATGCTCCAGAGGTTTTCTGATTTGCTTGGGCACCCTGCATAACAAGTGCCCCATCAGTAACTTCAAAACAATGGCAGACATAAAACGCTTTCCTAAAGATTCCTGTTAAATAGGTGAATGAATGTAAAATGAGGTTTTATTACATTTTAGGGCATAAAGGGACTATCAATCACTTAGCTCATCTATGATCTGGCCAAATTCCTGTGTGGGTTATTACATTCTATCTGTTGGGATTCCCTCCGAGACCTTTTCCACTCAGCTTATCCAGAACACCTTGTCCAGTTCTGGGAAAACATTTAATCAAGTTCTCAGTTCAACTCCAGCTTGTCACTCAAGTTCTATTTCCTAGCTACTAACACCTATAGTTCCTGAATTGAATTGATTTGGACATCATATGGTTCATGTAAGGACCAACTGCTTTGCAGATTGTGTAAGGACCAATCACTGATGTCCTCACCTTATCTACATTTCAAGCTTATCAGTTCAAAGTGTTCCCACTTATCTAGCCCAAAAACAACATTTCTAGCACACAGCCTGTCCCGTCCCTGTTTACACTTTACCATGCACTCAAATCAAGCTACATGCAAGTTTATTCATGCCCAGCATGATCTACACAACCTACCTAATTTACCTATTGTTTGAACTGTTTATGGTGTTCTACAGCACTTCTTGCCCTGAATTGTTCTGTAACATTGCTGTTTCACTCCAGGCTTCAATATCCAATCCTGCTCTTAGTAAAGTCAATAACAAAGCTCCTATCAATTTAATGGGAGCAAGATCAGGCTCACTGTTTATCAGCTTATTCAGTCTGTAAAACACCCTGGAATCCTTTGAGAATTGAGATGAAAGGTGCCACATAAATATATGATTAGCTAGCTAACATATTTTATAGGGCAAATCACTCTGTGCCACATTCAGGACAGTATTTGCACAACTGTGCACTGGAGGGGATGGTGCAAAAAGCTTTCCCTCACCTTATTTATTTATTTATTATTATTACTGAAGTACCTCAGAGCTCCAGTCATGGACCAGGACCTCATTATGCAAGGTGCTGTACAAACACAGAACAAAAAGACAGTCTTTGCCTCAAAGAGCTTAGGGTCTAAATATAAGACAAGAGACAATAATTGTGTACTATCTAAATAGACAGAATAGGGTAAAGGAAGAGGGGCAACACACAAGCCGAGGGAATAATATGAAGGTAGCATATATCATGTTAGTTCCACTTTTACTTTGTGCTACTTAGTAGGGGATCAGCTAAAGGGAAAGGGAAGGGACGGAGGTGTCGGGGACAGAGCAGAGGAGGAGGGGATAGAAGGGACAGGAGTGGAGTGAAACTGATTGAAAGTTGTCACACTAAACATGTGTTTAGTAATTTAGTTGGCAGGGATTGTTGGTCTCTGTTCTATTCCTAATGGACAGGCACCCACATCACAACCCCCACAATTGGCACCATGCATGAAATTCTCAACAGAAATCAAGAAAAATGAAAATAAACCGAACTGCCCTTTCAGTCACTGAACTGATCTCTCCAAAACTGGGCTGTAGAACATTTCAGAAAGATCAGTGTGGAGAAGAAGCTTTATATACATATAAAGAATCTATTCTTACCTTTGTTTTCCAGTATGAAAGAAGAAATTATGCGATCCCAGTCTTCATTTCTTGTGTCTAGCAATACTAAGACCAGGTCAAATCTGCTCAGTAGAGGACTGCCAAGGGCTATGTTCACGGAGACTGATTCATTAGGGTCATACTGGCCTTTTGGATTTGTTGCAGCCAATATTGTGGTTCTTGTGTTCAGCTTGCACACTAAGCTAAAAACAAAGATGATGTCCATCACTATTCTGTGATATTGGATATAGGAAATAATTTTTAATAAGGTATTTTATGTTTACATAGCACCATTCATGTTGAAGGATCCCAAAGTGCTACATTATATATAGTGTAAATAAAACAGTATCTCTCTGTTGAAAGATGGCAACCAAGCAGAAAGACTGTGTACAGTGTACTGCTAAGTGACATAAAGGAGGGTGATATTCAATATATTGAATAATCTATATACTGAGCCATCTGGTGCAAATTAGCATAGCTTTATTGACTTCAATAGAACTATACTGATTTACCCCAGGTGCGACAGTGACCTGCAATTTTTAGTAATCACATCCCGAATTTTTATGGAGGAAAATAACTTTTTAGGTCAATTCAGGGTTAAAAAAAAAGAGAAACAAATATTCTTTCTATAATTCTTTGTATATATGGCTAAGCA
Source organism: Emydura macquarii macquarii (assembly GCF_026122565.2). Taxonomy (NCBI): domain Eukaryota; kingdom Metazoa; phylum Chordata; order Testudines; family Chelidae; genus Emydura; species Emydura macquarii. The sequence continues at coordinate 13,679,435 of NW_027131283.1, forward strand.
TTTTTACATATTTTTCTACAGTGAAATAAGTATTTTCTCCTTGAATCATGTTGTCCTGGTGCCTGTGTTTAGTCGCAGTGGGACACTTTTGTCCCAGTAGTCACAGCATAATCTTTTCAGTGAAGGCAACAGAACAGTTATTCTAAATTTGGTTTATCGCTGAGCTATTTCCAGTCAACTACAAGTTAGCTCCTATCTCATATCCAGAACTTAAATGTAGGTTAAAGCCAATAATCTTAGCTTTTCTACTTATAGTCTACACCACAAGAAAAGAGCCTTGGCTCCCAGCCTGTACTAAGAGAGATTAAATGAACAAAGCATCATTAACTTCTCTATGTAACATTATAATTATTTAAAAATTCCTAAGTAAATACAGTCCTTTTTAAAGCAAGTGACTGAGGCTTTGTGTGCTGGAAGCAAGACTGTGTTCTATATTCCTATCTATAAAACAAAATCAATGGTGTCAGGGAATTCAGTTAAAACATGGCTTCATTTTACAGCATAGATTGAATCAAACCATAGCAAGTCCAAGTCATTAGCATTGTTCAAGTACTTGGGGAGTTTCTCATTCAGACTTCTGGAATAGGTCGTCAGGACAAGAGGACTTGTAATGGCACACTTTAAGCACTGCACATGCATTGTAAGCAACATCCCCATGAGTGGATACTTGGCCTATTGGGGATATTGTATGGTTCTGCTTTATTAAAATTGCTCATACAAAAAATAGCATAAAAGGTAAATATGGAGCAAAAGTTGAAAATGAATTCAGTGTTTGGTCACTGGATTGAGTTAAATATCATTCTGAAGAGTGTAATTGTTTTGATTGACTGTGCATCACCTCCACAAAAAAGCATCAGTGGTAAGCCAGGTTTTCCCTTTGCTCCAGTCCTCCCACAGCAAGGGAGGGAATCCCAGCCCACCTTAACTGTTAGACGCTGGTGACCTCCACTAGCCTGCTCAAAAAAAAGTAGCCATGGTACTTGGTTGGAGTTGCCCATATTGAATTAAACATAAACATGAACCACTCTGTACCCTTGGTTCATGTATTTTGAAAGTGAATTTCACTCTATTCTACTCGGCTCCTAAGTTTTAATGTTCATTATGTTACAGATTTTTGTACTGACAACAAACACAGAGCTACCTATGAGAAGTTGTCAGAGGGGACACTGGAGGCTTTGGCAGCTTGGCAGAGGATCCCAGAAGACATGGAATGCAGTTTGGGATTATGGGAAAAGCATGTTAGTTATATGTTTCTGCAGTGAAGTGGTTAACGGCGTTGAAATTTAAGTTCATTGAGTTTCAGAGTGCTAATTTAAGTGAATGGGGCAGTTTGTTCCTGATTTACAGCTTTTTTTGTGTGTGTGTATGTGTGTGTGTGGCTTCTTACAACAGTCTGTAACCCACTAACCTCCCTTTTTGTCCTGTGACTACAGGGATGTTAACAGCCACTTCACCTTGAATGGTCCCTTAGAACATGCACTAATTACCTATGCTAACCTATCTGTTCAAGCTTGTATTTAGCTGTGACATTCTCAAGCCTTTTCTACACTAAAAAAATAAGTCAACCTATGTTATGTGGACTTACAGCCAAGGATGATGTCCACACTGCTCTCCTTGAGTTGGTGGAGTGTGTCCTCTCCAGGAGCACTTCCACCAACCTAAGAGGCAGGGTGGGGAGAGCTCCATCTCTCAGCTCCCTGCTAGGAGTCAACAGGCTCCCTGTGGGCTCACCCCCAACTTCCCAGTCCCAGACGGAAGCCAGGGGCAGCCTGCGAGGATTTCTCTCTTCCCCTTTCCCTGTTGGGATCTGGGAGCAGCCTCACAGGGCTTCTCCATTCCCTGCTCTGGGCTGGAATGGGCAACCAAGTCAATTTCACAGCTCAGCCCTGTAATTGACAAAGCTGCCTCAAGGGGGAGCTGGTGGAGAAGCTTCCAGACTTCTGACCTTGGCTTCTAGCCTAGAGCAGAGACTAGCAGCCCCAACTGGGAGCAGGTCAAGATACGAGGGCTGCTGCAAGCCGGGGCGTCTGGAGAAGCCGGGGCTGCTGGTCTCCGCTCTGGCCTGGGAGCCGGGGCCAGAAGTCAGGGAGTTTCTCCACCTGCTCCCTGCCTAGGCAACCTTGTCAATTACATGTCTGAACCATGATATTGACATGGCTGCCCCTTTCAGCAGGGACAGGGAATCAGCCGGGCTGCCTGCTTCTCCTCCTGCTCCCAGCTGGGACTGGGAACCAGCCACTCTGGCTTTCACTTTCTTATCAATTCCACCGCTCCAATATGACAGCCCCACTACTGACGTAAGGGGGTGCATTGTCTACATTGACACTGTGTTGCCCTAACTATGCCGACAAAAGCCCTACACCTCTCGTCGAGGAGATTTTATTTTGTCGAAAAACAGGGCAGATTTGTCAGAGGAAGGTGTGATTGCACTGTGTATACCAGCACTGTTCTGTTGAAAAAGGCTGAGTTTTTTCAACAAAACACTCTAGTGTAGACCAGGCCTCAGTACCTTTCCCAGACCTGAATAAGAGCTCTGTGTAGCCTGAAAACTTGTTTCTCTTACCAACAGAAGTTGGTCCAATATAAGATGCTACCTCACCCACCTTGTCTCAGATATTTTTCAGTCTGTTTCGAGGTTTAGACTGAAATCAATCATTTACACTCGATTCATATTTGAAAACAGCAGTCAGGACTAGAAATGTAAGGATGTATTCTCTGCTATGTTTAACTGTGGGCAGTTGTGTATGTGTAAGGTTAATGGAAAGTGCCCACTAGTGAACTGCACATACACTTCTGAGGTAATTTTCCCCATATGCAAAGTAGGCAGTTGCAGTTATGCTGAAAGTAGCTGTGAGCTGAGCTGCAAGATCCAACATCAGCACAAGTTAACCAAAAGGGAGGTGGTTAGCAGAAATCCATAATCAGGACCAAGGCGATATTGTTAGTGATTCAGTAACTCAGAGAAGGTTAGTGCACCACGTGGTGGAGGTAGGTTTCTTGGCTTGCTTTTGTAAATGGAGTGAGATCAATGGCTTACTTGGCTAATTTCTTGTAGCTTTTGTGGAAGAAGCAAGTCTTGAGGACGGATTTAAATGAGGAGAGGCCATTCATAGCATAGGGCAATGTGGGACAAATACCCTAGGATGGTTGATGAAGCGGGTGAATGGGGTCTCAAAGCTGTTGTCATTGGCTGAGGATGTGGGGTGCAGGAAAAACCAAAACCAAAAAGAGACAGGGGCAAAAAGAGAGGGAGGGACAGAGCATAAAGTGCTTTTAAGGGGGGGACAAATAGCTTAAATTTGATGTGTGCGGAAGTGGGAGAGTCAGTGGAGATATTCAAAATAGGGAGTCGGTTTGAAAGGCCAAGAAGATGTGATTTTAGCAGTGATGTTGTGTACGGATCAGTGGGAGTGATGTGGATATCAGGATACCAAGAGAAGGAGATTACAGCAATCAGTACAGGGGATGATTTGGGCCTGGACAAGAGTTGTGTGTGATTGGACAGAAAGAAGAGGTTTGATTTCAAATAGATGTTATGCACGAAAAGCTATCAAGATATTCAACATAGGCTAGATGTAAAGGGAAAAGGAGGAGTTAAAGAGGACACCCAGGTTACAAGTATCAGTAACAGGAGAATGGTGGTACATTATCAGTAACAGAGAACGGGAGGAAAGTAGAGAGTTTTGGATGAAAAATAGGAGACCAGATTATCAATGCAGGCTCTATGCCTTTCTAAGCCAAACCTTTTGTATGTAAGTGCCTAAATCTAGGATTTAGGAACCTAACTTTAGGCACCCACGTTTGAAATTTTTTGCCATAGCTGGCACCAGAGACTACAAAGGAGATCAATTTGTACAGTCACCTCAGGTAGCAAGGTCACTTAATTATGAGGTCATTCTCCAAATGTAACTCCTCCAGCACCCAGCAGTCCTTGTATTCTGAGGTAAATGCACTCCTTCAGTATGTTTGCATGTCTTGTCAAACAATGATATTTCCTACATAGCTAAGAAACTACTGCCTCATAAACCAGTTAATGGATTTTAGTTACACAAATAACTCATTTATGAGTGAGCTCTTAAGAAGACCTACTTCCTTACCCTCAAGTTCTAGTAAGCTAGGTTAATTGCAGGCCCTAAGAAGACAGGGACAGAGGTGGCCTAAAACCACCTTTTATTCCCCCCAAAGACAGGGATGGCTATGGGCCAATTCGGTCCCTGGTATAATTTAGAGCAGCCTTGAGACTGTTCTAACTTCCACAATACCCACGAAGCCTTTTTGCTGGACCAAGATCACTGGAATGCAAAGTGCTCTGGGCCCATCACCTCCCACCCCTGTCCTGGAAAGAGGGTGGGATAGACTTAGGGGAATACCCAGATGTCCTGTTCGGGAGGTGATCTGTCTCCTTTGTGGACAGACTGAGGATTTGGCCCAGTAGCTTCACTTGCCACAGGATTAAAAAATCCAAGTTTTCAGAAGTACCATACAGCGCTTCTCCTTCATAGTTCAGTGGCCAGAAGTCGCTTTCATGATATGGGTCACCATATAAAAGCGAGCAGCCTGGGAATCTGTCTATCTTTTTTGCTGCTTGACTAACTAATTGCCATTCAAAAAAGAGTTTTCAGTCCCAGTTTCTGAACTGCAACTCACATAAAAAAAAGTCTCACTTCCCACAATACCCTCATAGTCCTCCCAGCCCCTCAAAAAACCCCAAAACACTCTTCTTGATGTGCCCTCTCTATATGCAGTGGCCAGAATTTCAAAAGATGATGCAGGGGATTCATAAGTATTTTATTCATATGCATCCATTGGTCCATTGCACCCTCCTTTGAAATTCTGACTCATAGTTTGAGAGTACCTTTTAAAACAAAACTCTACAGTACAGTATAAGAAATATTTAAATTGCTCAGAGAGGCAAACCTAGATTTAACATTTACTTTAATATTTCAGAATTCAGGGAAAAGATATTTTGTTATTTCATCACATGCATTTAAATGTCACTCACCCTGCCTTAGCTACACTGATGGTTTGTTGCTCCATTGCTTCATGTATGCTGGTTCTGTCATGTTCTTTGATGCTATTAAACTCATCAATACAGCAAAGACCTCCATCTGCAAGCACGAGTGCTCCAGCTTCCAAATTCCATTCTCCAGAATCCTTCACCGCCGTTACCGTCAAACCTGAAGAATATTTATTCAATTCAAGCTTTTTTTAAAAAGGTGTACGTGCATTCAAGTGAAAGGGGGGGGATTAAATATACTAGCTAGTCTCAGGAAGAGAGAATGCAGGCAGTGTGCAAATTTCACCACACAGCTCTGCTAATGCACCTGAATTCAGACCTACTGGTCTGAGATCCCATTTATTACAGCCCTGGTAATAGTCTGTGGAGCAAAATCTGCCAAGCATGCCATATTTTGACGTGATGGTTTTATGATATGGACAAATTTACAAAAGGAACTAAAACGAAAGGACTAAATTCTTCAAGTCAAATTAATCTCTGGTGCAAACTCAATGATATTAGCAAAGTTATACCAGGAATACACCTGATCCACTAACAACATTTAAAGCATATAGAAGCATCAAAAAGGCCACACAACAAACTCTGCAAAATAAAAATATTTTAACATATCTTTTAACAGAGACCCACTCCTCAATCCATGAAACAGAAGTGATAGACAGTCTACATTAAACTTTGAACTGGGTGTCACAGAGTTTCTTTTTGTTTTTTGGGTTAATCTGAACATAAAACTCAAAGTGAAACCTGGGCGTGGGACTATTCATGTAAGGGTTTCAGGCCTGGTCTCTTAAATCCTATGGTTTGACTCAAAATATAACATTGTAAATCAGGAGCAAAGTCAATGGGGTTAACAAAGATTTAAAACCAGCAAAAGAAAAATTGGCAACTATATCTTTATTTTCCTTAATGAAAAGAATTCTATTCAACATCTGGCCTCACAGAGAAGCAGCTCTGGATTTGGAAGGAAAAACAAGAAAAGGAAAAAAATGGGAGGAGGGTTAAATAAAGGAGAGGAAAAGCAAAAACAAAAGGCCAACTCCCGCCACTGGTGCCTTGCACACGTTTTGTGAGCACAGTGCTCAGTGTCAGACCAGCTCTCCATTCATTTGTTCTTCCCAGTTTCAGTCACGCCAGTCACTTTGTTCTAAGCCTTTCTCTTACTCTGGGCCAGCAGGTGGAGCAGCAGCTAATATTTTCGAGCCCATTCAGAGCAAAGGAGCCCATCTTGTTCTTTCAGGAAGCTTCAGGAGGAGGGTCATAGCTCAATGTGCAGCCAATCACTGCCAAGGCTGCCAGTTAACAGAGCAGAATGGGCTGTAGTTTAGTGAAATAGGAAAGCTGCAAAACAGTGTGGAGTGTTCCTGTTGTAAATAAAAGACAAAAAAAAAAGTTTCTCAAGTCACAGCTCTGCAACCTTGATCAAGTACTGGCAGTGGAGTTTGTGCTTTACAAAAAAACAACACACTGGACTTTATTGTGCTGCATTAACACCCTATTCCTATTGTTTGTGTTTTTTTCAAAATATGGCAAAGGTTCAGGTGAACAATGTAGTGGTGTTGGACAATCCTTCTCCTTTCTACAATCCTTTTCAATTCGAAATCACGTTTGAGTGCATAGAGGATCTGTCTGAAGGTGAGTAGATTTTTTTTCCCCACTACGGATTTTAACACCCAGGACTACTACTTCCAGGTTTTAAAAGGTTTAAACTTCGCAAAGGCCTGGTTCTACTATTTAACAGTTTCTCCTTGTCTGCCTCGGTGTGACTAGATGAAAGGATGTGCTGGCAGGCATCTGCATGCTCTCTGGAAAGGCTCTGGCTGACACTGACGCGTTTAGCTTGCAAGGCAAAGGAAAGTTGGATGATTCTGTCCTCTGCTGCAGAGTTGAGTGCTGGATTTCGGATCTAAAGCCTTGCATTTGATAATGTAAGCTTCAGTCGCCAGGAACTTGTTTGAGTGGTGGTAGCCATGTTGCCAGCTTTGTGTGTGTGTGTGTGTGCGTGTGCGTGTGTGTGTGTGTGTATGGGGGTGAGGAGGGGGGGGTTAACGAGCACATCTCGCATGCATCCCTTTTGCTGAGATGAACTGTTGCTGAGCAGAGCTGCGATATGCCGAAACGTTGCACCGAGTGGGGAAAACACATCCCAGGACATGTTTTCCTTGTCTTGACGTTAGATTGTTTTGAATACTTTTTGGGGAAAAAACATCTTTCGGGGGAGGGAGGTGTTTAAAGTAGAGATTAAAATGCAGCTGCAGCATTTAGTATTTTACAAAATGTCTGAAAATAATCCAAGTGACTGACTGACTGACTCCCTTTCCAAATGTGATGTTATTCTGGGTACTACACTACCCCCGGCGGGTGGGGAGAAAATAATATTTTTAGAACTCCCTTGGAAGTTAGTTTGTTGGCAGCCTGGGGGTCTGGGTGCACCATGCTGTGTCAGCTAGGAATCCCTGCTAGGTTCAGCAGCCTTCACACCTAATTTTTGCTCCCCAGCCTATCAAGAGAGCAGGGTGCTCTGTGCAGGGAGTGAGGTCTCAGCATCCACTCACTCCTCCCAAGCACAGACCAGAGGGTAGACTAGGCATTGACCCCTTGCATGGCTCAGCAGCGACTCCTCCAGTGCGGGTCACGCTTACAGAGTGCTACAGCATTCTCCAGGAAGGGGCCAGAAAGGTCTACAGCAGTGACACTACAGTGTGTTGGGCCACTGCTGCAGGTTAAGAAACAGGATTTTTACAGCAGAAAACAACATCCATTTCTCTTCTGGCCAGAGGAGCGCACTGGGACCACTGGCCTCACCAGTGTGGACTGGAAGTGGACTTCCTCTAGCTTCCCTCAAGAGCACTGGTACTACAGGCGAATGAAGCAAGCCGTTGGTGACCTCTCCGAAAGTTACTTAAGCGTTGGAGAGAGGAGTGGGACTGCTTGTGGCCACAACTGATTTGCAGCTTATGCTCTCTTTGTCCCCATGAAGAGGACAGATCCAAAAGGTGCTAGTCACCCCACCACATTCAGTGACATCTGATATATGGGGCACTGAAAATTTTAAGGGGGTGGGGAAAATACATTTTTGTTTTAATTTTATGGGGGACTAAGCAGCTCAAAGCTCTGGTAATGGAGCTCTGTACCTTTGTGTCACCAGTTCAAATCTAGCCAAGATCTGTAACTTTTAGTCACTACTATTTTATTATGTGTTGGTGGCTTACACAAAATGCATTGGGTTAGACCAGTTCTCTGTGGGCAAGTGTCCGCATCACAGAAAACACCACCACATTTGATCTAATTATCGTACTTGCTGGTACTCTCTGAAGAGGCCCTATCTACACTCAGGATTTCTTAAATTTTCTCACTGTTGCTCTAGCACTAGTGCAGTTCACCAGTTCTGACCCTGGGAGAAGTGTTAGTTTAGACCATCTGCCATTGTTTGTACAAGTATGTGGTATACACCTGTTCTGAGGTGGTGAGAAATTCTTTAAAGATTTCTTTAGTGTAAACAAAGCTTACATGGTGCTACTCTTTAAGACTACTTGGATGCTATAGCAGAATGCAACAGCCAGTTTAATTGGTCGTGCTAGGCACAGGCACATATTACACCAGTGCTGCAAAGATTTCACCTCTCCCTTCCTATTTGTGTTCATTTGCATATGTCACATTCATCACTTTATGGATTTAAATGAAAGATGATCCAGGTTGATTAGTGTCTAAATGAGCAGAAATAAAGATGGCTTGCTTCCCCTTTTTTTTTTTTTTTTTTTTTTACTTTTATCCCTGTTTTCAACTGAGAATGAGAAGTACAGTTATAGCATAGCCACCAATTACCATGTCTCTATCCCCATATGAGCACAGGTGTTTTGATCTTTAATATAAGTCATTAAAATGATTATTACAGATAATCTTCATATGTTTGATGAAGAAAGTTGCATCCTTGCTTTAATTTTCAAACACTAATATCTTGGCCATTTACTGTATTTTTTTCTCTCCAAATCAGACCATTCACTTGCCAGTTTAATTTTTAAATTTCATTTGTTTATTTTTATAAAACTATTTTAAAAGTTACTGATGGGCACAGAGTCCTAAATAAGTAGGATTTGATAGTTACCCTTTAAGCATATAATTTTAAAAATAGCTTTTACTCCCTCCACCCCCCCAATATTATTCCTAGTCTGAGATACTGTAAACTATCAATCCACAATGACTTCTATAGAGTGCTTTGGGACAGTGGCTTATAATAGATGTGCTATGAACTTTCCTGGCTTAAACACTATTCTTCAATTTTGTATGGTATATTTATATAGGGATCTGACCATTTGTCTGTCTAGTCTGATATCTTGTCTTGGCAGTATCCAATATCAGATACTTCAAAGGTAGGCAAAAAACACACTACCTGGCAAGTTGTACTGTGCTATACAAGGGGAGAAAAATTCCTTCCTGAATACTATGAGTTATGCCACTTAAAAATAAACACACAAAAAAGGCTGTGTTAAATGAGGGAAAATAGTGATTGAAATCATAAAGTAGCCAAGTTGTATTAAAATATTGCAGTTTCTTCCTTACTTAGGCTCCAATCCTGCATCAAGAGAGCCTAGCATAGACTCCTGTGTACACCCGTGCAGAGAGTCTTGTTGAAGACAATGGAATGGCACAGGAGTATGCACTAGTGACTCTATATGCATGATCAGGACATAGTTCTGTACTGAAAGACAAATAAATATGTGTCACATTGGGGTTTTTTTTTTTAAAGGCACTATTTTAAAATAATTTCCATTAAAAATAACAACAAATGGCATCTTTCAATAAGATTAACCCGTCCTAGTGATATTTATTGTCTGTTTAAAATCCCAAACTTGCAGAATTCTAGCCTCTAGGCTTAGTTCTGCTGTGTGTGTGTTTTAACTGGAAAGTGAAAGTTAAAAACAAGCAGAAGTAAGAGCTAATGGATGCTAGCTGATAGTTTCAGTTTTTAAACAGGCAGTGGGGGCAAAGAGTGAGCACCGCAACACAAATGGCGGGCCAGGAGACCTATGAACTATATTTATTGTTTGGTTTCTTTAAATCTTATTATGAAACAATAAAATACATTAGATTTTACGTAAAATGGTTATAATTCCATCTCAAAACTCAGGTTACAGCCAAACACCAAAACCTTTATTGAGAGTATTCTGTAATCACAATATCATAATTATATATCCTTTGTTTCTGTGTGTGTGTTTGTACAGTGGGTTATCTATCCAATTAAGCTAGCCTGCTCTGCAAAATATTTGGGGAGGGAGAAAGGGAACACACTGCCTGGATGTTGTATTGCTGTTTAGGGCATGGCATACTAAATTTCCCCTTGTAGACAAGCCTTTAGTCTTTGTGGACCAGCAGCTATGGAGGCAATTTTGGGCTTATATCCTAAATAAGCAAGAACTGGGGGCTTTTATGTGGAGCTATGGAGTGGCTTTTTCAAAGAGAGATAATTAAATTACATGCAAATTGTGGCATTTTTTAAAATGTAGTTTTTGTTTTAACATAGATTTGGAATGGAAAATAATTTATGTGGGTTCAGCGGAAAGTGAGGAGTATGATCAAGTTTTAGACTCCGTTTTAGTAGGACCTGTTCCTGCAGGAAGGCATATGTTTGTATTTCAGGTAAGTTTGTTATTTTCAATATTTTTAAAACAATCCTTTTAATTCGGTGTTTAAAGGTGACAGCATAAAGCAAAGCAGCATTTTATAATATGTTTTTTCCTAGCAAACACCATTTGTATCAACTCCTTAAATCTACTGTTCCTGACTTTAAGGCCTTGTCTGCACTAGCTCTTGTTTTGCCTGAAATTTCCTACTGCTACAGCTCCACTTGAGGGACTTAGGAGGTAGGTGGGGCTAGTCTAGAAAAGGCTGTGATGGCCACTGGCATTTTAACCATTCTGCTAAACTTGCTCATGCCAAGGTTAGACGACACAGGTTAAAAATGCCGGTTAGCCGATCTATGATATTACTCCCCAACATTCGTAGCACTGGTGGGGTTGTGGTGGGGGGGGAGCCATTGTGGGAAATTTTGGGTATAAAAGGTTAATGTAGGTCCCTCCTCCCAGTGACCAGCTCAGTTAATTCATGCTAAAACTCAACAGGACAGTGATCTATTTATCTTTGTTCAGCAAGACAATATTGCATCATGATGTTTGGATCCACGTGTCATGATGCTCAATTATATTGCAACACGTCACAAGTCCTGAAAAAAGTTTGGGATTCTCATTGTAGATGGCAAGCATGTCAGGGAGACACATGAAGATTAGGACTCACCCACAAACTTTCAGATGTTTGGAAATCCTAATAGCTATCAACTGGTAAAGCTAAAAAGTTACAAATAAGGCAGTGCCAGAAGGAAAATGGGGAGAGGGTGGCAGTGGGATGGCTTAATGCAGTGTTTCTCAATTAAATTTGGCCACGGAACCCTTTTGAACTCGATAAATAATTGCGGAACTCCCCAAACTCTTAACAGTATTTTTACATATGGGGCCAAATAAAATTTCAAAATAAGCAATTAAATGACACTTACACTCAATACCCTCCGCCGAAAAATCTGGGACATCTTCCCTTTTTCGGCAGCGTGGAGAACAGCTGATCGGCGGCGCAGAGAACAGCTGCTCTCAGCGGTGGAGAACAGCTGCTCGCGGAACCCTAACAGCGTTTCCGCGGAACACCAATTGAGAAACACTGGCTTAATGCACTAGTCTGGTTTCAGTCCCACTTTAATTCTTAGTGGATCTTTCTAAAATTTAGGGCTGTCTTAAATCTAAAAGTTAGGTCAACTTAACTATGTTGTTTAGAGAGTGTGAATGGGAGACATCGTTAAGCCGACCTATGCTCCAGTAGAGAAACAGCTAGACTGACAGAAGAATTCTTCCATCAACCTGGCTATTGCTTCTCAAGGAGGTAGATTTACTACAGTGCCAGAAAAACCCCTTCTGTTGCTGTAGATACACTTACAGCAGTGTAACTGCAGTGCTGCAGCTATGCTGCTGTCGTTCTTGTAGTGTATGCGTAGCCTTAGTTCAGCACAACTTCTGTTTATCCAATGCTAGCCTCTTGTCTGGTACTAAAGCAGGACTAAAGTGCACGGGAAGAAGTGTCAGACTAAAACTAAAATTAGCTCCTTTCAGAAGAACTATGCTTCCACCCCCACATGAGAACTGCACTTTGCTGAGATTTTATGGCAAAGATACACTGGAGTTCACCCTAAAACTAAAGAAAATAACTGAAGACATGAATGAGCTTCTATCTTTCTGACAGTTGATACAATTGTTTTAAGGGTGGTGTCCGAGCATGTGCAGAAAACGTCTAAGACATCTTAAATAAACATGTAAATCCCAATTATTCGAATGTTTCAGAGCCCACCTGAAACTTTGCAAAATAAAGTTTTCCTTTATCCAAAAGCAGGTCAAAGGCACAGCAATAAGAGCAGGAAGGTAGATACATTTAGCAGCCTTTTATATGCAAATCATTCTCTAAGCACTTTCCTATTAATTAGCTTTCAATGCTGGGGCTATTTTCTGCATACTATCAATAAAGCAGATGTATGATAAATTACTTTCCGGATTAGAATTTCTTCTACTATCAAACTGTAACCCTTTAGTAATAACAGCTTACCATATTCATTGAAAGAAGTCGTCTGTGGCCCTCTGATGCCTTTGGAAACAGGTGGCAGTGTGGTACACTGCTCAGAAAGATGAGTTGGAATTTATGCTTCTAATTTTTTTAAAGATGCATTAGTTTGAGTGAAGTTACTATGATTCACTTGAAAACTAAAAATTAATTTTTTTTTAAGTTGTAAATGTTGCTGATGGTAAAGAGGTACAGGAAGAAGAGCTGATGTTGATTATCTAATGAGGCACATTTTGGGCATGTTGTACAGGTAACCCTCATTATCCAAACTTCAGATTACCCCAAATTCACATGTCCCCCAGATCTGAAATGTATATAGGAAGGAATCATCTATTATATTTCAACTATGAATATTATTTCAGCCAAACTAGGAGTTAGACATAGAGAACCTCTGCTTATATTGGAATATATCCTATGCAGGATTCCATACAACCTTTCCTGTAACACAGTGAAGTTCTCCTTCCTGTTTCTTTAGGAAAATACCTGCAGCCCAAAGTATATTAGATTTTGATCATCAAATTTCACAAGAGGGATTGGGCCTGGTCAATACTTAAATGGGAGACCACCAAGAACAAAGGGCATTGCAGGAAGTCATGTTGGTGATGCAGTAGGTAGTACTCTCTTCCTTCTGAGTCAGTAATTGAACCAACACTCCAGCATACCATTAGGATGCTGAGTTACTCTAGGTGCAATCTTTTGAACAGATGTAAAATCAAAGTTCTGAACAGATGTAAAATCAAAGTTCTGAACACTTGTAGGCACTTTTTGCACAAACGTGTCTCGGTGGTCCTCTTTAGACAAGGAAAATTAGGTGTGTTTAGCAAACATTTTAGTTTACATATGTTAACTAACATGTTGTTAACGCTTTTTATCTAATGTAGAAGACGACAGTGGCATTTAAACATGATGTTAACTGGTTGTGGTTATTGGTCAGGGACAAGCTATTGACCATGAGCAGATAATATGTTTTAAAGGCCACTAGTCTTAGCATAGACAAAGTGCTTAGTGGCTTTAAACATGTTAATTAACACACATTTGTCAACATTGAGAGAACAAACAACGTGTGACAAATGTTTTTAGTTACTTCACTTAATGCACGACTGAAGTGCTGAGATATTGTGCTGTATAAAAACCCATATAGAATACAATAGACTAGAGCATGTTTGCTGAACACTTCATTCTCCTAGTCTAGACAGGTCCAGACCTTACCATAACACAATTTGGATAATTAAATTCCGCTTATTTAAATTCTCCTTGAAGTTTCGAGCATTATTTTCACTCTCTATATAAATCTATTGTTGTACATAGATGGAGTCACTACATCTTTACCCAGAAGTGACTGCATTTCATTGGCAGGTGAAGAATCAATTCGTCTATGTGCATGAGTGTACATTTATATACTTACACATTTATATACTTATAGATATATTTACATATAGGGCCAAATTTTCTGCTGACATAACTCCTCTATAGTAAGTGGGGTTAAGCCAGAACCTCCAATGACAGAGATTCCACAAACTCCCTTGGACACCTATTCCTGCACTCAACTATCCTTATAGTTAGGTTAGATATTAGGAAAAACTTTCTAAGTCTCCCTTGCTGCAGATTAAGCTCATTACTTTTTGCCCCACCTTCAATGCCAGTGGACATGAAGACTAATTGATTACCATCCTCTTTATAACAGCCCTTAACATATTTGAAGATGGTTCTCAGGTCTCCTCTCAGTCTTCTTTTTTCAAGACTAAACATGCCCAGATTTTTAACCTTTCCAGAGAAGTCAGGCTTTCTAAACCTTTCGTCATTTTTGTTGCTCTCCTCTGGACTCTCTCTCCACATCTTTCTGAAAGTGTAGCACCTATGACTGGACACAGTACACTAGCTGAGGCCTCACCAGTGCCAAGTACAGTGGGACAGTTATGTCTCATGTCTTACATACAACACTCCTATTAATAATTAATAATGATATGTCTTTTTCACAACTGCATCATATTGTTGGCTCATATTCCATCTGTGATCCTCTGTAACCCCCAGATCCTTTTCAGAAGTACTACTGGCTAGCCAGTTATTCCCCATTTTGTAGTTGTACATTTGATTTTACCTTCCTAAATGTAGTACTTTGCACTTGTCTTTACTGAATTGCATCTTATTGATTTCAGTCCAACTCTTCACTTTAAGGTCATTTTGAATTCTAATTCTGCCCTCTCAAGTGCTAGCAACCCTTCCTACATTGAAGTCATCTGCAGATTTTCTCCATTTCATTATTGAAGTCATTATTGAATAGCACTGGACCAAGGGCAGATGCCTACCATGCCACACTAGATATGTCCTTCCAGTTTGACAGCGAACCATTGATAACTATTCTGAGTACTGTTTTTCAACCAGTTGTGCACCCACCTTATAGTAATTTCAACTAGACCACATTTCTCTAGTTTGCTTATGAGAATGTCATGTGGGACTCTGTCAAAAGCCTTACTAAAATCAAGATATATCACATCTACTGCTTCTCTCCATTCACTACACCAGTACACTGTGCGAGAAGGAAATTAGGTTGGTTTGGGATGATTTTTTCTTGACAAATCCATGTTGGTTATTACTTATTATTTTGTTATTCTCTAAGTGCTTACAAATGGATTGTTTAATAATTTTGTTTGTGTCTTTCCAAGTATCCAAGTTAGGCTGACTGGTCTATAATTCCCCGTGTCCTCTTTGTTCCCCTTTTTAAAGACAGGTTCTATGTTTGCCCTTCTCCAGTTCTCTGCGACCTCACCCATCCTCCATGAGTTCTTGAAGATAATTGCTAACAGTTCTGAGATTGCTTCAGCCAGTTCCTTAAGTGCAGTAGAATGAATTTCATCAGGCCTTGTCAACTTGAGTACATCTAACTCATCTGAATATTCTTTAACCTATTCTTTCCGTATTCTGGCTTGTGTTTTTGCTCCCTTGTTGTTAATACTAATTGTGTTAAGTATCTGGTCACCATTAATCTTTTTAGTGAAGACTTGAAGCAAAATAGGCATTATACATCTCCACCTTCTTGATGTCATCCATTAATAGCACTCCTTCCCAGCTAAGGAGTGGACCTACATGTTCTTTTGTCTTTCTCTTGCTCCTTATGTACTTATACATTTTTTTTCTTATTGCCTTTATTTCCGTTGTTCGGTGTAACTTATTTTGTGTCTTAGCCTTTCTGATTTTGGATATACTGCTTGGCAGCCTTGGTCCCTGCCTGATTTTGGATATACTGCCTGGATAGTCCCTAGTTATTCCTCACACACTGGTGACTGCTATCCCCAAGGGGTCTGACTCATCTATTCCTTCCCCTCAATAGCCACAGTCCTTAGTAGAGGTCTCTAGGTTGGTGTATAGACACTTGTAAAATCAAGGAAACAGGAAGCAGGAGCCAATGACATAAGATCAACCAGCTCAACAGACCACAGTACTAGACTGCATAATAAACTATTAGAAGTATGTTTGGCTGTAACTTTCCCAGCAACAGTGCAGTGCTTAATTGCTGTTTTGGTATTTTTTATCCCAAAATTTGTAAACATGAAGTAGTTTAAGTCGTGATCCCTTGAAAAAATGTGCATTGTTACACGTCCTACGTCCAGGGTGAAACAAAAAATTTCAACAATAAATTACAGCTACAAAGCATGTCAAAAGGTTGGGATGAGCCCTATTTTATGATGCACACTTTTTTTTTATTAATAACTGGACTGCCACTGCTAGATCATTTAGAAAGATTAATGCCTATTAATTAGGCCTGAGTTACTGGTTGAAAATATGATAGAAGTTCTCTCCAAGTGATGAGATAGTTGTTTTTAACAACACATACTGTAACAAACTTAGTAACGAGGAGGGAGGCAAAAGACATACTGGTTCCTTCTCTCATTAGCTTGTGGAATAGCTCAAACCTCACTGCAATCCAATTCCCTCTCTTGCTGAAGTATGATTTGCAGTTTTCCCTTACCAGATTAATCTATCTGCTGTGAAAACATATGCACCCCAGTGTAACCTCACATACCTCATGAAAAATAAACTGGCAAGGGTAATCCTTAAAGGTTGAGGTGGAGAACAGTGGCACAGCAGGGTTAGAGGGACATTAGTGCATCTGCCTGAACTACTGACTAGGTGGTAATTGGTCTAAAAAGCAATTTGAGATGCAAAAGCTGCCTGTTCATCTAGTCTTCAGAAGTAACAAAACAAAACAAAAACAAACCAACCACCAAACACTGGAGACTGAGGCTTTGTGTACACTAGCACTTTTGTTGGTAAAACCTTTGTTGGTTGGGGTGTGGAAAAAAATACATCCCTGACCGACACAACAAAAGCACTAGTGTGGACAGCGCTGTGTCCATGGGAGACGCTCTCCTGCCAACATAGCTACCGCCCTCCGTTGGAGATAGTTTAAATATGCCGGCAGGGTTGCTCTCTCCTGATGGCATAGAGCGGCTACACGGGAGACCTTACCATGACACAGCTGCAGCGGTAGACCTGTAAGTGTAGACAGCCTGAGTTGCTGTGTATCTCTACAGAGTAGTGCCCTAAATCCAAGGTGGTGATTTCTGAGAGAGCAGTGGTGCTTGCATGCTATCTCCTGACTATGAAAGAAGCATCAATTTAAAATTTGTGCACAGCCAGTGCTTAATCCACATGATATGACATACTACTCCCATTCCCCCCTGCTAGATATCCATATGGTATGCAACTGGAGATGAGGTAAATCAATCTGTATTGTTTTAATAACCTTTTCCTTTTACATTTTAGGCTGATGCTCCTAATCCAGGACTTATACCTGATGCAGATGCAGTAGGTGTAACAGTTGTGTTAATTACATGCACCTACCGAGGCCAAGAATTTATTAGAGTCGGCTATTATGTAAACAATGAATATACTGAAACAGAATTGAGAGAGAATCCTCCAGTAAAACCAGACTTTTCTAAGGTAAGAAATGTTCTATTCTGATCATATATCCAAAACACGGTTAGCATAATAGGTTTTCTTTCTTTAAAAAAAAAAAGATCCCAAACAATTCCTTAAGCCAGTGATACTCAGACCTCAATGGTTCAGGAGCCAAACTAGCGATCAACATTACACAAAAGAGCCACAGTAGTTGTGAATTCATTGTTTCATTTACTATAGAACTACATATTCTTATGTAAACAGTATGACGTGAAATATTTAGTTTTTTATATATTTATTCTCACCGCAAAATGACTGACCAAGTATTATTTTATCAACTACAATTAGTTAATAACCTAGTAAAAGCATTCTTATTGGTTAATAATTAAATCACACTGTGTTTTAATATCATGTGCTGCAGGAGACACATTAAAGAGCCACTTGTGGCTTGTGAGCCTCAGTTTGAGTATCATTGTCTTAAGCCATATAAAACTAGACATCAAATCAAGCAAAAACAGAAGACTTAGCTGTGTGTCACCTTAAATTTGTTTTCTATCATAGTTTTGAAGGTGACTGGCATATAGTCTTTCATCCAGAATCCTTGCCAGATCAGTAGTGAACAGAAGTTATTCCCATTTTATATGGATTATGTGAAATGAGTTGGTCTCTTTCCATTTCCTAGTGGACAAGTATCCATATCACAAATATCATAATTGATATTCCTATTAACAAAAACTGGAGATGGACCAATTTGAATGGCTCTGGAGACTGACCTACTTTAGAGGTGGTCCCTCCAAAATAGAGCCAAAGCAAGTTCAGGGAGGTGTAGAAAACTGGACTAATGCTATTCATCTTCTACTCATTCTGTGATAAACAGAGAGCTAACATTTTTCGAGATCTGTCAACCTGACAATTTTCCTTAACCTTCTCCACCCAACTGTAATAGTTTTAGAGCAGCAGGCTTAACAGCGTCATTTGCAGACTCTCTCTAGCAAACAAACAAAAATGTATGGAAAAAACAAAATGAAAAAAAACCTGTGTAACCTAATTAGAGCTGGTTGAATAATCACACAGAGTTGGTAAATCAGACACTTGACTTAAAAAAATCAAAACACAAAATCTAAGAACATTAACTAAAAAAAGTGTCTGTTTTTTATTAACCTAAGTCAGGACTAGTATTAAAAGGACATGTAAAATCAGAATTATTTGGAACATAACACTATACCGAGGGAGGGGATTGGCATCTGCAGACCTGCAACGTCTTCCACATAGTAGAATCCATTAGGGTTCTGTGAAAGCACAGTAGTCTGCCTCCATGTGGGGTCACCTTGTGGGGGTCAGGGCCTTTATTTGTATAGAAATTTAAGGAAGTATTGTATATGAACTGCTATTAGAAGGCTAATGGTGGAGGGTAATGAGGTAAAATTGTTCTTCCATTTTATGTACATGAGAGGATGTTTAAAATCTGCAGAGTGGACCAGAACAATGCATGTACTGCAATGATTAGGCCAGAGAAAAGCCATGCATTCCCAAAAAATGATCTCCTGATATAACTACATTTAAATTGTGGATCACTAGAAGACACTTAAGGCCAAGATTTTCAGAGGTGACTAGTGATTTTGTGTGCCTAGCCTGAGACTCCCTCAAGGTGCCCAATTTTCAGGGGTCAGGTACATAGCACTTCCTGAAAATCAGGTTACTTTGAGGGGCCTCAAGTTGGGCACCCAAAGTTGCTATTATCTTCTTAAAATCTTGACCTTAAATCTCTAATCTGTTCCTTTCTTTTCCCCAATTTTTATTTTTGACTTTATAGTCATTTCCTTTTATGCCTTTTTTTATGGTGTAAGTGCTGAAATTTTGGCCTCCAAATATCCTGATATGTTCATAAGTACTTGAACTAAAAAAAATAAATCTCAACTACTATTTTTAATCTAGTATCATTTGTTTCTGCAAAGTTAACTCTCTGCTTTTATCAAAAAACAGTAGCAAAATTCCACTGAATTATTTTCACTCACCAATACAGCAGGAGGTTCTTAATTTTGGTGGCAGTACAGCGCAAAATCCTTGACTAAATTAGAAGTCTTCTGTGCAGAATTTAGATATTTAATGGGAGTTGGAGATAGCATTGGTAAAAACATATAATTATAACTGAAGAGGAAATAAGCAGATCAGGTTTGAAAATAAAAGGTTCTGTCAATTTGGGTAAGAGGAATTACTCAATGACAGTTCTTTCTTTGGAGAAAAAGGTCAGTTGTAGCTCCAGGACAGAGTTTTCCCATGATTAATTTAATAATTAATTGATTGTACTGGGTCCATATGCAGCGACTTTGAGCGACGGAGTAGATTGCTGCCTTCCATTTGGCAAGAGTGTGTGTGCAAGAATCAGAGCCACAGAACTCAAACTGCTAAGGAAGCTAAACTTTCATGATGAGGGCTGATGGTTCTGCAACATGGGAGATTCGGGTGTCTTAAACCCTGCTGTAATATGCACGTTCTACATAGTTAACAAACTTTCCAAAGTATCTTAATTAAAAAGTAGAAAGGATGCAGTGAAAAAATGAATCAATTTTTGGCCATATTCATACACATCCCTGTCATCTTTGCAAAAGAAACATGAGGGTCAACAGTACCGTTTACATGGGGCCAGGTCTAATATCACCTTCCTGCTTCGAAGCTTAATATATTTGCAGATTTTTTTTAAAAATAGAAATTAAATTAAATACAATTAAATCAAAGTTAAAATGGGGTCTAAAGCACACTTATGGGGAAAAAAACTTGCAGAGTAATTCTATTAACATGAGTAAGGATTGCAGCATTAGACAAGAACAAAGAGACATTTGATGCAATTAGAGAAAAATAAACAGTATTACTACTTTGCACATTGTATAATCAGTCACTTGTGTAATTCACTGCGGCAGAAGGTTAGTGCCTCAGACTGTGACTACATTTTTTTTTAAGAGGGCAGGATAATTTAATTCTGTGTTGAACATTTGTAGCTATGCAAGCTAAGATAAGCACAATCAAATCTCATGCATAAAGTGGGGTGTTAAGAAGGAAATCTATCCCCCACTAGTGAGCATGGCACATTTGGCTTGGTGGAAGATGAGGGCTTTATGTCATTCTCTGAAGCAAATTTGGCCACTGAGGCAGGATACTAGACTAAATGGACCAATGGTATGATTCTGTATGGTAAACATCTGTACTTGATACATATGCAGCATCTGTAGATTAAAGTTTAAGTGCCATACATTTGTAGAGATTAGTTTGCACATAAATTTATACAGAACTCTAGTGCGCACAACAATTAATATACTTTCTCCTTCTCCAGCTTCAAAGGAATATTTTGGCATCTAACCCCAGAGTCACAAGATTCCACATTAACTGGGAGGACAACACTGAAAAACTGGAAGATGCAGAGAGCAGTAACCCAAATCTACAGTCACTTCTTTCTACAGATGCATTACCTTCAGCATCAAAGGGGTGGTCAACATCAGAAAATTCATTAAATGTCATGTTAGAATCTCATATGGACTGCATGTGACTACCATCGTTTTGATACTGTACATGTGTTAAGCTGTAAAAACAACCAGAACTATTTGCCTGAAATTCCATAAGTACATAGTTGACAAACAACATAAAGAAGTTGTTTTAAACAGCCTGTAGAAAGTTTATAAGAAAAAAAACAGTATTTGAGCAAATTGTGGAATATAAATACAACTATTTTTAAGTAGTTTTTTTCTCTAATGTGTTATTTTATTTGCTCTAAACTTAATCTGATTAAAGCATATGTATTATTTTTCTTTTTCTCTGTAAATGCAATTAAAAACCTAAAGGACAAAGTTAATCTTCAAGCACAGATGGAATAGTGAGGACTTGGGCTCATCCCTAATATTAATGCTGAATACAATTTCATTGTCCTTTAATAGCAGGTTAGGAACAAAGCTGTCTTTTTTGATGAAATGCAAAGAAAGGGGGAAAAAAAAAAAGTGATCTCTACAAAATAATCCTAAAATGTCCTCTACTGTGGAAACAGCCATCACAGTATAATTTTAGGTGCAAATGTCTATGCCTCCCAAAGCATATACTTGTTACTTAAAGCATGCAATTTGAGATCTACCATCTGCTATCTGGGATTTTAGGAATTGATTTCTTTTTTTTATCTCCTCCTGCTGCTATTTAGTCATGTCATATAGTCTTGTTAAGAACAATGTTTCATTTGGAATAGGTGGGCGCAGCAAATAACTCTCTTTCAACCATGCTAATAGCTTGCACAATTGCTTGAAAGGTTTCAAGCAATTACAAAATTTAAACTTCAAAAGAAATAGCATGAATACTTAGTAAGAAAAAAAATTGCTCCTTATAGGATTATTATGTACAATCATGGCCTGGCACATTCACTTTTTTAAAAGTCTCTTTATTCATGTTGTCTGTTTAGATAGTTAATAAGCGGTTGAAATGCTTCATCCTTAGTTTCATAAAACATTGTGGGCTTAAGACATTTCAATACACAATTTTATTATTTTTTGTATTGTAGTAGCACCCAACGGCATAAATTGATATTGAGGCTTCATTGTGCTACACACTGTACACATGCAGGCGCACACACACCATAAAGCATTCTGTTACCTGACAGCATCCTGAAAATAAAGGACCCAAGTAGTAATTGTATAGATTTGAAACATTTAATTATTATAACACTAACAATTTAGTTGTTCTCCCAAATCCTCTCTTTAGTCTAATTATTTGAGTCAAGGCAAAATGATGTGGAGATTATGCACACCTGTAACCAGCCTGCTAAGAACATTAGTATTTGACAGTAGTCATTGACACTCTGAACCTGGTTAAGTTCCCAAACTTATTTCTCTTAAAGGATGGTAAAGTCCATGATGACTGACAACTTTAAAGTAAATAGGGAGCATTTTCTCTTATCCTGCATTGTTTAGTAAGGATGCAGATGCCCTAAGTAGTAAAAGTAGTAAATTTCTATTTTTTCAGGGCATTTGTGATATTGTCTTCATTTTTAAACACAAACAGTTTTGATCAATTTTCTACGTGGGTCAGAAAGTGCATTGAAAGAATAAACTGATTCAAATTTGTGAATATTTTCTCAGTTTACACACAACAAAACAAAAAACCCTTCAGGGTTTTCAAATAAGAAATACCACTAGGAGATTTTCAAAGGTACAACAGGCAATTAGATGCCTAATCTGCATTGAAAGACCATAAGAGTTCAATGCCTAACTACATTTTAAGCCTTTAATAATCTCTTCCTTAAGTGTTAAAATATTAATTGTTAACCATTGTTTTAACACGTCAAATTACTCTATATAAATTAATGTAATTGTGTATTTTTCAAAATGTATATTTAAACACACACATTTAATGTTCAGACTTGTGACTTTTCCTTACACTAACACTGCAAGACATACACACACGAAATTTAAATTTTACATCTACTTTACTAGTTTTTTTTAATAAACTAAAGATTTAATCTCACAAAAATGTAAACATGAGTAAATTTAGTCACATGCTTAAGGGCGGGAAGGCTAATGAAGTTTGGCCTGGTTTAATGCTATTGTAATAGGATCTCAAATCCAGCCCCCATTGAAGTAAATAGGACTTTTTAATAACTTAAATGAAAGCATGATCAGGTGCAAGACATAATCAGAATCCATGCACACACAGGGCAAAGATCTTGCAGGAATACACAACAGCAGTAACGGGTGCAAATTACATCATTTGTTTCTACCACCATCATAGCTACAAAATAGTGGCAGCAGAGCTATTCTGCATAGCTAATCATCCCAGATTGCATAAGCCAGAGACTGGTCCCAAGCTCTGAGTGCTCTGAAAAGCTCTTATCCTAACTTTGCAGAAAAGACCAGCTGTAGTTAGGAAGAACTCACTGAGGCTGTATACTTGAAGATGGACTGGATGGCATTAATCATCCCACTGCCCTGACAGAGTTTGGCCCCATCACATACCATGCATTAGTATCCATTACGAATAGTAGAAACACCATCCGCGAAACAAATTCATGTATGGTGAAGTCAGAGAAAAAAAATTACATCCACTACTAACAGCTTCTCAAAATCTCCTTCAGAGAAGTGATCTTTCCTTTCTTCCTAACAACGCAACTGACTGCCTGATCCTCCAGATACCGACACTGGACACAAGTCGCCTCTCCAACCTCACACCCCTGGGCAAAATCATTCAGAATCCAAACTCCCACATCACGTAGCACATGTCAACATCGTGGATTCCTCTCCACTGATCTGCAGACCAGGGCACTGTACAGAGACAGCCCTAGTGGCACTAAAAGACAGGGCAATGGATAGAAGCTACCTTTCTCCGTGCTCATATTACTTGACCTCTCTGAAGCTTTCAATACAATTAACTCCACACATGCCATAGCTTGAGTAGACAGTGCAGCAATACAATTTCAGGACCAAAAGAGTGATAACGGATGAGCTCCTCTTCCCACTAGCCCTCATCTGTGGATTCCCAGAGGGCTCTATCCTAGGTCCCCCTCTCTTCTCCTCGATATCTACATGGCACCACTGTCAACAATAAACAAATGTCACCTTACTGTACATTTCCTTTTCCAGACGCAGCTAATGTGGTGGTAGAGATTACTTGTATGAAGAGGAGGAGTTGGCCTACCAGACAAGGTAGCAGTACTGACGTAAAATGCCCTTTCAGCTTGCCAGGAAGCTTTGTCCCTCCCTCCTAGGCAAGGATATGGTTACAATGAGCCATGCATTTTTCATCTCCGAACTGAATTACTGCAACTCACTGCATATGGGTCTGAAGGTGACTGGAAGGCAGAGGCCCCAAATCATACGTAATATCATGGTTACTCATGTCTCCAGTGTGATGGGCTGCTGTGATCCAACCCCTCCACTAGGTCCCAGTCAATTTCAACTGACAATTCAAGACCTTAATCCCGATCTTCAAGCTCATCAATAGATCAGGACACTCATATATGTTAGCTACCACATCTGCATTCATGACCCATTCAGATAACGCTCTTCTCTAGGACAATACACATCAATAACCCTATGCATGCAAGAGTCTGGGGACATATTATTCTGACACATGGGGCAACAGCTGTTGAACGAGCTTCCAGAAGAAGTCAAACCAATCCAGAGTGACCACTTTCAGGATATACTTCAAACCTTCCTCTGTGACAATGCTTTCCCACTATCTCCAGATAAAAGGTGGAGGAAGAGAAGAACACAAACAAACAAAATGCATGGATATCAAAGCAAAGCCTCCTCTACCAGAGAATGGAAAGACTCACTGCTCCAGTAGCAAGCTCACCATTTTCTTGGGTAGCTCTTGGAAAATA
Organism: Emydura macquarii macquarii; assembly: GCF_026122565.2. NCBI lineage: Eukaryota > Metazoa > Chordata > Testudines > Chelidae > Emydura > Emydura macquarii. The sequence continues at coordinate 13,704,349 of NW_027131283.1, forward strand.
AAATAATGGATGGGAACCATAAAGAAAACCTTTTAACTACTGATGCAACTGCCCTGCAGTATTTCTGTCCCACAGCGAAGAACCAGCAATTTATGAATTTTTACTGACTCGCATTTTTTATATTGTGACCAACTATTTTTTAATATAGGATTCATGGATTGGGTCTTTCTACTTTGGAAAAAAAAATGGAATTAGAAATATTTCTTCATGCAAAACAGGAACTGGATAATCTAAAATGTGTAAAATCATTAACAAGAAAAGCAACATGATTTAACAACTCTCCAAATGTTATCATTCTGAGCATTTGTCTGAGTTGCTGCATAAAAAAAAGGAGTTCACAATGTCAATGTTTTAGACAGAGAAGTATAAACAGTCTAAAAAACAATGCACTTAAGTAAAGAAAACACAGTGGTCAAAGAAAAGTACTCATTCCTAGTCCTCAGCCAGTCAAAGGCTAAAGATCAAAGCCTCAGTCTCCTGCTCAACTTCACTTCATTGTTAGCCCACTAAGTATCTTAATATGTATGCTACTGGAAAAGCATAGATGGGGCCTCCTCTCGAAGCAGTCACTTAGCAAACATCTATCTTTATTTTGCTTAGTCTGCTATAGAATTTACTATTAATCCAGAGAAAGCAAAAGGCGCATACACCTCTTTCTGACTCAGGAAACACTCTTCCAATACCTTCTCTTTGCCTTTTGGAAAGCATCTTTGTTGTATTTAAATTAATAGAATTCCCATTTTACCCCCCTTCTCTCTAACATTTAGGATTTATCACAGGCTAAGATGGCAAGTTTTTTGGCACGTTGCTCAATTATCGCATGATATATTACGGTTACGGAGAGTACCAATTTCAGTGTTATACTCCCTCAGTTTAACTGTACATGTCTCTCAAACATCCTTTAGAAATAGTATTTTTAATGCTTGGTCTTATTTCAAAGGTGACAAGTTCCGGCAAAATCAGTTGAACTCTTTGAACTTAAAATTCCAAAAGCAAAACAAAGTTTTACCTCATACATTCCATTTGGAACAGTTATACTTGGACAGCTCAATATATATATATATATATATATATAAATAGATTGTTCTTAGATCTAAAATCCAAAGCAAGTTTGAAGGAACTTTATTCAGTAATTCTGTTCATTCAGCTGTGTTCCCAGGGTCTTACTGGCAGCGTAAAATGGTTTTGAAGTGAACGTAGATGTAATTTGCACAGCCAGCCAGATGTGAGGCTGATTATCTCTTGTGGTGCACATGCAGTAGAATTTGGGGGATTTGTGAGTTTCCTTTCTTTTTAAAAGTCTTTTTAAAAGGTGATCTTAGGATTTTAGAGACTCCCCTGGAAGGGATAAGCTTAAAGCCCCCAGAGAACTCCATCGCCATGCACCAAGAGAGCCAGCTGTGTTGCATCACAAGTGTGCTGTCACCATTTACACTAAAGTGATTCCAAACTCCAGCTATCCTTGATGATCAAGTGTTCAGTACCCTTTGGGAAGCCATTTCAAGTAGAGCATGAAATGAAGTGAGAGCTCTGGAAGATCAAGGCAAAGCAGAGGTACAAGAACTTGGCTGGCATAGGAAGATCATTCCTGCCAAAGCTGGGTGCAATAATGTAAGAAATGGATTGCAAGGTTTTAGTCTCGCTCACTAGCTGTGAGACACCAGTCCACCGAGGAACCATGAAGGAGCCCAAAGTACAGCCTGTTCTGTTCTTACCATTGATGGATGTATTCAAGGACATTCTGAGCATGAACACACCTGTGTGGCTCCTCTGCAGAGAAGCTTGCCAACATTTTGATTTTAAAGTCAGGAGTAATAGTATTTAATGACTAATCCTCTGTACATGGGTTGTACACTTAGGATGGACAGGGTTAAGGGACTGGGAAAATAGATACTCTTTTGTTCTTCCCATTTAAACACAAGGCTGTTTCCCAGTCATAGAAACAGAAGAGGCACAACACTGCCTAAGAAACACATTTCTATTAAACGCACTACTTTGTACTTTGCTCCTGAAGTATATACTGATTCCTGCATATATGGATACTACAGCAGTTTGTTCAAACTGAGTAATTTGCAAGGGTGGGAGAAGAATCTGAGGCTTTGTACTGTCCCTCAGGAAAAGTTCTTAACACCACCTGGCATTTGGTGCCATTTTAAAGGAAAAAAACCCTTGCTCTTCAGATGTTTCTTTATGGGACAAAGATGAGGTTTCAGCAGCAGAAAGCAGTGCCTCATGGTAGGGAGCTGACTCTCAACCTGTCATCCACCCAAAACATTGTTAGGAAGAGAAAAAAGGAGCAGTCTCTGTTAAGGAGAAAATAAACTGGAGTAATAGAAATAGGATGACATTTCATACTGGAAAGTGCAAGGTCATGCATTTAGGGACTAATAACAAAAAAAAATTCTATAAACTGGGAACACATCAGTTGGAAGTGACAGAGGAAGAGAAGGACCTGGGCATATTAGTTGATCACAGGATGACTATGAGCCACCAATGCGATGTGGCCGTGAAATGAGGTGTTAGTACTGTTACACAAGGCGCTGCTGAGACCTCATCTGGAATACTGTGTGCAGTTCTGGTCTCCCATGTTTAAGAAAGATGAATTCAAACTGGAACAGGTGCAGAGAAGGACTACCAGTATGATCCGTGAAATGGAAAACCTGCCTTATGAGAGGAGACTTAAAGAGCTTGGCTTGTTTAGCCTAACCAAAAGGAGGCTGAGGGGAGATACAATTGTTTTCTATAAATACATCAGAGGGATAAATACCAGGGAGGGAGAGGAGTTATTTAAGTTCAGCGTCAATGTGGATACAAGAACTAATGGATATAAAACTGGTCATCAGGAATTTTAGACTTGAAATTAGACGAAGGTTTCTAACCACCAGGAGTGAAGTTCTGGAATAGCCTTCTAAGGGGAACAGTGGGAGCAAGAAACCTAGCTGGCTTCAAGACTGAGCTTGATAAGTTTATGGAGGGGATGGGACAGCCTAATTTGGCAATTTAACTGATCTTTGAATACCAGTGGTAAATATGGCCAATGGCCTGTGAAGGGACGTTAGATGGGGTGGGTTCTGAGTTACTACAGAGAATTCTTTCCGGGTGTCTGGCTGGTGAGTCTTGCCTCAGGGTTTAGCTGATTGCCATATTTGGGGTCGGGAAGTGAATTTTCCCCAGGGCAGATTGGCATAGGCCCTGGGGGTTTCTCGCCTTCCTCTGGGGCATGGGGCATGGTTCACTTGCTGGTGGATTCTCTGTATCTTGAAGTCTTTAAACCATGATTTGAGGACTTCAGTAACTCAGCCATAGTTTAGGAGTCTATTACGGAAGTGGGTGGGTGAGGTTATGTGGTTTGGATTGTGCAGGATGTCGGATTAGACCAACAGTTCCCAACCTGGGAACCAGTTCCCAAAAGATTCCAGGGGGTCCATGAGGCTTCAGTAACATTGATGTCATTTAGCCGCCTGAGCTCCACGCCGGACGCAGCAGCCTCAAGCTCTGTGCTGGACAGATCGGAGGAGCAGCCCCCCCAAGCTCCACACCGGCTGGGCGCAGCCCTCCCAAGTTCCATGCCAGCCGGAGTGGAGGAGCAGGTGCCCAGCTGAAGAGGAGCAGCCCCAGCCAACCTGCCAGAGCTCACCTCCATTACTCACAGTCCATGAGGGATGGGAAGAGGCGGGGCCACACGAGGCATGAGGTGGCAGCTGCGCTAGGGAAGGCGTAGCTTCTTAGTCAGGGAAGTGTCATTTATTATTATTATTATTTATGTAATTTAGTGTTGTTATTATTATTATAATTATATGTGTTTATAGGGGTTATGTGTGTTTATGGCCAGTGAGGCGGTGGGTCATGAAGTTGGGAGGCGTGTGTTTTACCTAGTGTTAACGAGTGGGGCTTTCACTCAAAATGGTTGGGAACCACTGTGATGATCATAATGGTCCCTTCTGACTTTAAAATCTACGAGTCTATGAGAAAAGGAATCATCCTACTGCACGTAACAGTCATACAGAGTGTACTCATTCTGAACACATGTAAAATTTTCCAGAGCTGGGAAGAACCAAAAAAGACAGAAAAAGGAAAAATATAGGCCCAAATCATTTTCTGCAGGAAAAAACAAAGCAAAACAAACAGTTGGATGATTCTTTGCAGGAGACTCCATGAGGATCCTCTGACAGAGATCCTCCCCACCATCCCACTGTGGGAGGCTGGTGTGAAACAAGTTTGTCCTCATCACTGAAGAAAAGGCTACAGGGCTTGATGTATTCCCAGAGATCTGTAGGGAGCCATGCCAACCCTCACTTGTTCAGTTCCACAGCAATTTTTTGCAGAGACTATATTATACAATCAAGAATAACTTACATCACTGTTCATATATAAAACACCTCCGTGGTTAGAAGCAGACTCCCAGATTTTAAATGTAATAAAAATTAAGAGCACACCCTGCTTGGCATGCCTGGAATATCAGATACCTGCACTTGTAGATCCAATTCCTGCAGTAAGTACAGATCGTGGTGTAATCTTTACTGCATATTTGAGAAATTGAGATTTCCCTGTGCCAGGGTCTCCAACCAACAAAAGATGCGATTCACCTTGGGAAAAAATAAATACACAAAGCTTGAGGTTGCATGGATGGCACACTGACTGCTACTACATTTATAAAAACAAACAGACATACATACAAGCTTTTAACTAAAATAATAATTGTAATTCTTCCCATAAAATTTACTTCTTAACACATGATACAATAAATAATTCAGGTGCAAGATTGTCATACCTGACATCACTCAGATGTGATAAAATTGTATAATTCACTAGTAGCTCCTAGTCATATTGCAGCATTCAAACTCAATTCTCCTCATAAAAGATTCTTTAAAATAATTACATATCCAGCCTTACAGAATCGTCCAATACCTAGTTCTCATATTTTAATAGATTTGTTTTGCAGATGCCAGCTATGGTAAATTTTTCATTCCAATCTTGAGCAATGAAGGGAATTGGAACCACTGCTTAGTTATGATCCCAATATTTAACTCCTTTAATTATTGTACAAGTAATCAATAAAGTCAGCCTTTCTTCTTATTAGAAAATAATTGAAAATATTTTGTTATAACTCCATTAATCATGCAGTTTAGTAATTTCCAAATACAAAGCAATTACAAAATAAATATTTTGGCTACTTGTACCTCAACAAATAGTTCTAAAATGATTTAATTATCTGATATAAACAATATGACAACACTTTAAGGATATATCTGACTTGATTTGGCTGCTGCAGCATTTAAAAAAAACATATATCCCGTACTTGTATATACACACATTATTTTAGACGACATAGTCTATGACCTACATACCACCTGCCTGGCACATTTGCCATCTAATAACAACAGAAGGAGAATCAGCAGGCAGATAGCTTAAAGTAACAGGTCTAAGAAACGTGCTGACAATCACAGATGGAAAAATCTGGCATTAGGAAGTAAAGTGAATCTTATTTTTTCCCTTCAACACAGGATAGAGATTCACACTATGGAAATATTAATTCCACTCTGATGCCAAATACCATTAGGGATGTGCTACTACCAAATCATTTTAAAATGCCATTTATAAAAGTACTCTTTATTTGAGTCACTGTTTTATCTAAAACAATTGCTTTTAATACTTTATTCAATGGGACACTGAAGACTGGTTTCTACTGCTCAAGTTATTTTGGAAAAATAAAATAAAGTAAAACTAAAAATAGGAAACTCAAAATGCTGATTAAACAACGGTCTCAGAATAGTAATGTTTCTGCAGCTTTATTTGCTCTAGTGTTTATTTTTAATGTTTGTATGTTTGGACGGAAGAAATGGACTATTAGAAACAAGAATACTAACCTCTTACTCGAGTTCCTGCAGCATCAACCCTTTGTACCCCTCCAGCAAGCACCATGGCTACAGCCAGCTTCACCAGATACAATCCAAACACCTGGGGACACAAGCTAGCCAGAATTTCATTCCGTCCTAGAAAAATAAGTGAAAAGCAGCATTCAGCACTATTTGAGAGTCAAATCTGATTAAAATTAACACACTCTCCTCAGGTAAACCCCATCCTATTTATACAGCATCTCACCAAAGAAGCTATTAGACCCAAACATCCTTTACTTTAAAGACTAAAAACCAACAGGCCAGATCCTCAGTTGATGTAAATCAACATAAGGACCTTGATAAGCCAGTTTAAGGTGGAAGACACTCAGATACTTAGGTGCTAGGCACCAGTACAAATTCCTAAAACAGAGTACTTTAGCTCACAGATGAAACCACAGAGGCCAAGTTCTTATAGCCCCTCAGTTTATCCTCTTGAATGCTCATACACTATGTGCAGATAGGCAGAAGACAGCCAGATATACAGCTGGTGTAATCTGGCATAGCTCCACTGACTTAAAATAAACATAATATTTAATGCCAAGATATATTGTGCTGTACATGATGCAGAAAATTAGCTCATCTCTCTTCTATTTTTTTACTTTACTGAATTGCCCTTTCTCCCCACCCTTTTCTTTGTAGTCTCTCCCTCATCTTCCATGTACTCTCTCAAGCTCTGAACTGTTCCAATCTGTTATGCTGATTTTGCTGGCAGTGAAGAGAGATGTGATAGAATTAATTCTGCCCTCTGAAGCATTGACACTAGCAGCACAACAGAGATTAGGATTCTAGAACTATACATTATCCTTCACTGCTAGCACACAGAGCTGATCAACCAGCCTTAAAGAAAAGGAAGTGCTGTGAATCCCTAAAATGGATGTTTTAAACTTTGAAGTGTGTGTGTGTGAAGACACTGTATGTTACATTCATGGATTTGCCATTACAAAAGTAGAAGTTAACGGATATTAAAAATAGGGTGGGGCCAACTTTGGCTAAGATGTGATGTTCATTACCTATGGGCTTTGCAGCATGGTTAAGATGCAAGGCACAATTCACCACTGCAAGACTCCAGTTTTATGCCAGCATCACCTCAATGAAAACAACTGGAGTATAATCCAGAGTAACACAATGGCAAATCAGGCTTTCCGTGTAAATGAAACACACAAAACATCTGGTAGCCGGTTAGAGTGTATACAATACAGATCATCAGTTAATCACAGCTGCTCAAATTTAAAAGAAAAACAACCAAAAAATCACTTTGCAATATTGGGGAGAAAAAAATCTATGCTCTTTTATGGAAGAGTTTGCATTCCTGTGAGGTAATGTGGCCATGAAGAAGACAACACATGATTGTCTAATGTGGGTGCAACCTGGTGTGCTTATTTATTTGACTATGAAGATTTCCCTCAAAGATTAGTTATATCTTGCTTCTCTTATGAAGACACTTGCAGGAAAGACCTTGTGTGAAGCATTGTAGTTTAAGGATTAAAGGTATTTTTAATATGTAGACGTGTTATAGAAACAGATTGGTTTTAACATTATCCAGGTGTGTGACTTTTTACCAATACATAAATAAATCCCAATACACAGAATTATGAAGTACAGAGACACAGAGCCGTGTTTTTAAGCTATTAGCATAATCAACAGAGCAATGTGTTGCTTATGTCCATTCCCAATTAGGGGTGTGTGCGCCACATGCACTGGTGCTGAAAATGTTTCCCTTAGTGATACCCAAAGGGCCAGCTCTAGCGCCCTCTGCAGTGGCACGCAAATGCGCCAGTATAAAGGGCACTGCCGGTCCCGCTCCCTCTCAGTTCCTTCTTGCCAGAACTCTGACTGAGGGAAAGATGGGTGGGTTGTGGAATGGACATGAGCAACACATCTCAAAGAACAACAGTTATAAAGGTAAGTAACCATTCTTTCTTCTTGCTCATGTCCATTCCCAATTAGGCGACTTACCAGCAGTAGCTCTGAATATGGGCCGGAGTTTACCAACGTGCTGACTGCAACACTGCTCTGCCAAAGTCGGCGGCATCCCAGGGCTGCTGCTTCATGGCATAGTGGGACGCAAAAGTATGCACTGAAGACCAGGTCACAGCTCTACCGATAACCTGGACTGGAATCTGAGCCAGGAAGGCCGCTGACAATGCCTGCAGTCTTGTCGACAATGCCTGCCGTCAAGGAGGCCGGAGATGCGACTCCTGCTTGCTCATAGCATGCTCAGTTGAAAGCAGTGATCCAGGATGAAATTCTCTGGGATGACACTAGCAACCCTTTCATCCATTCCGCAACCGCAACAAAGTGTTGTGTGGATCTATGGAAATGTTTGGTACTATCGATGTAGTATGCTGGAACCCTCCTGACATCAAGAGTGTGGCGTCACCTCTCTTTGCTGGAATCGTGGGGCTTCAGAAAGAAGACCGATAGGAAAACATCCTGATTTACATGGAAATGGGACACTACCTTTGGCAGGAAAGCCAGGTATGGACGCAATCGGACTTTGTCCTTGCAGAAGATTGGGTAAGGGGGTTCAGAGGTCAAAGCCTTGATCTCCGAGACTCGCCTTGCCGATGTAATAGCCATCAAGAAAGCCACTTTCCTGGACAGATGCAGGAGAGAGCAGGAAGCCAGAGGCTCAAAGGGTGGGCCCATGAGCCTGGAGAGGACAAGGTTCAGATCCCATTGAGGGATTGGGCCCCGCACTAGCGGAAAGAACCTTTCTAGGCCCTTGATGAATCTGGCTGCCATCTCATGTGAAAAGACTTGTACAGGGGGATGAAAGGCCGATGTGGCTCCTAGGTTTACCTTGATTAACGACAAGGCCAAACCTTCTTGTTTTAGATGGAGCAGGTAATCCAAGATATCTTGGATGGATGATTTAGATGGGGAGATGTTGTGAAAAGCTGCCCAGCAGGTGAAGCATTTCCACTTGCCCAGGTATGACACTTTGGTGGAAGGTTTCCTGCTTCCCAACAGGATCTCTTAGAATTGCACCAAGCAGGACCGCTCTTCCAGGCTCAGCTATGGAGCATCCATGCTGTCAGGTGCAGGGAGGCGAAGTTCAGGTAAAGCAGCTGTCCCTGGTCCTGGGAGAGAAGATCCTGTTGCGATGGGAGTGACCAGAGGCAGGCTACGGGCAAACCAAGGAGCATCCCAAACAAATGCTGGCGTGGCCATGCTAGGGCCACCAGGATTACCCATGTCCTGTCTCTCTTGATTTTTATGAGGACTTTGTGGACCAGCAGTATTGGAGGGAAGGCATACATGAGATCGCCTGACCATGGCAGAAGAAAAGTGTCTGACAATGAGCCATTCTCATGCCCCTGCAAGGAACAGAACTGATTGCACTTCCTGTTCCAAACAGGTCCACTCGGGGAGTTCCCCACCTCTGGAAGATGAACATGGCTACTTTAGAGTGCAACAACCACTCGTAGTGAGAGCAAAAGCATCTGCTGAGGCTATCTGCTAATGTGTTTCTGATGCCTGGGAAATGCACAGCTTCCAGGTGAATTCTGTGACTCACATAGAACTTCCACAGACATAATGTCTCTTGACAAAGGGCCGGGAACCTGGCCCCTCCTTGTCTGTTGATATAATACAATCAAGGTTGTATTGTGTGTGAGTACCTGAACCACGCTGCTCGTGAGTTGGGGCAAGAACACTTCACAGACCAATCGAATTGCCCTGAGCTCCCTGACACTGATATGCATAGTTAGCTCATCTCTGGTCCAGAGGCCCTGAGTCCTGTGGGAACCCAGGTGGCTTCCCCATCCTAGCTCTGAGGCATCGGACACCAGCGATAACGTCAGATGTGGGGCCACAAAAGGTACTCCTCTGAGCACATGCTGAGGCCTTATCAACCATGATAGGAAGGTAAGTATCTGAGGAGGGATCTTGATGACTGTGTCCAGATGATGTCTGGATGGGGAATACACTGACGCCAGCCACATTTGCAGGGGCCTGAGATGCAGCCTGGCATACCGGACCACATAGGTGCAGGCTGCCATGTGACCCAGCAGACTGAGGCATACCCTCGCTGTGGTCAGAAGGTGGTCTGACACTCAGGCTATGAGGTCCGACATGGCCAAGAATCTGGCTTCCAGTAAAAATGCTCTGGCCCATGGAGAATCCAGGACCACACCAATAAATTCTATCCTCTGGACTGCTATGAGCATTGATTTTTGCTCATTTATTAACAAGCCTAGGGTTTGGCAGGTGGCCTGAATGAACTCGATGCTGCGCTGGACTTGCATCCTTGAGCGGCCCTTGATGAGCCAGTCATCCAGGTAGGGAAAGACTTGTATGCCCTTCTGTCTGAGATAGGTTGCCACCACTTCCATGCACTTGGTGAACACACATGGTGCGGTTGATAGGCCAAAACTGAGTGTTGCTTTCCAACCATGAAGCATAGGACCTTCTGTGGCCTAAGAAGATAGAGATATGAAAATAGGCATCCTTTAAATTGAGGTCGGAGTACCAGTTGCCTGAATCCAGGGAGGGAACGATCGCAGCTAGAGAGACCTTGCAGAACTTCAACTTCTTGAGTTATCTGTTGAGGCCTCGCAGGTCTAGAATGAGTCTGAAGCCTCCTTTCGCCTTCAGGATTAGAAAGTAGCAGGAATAAAAATCTCTCCCCTTCAGTTCTCAAGGAATCTTTTCCATGGCACCCACTCGCAAGAGTGCCTGTACCTTCTGGGTGAGAAGTTGCTCATGAGATGGGTCTGACAGGGATGGTGGGTGGGAAGGTGGGAGTGAGGTGAACTGAAGGGCATATCCAGCTGCTACTGTATTTAGAACCCAACAGTCCGATGCTGGGAGGAAAGGAGCAAGACAGCATGAAATTAGGAGGGAGTCTATTCAAAAGTTCTGTTTGCCCCGAGGGTGGTAGTGGCTGGAACCTGATGAGGAGACTGTGGCTGGCAATTGACCCAGGCATTTTTTATAACCCCTGTTCTTTTTCCTGTTGGGGTCTCCTCTCAGTTGGCTCCCGAATCTCTGCGACTGCTGAGGCCTGAAATGTTGCCTAGTGGATGGAGGGGTATAAAGTCCCAAGGAATGCAACGTAGCCCTGGAATCTTTCATTCCATGCAATCTAAAATCCATTTGATCTGCAAACAGGGCTGCACCATTGAAAGGGAGGTCCTGGATGGACTGTTGGACCTCTGACGAGAGACCAGATGATTGGAGCCATGATGCCCTTCTCATTGACACCGCAGATGAAAAGGTTACTCACCTGGTACAGTAACTGGTGTTCTTCGAGCTGTGTGTCCCTGTCGGTGTTCCACTTTAGGTGTTGTTGCGCCCTGCACCCTGGACTGGAGATCTTCTCAGCAGTATTCGCTCGGGTCACGTGTGCGCAGCTTTCAGCTTGTGGTGCTGTTGGTGCGTCTTCTAGCACGTGTGACCTGACCCCCTCAGTTCCTTCTCTACCATAGAGTTGATGGTTAGAACTCCGAAGTAGAGAGGAGAAGGGTGGGCTGGAGCACCCACAGGCACACACATCTCGAAGAACACCAGTACTGCACCAAGTGAGTAATCTTTTCTTCTTCTTCAAGTGATGTCCATGTGGGTGCTCCACTTTAGGTGACTTTAGAGCAGTGCCCTGTATCAGAGGAGGGACTTTGGTATTAATTATTTTGAACAGACGACAGTACCGTTACGCCTAGTGAGGCATCCCTGGCAGATGCCTGATCAATAGCATAATGTTTTTAAAGGTATGTACTGATGCCAATGTTGCACCTTTGCACATGTCCGTTATAGGAACATTGTTCAAGAAGACTACAGAAATGGATATTGCTTTCGTGGAATGAGTGCTGATCCCTGAGGGAACTTGTAAACCTTTTTGTTCATTACATAATTGGATGCATGTTGAAATCCATTTGGATAGCCTTTGGCTAGAGATGGCCTTGCCTTTCGAGCGTTCCACTAGTGATATGAAAAGTTTGTCTTATTTTCTAAACGTTTTCGTTCTCTCCAGGTAAGAAGCTATGGTCCTTCTGACATCCAGAGTGTGGAGTGCTGCTTCCTCTGGAAGCTAGGTAGATGGATGGGTTGGTTAATATGGAAGTCCGACACTACCTTTGGTAAGAATTTAGGATATGGCGTAAGGGTGATTTTATCTTTGTAAAATATCGTGTACGGTAGATAAGCCATCAATGTGCTAATCTCTCCTACTCGTTGAGCAGATGTAATAGTAACCAGAAATGAAACCTTCAAGGACATGTGGAGGAGCGAACATGTTGCTAGAGGCTCAAATGATGCTCTAAGAATGGCTCTGAGTACTAAATTTAGGTCCCATGATGGTGTGGGGGCACGAACGACTGGAAATACTCTCTAATCCCAATAAAAATCTTTTTACTATTGGGTAAGAGAATATGGTCATATTGTTTATTTTGTCACGGATGACAGTGATCGCTGATAGACGTACTCTTAAGGAACTAATTGATAAACTTGATTTCTTTAGTTCCAGTATGTATTCAAGAATTATCGGGATAGAAAAAGATGTTGCCTCGATTCATCTTTCTTGACACCAAGATTGGAACCTGTGCCGTTTCTGCAGGTAAGTCTTCCTTGTTGTTGGTTTTCTGCTTTTTATTAATAGCTGTCTCACCTGTTCAGAGCATTCTAACTCTTCGGAACAGAACCATTTATTAACCATGCTGTGAGATGAAGTTTTTGTATTTCTGGGTGATAAATTTGGCCCACATCCTAGTATAGCAGATCATGTCTTGGGGGAAGCGTAATCGGTTTGTGTACTGACATATTCGAGAGATCTGAGAACAATATTTGTCTCAGCCAAGCTCGTGCTATCATTATCACAGTTGCCTTGTCAGCTCTGATTTTGTGTATGGTCTTGTGTATCATTGGTGTGAGTGGAAACGCATATAGTAGTCCCTTGCCCCAGTTGAGTATGGGCAATGCTTTCATCGATCCTGGTCCTAGTCCTGCTCTCGAGCAGAAAAGGTGGCACTTGTGATTCTCTTTTGTGGCAAAGAGATATATCACTGGATGTCCCCATTGGTAGAAAATTTCTTTGAGGACTTTGTTGTTCAATTCCCACTCATGATTGCATGTGAAATGTCTTCTTAGATTGTCTGTGATGATGTTGTGTTTGCTGGGCAGGTATGCCACTGATATGTCGATGTTGTGTTTTATACACCAGTTCCGTAGCCTCATTGATTCGCTGCATAGGGTGTGGGATCTTGCTCCCCCCTAGTGGTTTATGTAAAACATGCATGCTATGTTGTCCGTCATTATTTTTACTGATTTGTTCCTTATGTGTGGTAGAAAGTGTCGGCATGCATTGCACACTGCTCGAAGTTCTAATATGTTTATGTGAAGGTAAGTTTCTGTTTCTGACCACCTGCCCTGAATTGTGTATTCCTGCATGTGTGTTCCCCATCCTAAGACTGACACATCTGTGGTGATCATGATTGATGGCGGAATCTGGGAAAACTGAATTCCCGTCATCATGTTGTTTTCCTGAGTCCACCATATAAGGGAGTCTTTTACCTCATTTGGTACTGTCAATACTCTCCTCAGGCTGTTTGGCCTGTATACTGAAGTTAGCCATCCTTGGAGACATCGCATGTAGTTGAGCCTGGCGCACTACAAACGTTGTAGCTGCCATGTGACCCAGAAGCTGTAGGACAACACGTGCTGTTACAGTATGTCTGTTCCTTACCAATGATATCAGGTCCGTAATAGCTCTGAATCCTTGGCATTGGTAGTGATTCCCTGGCTATTGCTGAATTCAAGTCTGCTCCTATGAATTCCAGACGTTAAGTTGGATTCAAAGTGGACTTTTCGATGTTTATCCTTAGTTCAAGTTTCTGAAATATTTTTATGGGTTTGATCGGTTGTTCGTCTGGCTAGGTTTTGGGTAGATGCCTTTATCAGACAATTGTCCAAATATGGAGGAATGGTAACTCTTTGTCTCCTTAAATGTGCCGCTACCACTGCGAGCACTTTGGAGAACACTCTCGGTGCCATAGAAAGGCCAAATGGTAGGACTCTGTATTGGTAGTGGTTGCTGGAGACCTTAAATCTTAGGAAACGTCTGTGTGCCGGGTGAATAGTAATATGAAAATACACGTCCTGAAGGTTGAGGGCTGAGAACCAGTCCCCTCTTTGCAGTGCCTGGCATTATGGTTGTTAGAGTAACCATTCTGAATTTTTGTCGCCTCACGAATTTGTTTAATGCCCTGGGGTCTAGTATGGGTCTCCATCCCCCGCTCTTTTTCTGTGCCATGAAATAGTGGGAATAGAATCCTTTCCCTGTGTGATGGGATGGTACGTGCTCTATGCCCCTATTTGTAAAAGGTGGTCTATTTCTTGTAGCAATATTTGCACGTGAGATGGGTCCCTGAAAAGGGACAGGGAAGGATGAGGGGGGCATGGATATGAATGGGATGGTGTATCCTGAGTTGATTATTTCCAAAACCCATTTGTCTGTTGTTATTGTTGGCCAATTGAGGTGGAATTGTCTTAGGCAAAATTCGAAATTTTTCTTTAGTGAGGCTGGTGCTGTTTGCTGATTGGGGTTTCTCAGACCCTCGACCAACTCCTCAAAACTGTTGTTTGGATGGGTGTAGGTTGAGAAGTGGTGGATGATTGTTGTGGCTGTCTGTGTCTGTGTGATCATTGTCTTCCCCTTTGGGGTTCGTACTTTCTATAGTGCTGTTGGAAGGGATATCTGCAAGCACTGGGGTGAAACCAGTAGTGTTTCCTTTTCGTTCCAGGCGTATATATGCCCACTGTCCTGAGGGTTGCCCTGGAATCCTTCTTGGAGTGCAGGACTTCGTCCGTCTTCTCAGCAAAAAGCTGTGTTTTGTCGATGATTTTTGTCTGCAGTTCCCTCAGAAAGCCTGTAGAATGAAGGCAGGAATCCCTATGCATGACAATGGCTGTGGCCGTTGTCCTAGCCATGGTATCATCACGTATAAAGCAGCCTGCAGAGATGTGCTTGCTGCAAGTTGTCCTTCATTAATCAATTTCCTATATTGATCTCTCTTAGTTTCTGGAATGTCATTGGTAAATCATGACAATTTCTTGTAGATGTTATGATCATAACTCGATAGTAGTGCTGCATAATTAGAGACCCTCATTAATAAAGTAGAGGATGAGTAGACTTTCTTGTCTAATAAATCAAGTTGTTTCCAGTCCTTGTCGTGTGATGTGGTTTTATAATTTGTCTGCTTTCTTCTCTGGTTCACAGCATCTACGACTAGTGAGTTCGGAGGTGGGTGGGTGAATAAGAATTCCATCCCCTTGGCTGGAATGTAATATTTTCTATCATTCCTCTTGTTGGTAGGAGGAATGGTTGCTGGTGTCATCCATATATTATTGACAGGTTCCATTAAAGCCTTGTCCATTGGGAGTGCAATTTTGGATGATGTTGCCGTATGCAATATATTCAGCAACTTGTGGTGTGATTCTGTTACTTCCTCTAGAGGGATCGCTAAATCCTGAGCTACTCTCTTAAAGAGATAATTGAACTGTTTAGGATCATCCACAATGGTAGATGCAGGGGGAATCACAGCTTCATCTGGTGAAGATGATGATTCATTTGTGGGAGGAGATGTATCCTGCTCCACAGTAAAATTCTCCATCTGAGGTTCCTTCCCCACTTCAGCTACTGTATTTGAAGTTGATGGTCTCACAGATTTTGTTGTACTCATATGGAAGCTGGTAGGTTTCTCACATGCTGTAGAATGGGAAGACCTGGCATCCCAGTTATGCCACTGCATGTGATATGGTATAGGAGGGGCAAACCATGGTGGACCATAACAAGGATATGGTTTGTGTCCCCTATGGTAGCTATAATCACTTGGTGCTAGTGACGGTCTGGTAGGGGAGACAAAAATTGAGCTTCCTCTGCATCACTATCACTGGCACTGAGGGAGCGTACTGGTGAAAATGCCTTGTCATGTGCAAAGCATATTGGAGACTCAGTGGTGCCTTCCGATCTTGGGGATGAAGTCTGGATGGGTTGTATGTGATGTTGTTTGCACCTTCTTTTGCCTGACGGTGCTGAGGTCAGTGCTGTGGTTCCTGTTGGTTCCATGATGGTAGTCGGTGCCAAGGTCGGAACCATATCGGAAATGGGCACAAGTGGTGCGTCACTAACAGTCAGTGCTGCTGTCAGTACCTTCTTGGTCACCGGTGCTGTGGCCAGCATATTTTCTATTGCTGGTGCCATGATCGGTTTCAGTGCCAGCATGGGTGCCGTGGTTTCTCTCGGCACCGTACTTTTCTTTGGCACCGCTGAACCTGACGGTGCCACAGTCGCCATTGACAATTGGTCAGGCAGTTTCTGCACCATATTTTTATGCGGTGCCGTGCTGAAGGAGGACAGTTTTTGTAAGTCACTCAACTCCTCACCAGGACGTTTTAGGTTCTTAGATGGCACGGACTGAGTTGTACCTGAGCATCCTTTAGCCTCTTTGGTACTTGGTTTGGGGGACAGCCTCTTAGGCAAACACTTTCCTTTTGTGGCAGAGCTAGAAGTAGGAGATGAGGCTTTTTTCTTTGTGTGTGTTCTGAGTCAGGCTTGTCCAGTCCCAGGTCAGATGAGGGTCTGAGGGATTTTTCCATTAGAATTAGCTTCAACCTCAGGTCTCTGTCCCTCCTGGCCCTTGCTTTCAGATTTTTACAGTTTCACCCAAGCACCGTACAAAAAGTGAGTGTCCATCTGACACTGGCATAGCCTCTCTACAAGAGATACATCTTTTAAAACCAGGGGAACCTGGCATGTCTTATTCCTATGAGCGCTGCTACTCGGAGAAAAAATAATGTATTTTTTTTAAACAGATAAGTAACTAACTGACTAAAACAGACTTAACTATGACTAAACTAAGCTAATAATTAACTCTAATGCTGCTAACAAGGAAAAAATTTAACTGCTGGTAATGCTCTGTCTCAGGCCATGGATGGTTGAGAAGGAATTGAGGGGGTCGGGTCGTACGCGTGTCAGAAGACATGCCAACAGCGCCACAAGGTGAGAGCTGCACATGCATGACCCGAGCGAATACTGCTGAGAAGATCTCCAATCAAGGGCATGGGACGCGACGACACCTAAAGTGGAGCACCCACAGGGACATCACTCGAAGAAGAAGCCATGGTTCTGGCCACCGAGTCAGCCGCATCTGAGGTGGCCTGGAAAGAGGCTCTTCTGACCTTCTTCCAGAATGGCCTTGAACTCCTGCTTGGAAGCCTGTGGCAAGGAGTCTGAAAACTTTTCCAACAATTGATAGATGTTATAATCAGATCTACCCACTTTGCTGGTTAGATATGAGCAGCTGCAGCCTAGCCGTGGAATAAACCTTATGTCCAAAAAGGTCTAGCTTTTTAGCGTCTTTATTTTTTGGGGTGGAACCTGGCTGTCCCTGCCTATCCCTTTCATTGGCAGCTGTTATCACCACTGACCCCAGGGAGGGATGGATATAAAGATATTCAAACCCCTACATGGGAACATAATATTTCTTCTCTGCCTGCTTGGACGTAGGAGGCAGGGAGGCCGGGGTCTGCCACAGGGTCTTCGCCAGTTTCACTACTCCCTCATGAACTGCAAGGGCCACTCTGGATGGGACTGCCGCTGGCATAATGCCAAACGGGTCATCTGCGGGTTCTCTCAGTTCCTCCACCTAAAGTCCCAGGTTCGATGCCACCCATTTCAGTAGTTCCTGCCCCTTCTGCATCGTAGTAGGAGTGTGGATGGTCTACTGCCAGGAAGTGGTGCCGGGACCCTGAACATTGCTGCACTCGCGACCGGCTCTTGTCCTTGGGTTTCTTGTAGGGGCTCAGTAACCGGGGTTTGGATACCGGAGACTTGTTCTGGTTATATAGGAATCAGTGTCAGGGATCGGGAGACCAGTGGTGTTCTGGGGACGGGTGCCGTTTCTCCAGAGAGGTCCCACGGACGAAGGCGATGCCGGGCGTTGGAGGCATGGGGATGGCCAAAAGGTCCTTTATCACCTGGAAGGTCTCAGGTCTCGTGGGCACTATCAAGAGCCGAGGGCCCTTGCCACTCCTTGGAGTCGGTGGGGTGTCCAGTGTAGGGCTCAGGACCTGGATGGGTGAGGGTGCCTCGTGGGTTGATGGTGACTGGCAGCCCAACATGGGTCTCGCCTGGTTTCCCATGCCCTTTTTCTCCCTTCTTGGCACCAGCGAGTGCCCCTGCTCGGTGTGTGCTTTCTTCTGTTTCTTCTTAGGCACTGGAGATGGTGATCAGTGCCAGTAAGATGATGGCAGTGGAGGGGCACTCCACACTGAGGCCGACATGCTTGGCACCGAGTCCGACCAGCTCGGTTCTGATGCCAGTCTAAGTTCCAATTCCATTAGAAGTGCTCGCAATCTAATGTCCCGATTTTTCTGGGAATGGGGCCTGAAACCTTTGCAAATCTCGCAGTTTCCCCACACACGAGTCTCTCCCAAGCAGTTCTGGTGGGAGTCGTTGTCTGACACAGGCTTCTTACATGAAGCACAGGGTTTAAAACACGGAGACCAGGCCATACCCCATCTCTGAGCCAATCTCTAGCCTAATACTAACACTTAATAACAAACAACTGAACTATGTACACTAAGAGAAAAAGAAAACCACTAGTTGGAAGAGCTTGCCATAGCAAGAGAGCATTCCAGCACTGTTACAGGCGGTAAGAAGGAACTGAGAGGGAGGGGGGCCCGCAGAGCTCTTTATACTGGTGCATTCACGTGCCGCTGCAGAGGGTACTAGAGTCGGCCCTACAGATACCAGTAGGGGAGAATTTTCCAGCACCGGTGCATGTGGCGCATATACACCTAATTGGGAATGGACATGAGCAAGCACTCGAAGGACATAATTTTCAGTGTTGTCTCCAGCAAACATCTGAGCACAGTTCCTGTTTTCACTTTAATCTACAAACCTGCTAAGGGATCACTCTTATGTTTTTCCCAGAAGTCTTCAAATTCCTTGCGAACCTCTTCATCAACTATAACTCCTGTCAATTGTTCATTGTTCACTTGAATGTAATTGGCTTTCAAAACAATCCCTAGGTCACAGCGCACATCCTGGTGGAATGGTTTCCATCTCTGCATTACCACTCCATACACTGTGATGTCATCACCTGAGGGTACGGACAAAATTAGTCACAATAACATCCTGCTTGGTATATACAGATACATAAATTAACACCTAAATTAAACATAATAGGGCAGTTTAGACATTTGTAGAGCAGATGTTGCTAGAAAAAAGAAATTACGCTAATCACTGCATGTCCAAAATAGGCAACATTATGTAGCCTTTTTTATGTCTATGAATAAAAGCTGGGACTAACATTTTGTTATCATTTTTTTTTAAATTGTGAATCCAAAACAAAAAAAGAAAGGAATATAACTTGTCTTAAGAGTTATAAAATAATTGTTCAGTTCAAAAATTTATTTTAAAAATTCCTTATCTATTTAACAAGAAAAAGTATACTATTTACTTTCACTGTTAATGCTCTTTGCTTTCTTGTTGCATCTTTATTGCTTTAGTCAATGAAAATGAGATTAGTTAATTTAAGATCTGTTTATAGTCAATTTCACTTTCAGGTTTCATGCATTAGTAAAAATTCTGCAATATTTAATAGAAACTTTTCAGTAGGGCTTCCTAAACCTAAAACTGGCCCAAATTTGATTTGACAAAGTTCATCTGATGGTTTTACTAAATAATTCCATCTCTATGTTTTTTGGTATTCTTGTCATGCATTTTGATTTGTAGATACAATTAGTCAGAAACCTATGTTGTTGTAAATACTAAGGCTTCCACTTGCTTTTTTATTTCGATACAGACATCTAAATCATGAGTGGAACTCCGTGCATTATGCTATTCATTTCATTCTGAAGTTGCCATAACACTACAACCACTCTGCTATTTCCGTAGGTTGAATTCATTGGACATATCAGGGGCTCCTTGCATTCTTCCATACCCCTGCCATAAGTCCATGTGTGACGCCCTCCTGTCCCCCTCTATTTCAGGGATTCCCTCCAACCCTCTACCTTATGTCAGCAGCAATATGTGTACCCCATTCCTCCCTCCCAGACCATTGTCCGCCATTCTCTCTCCCATGCCACAGGCTCTGTGTGCCTCCTCCATTTCTGCCTCCCCTCCATACCAGGGTCCTCCACACTTCCCCCTTCCAGGGGCTCTGTGTTTCTCCCATTTCCTATCCACCACATGCCAAGGGACTTGTGTGTTCCCCACGTCCCTCTCTCCTCATACCATTGTGCCCCATTACCCCTATGCCAGGGATTCTGTATTTTGTCTTCATTCCAGGGCCCCCATTCCCCATACCAGGGGCTCTGTGCGCTCTCTGTTTCCCCACTTCATTCTTATTTGCTGCTATACTGGATCAGTCTTGGCCAATTATATAGGAGCGGCTATATTGGATTATGCCATCTAGTCTTTTCCTTTCTACAACAGCGGCCAGTGCCGCTTTGGTACATCTTGGCCACTGCATTATTTTGAGAGAGGGTGATCAGTAGTGAACACAGTATTCCTGGTGAGGGGGTGTTAGCAGTTTATATAATGGACTTATAACGTTCTGAATATTATTTTCTATCCATTCTTCATACATCCTAATGGCTTGTTTGCTTTTTTGACTGTCTCTGCACACCAAGGTGATGTTTCCACCTGCAACCCTTCTTCTACGGGAAATTAGGATACATGATTTCCCAAACCATCAGAGAGACACTATGGTGTTACAACTGTCACCAGTCTCAAAGACCTTGAGACTGGTACCAGTTTAGTCAGGGAGATTCAGTATCCTGGTATTTACAGGTCTCAGAATAACTTCTGGAGACCATGAAACATTATATAACAAAGTTTTTCTGTCAACATGTCATGATGGACATGGAGGGATGGTCTTTTCTGCAACACAATTAATTTGCTATATTAACATACTGATTTAGCATAATAACAAAGTGACACGAGTGTTTCCCACCAGACAAACCCTTAAAACTGACAGCCTTATTGCGGATGCCTTCTTTCAAATGAAATATAAACTTGAAAACACCCAAAGTACAAATGTGCGTAATTAAAATTATATATAACTTTAAATGGGAAGACTCCATTGCCCTCACCAGACTTGCAACTGTCCACTAAGTCATCTTCCAGGACAACCACCATAGAACGAGGGATGCTTCCGACAGGTAGCCTTTGAACCTAGGAGACAGGAAGAAAAATTGCATTTATTACAGGCAGGTGCCATCCAACAGCCACATGCTGTTGCTTTGGTTTACAAACCAGCCAAACCATTTGGTTTGCAACAAAATAATTATTTTGCACACCAAAGACCCATATTTCATTCCCTGTAAAGACGTATATCCTTAGTTTCTCTCACAGAACTCATACAATGAACATACAGCTGCTCTCATGAAGTTAATGGGAATTTTGCCACTGACATCAAAGGAAGCAGAACTGGACTTCAAATTATATCTAGGAGCCTTATTCTGTGAGGTGTTGCTCAACTACAACATATCGCTGGATAAAGCTCTACAAAAATAAGGTAATTGCAAAAAATGAACTTTTTTTTATTAACTGAGAATTACTTTAGGCATGATTTGAATAAACAAAGTTTAATGTGGGCACTGACACCTGCTTAAAAAATTAAACAGTTCCTCATAAATGTACATACTTCAAGATGCCACTTCAGGTATTTAATCAAGATTTGACAGGGTTGGAAAGAAACTTACACTTTAGTCCCAAAGACTAAACCAACAGCGGGGTAAAACAAATCAAACACAACCAGGAGAATATGTATTGACAAGTACATCAGTAATTGTTGTATTTCTGGTTTCCTCCAAGGCAAAGTCTATGCAATCTTGTCACAGGCGATTTCCATCTAAAGCACTTTTTTTCCCAGTTACTCACAAAAGCCTGCCGTGATTGTTAAAATGTACACTGCAGACAGAATGGCAATCAGAAGTGCCTTCTTATTTTTGTAGCAAATACTCATCCATATTAAAATTTTAGGTTAATTAATTCATCAGTGCCTAGAAATTGTTTCTGCATTTTTGTCTATTACCTAATTGCTACAGGCAACTCACATCTCTGTGCGTACTGGTGGCGGATACATTAGTTACTGGCAGCAGTGAACAGGACAGATAGCATATACAGAGTCAAATTCATCCCTGATGTAATTCCATTAACATTAATAGGTTCATACTACTAATGAAAATTATCCCACAGTGCAGATATTTGGCATACAGAAAAATAAAAAATTAAAGTTTTAATAAAAACTAAAAATCTGGAATAAGCATAAAGAGAATATGCAACATAGGTAATATGCTATCGGAAATATTTTAACTTCTTTAGTCATTGGTTATCCTTAATTTGTCAAAATATTTTTCATTTCACACTCTAGACCACTCTATTTTTGTATATATGATATATATGCACAAACACCCCAGAGCCCTCTTAATTTGGACGATATATCACCCCAATTCAAAGAAGAGGCCACTTAAAAGAAGTCTGAATAAGTTACTGTACTGAACAAAAATACAATAATAGAAATATTAACTAAAATTTCTCTTTTTTTTCCAAATTTTGTAGAACTTAGAATATTTTACTTAGAATATTTAACACTTGGCTAAACACCTCTTAACCACTTGGCACTGGCCAAGTATGTCCCCATTATACTGAGTTTTTGTTATAACTTCCCCAATTAAGCAACAATCTCAGGCATTCCTCAGGACTGACTATCATACAAATGACTACATGTTGCCTTGGGCAGCAAAATGTTCAGTTACCCTTTGTGTAGGTGACTGCAGACTGGCAGGAGTAGATATTTCCAGATTTGCTATTAGGGCAGTAGCACTCGTAGAAATGGCATTTGCCATAACTGGGCTAAAGTGGTTCCATGGGAGCCACCTCAAATATCACTATCACATATAAACCATATGTACAGTTGGTTTAGGATTTATCTACACAGGAAAATTAATCCAGTATAGCATAGGGTAGGAATTTAAAGTAGATTAACTATTTCTGATTAACTCCATGTGGATTAAGCTAATTTGGAATAAGGTACTCTTATTTGGAATAAGAGAGTACACATATTGAGATAATCAGGACTTGCTATTCTGAAATAACTCCCTATGTAGACAAACCCTTAGACAACATATACTTAGGGATGGTCTACACCACAGACTTTTGTTGATCAAAGTCAGGTTTTTGTGCCAAAACAGTGGTGGTGTACACACTACAATCCCTCCCCCACCCCCCTGACCAAATTCCCCTGATTTTGCAACAAAATAAAACCACCTCAACACAGAGCTTTTTGCGCTAAATATTTAGTGACAAAGCATCAATGTGGACACCACGCTTGATTATGTCGTGGTAAATGGCCTCCAGGAAGTGTCCCACAATGCCCATCCTGACTGCTCCTGCCATCAGTTTGAACTTCACTGCCCTGCAGCCATCCGCTCCTCCCCTTTAAAGTCCTGGGAATTTTTGAAATTCCAATTCCTGCTTTTGGTTGGCATAGAGAGCTCACATCTCATCTTCCCAGCTGACCATGGCAACAAACACTCTCCATGGCAACAAACAGCTCCACGCAACAAATACTCTCCCACTTGAAGCACACCAGAACTTCTGGGTCTGATCAGCATTTGGAGAGAGGAAGCCATGCAGTCCCAGCTCCGCTCCAGTTCAAGGAACTTCAATACCTACGGTCAGATTTCTTGTGCCATGGCAGACAAGGCCTATGAACAGGACACGCTGCAGTGCCATGCAAAAATCAAGAAGCTGTAGCAAGGGTACCAAAAGGCTAGGGAGTCAAACTGTTGCTCTTGTGCAGAACCAAAGAATGCTTCTATAAGGAACTGGAAGTATTCTCGGTGGCGACCCCACCTATACTGCCAAGAGTTCCGTGGATACCTCCATAGGCCCGGAGACAGCGGGCAGCAGACTCAACCCTGATGAGGAAGTCATGGAGGAGATCAAGTCGGAGAAAGATGCGGAGCAGGAGACTGGGTTGACGATTTGGGAGTCAGGACCTATTCTCAACCCTGGAGGGTTCAAACCAGTCCAAGCCCTCCAGCTCTGGCCTGCAGGACGCAGGAGAATTCTTGAGTGCCTACACCCTGGGCACAACTCACCATGTCCTGGGCAATCATTGAACTGCGCGCTTGCCAGGGGACAGTGAGAAAGATATGTATTTTACAGTAATGAATCAATGCTATTAGTGCACTGACAATCATGCTTCCGTTCATTGTTTATTGTGCTTCTACAGATGTGCACTTGAGGGAAAACCCCTACACACCTGCCAAGTGCCTGTGGCTGATAAGAAAATGACCATGGAGAAGCAAAAAGATGTTCCAAGAACTCCTCCAGTCCTCTGAGGCAAAAAAAGAAAAAAGGGCATGGAGATATAGTGTGACTGAAAATCAAAAAATTGATAAGCAGGAGAGGAGGGAAAACCGAGACCAAGTGATAGTAGGTCATGAGTGTATGATAAAAGCCATGGAGGAGCAAACGGAACTGCTAAAGTCACTCATTACGCTATAGACTGAATTCATTTGTGCTTGCACCCCTCCGCCATGCAACCAATCCAGAACTGCTTTCTATGCCCTCTCTAAACTCCACCCACAAATTCCTACCAAACTCCCAGCTTGACTCGGTACCCCATTCACTCCACCACTTCAGACAGCTTCCAGATGGTAGTTGGACTTAAACCCAGTTGTCATAACTCACACTGCCCCCCACTGCTTTCTTCCCTCCCGCCCAGCATTTTGTGTGTGTTGTGAATAATTGTTATATAATAAAGACATACTCTGTGAAGGATAAGCAATCTGTATTTGTCTCTTGCACGCTGTGGTTGCAGCTTACATTGATACACAGTGCAAGCTGGATAGAACAGTGCTATTTACAGAGACACCTTATTGTTGCTCATTGTCAAAATGGTTCCTGAAAGCTTCCCTGATTCAAATGGCCCCCGCTTGTGCCCCTCTAATAGCCCTGACATCTGGTTGTTCATAGTTCTCTGCAAGGAGATCTGCCTCTGCACTCCACCCAGGGGGAAACTTTTCATTCTTAGCTTCACAAATATTATGGAGCACACAACAGGCAGCTATAACCATGGGAATATTTTCCTCATTTAGCATTAATCTGCTTTAAAGGTATTGCCAATGACCTTTTAATCTGCCAAATGCCCATTCAATGGTCACTTGGAACCTGCTTAACCTGTTATTGAAGCACTCCTTGCTGCCATCCAGGTTGCCCATATAAGGTTTCATGAGCCATGGCAGTAAGGGGTAGGCTGGGTCTCCCAGGATCACTATGTGTATTTCAACATCCTCCATTGGACTCTTTTGGTCTGGAAAGAAAGTCCCTGCTTGCAGCTTCCTGTACAGGCCAGTGTGTCATGCATCTTCCCTGACCAACCCTCATTGATGTCAGTGAAACTCCCATGATGATCCACAAGCGCCTGCAGTACCATAGAGAAGTACCCCTTTCTATTGATGTACACTGTTGCAAGATGGTCTGGGGCCAAAATTGGGATATGCGTGCCATCACCCACCAGTTAGGGAATCTCATCACTGTGAGGCCATCTACTATTTCCTGCACATTTCCTGTGATTAATGGCTCTACACACTTGCAATAACACAGCGCCAATGGTGGACTTCCCAACTCCAAACTGATTAGCAACCAACTGGTAGCAGTCTGGAGTTGCTAGCTTCCACACAGCGATCACCACATGCTTCCCCACCAAGAGGGCAGCTCTCATTCTGGTGTCCTTGCACCACAGGGAAGGGGCGAGCTCTGCACAGGGTTCCATGAAGGTGGCTTTGCATATTCAAAAGTTCTGCAGCCACTGCTTGTCATCCTAGACCTGCATGATGCTGCAATCCCACCACTGAGTGCTTGTTTCACATGCCCAAAAACGGCGGTGCCATATGTGCAGATGCTCCGTGAATGCAAACAGCAATCCAACATTGTTTGTTTGCATGGGACACAGCAGGTCAGTCGCCTTAGATTCCTGTTCTGATTGGGAACTCATGATATCCTGCATGAGCAGCTGCGATGTGTTCACAACGCTGACAACAGTGGAGAGCAGTGCGGGATCCATCCTTTCAGATAGGGATGGTGGGCGCACAAGAAACTGGGGCCAGTGAAAAATGCCGTGAAACACAGTCGGAAACCCATGGAACGACGGGACGGAAATCACTGCATCGTGGGACGTTGAGCCCGCACCCGTAATGCATTGTGATCCTCTCCGCTTTCCCACAAGTGCTAGCAGCACAAGGTGGTGAGTTGCTCAGTGGGATAGCTACCCATTGTGTACTGCTTTTGCTGTCAATGCTACAGCACCAGCTGTGGATGTGCTTTGGCAATATGAGGGCTGTGTGAACTGGCAGAAGCGTTGTAATTACAGCGCTTTTTGATCATCGCTGTAACTTGTGTTAACAACACTCTCTAGTGTAGAAAAGGCCTTAGTGTTGTAACTTCTGAACACCCCACTTTAATCCATGCATTGGCTGTGTTTCTTATGATGCATAAATTAACTTCAATTAATACAGACATTTAGCAAATGGAATAAACCTGCATGGTAGTTCCTGTGGATATAAGCTTCATTTTCTAGCTCTTTAACTTGAAGTCTCGAAATTACAGGCTAAAGGCATCTGGGAGCTTCCTTCCGATACAGGCAATTGTTTTAAATGACTGTAAAGGATTTATACAGCTTTTCCATTTATAGTAGCATGTTAACAAATCTTTTATTAGTGACAAGGGAACAATTAATCGCTGGCATAAGCAGGTATAGCTCTACTGCGGTGGTATCTGCTTATACTAGCAATGAAGGGCCTAGTACTTTTACTAGAATAATTTATTTTTCCACATGGTTCATTGATTTCATTCATCCCCTTCCCTCTCCCCTCCATTATTATTATTATTTTTTTTTACCTGTTCCTGAATTTTGATTTCTTGATAGTCTCTGCAGCTGGTGGGAACAGAGGATGTTCCTGAGAGACAAGTGAATTTAGATGAACTGCAGCCTTCTTCATTAGGGCAGGTTGATGGACGGCAGAATGCATAGTACTGCTCAAAATCAGCTTTGACCACAAAAACGTGCTTGCACTTGTTACACATGTAGTCCTGTTTAAACTCCAGGACCTTCCCTAGACCGGTACGAATAACAGTCCCAGTGACAGACAGAAAGTGACCCACATCTCCAGTTGTAGGGATACGTTCTCTGGTTAGCTCAGGGCAAACAGGCAAACCTGTTCAATGAAAATACATACACTATTAAAACCACAAGACAGTTTATAAACATGAAATGTATATTCACTAGCAGTGTAGGCTAGGAAGACATTTTCTTAACTGGAAAAGGAGAGAAAGGTAGACATGAGTAACATCCAGGGCCATTTCATTACTCTGATCTACTAGCCAAAAATATCTAAACACATAAGAGAATTAACATGGAGAGAAAACATAACAGCACTACAATCCTATTTTGACCAAAAGCTAGGCAGTAATTCATTGTAAGTGGCTTGAGGATTTTTGTCTTCTGTTCATAGATTTTTCTCAAATGTATTCATTAACTGAAATTATTTGATGACCTTTTTGTGAGTTTCATTTACTCTATGACTGCTATTTGAAATATAAAATTTGAGCTGTGTTGTTTATCTGTGATCAGCCATATAAATCATATGGTATTGTTTCCCTTGTTAAACAAGCATAACTCATAGTCTGGTATGAATCCTCAAAATACGCACATTTAACATTCACATTCTGTGAGCGTCTGACCTTAAAATTTACGTTTCTCTGGGATCAATAGTAATAAAGTTAGTCGGGAAAGTTGATGGAAAATGAACACAGACAGGTTATGAACACAACTGAAGCAAGCTCACTTATAAGTTCAAATGAATAGTCATGGTACATTTTTTGCAATACTTGTCCAGCTCTAGTGTTACCCTAAGAGCCAATGTTGAGCTCTCATTCAATTGGTCATAAGACATTCAGAACCATGCAGGACAAAACCCTTAGCTAGAAAGATTAATATACCTGAACAGCCTACAATGCCTTTACAAAAATAAATGCATTTAATAATATTTGATATATGATAGCACTCATAATAACTGCCTCCCAGGAAGTTACTATTTTCTTTAATTTTACACAGTAAACTGAGTAATGATTGTGTAACTGTGACAGAATTTCCCCTTGAAACACTAAAAAGCTATGTATTTTCTTACATGTTTGCCTCTGGCATCATTTTTTCCAGTAACAGGCATGAACTCTATGACCTTCATTAAGCATAGCACATTTGACACGGGGAGAAAGCTGCAGCACTTCAGCTGGCTACTGTACATCCTTGTGGCATGATTATCTGAGTGAGCATCAGAGGAGCAGAGAGACTAGATCTGGAAGGAAATTCATGTATTTTGAGCAACAGAGGGACTCCAACCCGCTCATTTTACTTTGTTTCCCAAACTCTTTGCCTGAGGTGTACATGTGTTCTTGAGTAGCTTTTAGTACATTAGTAAGAACATTATAGGTTCAACTTTATATAACCGCTTTGCTACCAAGCACACATTGGTGTTTAAGCTAATGGTAATTAAGCTAAAACTCCCTCATCCATGCACAGTGAAAGGAAATCTTATACATTCATATTTGCATATGGAAAAGTTCAGACAGGCAAGTTTATTTTTTAATTCCCCCTGAAGCAAAGGGGTTCTGTGCAGCTGAGTGTAGTTTCTCTCACCCTACCTGACCCTAACCAGTGCATATGCCAAGGTTGCTCTCACCCAAGGCAGAAAGAGGCTTTCACCCAGTTTTGGATTCCAAGACATGCTTTTTCCACTCAGGAACATTTATTTATTTGGTTAGAGACTATATTGTCCACTGTGTTCAGGGCTGTTCCTCCTGCTCTTCCTTAGAGGTGGAAAAATGAAGAAGAAACTCCACAAATTGAAACACAGAGTTTCTAGTCTCCTATGCCAATTTAATGGAAGATAGCATCCTTAGGAAATTAGGCTGAAAGAACCTTTAATCCATATTGCCCATCCTTTTTATTCCTGCAGCAATAATTTCAGCCTTTCTGTAGGCATGGACTATCCAGAAATTATTTGACTCCTATGGCTTCTATTACTTCTTTGGTACTTTAATCCCAGTAACACTTTGAGTAAAAAAAAAGAGATGCTCGTTATAAAGCAAAGAGATGTGCAAATGCTTTAATTCATCCCTATTTTTGTAAACACAGGGAGCTACTACATCACACTTCATGACCTTGAACTGGTAAGAAAGAAGAAGCCATGCATCCCTTTTATATCACAAAATTAATGGTTGCATAAAGTCTGCAGAAATTGTAAAATGGGTGGCAAATTGTTTTATTTTTTGCTAGTAGAACTCACAAAATAGGAATATGAAAGAGAGAGTCACAATTCAGATTAAATTCATGGATGTACATATAAAGTTGATAACTTTTTGAAACAAGGTTTTTTGGGGTGAAACACAAGATACTGTATATTTTATAACTAATTCTTCTAACTCAGCACTACTAAAAGATTACGTAAACGTGTATCATCAAAATTCAGGGACATAGGTCTATATAACAACATTTTAATTAATAAACATTAACTCTGTGTGATACTACTAACAACTGATAAATGTTTCAGCAATTTTTTAACAAAAGAAATAAAGCCAATATTCAAAATCTTATATTAAGAAATTGATGGATTTTAGTACACTATATAATTATATCAAAGTGATAACTTCTTGGAAACTAGTGTAAGCACCTCAGGCTTGACATCACTCTGTATAATGGGAAACTGAACTCCTTAGCTCAAAAGCCAGGAATTCTCCATGCGCAATACTAATATTTTAGTAACTTTTGGAAAAGCTGCAATTACACTTGGCCGACATAGGAAACCACTAACTACTGGCTTCTAGGGGGAACCAACTTCAAGTAATCATGCATGGCATTGCTTTCTATATCAACACCTTGACAACAAATTTAGCATCAATAGTAAGGACACTACTTTGTGACAAAAAGGATGAAATGTTCTTTTATTACTAATAATTTCTTCCAACAATGTATTCTGCCTTTAAAGCAAGCCGTTTAGGTAAGATCCCACTTGCACTACAAAAGCTAATGGTGTCAGAGGATTACAATGCAGATAACTATCCCCAAATTGATTAAAATACAACTCTGTCTTGTAGTGTTTACTAGCTCAACTATCTTTTAACCATGTCCCAGAAATGTACTAAGGCACCTGCAGCAGCCACGCTGCCAAAGGGTTAGAGAGGGATGAAGCAGTATAAGCTACCCACTCTCTGCTGAACACATTACTACTTTCATAAAGGGTTGAGGTTTAAACAATGCTTCCCCCCACCAGTGGAAGAATGCACCTAAAACTAAGTGCATACTCGTGGAGTTTCCTGTCCCCTACCCCAGCTTTTTTCTTGGTTTACATCTATGCCGCAATTACAGGCTCAGAGCCAGTGCAGTTCTATCAGCAGGCATCTGCCTTCCTCAGCACTCTGGATCCTCATGAGTGCTTGGTCCTGGGAGGGAATTTTAACACCATCCTAGAAG
This sequence comes from Emydura macquarii macquarii, assembly GCF_026122565.2. Lineage (NCBI taxonomy): Eukaryota > Metazoa > Chordata > Testudines > Chelidae > Emydura > Emydura macquarii. The sequence continues at coordinate 13,734,791 of NW_027131283.1, forward strand.
CACAGGACCACCTTGGGATAGAGAAGTGCCAGGACACCATGGATATCCTCAGGGAGGCTGTCAACCATCACTCCCTGGCGAGACCACTACCAGGACATCATCACCACCTTCACTTATGTCTGGGTGGAGGATATTTGATTGTGCTACTCCCAGTTGGACTATTTACATTTCTTGATTTCGCATCTTGCTGAATCATTCCTCCAGCATCAGGACCTGGTGGCCATAATGACCTCACTAATCTCTGAGCAGCTGGGGCCAGCCTACTGGCATTGCAATTAACAGTGTTGGAGAATGTGGGTTTTGCGGCATCCTTCTAGGTGTTCTGGCTGGCCTGGCAAAGCCAGAGGCATGCCTTTCCCTCAGCACAGATGTGGTAGGATGTGGGGAAGGCATGTGATCAGCTCTTCTGCTGTGACTATACCTGAGGGGCCAGCTGAAGGCAGAATGTGCCAATAGAAAAGTTGGAGCGAGAGGTTTTGGATCTGGAGCGGCACCTGGCCTCTTGCCGGAGGGATTCATCCCTTGGCAGAGTGTGTCAGGAGAAGTGTGATGAGCTCTGGGCCTGGGGTGCCTTTGTTCGATCTCGCACCCAGTTCCTTCAGGAAATGGGTTGCGGTTCCTGCTTCTTCTGTGCTCTGGAGAAAAAATGGGGAGTCAAAAATCATATCATCTGCCTCCTGGCAAAGCATGGCACCCCTCTCATGGATCCGGTGGAGATACAGTGAAAAACCAGGGCCTTCTATGTCAGTCTCCTCTCTCTGGATATCCCTATGGTCAGCGTGGGGGACCAAGTCTGGTTAGAGTATCCTCTTACTATGGCTGAGTTCTTGGAGGCCCTCTGTATGATGCCCCACCACCAAATCTCCAGGCATGGACAGGCTGACCGTGGAGTTTTACCGCACATTCTGGGATGTCCTCAGCGCAGATGTCACAACTGCCTGGGCCAAGTCTTTGGGGAATGGGGTGCTCTCCTTATTGTGCAGGCAGCCATACTCATCCTGTTGCCTAAAAAGAGAGACCTCTGAGATCTCAGGAATTGATTTCCAGTTTCATTCCTTAGCACGGACTATAAAGTCATGGTGAACACCATCTCACTGCAGCTGGGGTCCATTGAAGCAGACATGTACCACTCTGACCAGACCTATGCCATCTCAGGCTGGATTATTTTTCACACTCCCTATCTGGTCCAGGACCTACCCCCTCTAGCATGTAGGGATGGTCTGTCACTCACCCTCCTGTCTCTGGACCAGGAGAAGGCATTTGATAAGGTGGCTCACAGGTATCTCATAGGCACTCTGCGGGCATTTGGCTTCAGACCCCGCTTTGTGGGGTTTCTCCAAGTGCCGTATGCCTCTGCAGGGTGTCTGGTCAAGCTCACCTGGGCCTTGATTGAATCTGTCACCTTTGGTTAAGGGGTACATCAGATTTCCCACTGTCCGGCCAGGTCTATAGCATCACTATCAAACCTTTCCTCCATCTCCTCCCCAAAAGGATGCTGGGGCTGGTGCTCTGGAAGCCAGATGTGTGGGTGGGCCTTTTAGCGTATGCTGACAACATGCTCCTTGTGGCCCAGGACCTGGGAGACCTGGCATGAGTGGAGGCTTGATAAGTCATCTATGCAGCAGCCTCCTCCCTCTGGGTCAAGAGCTCTGGTCTGATGGTTGGGGACAGGTGGCAGGCAGTCTCTCTTTCACCCATGCACCATGTCATCTGGTGGGGTGCGGGTCCACTCCTCTATCTGGGCATGTACCTTTCTTCCCTGAGACCTCTCTGAGCTGCCAGTCTGTTACCACGACCTGGAAGCTAGTGTCAGCAACCAGGTCCACAGTAGCTGCAGCGAGGGGAGGACCTGCTCACAGAACCTGTTACAGAACCCCCATCTGACTATGCTGGGGATGGAGTCCCCATTGGTGCGCCAAAGGATAGTTCTGGCTGGTGCCACCAGAATTGGAGACCTCCTGGACTACGATCTGAAGGATTGGATGGACGTTGTGCCGCTTGGCCAGCATCTGGGGCTGCACACCCTGTGTATCCGCTGTCATATGTTGCAGTAGGTGAGGGCAGCCCTGCCTCTTGCTTCTCTCACTTTCCTTGAGAGGTCCTGTAGGATGGTGCTCCCTGCTAACCACTCACGTCTGGCCCTACAGAACTCATCATTGGGCCTGTAAGCCTCCCTGGCCAACCCCAACAGGCCACCTGAGTTGGCTGACTGACATCTAACCAGTCCACCTCCAAGACACGTCCAGAAAACATCTGTACACACTCATACTTCATACCATCCACTTCCTTGCTCTTGTGTCTCACCTCAACACCAAATGGTGGGACCAGTTGCCACCTGCGGAGGGAGAGGAACACTGGTGGGCCAGTCTATACTCCACTCTGGTGCCATGGCCCGCCTGGGAGGTTAATTGGAAACTCCTCCCTGGAGCCATGAGCACAGGGTGTGTACCTGGCAAAGTTCACAAATTCCCCTGACATCTGTCCCTTTTGCAGTGAGAGGGAGACCCTGATGCACATCTACAGAGTGTATCAGGTTGCAGCCCCTCTTCAGGGTCCTCCAGAACCTGCTACTGAGCACCCTCCCGTCCAGTATCCTCCTCCTGGTATCATGGATGGCCATCTTGGCCAGTGCCAGGAAGAAGTTGATGAGAAGGTCCCGCGACATTGTGGGACACATGGGCAGCATGTGACACCTGCATTTGGGGAGGGAGGATAGGGGGCCGGCCCTCCTCTGTGGCCCGGCCCATGCTCCACTCCCAACTTCCACATGCAACAACGGGAGGAGTTGGCCCGGCCCACCCCAAGTGCCTCAGCCACCACCCTCCAATGCCACAGGGAATGCAGCATGTGGCCCGGCATGGGCAAGGCCTGGGCTGTGCCTCCAGAAAGCAAAGGGCTCATGACACCTGCCCTCCCTGCTTGGTGGCTCGGAGCCCAGCCAGTGGCCGGGGTGGAGAGGGGATCCAGGTGGGCCCCGCTTCTGCTCGGCCTGCTCCCCCACTTGCCACTTGAGCCTCTCAGGGAAGAGGGCAAAGAGGCATGAGAGGTGGGCAGGGAGGGGTCTTGGGGTCTCGAGGAAGGGGGCTGACCCCCCGTGCCAGCTAGGCTCCACAACATCAGGAAGGGAGGACAGGCACCCTTTGCTTTCTGGGGGCACAGACCATGCCCTGCCCACTCTGGGCCCCATGCTGAGTTGCCTGTGGCGCTGGGTCCATCCCAGGCTGGGTCTGCCACGCACAGAAGCAGCCGCTGGAGGCCGACTCCTCCCGTGGTGGCATGTAGAGAGTGGGGGTGGAGCATGGGCAGGGCGGAGAGGCAGAGAAGCTTCCGCCAGCAGCTGGTTGCGAAGAGTCAGCGTCTCCCAGCCATTATACCCTCTGCCTATGGTGGGATCACAGATGGGATATACAAGAAACAGGAGGTGAAGGGAAAAGTGCAACCAGTACCTCAGTAGGAGTTCCTCTGGGCAGCATCTACTGACTACTTGGACACCTGTGAGGAGCAGGAGCAGCGGGTGATGTTCAGGGATCTCTGCTTGATGTCCCCCTCTAGAACACCGATTTTCAACCTTTATCCTCACTCCCATTCTGTTTTCTCCTTTGTTGTTCCCAACAATCAATTTTAGCCTGGACTTAATGGTTCCTTCCTTTTAATTGAGAGGGCAGGCCTTTTATTATGCCTGGGCCTTGTGGAAGAACTTAAATTTAGGGGTTTTTATTTATGTTTTTTTGCTCAGCGGATAGTTTTGAATTAGCTAAACAATAGATTTAGCAAAGTTAAAGTTTATTTTTTATGTAAAGAAGGTGGTTTTTTTAAATGTAAGGAACGATGCTTGCTTTTAAAAAACTGACTGTATTTATAGGGTGGTATAAACAAGTTTTTACATGTTACAGTTTTTATGGTTATATATATTAAAAAGTATTATTTAGGAATTTTTGATTGAATATTTGTAATTTTTTTATTTAAGTTATAAGGGTTTTTTTTTGTATTTTATTTTTATTAGTGTTTAGACTTTTTAATTATTTTATTATTTTAAAACATTCTAAGATTAAATAACTGCTAAAAGAACATTTTCTATTTCAGGCTTTTTACAGCCATTTCTAAAATCAGTTCTCAGCAAAAACAGAGACCCCATCTTGTTTTCCCTTCACAGCCTAGATGAGCTTGTCCTCGCATTACAAATCAATACGCAGGTTTTGGTCTAAGCCCTGATCCTGCAATGAGCACCACGCATTAAGACCTAAGATTATATCCTCATCTGTTCCTCAGTTTCTATTCTCACCTCCATCTTATTTGTTATATTGTATTTGATACAGTACATTTGTCTTTATAATACAGTAGCTAAAGTAATGTAAATTTTTGCAAGAGATTTTACGTAAATAAAGTTTAATATGATAAATGTAATACAAATAATATATAGTAATAACAACTCTTTCTCTGTACTGATCTTGAGAATTTCCAGTAATGCTCCTTTAATTGTAACCAAGCTTTTTATCTTGTAAAAGTTTTCTGTTCTCTCATGCAGGATTTTAAAGCAGCAGTTCTGGATTATAGCAAATTATGTTGGGGGTTTTTCGGCTTTGTTTCTGAGTGCTATATTTTCTGCTTCTCTTAAACAAATAGCAGTTCTCTGTTGACTTTCATAGATTCATAGATTTTAAGGCCAGAAAGGATCATTAGGTCATCTAGTCCAAGAGTTCACAACTTGGGGGGCGGGACCCCATGGGGGGGGGGGGGGGCGCGTCAAAGATTCCAGGGGGTCCATGAAGCTTCAGTAACATTGAGGTCATTTAGCCGCCTCAGCTCTGCGCCTCAAGCTCCACACCCGCCGGGTGCAAACGGCAGACCCCCCCGAGCTCCACAGTGGAGCAGCAGCCCTGAACTCCGCCCTGGTCAGAGCGGAGGAGCAGCTGCCCCGAGCCCCACACTAACTGGGCGCCCGGCCAGAGAGGAGCAGCCCCGTGCCGATGGGGGCCTGCAGCAGAGCCCACCTCCATTACCCTCAGTCCATGAGGGATGGGAAGAGGCGGGGCCACACGGAGCATGCAATGGAGGCTGCGCCAGGGCAGGCTTAGCTTCTTACTCAGGTAAGAGTAATTTATTATTATTATTATGATGTAATTCAGTGTTGTTATTATTATTATTATCATTATGTGTGTTTATAGGGGTTATATGAGTTTATGGCTATGTTTACACTGACGGCGGCAAAATCGCCGGTGCCAGATCGATCTTTCAGGATCGATTGAACGGTCAGTGAGACCCGCTCAATCGCTCAGGAAATCGACTGAGTAAGTCCACCCCCTCAAGTAGCATAGCGCTGAATCGACGGGAACGGCTCAGCGCAGTGTAAACAGCGCGCAGAAGCAGTTGACGTGAGTTACGCAAACCACTCTGTGTAGTTTGCGTAACTCCCGTCGACTGCCGCCGAATTTCCAGGTAAGTGTAAACCAGCCCTATGGCTGGTGGGGGGAACGTGGGGGGCATGTGTTTTACTGAGTGTTAACTAGTGGGGCTTTCACTCAAAAAGGTTGGGAACCTCTGACCTCCTGTATATCACAGGACATCCTCCAGTTACCGCTGTATTGAGGTACTCTGTACTAACTTGTGTTTGACTAACGCATAACTTTGTCTGGCTAAGGCAAATCTTCCAGAAAGGCATCCAGTCTTGATCTGTAGACATCAGTAAATGGAGAATTCACCAGTTCCCTTGGTAGTTTGCTCCAATGTTTAATTACCCTCACTGTTAAAAATTCATTTCCAATTTGAATTTGTCTGCCTTCAGCTTCCAGATATTAGTTATTGATATTCCTTTCTCTGCTAGATTAAAGAATCTTTTAGTACTTGGTATTTTCTCCCTGTGAAAGTACTTATACACCATAATCAAATCATCTCTCAAGCTTCGTTTAGATACACTAAACAGACTGAACTCTAAGTTACTCACTGGTAGGCATTTTCTCCAGCCCTCACATAAATTTTGTGGCTCTTTTCTGCACCCTCTCCACTTTTTCAACATTCTTTTTAAAATGTGAACACCAAAACTGTAGAGAATATTCCAATATCAGTTGCACCATTTTTGTGTATGGAGGTAAAATCACCTCCCAAATTCTACTCACTATTTCTCTGTTTACACATCCAAGGATCGCATAAGCCCTTTTTGCCACAGCATCACACTAAGATCTCATGTTCAGCTCTTAGTCCACTCTGACCTCTAAATCCTTTTCAAAGTCACTGCTTTCTAGGATACAATCCCCCATACTGTAGGTATGGCCTACATTCCTTGTTCTGAGATGTGTAACTTTGCCTTTGGCTGTATTAAAATGCATTTTGTTTGAATGGGCCCAACATACAGATCGTTCTGCATGACTGCCCTGTTCCCATCATTATTCACCATCCTATCAATCTTTGTGTCATCTGCAAATTTCATCAGCAATGATTTTTTATTTACTTACAGATCATTGATGAATATGTCAAAGAGTGTCAGGCCTCATACTGATCCCTGAAGGAGCTCACTAGACACACCCCCATTCAGTGATGTTTCTCTATTAACAACTACTGAGATCCGTCAATTAGCCACTTCTTAATCATTTAACGTGTTCTATTGATATTTTAGTGCTAATTTTTTTAATCAGAATGTCATTAAGTGAATATATACTTCCGAAAATGTAAATACATTACAACTATGTAGTTACCTTTACCAACCAAACTAGTCATCTCATCCAAGAATGAAATCAGGTTTCTTTGACACGACCTATTTTCCATAAAAGCATATTAACTGGCACTAATTATACTTCTAGCCTTTAATTTTTAACAATATCCCATATCAGCTTTTTCATTATTTCCCCCCGGGATTGATGTCAGGCTAACTAGCCTATAGGTCTCCAGGTTGTCCCACTTAGCTTTTTTGAATGTTGGCATGTTAGCACTCTTCCAGTCTTCTGGAATTTCTCTGGTATTCCAAGATGTACTAAAGATGAACATCAGCAGGCCAGAGATCTCCTCAGCCAGCTCTTTTAGGTCTCTTGGTGCACATTATCCAGACCTGCTATTTTTAAAATGTTTATCCCTGGTAGATGTTGTTTAACATCCTCCATAGTTACCATTGGTCTGGAAAGTATTTATCATTCTCCAGGGAACAAAGCACATCATCCTGCTTCTTTCCAAATACAGAACATATATATTTATTGAACACTTCTGCCTTTTCTGCATCATTAACAATTTTGCCGTCTGCATCTAGTAAATAGGTTTATAACATTGCTAGGATTTATTTTGTTTCTAATATACTTAAACTTCTTATTGTTCTTTACATATTTAAATTGCAAATATAAAAACACATAAAGGACAGTAATTTCTTCCACTAGGCACTCCACTAGTTTCCAGTAAATAGAGTGCACTGGAATGGTTAAGGTGGAATTCACAAGGAAGATTTAGGCACTGCAATGCTCAGCATTGCATTGCTCTGCTGCCTAGTGGAATTCAAAACCCTGAATTAGGCGCCAAGACTACAACATATAGGGAGAGTTAGGCCCCTAAGAATGGGATACACAACAGCCAGCAAGCTGATCAAACAGCTGCCTAAACTAACTAATAGGAAATGCTGAGGAGAGGGGTGTGGCGTAAGATGCGCCCCTCAAAAGGAATTAGGTGCCTAACTCTTGGCCAGCGAGATATCTATCTCTGTTTGGGAGTCACAGCCGTGAACCCTCTCTTGGAATTAGGCACTTAAACCGTTTTTTAGGAAAAAATTAGGAAGAGGAAATAGTGCTGGTGCCCCCTTATAATCTTTAGCCCACTGGTTAGGGCAGTCACTCAGAATGTGTGGCTCTGGGTTCAAATCCCAGGTCTGCCTCATGGAGAGTAAGGGGACTGGAACGTGGGTCTCCAACCTCTCAGGTGCCCTAACCAGTGGACTGTAGAATCTTTAGGGACTTTAGACACCTACAGGGTTAGGCAGCACACAAGTCCCTTGCGAATCCTACCCTTTGTCCATAAAACGTTAGTCTACAGCATCTCATGGAATTACACACCTCAATGACTCACCTGATATTCTGGCATGAAGATTCTGCTTAATGCTAAAATCATGAGTTTGAGAAGTGAATTGCAGAGTTGTCATGGCTGCCCTGCGCAATGCATTATCAAATATAGGTAGCACTTCATTTGGAAATGCATTAAAATATTCTCCAATTTCCATGTTGGTCTCAAAAAGGGTGAGGGCATCAACAATGACTGGGTAATGTCCCTCATCATCTCTTTCCCTTAAGATATGCAAGATGTCATTCCTGTGATGTTCCAAAACATAGGATTCAAACACTTGTCCAATTAGGTTTACTTGGTCAGCGTTTAATACCATATTGAACCTATAATTGTAAAAGGGAAAAAATTAAACATCCCAAAAAACTAGAAATCCAATTTTTCTAAAGAATATTTTTGTTAAGGTCACAAGTGACCAATGTAAACTATTTTACACTAAGTACATTATATGCCAGGACAAAATGTATTAAACTGGGATAAAGATACTTTGTAAAGTGATATCATATGACAAATATATACATTATCTTTAGCTAAGGGACTTATTTTGCACACCTTACTCAGTGAAAACTCTCATTGAAATAAATATAATAAATTTTCATTGATGTCAATTTCCATTAAGTGCCTTTCCCTAGCCCTTGAACCTTTTACAAACTTAACAGCATACATTGACTGCAAAGCGACTAGTTACATGCATGAAGTTAAGCATGTATATGTCTGCAGGACTGAGCTCTTTAGGGCTGTGACTACGTCTTCCCTATATTTGTACATAATGCTTAACACATTCTGGGTGCTACTGAAATATAAATAATAATAAACTATAATTATATAATAAATCAGTTATAGCAGGAACTTGCAAAGAAGCAGGAACCTTCTCTTGCTTGAGTTTATAATCTATGAAGTTTTGAGGTTGGAATGTTTTCCCTTGAGTCAGTGTGAATGGAACAAATCTCAGTGAGTTTTTGTTTGCTTGGGTATAAATGATTTGGGCAACAACTAATCAAAATTTTTTGTGAAGACCAGATGCTCTGTGGTTCCTGTGATGGTCCTATTTCTAAACTTCCTAAGGGACAAAATATATGCAATATAAATATGTTATTTGATTAGCTGAGTGTCGTGAGGTCCTCCCCTCAACATGATGGCATTTCTCTGTTAGTATGTAAGGTGATAACATTTGAATGGCATTTCTCTGTTAGTATGTAAGGTGATAACATTTGAATGCCATATCCAATCAGAATGGGGGGAGAAAGGGAGCCCGCACAGAGTTCTTGCTGCCATGGGAGGAGGAATGAGAGGTCTGGGTATGGGAGGGAATGGGGGCACACACAGAGCTCCTGACATAGGGGAAAGGGACAAATGGGGGGATGGATGGCACACAGAGACAGCAGCATGGGGAAGAGGAAATAGGGGGCACACAGATCCCTGAGTGGGGGATGGAGGAGGAGGCAGGGAGTGCTGACATAGTGAGGGATGGGAGGGTGGCACACATGGAGCTTGTAGGGGGGAAATGAAGGGACGCAAGGAGCCCCTGGTGTGTGCAAGGAGCTCAGCCTACAGAAGCTGCAAAGTGTGCAAGCCCCTGGTGCTATCACTTGGGGGTCAGGTGCACCGGCACCGCAGCCCACTCAGGCCCCGCCAGCTAGGAGGGACTAACTGTCTGAGGGGAACCTAAAGAAGGTGAGGAAAAGAAGCGTAGCAGCCCCATACCCCCGCCGGGGATCCAGCCCCGCCTTTGTGTCTGCGCAGCGCCTAGCGCATTCTTGGACACGCCTACCGGCCGACTGCGGGAGGGGAGGCCGAGGCGCCCAAGACAGAGCGAGCGAGAGACCTGGCAGCGTCTGTCTCCGTCCCGCGCCGGCCGGCCAGGGGCAGGGGGCGCTGCGGTGCAGGGACCTTCCCGCCCCACGCACTGAAACTTCCCTCCCGCCCTGCGGCTGCTGCTGCTGCTGGGCGAGGGCAGCCAATCCCGCCGCGCGGGCCGGGCTCCTGGCGGGGGGACTGGGCTGGGGCCGCAGGAGCGCGGAGCACGTGCCGCCCGCCGCCGAGCCCGGCTCCAGCCCAGACCCCGGGGACGGGGAGGCGGGAGAAGCGGGGAGCTCTCACTCACTCCCTCTCACTCACTCTAGCAAAGTTTCTCCCCGGGGCTTAGGCTAGTCCCGCGCCTTATTCGTCGGGGGAGGGGCACGAGCGATGCCCCCCCAGGAGCCCAGAGAACCAACCTGCACCCGGCGCCTTCCCCAGCGACCCCGAGCCCGCCCTGCTGCTCCCGCCGCCGCAGTTACCTGCCGCGCGGGCCGCCGCCGCTGCTTCCCCAGCCGCGCTGCACCGAGGCGGAGACATGGAGCGGCCACCCTCACCCGGCAGGAGAAGCGGCTCCGTCCCGCCCCCTCCCCGCCCGGGCCGGGCTGCCGGCGAGCGGGGCCGGAAACGTGCCTGCCTGGGCTCAGCAGCGGGAGCAGAAAGGAGCCCTGGGTCCTCCCGCCGGCAGGCCCAGCAGAGCGAAGCCGCGAGCGGCGCTGAAGGGCCGGGAGCTCGGCGCGCGCTGGAGCGGCTGCCGGATAGTAGGGGCCCCCCATTTACTTCGCCTCCCTCCCCCGGTGTGTAAACTCATGGAAACCCCCTGCTAATCTTTTAGCCTGTGTGTTCCCCCTCGTGGGGGACCAGGCTCTTCTCGGATTGCAGGCAGAGCAGCAATCTGAACAGTTGTGGAAACAAAAATAATCCGAAGTGTCCTGCTGGGATAAGGAGAGACTCAGAAATGGGGGAGAATGGACTGAAGCAAGCACAAGATGTCCAGGAGAGCAAATCATGCTGTTCAGTAAAGGAATAGGGGGCAAGAGGCAGGATTACATGTGGTTTTAAAAATCTATTGTTTTAAATGGATTTTAAAAGTTCTGCTTGAAATGTTTAAATTTGCCCATGACAGCAAGTAACCTTCACTTTTACCAGGGCTGGAACTTGGGAAGTAGATGATCTCAGCCCGCAAAGAAGGGAGCCTCAGAGAGTCTGCCGATCAAATCATCAAAAGGATATTTAAGGTCCCTTCTTTTAACAATAAGCATGGTTTTCAGAAGTGCCTTCAGATGTTGTGAGTGCAGTGCATCGCACTGTACAATCTTAAAGCCTCACCTACACTCCCATTTAAATCAGTAGATATATAAATACTAAGATTATGTCTGAATGACAAAACTGGAACCTAGTTGAGGGCTTTTGTTTCTTTTCCTACCTCTTTTTGCCTTACTATCGCTGAACTTCTTCAAGCTGACTAAGGATTCATTCAAGATTGCTCAGTTACCTTTATCTTAATTAAGGCATCTTATGTGTTACCACACCATGTTAATTGTAACTAGGTTCTGGCAGGACCACAGTTTATTTAATTCAGCAGTTCCACACACTCATGTAAGGGACTTCCCCTACCCCCTTAACTGGAATGGAAGTGGATGTAGATGTGGGTTGAGTGAGATTTGGAGGGGGAATAGGGTGAGGGAAAGTGGGTGCAACTGTCTTTGGGTTCTGTCCCAGTGAGCCCTTGCGACTACCCATGTGCATACGTGTTTGCAGGATGTGAGCTTTCTATTGTGATATGCTCATTGCAGAGACCTTGCCTTCCATTGTGTTTTGCAAAATTAAAAAAGAAACAACCCGTATCCCCTAAACTGCTGATTATGTAGGATCTTCACAAAAACAGTGTGTTATACTCCTTCAGTAACCTAGAGTTGCAAAAGCACCAGACACAACACTTCCTAGAACTGTGCTAACATAGTCTGTGAGTAAAGAGCACAAAAAAGGAAACGAAAACATCTAATTGTAATTTTATTTGAAATATAGGTAGAAAAATCAGCACATGCCAAAAAAAAAAAAAAAAAAAGGATTACAAAAAGCATTTGTAGGAAAAGAAATTGTACTTAAGCTATTTAATACATTGGACCCAGATGTATCAAAACAGAAATTTGCTTGCTTTAGTTACCTTAGTAGGCCATTAATTTCAGTAGTCTTACTTGATTTTGTTTTACTTATTTTAAATAATACAGTGATCTTAAATATATAAACTACTGGGGTTACTGTAGCTGAGTTAGATATTCATTTCAAACAGTGTTTATCCCCGTTACCTGTGCAAATCATTGAGGAAGCACCACATGATGTGGCACTGGATTGTTTTACTGCTAGCCCACTCTTCCCTGCCGATAATTTGGAATAAAAATACAAACCAAACCTATGTATACATAAATTTAAAAAGTTACTTACCTTACTGTAATTGGTTCTTGAAGTAGCTTTTGTCCACATAGATACCACTGTAGCCCATGTGTGCTGTAGGTGCATGAGCTCAGTGTCCAGGGGGGCTATGCATGTGTGCTGCATGGCTCCCCTGGGAGGCCATAAAGGGCAGAGCAGCCTCAATCACCACTCAGTTCCTTCATCTAAATAGAATCCTACTATTAAAAGGCTCTATCAGTGTGGAAAGTGAGTGGGTCATAGGATCTGTGTGGACAAAAGCACCTTGAAGACCCATAGTTATTGAAAGGTAAGTTAACCATTTTTATCCATGTGTTTGTACACATGGATTCCATTGTAGATGAATGGCTATCAGTCACTTCCTAATGGAGAAGGGTGATAGGATCCCCATCTATTTAATGACTCTAGAACAGCCCTGCCAGACTGGACATCTGATCTAGAAGCTGCCACAATGGCGTATGAGTGGGGAATGTATCAATAGAATTCCAAGTAGATGCCCTACTCATTTTTGAAATAGGAACTCCCCATAAACATGCTACAGATGTTTGAGCTGTATCAGTGTGCTCCCTAACCCAAGAGGAAGGGGGTAGTTTGTTTAATGTGTACAAATCCTTACTACAATTTGAAACCCACTTTAGAGCCTTTTATAGGTGGAACTGTACTGTAGTGCCCCTATAGGCCAAGTGTGGTGCTGCAGGTATTCCCTGCCTTAGTCCACAAGTTTTGCCTTCTTGCTTGGAGATGGGCGTCTGTGCCATAAACTTGGTGTCAGTCTCTACACAGGTAAATAAAAATAACCAACACAGAAATTGTTTAATAAACAAATAAAACCTCAAAGGCAAGTGCTTAGTTGCAGGACATGAAGGCAAGGCTTTGACCTTGTTCTATTCGATCACTGAGGAGCTCCTTCTCTCTCCCAGTCTTACCCCACACTGTTTTGAGACAAAGCAGGAAAGCCTTCTTAACTGGCTTCCTGGCTCCTGAAATCCTTATAGGCCTCTGATGGATTATGTCTTGTTAACAGCCTGGCCTAGGCAGGGGTGTGTCAGGGCACCAGCGTCTTCACAGGGGGCAGAGGAGGCCTGATAGATCCCATCACACACCTCCCCCCTACAGAATTGGCCTGAGGGTCCAATTTCTTCCTTCTGCAATAATCCCACCATCTGAGAAAATAAGTCTGTATTCTGTTTCTGTGTATCTGGTCAGTGTCATACACAAAAGGCATGTTGTTGCAGTATCCTAGACCCTTGAGTAATGGAAGGATTAGTGTTTTTCGTTTGTTTGCACTATTTAAGGTGTGCATGATCCAGTATTAGGTCAAAGGGAACCCCTGAAAGATAATGTATTACCACTATAGCCCATTTGATGACCAGGTATTCTTTCTTGATGGTGAAGTATTTAGTCTTTCATGGCTGCAGCTTCTGACTTAGGTATAGTATAGGATGTCAGGTAGTGAAGGCCTAATAAACCTCATCACACAGCCTCTATAAGGAAATTAACCTAAGGGTTAGGCTGTCTCCAAAAGTCACAAAAAGCCTTGATGATTTACAAAATGGCTTTGTTTTAAACGGGTAAAAGGAAAACATTGAGTGCATGAAGCGTAACCGCTCCAGGAGAGTCATGAGATTTAGGAAAAGACAGAGGCAGGTATATAAACTGTTTAATATGAAAATCCAAAACCACTTTTGGTAAAAATGTTGGATGCGGTCTGAGTAACCCTGTCCTTGTGGAATATGATGTAAGGAAGGCCTTTCATCAAAGCCTGGATTTTATCCACTCTACAAGCCAAAGTAATAGCCACCAAAAATGCTGTCATAATAGAAAAGTGGTATAATGAACATGATGACATGGGTTCAAAAGGAGATTTCATCAATGACAGAAACAGCGTATTAAAGTTCAGCTAGGAAAGGGCTCCTTGACTGGGGGGAACAACATGAAACAGGCCCTTAGAAACTCTGATACAGTGGGATGGGAAAAAAACTGATTGACCCTCAACAGATGAATGATACTCAAAGATAACAGCTTAGTACACGCTAATAGAACTAATCAACAGACCTGAGTGTTTTGAAGACAGTAAATAATCCAAGCTAACAGGAGCAGAAGATTCCAAAGGTTGAAGGTATCTGAATGAAAAACACTTCTACTTAGCAGTGTATGTCTGTCTTGTAGAAGCCTTTCTGCTCTGGATCAAAACGTCCTGTACTGTAACTGACAATCCTGTAAACAGAATTTAGCCAACTAGCTTCATGCTGTCAGATGTAGAAAAACTGGGTCAAGATGTAGCATAAAACCTTGGTTCTGTGAAATAATGTCTGGATAATTTGGAAGTGGAAGAGGAGGTGGTTGTATTCACAGGTGCAACAAGTTGGAGTACCAGAACCGCTAGTAGTAAATGAGGCTATTATCTGTAGGACCCCTGACTCATTTATAGCAGAAGTTGGAAGGTGTGTACCTATTGTGGGGAAAGACAGACTTAGGCCTGCCAAAACTAAAAGCCCCACTCCCTTGAAAAGTGTGTAGTGAATGAGATAGGAGACAGGAAGAGAAAATAGGGTTTTCTGGGTAAGGCAGTTGAATGTTGCCCTTGAGAATTCAATTCTATCCCTGCCTCTGCCACTCAGTTCCTGTGCGATGCTGGCCACTAGTTGTGTGTTTCTCATTTTCTGGTTGACCAGCCTGAGTCCCACTATTTGATTTTCAGAACTGCTGAGCACTCACAACTGAGGTAAAGTCAATGGGCGCTACGCTTTGAACTTAAGTGCTAAGTACTCTGAAAAATCAAGTCCCAGTCATCTCAAATTGGGTACCCAAAATTATAATTATCTTATAATGGGAAATGTCAGGCAATCTTAATAATAGGCAGCACTCTTGTCCCTCCTTACTACTGTCTCTTCTGTTATGTCACATGTAAAATTAGGTTGAAAACTCTTTGGAGCAGGGACTTTGTGAAGTATTTATTTGCTGTGTAGAGCCCCTAATATATTTTGAGTTCTGTGCACATAAATAATAATGATATGACAGTGTATAACAACTAAAATTCAGATTAAGGTACCTGCAAAGACACTTTCTTAATTTCAGGCGTTACTGGTAATATAAAAGCTTGTACTTTTAAATAATTATATTGTCCCTAAGTTCACATTGAAAGGTTGGTGATACAGGGACAGAATTAAGGCTGTATGGGTTACACTGGTTACTTGATTTTCAACAATTCACATGCTTAGTTGTGCATGTACAAGTGTGTGTGTGCAGTTGCCTAATTTTTGCACACAGTTCCTATCAAGTGCACAAATGGCTGTGTGCATGAATAATCACAGTAAATAGAAAGACAAATTAGCTATGGGCTTTTATGCACATTTGTGCATATAATTACACATGCAGTTATGCAAATCAGGCCCTGCAAATACACCTTTTTTTTTTAAAATTCAAGTGATGCTTTGATTTCCAGACTAATTGGTTTTGGTGGTTTAGAGAAAAGAATACCAGTCAGTGAAGATTTTGTCTTTGAGAGAAAAAGAGTTATTTTTTCTTTCCTCTCAATCTGAACTCCATTTTAGAGCTTTTGTCTGCAAGTATCTTTAAATAAAACAGGAACTACTGCCGTGCCAAACTTCAAAAAAGTAATTAACCCAAATCCTAGGAAAACTGATTGAGCTTTTGACTAGGGAAAGAGTAAGAGTATAATGTTTGAGTGAGTATAACCTAATGGGGACAAATCAACACATTCCCTCTATAAGGAAAAACAGGCTTTATTTATTCGTTTATTGTTTTTTATAAGTAATAGATAAGAAGGTGTCCATCTACTATTCTGGATACTTCTGACATTTTGAAAAATAATACAACAAAACCAACAGCAACCCCAAGAAGAAGCTCCAGCAAAACTTCCTCACCAAACCTGCATCCCCTATCAACAGTCATCCCATCAAGCTGTAGGACGTGGAAGAATTTTGTGACGTGAGGGTAGCATGAGTGGCAACGGCTAGGCCAGAGTTAGCATAAGTAACAATAGTTAGGTCCCATGAGCAAGAGTGGTCCTCCCGAGCAAGACTAGGCCTGATGGCTTAGATATGAGCTTAAGATAAGGAGAAAATATGTTAACCGCACCGTGACCTAGATATGAGCTTGAAATAGAGCAGCTAAAGATGAAAGCAAGTAACCACAGCTTATAGCGGATTGGTCCCTAGCTAACTGCCAATAACAGAGAGAATAACAAGTGTTAAGAACCAATCCCCAAGTAGACTGAGACGTAACCAATGAGCTTATTGGTAAGAGTAGGGGGAAGGGGTATATTGGGACCCCCAGGTGCTGTTCTGCCTCGGAGCTCTCTGCAGGCCTGTAGTGTGCATGGATGGTGCTGCGTGAAGCAGGGCCACTCCTGGGGCAACTCGCTTATTGGAAGGAAATGGGCTCCCCCTTCCTGATTGTGGTAAGCGCCTGACTTGTACCTCTAACCACTTGAGTGCTGTAGCAGCCGTTTAGACTGATCTATGCCTCTAGCTGCATGAGTGTTGCTTAAGTGGGGCACTTCCTCCTCCAACTGCTCTTTTCTCACTACCGAGATCTCAAACCACGAACCCTCCATCTTGGCAGAGTACACAAGCCCCAATCTCGTCGTAGGTGAACAAATAAGCCTGCACTGCCTGGTCAAAATAAGCCTGGTCAAAATTCCAGAGTGGTCAGTTAGAGGAAAAGACGGTTACTTACCTTGTAACTGTTGTTCTTTGAGATGTGTTGCTCATGTCCATTCCATTCTACGTACATGTGCGCCTCCATGCACGGTTACTGGAATTATTTTCCCTTTAGCAGTATCCGTAGGGCCGGCTTTGGCGCCCCCTGGAGTCCTACGCACATGCCATGGTATATCAGGCACCCCCGGTCCTACGCCCCTCCTCAGTTCCTTCTTGCCGTCAACTCCGACAGCAGGGACTGGGACGGGTCAGTTACAAGGTAAGTAACCGTCTTTTCTTCTTCGAATGCTTGCTCATGTCGATTGCATTCTAGGTGATTCACAGCAGTACCTTGGAGGTGGGTTCGGAGTTCACAGATGAGCTGTTCGCAGCACTACTCTGCTGAAGCTGGTGTCGACCCGTGCCTGCTGAACAATGGCATAGTGGGACATGAAGATGTGCACCCATGACCATGTAGCAGCTCTACAAATGTCTTTAATAGGCACTTGTGCCAGGAACGCTGTAGATGAGGCCTGCGCTCTGGTCAAATGGGCTGTAATGCTTCTGAAAGAGGGATCTTTGCCTGCTCGTAGCAGAACCTAATGCAAGAGTATCTTGCTGAGTAGAGACAGGTAAGTCCTTCATCCTGTCAGCCATGGCACAAAAAGCTGCATGGACTTATGGAAAGGTTTTGTCCTTTCAATGTAGAATGCCAGGGCTCTTTGCATGTCCAGTGTGTGTCACCTCCATTCGTCCTCCAAAGCATAAGGCTTTGGAAAGAAAACCATCAGGAAAAATATCCTGATTGAAATGAAATTGGGACACCACCTTGGGCAAGAAGGACGAGTGAGGCCTCAGCTGGACCTTGTCCTTATAAAAGACTGTGTAAGGTGGCTCCAAGGTAAGTGATCTAATTTCAGATACCCTCCTGGCTGAAGTAATGGCTATTAGGAAGGCCACCTTCCAAAACAGCAACAAGAGGGGACAGGTTGCTAAAGGCTTGAATGGGGCCCCAGTGAGCCTGGAGAGAACTACATTCAGATGCCAGAGAGGTAACGGATCCCTAACAACTCTGGGGGTGGGGAGAGGACATGACTGACAGCACCAGCAGCATTGTGAACCAGTGCTGCCGAGGCCACGTGGGCGCTATGAGGATGACATTTGCCTTGTCCCTTTTGATTTTTAACAGGACCTTGTGAATCAGCGGTATGGGTGGAAAGGTGTACATAAGCTGCCCCAACCATGGAAGGAGAAAGGCATCTGACAGCGCCCCTTCATTGAGCCCGTGAATGGAACAGAACTGACGGGACTTCTTGTTGAACTTGGAGGCAAAAAGGTCCACTTGGGGAAACCCCCACCTCTGGAAGATCATGTCAGCTACTGACGGGTGGAGAGACCATTCGTGGCGGGATAAAAAGGACCTGCTAAGGAGGTCCAGTGTGGCATTTTTGATACCCGGGAGGTGGGAAGCCACGAGGTGAATATTGTGACTTATCACTAGATTCCCACAGACACACTGCCTCCTGACACAGGTCCCCACCCTATCTGTTGATATAATACATTGTGGCAGTATTGTCTGTCAGGACCTGAACTACCTTGCCTCTCAAGAAGGGAAGGAACGCCCTGCATGCCAAGCAAATTGCCCTGAGCTCCCTGATATTTATGTGAAACCCGTGGTCTTCCTTTGACCAGGTCCCTTGGGTACTGTGATTGGTGCTGACATGGGCTCCCCATCCCAAGTCCAAAGCATCCGACACTAGGGTAACCGAGGGGACTAGATCCGCAAAGGGCATTCCCTCCATCACTCACTGGGGGTCTAACCACCAACTCACGGAGGCTAGGACTTGAGGGGGCAGGGTGACTAAGCTGTCTAAGGAGTGTCTCAAATGTGTGATGCAGCACGTATGTGCATGTTGCCATATGGTCTAGTAACTGTAGGCAGGTCCATATCATCGTAAGGGGACAGGTGCATAGGCTCATGATAAGGTTTGACATGGCCTCGAACCAAGTCTGTGGCAGGAAAGCCCTGGCTCGCATGGAGTCGAGAACAGCCCCAATGAATTCTATTCTCTGCACCGGTGTTAACATCATAGGCGTGCGCAGCACATTTGATTAAGATGTGCACCCAGGGAATTTACATTAGGGTGTGCACCCAGAATCTTCGTCAGGAATGTCGACGTCAATTTCACCACCGGGCCACATTTTAATTTCCCGCCAGCAGAATTCTCGCCGCATACCACCCGCCGCCGAGAAATCTCCCAAAGAAC
The DNA here is from genome assembly GCF_026122565.2 of Emydura macquarii macquarii. Lineage (NCBI taxonomy): Eukaryota > Metazoa > Chordata > Testudines > Chelidae > Emydura > Emydura macquarii. The sequence continues at coordinate 13,753,980 of NW_027131283.1, forward strand.
AGGATTTCGGCGGCAGGGAGTGGTGCCTTCCTTTCCACCGCAGCATCGCGTCTCCTTGCCTTTTGGCGGCAGCTTGCTTTGTCTTGCCATACGCCGACAAATTGCGCATGCCCGCAGTCTTTCGGCAGCAGCACGACCAGCCCAAATCAGAAAGATTCGAGTGACAGATAAAGGTTATACTCCCCGGCATTAGGGTGTGCCTGGGCATACCCGGCACACCCCGTGCACACGCCTATGGTTAACATGGAGTTTTGTTCGTTTATCAGCTGGCCTAAGCGGTGACAGGTGCAAGCTAAGTCAAAACAGGTTTGGACATAAGACTGGGACCTGCCCCTGACCAGCCAGTCATCCAAATATGGGTAAATCTGCACTCCTTGACACCTGAGATACACAGCCACCACTGCCATGCATTTTGTAAATACCCTTGGGGCAGAAGACAGGCCAAAGGGAAGGGCTGTAAACTGATAGTGGGATTGACCCATCACAAACCAGAGGAAACATCTGAGGCCAGGGAATAATGCAATATGGAAATATGCGTCGTTCAGGTCGCATCCAGTCTCCCAGATCCAAAGAGGGGATAATGGAAGCTAGGGAGACCATGTGGAACTTCAGCCTTCTGAGGTACTTGTTTAGGCCATGCAGGTCCAAAATAGGCCTGAGGCCCCCTTGCCCCTTGGGAATGAGGAAGTAATGGGGAATAGAAACCTCTTCCTCTCATGTCCAGTGGAACTTCCTCCACAGCCCCCAGTCCAAAAGGGTCTCCACCTCCTGCACGAGAAGTTGCTCATGAGAAGGGTCGGGAACGGTGTGGAGGGGAGGAAGAAAATTGCAGCCTGCTGTGATGGATCCAAGGATCCGATGTTATATGGGCCCATGTGGGAAGGAAGGGGGCGAGGCGGTTTAGGAACCTCAGGGAAGTAGGATCCTGGTGCGAGACTGGAAGGCCGTCCTCAGGCGCACCATCAAAATGACTGATGCTGCCTGCTGGAGTGCTGGGAAGGGCCCGGCTGGTTACCTGAGGGGGAAGTCAGGGCTGCTTGATGCCTCCAGGAGCTTCTGTCTCTGTCCCTCCTGTAAGTTCTGAAGTGCTGGGCCTGGTACCTAGGCTGCTGCTGCTGCTGGGGACAGAACTGCCTTCTCGAGGCCAACAAGTGCAAGGCGGCCTTTGAAATCTTCAACCCGTGAAGCTTGGTGTTGGTCTGGTCCGAGAAGAGCGCACTTCCATTGAATGGAAAGTACTGGATGGACTGCTGTACCTCCTGGAACAGACCAGATGACTGTAGGCACAAGCACTGGCTCATGGAAATTGTGGAGGCCATAGATCTTGCAGCCGAGTCAGCCACATCTGAGGCCATCTGCAAGGCGGCCCTGGCCACCGTTCTGCCATCCTCCGAAATCGTGCGAAAGTCCAGTGCCTGCTCCTGGGACAGAGCTTCCCCGAAGCGCTTGAGTGAGTCCTAGAGGTTATAGTTGCACCTCCCCAACAGTGCTTATTGATTCACAATTCAGAATTGCAGGCTCACCATCGAATAAACCTTTCTCCCAAATAAATCCAGTTTTTTATTGTCTGTTTCTGGGAGTCATGCCAGGTTGGCCCTGTCTGTTCCGTTCACTGGCAGCTGCCACTCCCAGGGAATTGGTGGGAGGGTGTGTAAATAAGTATTCAAACCCTTTTGTGTGGACAGAATACTTCTTCTCTGCCCTTTTTGATGTCAGTGGCAAGGAGGATGGTGTTTGCCACAGGGCTTTACCAACCTTGAAAACCCCTTCGTGGACTGGCAGGGTGACCCGGGCCAGTGCCGCAGCTGCCAGCAGATTGAAGAGGTTGTCTGATGTCTCCTTAAGCTCCTCTGCTTCCAAACCCAAGTTTGAGGCTACCCTCTTAAGGAGCTCTTGGTGGGCCTGGAAATCATCTAGGGAAGCTGATGGCCCTGTTGTAACCGCCTCATCCAGGGAAGAGGACGATGACTGCCCTGGAACAGGAGGTGGTGGCATCTCTCCCTGGTGCCCTGGTGTAGGAGGACCGATGCACATGTCCCTTCTAGTGGGTCCGATTCCGCCTCCGAAGCGGAACTGTGAACCTCCTCTGGGGGTGCTGGGATTGCAGATTGCTTCCCCGATGAGCTGAAGGAATAGGGTCCTGGGGCCACCAGGAACCCCCAAGGATTCCAGCATGGCTACTGAGCTGGCCACTGGCCCTGAGGCCAACCAGGAGCGGACGGCCCAGGATCTTGCTCCTCAACCCCAGGTCAATGGTGCTGACCAGGGCGAGCAATAGTGGGTCTGTCCTCCCCTGAGGAACAGGACTTGCTTCCCGACGACCATTGAGGGGCTGTGCCTGATCCCCTTCCTGCAGAGCGGTGTTGCAGAGAACAGGAGTGGTATCTCGGCTCCCGACCCCCCTGGTGCTCCAACAAACATTGCCTCGGTGTTGGGGAGCGTGACATTGGTGACTTGTGGTACCATTCCCTAGATTGCCGCTGCACCGCAGATGAGTGCTCCGGTGCCAGGAATTGACGATGGTGCCGATCATCCCTGGGTGAGTGTCCAAATGCCAGCGACCGGGACCTGTGCCGTGGAAGCACTGGTGAACTCTTCAGTGCCAGGGATCGTGATTAGTGCTGACTCCCTGATGGCGAGCATCTGCTAGACATGGAATGGGATTGGAGCCACTCTTCCGAGTGCAAGTGCACCAGCGACCAAGAGCGGTACTGCACTGATGCCGATGAATGTCTGATGTCGGCGCTCTGCCACTGGGGATCTTCCCAGTGACGGGGGACGCATCCTCAGGGATTGGTGCCTCAATGGAGGGGACCTTCTTCACAGCAACCTGGCCCGTGAGGAGGCACATCGGGGCTCCAGAGAACGGTGCGGCCATTGGGGGGGTCCCATCGAGGGCTTCCCCTTAGATGTCGATACCTTCCCTCTTCCTGGTTCCATCAGGGGCATAAGTGTTGGAGGCAAAGGCAGGGCCATCAAGTCCCTTGCTGCTTGAAATGCCTCCAGCGTCGATGGCACCATGAGCTGTAGAGGTTCCCTTCTGCTTCCCTGAGTCAGAGATGGCTCCCGCGGAGGGCTCAAGGCCCTAGGTGGCGAGCCCTGCGCCTGCTGAGTCAGTTCGGCCTGTTGGACTGGTAGCGGTTCTGCACTTGACCCTGCATTCTTCCTCTTCTTCGGTGTGGGGGAGCAACCCTTCTCTGAGTGCTGCTTCTTTTGCTGCTTCTTCGATGGTGAGGAAGAAGACTGGTGCCATGGTGGTTCTGCTGCCGCAGGGGTGCTCTGCACCGACGTGGTGCTCGGCACAGAGACAGATCGGGATGGCTCTGAGGCTAGTCTTAGGACAGTCTTCATCAGTAGGGCCTTCAGATGCATTTCCCGCTCTTTCTCAGTCTGTGGTCTGAATGCCTTACAGATCTGACACTTGTCCTTCCTGTGCGATTCCCCCAGACACTTCAAGCAACTGTCATGGGGGTTGCTAAGTGGGAAGGGCTTGCTGCAAGTCTTACAGGGCTTGAAACCCGGAGATCGGGGCATGCACCATTCCACCAGGGGACTAAACCTTAACTACTAAACTATTTACAATTGTTAACTAACAAAACACACTGACTACTAATTAACTACTTAAGGGAACACTTAAGAAAAGCACTAAACACGAAAGAAGCATTTGTGATAGCAAGCAACTGCAGTTCCAGTAACCGGCAGTGGCGGAAAGAAGGAACTGAGGGGGCATAGTGCCGGCGGCGCCTGACATACCACGGCATGTGTGCAGGACTCCAGGGGCACTGGACCTGCTAAAGGGAAAAAAATTCCGGTAACCATGCATGGAGGCACACATGCACCTAGAATGGAATCGACATGAGCAAGCACGCAAAGAAGAATAAAAACTTCCTTTGAGCACTCTAGGAGCATTCTGGTTCCATTAATCTTCAAGTGCAAACTATTAAAACAGCTGTGTGAATAATCAATTTTTCTGAAGCACTGGCTGAACCAAAAAATCAGAAAAAATTGTTTTGGATCGATTCAAAAGGAAACATTTAGTTTTCTGGCATTATTTTACTGTTTTTATGCTAGAAGTAAAGGAACTTTGGAAACACTATTCACAAAACTAGAGAAGGCAGACTAGCTTATACACTATAACTCCAGGGTTAGAGCACTCACCTGAGATATCAGAGAACCAGGTTCAAATCTTTGCTCTGCTTGACTTGGAGCAGGGACTTGAAGTTGGGTCTCCTATGTTCCACGAAAGTGTCCTAACCACTGCATGATAAAGTATTCTGGGGTGCAGTTGTCTCAGACTTTCCTGTTGAAAGCTGTTTGACTTTATATAAATAAATATTAATTGGAGCAGGGACTGGAATGCATGGGAATCCCTTCACCAGCAGGCTATAGCATCATTCTCTCTCTCAGGCCCAATCACTAATTAATTAATTATCAGGGATTTGGGAGACCCATGTTCAACTCCCTGCTCTGAATCAGGCGAGGGGACACTTGAATGCAGATTTCCCACATCCCAAATGAATGCTCTAACCATGGGTGATAAAGGAGCAGGAGGCTTGCAGTGGCACCAGTACCAGTTTCTCTATGAATGGCACCTCAGCACAAATCTAGTCTTAAAAATCATTTTTGGCTGACACTATTCATTGAATTTGTATCAAATTTGCAGCTAGTTTCAGTTGACCTTAAAACTACATTTATTTGGCAAATAAATTATTTGTCTCAAAAACTTCACCCAGCCGTAGCTCTAACCTCAAAATAATGGTTAGTGCCTGACAAAAGGTATAATGCCTAGCTGTATAACTCAAAATTCTAACCTAGCACTGGCTAGAACTTTATATAAAATGAGTAACTAAGATTAGGATTATCTACCTTGGAAAGCAGAGAGTTGAATAGGATTTAACTGATGAACAACTAAATACTGATCTTAAAAAATGTGAATGTGAAATGTTTTTGCATACTTTCTCCAGATTTTATATGCCCCTGATTTTATGTTTTGGGTGTCCCAAAGATTTCCACAAAATTAATTTATAATTTTAAATGAATATGGAAATAATCATATAAATAAAGAAAACCATGAATCTGATCTGTATGAGCTATTTGACCTACAACAACAGAACATGAGGGACAGCAGAAGAAACTAAACCAGTAAAAATAAAACAAATAAAAAGAATTATTTCTTTATACAGAATATATAATCAATTTGTGAAATCTGTTACCACTGAGTCACCAAAGCAAATACCATACCAGGGATTGGCAACCTTTGGGAAGGGGTGTGCCAAGTTTTCTTCCCGTCCCTCTCCCACGTGCCAGGGGCCCAGCACCCTGGCCAGTAGCGTATGGGTGTCCAGCGCCCAGGGGCCACTATTTGTATTTGCGCTCCCATCTCCATTGGCAGCAGTGGTGGTGGCGGGAGGGAGGTCTGCGGGTCCATTTCCTGCTCTGCTGTGGGGGTGGTGGATGCGGCAGCAGTGGTGTACCGAGGGGACCATGCCCCTAGGTGCCAGCCTAGGGGGATGCCAACTGGGCCCTCTGAGGAGCCGCCCCCCCACTGACATCCCCGGTGGCTGTGCCAACCTGGCCCCTTCAGCAGGGAGCGGGAGTGAGAGGTGCAGATGTCCCTAGGCTGCCCGGCCCCTGCGCGCCTGGGGCCCCGCAGCTCCCTCGATGCGCCCAGTGTGGGGGCAAAGGAGGGGCTGGGTTAGCACGGCCACCGAGATTGTCAGCGGGGGACGGTTCCTCCTCTGAAGGCCCAGCAGCGCTGCCCACAGGCCATAGGTTGCCGACCTCTGTACAATACTGTGGGCCAAATTCTCAGCTATGTCCAATATCTGCTATGTGTAGCTTAAAGGATATGGGGGAAAGGAGTCAGCTGATCTCAGGGCTAGTTCTATGCTGGCCCAGGACCCAGCATAATTTGAACAACCTTGGGATGCTTTAAAGTACACCAGCTGGCTATGGCCCCCAGGGGGAGAATACAGTACAGTAGTTCTGCAGCCTACTGGAGAGGTTATTAGGGGGCTGGTGGGAGGTTATAGGGGGGCTGGTGGAAGAGTCAACTACAGTAGTTTTCTGCCAATTGGGGCTATTCACCAGCTTTCTAGCCCTTTTGTACCACAAGAGTGAAGAAAAGGATCCAGCGTGAAGAAAAGAAAGTGGCCGTGGCTGAATTTTAAGACAACCTTAATGTTCAGGGATTTCTTTACATTTTGCCATTATGTCAAATGCAGTTCATCATTGAACTTTATTCCTATCTCATGCCACTCTCTGTGGGGAAGTGTAAAAAAACTAAAAAACAGTTTTGTCATGGTTTTGACCCAAAAACCCTAGTTTTTTACTAAAAACAGTTTTGACCAAGCATAACTGTTAAAGTATCCCTTTGAGTTTGCCTATGTACTTTACTACTTGATACTTTGACTATTTAATGTTGATACATAACAACCCCAAACTTTCTTGATAAAATTGTAACAACATAAGGGGATAGACAATTTTATTATCAATAACAACATTTATAATTGGATGAGCTACAAATATGTGACGCTCATGCATCACAATGCTAAAATGTCACTCATGGGAACTAAGAAGGAATTTGTCCAGTCTCACAAAAAGTGTTGCACAAATAGGTACTGATTCTGAAAATCCTCCCTTGTAAGACTATATCCATGGAACCAATATGAAGGTGAGAAGGCTACGAAAAGAAGGGCTACATGTGAGAGTAAGGGTTTGCAGGACTGGGTTTTTAGCCAGGGGCATTAAAGATGTTTTCTCTCTCTCCCTCTAAAGCATCAGATATTGCAAGACATGGGACACAAGTCTATATGGAACAATGGTCTAATCTGGTTATGCAGCTTCCTATGCGAATCTAACATGCAAGACAGCCAAAATTATGCAGAATAAAGCGTGCATCAAGTATTCTGGATACGATTTGGCAGAAACTTTTCAGTCTTCCTAGGTTCTTTGGGAGTTGATTGTTTTTGTTAGGATACACTTGTTTGGCAGTCGGAAAGCTACTAACCTTAAAGGATTCTGGAACTGATGGTTTCTTGAATTTGTCCTCACCACTGGAAAGCTGATGCCCAATGGCAGAGGTTACCAATACACCATTTACTAAAAAGAGCAAAAAATGCATGAACAGGAAAAGCTGAAGTGGAGTTTACTTGGTTTTAATTGTTTATATCTATAAATTCCAAATGCAAAAATGTATGATTATGCAAATTCAACGCTCTAACCATTGAGTTGCTGGGTCAGCAAAGAAGCAGTGTCCTTTTAAAAGCATTGGCAAGGCAGAAAAAAATACAACACTCACTTCAGAATGTTATAGCAAAATTATCTAATGTGTTTTATTTCAGGTAACAACTAAGAAATCTAACATTTTGGCCCAATATGACTTTCTTCTAAAATTAAAAAGTTGCATATACCTACAGTTGTACAGTTGAGTCCACCAATTACACAGAATCTGCTTTTTACTTTAAACGATGGCAGCATCACCACAGCACGGCTTTTAGTGACGTTTTCAAGCTGATTTATAGAGGATATGTTTTCAAAATTTTCATTAGAATATTTTATATTATTTATATGAAAACATACAAATTTTTCATTTATACATATACTACATATAAAACTCATTAAAACTAGTGGGAGTATCTTTAACTGAATATTTGTGCATAAAGGGATATAGGATATAGTTAGGGCTTCAGAAGAAATAATGAAGATTTATGTGCTTTCGTATGTGCTGATTAAAACTTTATTTAAATAATCAAAACAGTTCTTTGTGGTTTTTAAATAGAGTTTCAGATTTAAAATACATTAATGAAAAAGGGATATTTTTCTCCCTGAGACTACCAGTGTTAATTACTTTATGGTAATCTTTGAATTATCAAAAAAGATACATAAGTAGGCCTAATTCTCTAATTTGTTATAGCAGTTTTCTGGGAATGAAGTAACACTGGTGTCAGACCAGAGTAACAGACTGGAGAATTAGGCTTACTACCTGAAAAACCCATGTAGTCCACAGATTCATTTCACAAGGTAAAAAAAAAAAAAGTTTCCTTCATGTAGACCATTGAACACGGTTGAACTTTAATGAAAGATTTGCATACGATTGTGTATATAATTGGTTTAGGGTTACTTTTAAAGTCTGTATTCTGCCTGAAGGAGGATGTCCTCAAAATGGAGATTTCCTTGAATGATTCTTGGCTTGCACAATGATACTTAGCTTAGTATCCCAAATGTTCCAAAGAACATTTGGCTTTATAGATATTCATAAAATAAATAGGTAATTCGTGAGAGCAGATTCTGGTGAAACTCAACATCAAATGTAACAGTTATTTCTAGAGTGCAAGGACTGATAAGCAGTAGGTAAGAAGTTTTTAAAAAAGAAGCATTCAGCATTTTCTTTTTTTGTTATGGTCTTGTCAAAGTCATTCAGCTCTGAAGGCCAGCAGCTGAACTATGTCTGGTTTATTTTGTATTCTTCATCACTTTAAATATTAGTAAGAGGACAGATTTTAAAGTGCTACAAATAAAAGAAGAAATTTGGGGTGGATTAAATATACCTTGCCTTAGTCTGGTATTTTTTTCTTTTCTTTATCATTGTAAAATTATTTTGATATATTATAACCATGCAGTACATTGCTTTGTGGGAAAGAGGGGAGCCTTACTGCAACCAAAGAAAACATATATGTATAGGAAAAAGGGGGAAGCCTTATGTTTGCTCTACCAAAATTTATTATGTAAGTAATTACGAAGTTTAAAGATTCTTCCATTTTAAATAAAAATAATTGGTATAATTACCCACATTATATAGTATCATGTCAAGTGATTCCAACAAATACCACATGAAATACAGTGCATTTTCAAATTAGAGACACTAAATACTTTCTCATTCACAGTGTTTGACATAGTACAGGAAAGCTTGTTCACATGGGATTTACTTAATGTCATGCTCTTATAAACAATCCACACCACGCTGTGCCACAAAAAAAAAACAAAACAAAAAAAAAACTCTCTCAGAATGTGAAGTATCGGGCAAACCATTCCTGGCGTTGTGGATCTGGTGAAGCTTCAGTCTGAGGAGGGCTAAATTCATAAAAAAGAAAAGAAATTTTAACCCACAACCAAAATAAAGAGTGCAAAAGGTCTGAAAAAAGCACAGAGAATACAATACAGAACACAAATGATCCAAAAACCTTTTCACAAATCAAATATCACATTAGTGTAGCATATGGTCTGATTTAATGTCCCTCTGTAATATCTGTGATCATCCACTCCATTGGAGAGCATCAGCAGCACAGACAAATTAAGAAGCCACATCATAAAGTGAAAAAATATTTGGAAAGAATATTAATTAAAATCATACAATTAACTATTTTTTTGGATAAAATTTTTTTTGTTGGGGGGAGACTTTGGAGGGTCCTCTTTTAGCATCCTTTTCCTCTAGTTAAGATAGTTTTCAGAAGTATGATGCAAGCATCACATTCTTAAAGACATGTGCTTAACAAAGACTAGTCAGTAACTACACAAAAATACATACTATTTTAATATTTTACATAAATCAAACTGAAATATTATTTGTATCATTTCATGCACACAATTTAAAATACATTAATTATACACTAGGAACAAGGAAACTGGTGCATGGCAAACAGGTTTTTTCCCCCCTAAAACATGTTAATAATTCTACTGAATTAGCAAGAAAAAATGGTATATATGTAATTTTAATGCTAAATCAAAGTTCTTTGGCCAACAAAAATTAAGAACAAAATAATCCTACCGTTTTACTGGGGTAATACAAGGCACGAAACAATTTGCAATGGAAACTCCAGCATCACAATCCATGAATTTATGCACATGCATGTTACTGACGTCTGAGCATACGCATGCATATCACATGCACAGGGAAAAATAAGCAACACGATGTATTTAACAAAAGTATATTTTGTTGAAGCAAAATGTTACTACTTATTTTAATTCGATCATTTCCCACCTCTATTTTTAACACTTGCCAGAATTGTGGCATTATCCATCTAAATCATAAGGGAAGGGAAACAACTGTTTGTCCAACTAACACTTATGATATTGCTTTGATTTGCAAATAAAGTGTGTTGTAGAAATAGGATAGCAAGCAATTCCAGCTACAGATAGAGAACATCACTTCTGCAGCGCACTCAAGATCCAGGCCCCTAAAGCCTAAAGATCTGAATCTTCCCCCTTAATTCATTTATTTACGTTAATAGTGCAATTCGCTCTACCATCTCCTTTCAAAGAACTACTCCTGGAGATTTTAATGCTGATTTTTATTATTGGAAAGGCAGCATTAAAACACCCAAACATTCACAAACATTAGTTTAGTACAGAAATGGGAAATGTGCAACAGTATGACACATGAGGAAAGGGGTAAAAACAAAATAAAACATCACTGTAGCACAGAAAACAGTTTTCTCATATAAAAATCATCATCACACAATAATGAATAAAAAAATCCCTATGTTAAAAACAATTCCCAAAGGACAACTAGTAAGTCACACAAACATGTAAAACAATTGTTCATAAAATGTAAACAATTGGAAGCACATGAATCATATTAAGATATATTAAAAGGTTTTAAAAGTTCAGGGTTCAAGACTTATAAAAAGTTGGAAAAATATATTACTTTTCAACAGACTCTACAATAAAAAGGAATACTGTAAAGAGGTTACAAATAGAGTAAAAATTAAAAACTCCACTGTAATATTTGTACTCAAAGTGTTAATAAAGCAAGTGGGATTTCCATTTAAATAGGAATGCAAAATTTCTATGAGTTAAGAAAAAAAGGATTGGTGAGGCAGTGCTCACCTCAAAAACGTCTTGGGCTCTTTGGGTGGTATTGGCTGTGGAAGTGGTTTGCTGCTGTTGAACTCAATATCGTGGATGGGTGAATTAGGAATGGGGTCCAGGCGGTTAGGATGTCCATTGCCCACTCCGCTAGATTCCAGTGCACTTAGATTGGGGACACTCACAAACCTGTTTGTTGATTTATCATTCTTCTTCTTTTGCTGCATTAAAAACAACAAATGTAAGGAAGGCTCCTTGCACCCAGACAGATGAGGAGATTGGTAGATAACAAAAGTTCTTTTTTGTTTGTTTTTTTGGATGGGGAGCAGATTTGGGAGGAAAGCGGAATAGTTTCTATAATTGGACCTTTATTGTACTCCTTGAACAATGCTGAATAGCATAAATTGTCAAAGGAAATTTAAATATTTAAGCAAATTTACTAAGGAATTCAGGCCTAACGCAACAGTCAATATGTATAGTATTATGACGGATTGAACATACAGAGCAAAATATTTTCCTTGAAGGAGATGGGCAAGTAGCTAATTCTATACAAAATTATACTCCAGTCTGTTATCTTTCATTTCCACTTAAATCCATTCTCTAGATTAGCAAAATAGTTCTGCTATCAAATGCAATACAGCAAATTCACTGGTGGGAAAGGTAAATCTGTTCAATAAATTTCACTTTGCCATTTAATGATCAATGGGTATTATTAAGGATATAACTGATCCTACACTGTCATTTAGTTCCTTGCCAGAAAGAGAAAAAAAGCACCACCTGTATCTCTAAGTAGAATATTTCTAATCACTAGATAGCATAACTGAATCTGCTTTTTCAGTTTTAAGTATCTTTCAGTACTTCAACTGACAGTATGTCAAGTGACTCAAAGAGATAGAGGAGTTATTATGATATTGGTATTTTAGTATCAGTAATCTATTACCATGTAAAATGAATGATCATCTACTATCTGCCATGCCAGTACTAGCTTTCTCCCCTTCTCACTGATTCTTTAGAACTTATAAATATATGGGAGGTTCAAATCTCAGAAGTGTTTACAGAGAAATGGCCTACTGAGGTGTACCATATTTATTATCTCTTCGTTATTCCAGATCAAGTACTTCCTGTTTACAAAGTAAAAACAGGTTTTCATTAAAAAATACACTCCACTTGATCTCAAAGTGAAACTGAGTTTATTTTTTCTCAGGAATACTATATAAATATGCAAGTTATATATTCCCCTCTGCTCAGTAACTCATGTACAACCTGATCTGAAGTACTTTAAAAAAAAAATCTTGTTACTTGTAAACTGTGCAAATTTGATACGGAGTCTCTGAAAGACAAATGTATCTGGAACCCCATCATATAATTTTAACATACACTTTTCCGAGCAGAACTGCATTTGAAAGAACAGAAATGATGAATTCAGGTATGGAAAGAGTTGAACTGTAGATGGCCACATTGCCCTATTGATAGTGTCTTGTACTGCCAGATGAGACACCTAAGTTTGATTTCAGGGACTGGCCTCTCACCTGATTGGCAGATGCATGTGAGGCTAATGCAGCAAACTCAATGTTCAGAGAAAAGAGCTCCATAGATCAGCCTGAAACAACTACTCTGAGCCACGGGAGAAGCAACATTAATGTGTTCCAAAGGGGGGTTCTCAGTGTTTCTCTCCCCCACCCACCTCAAGAAAGGTCAATATAAAACAGGATCTTGATGGAGGAAACAGAAAAATCCTTTTATAAGTACTAGGGGAAAAGTCTTCTGTTGAGAAAGATTAAACTAAGACTGTCCACTTTTCCTCCTCCGGCAGTCTCTGCTGTAAAAACCAAGAAAACACCAAGCTTTGTGCTTGATAGGTAGTTCTTTTCTGGCAGCTTTTTCTTATGTGTTATCTAAATTTCCCTGAGTATATTCTCTACAGCTAAGTGCTCAGGAAAAGTAAAACAGTTTCTATTGTAAAATAAATATAATAAACTAGGTTTCTGCACTTTCGAAAACCGTGCATTCTGGAGATGCAAAATGACAGTTAGCACTTTCATGAAATTCATTCAAAACATTATAGAATCCCAGATAATGTGATCATATGGTAATATGGAGATCTGGGGTATACATTTAAGAAGCTGTCAATTTGCTGCAGTGGTTCTGCCTAATTATGTATCAATGTGCAAAGTCCAGAGTTACTTACAATTCCTGACCTAAGAGTGTCCTTTTTCCTCTAAAACTGTTCTCTAGTAACATGTACTTTAAAAACAAACAAACTAATCCAACACTCTTAGAATGAGAGGCCAAAATATTTTGGCAAGCGGAGACAAAGTCATTACTAACTGAGGTGTTTTCTTTTAGCTATCCAAGGACTGCTGCTCTCTCTTACTGACATCACTCACTGAACTCTCTGGCTTTTTGCCCATTGAAGCTTTTACACTACAGTTGATGGCAGATGCTCAGGTTTTTCATCTTTATGTTGGGCTTATCTCCTGCTCCTGTTCCTATCAATGGATTGTAATGTCAACTGGAGCAAATGGATTGCACACTCAGCTGGTTCACACCAGAACAGCTGTTGTATTGTGGAATACACATGTAAAAATTAACTACTGTCAGTGTGTCATGGCCTCATTAACAGTACTGAATCAAGTCACTTTATAATAAAAGGTTGTCGAACCAAAGACTGCCACAGAAAAATATTGGAGCGGGGGAAGGAGGTGGATTTTGAGGAGGGGAAAAAAATCAAAGAATTTTTTTTCACATCTTGTGTAGAGTAACTTCAAGAAAACTGGAAAATATAGCTAGTATGCTGGGAATATAGGATTTCCATTAAATACTAATTTATTTAATTAAAGCTTAAAATACAGTCAAAACTCTGTACATAAATACTTTCACAATATTATCTCCACAATGCTGAATATAGCACTTCCCAGGTCTTGATCATTTGGTTATTATTATGAAGAGAAACATATAAATAAGTAAAATAAAGATGCATGAGGAAGAAGAAAAGCAAGCTAATGACACTTGAATCTTCATGTCGTTATTTTGACAGATCACAGTTGTATTTTATTAGTGCAATATTAGCTGTTATTTCCCCTTCATTTTAGGTTGCCTCCCTCTGTCTTACCTTCCTTTATTGTTGATTATTGTGTTGATTTATTATCAGTTCTATTCCAGTAAAAGTAGAATTTACAGTATGTTCTGTTTCAACAAGTTTTAATGCTGCTGTTTAGACTGGCCAAAAGGAAACAATCATCTTCCCAAATATTCCCCCCATGGCTCACCTTCCACAAATCACTTCTGCAACTTTTAGGACCTGATCCTAATTCTACTGCAGTCAGTAGGTATCTGTCCATTGACTGCAATGTACATGGGTCAGGCCCTTAGTTATGAATCCCAAAGTTGCTTCTGAACCCCCGAATATCTTCTGTGCTAGCACTCTATACTGTTGCTATGCCATCAGCATAGCTCAGTATGTGCTTTTAAAAAAATTGATAAGGCCAGAATTATGCCAGATGAGCAAAAGAAAATGGTTTAATAAAGTTTCTATTTAATTTAAACTAGAAAGCTAATATAACGTATGATCATTAAAATCTAAAACATTGCTAAATAATGGTACAAAATCCAAGTTCTAGAAATCTTTTAATTCTTAAGGTAGGTTTATGGATTGTGGCTTTCATCTTAAAAGGTATAAATGACAGAAGTATATGTCCAAATATTAGTGAGTGATCGATATGAAGATCTGAGACTGCAGAAGTTTGGCTAAGTACTTCATATATCAAAGGGACAAAAAAACCAAACCTAATCAAAAAGCCCCACATCAGCAAACATCCATGTTTAAACCTCAAAGATTTAGGACAATTAGTTGAAAAAATCTTCCAAAACTTTTGATGCTGCACTCCCAACACTTTATCTTTTGGCAGTTGTGTAGGGTGTATGTAAGCTACATGCCACAGTGAAAAGCTCTGACGGGGAGGCAGCGAGAAAACACTCTAGCAGCAGGACACCACACTGCTAAAAACGGCAGTGTAGACATGGAGGCATTGATTGGGCATGCAGAGAGCCTGTGTAGGGCACTCTACTTCCCTAAGCCATGCTTCACCGTCTATGCTACTGTTTACACCCCCGTTAGCTGGACATGGAGTGTTTGTACTCTACTTGCATCCATAAGTGTAGACCTCCCCTTGGGTTTAGGTGTTCACAGTTCTGATATTGTCTCTGTTAGGCCCCAGGCTACCATTTTGTTTAAATTTCTCACATTTTGAGTTTTCCCAGGCAGAACACGCCGAGTTTACTATGAGATAGATTATAATGCAGCAGTGCCTGGGGACCTAGCACACAGAAGAGGTTTACAGAGCTGCTTGGCCGTGCAAAATATATGAAGGACCTGGGAACCTGTAGGTCCCCAATATTTTTTCCCCCTTCCCCTCTTTATCCCTGCTCATGCTCCCCCAGCTGGGGCTGAGAGCAGAACCACAATCGGAGCCGGGAGCTGCAGCTGGGATCGGGACCATGGTTGGGGTCACAGGGCTGAGGCTGGGAGCAAGCCGTGTGGGTTGGGGTCTGCAGCCAGAGGCCTAGGCCAGGTGCTGTGACCAGGGGCCGGAGCAGAGCTTGGGGCAGAATAGGGGAGGGTGGCGCTCCCTTCCCTGCCTCCTGTGGGCTGGCCTGGGCCCTGTCGAGCCCCCCCCAACATTCCTATGTGTCCCCCTAGGGGGGCATGTCCCACAGTTTGAGGATTTCTGCTGTAGAAGTTACATGGGGGAGAGACAGGGAAATATTCTGATCTGATCTGATGTGAAACCTTTAAAAAGTTAGGTAAGGAAAGAGACTGATTAAACTCCATAAATCCAGTGTTTTGGCTTATTACAACAATGTAAAACCCACTAACAATCACCCACAGCTAGCTTTCCTCCCTCTTCTTTCCCTTCATGACTGGAGGGGTGTTAATGGGCAACTTCACCTTGAATGATCTCCTGAGGTAGGTGTTATCTATTTACACTAAACAATCTGTTCCATCTTGTACTTAGCTGTTAAACTCTGAGTACATTTCCCAGACCTGAAGAAGAGCCCTGTATAAGCTTGAAAGCTTGTCTCTCTTACCAACAGAATATGGTCCAATAAAAAATATTACCTTGCCCATCTTGTCTCTCTATGGAACTACATGACATTTTCAGACCATCACCGTTCACTTTACTTGTATGTTATAATCCTTCCCCCTATATCTGTTGTCTATCTAGCTTTTAAGCTTTTCAGGGTAGAGATGGTCTTTTATGCTATGTTTTACAGTACCTAGCATACAGGGGCCACAGTCTCAGTTGGGGTCCTTAAGTTCTACCATAATACAAATAAATTATAATAAATAGAATACAGGCAAGCAGTAAACTATATTCAGTGTTTTGAACACTTCTAACAAAATATAAAGACTATCATGTCTCTATATACTTTTTAAACTGTGTATTAACATAGATTTCTTTTCCATTTTAGCAATAAAGTCTGTAGAGCATACCTTCACCAGTGGATTAATAACACCAACATTAGGGCTTGCATTAAACACTTTGTTGAAGTTAGTCTCTCTGTTGACTAGTTCCAGTTGATAGAATTTTTTGTCATCCTAATAAAGAACAAGAAATACAAACTTCTCTTTATGTATTTTCCATTAGCTAAAGACAAGACGTATATAAAACTGTTTCAAACAGATTCAGTTCTAAACCTGTATTTCCATCAAGTCCAGTCAATCCATATTATGTGTCATCTTATATACAATTAAAGACACACTAAATAATTTACGTTAATGGGTTTCTGTTATGTACATTTTATGCTTGAGAGACAGCATGGTCTAGTGGACTGTGTATAGGAAGGGATCCACAATGCTTAATCTTTGTTTTGCCACTATCTTTGTGTGTGGCCTTGATAAAATATTTCTCCAGCAGTGAAGCTGCAATAAGATGCCTAAAGGCTGAGGAGTAAGCCTTCTCAAGTGCCACTAACTTCAAATGCTTTACATTTTAAAAAATTTTGTATGAACTTTTAACTAATCCTCTACTATAATTGCTGAGAAAGGCCCCAATTCTATGATATGCTGAATGTCTACAACTCCTCAAAATATGTCTACAGAATATTCTGTCAGGCTGCTGATGTTCCTAATTCAGCAACAAGCATTTTGAGCTGTGAAGGTTCAGAGTACTTGTGTGGTTGTAATCAGTTCCCCCTAATTAAGCTGATTTGTCCCCATTATCACCTGCCTAAAAAATTCTTTGTAAGGTCCTGTCTGATTCAAATCTTGTATGTATTGTCTACAACCAGAGGAACATTTTTTCCCCTTCTTTTTGGTGCCAAAAGTGAGGTAAATTGAACAAGTCATTTCTGAGATATGGAAGTTGGAATAATTAGATATGGTCCATATTTAGAAAGTTCTTAGTGATGTTTTGTCATGAAATATCTCAGAGGTAGCTTGACATAAAAACTTCAAATTGGTTTCTTCAAATTCTTGAACTTCTACGATTTTCCAAAAAAAAAAAAAGGAACTGATTTTTAATTTTTTAAGCTATTCGTTGCTGAATTAGGAGAATCAAACATTCTGTCAGGCTGCTGCAGACTTAAGATCCACTAAACCTCATAAAACTTGTCAAGAGTCTGACAGACTTAATAAAGTTCAGCAAAGAACTGTCTGATGTTAAAAATGTAAGCACTACATGGACAACTCTTATGTCATCCTCCTCCTCTAGATTCATTGGTACTGAACAAACAATTTCTTGGAGAAAGTGATGCTGGTACCCCTAGTTCTCCTGAGGTCATATGGTCTAGCACAGATGTTCTCAAACTTTTTTTTGATGGGAACTGCTTTAAAAACATTTCAGGCTCTGATGACACGCTCAAAAAGTGATGAACTCCCCACATGCCATGTCACCCTTACTTCTGCGCTGCTGCTGGTGGCGGTGCTGCCTTCAGAGATGGACACCCAGTCAGCAGACGTTGCTCTCTGGCCACCCAGCTCTGATGGACAGCCGGAGTCCCAGTAAGCATGGGGGCTGACAGCTTGCAACCTCCCCATAATAACCTCACGACTCCCAGTTTGAGATCCCCTGGTCTAGCACGTTAAATACAAGAAACTCCTAAATTTTATTCTCATCTTAACAATAATGTGCACGTTCAGTATATAGCACATCAGTGGGCCAGACACTGACCCTCACAATTATACTGAGGACCAGACCAATCGCCCTTTACAGCCACACTATTGTGCCAAAAGCAGCTCAGCCAGACAGGAGAATCCAGCCCATTATTTAGCTGTCCACAACATTCCTATAGTATATATTACCCATTTTACAGGATTTAGAAAGTTTAACAGATCTGCCCAAGATCACATAGCAATCAATTGTTAGAAGGTGGTTTAGAACCAAAGACTCCTGACTCCCAGTCCAGTCCTTCTTTAGTAAACTACAGAGTATACCAAGACATTTACTCTGCGTCTGTGGGATGCTTTACACATAGTCAGAAGTGGGTGGGAAACTCTCAAGAATATATAAACTGAAATGGAATGAGAAGAATTAAGGGAGTGGATGTTTGGTAGTATTTTCTGTTGACGCAGAATAAAGTTTAGAAACACAACCTTTGTGCTCTTATGAAAGGTTTGTCTTAGTGATTTAAAGATCAGATTTGAAATATTTAATTTTCCTAGAGTCACAGGTTCAAATCTGGGCAGGGTTAGCTTAGTCCTCTTTCTTCAAGGTGGATAAAACTGAACTTCAGGCAATTTAGTATGTGGATTTTTCAAAAAGAAACATAACTGAAATTCTCCTCATCCACTACATTATTACTGTGTGCAGAACAGCAAAGCCTACGTAGATGTGCAAAGAACATGTAGAGCATAAGTCTCAATAACCTGAGTTAGTGAAGCTAGTGCTCTATAACAAAAGGTTATAAAAAAATTGTTCTCTGTTTTATTAGCAAAGATACCCATACCTTTCTCTCACATCACTCAGCATGCTCAGATACATTACATTTTCACATTCTTCCCTTCGCCACCCACCCAGATCTCTCCTTTCCCAATCCAATGGACCCAGCCCAAAATGTATGTGGCATTTATATCAGTTGTTTAGCTGAAAGGTGGCAATCTTAGAACTAGCCATTGCTTTGAAGCTTGGTTCTACTAATGATGATCTTCCAGCATAAAAATGTACAGTGTGGTGTCATTCGATTATTCTTTGAAGGAAAAGGCAAAAAACACAGAAAATTCCAAAACACAATGTTTGTTAAGCCCTGAATAACTTCAGAGAAAGAAACATAATGTAATGTTGTATTTTTAAAAAACACATATTTGAAAGCCAGGAAATTCAGTTACAATTACAGAATATTCTCCCCACTGTAAATATTGGAAAGTATGGAAATATAGTTATGGTATCCCAAACAACCTTAAGTCTGCCCTCATATCCCTGCAAATCATCCACTCAAAATCATGAGACAGCCTGTTTACATATGGTACTACTATATATGGTAGTATGTACGTATGGTACCTACTACCATCACACTGTAACATGCTCAACATATGAATGTATGCACTACCTACTCATTATACTGTATATATGCTAGCTACTCAACCATAAACTAGCCTCCAGTTCACCTTCCCTTGACAAACAGCAACATTAATATCTTATGGAGTGTTGGGAGACCTAGATTCTAAGCTTGTCTCAATCACTTTGTCTCAATTTCTTTAACTATACAATGGAGATAATAGTACTCACCTGCTTTACAGAACGGTTGTAAAGCTAATTTACATGTTTATAAAGCATTTATATTGAGATCCTCAGATGGAAGGCACTATACAAGTGAAAAATATTATTGTTACACTTCATATATACCCCAAGACCTACAGTATATAACTCCCATCCCCTCATCCTAACAGAACTCTCACATGATTTTAATGTTTCATTTTCCTCAGTGGTTGAGCTCCCTAAGCCTGCATATTTCTTAATTCCAGTATTACTTTTGGTTAGCATTTGTACACTCTTGCAAAAACCATGGTCAATATGGTTTAAGATGTCTACAGATGCAGGCAAAACACCACTGTCTACAGGGTTTATGATACACACAGCCCCAGACTTCCTGTTCATTTTTCAACATGCCATTTAGATATGATACTTGCCATAGGCATATAACTACCTTACATTGAGTGTACCTACAGGATGGTACAGATACAAATGTGGAAATAAAGTTATTTGGGATTTCTTTAAATTCTGTATTCCTATATTTTCCAATGCATATATGTTTTATATTTTGTTTAAGTAACCTTAACTTTGAATTTTCCGGCTTTCAGTCACTTATGCTTTAATAGAATATTGTAATTTTAACAGAATAGTGTAATTTTGAAAAAAAAAATTTTTTTTTTTTTTGCAACTTACATTTTTATATGTATTTACAATATTAAGCCTGATCCTACACATATTTAGGCATGTGCTTAACTTTACAACTGTATATCTATTTAAGTCAATGGGACTACTGCAATAAAGTTAAGCATATGCATAAGTCTTAGAAGGACTGAGACCTTAAATCCATTTTAATCAAGTTTTTTCAAGGAATTAGACTTATACTTATATTTGTTAATATATTAATACCAGAAGGAGCACAAAAAAGTCTTACAATCAGTTTCTTTATGAGCTGGTCCCTCTCTGAAATCAGGTCTTTCAACTCTGCAATAAGCTGTAAATCTTCAGGTCTTGATTCTCTGTTTTGATATTTCTCTTCCATTTCTTCTAAACTTCATAGGAGAGAAAGACATCACCTTCAACTTAATGTAGTCCAGAATTAAATTCCAAATGAATACAATCATACCATCATACCATTGATCAGTGCAATAAGATATTCAATGGGTAAAACACAGGAAGACAATTCTCTACTTTTTCCCTCAGACATTAACATTTTAATTTTAATATCAACCAAAATTACTGGTTAAAGAGGTTTTAGTTAATCTGAACTTCAATATGAACTATCATCTTTGCTATAATAAACAACATTTTGGGCAAGATTTTGAAAACTCATCATCCTTTTTGTGCATGCAGCATTGGGCACCAAATAAAAAGTCTAATTTAGGCTAGACTGAAAATCAGGCTCTGAGCAAACAAAAATATGTGCAGTGGAATCACAGGATGTTGTAGAGAAGACAGGTTCTTCGGTGCTGTACAGAGATTAAACTTTAGCATCTAATTTTATCTCAACTTGAATTTTGTGAATCTGGCAATACGCAGCTCAACTAGATTTATTCCGAGGAATGAGAAAAAATAACAATATAATATTTCATTTAATAGATTACTAGACTGTAAAGATTTGCATGGATGTGGTACTGAAGAAAGAGAGATAAGAAAGAGACAAGGCTGACACCATCTTCCTCAGCTCATGTGGAGGACTGTGGGGAAAGATATCAGAGAATGGTGAAGACTAATTTGTAACTAATTCCTCTCCGCAAAACCAACTTATTCCACAAAACCAATTTAGCACCATGTGAGATGGAAATAAAGGAACTAGCTGTAAGGGACAAACAATAAACATCTGGATATTAGCATTTAAAGAGGAAAGTAACAGTTGATTAAGTAGAGAAAAATATGAGGAAACTTGAAGCACAGAGTGGGAAAGCATTAAAGGAGAGAACTGAAATAAGCAAGCCAATTTAGAGAACAGCTGCTAGAGAAAGAACACAAGAATTCTTAATTTTTAAGACGATATGAAGAAAAAACTTTTGAAAGAGTTTTCAGAAGACATCCTCAAAATATTACTTGTTACTAAAACATTATTCTCAAATTCCTAACAGAGATCAAATTCATGATGCTGAATATTGCCCACTAGAAGTTACTCCAATATGTATCTGCCAAATCCAGCTTTCATGTAGGTTACTTCCTTGAGTTTCAGCACAAATACAGAGAATTTAACAAGTTTAAAAAATGTGAAAAACTACAATTTAAGGTGCTTAGTCAGTCCAAATTTAATTCCATGTGGCTTCCTGAGCTATAGATCCCTTTTCATTTCAAGAGTATTTTTCCTTCACTGCCTACATCTCAGGCTCATGAGAATGGCATCAGGTGATGAACTGAGCATGTTCAGTGCCTCCTTCTGTGTCCTAAAATGAGACTGTTTATCCCTTGCTAAATGATTGAGGAAAAAGTTTAAATGGATCACATGGTTCAAAGAAGTGATCTCCTCATGGAGATCTCCCCTCCCCTTACTCTTTGGTGATGATGAGGACATAGAGATCTCTTTCAATTGGTGAAGTTTCTCCAACAACGAAAGGAAGTGAAGGCCTCAAGCAGATTACTGGAGATATAGCAACTAACATGGAATGAATGCATAACCTTGGTGTGAGGAAATGGGATTGAAGACACCAGAACAGGGAGTAGCAGTACATCGGAGGAAGGAACTCCATTTATGACTCTCCATAATACATTGGGATTCCCCCACCCTACCTCCCTGAGCAAGTTTATTGGCCTTTGGTCTGCCACCATGAATAGCTATCTAACAACTGAATGCTGGAGAAGACCATGCATATTTTGGTCTGGAGAAAATTAGTACTTTATGAAACATTTCTTTCTGAGATGTGTAATCACAAATCCATTGCCTTCAAATTCAGATAATAAAATTTTCACAAAATGAGACAGCCAAGACTATATATACAGTAAGCATTTGAAAAACCAGTGCCTGTTAACCAAGCTTTATTTATGCCCCCAAAATAATCCCTATTTAATTTAATTTAATGTTTAGTTTAATATTAATTAATTTAGTTAATGATATACATATATATAACACATTTTAACAAAATACTGAAAATTTGGACAACACAATTGAATCTTTGGATGCAGAAAAAGCTTTTGATTCAGCAGAATGGAAATGCACTCAGTGGTTTTAATTTTGTGTATACATTTTCTGCTAGGATAAGCTATTGTTGACAAATCCCCAAAGTATAATATACACACATGCACAGCTGTCACCCTATTTTCAGACATCTCAGGGAGCCATTTTCTGTGTATATCAAAGAAGAATATGTAATTAAAAGAATCCAGTCAGAGAAGCTAATTAATGCTACATCTCTCAAAGATACTATGAGCCAGATTCTTCAGTTCACCAGGTCTGCTATGCACTGTATTAAATGGTGCAAAGTGGACTTAAAACAGCTGGATGGTTAGTGGAGAAATCCTTGCATAAGAGGCCTCCCCGTTGGCATAGCTATCTCTTTCACCAGCTGCCCCCCACAATGTAAGGGGAGAGAAGTGACATGCTGGAAGTGGGGTTCTAGCACAGAGAACTCCATCTGATGCTTTATTGGGATGGGGCCATATAATACCAGTGGGGTAAATCAGAGCAGCTCCCCTATAGCTCTTTAACTTGAGCATGGGCCAAAGAGATCAGGATTAGGGAGCCAAACCTAGCCTCCAATGGTTCCCACCTCAGTGCATTTAACAAAAGCTCAGATTTAGCCAAAAATCTTGCTCTATATTTCTATTTTTAAAGGCAAATATGAAATAGATATGCATTATTTTTGTATATATTACTGTATTTTCAGTATCTCAAACATACAAGGCCAGATTAACTAAAGTTGGTGCAGGGAAGTGAAAATTACACTTTTATGTGCCAGCATGACCCTTTGTGCTTCGCAGGAGACTTTATTACTGCTGCCCTCCCATGGGGAAACCTGTTAGATGGCGGCAATTTAAAAATCTCACCAAGGCCTCCACATAAGCCTTGCTGGAAGAAGCTGTTGAGAGTAAGGGTATGTCTTCACTGACAGCGGCAAATTTGCTGCCATCAGATCGATCTATCCGGATCGATTGAGTGACATAAAGACCTGCTGAATTGAACTGGAAGTCAATTCAATTAAACCACCTCCTCAAAAGGCGCAGCGCTGCGTCAACGGGTACGCAGTTCCTGTCGGTGTAGCGTGGTGGAGACGGCGTGCAGAAGAGGATTTAGGAAGTTGACGTAAATTATGCAAGCTACACAGAGTATACCCATAAGTATAGACTAGGCCTAAGTACATGAATCAGCATGTCCCCTGATTGCTCTCACCACATCTATTACTGGCTACTGGTGCCCATTTTTGGGACCATCCTAGCCCACTACAGTGCTCCCAGAAGAGGATAAGTTGTAGCAACTTTGTGTCTCCACAACCTCCTCCCAACAGGCTTTTTGCCTTGGAATCTGCCTACCAGGGTCTAAGCTAGCAACATTTGGATGGGAAGGTCTACTTTGTCCATATTGATCAGAAAACAGCAATGTAAGGGTATGTCATGCCTTGAAGGCTCATCTCTGCATTCAGAGTGGAGCAGAGCTGCATTGCCCCAGGAGGTGGCATAATACTTCCCGCGTGTACATCTGGGCCATACACCATGCAAGGGTATTACCTCCTAAAAGGATGGTTCCACCCACTTCCCCTTGGTCTACCCAACCCACATGGCCCCATATCTTCTCCCCCCTTTTGGGATGTGTTGTGCACCACAGGGGAATACCTGGAAGGGGCACTCCCTGTCTCACATGAGCACAGGGACTGCAATCATGGCAGGCCCTTACAAGGGTTGTGCAAATAAGGCAGGATTTGAAAACTGTATACTATAGAATCAAGTCCTGCCATTAGCAAATCCATGAGCTGTTTCCACTCTGAGTAACGAGAAGGGGTACAGGTAAAGAGGCAACTCTATCCTTAAGGCTAAGGTAGTGGGAGGAGAGCCCTGCTCAATGGTGACTTGGGGCTTATTGCGAATTATTAATGGATGTTTTCTTATAGCTCTTTCTGCTCTCTTTAGATACACCATGATTTGGCACCAGCTCCAGTGGCTTGTGTCATGGATCCCTGGAAGTTTTGATTTGCTTCCACAGCCCCCCGCCTACCTGTGATGGGAGGGCTGGGATGGGGGTGCTTACAGCCAAAGGGGGCTCTGATCCCAGTTTCTGAGTCAGCGATCATCTGCTGCTCAGCAGGGACATGAGGGCATCCAGTACTCAGACATGGTGGGGAAATGGGGGCCATTTGGTGCTCAGACAGGTTGAGGGGAAGGGCAGTGCTCAGATGGGGAGACAGCAGCACAAATATAGGTGGGGGGGATGCAGAGAAGGAGTGGGAGTAACAACAGAGATAGAAGCACCATCACAGCAGCCATGGTCCTGTGCATTCCCAAACACCAACACAATTTCATTTTTTTCAAGGCTGTATAGGCATAATTCAATTCTTTATAGGACTCTCCTTCCATGACCTAAATTAGTCATGTTGGCTTTCTTCATACATTTTCTAAAATATGGATATCCTTTGGTGACCAAAACTGCACATGGCATTCATAATATATCCTGGCTATAGGTTTATATAGTTGAATCACAACCTTTGCTTTACAATTTATTCCCAAATATATAATCTAATAACCTTTTTCCTTTCATTGTGGCTACCAGAAAATATCCCAAACACTCAAAGTATCCCAACACTCAAATTATTACAATTCCTAAATCCTTTTCCTCATTAGATCACTCTAGCTCTGGACCATATAAAGTAACTTATTCCCCTATATTTTCTTCTGAAGTACACAATGCATGATCTTAAATTTTGGAACATTAAACTCCACTTGCAACAGGCTGCATATTAATCTATTTCTCAAATATGTTTACATCTTCCTTCAATTCTATGTTTTCAAATATATCTTCAGTTCTGCCTGTTTTGGTACCACCAGGAATTTAGTTATCAGCAGAGAGCAGCCTGAAACAAAATCTAGATCCAAACACCTTCTAACTTTGGGGGAGGGTGGTTTGTAATCTTGATCAGAATTTTGCACCTATGGTCATCTCTAGAGATCATGCTTTTCTACTGCCTTACAGCAGTAAGTAATTTATATAGATACTGAGAAGAATGAGTCCTGGGAACACCTACTTTGTTTCCATTTCTATAACTCTGCATTAAAGCTATGCAAAATGTGCAGGATTCAGTTTGTAAATGGAACCCAGAATCTGGATTTACAGGAGCCTTTGGCTTTAACTCAAACCTCCATTTGGGTGCCATCCACAGCTGTCCCCTCACAGTCCAGTCCCCAGACACTGCTCTCCCACAGACGTCTATGTTTGTACCTCAGCTGCTCCTACCCCTCAATAATTATTACATTCTCAGAACTTCAGCTCGTACTTACGGAAATTGGGTGAATATTGGCAGAGGTTATTTGTTCAGTTGGCAAACCTTCCCTGAAGAACTCGAGGGAAGGTTTGCTAGCTTCCCATATGAACGGCCAGACTGGGTCAGACCAATGGTCCATCTAGCCCAGTATCCTGTCTTCAGACAGTAGCAAGTTCCAGATGCCTAGGGGGAATGACCAGAACAGGCCAATCTCAAGTGATCCATACCATTGTCCAGTCCCAGTTTCTGGCAGTTGGAAGTTTAGGGATACCTTGATCATGGGGTGGCATCCCTGACCATTTTGGCTAATGGCCATTGATGGACCTATCTGCTATGAATTTATCTAATTCTTTTTTGAACCCAGTTATATTTTTGGCCTTCCACAATATCCCATGGCACCGAATTCCACAGGCAGACAGTGCATTGTGTGAAGAAGCACTTCCTTTTAAATCTATTGCCTATTAATTTCATCTGGTGACCCCTAGTTCTTGTGTTATGAGAAGAGGTAAATAACACTTCCCTGTTCACTTTTTCCACATTCATGATTTTATAGATCTCTATCATAATCTTATTATTATACTCTTATCATAATCTCTTATTCATCTTTTTTTCATCTTAATCTCTCCTTTTATGGAAGCTGTTCCATACTCCTGATAATTTTTATTGCCCTTCTTCGTACCTTTTCCAGTTCTAAATATATCTTTTTTTCAGATGGGGCAACCAGAACTGCACATAGTGTTCAAGGTGGGGACATATCATGGATTTATATGTTGGCATTACAGTATTTTCTGCTTTATTATCTCTCTCTCTCCTAATGGTTTCTAACATTCTGTTAGCTTTTTTGACTGCTGTTGCACATTGAGCAGATGTTTTCAGAGAACTATTCACAATGACATCAAGATGTCTTTCCTGGTGGTAATAGCTAATTTAGACTCCCTCATTTGGTCTGAATAAATCAGGATTATTTTTTCCCAATGTGCATTACTTTCTACTTATAAACACTGAATTTTATTTGCTCTTTTGTTTCCCAGTTACCAAGTAGTGAGATCCCTTCGTAACTCTTCACTTAACTATCTATAGTTACTATAGTACAACCTACTAAGTTACTATAGTAAATTCACTATCTTGAGTAATTTTGTATCACCTGCAAATTTGCCACCACACTGTTAACCCCCTTTTTCAGGTCATTTATAAATACATTGACCAAATAACCTGTTTATGTTCATCAATTTTAATAAGCATGTTTCCTATCAAGATTGTTACTTAGCATATTGCTTTTTTAAAAATTTTTTTTGTTCAAATGTCTTTTTGCAAATATCTTGCTGCAATACAAATAAATATTATTTTTTCTGTCCTTCCCTTTGAAAAAAGTTCTATCAGATTAGACTGAAAGTAAGTTTTATTTTCAACCTGTAAATCCATGTGCTGACTACTTTCTGTGAGAAACTCACCAGCTCATCCCTTATGAATGACTGTAAAATATTTTCTAAAATTAAATTCAGTCTCATTATTGATCTAGAATTTCCTGTTTCCCTTCTTTTAACGTATTCAAGAATAGGCATAACATCAGTCTTCAGGTATCCTCTTACTGATAAGCAACATTTCAAAGTGACATGATCAGAGCCATGTCAGTTCTTTACTTAATTTCCTCAATATGCTAGAATGAATCCTGTTTATTCCTGTTGATTTATTATTATATCTAATGCTCTTTGTACTATGCTTTCTATGATCCTGAAGTGGCGCTTTGTCCTCCTTCCTGGTGTTATTGTGTCTTCTTCAGATATATTGTACTCAGATCATGGTGATAGGCATGTGTATACTAAAGTATCCCTTATAATTTCTCCTGCAAAGTTGTTTGACTTTCTAGCAATATCTTTGTCTTTCTGCAGGATGTGTCTCTTTAGACATACACCTGGGTTCTATTCCTAGCACCTACTGTGACATCTTGGACACGCCTACCTATGCCTCAGTCTGCTTCTCTGTTAAGTGGACATAAATGATGCTTAATTTTTTTTGTACTACACTTTGAAATCTATGGATGAAAAGTGCTATAGAAGTGCTAGATATTATTATTATTTATAAGACTATCACCTTTCTCAATCTTTTCCAGCTGAACTCACTGACTCTTTATCTTCTTTAATGTTGCCAGAATGTAATCTCTGACACACAGCGCTAACCAATTCCACTCCACACTCTTACATTTTTCTTTCTAAAGTAGAGTCTCTGATTGGCTTAGCCCATAAACCTCAAGTATAGTAGAACATATACAACTGAGTCTTACCAACCTGAAAGACGCTGAGCACATATATGAGCAAAATATATTTAATCTTGAACTATTTAGGTGACAGTTTAAGATTCTTAATTGTCACTTTATACTTACAAACAAAGGATACACTATTTGCTGCTATTAATTTAGAAGGGTGATGGGGAGTTGGATCTTAATTTAATTGCAGTTTGCTACATATGAAGGAGCAGTTTTTAAAATTTATTACACACATTTAGAGGGTGTCCCTTGCCCTGATATCAGTTACTCGTTATTAATTCATTATCCACAATTATAAAAACCTTTCTTTGTAAGTGGAATAAAAATATTTCCAAACTTTGAATTTTCTTCATTGAGGTGGTATTTGTTGATAGTGAAGATTACATATGGAAAGAAAATTGATACAAACTAAATTTCTGTTTCTGTGCAAAATAATATAGGATATATTTTAATTAATATCTTTAATAGCCTCCTGCTCTTCTGCATACTTAAAAATATGTTATGGCTGAGATATAATATAATGGCTATTTACTAAAGGTACTATTGTACATGTAGTGAAGCCCCCATTGCCACAGTCCTTTTATGCTGCTTCTGCAGCTGTGTAAAAGGTATATAGGGTATGTCTATTCTACAATTAGACACCTGCAGCTAGCTGACTCAAGCTCACAGGGCTTGGGCTAAGTGGTTATTTAGTTGTAGTGTAGATGTTCAGGCTCAGGCTTCTGCCCGAGTTCTGGGACCCTCCCACCTTGCAGGGTCCTATAGTGGTATAATTATAATTAATGCCTCTCTCCTTAGCGATGAAATTTTCTATTTTGTCTCTTAGAGGCACAGCACAAAATCTCACCCATAATTAAGGAGTGCATGTTTTCCTGTTTTTATTCCTCTGCTTTGTATATGTGAGTCACATGGCCAGGATATATATTAAAAGAGATAGCTATATGGTGCTTTAACTCTTGTAAAGAGTTATTCTGTGTTACTCGGAGAAATGGCTCCCTTGCCTGGCCTAAATTGTTAGAAAAATGCATCAGTTTCTTGTGGTGAAAGAGAAAGAAAAAAGTTTACAACCATTTTTAAGAGGTCAAACATAAACCTTCCAAGTTCATGTGGAAATCTTTACTGGAATTTAATAAAAGCTAAACAAAATTATTGAAAAATGTCTTGTCCTTCTCAACTTTTACAGTAGTCAATATTTTGGAAGTGAATACAGTCTAGGCTATTCATAGCTTCATTTAAGCAATTTTATTTTCTCGCTTATGTACTGTAGTTGTGTTAATGTACAGCAACAATATTTTAAACACATTCCCTCTGATTTACTGTGCCAATGTAATGTTTTCTTTTCTACGCTGTATCTCTGGGCCTGATTACACTCACAAAACTCCCACTGGGAGTTTTGGGTGTATAAGAAATGCAGGATTAGGCCCCACATTTGAGGGTGGATTTTGCATATGTCTCTCTAAGAATACGTTAACTTATTGGATACCATAATGAATCACTTTTCAATCAAACTCAGCCACATATGACTTTTTTAATGTAATAAAACTTACGAAACTTGTAAAGCTGAATTAATTTCCTTGAGCAGCTCTTGGGTCTTATTAAAATCTGCCAGCATGCTTTGTGTCTCTCTGATGTGGTCTGCTGTCATGACATCCAGCTCTTTCTCATGTTTCTTGCTTAAATCTTGCTCATGTATCCTGTTTAATTTATTTTTTGGTTAAAAAAAAATTATTCTAACATCAGTTTGCTTTGTTCATCACGATTGTCTGCCAGATTTGAAACGGCTTTTTATACAACATCAAATAACACTGACAGCAATTACTGAATCATACTTTTATCTATGCTTCAAGCTTATTTCATGGAAAAGTCATCTCCTTTAATGTTTTTTTTTTTTTTAAACTTAAATAAACACAATGAATTTTAAAAAACACTTACGAGGATTTTAATTAAAGTTAGCCAAAACGTTATTAAAATTACAGCTCAACCGTATAATAATATTCACTTACTTTACCTCCTGGCAGAGGCTAAATGATATACAGTATCACATGACTAAGTGTCTACACTAACAAGCCACAAAGTGTCAAGTATCTCTGACAAACATTAGCAGTGAGATTAATAAATAGGAAAATACTTTAGTTTATAGTTAAAAAATTCATACCTAATCTGTTGGTTGGATTCACTGCGTATCCTGAGAACCTCTTTCCCCTTAAACTCCAGTTCTTTAGTTAGGGCACTTATATTCTCATGCAGAGTCAGAACCTCTTTATCCAATTCAGATATATGATGGTCTCGATGTCTGAGTTCATCTTGTAGGTCTGATACTCTGCACAAAAATTCCTTCTCCTGATAAACAAATATCAAGAACAAAGAATACTTTAATATACTCCTGTTTCAGATGCAAAATACTTGCCTCTGGAAGATAACAGCTTACATTTCCTTCAATTTTAGATTTTTTAAAACCATTTCACAGTGTTTAAGTATAGAATATAAGTTTTAAAAGCTTAGTGATTTTCAAGAATGAGGAGAGTGAAAAAAATACGCTTTTGTAATGATAAAAAAATCTTTCGCAACTTGTTTTGCACAGCTCTATCGCTTCAGTTTGAAGTGGTAGAAATCTGATATGTGGCATGGACACAGACCTTCAGTTTTTTAGTAAGGCAAGCTTAAATTTGGTCTTTTTTGTGACTCACCCAGTCCAAATTCAGGTGGGGGATGCAAAATCATATGCCAGCATATTTCTCATCCTATGCCACCTCTTCACCCGGCTGAGGGGACACCAACCACCTACAGCAATACCCTCAGTCCTGGCATCTCAGTCCTAATGCCAGACTGGTGCTGAGGGGATGCCCTGGGAGCAGGGCTGAAGGCAGTGGACAGCAAGCCCATCTTGCACTCAGCAGCAGCAGAGGTTCCTGTCCCATGGGGCTGGGCCTGGCTTCCTGCTCCAGCATTTGTGACCTGGCTCACAGGGTTGAAGCATCACTCAGGTTTGGCCTAGCCACCCCTCCATCATGATGAGGATGTGGGGGGAATAGGGAGGCCAAATTTGAGTGAATGACTTCTTCCATATGATCAATGGAAGTATGTATGGAATGAGAGAAGCCCTGATTCAGCATACTGTCCCTACGTATTTAGAAAGGCATTAAAACTTGTGTATTGGTCAGCGCTTAATTTGTAACAAAAGAAATGCCAGGGCTCAAGCCATTAGGTGCGGGACTCAAGCAATTTTTTTACTTTTGTAACTGACACAGCAAGTCCAGAAGTGCCGTGGATAAGAACTGCCAAACCTAGAGGAGCTGAGTATCAGCTCGGGCAAGGCCTGGCACAAATTAAGCACTGGATTGGTAAACAGGATGCTCTTAAGCACCTGCTTAAACATTTTGCTCATCTGTTTACCAAGTTGCTACACAGAATGGGATTTCTTTGCATTTTCATTTTTCTTTTAAAAGAACCACCTTGAAAAATCCATTCACACAAAACTGTATTAAAAAGCTATGGTTCAGAAACACTCAAAAGTCTGTAAACGAGAAAGTTAAGATTGCCTTAACAACTTTAACTCTTTCTTATTGTGTGTATGCATTCTAATACAATCTTTAATTACCATATTTTCTATAGTACCGCTTTCTCATTCAGCACAAGGACTGCATAATGAATTAGTCAAAGTTGTGCAAAGAATGAGACTGGCATCCTGCCCATTCTCTGGAGAAGTCAGATGATGTGATGTTTGAGGCACAGGACACCATAAAGAACAAGGACTATAAAAATAAATATTGAACAACTGCTCTTGCACTGAGCACTGTTCATCCTGTACACTGAATGAGGCATGGGTCTTCCAGCGAAAAATAGTATGCAATCATGTAATTAAAGACTGTACTATAAAGCATACATGAGGGCAGAGTTAAGGTTGCCTGGACAATTGTAATGTTCTTATTTACAGTAGTTCTTCAAGAGTCACCTCTGTGCATTCATATTTGTGGGATATGGTGTCCCTGGTGTTGAGCTGTGGAACTGCCTTGAAAATCAGTGTCCATCATGGGATGCACAAGGGATCTCATCTGACAATGTCATCAACCTACTGTATGTCCATAAGGGAGTGCACCTCCCAACCACCTGAGTTCCTTTCTCAAACTGCAGAGTCCTGTAATAACATTGAACTTTAAGGTAGATGGGAAGACAGGAAGGTAGCGTCAATGCAGAGGCGAATCTGACAGAACAATGGTTCCCCAGTAAGTAACTTCTCTTTCTTCTTCAAGGGCCTCCATGCACTTCCACTGGTGAGAGATCAGTAAGCCGTGATCCACTAAGTAGATGGTACATGAGGTGTTCTCAGGTAAATATGAACTGTAGAGTCGCACTCCCGAACACCACTAATGCCAGACTGGGCACTGGAGTGCGACTTAAGTCCAAAGAATAGTGCCTGGTGAAAGTGTGCGCTGAACTCCAAGTTGCTGCTTTGCTTATCGCTATCAAGAGAAATTGTCTAAGGTAGACCACTGATACTGAGATGGCTCTTGTGGAGTGGGTCTTTAAATCATTGAATACTGGTTTCCTATGTAAAATCAAACAATATTCCACACATCTCCTTATCTAGTGTGAGTCTGTTTGGTAATGGGGTCTTCCTAAAATCTTTCTCCATATGGTACACCCAGATGGAGTGATACCATTCATGGCAGTTGAACATCTGTGACTCTGAAGAGACCTAAAGCTTTTACGAGTTTGAGAAAATTTAGCCAGAGCTAAGAACTAATGGGTCAGACACCAGGTTCTGTTGCTGCCATGGGCAATTAGAGGGTATTGAGGGAGGGTCACAGCGACCCCATCCTGTATTAACTCGTATGGGAGCACGAGGAGGCACAGGGTGCATACATGGCCCTGATGGATACTGCTATTCAAAAGACTTTAATCTCATGCATGAAGCACATGTGTATGTACAATGGGATCCACACCAACATATACTCTAAGAAGCACCCAAAATATGTTTTTTCACCTGATCTGTTGTTGCACTCATTTTTAATTTTTCCTCACGAAGACTCAGTGCAGTATAAAATTAAGAACATGATTAAATGTTAAGTATGTGAATAGTCCCATTGACTTTAATTAATTATGTGGACACCCCATAAAAATGCCTTCTTTTACCTAGCAAATCCTAATGGGATTTCAGTTCAATGGGACTACTCATATGCTTTCAAATTAAGCACATGCTGAAGTGCTTTGCAGGATACAGTCTGGAAAGTAAATGGTGATGGCAATGATTCTGATCAGTTTAGAAAATTTTTGTAACTCACATTCATCTTGTTTGACTGATCTTGGCTATGTTTTCTTGGTTTGTAGTCATACAAGAATACAGCAATGAGCCACCACAAGGTGTGCATTAAAAGAATTCCTTGGGAGTATTGCGAGGCACAAGGTTGAAGGTTTTGTACCTTCATCCACGCAAGAAGTACACCAATATTCTACTACTTACCACGTCTTATTGTTATTAAAAGTATGGCTCATTAATTTTTTTAATTAACTCCCTCCTTCACCTTCATACACAGGGGTTTTATGCAATGATTCCTTCCACTATAAAAATAGTTCCAAGATGGAAGATATGAGAAAATACTATGGAAAATTTATAAACTCTTTCCCTATTATTTTGAATATACTGATTGTTAGTTTATAATTATTTTACTTATGTAGTTACTTTTAACTCAGAGTAATCATTTTTTCCCTTCATCCACTCATATGGCTTCAGCTATCTTTACTCTAATCAATAAGAAATGTACTATTTTTCTCTTGAATTTTTTCAATGCATCCTGGGTTCAGTCCTGTCTGGTGCTTTGACTTCAGTGGGACTATTCATGTGCTTATATGCTTTGCTAGACTGGGGCCAGAGTGCTCAGCACCTTGAAGGATCAATCCCCCATCTCATATTTCAGCCTCCGACATCTCCTCCTGGGTGTCTCGCCATCTCCCTAAACTAAATATGGCCAAACTACCTGTTCATCTTTATTCCCAAATGCCTCCCTATTCTCTTTCATTATTGACAGCACTAACAGCATCTTCCCTATTCCTCAGATCTGTAAAGTGGGAATCATCTTTGACTCTTTCTTCCTTGCCATATATATATGAATGCTGTGGCTAAATCCTGCTGTTTCTTCTTCTTCTAAAACATTTCTAAAAACAGACCTGTTATTAGGAGAGAGGACTATGTGTTCCTCTGTTTTTGACAAGTAATCCTGACTGGAACCTTTGTGTGCAACTGCTATAAATAAATAATTCTCCTCTTATTCCCAGGAGTCTGGTTTCCTTTCAACAAGAAGTTGAAGCTGAACAGTCACTTTGAATTGTTACTACTGAAAAATCTGAACTGGCTCTTAATTTATTTTTTTTAATAGAAAGTAAAAGATTAAAGTGGCTAAATCATTAACTGCTGTTGAAAGGCACCTTGCCTACAAGTGGAATCCACTGCCCTTAACTGGGCACTGAGGCTTCCTGTAGAATGCATGGCGCCTAAGAATGGGATCCAAAAAAGCCAGCACACTGAGTGGGGAGCCGCCTCGCTAACCAATGGGAGATGCTGAGGAGAGGGCATGCTTAAGTCCCACCCCTCAGAAGGACTTAAGTGCCTAACTCCAGGCCAAAGGAAGGTGGCTTTCTCCACTCAGGATTCACAGCTGTGGACCCTCTCCTAGACTTAGGTACTTAAGCTCTTTTTTGCAAACTGGCAGAGGAGGAAGAGGGCCAGAGAGAAAGTGAAAATGACTCTGTATCCCAATTGTTAAGGCATTCACCTGGGATGAGAGAGTCCAGGTCCAGTCATGCTGCTTCAATTCATATTTAATTTATATATAATGGAACAGCTTCCACAGGAGAGAGAGAGAGCCAAGCCCCAGAATACCCCTTTGTTCTATGGCTAGGTGGGGGATTCAAATTTAATCCCTTCTTTACATCAGGCAGAGGGAGTGAATTGAACCTGGTCTCCCACATTCTGGATGAGCACCCTAATCACTGGGCTAAAAGTTATAATGAGGGTAGCATCACTATCTCTACCTCCCCTTCAGCAGTTTTGTACGGATTTAGGTGTAATCAGAACATCTACAGGATCAGGCTCCACAAGCAAGACAGGCAGGGCATTGCCTAGTTTGAGGAACCTGCTAGGATTTAGGCATGAGATAGGTGCCCATGCACCTAGTGTGAGGTGGCTGTGCACATGCCACTAGAAGAAACATAGGCTTCTAGGGACTTTGTGTGTCTACAGAGTTAGGTACCAGTTTAATAGGAGTTTTGAGGGTCTCAGTGACACCTAAACATTGGATTTAGGTGTCAAGAGTAACAGTTAGGTGGGCTTCACAAAGAAACAATGTTTTCCCCTTGAAGTCTGGCTAACAGAGAAAGCCTAGCAGATTAAATTTAATGGGAAATTACATGTTCCCCACTCTAAGTGGAACCACTGTGCCCTCAAAATGGATGGATAATTTTGAATCTAAAATTTAGTTTACAGACTTGAATGGGGGCTAGTTTAAGACTCCCAGTTAGGTTGTTGATGGGGGCAGGGAGAAGGAAAAGAGGTGGCAGATTAGATGAACTGGTGAAGCAGCACTGTCTTCAGTTTTGGCTGCCTTTCAAAGGTTAAGGTCCTCGATATGTATTTATAGTATAGTTATACTCTCCCGTTAACAGAAAACAAATACCAAATATGCAATTTTACATCCAGTTACCATTAGTGCTTATTTACCTTTCGTCTGCTGAGTTCTATACTTCTTTCAAGTTCCATTTTAGCAGCTACCAATTCTTGTTGATGGTTGTGCCTTAGTTGGTCAATTGCTGCTGCATGCTGATGATTTAGCTCTGAGCGCAAAGAAGCTGCACCACAATTAAAAGGAAAAAAAGTTTATTTTGTAAGTATTATTGTTAATTAACATAATAATCCAACTCTGATAATAATACTCATCTAATAAATAATAATACTCATCTAATAAACAGAGAGATAAAAATTACTTGTATAAATTAACGTTAAATCTATGTTGACTAAATCAAGCTGATTTTAGATCTGCAACTGTACACCTTGAGCTTTCAGGTCATCTGATTTTCTATTTTATGCAAAGTCAGACTTGTTCAATACTAGAATGGGAGATATTAAAGGAAAACCCAGGTGCTGCAGGAAGCAGTATTGGTGACTCAGTTCGCTTGTTCTGAAAGTGTGTTCTATTCTGAAAAATACTTATGTAAAATGTGCACATTCAGTCATATCTGCTTACCTGAGTGACAAACTATATTTTACTACTTGCAAAATTGCCATGGAAGTTGACCAGCCTAAGCATAAAACCTATTTGTCTCTCTTTTACCATGATGGATAATTACGGATACGATTTGGTCACAGAGATCACGATTTCCGTGACTTTCCGAGACCTCCCTGACTTTTGGGGCAGGGCTGGAGCAGCTGATGAACAGCTGATCTGAGAGGCAAAAAACTCAGACACTACTCCCCACGCCAGCCTGACCCATCTCTTCCCCTCCCAGATTCTTCCCTCCCATCAGCCTGGCTTCCCTGGCCTGTAACCCCCTACATCCACTCCCTCCTAGAAGTCTCAGCCCAGGGAGCTCCCCTACTGTCCCCTCCCAAGCTCTGAGGAACTGCTGTCGTCCCATCCCCTCTCCCCCGTTTCCGACTCCTTTCACCTCCCTGCTCATGAGCCTTGGGTCTGTCCTGCTTTTTGACACTGGGAGGAGCAGGAGCTGCCGTATCAGCATTTTGAGGGCCTGGCACACACAGTGGGATCCGCGTGCCGCATTAGCACTGCTCTCAGAGGCCTTGTGACCTGCGCACTGTAGTGGAAACAGCCATCGGCACACATCTCTGCACATATATGCAGCAACAGTTGCCAGTCACAATATACCAGGGTTTTTTCTACTTGTAATTTAAGCATAACAAGTGAACCCCTCTCTGGCAACGCAGGATTAAAAGCAGTATGTCCAGTTAAGAATTTGGCCTGCTGAAGATCATTGAGATACAGTAAAAATGAAATCTTGGGTACATATTTGGTCAGATAGCCCAGGCTGGCTACACTGCTATTTTCAGCACACTAGCTGGAGCAGAGTTAGTGTGTGTCTGTTTACCTGAGCTGGGAAGCATGTTGGCAGCTGCAGTGTTGAGGTATCCTGAGCAACAGCTCTAACTGGATGTATGCTAAACTCTTTTAATCTTGGGTAAGGGTGAAATCCTATTTTTCAGACACGTCACTTGCCTTTCCATTTGTGAGTCATTCTATTTTGAATGAAACTAATTTTGTGCCACCCTCGTCTCTGCTGCATGGAATGTGGATGTAATCTTCAACTCAGATTTGTCATTCAATCTGAAGTTGATTTTACTGCTAAGACGTGTGTCAACTTCATTTATTAAACATTTTGAGGCTTTGTGGTTATTTAAAAGCTAACACAACAAGCTCTAATGCATGCTTTGGTACTTTTTCTTCTTGACTTCTAGAACGGCATCCTATACTTTTATCTATCCTATATAAACTGCAATCTGTCAGGAAGCATGAGATTCATTTGATCTTTTGCTGTTCACATTTTTGCCATTTAGGTCTTGATCCAATACCCACTGAAGTAAATAGGAATCTTTCTAATTGTTTCAGTGGTCTTTGGATTAGGCCCTTAGGGTATGCCTACACTGCAAATGGAAAGTTTGATTCCCAGTATGGTTAGATAGATTTGCGTTAGCTTAAGTTGAGCTGCCACAAGTCTGTCTACCCATGCTGGTAACATACCACCAAACCCAGGAAAAAGGGGTGTGTGTGTGTGTGTTAGGGGGTTTTGGGCTAAGAGTTAAAGTCTAGGTTAACTCTGTGAGTGGCAGTTGATCTAATTAGATAGTATTTGATCCCTATCAGCTGGGGTTGACCCTCTGCATTAGAAGCTTATTTAATGCTTAATCTGTTTAGGCCAGAGAATTCTAGAAATTTTAAATATCTTTTTGGGGATCCTCAAATCAGAAAAACAGACATTCATCTAACTCAAATTCTTGGATTCTGTTAAATTTTGTTTGTTTTTTGATACATAGCAATATGGCTGATTCTCTATCTTGTTAAAAAAGAATCCAAAAAAAGGACAGAAAATCTGATTTAGATGAAAGAAGGTACAGTATGTAAAACCACATATTTTTATAGATGACAGTACAGATTCATAGATTCTAAGGACAGAAGGAACCACTGTGATCATCTATTCCATTCCCCTGTATAACAGAAGCCAAAAGAATTTCCCAGAATAATTCCTGTTTGAACTACAACATATCTTTTAGAAAAACATCCAATCTTGATTTAAAGATTGCCAGTGATGGAGAATTTTCTATGCCCGTTGGTAAATTGTTCCAATAATTAATTACCCTCACTGTTCCAGTATGAATTTTTCTAGCTTCAACTTCCAGTCAATGGATCTTGTTATACCTTTTCTCTGCTAGACAGAAGAAGCTATTATCAAATAGCTGTAGGGTACTTATAGACTGATCACATCACCCCTTATCCTTCTCTTTGCTAAGCTAAACAGACTGAGCTCCTTTACTCTATCACTATAAGACATGTTTTCCAATCCTTTAATCATTCTTGTGGTTCTTCTCTGAACCCTTTCCAATTTATCAATATCCCTCTTCTAAAAGGGCTGATGAGGAAAAACCGTTCACAGAACTACCTAGTTTAAACAACAGCAGCCAAAATCAGAAATTCGATATTCACAGATTCAAAGTGAGGTTCATGGCTCTGAGGTCAGTTTATATTCTAGGTCAAGTCAATTTTTCAAGGGTGCCATAGAAGGATGTTGAAAGCCTACTGATTAGTGATGTGGTGAAGCTAACTGCACCATGAATTCCCTGATTGCAGCTCTCCGTTTTGCAATAATCTTAGGGTATGTCCATATTAAAGGTGGAAGTGTTAACTCAGCTCCAGGAGACATACCTGCACTAGCTCTGACTGAGCTAGTGTGCTAAAAATAGAAGTTTAGCTGCAGTGATGCTAGTGGTGGGAAGGGCTAGCCGACCCAAGTACACATCTAGTGTCTGAGACAGGATTGTACTCAGGGCTGCTAGTCCCTCATGCCCCACATGCTGCAGCAGCTACCCTTCTATTCTTAGCCTGCTAACTTGATCAGAGCGAGTACAAATGTTTCCTTGAGTTGGAATTTACACCTTTCAGCTCTACTGTAGACATACCCTTCATCAAGATGAATACGATCGCTTTGTGGATCTGGAAGAGCATCTCAAGGTGCATAAGACTGCAGGATTATGAGGAAATTCTTGCATTGGTTCACAAAAATACTCTGTCTCTGGATAGGTTGGAGCAACAGACCGTTGCTGAGTTCACTTTCAGTGAAGAAGACAATAATTTTGTTTTGTTTGCTCACATATTGTCTTTATTTGTAGCTGAGTGAGCAAAACAGATGTCTGGGACTGCCCAGGTACTGTTCAGTAGAACCATAAAAGAAGGCTGCAACTGAAGAATAGTATTGTCCAGATTCCTCTCTTCAACAATGAGCAGCAAATCCTCTATTTTTTGTTAGGGCTGAGGGAAAGCGGTGGGGATAATGTGAGATGTTTTGTCATATTCCTGCAACAAGCAGATAGGTCCTTCAGTGAAAAGGTGTCTAGAGGCTCTTATTTCAGATAGTCCTTGTCCAAGAAGTTGAAATTGGTATTATCCCTGACTCTCTGCCATCCAGGATCAGAAAGGAAATTCTGGTTAATAGTGTGGAGCCAACATTAATTAAGTGTACAATAAATTTGTCTGTGTGAGAAGATGGGAGTCAGAGGTAACCTGACTTTGATAATGTCTGAAAAGATTTACTAATGGATCACTGCAATGGATTATCAACTTTGACATCAGGATGGGCACAGGGCATAGAAAGCTGGGCTTGTGCCACCAAAACAAAAATATCCCCAAACCCTCAAAACTCAAACAACCACTGTTTTGAAAAGAGAGATCTGCCAGAAAAAAAAAAGATAACAACAAGCAGCTTTATTTGGATGGGAGATTTTTTATCTGAGGCTCTTCACCAGCTGGGAAGCATGAGGTTGATGGACCAAGATTAACTATGATCTAGGCCTGCTCCAAACAATGACTCAGAGAAGTGGAAGCAAGATGGACAAGGAGACCCAACAGTACTGAGATGCACTGCCTCATCAAAATTTGAATACTTAGAGGATTGTTTTCTTTGATTCTTCTCGTGGAAAGATTAAACTAAACGAACTGGAAAAGATGCCAAACTAGTAAGAAAACATTCCAATTAAGGGAACCGAAAACAAACACTACTAAAAGAAGGAATGAAAATGGTAGCATGTAAGGCAGAATGAAAGTGGTGAGCTCAGAAAGAAAGTGGTGAGATATGCGGGTGCCTAATTGCCAAGCACTTCTGTATTTACAGTTGCGTTTTTGCCTATGCATTATGTGACATGGATGAACAGTGACCTAACCAGAAACTATGCGAGAAATTCCATCTTATACCAAAATGAAATCTTGCAGCAATGTACATAATCACAATTTGAAATCTTTTGATTTGTTTTTAAGGCTCAGTTTCCCCATTCTCTGCTGCAGTTAGCAACACCACCATGGTCCCTGTAACCCAGGCCCTTAAACTGGGGGATAATTTTAAATAATTTTTCATTTTTAATAATCTTCCCTCTTCTTCTTGATCATATCCAGTTGATTTTCCCTTCACAATATTTCTAAAATATGCCCCTTCCTTTTTGTCCTAACAGACAAATCACTTCTCCGTATTTGTTACCTCCTGCTTTGACTCCTGCAGTCTCCTCTTCAAGTCTTTTTTCATACTAAGCTTGTTACATGTCCCCCACCTTCCAGTCAAGCCAAAATATCATTGCCAAAAATATGTTCCCCATCTTCCTTCTCTTATGAATCCCTTCTTGTTCTGAATATATCCTCCCTCCTCTTAGAGTCACTCATTGGGTCTCCACAGCATAGCATTTAATTTCAATCTTCTTGTCTTTGCCTTCAAGGTCCTACCATCATGCAGCCTTTGCTTACCTCTACAATCTAGCTACTTTTTGCATTTCCCCTCCCCTCTGCTCCATCAATGACCCCAGCTTCAGTACTCCTTTAATTTCCTCCACCTAACTTACCTCATATAAATTCCTTCTAAAAGCTAACTCCTGCCACATCACCAGTTGAAAGAGTGAGAGAGAGGAAGGGTTCCTTAAATTAAAAATCAAACAAACAACTCAGACGCATCAAGACGTGTGTGTGTGTTATGGAGTAAATTGCATGATTGCATGATTGTCATTCCTCTCATCTTCTCATCCGTTTATGATCCTCACTTGTTCTGTTGTATTGAATTTAGATTGTGCACTCTAAGGAAAGGACCAGATCTTTACCTGTTTTGTGCGGTGCCTAGCACATTCATGAGGGCTCAAAAAATTAAAAGTTATACCCATTATAATGGAGTGCCCTTGTCTCTCGTGAGAGCCTCCTGGTTGAGTGTATGTGTGCCTGCAGTTTCTCTCCTTGTAGCCCTCCTTGGGCTTAGGACCTTAATTAGTTCCATAGTTTATCAATGGTCTCAGCCCTGGTACTGAGCTATACTCCAGGGCTTCCCTCCTAGAGGCAATGTCCTCGCTCCTTTTGGGCCTTTCAGGCCCTATCTCTCCTGCTGGGCCACTAAAGAGTTCAGTTCCCCTTCTGGGGTTTCTCAAAGTCCAGGCCACTTCCTTCAGTGGCTAATGGGCCCACTCACTACTCTGGGTCCCAGCCCAGGGAGCCTGTAAATAGCAGCTGTCTGCTATGTCCCTTTATCTAAGTCGCACTGCTGCTCTGATTCCCTGGGCCACTTCCCCGCAGCCCCGCTCTTTCTTCACCCTTACCCCAGAGCCTTGTCCTGATGGAGTCCCAGCAATCAGCCCAGAGCTCCTTCTCGCTCTCCCCAGCTTCTGCCAGCACCACTCTGTCCAAGGTCCTACAGCCAGCCAGGCACACCATCCATGCTCCTCCCACTCCAGCAAGGAGCTGATCTCAAGCTGGCCCTGCAGCTCTTCTTATACTAACCTGCTGGGCCCTGACTGGCTGCTCCCTGCAGCCCTTTTCTGATTGGCTGTGTCCCACATAGCCAGCCTAGGCAGCTTGGAGGACCCTCTCCACTGTCCTTTTCTGGGATGGGGTGTGACAGGGCCTTGAGGCCTCCAGTAGGGGTCTAGTACATCCTGTCACATCCATTTATATGCCAAAAATAAAAAGTCAAGGAACCTAGTCATGTACAAGCTGATTTTTAGAAACTACATTTCTTAACCAGGCTAAAGCTTTGGACCTCTCTCGTTAAGAGCCTGTCTATACTACAAATTACACACTGATTTGTAATACACTACAGATTAGTAATATATG
Organism: Emydura macquarii macquarii; assembly: GCF_026122565.2. Lineage (NCBI taxonomy): Eukaryota > Metazoa > Chordata > Testudines > Chelidae > Emydura > Emydura macquarii. Next base: position 13,796,515 of record NW_027131283.1, read on the forward strand.
CAGTAATTAGTGATTAGTATTTATTGGGTCACCTGACTAAAATGTATTTGTAGTGCAGATGGATCCTGTGTGTCTTTATTTTTACCATTGTTACGTGTATATGCTGAAACTGTTCTAGTTGTTCTAGCTCATTGGTACTTTCTGAAACTTTCTCCATCATAAAATTCCGGCTGCTGACTCATCATTCCAGAACACTTAATGGTGGGATTTTCCAAAGTGCTCAACTGATCTACCTGCTCTCACTGAAATCAAACTCCTGTTGATTTCAATAAAAACAGGTAGGCCAGTGCTGAGTGCTTTTGAAAATCCCACTCTACAACTTTATATTTACTTAAATTATTTACCTTCTTTATTCATAATGTCATCTTTAGTTTTGTGCTATTTTTCATCTTTAATGCTATGAAGTTTGTGGAAAGTACTTTACTAAGTCCACAGTTACATAAATTATGCAAATTGTAATCATATCTTCTGATGCAATTTCCAGTAGCTTGAAAATACTATACCTAGCATAGCCTTCCCTTCATCTTCCAGCTCAAAACGAAGAGTCTGAAGTTCCTGTTCCATTTCCAATTTGAAACCTTCCATGGCTTGTTTGTGCGCTTCTTTCAGTGTGTGAAATTCTTCTGAATGTTTTTGTTGTAAATGCTCTTCTAGTTCCTATGAAATCCAAAAGGAGGTGAACTTTTTTACACTGACTAAAACAACACAAAATATTTAACAATGAATTAAAAGGCAGGATTATTTTTTAAATGACAACATAAAATGCATGTATTATTAAAAATATCTCTATCATTTAGAAGAGCCACTGACATACTCAAGCTACCTTTAAGAATGTAATCTTTATTCTACTCCCCCACATTAAAGTGTCATAGAGGACTTCTTTCTTATTCTTTCCCATCACTGGTGATTACCAATACTTTTGAGTAAAAAGAGTAAGGACCATACCCTACTCCCAATTTGTGCATGGAACGAGGGCAGGCTACAACTACCATGTATACCCAAAGTTTAAGTTCCAAAAGTCATTTGTTGTTCAGCTGTTTTTGGGTCAGTTGTGAACAACATGAAGTATGAAACCACAAAATAATTTCTGGCCATGAGAATGAGCTTACAGTGGATAAAAGAAAAATTGATTTATCATCTTTTAAATGCTATGAAAAAAACATTCCCAGGGTTGAAGACATAGATGCATAGTTTTAGTTCTGAAAATTCTTTTTAAAAATCACAAATGTCTAGATTTTGCCACCCTTTCTCAAATTAGGAGCACTATGATGCAAAAATAGTCCCACTGAAATGAAAAGTTACATGTAAAGTTTGAGCAATTTGAGCAAGGGTATCAGAACAGGCTTAAAAGGATTTGTAACAGAAGTGATGTTACAACTTTCAGCCCTAACCCTACTATTCATTGCTCATGAGAGGACTCCTGATCCCACATGGAGCTCCAACAAAGTAACTGGGGCTCTACTTAGGAACGGTGGTTTGCCCATGCACAAACATTGCAATTTCAGGGCCTTAGATAGCAGACAAAATTAGGAAGTAGATGGTGTACACAACTGTGAAGAAATAAATTTCAAAAGGACTTTAGCAAATTCGGATACTGGATGTACTGGAAAGTACAAAGAAATGTATTACATATAATAACATGAACTATAATATATATAATATAGTAGGACATATAATATAGTAGGGACTTTAAAAAAATCTCAGACTATGTAGGTGATGTTGATAATAATTAAAAATACTAACATAATGCAAGATGATAGAGCAGGGTGCTAAACTTCTAACAGGTAATATCTATAAAGAACATTATTCAATTTGCCTGCATAACGTTTAACTGTAGTAACTATATTATTAACATAAGTTCCATCTCTTGAAAAGATAAATAAGAAATAATTCAAATATTCTTTACTAGTTCCCTGAGTGTTCTGTATATTGGTATATTTAATAATGGTACTTGTATGAAATGTCCAGATGAACATGCCTTTTGTTCTTGTTCTTTTGTTTGTTCCATATTTTGAAATGCAAGGATGTGCGCTTCCTTCAGGGCCTTATGCCTTTGCTGATGCTCTTCTTCCAATTCCTCGAGTTCCTGAGTAAGTCTTTGTCGCTCCTGACTAAACTGGGTCTGTAGCTGTTGCAAGGAGGTCTCAGACTGGGAAAGCTGCAGCTCCAGATTCTGTTTTAGCAATGAGATCTAATCCACAGAACAGCAAACATCAGTAAATCATAAATATAAATATCAAATCAGGGAAAAATGCTATAAAAAGAAGTAAATATTTTATATGAACTTTAGATATGAGATTTTTACAACATACTGAACAACATCACGTTTCTTAATCTGAAATTCAGGTAACGTATCTACTGATTATAGCCAAGTATTGTGGAACTATCCAAAACATAAAACACAAGAGCAAAACAGTAACTTATAACTAGTGAATTTGAATTATATAGTTTACTTCAGAAGTACACGAATTAGAGTCAAAAGGTTTTGTGAGGGCTCTCCCTTCAAGATACACTCTTAAAACACCACCAGTTATTAGGTATTTGATGTTTCATAAATGAATTACATGTTACCAGAATGTTTTCCCAGATCTTCATTAAAGAAAAAATTAAAGTGACACTATCAAGATCTGAGGTCCAACATTGATATATTAAAATTAATCAATTCTGTGGGGAAGGTCATCTAGGTTATCTAAAGAAAATCCTGACTGGCAAAAGAAATGGATTAGAAGACCTGGAAATGTAAATCTTTTCCATCTCTAATTTCTATGGTCCTAACTTACTAGCAATTTTCTGTTTTTAAAAATATAGCACTCTACAATAACTAATTTAAAATACCTCACTACTTTTGTTAGGCCTATAAAATCAGAATGCTTTGTAGTTCTTCTGCTGTCTCTTAACTAACACCACAGCGATTAAACTAACAAATATATATATTTTCCTGGAAACTTGTTGACATTATCAATGATGTTAGTGGACAAACAGACATATTTTAGTATAATATGATTTCCTGTAATCCATGAAGGAGCTCTGTGATTCTTTATCTCAACTGTAACTTTATACCCCAATCTTAATGTCCAATGGCATAACCATCATCCTTCCAAACAAAGAAGACTGGACTGATCGGATTCTCTTTAGAGCCAAACAACACAACTCCCTAACTGGACAGAAGGATTGCTGACAAGGCACCTTTAGCACATGCCAGTTTGGAGAACTAGAATAAACTGAAAGTTTGTTACAAAAATTAATTTTGCTCCATTGATCACACAGGAGGAAAAAAAGTAATTGCCAAATGGCAAAGGATTTAAATCAGTATAGGGAAAAAAATTATTTCCAAGCCTCTAAGCCTTTACATAAAACTGATGAAAATACTGATAGTGTCATTTAACTGTGCACATGCCAAGATTAATTATTAAATAAATTATAAAGTCATAGCAATATAGCAATATAGTCTGTGCCTATCTGCAATGAATTAAAGCTCACAGTATAAAATAAAATTAAGAAGTTGCATGCAAAGGATAACTATTAGAGATATGTAACGTTTATATTATTCCTGAAATCATTCTTTCAGAAGTACAAAGCTAAAGCAGATTTGTACTACATTTAGAAGCTACATTTAAAGTAAAATTAACACTGAAGTAAAGCAAGCAAATTAAGTTTTAGTGAAATGACTATGACTGGTTGCCTTTAAAACTCACTGAGTATATACATACATACAAAATACACACTATCCTGTAACATCCTGTATCCTGCTTTGATTGTAACATTTGACTTCAAATGCTTTTTAAAGGAGCTTTGGCTATAGCTGAAAAATTATACTATGGTTTGTAATTTAAACTATGCATGAAAAACTCTTACTGTGTATATTAGCATTAATATCTTCTGTTACTTTACTTCCTGCGTGAAGTAAATGAATTAGTAGAATTTCTTAATGTTAGAGCATATAATTAGCATGAAAAATATAATGTTTTAAACAGTATACATCAGCAAAGCAATGCAAAATGAATCATTTTAATTTACTTTACCATAATTTTCAGAAGCAAAATATTATATGTGAAATGCAAAGTAATAGGTAACATATAATAACTTGTTCCATTCTGAGTCCTAAGCATGTATTCAGCTTTTTTTTTTAAATTTTCTTTTCACTAGATCTTGCTTGCCATCTTTTAATTTAGAACCAGATTTAAAAAAAAAGAAATCTAAATTAAGACACCTGAATTACCAGATTTTCAAAGTTCTGAGAAACCTAACAGTTCCTATTGGCCTAAATATAAAAATTACACTCAAAAACCTTTGTTAAAAGAATTAAGATTGAAGGAATTAAAAAGTTAGGGAATACCTGAATTATGGTTGCCTTTACAACCTTAATTCAGCCACCCATGAATGTGCATTATGGTACAATCTTTAAAATAAATGATCACATTATTTTTTCCACAGACCCCCATCTCATTCTGTGAATAGGATGGACACGATCACTGAATGAACCGCTACTCGATATTTTCTTTCACCCTCATTGTTCAATGTGGAACCTCATGCCTTAGTGACTACACACTATTCAAACCCTGCTCTGATTAAAAAAAAAAAAAATCCTATTCGGTTTTTCTATGGCAGACATCACTACAGTATCTCAATACTTCACAATTAGGAATTTATTTTCCCAACAGCCCTGGGACGTACGGTAATATTATTATCCCCATTTTATAATGAAGAACTGAAGCACAGAGAGATTAAGGTTAAAAGTGTCCACTAATTTTGGGTGCCCAATTTGAGATGCCTAGGACCAGATTTTTTAGAACATTTAGCATTATATGTAAGGCCCAGAAAAAAACTCTAGATTTGAAAAAATAAAAAAAATAAAATAAAAAAAATCATGGCAACTTCAGGGGTAAAGCAGTGATTTTCATGGTTTATGCACAGAATGCAGTCTATGAAACATCACTGTTGCATTCCTCTGCATAAAACCAGACTCCAAGTCCCCACAAGAACTGCTGAAATTTTAAGAACAGCAGGAAACCAGCATACATAGATGCCCACTTCCACTTCCTTACTGTTGGAAAATTACAGCAGTTCAGGGGACACTCAGTGGCCAGTTTTGCATGCCAATGCCATTTGGAACACATGCTTTTGCCTCTCTGCTGAGGCTGCAGCTACTTGTGCCTCTCAGAAAACTGGATGCTGAGTCCCTCCAGAACTGCAGCAGTTTTTCCAACAGTGGAAAGGCAGAAGCAAGCATCCATGTACTCTGGTTTTGCGCTCTGTGCAGTTTGTAGACATCCCCCCCAAACTGCTGTCTCCCTTGCAGTGGTGCCAGAACTAGGGGGCCATATCCCACACACACACTTTTAAAAGTGGGCGGGCCATGCCTGCCTACTTTTAAAACATGGGCATAGTAGCCTTGGGCAGAGACAAAGCACCTGCACCAACGGCTGTGCTTTACAGTGGGAGAGCTGATAAGATGATAAGCTCCCTTGCCGCAAAGCGCAGCCCCTACTAGTGGTGCCAGCCTCTCCCTGGTGGGGGGCTGAGGTGGGCTTTACACCCCCCTTTCTACAGGTCCCCACCCCTTCTCATCGAATTCCCCCCCGGCTCCAACCCTGGCCAGGCAGGAAGCCAGGTCAGGTAAGAGCCACCAAGGGAGCCTGGGCTGCTGTGGGGAGCTCCGAACCCTCCACTTGCCCTGGGCGGTGCACCTCAGGGGTCAGGGACACAGGCCAGGAGCTGCTCTCAGGCACCCCACCTCTCCAAGGGCAGATGGAGGGTCCAAGTCTCCCCACAGCAGCTCAGGCTCCCTGAGCTGCTCTTTCCACACCCAGCTTCTGGCCTGGCTACAGTTTCAGCGCAAGTGTCCCCACACTTCTACACAGGTTCTGGCACTCCTAACCCCCAGCCTCTCACACCAAGATCCCTCCTCCACCTATCCCACACCCCAGTCCCTTGTTCCACTTCCAGCCCCTCAAACCCTTTCCTACCCACAGTCCCTCGACTTTGCCCCTCCCATCCAGCTGCTGCCCTCCTCCTGTCTCATCTTCCCAGCTCTCTCTCCCCCACCTCCCTTATCTGCCCCGAGGTCTCCCTTCTGTCCAGGCAGGTAGGTCAGCTGGGGCTCAGCTGGTCCCTGGGAGAGTGGGCACATGAGCATGAGTCAGGCCTGTATGGGTGAAGTGGACAGGACCAGGGAGCAGCAGCAGCTTTTTACTGGGCTCCTTGGAAACTATCTCCCAGCAATGCTTCCACCCTCCTCCTCTGGGCTTATTAATATGCAACAAGGGATGGTGCCTAGGGGGCAAGCACAAACAATGGGGAAGCGGTCCTGGGGGACACTGCATGTCTACTGGCTACCTCACTGTTGGAGCAGTAGTTGGCGGGGGGGGGGGGGGGGGGATGATAAAACAAAATGCACTGAGCAAAAGAATGGCACATGCAGATGCCCACTTCAATGTCCATGTTTTTGGAAACATTGCAGGGTTGGGCTAATTTCAAAATTTATACACACTGTGTGAAATCACAGTTTCTTGGAAGTGTGACCTTACTGGTGCTCCATTCTAGGTGCACTAGTGCCCCCACGCCTTTGACCGAAGATTTCTCACAACAGTGTCCATTCAGCCCGCCCATGTATGTTAGTCACTTTCATGCCCTGTGCCATTGTTACATAGCACTGTGTGGGCAAACCACCCTCAGTTCCTTTTCTACTGTGAAGCTCCAGACCAGAAAATTCTGAAGCAGAGGGGAAGGAAGGCGGGTAGTGGAGAACTGTAGGGACATACATCTCGAAGAACCAGTTACAGCACAAAGTGAGTAACCATTTCTTCTTTAAATAGTGTCCCTACAGGTGCTCCACTCTAGGTGACTACCAAACAGTTCCCTCTAAGGCAGAGGGAGCCTCAGAATCATGTCCAGTTCAAAGGAAAGTACAAACAAGCCAAAGGTAGTATCAGAAGTAAAGTCATGAGTTATAGTTTAGTGTTTGGTGACTGTATGCATGGAAGCCCATGTAGCAGCTTTACAGATTTCAATAATGGACACGTTCTTGAGGAAGGCCATAAAAATGGCACTAGATCTTGCAGAATGAGTGCGTATATTCAAAGGTGGTTGAATATTGTGAGACTCATAACAAGAGTTAATGCAGCCTGATATCCACTTGGAAAGTCTCTGGTCAGAGATTGCTGAACCTTCTGACTTATCTGCTAGCGAGAAGAATAACTTGTGTCTTTGACCTATCCAGATAGAAGGCTAGGGCTCTCCTGATGTCAAGAGCGTGCAGCAGTGCCTCCTGGCAAGCTAGATGCAGTTTAGGGTGGAAGATAATCTCCAAGACACATTTGTGGGAGCTGACGTTCCGGAGGGATGTAGAAAGTCCGTATATAGCAGCCATTGTTGTTGCAAGGAGTGGCTACTCAGGACCTTGACCAAGGCTTCAAAACTGATGTTTTGAGGATGAGGATTGGGAGGCTGACAACTTCCACTTTTGCATCCTCGGTCTCTTATATTTCAGCTCAGAATACCACTGTGATGGAAGGAACTGGGTGGTTGGGATCTCTGAAGTGGTTGTTAACTGAATTTCTTTTTCTGTCCCGGTGTGCAGATTCCTAGAGAATGTAGTGTGGCTTTAGAATCCTTTAAGGTGTGGAGTGATGTGTCTGTCTTGTTAGCGAAGAGTTTGGGTTCTTTGAATGGGAGGTCCTCAACCATTGTCTGTATATCCTTCGGCAACCCGGAGAGGTGTAACCAGGACGTCTGTCTCATCATTACCGCCACGGAGACTTTGTGGGCCGCTGTGACTGCAGCATCCAGTGCAGTCTGTAGCACTGTTCTCGCTAACAACTGGCCCTCTTGGATGATGGCTTGAAATTGCTCCTTTTGTGCTTCTGGCAAGTGGTTAATAAAAGTGTTGAGTTTGCCGTATTTCATATAGTCGTATTTAGCCATTAGGGCTTAGTAGTTTGACACCCTGAATTGTAAAGTCACCGATGTGTATGCCTTCCTCCCAAACAGGTTGAGCTTCTTTCAGTCTCTGTCATAGGGGGTCGATTTGGTGTGATGTTGATTTCCTCGTGCATTAACAGCATCCACTATGGTAGAGTTGGGCTGAGGGTGTCTGAAAAGAAAGTCTGCCTCCTTGAGGGGCAAGTAATACTTTTTGCTGTCCTGTATGCATGTTAGTGCAATAGAGGCTAGTGACCCATGGGTGACCATACCCAGAAGACTGGGGATCGGAGTGTGGGTGTAACTAAGGAAGTCCCAGTGTAACAGTGGGTTACAATGTGAGAGCAGAGAGAAATAGTCATTCTGGTCACTGTCTGACTCCCCGCTGGAGTAGAGTGGCACTGATGGCGTCACTGTAGGCAACCGCCCAGTGGTGTTAATGATTCTGGGGACCGAGACATGCTCGATACCGGAGCTCCAGTACCAAGAGTGGGGACTCCAGTTCCTCCATGGGCATATATAGCTTCCTAGAGATACAGAACTCCTGGGTAGAATCCTGCACAGATACAAAATTTGTATCCAAATCTGATCTACAAAAATGATCCTTGGATATAAAGTGGGTATCTGCAGATTTGCAGGGATTGAGATATAAAATTTGGATCTGGATCCATCCGTGATCTGCAAAAATGGTCCACGGATATCTGCATTTGCGGATATGGGTATCTGTAGATATAAAGCAGATATCCATGGATTTGCAGAGTTCTACTCCTCTGGTACTGTTGTTGCAATTGGTACTGTTAGGGATTGCTGGTGCTAACTTGTTAGTACCGATGTATTTTTATGGGAGGCGCATTCTGACGAGGGCTGCTTTGAAGCACTTGGTACCGAACATATTTTTGTTGGTAACTGATTTTGTAGAGACGGTACATCTCTATTCTTGTCTTTGCCAGGTGGTGCTGTCGCTTCAGAGCCTGTGCCCCCAGGTCTTTAGGCATTATGATGGAGCTCATACCCAGGGGTCCCTGTGTTTTCTGGGTACTGTGTCTTGACTCTGTCGGTGCCGCTGGTGCCAAAATGACTGAATGTGCTGGGGACCTCCTCCGGCTGGTATAGAGTTTGGTTTGGGGGTTTGCCGCCCTTTTTCTAGAGATTTTGCAGGGGGAGTCAGCCGACTTTCTCTGTGATTCTCCCTTTCTGGAGGTTTATGGGTCCAGAGACAATCTTTGTCTTGGAGAGGACTCAGGATCGGGGTCAGATGCTGGTTTAAGGGCACCCCCCCATGAGGAGGATTTTCAGCTTTAGCTCCCAGTTCTTTTGGGGTCTAGTTTTCAGTGGTTGGCATAAGGTGCACTTCAGCAGAATGTATGTCTCTCCAAGGCACCAGACGCAACGAGAGTATCCAACTGTCATGGGAATTACCTCCCTGCAGGAGAGGCACCTTTTGAAGGCAGGGGAACCGGGCAAGCTGCTACAGGGGAGATTCCACAACCAAAGATGTAAAAACAGGTTGAAAGAAAACCTTTTTTCCCTTTAGAATTGAAAAATGGAAGACCCAGAGGTACTACAAAAAGAATGGAAACATTAAGAATATAAGCTAAACACTATTAAATATAAAAAGAGGTACATAAGTAAACTGGCCTGCTACTCGCTCCATCTTAGGCCAAGGGCGATTGAGAAGGAAATGATGCTGGGCCTGCCTGCGCAACACTAAATAGCCTCGTGGCAGACCAGGAGAGAGGGAGGGCACATGTGCATGCCAAACAGACACTGTTACCTAAATTCACTGCTTAGAGGCACAGGAGTACAGATACACCTACAGTCGAGCACTCGAAGAAGGAGATACCATTCCTGCAGACCTGTACTGCTACTACTGACATGACTTTCTAATAGGCGTTCGTGGGAGATGACAGGCAAAAGGGAACACTTGGTATTTAAAGTAGTCCTGGCTGACAGTGAAATGTAGAAATCACTTGTAGGATGGGTGGATAGCAATATGGCATGTTGAAGGTTGAGGGCTGAGAATCAATCCTCTTGCTCAAGTGATGGAATTATCACTGCAAGTGTCACCATTTTGAACTTCTGTGCCTTCACACAGGTGTTGAACAATCTCAAATCTAGGGTGGGTCTCCAACCTCCACTCTTTTTTGGTACCAGGAAGTTCCTTGAATAAAATCCCTTCCCTTTGTGCTGCATGAGAACTGGTTCTATAGCTCCCAAATGTACAGAAGTGTTTATTTCTTGAAGAAGCAAGTTCTCATGAGAGGGGTATCCGGAAAGTGATAGGGAAGTGAAGTGAAGTGGATGATGTATTCTGTGGAGATGGTTTCCAAAACCCACTTCTCCATAGTGATCGATTCACAGGCATGCCTGAAGTGGTGAAGGCGATTGCCGAAGGGAAGAAGGCTGGTGAATTGATGCAGCTGAAGGGGGATAAGGATGGCAATTCAAGCCTCTATCAACCCATCAAAATTGCTGCTCGGAGGTGGATGGGTGCAAGGCAGGAGGCTGAGAAGTGAAGAGTTTACTTCTCTGAAATCTCTGCCTCTTTTGATGTGGCTCCTAGGATCTCTGGGAGGTAAGAAATTGGATGGGGCAGGATCTCTTGGGCATCTGGGCTTGCTACGCTTTGTCTTGCACGTGGGTGTCTAAATATTAAGAGATTGCAAGGTAGCTCTAGAGTCCTTCAGTGTTTGCAGACACTCCTCCATGCTATCTGTGAACAACTTAGATCCATCAAAAGGAAGGTCCTCTAATGTATTTTGGACCTCTATTGGAAATCTGGAGAGTTGGAGCCAAGAAGCTCTTCCCATCACTACCGCTGTAGGACTGAACGGGAGGCAGTATCAGCGGCGTCAAGGGAGGCTTGTAGGCTATCCTGGCAAGTAGTTGATCCTCTGCAATAATTGTCTTGATCTGTTTCCTGTGCTGTGTTGACAGGTGGTCCAGGAAAGAGTTCAGCTTGGTATAATTCACATGATTGTACTTTGTATTTTGCCATTTACACCTGATAATTGGCAATTCTAAACTGTAAGGAGGCCAAGGAGGTCTAGAGGCTTGTGATCTTTGTCATGAGGCATGGTTTTAGCATTGTGCTGCCTTCCATGTTCATTCACTGTCAACTATCAAGGAGTTAGGTAAGGGATGGGAAAATAAAATTTCTGAGTCCTTTGCCAGGACGTAATAATGATTACCCACTGTTTTGCATGTAGGTGGAATAGAAGCTGGGGTGCACCAGATGATCTTGGCTTGAATCTAAAAGCACCTCATTAACAGACAAGGCTATGCAGGCCAATGAGGGTGACTGGAGGACATCAAGCAGTTTACGATGAGGCTCTGTCACCTCCTCGAGAGGGATCTGCAGGGAGTCTGACTTTTTTTTTTTTTTTTTTTTTAAACCAGATCCTGGAAGTGTTTAAAATTATCCACTGGGGTGGTGAAGAAGATATGACTGCTTCATCCGGAGATGATGAGGAGATATTGGCTGGAGGAAAAATCTCTTCATCGGCTCTAGCCTCCTGTTCCTTGAAGGATTCCTCTTGAGGATCTGGTCTCCTGGAGGGAGTAGATCATGCAGGTTGCCCCTCTCTGTGGTGGGAGGTATTCAACATTCTAGAATATTGCTGGCAATGAGCCACCCAAGGGTTCCAATATGGCCAGGAAGGAGGAGCATAAGAGAAGGCATCCAAGGGTGCTCATACCAATGAGGCATTGGTGGCATTCATGGGCCACAAACAGTTGCAGTTTCAGCAGAGGCTTCTGGAAAGGGGCCTCTGTAGGAGCGAGGGGGGAATCCTGAACTGACACTTGAGACACTAAGGCAAGGTCTTCATCAGAAGCCTCTTCCTCAAGCTCTCTCAGGAATGGTGGAGTGCCCAGAGAGAATTGAGGTGAAACCATTGGCCCTGGGCAAAGTTCAGGTAATCTCAGTACCGACAGCACATCAGAGTCGAGTAGTGGAGAATCAGGTGTTTCAGATACAGCCAGATCCTGGAGAAATCAAAACTTTTGCGGAACTGCAAGTGTTATTGGTACTGAGCCTGTAGTCTGCACCAAGGTGATCGTGGCCAAGGATGCTGATAGTACCATAGGTTTCATGTGCTCAGAAGGAAGCAAGGTCAGAGTCTGAGTGGGCTTTTGTGGTACCGAGGAAGCAGAGGAACAGCTCTTCTTGCCACTTTGGTCTGATAAATATACCAATAGTCTCTCTGGGTCTGTGGCTTCGCTGTCTTATGGCATAGCCATGCCCTGGGTAACTCAGGATACCTGACTGAAGAGCTGATGATACCGTTGACCTTAGCTTTTTAGAGGTTGATTCTCTACCTGGTGAGCCAGGGGTACATTCCTTTGAGGGCTTATGGAGGAGTTCTGCGTCTTCCTCTTAAATGCCCTAGAGGTGTGAGGCTCCAATGCTGTAGAGACAGCCGACTTGCTTGGAGACTGGCGTACAGGGGGGAGGGGTGTCCTTGGCCTGGATCAGAAGCCGTGCACAGAAATATCACCATCATGAGGAGATAAAGCTTTATCTCTCTGTTTTTTCTGGCTCTTGATTTCAGTGCCAGACAAAAGTTGCACTTCTGGACAATGTGTGATTCTCTGAGGCAACAGATGCAGTGGGAGTGCCTGTCGCTGACCAGGATCACATCCCGGCACAAAAGACCACGTCTGAAGGAGAACTAGGTATAACCTCCCAGTACAGTAAAACTACTAACTAGTACTTATCCAAATACAATATAAGAGAAAATATTTTTTAAAGAAACGAAAAGAAAAGAAGTTATATTAGTACTATTTATTAACCATGAAACTAACACTAACACTATGACTAACTATTAATAATAAGAAAAAATAAAGTTGAGGAAATCTCAGTGGGACAACTGCCAGAACTCCATCTTAGGCTGAGGCAGTTGAGAAGGAACTGAGCGTGGTTCACCCACGCAATACTATACAACAACAGGAAAGGGCACAAGACTGACTAAAATGATGTGAGGGCCGAATGGACACTGACAAAGAAATCTCCGATCTAAGGCACAGGGGGCACTAGCACATCTAGTGTGGAGCACCCATAGGGACACTGGTCGAAGAAGTTTGGTTTAAGTGACATTTCAAGCATCACATAAGAACTCTGTGGCAGAAGCAGGGGAAGAAAATTCTCCAAGGCAGCATTCAGCTGCTTTAACTATGAGACCATTCTTTCTCTTCCTGCACTTCTATGCCTCATTCACTACTCATCATCTAACTTCTGCAACAAATGAAACAGGGGCCCTAATGACAACCGCTTCATTCACTATACAACTCTGATTCATCTCCAGAGCATGATCCAGCCTGTGCTCTGAATGAGGTAGGGTTCTGTGGAAGTAGCATATGATCATGTAATTAAAGACTGTGTCATAATGTATTTCCACAAGGTTGCCAAATTAAATTAGACATTTCCTTACTTTTGAGTGCTTGTCTTTTAACTCTTCTAATATAGGTTTTTAGATGCTATTTCCTAGAATTTGGAAAAAAGCAAACTGGAAAAAACAAATTCCATCATGTGGAACCATACTGACCCCTACATATGTCATCAGTAGAATTAAAATCCTTAGGTCCACAGCACAGATATCTACGACTTCAGCTGCAGAGTAACTGGTAGCAGTATTAAGCTGCTATCATCTATTTTGACAAAGCATAGAGGGTAATGAGTCACATATTTTGTGCATGGGTTTCATAGATATTTGCTGACAGTAGAGAAATGCTGAGATTTGAGAATTCTGGGTTAAATTTGAGGTTCTAGAGGAGAATGTGCTTCAGTGACTATAAACCCTTCTGCCACTGTCCCCTCTCTGCTCCTAACCTCCCTCTGCCACAGCTCTTGTCCCCTTCCCCCTCTGTTTCTATCCACCCAAACCCCAGCTAACTGCCCCATCTCCCCTCCCACTACAATCCACCCCACCCTGGCTCCTCTTGCCTCCCCCTCTGCTCCTATCTTCCCCAACACTGGCTACTGTCCCCTCTCCCTTGCTCCTATCCACCACCTGAGTTCCTGTCCCTCCCCCAACTGTTTCTATTCACTCTACCACTCCCTCCGGCTCCTGCCACCCCCATCATATATCCACACCATCCCTGCACTCCTGCCTCTATCCTACACCTGCAGTATCTATTTCTCCCAACCCTGGCTCCTACTCCACACTCATATCCATCCCACTCCAGTTTCTGCCTCTCTACCCTTCCCCCATCCTGCTCCTATTCACCCCCATCCCTATCTCGGCTCTTGTCCGCCTCTCCACTTTGCACCTATCCATTCCACACCCACCCGTAGCCCCTTCTCCCCTCTACATCTATTCATGCTACACCCATTCCTCATTTCCTCCTCCACCTCTGCACCTATCCAATCCAGTACTCTCTGCCCCAAGTAACCTTCTAGCTTTCTGCTCTTATCCACCATCCCTGGTTCTAACTCCTCCTTCTCTTCTGCTTCCCCACCACCATCATACACCACCTGGCTCCTGTCCCCTTCCCACTGGCTCCTATCCACACCTCCCCTAACAACTCCTAACCTACCTTCTCTCTGCACCTCCACTTTTTGAACTCCTGACCCCCTCTCCCTCTCCCTTCAACTCTCTGAATTCCAGTCATATTGTTTCCTCCTTCTCCTCCTTTGGCCAGTAGCAGGAGCACTGACAGCACAGGAGAGAAAGTCTCCTTATTCTTAGATATGGTGCCCAGTGTCACTGCAGTCTCCTGCTGCTGGGAGGGCCTATTACAGGAAAGTCATGTTTAGTCCATGTAGCCTTGGGATGGAGCACATCAGTGCATACAGAAGCTTCAGCAAATTTAGCTGCCCAACTGTAACAAGTCTCTACTGAGTGTGTGTGAATGGAGATTTTCAGAATCATTCCTATTGGCCATATTTGGTCAGATATTTATGAGGATGGAAAAAAGCCTATCCCTGACAAAAGGGTGACCCCCCAGCTAAATTTCAAGTCCCTGCTCAAAAGCATGGAAGCACTACAGCTTCTTAATGAAATGGGTGCAGCATTTTTTTTACCATGGACAAAACAATGCATGTTCCCCTAATCTCATTCTAGGAAACGGCTGAGGCTTGCTGAAACTTTCAAAAAAAATAATTAACCTGAGGCAGACACCTGGTATAAAAAATGTCAGTTTAATCTGTTAGTTTGACAAAATGATAAACAGCTGAAAATAAGGTCTTGTATTATAGAAAGCATTAAGCAACCTTAATTATAGGCTTAGCTACCAGCTCTGCTTATAATACTCTACTCATCTTTAGGTTCTAATCTAGGCCATCCAGGCACTACTGAAGTCTGCAAACTCTTTCCCTGAGCAACTTCCTATCTTGTACTACATTGGTGATGTTATAAACTGTGATGCCAACCTATGGAGTTCAGTTGAGTCTTCACTTTCTGCAAAAAACATGGTTCTGTAAAGCTTTTAAAAGTATTTACCTCTGATGAAATATAATAGTATTGCAAAACGTATAGATTTAACTATAAGTTTTATTATTAAACGACTGCTGTAGGCTCAGTCACTATCAAAACCTGTTCATATATGTATCGACATTCTGGATGTAAATTATCATAGTTTACAAAACCACCCTCTGGTGACAGCAATTGTTCCACTACTGTGAATACGCCTGATAATTCTGAAATATCCAATCTTTTCTTTTTTCTACATAACAAATAATTCATATGTGAGAAACTAATAAAAATATAGGTTTTCTACACAGTATATGTGAAGTTTTCTTATTTTATTGAAATTGCCTTAAATATCAAAAGAAATAATAGCATATTTCACTAAATGGATTTTAAGCATACATATATACATTTAAAATGTTTTTAATAATTCACCATATATTTATATATGTTAAGAGCTCATTTATGAAAGTATGAGTCTCTCTTTGCACATCTTTACTGTAACAGAATCATCTAGCTTCCCTTTTTGTTTCTCCCTATACTGAGGATGCAAGACAAGACACAGATAATTTCTTGAACAAAGAGTTATACAGCTCAGTACTTTGAACTTGCAATCTTGTCAATTACGTTTTTCAACAGGTTAAAAATTGACAGATATTATAAACAATAGAAGAAAATTTAGTAATCAAACTGCAATTAAGATTTGTATTACAAACTGCAAACTATAATATAGCATCATTAATTTCATGCTATGTAGAAAGCTTTACGATGTGCAAATATATTGCCTGCAAGATTGCTTTAACATCATAAAAAATGCTGCATATATTATCACTATGTAGCATTTTGATGTTAGATGATATGTGCACTTACACAGATGAATGGATGCAGCACAGAAGCTTCAATTAATCAGATGCATACATGTCCTCTCCTCTAATATCATCATGTATTTTACTTCACAGTTTAAAGCAACATTGTAAGATATGCAAGTTTAGAAGCGCAAGCATGCCCTTGTGTACAAGTTGTAAGTGCAGCTCACTTACATTGCTGATAGATTTATGCAAAGCTTCACCGAGACAGTGCCGCTATGAAGAAAAGATCACAGGAATAAAGGGAAACATTCAGAAATCAACTAAGTAAAAGAAAAAGGGATAAAGAAGGGAGAGTAAAACATAGAACATTAATTATAATTTGACCAGGGAAAAATAACTTGAAAACTGTTTGGAAAAAAAATTAGACAGACAAAGAATTTTGCAATGACTTACTGCATAAACCACTGAACACAGAACACAAGGTAGCATATTCATGAGGTGAAAAACTGTGTAATTTCCTATCTCATATTTAAAATATCCAGAATATCAGTATCCCTTTCAGTGTAATAGAATATTCCTATATTACGTAACTGAACAATTTTTGCATTTACCAAATTGATGAATTTATCTGCTCTTCAGCATTAGCTAATGTACTTTGGAAAAGGCTATCAAGTACATACTTTGTTTTCGCATTTATCATCAGTCAGAAATACACTTTGAACATTGCAGTCAATGTCCAACTGTAGTTTTGAAAAGTTCCAGAGGGGTAGCAGTGTTAGTCTGTATACAGCAAAAACAACGAGAGACCTGTAGCACTTTAAAGACTAACAAATTTAATTTCTACAGGCATAAGCTTTAGTGGGCTGCAACCCACTTCGTCAGATGGAAGAAACAGAAATCAGAAAGGGGGTCTATATATACATCCAAGGGTAAGGAACAACAATGGGGAGGGTAGGTGTTAGCAAAGTCCATTCAGTTAGAGTAGATGAGTCCTATTCACAACCATTGATTAGAAGGTGAGAATGTGTGAACAGTGACAATTACTTCTTGTAATGAGATAACCATTCCAAGTCTCTATTCAGACCCAGTTTAGTTGTGTCAAGTTTGCATATGAGTTCCAACTCTGCAGTTTCTTGCTGAAATCTGTTTTTGAAGTTTTTTGTGGAAGTATGGCAACTTTAAAGTCAGCTACAGAGTGTCCTGGGAGATTGAAGTGGTCTCCGACTGATTTATGGATGTTACCATTTTTTATGTCTGATTTGTGTCCATTTATTCTTTTGCACAGTGACAGTCTGATTTGGCCAATGTACATGGCAGAGGGGCGTTGCTGGCACATGATGGCATATATTACATTAGTAGATGTGCAGGTGAATGAGCTCTGTTGTGGTTAGGACCTGTGATGGTGTGTAGGAAGCCGCTGTGGCCTCCCACGGAGCCAGAGCATGAGGAAGGACACGAGCGCTCTGATTGGCCCAACTCACACCCTGCCCCAAAGTCTGCCCGGCAACAAGGGACCCGAGCTGTGATAGGGCCACCTGGCCAGGCCAATTGGCAGCCACGGGGCGGAGCCCCAACAGGAAGGGGAAGTACAAAAGCCTGGCCCCTGAGCTCAGGAGGGCCCAGATTGCTGCCAGAGGCAGACGTGCTGCCCCGCCAGCAGAGGCCTAGGCCAGAGCCTAGCCACCGCCGACGAACCCCAGCCCCACCTGGGCCCGGGGATTGGATAGGGCCCTCGAGAAGCTGGACTAGGCAACCCGGCCAGGACGACTGGGCCGAGTTACCCCGACCCTGAGCCCGGGGCCGTGCGCTGGAACCGCCAGACTGGGCCGAGACCCCAGAGCCGCCCGAGTGGCGGGCACCCCCGGAGGCCGGGCCAGATTTGGAGGAACTGCCGGCCGCCGAGCCCCTCCTTGCAGCGGGGCTGGACTTGGAGGAGCTGCCCGAGGCTGAGCCGCTCCCCACATACAACGACCTCGAGGAGCTGCCCCCTGAAGAGGAGCTTCCCGCCTTACCCCCGGTCGACGAGGAAGGGCTGACGGCACTACCCCTGGTGGACCACCTTCGCGGCACGGAGGAGGCAGGTACTAGGGTCAGTGGGGAGGAAGTAGCCCAGGGACAGCCATAGCCTGTGGCTGAAGCCACATTCCAGTCGGTGTGTTGCGGCGGGAGCCCCGCCGACACAGTGGCAGCCGCTTCTGCCACTGCTAGGGCCCTGGGCTGGGACGCAGTGGAGACGGGTGGGCCTGCGTCACCCTCCCCTTCCCTTTGTCCCTAGCCGCCCCAGGAGAATTGCTCTCCTGACTCCGCCTGAGCGATCCGCCTCTGCCCACCCTGCCTAGGGGTTGGAGCAATAGACTCCTGTTCGCTCGCCCTGCCTGAGCGATCCGCCTCTGCTCACCCTGCCTAGGGGTTGGAGCAATAGACTCCTGTTCGCTCGCCCTGCCTGAGGGCCTGAGCGATCCGCCTCTGCTCACCCTGCCTAGGGGTTGGAGCAATAGACTCCTGTTCGCTCGCCCTGCCTGAGGGCCTGAGCGATCCGCCTCTGCTCACCCCTGCCTAGGGGTTGGAGCAACTGACTCTTTGCTCGCTCGCCCCGACCGAGGGCCTGAGCCACTAACTGCTGCTCACCCTGCCTAAGGGTGGACTATTAGGATTACTCACTCACCAAGCGCGAGCTATCCCCTGTTTGTAGGAAGCCGCTGTGGCCTCCCACGGAGCCAACACGCTTACATGGTGTCACTAGAGTTGATATGCGGGCAGAGCTGGCAACAGGGTTTGTTGCAGGGATAGGTCCCTGGGTTAGTGTCCTTGTTGTATGGTTGCTGCTGAGTATTTGCTTCAGGTTGGGGGCTGTCTGTAAGCAAGGATAGGCCTGCCTCTCACGGCTTGAGCGAGTGAGGGATCATCTGCTAGGATAGGTTGTAGATCCTTAATGATGTGTTTGAGAGATTTTAGCTGGGGGCTGTAGGTGATGGCCAGTGGTGTTCTGTTGTTTTCTGTGTTGGGTCTGTCCTGTAGTAGGTGACTTCTGGCTCTGTCAATTTGTTTCTTCACCTCTCCAGGTGGGTACTGTAGTTTTAAAAATGTTTTATGGAGATCCTGTAGGTGTTTTTCTCTGTCTGAGGGATTGGAGCAAATCCAGTTGTATCTTAGGGCTTGGCTGTAGACAATGGATTGTGTAATGTGTCCAGGGTGGAAGCTGGAGGCATGAAGATATGTATTGTGGTCAGTTGGTTTTCGGTACAGGGTGGTATTAATGTGACCATCCTTTATTTGTATAGTAGTGTCCAGGAAGTGGATTTCATGTGTGGACTGGTCCAGGCTGAGGTGGGGTGGAAATTATTGAAATCCCGGTGGAATTCTTCAAGAGACTCTTTCCCGGGGGTTCAGATGATAAAAATGTCATCAATGTAGCGTAGGTAAAGGAGAGGTGCTTGGGGACAAGTTTTGAGGAAGTGGTGTTCTAGGTCAGCCATAAAAATGTTGGCATACCGTGGCGCCATGTGGGTGCCCATAGCTGTGCCACTGACTTGAAGGTATAAATTGCCTCCAAATCTGAAGTAGTTGTGGGTCAGGACAAAGTCACAAAGTTCAGTTATCAGTCGGAGAGCACTTCAATCTCCCAGGACACTCTGTAGCTGACTTGAAAGTTGCCATACTTCTACAAAAAAACTTCAAAACAGATTTCAGTGAGAAACTGCAGAGCCGGAACTCGTATGCAAACTTGACACAATTAAACTGGGTTTGAATAGAGACTTGGAATGGTTATCTCATTACAAGAAGTAATTGTCACTGTTCACACATTCTCACCTTCTAATCAATGGTTGTGAATAGGGCTCATCTACTCTAACTGAATGGACTTTGCAAACACCTACCCTCCCCATTATTGCTCCTTACCCTTGGATATATATATAGACCTCCTATCTAATTTCTATTTCTTCCATCTGACAAAGTGGGTTGCAGCCCACGAAAGCTTATGCCTGCAGAAATTAAATTTGTTAGTCTTTAAAGTGCTACAGGACTCTCGTTTTTGCTGTAGTTTTGAAACATCAAAAAGACCAACATAGTAGGCATTTTTAAGTTAGTAGCCTTATAATATCAATAGGAAATTTCAGTATCTTATCTGTTTTAATACTGAGAATACATTTAATCTGTAATAAAATCATACTTCTATTAAAGCACAGTGAAATTTAAGAATTCTTACAAAAGAGATTGGCTTTCATGTAACAGTCCAGGGCAAAATTACTTACTGTGCTATCACTTTATGACATATCTTAGCGCCAACTGCTAATGAAAAGCTGTATATAACGGTGTGTAGATGCATTATATCAATATTACTTGATCAAATATATCAGGCAATATTTGTGCACAATATGATCATCAAAAATGAATGAAGGGTATCTTCATAACTGGAAACATAGTGTCTGATTCAGATACCAATCCAGAATGATAGATTATCCCCTTTGTCACTTACATCATTCAAACAGATGGATTTCTCAACAAGACAACAGATTTTTTGGATCACCTTGACTGTCTGGATGTCTTCATTATAGAAATTTTGAACAATACTTTGACAGAACATTAAATAGGAAAAATATCTTTTCACAGATTGTAGCTACAAAAAGAAAAAAGTGAAGACCCTCAATTGTTTTATTCAAATTGCAGGAAACAAATTTTCAGGTAATAGCGAGAGGCAGCATGGTTCAGTGAATAGGAGACCAGACTGAGGCTTAGGAGATCTAGGTTCTATCTTTAGTTCTGCCAATGACCTGTTGTACAATTGTGGGCAAATCACTTCAGCTTTCTGGGCCTCTTCCTCTACCTTTTGTCTGTTTTGTCTGGTCTATTTAAACTGTTAACTCCTAGGGGCAAGAGCTAGTCTTATTATGTGTCTGTACAGTGCCTAGTACAGTCAGGCCCTAATTTTGATAGAGGCTTCTAAGTATTACTGTAATATGAATAAGAAATAACATATTTCTGATACTCAGTTTCACCAGCTGAAAGTGATAAATTAGCGATGTTCTAAGAAATAGGAAAGAAATTCCAGGTAAAATTTCTTATTTGACCTACAATCATGCTGGGATCTGTCCTATGACTAAAAGCTTGAGGAACAGCATATAAGTACCTAGACAGACAAACAGAAAATAACCCTGTTTTTAACAATGTTGAATATAGCTATGCAATAAGTCTAACAGTCTTAATAGACATGGTCGTGGAGATTTCTGGTCCACTGATTTTTAGTACATCTGGGAATACTGGGAAAATCCCAAAAGACTGGAAGAGTGCTAATGTAATGCTAGTATTCAGAAGCAGGTAATTATACATCTGTTAGCCTGATATCAATCCTGGGTAAAATAATTGAAGCCCATATCAGCTTTTCCATTAATAAAGAAATTAAAGGATGGGAATATAATTAATGCCTGCCAATATGGTTTTATGAAAAATAGGTCTTGGCAAACTTGCCAAGACAAGTATAACTACACAGATGTAACAGATTTTTATAAGGCATCTGACTTAGTGGTAATCTTTTAATTAGAAGGTCATGGGGTACTATGCAGTATCAATAAAGCTCACAAATGGATTTAATCACAGCGTAACTGACAGATCTAAAAATTAGTTGTTAATGAGGAAATCATTATCGATTAGGGAGGGTTCATGTGGGATTCTGCAGGGATTGGCTCTCAGCACATCATTATTCAGCATTTTTAGCAATGACCCATAAATAAATATAAACTCACTGCTGAGAAAATTAGAGGGTGAGACAAATATTGGCAGAGTGGTGAATGACAATAACAGAGCAGTCATATAGAGTGATATGGATTGTTTGGTAAGATGGGCCCATACAAACAAAATGTGTTTTAATACTGCCAAATGCAAGATCCTACTGTGACAATTTGGGGAATCTATCTGCACAAATTATGAATGTTGCATGAGATTATGGATTATCTATATGAATCTTTATCAACCAGAAACTCCATTTGGAATGAGCAGTCCTGTGGCCTTCTCTGTTCCTTTTACCTCCATGTTGGACTGAAATTCCAAGGAGTAGTGATACAGGGCTGACAATAGAGGATTATTAACTTAGGATAGTCCTCTAATCATATACAAACATCTTAGACGATAGGCTGGTTCCCACTCAGGAGAACTGGTTTGTTGGGAGAAGTGGTCTGGAAACAGTCACCTAACAGAGGGGACTGGATCATTATAAGACAACATGAGCTATTCTACTTGGGGTCTTGAACCATTTTCATCAGCTCAACTTGTCTGCTGCAGAAGCTCGATGAAGCATGAGGGAACCTGCCTACCAGAACACACAGGGTCTTCCAAGGATTCCCAAAGGAAGGGTGAGTAAGAATAAAGTGCATTGGATTCACAATGTTTGCAATTTTCAAAATGATCTGTACTCTCTTGTGCTTTCTCTCAAGTAAAGGGGAAAGGTGTTTTATACTCCTGTTCAAAGGATGTCTCCATGCCTGTTTGCCACTGAAGAGTTAACTTGTGAACCTAGAGAACCCACAAGGTGGAGTTCTGAGAAGGGATGTGCATAAGTTATGGGGAATCTGAGAGGTGAGGCAGTTGTACCATGAGATCTTAAATCTAGAGACTTCAAGCCAGGGGCAGTGTCTGGACTCCATTCAAACTCTGTAGGCTTAAGGCACATGGAGATTCAGGGTTTGGATCGCCTCACAACAGTCTGGTGAGTGTCCAAGAGAGCGGAGGCCCAACCATATCTGTGACACATATCTAGGAACAAGGAATGTAGATTGTACCTACAAAATGGGGAACTATCCTGGAAAGTAGTGACTCTGAAAAGGATTTAGGAGTTATAGTGAACAAGCAACTGACAATGAGCTCTCAGTGTGACTCTGATAAAAAGAGCTAACGTGATCCTTGGATGTATAAACAGGGAAGTAATGAGTAGGAGTATGGAGGTGATTTTGCCCTTTTTATACAGCTTTGATGAGACCAATACTGAAACACTGCATTCAGTTTTGTCATCCACATTTTAAAAGGATGTTGAAAAGTTGGAGAGGGTGCAGACAAAAGCAACAAAAAGCCTTGAGGGCTGGAAATAATGCCTTACAGTGAGAGGCTGAAGGAGCTCAAAAAGAATATTGATAAGTGACTCAATTACGGTGTATAAGTACCTACATTGGAAGAAAGAACCAGGTACTAAATGGCTCTTTAACCTATCAGGAAACAGGATAAAAAGAACCAACCATTGGAAGTTAAAGCTAGAGAAACAACTTAGAAATAAAGTACAAATTTTTAACAATGAGAATGATTAAGTATTGGACCAAGCGATCCAGGGAAGCAAGGGATTCTACATCTCCTATGCCTTCAAATCAAGACTGGATACCTATATGGATTATGAACTTTAGTTAACCACAAGTTATTGGGCTCAATACAGGGGTAACTGGGTGAGTATATGTCTTATGTTATACAAAATGCCAGATTAAATTATCTAATGGTCCTTTCTAGCCTTAAAATCTACGAATATTTATGCTACAATCTCTCCTTTGTGGAAGTTGAAAAGTGACAAATTAAGGCAATATAACATAACATGCATCCTATACTGGAAAGAGAAAACAAAACAAAAACATCACACTAATGTTGTTCACGATATTTATTAGAGCTATTCAAAATATTTTTGATAAAACATTTTTCCATCAAAAAATTCCATTTAGTTGAAACCAAAATGTTTCAAAGAAACACCAGTTTCAGCATCAATTATGTTCGGAAAAGTTCTTGGGTCTAGGATGGACTCTATCATATGAGTGAGTGAGAGCCATGCTATCTCTCTCTAGCCTGGTGGTTTTGGCACTGCTCTGGTAATCGAGAGACCCCAGTTCAAGTCCCTACTCTGAATCAGGCAGCTTTGAACCCCTCAGGTTATAGAGATAAATAGCATTTGAGGACTATTTTTGAAGATGAAGGTATTGCAGTATTTTCTAAAGATGGTTGGACTCAGGAGTCACCTGGTTTCCTTTTACGTTCATTCCACAACTGTATCCCATTGACTGAGAATACTTTGTCCCCAGCTTTTGTGTGCTTTGTGGTCTGCATTGTCCCAAAGCATAATGGTCTTGACAGTACAGAAGTTGAAAGTTGTTTTTAATGTAGCAGGGGTTTGCTACATTAACTGCTTTAAAGATTAGGATCAAGGTCTTAAACTGGCATCTGAAACTGAATGGGAGCCAACTGAAGGACTGAAGCATGGGCTAGATGTGTTCATGGTGGCCTAAACCATGGATGAGTTGGGCAGCTGCATTTTGTACAGTGGAGTCTGTGCCTTGTCTTCACATTCAGCTTCAGATATAATGAATTACAGTAATCTGGCCTGCAGGTGACAAATGCATAGATCAAACAGTGTGGCCAAGTCTTTGACTAGGAGGAAGGGACAAAATATCCTCATCAGAAACGAGAGGCAAAAGAAGGCAATTTTAGACACTGAATCTACCAACTAATCCAGTCTTATGAAGGAATCAAACAGGCTCCCACTGCCTTGCACAACAAATGGAGGTTATAGGTCTTCAAGAATGGGGGTGGGAGGCATGAGGGAGAGGGGAAAGAATAGCATCTTGTCTAGTTCTTCAGAGCATTTTCCTTTTCCGATCAGCATCACTTCAATCTACTTGGGCTCAGCCTCAGCTAGTTGCTGTTCATCCAAGAGCTGATTTCTTGTAGGCATTCTGACATCTAAATAGTGGCAGTGGTTCCATCAGTAGTGAAAGAGATATATAGTTGATTGTTGTTGACATATTACCAGCAGTTGAGCCCATAGAGTCTCATTGTCTCTCCCAGTGGTTTCATGTAGCTGTTGAACAGAAAAGGGGAGTCTCTGAGGGATAATATGAGATTTCTGTGGGACCCTTCAGGTGCAGGCCTTTGGATATTACTAATCATTACCCATTACTATTCTGAGCGTTGCTAGAGAGGAATGACTGGAGCCACTGTAGTGCTGTGTCATCTACTCATGCTATGTCATGTAGGCAGGTTAACAGTATCTTATGGTCTAGTGAGTGAAAAGCTGCATAGTGGTTCAGCAGTACGAGCATAGAGAGGTTTTGTCTTTGGTCCATAGTCATAAGAAGATCAATCTTTTAGTGCCACTAGGGCTGTCTCTGTATTGTCTCCTGGTCTGAACTCTGACTATGATGCATCCAGGATGTTGGCTAATGTTGCATGTTGTTGAAAATTGGTGGTTACTATTGTCTCATGATTGGGAAGTTGGTTAGATTAACTAGGGATGTCAGAGATGTAAACAAGGTCTGGGAGGGAGGGGGGAAATGCCAATATGAGGCAATAAGTAGGATCTGGATGATCTTTTATGAATATACTAGAAAAAGCTTAAGATGACATATGAAACTAGTTAATTAAATTTGATGTCTACACTATGAAGTCATTGACTGATGTTCCCTCTAACTTGATATCTGATACTACACTTGGTTGTACATTGTCTGAGATGAGCAAAGACATTAAGGGAGGGAATTCTTTATTGATAAAAAGCCTGGAAAATACTATACAGTAGATTCTGCTTATTAGTGACCCCTTTGTTGCCAGCCCAAAGTTGCTAGTATCAGGATTGCTATTAAGCAGAACCTACTGTATTTAAATTTCTAACACCAAGGAAGAATTGACTCTATATCTGGCCAATTTTTGTCTAGCTAAGGTTCTCATTCAGGAGAAATGCTCTCATACTTTATAGACAATTCTCTGCCAACTTTAATTATTTCAAAATTTTCAAATTCAGGGCCACGTTAATAATATAGAACACCACATAGTTAAGGATTAATTTGAACAAGCAGGGCTTCTGGAGGCAAGGTCAATGCATGCTTGCAGCTTCTGCTAATCAGAATGGGAGAAGGGGAGAGAAAGAGTCAACAATTTGAGACTGAAAGAAAATAAGTGGATGGGACCCTGAATTTAGGTATCTTTGATACAGAAGCTTATTATGACTAAGATGGTTAGGAATGTTTTGTTAATGTTTATTGAAGTTAGGAGAGGTGATGAACCAGTTGGGGTCACTATAATGTATGTGTTTTGTGATAGTATAAAAAGGACAAGATAACAGAATGTATTTTGGGGCAGTTCTCTGAAGCCATCCTAAGAGACTTTCTCCTGATACCTTTACTCCCAGGTGGCGAAGAGAACAGCCAGCACTGACCTGCTGCAAATTACTCAATACCATCCCAGATGTTAGGTAATTATTTCAGATGTTTGAAAGTATTGCTTATATCTGTGTGCGCTTAAATCTAATAAATAGTAGTTTTAGATAAGAGCACTCTTGCTTGTACTTATCTTCATCACCTGGAAGTGCTGTGTTCCTATTGATTTATTCCTGAAACCGTCTGGAATGAAACAGTTAAGTTACCACTGCTTTAGGTTCTGAAAATCCTGGGTAGCACAATGAGAATAGTTTTATAACCTATGAGTGAGTTTGCAATCCACAGATCATAGTATGAGAGAAACAGGTTTGAATGGGGGTTGGATCAGAAGAAAATGCCTAGATCATGTGAAGACAGGGAAGTGCATATCACAAATTGGGCTTGACAAAAGGGCACTGTTTAAGGAAGCAGTCAAAGACCTCTCCCTATACTAATGTGGGCAGGTTCCCCCAGTCAGAGACCTCTGCTATCTCTTCTTTAAAGCAGAAGTGGCTTCAGTAGCAGGGGGGTGGGAGGTGGAGGGGGTGGGGAACAAAACAGAATAAACTGACAGCTGAAGACTACCAAACTGGATCATATGTGGTGTATTTTTATCTATTCCTACTATATTTCTTCTCTCCTTTATGTTATGGTGAGACTAAAAAAATCTAAATTTCAAAAGGTGAATGTCACAACTGTAATGTTTGGCAGCAGAACAGTATAGGACTTGAAAAGAGAGAATGAAAACAAACTAGCAGAAAAATTTCTATCATCTCATTGGCACATCTGTTTGATTGTTAAATAGTGAAGCAGAAGAGTCAGTATGTGTTGACTGGTATACATGAAAAGCATAAACACCCATTTTGTTCATTGGCAATCAGAAAAAATGGATCCTCATGTAATGAAATAATAGCTATCACAATAAAATGGGAGAAATTAAAGAGAAAGGAGTATCTTACCTGTAAATTTAAGTTCTTCCTGGACAATAGGTTTGTGCAATACAAAAACAGAAAGTAGAGACAGAGGACATACTGGTATTCTAAAAAGAAAACCAAGAGCATTTTCCTGCTTCCTCAACTGAAAAAACTTCTCCAATAGTAAAATAAGAAAGAAAAAAAGTGAGCACTAGTTTAAAAAAACCCCAAACATACATATCTATAGCTAAAAGAGATGGCAAAAAGAAATTTAGGGCTTCTGAATTCTCTCGGAGTATTTTTATGGGGAAAACTCACCTGGATTGGCATAGGTGTACCTTACAGAACTAACAGGAAAGACATCTTCATTCTGCTATGTTTGCCATATACCATTCCAGACAGCAGAGACAAGAACAAGACTCCTTGTCAAGGAACAGACCACTCATCCATCTAGTCTAAAACCCTGTATCTGATAGTAACCTATACTTGATGCTTTACGAACTGTCAAACTTTTACAGCACTTGGTCAGTTGTACAGCACATTCTCACGAGAAAAATATTTCAGTCTTGTCTGAGATCTACTGTATACACAATAATATTAAACAAAAGACTCAGATGGCAAAAGTTTTATGCTGTGAAGCAGGGGTCCCCAAACTTTCAGCTGCCAGGGCCACATCACTCATTCTTGCTCTTATGGTGGGCCAGAGCGGCTCCTCCTGGCCGGGCGCTGGACCCACATCGTGTGGGAGAGGGGCGGGGCTGGGAAGAGAAGGGGCCGGGTGGGAGGAATGAAGATTTGGCACGCCACTTGTGAATGGCTGCCGACCCCAGTGTTATGTTATGAAGGGCCGCATGTAATTGTAATGCCACTGGACTCAGTGGGCCAGTAAAAATGTGTCAGCAGGCTGAATGCAGTCCACAGGCCGTAGTTTGGGGACCCCTGCTGTGAAGGAGTAGGATTGATAATACCATATAATTATTTAACATTGCTAGTATGAATGCAAAAACTTTACGCATTTTCATAGAAGGATCAGATTTTCACCTGTCAATGGAGCGACACCAATCTGTACAGGTGAGAATTTGGCCCAGTAATATACACCATTTTAAAACCAGATATATTTTGCCCCAGTGCTATTCTGTTGCAGTGAATTTTACAGGTTTGATATACACTTTAAAAAGCATTTCCTTTTATCCAGTTTGACTTACCATTTTATTTTGAGAGTCAATTGGATTACATTATACTAACATATAGGTTATATGAGTATATCGTCTCTGTAGCCAGGAGGTGTGGCCTCCCTCGGAGATTGACACCGAGTGAGAGCCAACCCCCCCCCCCCGGGGGTTGGAACCCAGGAGGCAACAGCTGAACGGAAGCAGGTAGGTGGGGCTAGGCCAATAAAACCCAGGCCTGCCCACTCAGTTAAACCCCAGCAGCTGAGGGAGAAGGACGCCTCTCCCTTGGTGCTCGAGTCTACAGCCACACCCGACTGCTACCCAGAGGAGAAGCTGCCGGATCTACCCATGGCATGAGGCCCTGAGGACCTGCCTGGACTAGACGAGCTGAAGGAGACCCGGAGGAAGACCTGCCAGAGTGGCCTACTGCCTGGGGCTCTGAGGACCTGCCCGAGCTGCCAACCCCTGGCAAGCCAGAAGGGACCCGCGGACCCTGGGACCTAGAGGAACTGCCCTCCGCAGAGGACCCCGAACCGTTTCCGGACCTGCCGCCGGTCGACGGAGAGGGACTCGTGGGACTCCCGCTTGCAGTCTACCCCAGCAACCCAGAAGGAGACAACTGGCAGCAGGTAATCTAGGGAGAGGGTGGGAGGAAGAAGCCCAGGGAAGCCGACTACTGTGCAGCTGAGCTGACACTAGCTGTGATTCAGTGCGTTTCGACTGAAGCCCCTCTGACCCAGTGACGGGGTACAGAGCCCTGGGCTGGGATGCAGTGGAGACGGGTGGGCCTGCGTCCCCCTACCCCCTTCCTACCCTGACCTAGGGTTCAACACCCATTGAGGGCCAGAGCCTGTCCCTTACTTCCTACCACGCCCTGCCGGAGAGCTGAATATAGACTACTTACTAGCCCTGCTAAGGGCTAGAGACTGCTGGTCCCTCTGCCATGCCTAAGGGCCCGGGCCTTGGACCATTTCCTTGCCTGCTCGGGCTATAGACTGCTACTCGCCCTGCCCAGGGCCTGAGACTGTTTGTCTGCCTGCCCTACAGAAGGGCCAAGCCATAGATTGCTGCTCGCCCTGCCGAAGCCTCGAGCCTGTGTTTGTCTGCCTGCCCTACAGAAGGGCCAGGCCAGACTGCTGCTCGAGACTGTGTTTGCCAGCCTGCTCTGCCAAAGGGCTAGGTGATAGGCTGTTTTCTCACCCTCTGGGGCTAGAGACTGCTTTTCTTGCTGCTGGCCCGTCCCTGGCTGAGGGCCGGACCCTAGACTGTTTGCCCGCCCGTGAGGGCAAGAGACTATTACCTTCTAGGAGCGGCCTGAACCCAAGCCTCGCCCTACTAAGGACTGGACGCGGCCCCTTTAATTTGGACTCCCGAAGGGCATAGGCGCAGGGAGGTGTGGCCTCCCTTGGGGATTGACACCGAGGGAGAGCCGCCAGCGTCGCCCCCTATAGGGGGATCTTCTACAGTCTCCTTTTGATCCTTTCTTCTAAACAAGTCAAGCCCTTCTCACGATTTCTGTTTATGTAAGCCCTCCTATGCTTCTAATCAACTGTCGCACTTCTCTGCAGCTTGACTTTCTTATGTGCTCTTTCTAACCAAAATTTAATATAGTGTTCAGAATGGACATGATAATATGGAAAATATTGAAATGGTGTTATATAAATTGCTCTTCTAT
This sequence comes from Emydura macquarii macquarii, assembly GCF_026122565.2. NCBI lineage: Eukaryota > Metazoa > Chordata > Testudines > Chelidae > Emydura > Emydura macquarii. Next base: position 13,826,562 of record NW_027131283.1, read on the forward strand.
CCACTTTAACACATCCAAACTTTTTATTCACTTTGGCTGTTGTGTATTGAGTAGACTTCTTTACAGAGTGGTCTGAAACAATGCTTAAATCTTTCTTCCAAGGTTACAGATAATTCAGAACCCATTGGTAAGTACAAGTAATTTAAATTAAACTTTCCAATGTGCACCATCTTATCTCTTTCTACAATGACTCTCCTACACTATCACATTCAACAATCACCCAAATTTATTAGATCCTCCTGGAATTCCTTGCAGTACTACATACTTCTGCACTGGCTACCAAATTCACTTCTGGATTAAATTCAAGGTTCTGGTTACCACCTATAAAGCCCTAAATTGTCTAACCCCTAGCAACCACAGATTACCTCTCGTATGTCTCACCCTGTAAATTAAGTGCTGGCCATGACCATATTCATAGCCCATCCTGTAGAAACTGAAGCAGAGGATAATCTGATGCACCATTCAGAGTCAAAATGGAAATTTTGTCCAAATTGCCCATAGACTGCGTTAATGGATTTCTTATGAGACAAATGCAGGATGTCTGTAACAATCACTAAAGAGCTCAAGAAGCTTAGTTATTTACTATGTTTTCAAAGTGTTAAACATAAGAAATGAGGAACCAGATGGGTAACTGGTTCCTGATTTAGAAGGTCAAGAATTTGTGAAAGTGACAGTAGAACCAAAATCTGCATCTAGGTGAAGCCTCAAAACCATAGCTTCCATAGCCAGATGGGAGCCAATAGTATTCCTCTGATGCTATTTTTTTTTTAAGAAGTGGAATGAGCATATAGGTGTACAAAAGTGCTGGGGCCACTTAAAGTATATATTGTCCCTGCTTCTGTATACTTTTGGTCTTAAAAAACTAAACTGATTTTTTCTGTTGGCTCTTGAGGCAAAACAATCCACTGAAACAATCCTGAATCTTTGGGTTGCCTGTGGATGCAGGCTCCATTCCCCATGGTATATATCTTTCCTATTGAATCAGTCTGTCATGTTTGCCTTTTCTTTCTTCAGATAACCAGTTTATGTGCCTTCCTTTGATGATCAGTGGACCTTGTTCCCACCTTCTAATTCAGGTATATCATTGTGTGTTCTTGTCAGCAAAGATTAGAACAATGCTTGTAGTGTAGTGTCATTTAGAAATGTAATGTGGTGAACTGGATTAATGCTTCTTCTTTATTCCTGCATGGGCCAAACATACTGTGGCATTTGGGATTTCAAAGGACCTCCCCATCTGTGCAGTTTGGCATTAGTTTGATGAGGATCCTTTCTGATTCTGATATGGGATAGTCCATTTACGTCATTAGGGATCGAATTACAAAGTCTGGGTCCCTCACTCTGATGTTTAGTTTGGAAAAGATTGATGGCTGAGAGAGGAGTTGGTATCTCTGGTGTCTGCAAGTTTGAGAGGCTGTGTGGGCCATTGGATAGGATACTAGATTGAGATTGAGGAAATATAGGTTCCATTCCTTGCTCGACTACTAACCTGCCATACAACCTTAGGAAAGTCACTTCACCTTTCTGTGATTTGTCTGTCTGGTATATTTAGACTGTAAGCTCTTTCTGGCAAGGGCTGTCTCTTGCTACATGTTTGTACAGTGCCTAGCACAATGGCATTCCGATCTTGGTTGGAGTCTCTATTATTACTATTAATAATAATAATAATAATTACTGCAATAATAGCTAAAGTATAGAAGTGGAACCACAGTAGGTTTTCCAGTCATGATACTAGCATGATGGTGCTAACAGATACATCATACCTGTAATCTTCCTCTGTCTCTCTTCTGAGATCAAGATACTGTCTTTGGTCGAGTCAAGTATGACCCTCACGTTACAGTCTTTGTGTTGGGATCAGGACACTCTTTTCTTTGTTTATCACAAATCCTTTTTTTCTGTAGGAAAGCTATTCACTTTGCCTGGGTCTTGGATTGCTTATTCCTGCAAAGATGACCTAAGAAGCAAGCTGTCCAGGAATAGGTAAATGTAGAGTCTCTGTTCCCAAAAGGCCACAACCAAAACACTAAAACCATGGTAATGACCCTCAGAAAGGTCAATATATCAAAAAGAAGAGTCTTGTACTAGAAGTGCCTCCTGTGATATCAAAAGCATAGCTATTTGCAAAGTACAGATATCCAGACATCGATGTGGAAATACATCTCCTTCAGGTCTACAGACAACAGAAAATACCAAAGGGATAGGATTGTTATTACCAGATTTAAAGTACACATCATGAACTCTGATTTTTCAAGCTTTGAGACTGAAAACTGGTCAACAGATTCATCCAAAAATCAAAGTTCAGGATGGAGATGACATGTACACTCTCCTTCACACCATTCTGGCAGTGTGAACGGACCTTCCATCCTCCTTAAAAATCCATTTACACTGCCCAAATGGTAAATAGTAATGACAATCAGATCTCTTAAGGTGTATAAAAACAGGGAACTGCAGTATACAACTGAGGTGGGAGGAAGCAAAATGGCTGTGATCCAAATCTTTGCTCAAATATTTTTTTCTTGAAGGTTAGAAACCAAAGCATGCCTCTCATTAACGAACAATTATAAACAGCAGATTCAGAAAATTTACATCCATTTTGGAAATAAAACCAATCAAGTATGACCAGGTACATCCAGTCACACCATAATATAGTTAGCCACCAAAAGCCTTAAATATGTAGTTACCTCAACATTTGCCTACTTTTTAGACACAGACTGACCTCTTACGGTCATTTAACATAAGGTTGGGTCAACTTCATTCCAGAAATATGAACAACTTATTAAAGTGGTCTTCAATATCACTCCACACACCGAGCATTTATATGCAGAGATCTTCCTTCTTATTATTTGTTAGCTTTACATACTGAAATCAACTAGTAATCACCTGCTTCTGTCAGAATTAGAACTACAGAGAGAAGAGTGACAGAATCAGAAAAAAACCTACACAGCGAACTACAGCAAAATCCCTTCGTCCATCACAGAGAAACAGGATGAAAATACTTAATCCATTGCAAGGTGAGAAACTAAAGCAAAGCTGTCAGAGCCAGAAATAAAAAAGCCTGAATGCTCAGTATGAAGAACTAAACCCACCAGACGAGATCACTATCCATAAAAATCCCCCAGGTAGGTCAGACTTTATTAGAATATAGTCAATAGTACAAAGAATCCCAACTGAGGATCTGTTAATAAAAAAGTAACAAGTGAAGAAAAATGGAAAATGTCTTTTGTATTGTTTTAGCTTCTAATTAGTCCTCTGTCTCCACATGCTGTCATGGTATGGCATAACTCTTATTTTGTGTAGCTGGGCACAGGTGAATGAACACAAAAGAGAGAATAAACATTTTACATACTCAAGTTGTCTCCTATGCCCACAGTTCTCTTCTTTCCCTGAAAATAAACTCTCTCCCTTTTAGCATTATTTTTCTAGATTTCTCTGTTCCAGAATATTATTAATAAAAAGAACTCCCTCCCCCTCAAAAAAAAGTACATGCTCATTTCCAACAGTCCCAAATTAGTATTTTTACACTCCAGAAAAATGGGCCAGCTTTACTACAACACATTTTGTTAAGTATTTTAAACATTATTAAAGTATTTTTAAAACACTCAAATTACAAAAAGCACAAATTTCAGCATGTTTTGTCTAATGTACCACTTTTAAATTGAGCTCCCTTTGGAAATGTAACTGAGAATGTGCCATTTACAAGCTGAAGAAATGGGAATAAATGAGTCTTCAAAAAAATACTACTAAAATTGAGAATGAACTCTTAAAAACAAGGCAAACAAAACTCCTTGATTACATCCAAGCTGTAAAAGATAATTTAGGTCAAGATTTTCACCTTTATGGGCACAAATGACAGCACGTACAACCTTAACTCCCTTGCAGTTTATAAAACTAGGTAATTAGATGGAGGAAATTCTAATATATGCACCCATAATTAATTGTGAGCACAAAGGTGCACACTCAATTTTTTGAGCTCTCAAAGTTGAATTCATGGCTGAAGCAATGTCACAGTACAGGCACAAAAATAACGCATTTACTTAATTATTTCCAAAAAGCTATTCCTTTCTGTCAATAAAATTGTTTGACCATCTCATTCTCTTATCCTTCCTTTTCATCCAAGTAGTGAATCAAATCAATGCCTCTTCACTACTGGCATTGCAAGAAAGTATAAAACCAAGAATTTGTGTGAATAATTTAACAAGGAAAAAGCACTATACTTATTATGGCAAATATTAGCGTGAGCCCACATAGTTGCTGCAATTAAAAAGCCAACATTTACCAAAAATTATGACACAGTAATATCTGGGCCCTGGTCTACACTTACCTGGAGATTCGGCAGCAGTCGACGGGAGTTATACAAACTATGCAGAGTAGCTTGCGTTAACTCACGTCAACTGCTCTGCTTCCCTTCTGCGCGCGGTCTACACTGCGCTGTGCAGATGGGAACAACGTTCCCGTCGACGCAGCGCCACGCTACTTGAGGGGGTGGTTTACCAGCGTCGACTTCCTGATCAATTGAGCGGGTCTACACTGACTGCTCAATCGATCCAGAAAGATCGATCTGGGGGTGGCAAATTTGCCGCCGTCAGTATAGACATGGCCCAAGATTACCATAGTTTTCCCTTAAATTTAGGACAGGAGATAGCTGCAGTAAATGTGTGGTGATACTGGTAATTGGCAAATTTTGACTTTTTTAACAATTTCTACTGTACCATCAATGCAAACATGTGTGATACCTCCAAACAATTAGAAAACTAACTAAGCAACATCATATACATTAAAACCTTCAACAGAGAACATGAACAGGTAGAGGCAGAAATCCACACAGTGGGGCTCAGAGCGCCAAAGAAATTAAAACAGTTTCCGTCATATTTTGTACCACAAGGAAAAAGACTATGCTCATTCTCATTCATTTTAATGAGTAAAAAACATTTTCACATTAATCAGTATTGATATTTTTTGATTAATCTGTAATGAGTTACCATCATCCAAATTAAGCCTAGTGACAAATTTCATTCTGATTTTATACAATTAGTCAGTAATAAACCATCAGCAGTCTAAATCCAAATTGTAACATTCCCTCCGATACTGAACAAGCCATTCTAATTACCTGGTCTAAAAGATCTTCCACCTTCTTTTGCCATCCATCCCTGGCAGCATTTTTTTCACGTTCTTTCAGTTGTAAGAGCTGAGTCATGGCTGCCTTTTTATCCTCTTCATGCTGAAGCCTTAACTCTTCCCGAAGTTTACTACATTCCTGTCTGAAAGCAAAAGTACATAATTAAAATATAATCTAGCCCATAGTTTCTAAACCTGTGGTACCCGTACAGCTAGGGGTACGTGAGACTCAGGCAGGGGGTACCCGGGGGAAAAAAGAGTGAAGGGGAGGCGGGTGGCAGCTGCCGACTTCTAGGGAAGCCATGTGGCAGCAGCCCACATCCCACCCGGTCCCAGCTCCCAGATGGGAGGCGTGTGGCAGCCCCCAGCTTCTGGGGATGCCGAGCTCCAGCTGCCCGCTTCCCGCTCCCATTGGGAGGCAGGTGGCAGCCGCTAGCTTCTGGAGGAGGTGGGCAACAGCCTCCCGCTTCCCACTGGGTCCCAGCTCCCAGGTGGGATCCCGGTGGCAGCCACCTGCTCCCCGGCTCCAAGCCAAGGGACAGCCTCCAGCGCCTCAGCTTGAAGACAGGCAGCAGCCACCTGCCCACATCCCTGGGTCCCAGCCAGCGCGGAAGCCTCCTCTGCCCCAGCTCAGATTGGGTGGCAGCCCCCCTCCCTGACTCAAAGCCCAGTGCCCAGAAAACTTGTCAGCAACAATGACAGCCCCAGATTTCACCAGTTACCCTCTTTTCTGTCGCTCTCTCTCACCCCTTCCTCCTCTCAAATCTATGGCATAAAATTTGGCACAGCACTTTATATTCCCCAGCAAAGCCTCCTAGCTTTGGCCAACATCACCTCTAGCCCAGGTACATACTTGAGCTGTGCACCCCTGGTGTAAACCTGGTAACCCTACCCACACTAGATCTGACATCTGTCATATCACGGCCTTATATACTTAGCCCTTCTTCCAACATATGGCTCACATTAGTCTGTAAATATAAAATCCCATGGAAAATTGAGAGCATTGGGGTACTTATTAAAATTTTCAGAAGTTAGGGGGTACTTGCTACTTAAAAGGTTGAGCAACACTGATCTAGCCTTTCATAAAAATAAAAATCAACAAGTATATTGAGAAACAAATTTGAAATGCTTATATAAAAACAAAATTCTTTGCTGTATATTCCACTAATAATGACTTGTTACATTTAATGCATGTTTTTTTTCCTATTTAAAATAAAGAAAAACACTTGCCGAAGATTTTCTGTCCATTTTATTTCTAGGTCATGAGCCATTCTGTCGACTTTTATCTTCTCCTCTTCCCTCATGGCAGAAATCATTGCCTCATGCTGCTGTCTCTCCTGTTCTAGTTCCCCCTGAAAATACAAACTTTATAATAGAGACTCAGCAGCTGCAACAAAATATTTTGAACATAAATCTTAATCAAAATAAAATTCCTGCCAGTGTATATGACTAGAAATGACATTTTCTTCATTAAATACTTATTTACAGGTACCTTGTTTTAATATGATTAAAATATTAAATAACTAAAAATAATTTTAAAATCTGATTCCTAATAAAGACTGTTTTTATTGTCAATTTCAGCTCCACAAATACTTGATCTATCTGAATTATGTTTCTTCTGTCATTACATTTCTGACAAAATATCATTTTCTTTAATTTATTATGTATGTGAATTTCTTCAAGGAATCATTTCTGAAAATAATGTTTGTTTTTATGTATCATATGCAAGCAGTTGGGTGCAAGTACTCAGTACTTGACATTCAAAGTTTGAGTTGTTTTGATCAGATACAAAATTCACATGGTATGTTTCTGTTCCTTGCCTGGCCAGGCATAATTATAACTATCAAGTTTTTGGTGTGGACACTTGTAATCATGAATTCAAAATTCATTTTCTGTGAACATTTTGCAATATTTACTTAAACTTCATAGTAACAGTAAACATTGCTGCCAGCAATATTTGCTTTATTTATGAAAAGCCAACATATAAGGTGTATGGAGAATATCAAAGTTTTTTTTTTTTTTTTTTAAATAAATATTTGTGGGACATTTTTTGGAGTATTCACTCTGCTCTAACAAATATATTCTAAAACCTGCTGAGACAATTGCTAGTACTAACCATTTCTTATATGTGAACATTTAAATTTCAGATAATTACTCTTTCTGAATATTATAACAATGCATAATGGTTATCTGAAAGTTACAAGTTGGAACAAAAAAGATGCTATTACAAAACTAGCAACCTGTACATTGGATCGTTTCAATTGAAAAGTCAGATTAAAACGTATTTACACACACACCCTGGCCCTCCTCCCCACATCTTATATCATTCTTATTAAGGAAATAACAAAGGAATAGTAATGTTCTGGGAGATTTTTGCATTCCAAGGCTACTCCAATGCAAATATTTGATGTAATCTTGTAAATGTCTATTAACCAGTAAGGAAGAAAACACAAAGAATAACTGCTTGTATAGGTTCAACAAGCAATTTAGTAGGTGTCAGTTTAGCTACAGCCTTGGAGACGTAAAATTCTACCTGTCATGACTTTTCTTTTTTAAAACAGAAATTCAGTTATTCAGAGAAATTCATCCCGAAGAGCTGGATATTCTCTGCTGGACAGATAGGATTTTAAAGTTTCAGGAATATACTACAGGTGGAGCTGGTAATGCTGCCTGACACTTCATAAGGCCTTGTTTTTATTGCTTATAACTTCGTTAACCTTTAATCCTTTGGCCTGAAATTTTCCATGCTGAGAGTCAGGATGCAGTTTTGGGGAAAGTTTCAGCTAAAATGGTTCCACTGTTTCCAAGATTAGGGGAAAATACATTGTTCTGTCTGTGTTAAATAATTCTTGAAACCGTTTCAGTGATAAGCTCTAATGCCTCCATACTTTCACTCAGGAAGGAAATTGGGCAGTGGGACATCCTCCTGTCAGAGATATGCCTTTTGGCAGTCCCATTACATTTTGTACCCACCTCCAAAAAAAACCCCAAACACACTTCACACATGCTCAGACTATAGCATGGCAGCTACCTTCTCTGAAGATTTCATCTATACTCAGCTGTAGGGGTCGAGCAGGACTTTTTCTGTAATTGCCCGTGCAACACTAATTTGGCTTCCTTGTGCAAATGCATTATGATTAAGGCCCTGTTTGAATCACAGGATGATTGTCAAATAATTGCGGCTGAGTTGCGGCCAAAACATGGAAAATCGCAGATAAGTAATAATGGACCTTTATTAATTGCAGCTGACAGCAGGAGCTCCGGCTGTCCCGGGGCTGACAATGGGAGCCCCAGTCACCCTGAGGCTGAGGGCCAGAGCACTGCGCATGGCAGAGCTGAGAGTCAGAACTAATTAAAATTAAAACTGAGGTGGAGGCAGGAACCAGAATTTCTGCAATATCATGAATTAAGTATGGCAAATAACTATTAGATAACAATTGGAACTCAGATTAAGTGTACCCAGAAAGCCACATACGGATAAGGGACCAAGACCCAAGTAAATATGATGACAGATATGTAAATGTATGAAGGAAAAGATATGAAACCTAATGCATGAATGTTCACAAGCAGGACACAGGGTGACTGAGCAGGCAGCAACCCAAAACATCATCTTCTCTTGTGTGCTCCAATGACTGTTTCTTCCATCTTCATTTCTAATGGCCTCCATAAGGTTGTAAGTATGTCACCACTGGGGGATTGCTTCATCTTCTACCATCCTAAGGCTGTAAGCGAGCACGATCAAGGGGCTTGTTTTGCTATTCTTATTTTCCTATCATTTCAATTATACTTGTCAATACTAACTAAAGCTTAAAGTCTGTGTGTGTGCTTCATCAATTTCAAGCTCAATACATTTCTTACATTTCATGTGAGCAAAATAACCTGTTATTTGTGACAAGTGCATTTATATCCCCAAACGAATCAAAATCCTTACAAGAAAATCTGAAAAAGCAATGTTGAGAAACAATTCTGCTTTTCTGTGGATTTTTATTATAAGGGACATTTGTATAAAAGACTTAATTTCTGAAGTTCATTTGCTCCTATTTATTCCCCAGTTTAAATACAGTCCTTTCTTTGTAATTTCATCAGAACAGACTGAGTCAATTCACTTGTTCAACCATGGGCTTAAATGCTTTGCTGACCTGGGGCCTTGGCAAAGACTTAAGTATTTTGATGAATAGGGATGGGATTATTCACATGTTTAAAGTTAAGCATCTGCCTAAATAATTTTCTATGTGAAGGATATTTTCCACAGCAACTACGTATGACACCACAAATAGAGAATTCTGATTTTAGCTAGGGAATAAGCAACAAAAATAAATAAATGCTGAAAATGCTGTTCTCCTTTTCAATAAATATTAGTGGAAAGAAAATATGACAGTATACAATAAGCAAATTGGTCTATAAATAGCCTATATTTTTGTGAGGCCTCAGTGGGTCTTTATAAGGAAATTAACTGTGCAGGCAAAGCAGCTTTTCACACATGTGCACACACACAATTGAAGATATAAAATCCTATAGCAAATTTAGTTCACAAAACAACAAAAACATATTACATGTTTATATAGCAGACTAAGTCAGAGGTTCACCAAACAGTACACCTGTTTTTTGCTGAATTTAGTTTCAAGAGAAGATATTCTTAACACCCTTTTTCCACTCTACAATAATTGTGAACCTTTGTACATCTGCTCTCTGAAACTTTTGTACTCAGTCTTTTAGGGATATCGTCCAGTTTTAAAAAGAAAACTTTAAAAAGGACATGTCAATTAAATGTTCATTATTTCATGGTTTGAGTATACATGAAGTGAAAACCAACAAGAGTTAAGCACAAAAATCTAGCTCTAATAAAGCTACTCAGAGTTGTTTACAGTACAATTTAAATTAGCTACAGAAAGATGTATTTGTAGCAACACTCAGTTAATAATAGAAATGATCTCTTAAAATATTCATATTTAATTTTATTTCTTAAGACTTGAAATGAAAAAAATGAAATCAACATTCTTGTAATAGGGATATAAGAAACCACTTGTTCAATATAGCTATTAAACCAGTCTTAACATTTCAAAAACAGTCAGAAATCATTGTAATTGTGTTTTAAATCATTTGCTTTCCCATTATGTGGTTACCTCAACATTATACAATGAATCCGTGGTGTCTCTCAGCCTTGCTCTGGTTAACTCTAGTTCTTTTTGTAGTATTTCCTGGGCTTCCTGAAGATTAGAGATGTGTCCTTCTGCAGTACCAAGGCCCTGTTCACTTTTTCTTACTAGGTCTTGTAGACGACATAACTACAATGTGTAAAAAAAATAAAACATTTTCATAATTACTAAAGGCAATCAAATGAAATCATCTTCACATCTTTCACTCTAGGGGCTGGTTCACACTGATTAGTTTGTGTAACTGATGCCGACTGCTCAGCTTCCCTTCTGTGTGCTGTTCACACTGCGCTGAGCTGATAGGAACAGCGTACCCGTCGACTCAGCGCTACGCTACTTGAGGGGGTAGACTTACTCAGTCGATTTCCTGATCGATTGATTGGGTCTCATTGACCACTCAATTGATCCTGAAAGATCGATCTGGCGGCAGCGATTTTGCCGCCGTCAGTGTAAACGTAGCCTAGGAATATGTCTACACAGGTATAAAAGACCCATGGTGTGGCCGTGGCTGGCCTGGGTCAGTTGACTAAGGCTGGTGGGGCTCAGGCTGCGGGGTTAAAAATCACTGTGCGGACATTTGGATGCAGGCTGGAGCTCGGGCTCTGGGACCCTCCACCCTTGCAGGGTCCAAGAACTTGGGCTCCAGCCTGAGCCCAAGCCTCCATATAGCTATTTTCCAGCCCTGGAGCCCAAGCCCCATGAGCCCAAGTCAGATGACCCACGTGAGCTGGGTTCTTTTTTATTCTTATGTATACATAGCCCAAGCGCTTTACTTTAGTGAATACTATTCTCTTCCTTGTAAATCTGATGTTTTTTGCAATGTTTTTCTCTTTAATATGATTTTATTTTCATATATTGACAGGCAGAAATCCTCCTACATATTTAAATTTACAATATTTGTAAGATTAACAACTGAACAGCTTTAAAGGAAAAAGCATCCAAACCTACACTTTGAAACATTTTGTGAGGAATTAAGTAGGTTTTTAAGTTTTCTGTAATCTGATGGTGGAAAGCAGGCCTACATGTAATTACATTCACATTTGGCTGATATTACTTTATTTATCAATTCTAAACATATAAATTTGATTATTCTGCCAAAAATACACACAAACATGTTTTAAAGTCACAAAAATGTTTATGAAAAACTTCCTAAAGGTTTAAAATAAAACAATAAATAAATATTGCAAATGGCATTTGCAATTCAGACTGCTTCCCAATACTGTTCTGGAGAGCAGATGAAGCCACCAAACTTTCCAACTGGAGGCCATAAATTAAATCAGGAACTTTCTGGCTGCAGTCACCTCTGCTTCCTTTACTCTTTTCTCAGGGTGATACTTGTTCATTAGCTACTTCTCTTCATTTATTTAAGTAATAATGTCATCTCAGGAATGACATTGGTTGAGTATAGAGTGGAATAGAAAAGGTAAGGAGGTCAGAGGACAGGAAGGATGGTACGCCTATTAGAGCACTGGCCTGGGACTCATGAGACTGGAATTTAATCCTCTGCTTCCCTATAGACTTTGTGTATGACCCTCGGCAAGTCACAGTCTCTCTGTGCCTCTTTTCCCTGTCTGTAAAAGAGGGAAGTACAATACTATCCCCATCTCACAAGAAGTTGTGAGGATAAGTACATTATAGACTGAAAGACAGTCATATACTACAGTAAAGGAGGTAATATATAAATACTTAAGACAGATGAGAGAAAGGCATTTGCCACTATGAATCAAGGTCTATGGATAGCTATTTGTCTAAGTAATTCCCTCTCTACCCTGATTTAACCCAGCTGAGGGAGTGTCCAGCAGGACTGCAGATATATAAAAGACAGGCTGACTTTAGGGTACTACACATAGGAGGGGCTCATGTTAGTGTTACAGGCAAGCAGTAAGCACAGAAGTAGAGGTGCTCTGAAAAGGGGTGTGTGGAATTTAGGGAGTAAACTGGAGATAGGTAGCAAAGATTACCTGAACTGCAGGGAAGCAGGAAGATATATGAACTCATAAAAGAGACGTGACGAATTAACAGGTTGTATGTATGCAAAACTGAACTGAACTGAGGCGAGAACACATGAAAAATAGGATGGGGGTTGGTATTGCCAGGGCCACTTTGCACTTGTAATCAGGTTCTGCCTGTCCTCAACTCTCTCATTTTGACCAAAATGTGGTCTTGTTCTTTCGGTGCTAGCTCAGTCCTTCCCTCTCCTACCCTCTTTCTTCGTTGCTAGACTCCCAATCCTCCTTCTCACTATGAAAGTATGGCAGCTGCTGTTCTACTCCCTCTTGAGCCTTGTGTCCCTTTTTGTTAGCATGGTGTCGTAGTTTAATGCTGTTGGATTAAGGAAGTTAAGGCAAAAAATATTGAATGGAAAGCATGACACCAGTGAGGGATCCCTGGGACCCGGCAGCTTTAGACAGCAGAATGAGAAACCAGCATGGAACACCTTGGCCCCAGTGGTAGGTGCAACAAGAAGGAGAGGCGGAAAGGGTTAGCAGGTGAACTGCTCAGGAAAGCCCCTACAAAAGCAGCAACAGCAGTGAGAGGGGGCAGCAGGTAACAGGTGAAATGCCAATGGGACTTTCAGGACCTGTCAAATGACTAGCAGTAAGACAGAGATATGGGATGAAACTTGGTTCTGCCCCAGTGTATAAGCAGAAGCTGAGTGAAAGGTTGGGGAACAGGAGAACCACCAAGAGGAACTGACACTACAGCAAAAGGAGCAGACAAAAGAACAGAAATGATGGAAGAGTGAGTGAACCGCTCAGATAAGCCCTGATCAAGCAACTGACACAGATTCCCCCTCCTTAACTGACCTACTTTAACCGTTAATCAAGACACATCTTAATATAAAAAAATCGTCTAACACGCTACAGGAATGTAACATTAAATTCCTCATTTGAAAGACTTCAAATCGATAGAAGTCAAGAGATTAAAAAGAAAAAGATCCTATGGCGACTTTAAGAATTCCTCCATTTCAAGAATACAGCATGAAGTGTGCAATTGTTAATACTGGGAAATGTGGCATACTTATTTTACAAATATGGGTAAACTCGGTTTCAATTTTTGGGGCACAGGATTAAGATATATATTTACATGTTTAAATAGTTATTTACAATTGCCAATATTACCAACGATTATTGGTATTTTTCCTCAACATTAAAGAGGAAAAGGTAATCAGTTATTAACAATTTTGTTTTCTGGACTTCCATATCCTATCTAGATTTTTCTCACTACTTTTGATGCACAGGCAGCAGTACCAATAAAAAGAAGGCACCTCAGCTCCTCCTGTTCTGGGACAATCTTTGCTTCTCAGTCTCTCTGTTGCTTTATTTACTGTTTTTATTTAAAAAAAAAAGTGAAACAGAAGAAAAACTAAAAGTCAGCTAATTCCAAGAATGACAGGAATAATGCAGTGTAGTTGTAGCTGTGTCAATCCATATCTCCCTGCCCTGCCCCCAAACACTCCTTTCAAGATCCATGAATCCTACATATGCCTATCACAACATGTGGTATACCTCATCCAGTGCACTAAATGCTCCCAACAACAACAAGCGTGAAACCAGACAATCAGGACAATCTCAAAAGAATTCACAAAGGTAAATGATAAAAGACAAAAACACCCTATCTCCTGTAGGTGAACACTTTTCACAAAGCAACCCGTTAGTCCTCATCCTCAAAGGAAACCTGAACAACACTTTCAAAAGATGAGGCTAGTGGCTTAAATTAATTACTCTGTTAGACAGTAAAAATCATGGACTGAACAGAAACAGGCCACTTTATCTGGAATCATCCATTACAACTGTGATAACTACTTATATTAAACACCTTGCATTTTGCTGAGACAGTGGGAGTTCCTTTCTCAGACCTGTACGAGAGCTCTGTGTGGTTCAAAAATTTGTCTCTCTCACCAACAGAAGTTGGTCCAATAAAAGATATTTCTTCACCCACCTTGTCTCAGGAATAATGAAAACATTATTGAATTAGTTAACTGGAAAAAAAAGTGTTTATCAAAATCAGAATGATGAGTGAGAATGTATAAGCACAGTGTTACTCTTTTTGCAGGGGTAGATTTACTGAGCTGACTTTCGGATCGATTGAGCAGGTCTCCATTGCCCCTCAATCGATCCAGAAGAATCGATCCAGAGGTGCTGACAGTGCCGCCGTGAGTGAAGACATCCATGAGGCACAGAAAGGTGCACTGACTTCTTCAGTGTCATACAGTAAGTAACTTCACCTCTCTGTGCGTTAGTTTTACCAAATATAAAATGAAAATAATGATACATATCCATCTTTGTATAACACTTTGAGATCTACAGATGAAGAACACTGTAATTGTTATTCCTCTTGGTGGGGTAGGACTTATTTTAAAAGCCCAATTTAACAGGAAAACTGCATTAGTCTCTTATCTGCACTGGACCATTGGTAAGAAGAGTATCATCAGGTTTCTCCGCTGGGACCTTCTTATCATAATATTCTCTTTGCCTTGGACATTATGGGTAAGGAGTCAGTTATCTGCCCTGGTCCTTAAGGGCTACATAGGGCCTTGAGGCAAGAAGTAAATTGTGTGTCTAAGGTGGCCAAAGACAGACTCAAACCATAAGGCTATGGTTTTTCTGCTTAACTGATTTCTTGCTCATTATCTTCTTTACTTCAGTCACCCCTTAGAGATGCAGCTAAGAAAATTAAATGGAGAAACAAGGAAAATGAATAAATAATTAAACAACTTAAGTGCTCTGTACATATCTGACTCTATCTGAGGAAGACCAAAAAAAGCAGAAAGAGAAAGACAAGTCCTGAGATGAATAAAGAGCAGAAACAGGAGGTGCCAGAAAGCCTTATTTTCATTGGTAAAGCTATTTATCTGTCAAAAGCAAAGGAGAATTCTCTTCAGTTAATACTGATGGAGCTGAATCTAAAAAATCAAAACATTAAAACAAAAAAGGCTCATAAAATATACTTTATAACTCAAGAGGCAGAACCAAAAAAGCTGTTTTTTTCTCTCACTCTCTTTCCTTTTCTAACATAGATTACTTTTTATACACACTAGCGTATTTTTAATTGCCAGTAACTTGGTCTCTTTATAATCATTATGAAATAAAGGAACAAAAAGGATCAGTCATGACTAACATCTAAAAATGGCAGTGCTTGTTTTAGAAAACAGTAAGCAATTCCTGAAAACATCCAAAAGACAAGTATATTTCTACTTTGATATCTGACCTATTTTAACATGCAAGATAGTTCTAATTTTCTGTATAGCACTAGTGTTTCAATCTCACTTAGCCTGTGATGATGGGCCCTCTGATTTGGGGATACATGTGACTCTCAACTTCAATTTAAAAAATGTTTCAGTCCTTTTCATTGCAAAAATATCCTTGAAACACAAAATCAATATAAACTGAAATAAGCCAGTAGCTTATGCTGAAGGAATAAGCAGCTAAGCTCCACTGCTCCAACACGAGAGTACAGGACGGAACCTAACATCCCCTTTTTCACTACCCCCACCCCTTCCTCTTACACACAAAGTAAAAAGAATCACCTAAGTTCAGGGTGTATTTCAAAGAAATATTACCCTAACTCTACCCAAATTCCACAGTTCTGCCCTGGGTATAGTGGCGTTACCAAGGTGGAAATAAATTGTTTATATTTTGCAGAGGGATGAGTAGCATACTACTATTTTGCAGGGCTGCTCAAAAATAGTAAGACCAACTCTATTTCTTATCTGTTCCCCAGGAAACATTAAATGAAAAAATTAAAAGTATAACGATACACTGGCTTCTGATATATTGCACATCTGGTTTGTTAAGTTTCAGTTTGAAAATTTTTTTACTACTTTCTCAGAAACCCCTGACAATACTGATTTATAATCAAAAGGGTGACACAAAAGTTAATTACTTGGCACCTCTATAATAGTAGATGCAGAAGTAGTCGCTTGGTAGTCTCCTTTTTAACCCTAGCAGATCCTAATTTGTTCAAAACCGTCAAAAGATAATTGCTTACCAATTAATTGTGTGTTACAAATGATGGTGTTTTGAAATTATGGAGCTATTTTATAATAAGCTTTTTCAAGGTACTATATTACTTGATTCAATACCAATTTCATAATCTGGTAGGCTGGCTGTTCTTGCTATGAATTTGTATGTTGCTGCTTACCACCTTCAAATCACAACTCTTCTTTAACACAACAACGAGTTTTCACACTATGTAGCACAAAGATATATGATGAAACTGTAACACTTCAATAACCTTGAGCTGCCTATGATCTCTTCTTTATGTTTTCAGTGTTGTTGTAGCCATTTAGGTTCCAGGATAATAGAGAGACAAGATAGGAGAGGTAATATCTTTTATTGGACCAATTTCTGTTGATGAAAGAGACAAGATTTTGATCTTACACAGAACTCTTCTTGCACAAAGTTCAGACCCGAAGAAGAGCTCTAGGTAAGCTCGAAAGCTTGTCTCTTTCACTAATAGAAGTTGGTCCAATAGAAGATATTACCTCACCCACCTTGTCTGTCTTTATGAACATTCTACGGTCATGAGTGAGTAGCTATCTTTGGCCACGACTAACAGGCAGAAGACATTATGAAGAGAAAGGTTAACAAATATATACTACATTTTAGGTAAAGGGTCAAAAATATTATTACAAATGTAAACATTTTAAAAGGAATTTTAGAGACAAAATAAAAGGATGCAACTGGCATTTCACAAGAAAGTTTCTTCTACATCCATGATTATGTAGTGTTGTACTATTTACAGAAAGTAAATGTAGCATTGTACCTCTTACAAATCCCTTCCCGGCTTTGCTTAGGAAAGTCTGGAAATGAATTATTGTTGTAAGCAGAGCACCAGTCTCTTGTACTTACTAAATCAAGACACAGCAAGGGAAAACCTAGAATAAAGCACACTAGCTACTCTAGTGGATTGGACCTGCATTTTCTGAATAAAGGATGATAATCAGTTTTGAAATGTGAATTATATTCCCTTCTTTGGTAGCAGCTGGATAATGAAGGTGAATTCTCACTAAATAAAATTTTCAGCTTCTTTATAGATTTAGTTGCCCCCCGTCTCTGAACACATTAGCAAAAAATGTAAGAATTACATTAAATATAGAAGGTCTTAGCTTATGTTATTGAGACTCATAATCGTGTTTTCCAAGGTTAAAAACAGCAATATGAAAACCAAATTGGAATGATAATGTTAAAGTGTCCCCTAGGAGGACAAAATGGAGACAAGGAGGCTTTCTACTGAAATGGCAAAATAAACAAATACCACAAGTGATTATGTTAGCAACATGAAAATTATTTTTCTACTGACATAAAATTAAATGTAGCCAGGTCTGTGGCATTCTGGTACTCCTTCAAGCTGGCAAGAGAGAGATAGAGCACCCATTCCCAATCTCACAAGGCTTGAACTATTCTATACTAATTGCCATCACTGTTCAGTAGTGTTCAATAGTGACAAGTGTTGTTCAGTAGTGACATTTCTGACTGATTAAATAGCAGTATTGATGAGCTTTGAAGATAGTGGGTTCAAAAAGGGTTGAAGATGTACCAGATATAGGGAGAAAGATATAATTAAATATATGTGTTTAATGTATAAGTTTATTGTTCTGCAACCTATACTGTCATCCAAAAATAATCAGTTGTGAGTTTTTTTAAAAACACCCAATGAATTTAATGTTTGACAATGTTGCAGACTACCAAAATTAGACAGACATCTTCTCTGATCCACAAAATCAATACAACATGAGAAATAACAGTGCAAAGTCCCAGTTCAGCAAAGCACTTGTGCACATATGTAAGTCTATCCCTATTCAGCACAACAAATAAATCCCATTGAACAGCAAGTCAACAGGACTTAAGGATGTCTTAAGTATTTTTGCTGAAACAGGGCAAAAAAACTTCCATATACTGATAAATAACATAATATATCTGATCTGAAAGAACCATCTCCAGGAGTAAGATACTCACTGAATCCTTGGCTTCTCTGCCAGGACTTGGTTGGATGTAAACTGTAAGGCAGACACTTACCCACTAAAAAATAGACTTAAACGACCAATTTGTCACATTTTAAATACAAACTAAAGCAACATCAAGGTAGCTTGGAATACACATTACTATATATTGTATAATAATGGATAATTTTATTATTAGAAATAAGAGTTAAATTCTTCTTTTCCAGGAAATGATTTAAAAAAGCATCTTCATGCTGTGAAATTAGCCACAATTTACAGTACACAAATTATAAAAAAATCTGGGTTACAAAACAAGTTGGCCTTTTTTTTGGTAAAGTATTTTGTGCATAGAAGTTTAGAAAGTACTTGATTTGCACATGAACAGAGTAGAGATAAATGGAGCTGTTTACATAATATAATTTTGTATCTGTGTTTCCTTTGCTTTTGCTACACTAATTTGTAGGAAACTATACTGTAAAATAAAAAAAAATCATACTTTGACAGAGGTCAAGTGAATTATATTTGGGGAATACTCACGTTAAACAGACAATGAGCTAAAAAGGCCCAACAGCATGAGCGCAGACTAATATCTGATTCATAACGTCAGTTGAATAAGCTATCATTACTGATTAAATGTGGTCTAATGCATGTAACAGTTAGTTGATTTGACTAAGACAATTCTTGCCTCCTGATTGGCTGAAGTCAGTTGGGTTGTCAGTTCTTCCCTCATATTTTCCAACTGCTGTCTAAGCTGATTTTTATCCCCTTCCAGTTGTACTTTCTCCTTTTCAAATTGCTGCTCTAGTTCCTAAAGAAAACAGAAAACAGAAAAATTACATACCTGCTGAGTAGTCATTACATGCCAAAGGTGTGTTGTATTAAAAAAACCCCAAAGTTAGTTTTCCTCCAGAAATACGACGACAGCTTTTAACCTCTAAAAAGAATTCTCTTCTCTGTAAGGAATTATAATATAGATAAAGTTTTGCCTGTAGTTCTGGAGATCATGACTTTTTTGTGTACTTTCTAGTCCACATCCCTTGTTGTTGATAAGATAAAAAGAAGAGTATGCAAAACCTTCTTTTACAATACCATCATTACTTTGTAATGAAGTAGCCAAAGTTTTCAAAAATGTAGACTCTCAATCTTGCATATACATGGGTTCCACCAATGCAGGGTCAAAGAGACCTTAAGTTGTCTCAAATATAAGTTCTAAATTTGATAACATAGTATTTAACTTTTATATACAATGCCTAAAAAGACTGAACTGCAGTTGGGAAAAGTTAATAATTTTTATGTCATTATTAAACTAAAACTAAAAAAACCAGCAAATGTATCTGCACATATAAAATGGTATATTAATGTAATGAAAATGTATATATCTGATGGTCTACCTTTCACCTCTCCCCCTCCACAAACTTCGCTTACCTTTTTAGATTGTAAGTTTTTGGGGGCAGGGACTGCATCTATATCCATGTTTATACAGCACCTGACCTAAGGCAGCCCTAATTTTAATCAGAGTCTCTGGCTTGTACAGTAATACAAACATTAGACAATAAAATATTTAAAATAAATAATAATTTGCATGTGTGCCTTTCTGTATCTATCAATCTGTGTGTGACTCTCATCACTGTTTCATAAACCTATGCTGTATACGTTTGTGCTGGAATCTTTACTCTTTAAAAAAAACAAAACCTAAATCTTATTTTTAAGATTAGTTTTGTATTAATATTTTGGACACAAATATGACAATATGGAACATTATTTCAGTACATAATAATGCAATATCACAAGATTATTTTCGCAGAACAAAAATGTATCAGCAGCAAAATCGGCTTTTAATGAATGGCAAGTCACTGCTGAATGCCTCCAAAGTAAAAAAATAAATAAAATAAAATAAAAAATGTAAAGGATTAAGAGTCCAAGCTCACATCTCAGTGCAATGTATTTTAAATCTATTAGGTTTAAACTTTATGTTAAAATAACACTAAAGATGAAAAATCAAGTCATTCAGAAGTTAAGAAATAGCAGAAATAAAGTTTCCATGCAACCTTAATTTGGCCCCCATGTGAATATGCATTATAAATCTTTAATTACATAATCACATGCATAATCATAGGATCTCTGCCTAGTTTAGTTCATAGGATGGATAGTGGTGACTGAATGAGTGTTCTTCAGTACACAACCCTGATTCATTCCCAGAATGGTCCGTACTGTACACTGAGTAAGGTGGGAGTTCTGTGGAGAAAACTATGTAATTATGTAATTAAAGATTATATCATAATAAAAATGCACAAAGAGGCTAAATTAAGGTTATACGGGCAGCTTTAATTTAGGCATTTACTAACTTTTGAGTGCTTCAATTTGTAATCTTACCTTTCTTAAAATGTAGGTTTTTTGGATGTAATTTCCTAATTTCCAAAAATAAAGCAAACCAAAAAACCAAATTCCATCATGTGGACTCATACTGACAACCTAGATGGGTCATCAGCAGAACTGAAATCTTTAGATCCACAGCACATATGTCTACCACTTCAGCTAACAGAGCAGTAGTTGGTTGTTATCCTTTACTTTGACCAGGCACTAGGGATGGACGGGTAAGACACACTTTGCCAGTGGTTTGTCATTTGTTAGATATTTGTTGACAGCAGAGGAATGGTAAGATTCAGTTATTCTGGCTCTGAATGGGAGGATGGTTTAGTGAACAAAGGCTCTTCTGCCTCTATCCACCCTGACCTTCTCCCAGTCCCCTCTCTTCCTCCTAGTCCTATAATCTCCTTGTCCAGTCTCCCACTGTAATGTCCTCTCCAAGTCCCAGTCTTTCTTCTCGCTGGGCTCTTAAGCCCAGTCTCTGTCCCCATCTCGCCTCCTAGTCCCAGTCCCTTTTCCCAGCCAGTCTCAGTCCCCTCATCCCCATCCTCCTGGCTTCTTGTCCCAAGCCTACTGCCTCATTCTAGCTTCAGCTCTTGTCCCCTCTGCATCTGAGTCAGGTTTTTTCCTCTTTCAAGCTGCGAGGAGAGGGGTGGGAAGTGGTACTGAGAGACTGTCTCTCTACTCTCAGTTCTAATGCCCAGCACCATATTGGTCACATCAGCTGGCAGCAGTCATTGCAATGAGAGTCCTGCTCAGCCCCAGGTCACTGCAGATGGAATCTGAAAAATGTAGCTGCAAAATTCTAACCACTCTCTACTGACCATATGCCAATTGTGATTTTTCAAAGGTTTATATAAATTATAACTTGTCCAAATTTGACATCTTTTCATTGGATTAACAAAAGGCACATCCCCTGTTAGTAGGGCAACACCCCAGTCAAATTTCCAGCCCTTTTTCACAAGCATGAAAGTGCAAGATCTTTTCTACAAACAATTTTAATGTTTTTTTTTTCTTTTTTTAACATGAGCAACAATACATTTTTCACAATTGCATTCTCAGAATTGGTTGATATATTTGGATTGATACCAAAAATAAATAAATAAATAAATAAAAAAATTCAACCTGAGATAGACACCCAGTATGGAAAATTTCAGTTTTAATGACTGAAGTCTGGCAAAGTTATTAGCAACTGAAAACAGGATCTTTTAATGGAAGGTGCCAGGTGACCTTAAATATACGCAGTGCTACCAGCTCTGTCTATAAGCATACTAAAAGATAAAATTTACAATAAAAAATAAACCTTTCAATACATACTTCACCCCTCACTCCTACTGTCACTCCTTTTTCCTTCTCCTGTCTTTTACTTCCATTCACTATTTTCCTACTTTCGTCACAAAAGTATACTTAGGGTCGTCATTCCTTAGTCCTTCCCAGAATGAAGCATATCTTTGCAGAGCCTTCAGCCGGTACTTCCTGTTTCACGTTAGACTTGATTCAGGTAATAATATCTAGTAGGGAGTAATTCAGTCCCTATGCTGACTCAGTCCCTATTCTCTGCCAAGGTTCCTAATATGTCGGCCCAAAACGACGGTAGACATTTGTGATATGAACTGAGGATCAATAACTCATTTCCCAAAGTTGTTTGTAGTGTTCTTGTCGCCATGTTGGTCCCATGATATGAGACAGACAAGGCAGGTGAGGACTGGGCCATCTTCTGTTGTTGGAAGGTACAAGCTTTTGAGCTTCTCTGAGTTCCTCTTCAGCTCTGGGGTAGGTAACCAGAGCATCTAAACTACATATAAGTTGGGACTGACTGGTAACCATAAGGCTGTACATATGCTGTAGAAATGGGCAATCAAGAGTTAAATTGTTAAGCATAAGGAGTTTACACATACTGTAGGAGACCACTTAAAATGAAGTGGGCAATTAAGGGTTAGCAGGCAGTGGGGTCTATTGCAACTTATTGTAATGAGCCATAAAAACAGTGTCTCTGCTGAATCAATGCCCCAACAGTAACTGTGTGGTAAAACCAGACAATCACAATGCTCTCAAATGAACTCTCACAGAAAATGATAAAAGACAAAAACACTATCACCCCAGGGCATACACTTTTCACAAAGCAATCACTCCTTATCTGACCTCTCCCTCTCATCCTCAAAGGAAACCTGCTCAATACCTTCAAAGGCAAACCTGTGAACTTAACTTCATAACTCTGCTAGACACTAAAAACCATGGACTCAACAGGAAAACTAGATTTATGACTCATTACAACGATTTTTAATAGATCCCCAACTCTCTCCTAACCCCCAGTTGCCCACTTCTTTTTAAATGGTCTCCTACAGTATGTCAACCCCTTATGTTTAACAATCTGTCCCAACTTGTATTTTGCTTAGACACTGTGTTTACCCTTCCCCAGACCTGAAAAAGAGCTTCATGAAGCTCAAAAGCTTGTATGTTCCATCAACAGAAGTTGGTCCAATAAAAGATATTGCCACAGCTATCTTACCTCTCTCATTTCGCAAAGGCCACTAAACAACCTTTAGATGACTATAACTTTTAACAATAACCTATCTGTTGGATTCTGATTGGTGACCTACAATTTAAAGGTTCCATAGCTTGTTAACAATTCTCTTATTCCTCTATTCCCTGGGAGTCGAATCCACCTTCCTCATGTCAACAAATCCATGCCAACAAACAGAGGCCTTTTCTATGCCAACATAATCATGTCGTGCAAATATTTTAAAAGCCCCAATGTGTTCTGCACACCTTTCAAAATCAAAACTAATATAATTAATAAGACCAGCAAAGAAACAAACAAAAGAAGCACAATAAAACAATACTGAAAGCATTTGGGTACAAAGCACAGGTGAGGAAATCTACAATAATAATCCACCTATAAAGCCTGCAAAATATTTTAATTGGCCAAATCCACAGACAGTACAAAACAGGGAGGCACTGAAAAATATTGGAATTACTCAATACAAAAGGAAAACAGTTTCAGTCAGAAATTCTCTGTGTTAGTGTCCATTACAACAAAGAAATATATCTTAACATAGCAATAAAGCAGCAGCAAAAACTCCTTAGCTTGAAGTTTAATCCGGTTTTATGACTCTAGATTTGGAGCTGTATCAAAGGCATTTTCCTTCCACTGTGTGCCAAGCAGTCACTACTAGACAGCTAGATCCTCATCTCACTGAGGCAATGGAAAGAAGACGCTCAGTGACTTCATTGATCTCTGGATTAGGCCCATAATTCTTTCCCTACGCACTGTGCAATGGCAGGGGGAAAGCTATGTTGAAATTAACTATCTATTCAATGGGCTCCTGCATCTTATCAAAAGCATGCCCACTTTTCCACAAAAATTTCCTTTAATATACTATTTTTCCTAACCATAAAGGTGCAACTATGGCTTTGCTGTATACATGTATTTAAACCAATAAGCAGGTTAGCTAAAGCAGCTAGGACTGCTATATTACCCTCAACATGTGCATAGCTCTGTATAAAGGGACCCCACAGCACTGTAATATCCTTTGTTGTTCTTTACAAATGCAAATATACCAGAGTCAAGCCTTCTTAGGAAAATAATGGATAAAATAATGAAATGAATGAAATAAGGGAATACATGATATCCATATGCATATATACCATTTTATTATAGTTTGGCTCAACACCCTTCCATGCTTGGAACATGGTTTGTTTTTTCCCTAAATTACCATTTGCAGCTTTTTCTTTTCCTTGGCAGCATTGCTGTGTGCAGCCTCAATTGCAGTGTGGTGTTTCCATGCCAATTCTTCCAAAGTCTTAGAATGAGCCTCATTTAACTGTGCAGCCTCCCCTTCCAATCTGGTTTGCAGCTTTATCAGCTCTTTCTCATAATACTCTCGTTGTGTTTCCCTTGCTTCATTTACTTTCTGTAAAAATCAGACAACAAAAAATTCCAAATCACTTATTCTTAAGTGCTTGTCTATTTCAGTAAGGAGAAAAAGCAAAAAAGGAAAAACTAGTAACGTTTTACTGAAACACTTCTAAAACAATTACACTTCAATTCAAACAACTACACTTTATTCATATGTAGCATAGAATAAACATCCTTAAAATGGATTTTAAAACTATACTCAAAAAGGCGTTTCAATTAAAGGTAAATATAAGAAGCTAAAAATCTATTATCTCTTTTTTTGCTCTATTTTATCTGCTAAGGAAAAAGCAGACAGATTTCAGATGTACAGGCAATTTCCAATTCATTATTCTCTGAGATACAAACATGGTTTTGGAGAACAGTCCTTTTTCTTTATTTTAGTTTTCAAATAGTGTTGGTGGGTAGTGAGGCAAGGAGGAGATTCCTTATTATGATGCCCTCTCAGGACAAAAGTCAGAAGGAAGGTTATTCAAACAACATAACATAGTTTAAACCAGTACATGTTTTTGGACTCTATTACTTTTTATGCAACCTATATCATCATCATGATCTTAACGGGTGGGATCAGAAATAAATAAATAAAGGTTCATTATATAATACCTCAAGTTTTAGTTTTCTATATTTGCTGTCATGGGCCTATTGGGTACCTGCACATACATTCTCAGGGCTTACTGATTTTCAGTTTTTCCTTGACCTCAACCCCATTCCCACAGCCACTGAGGCACTCTGGAAGATGAGACACACAGGAAGATCAATGGCAATCTGCTTCAAGAATCAAGCAACACAATAAATGCCAGAAATTAGTTTGGTTAACATTGCACCAGCGTGCTCTCTGTCCTCCATCTCAGCTAAAACGATGACATTCAACTCCGCAATGCACATGATCTACATTTAGTAACTCAAAAAGTTGGCAGTACCATATGTGCCTCAGAGGGCAATGTAACTGCTCCATATAGTCAATCACTCCAATCTTTTAAAAGAGTTCACATGTTTCAGAATTAATTAATATTTCCAATTAGAATTGTAAGGCTTCTATTTTATTGGTCTAAAACAGAAAACTGGTGGGTTTTTTTTTTTAACCTTTTCCAGTGCCAGAATCTGCTGCCTTTGTCTTTCATCCAGACTTTGTGTTTTGCTCTGCAATAGATTTCTTTCCTCTTCCAGCTGAGATAGTTTCTCTTTCAATCTAGATTTTTCTGATTCCAAATCCCTTACTGTAACTTCCTGTGTCATCTGTGTAGCTTGAAGAATTCCAATGTGACCTACAAAAAGAAAAACAGCCATTTAAAATGTCAGATATGAAGGTTATTCACCTGTGACCAGAGTTCTTCTAAATGGACTCTGCACATTCCCACCCATGTGATGTCCAGTGATGCGGCTGTGACAGTAGAACCTTCTTGTCGCAATCCCCATTGGAGTGCTCTCATATCTCCTTTTGCCCCTCCCTCACTGATCTTGAATGTTTTGAAGGCAAGGGTATAAAAAGGGAGCATGGTGCTCTTGTCGCCTTAGTTCCTTTCACTGACTCCCCAAGATTCAAAGTTGAAATTAGCACTTTGAAGAAGAGGGTAAGGAGGGCTAGAGTGTGTGTGTGCAGAATCCAGCTCAGATAACTCTGGTTACTGGTGAATAATCTTCATTTCTTTTTTAAGTGGCCACTGCACATTCCAACTCATGAAATAGTTAGATAAGCAGTACCACAATTTCTGGAAATTGAGATACACCGTCCTAATTGAATAAAGATTGTAGTTCTGCATTATCATTCTGAACATCTGACTGGGATGCTGGATCTAGTGAGTTGTGCTTTGTGAAAATGTGAATAGAGCATCAGGTATGCCATGGAAGCCACATTAGAAGAGAGGCAGAGCTTTGTAGTTTTCCACTATACAGAACAGCTTTCCTCTGTACAAAACCTAACCTATTTAGGCAAATGTTGAGATATAATTATGTTTCCTTTATTAGTAGTATACTCAAATTAAATAAAGACTTTTGGTGACTTCTTGACATCTAAAGCATGAAGCTTTGCCTCATCTGATTGAGAATGAGATCTAGAAAGACTAGTTTAACTACTAAGTTGATCTGAGTCAGGTGAAAGTCTATTACCACTTTGGGAAGGAATTTAGGATGCAGATGGAGGACGTTGTCCCTGTGAAAGACAATGAATGGTGGGTCAGTCATGCGGATCTGTAACTTACTTACTATTCTAGCAGATATGCTTGCTATAATGAATGATTTTGATTGAAAGGAGAAATAAGGGATCTCATAGGATCAAAGGAGTTTTCATGACCTGAGTAAGTACTAGGTTAAGATCCCAAGTCAGAATTAGCTCTTTGACTGCAGGAAAATGTTTATTATTCCTTTCATGAACTTCTTGACTGTGTCATGTGTGAATATAGTCTTATCAATGAATACATGGTGTGCAGAAACAGCTACTAAGTGGACTCTCAGGGATGATATATAGAGAGTTCTAACAGCTTTAAATGAAGTAGCTATTCAAGTACGGACAACTCAGAAGATGTTTCTGCATCTATGTTGTTGATATTGGCCCAGATTAAAAATCTTTTCCATTTGAAATCATAGCATATGTGAGTTGACTGTTGTCTAGGTTTATCAGGACATGAGAAAGTTCAAGAGAGTGGGACTTTTCTAGGTCTGTCACAATACTATGGCCCATGCTGTCAAGTACAGAGTGCGGTCCGGATGGTAAATCCATCTGTTCTCTTGGGTCAGTAGATCTGTGGTTATTGGGAAAGACTGATAGTTCCCTCTGAACATCTGTGGGACATCATCTTCTGACAAAGAAGAGCTGGAAACATTTGTTGTCTCACCTAAGCTGGGGCAATTAAGATTATTCTTGCTTTGTCCTGTCTTATTTTTCTTATGACTCTAAGTACGGGAGACAACTAATGAAAAAAACAGGAGGGGGCGTGAGGGTCACAGGTTTAAATGAATGGAACCAGAACAGGACACCGAGCAGAGAACCCCAGACAGTGCCCACTGCCCCCGGAAGGTGTCAAGGGAGCCAGCGGACGCTACCAAGAGGAACTCTGCCTGGATGCATGAGGGCACAAGGGAATAGAAGTAGGCCCCCCAGTCACAGAGCGCCCCCCCAGCCAACCTCCTCTCCTTGGTCTTGTAGATGGCCATTTTAGCCAGGGCAAGGAGGAGGTTGACAAGGAGGACCCGCGACTTTGTGGGGCCACGGATGGGGTGTGCGTAGACAAACAAGTGTGGGGAAAAGTGCAGCCAGAACTTCTGCAGGAGATTCTGGAGGAGCCGGAACAGCAGCTGCAGCCTGGCACACTCAAGATAGATGTGCGCCAGGGTCTCCCTCACACCTCAATAGGGGTAAGTGTTGGAGTGAGGGGTGAACTGCGCCAAGTACATGCCCATGCTCATGGCTCCGTGAAGAAGCCGCCAACTGATGTCCCCAGTGGGCCGTGGGGTCAGGGTGGAGTACAGACTGGCCCTCCAGGGGTCCTCGCCCTCCACAGGTGGCAACAGGTCCTGCCACTTGGTGTCAGGGCAGGACATGAGGGCAAGGAAGTGAAAGGTGTGCAGCACGAGCGTGTAGAGATAGTCCCTTGGTGTGGTTCGAAAGAGGACCGGCTGCAGCTTGTGCAGCCAGCTCAGGGTATGGGGGTAGGGAGGCCGGGGGGGGGGAGGGGCACAGGGTTCAGGGGGAAGGACCTCACTGACACCAGGCCCGGCCACCATGGTGGACTCGGCACCCACGGCCCCCGGGAGAGACAGGGGGAGGCTCGGGTCAGGGCCCTCAGAAGGGGTGGGAAGCAGCTGTTCTCAGGTGTGATGCCATCTGCAGCTGGGGGCATCGGGTGGTGGTTCAAGGGCGGGGACAGCAGTCTGGGGAAGGAAGGAGGGGGCAACATAAGGCCGCCCAGATCGAGGCCCGGTGGCAAAGGGCCATCCTCCCCCTTGGTGACTCGGGTCAGACCCAAGGACTTGATCTCCTCAAAAATGGAGCCATAATCCCCCTCCATCACCACGGACACCACCCCGACTGAGACCAAGGCGGCAAGCACCTCGGTGGCGACGGGGGCAAAGATGACAGGGTGGTGGCAGTGGCTCCCTCCGAGGCTTCCCTAGAGAGGGAATCTAAGAGGGCCCCCCAAGGGGGTGGTGTGCTGCCCCTTCGCGCTGCTGCAGCTTTCTCCTTGACCGGCACTACCTGCTGGACTTCATCATGGGGTGGGGATCAGCAGAAGGCTCAGCAATGACGGCCCCTTTCAGGGACTTCCGGGGGGGGGGGGATGGAGGGGAGGGGGGGAGAGACTTCAGGGACTTCCCAAGGGAAGCAATGGCGCAACTTACCTGGTGCTGTGGGACTGTCACTGTGCCCTGCTGGTGCTCAGCCAGGCTTGCCGCGTGCAGCAGCAGTGGCCACCCAGGAGACTCCGTCAGACCTGACTCGAGTCTGCTCTTAGCTGCTCACCCAGGCAGGGCATACTTGAGCCAGCGGCAGTAGCAGCCTTAGCACAGAGAGCCGGGCAGGCAGCCGGCAGGTGGGGTCAGCCAGTGGGTGAGTAGGCTGGGAGAGCTCAGGCGGGCCCAGGCTCTAGGAGCAGGGGGCCACCAGGCTGGAGCAGGGGGAGTCAGTGGACTGTGCACCAGGTGGGAGTTTCAGATGGGGGAGACAGGCTCTTGGGGCTGTTCCTGGGCAGGGTAAAGGTTAGCGGCGCCGGCGGGGGTTGTCCCGGCTCGGAGCTGGGGAGGATGAGCCTGCCCAGTGCTGCCAGAGCCGCCCGAGTCCCACTCCCCACAGGCCGCTTGTAATCGCGGCAACTGTGGCAGGAGTTCATCCGGGCCAGTGGCAGTGGGCTGTGGCCAAGATGGGGAGTGGGCTGCAGTCGGGTGGTGGGCGATTGAACCACAGCTGGAGGAGGCAGCGCAGCGGTGGTGCAGGGAGCTGGCAGCACCGGTGGCTGGAGGCGGCCGGACACAGGGACCTGGGGAAACCCGGGTGCCCCCCTCCGCTTGCCCCTGGGCCTCTCGGGGGAAAAAGGGAAGCTGGCCCTTTAACTGTGGTGTCGCCCACCCCGGACACAGGCCAGCGCTGACCACTCAGCCTAACACCCCCACCCCCTGCCGAGGCCCCGCCCTTCCTCACTACCAATTGATTGCAGTGAACCCTTGTTCCCAGCCTGGTAAGGTGCCAGCCAAGCGGTGGGGGTGGCAGGAACCAGTGGGGCTGGGAGAACGGAGCTGCCATTTTTCCCTGCCTGCGGGCTGCCTGGGACTCACAGGAAGTGAGATACTTTCAGGGGCACTTTCCTCTGGCAGACCTCCTGGATCATGACATAGACAGGTTCTATTATGGACATTTTTATTTATTTATGGATTCATGGACAGCAGTAAAATTGCACATTTTTTACTGACTGTCTATAAATTTACAGACGGTTGGCAACCCTGTGCAGGCTCTGCTCTGAGAAAGATCCATTGTCAGAGCTACACTGTTGGCACGTCGCATAAGTAAGAACACGCAGAAGCCATTCAAAAAAGAATATCTAGTACACCCTTTGAGTATGACTGTATCTAAACATGTATTGAGACATGTTACTGAGTTCATTAAATCCACAAACATTTCATATAGCAGCTGCAGGGTTGATAGACACTAAATAATCAGGGCAATCACACTGATACATGTTTTTAAAACTCATTAAGGAAATTTTGTTTCATAAAAAAAAATTAAAATTCTGCAAAGTGTTTTCCGAAGATGGAGTTAATGGACTGCTCCTACATTGCCCTTTGACTCAGATCACTTGGTAGTTTAGAATTTTGGTACCCAGCTTTGTTCACAGCAGCATTTCACCACCTGAAAACCCTTTGTATCAGTACAGCAATGCAAAGGATTCTGCCAGCACATGGAAAAGCCCAGCAGGCACAGCTACAGACACAAGGAGCATGAGGTCAGCATGGAGAAGAATGGCAACAAGATGTTGTGGTGCTATCCTCAGCTAGAAGTGTTGCCAGCTGGAGCAGATTAGAGCAGCCTGTAGACAATCCAGGCTATGAAAGTGTTTGGTAACTCCTGCTCTGAAGAGATAAGAGGCAATATTCACTGATCATTTATGATATTCCTCACAAGTAACGAAAAAAGAGAAGTCCATCATACAGATGTGGTTGTTCACATCTGTCATGTATTCGTATATTTGGCATCAAAAGCTTCCTTTGATATAATTGATAGACTACCCGCTTTTGCTTGTTGCAGGATACTCTAGGGCAGTAGTGAATCACTCTAGGGCAGTAAGGTGAATCACTTAGGTTGTAAACACCTCCAGAGAGGTACCATCCGCAGTGGAGGCTTGTATACACTGGCTCAAACTGGGTTTTTCAGAGACCAACAACCAGAGAAAGGGCTTTTGATATAAAAATGCTGGGTTTAAACTGACTCAAGACCTTCTTTCTAATCCAGCAAGCAGTAAGGATAGTCTGTCCAAGGGCAGCCCCAAACCTTGTGGAAAGGTTGGAATGATTCTGAGTTACTAGAGCCCCAAAAGACTGAAGAGTGCCTTCTCATATGTTTAGTATGTATTTCAATCTGTTCATTGTTTTATTGTTTTCCCTGTGATGCTTAAGAATAAATGAGCTTACTTAAGAAAAGCTGCGTGGTAACTTGTAACTGCTGGCAATACTCTGTTCTTAACTTTCAGAGAAAGAAAGGCACAAGTGCCAGCTGTTAGGCTGACTGGCTTGTGGGGGATATTGCAGAGTAAGGCATGGTGCTGTACAGCCTAAAAGCGCCCAATCAGAAAGGAGTGGGACAATGGTCCCTACCAGAGACAAGTGACTGTTGGAAACCTAAGACATGACTGGGCATGCCTGGAATGGATTACAGGAAGGAATAGGTGCAGTTACCCTGAAACTGTGACAAGTATAAACATACCTCCCTTGCTTGTACCTAGCCTTGAAAAACCTCTTCTTGGGACCTTTTGTCTTTATTGTCAGATAAATCCATAATACACTTTCCTAAAAGGTAGAATGATCTGACATTTTACTCAAAAACTGCCTTTGTTAAGAATTAGCCCACTTATAAAAGTCAATTACTTTCAAAACATATTTTAAAATAGTTTGAAGGCTTGTAAAGCAAATATAATCCTAAATACAATAACTGCAACATCAATTTTTTTTTAAAACAAGAAAAAAAACCTTTCAGAACTTTTTAAGGGACAATATAAAATTCTTCTCAGACACTCTAGATCTGCATAATTTAAAAATATAAAAAAGAAATAATAGCATCATCCTGAATTAATATTTGAGGCTCATTTACATACAACGTTATGGACATACATACTGGCTTTGAGTACAAGATCTGTGGCCTGCTGCTGTAAGCGTTCCCTAGCAGCTGCTAGCTCACTTTCGACCTCCTTGTGTTTGCTTAACAATGATAGCTCCTCCTCCTTGACATCATCTAGCTGTTTTTGAAGCACCTAAGGAAATATACAACATCATAATAATTAACACTAAATAATGCTGTTACTTTTAACAAAATACATAAATACATATAAATACTTGCGTAAATATGTTCTAGCGGAAGCAGAGTCCAGAGTAGCCCTGAAGAAGTCTATATGTTGTGTAGTGTGAGGGTAGCCTTTTTCACACTGAAGCAGAGGCCCAGTGAGTGAAACAGAGATAGGACCTTGCTGGTTGCTATTTGTGCTTCCAAGAGTGAGCAACTGTTCAGGAGCCAATCATCCATCTAAGGGAAGACAATTATGCCCATCTGGAGAAGATAGACTGCTGTAGCCGACAGAACTTTGGTAAAGATCCCTGGGACGGTGGAAAGGACAAAGGGTGACACAATATTGGTAGTGGTCCCTGTGTCACCCTTCTGCCAGGTAGAGTCTGCAGTGACAAGGGCCAAGTTCAATATCTAGGGGCTCCTTATCAACAATACAACACAGAACCAGCTCGAGTTCTCTCCCACTCCCCCCAAAAACCTAGGACAACTATACACCATCCCCTAGGCACCTCTAAGAGGCTTCCTCTCTCGCAAGCACAGAGTCTGAGCATAGAAAAGAAACTTAATAAAAAGTGGAAAAGTAACCCCTCATTAACTTGGGAAAATGCTGCAAGCAGGATTCATAAGCATCAAACCATGAGCAAAACCCACACCCGAGAGTACATTGGGCAGTGTCTTTTGCCTCCACTTCTTAAGTGCAACAACTAAAAGTTCCTCTAACATTCCCCTTCCTTCTCCCTCCACTGCACCCTGTTGGAGGCCCAGTACAATTTGAGTTGCTTGAACTTTGTTTTACAGGTTTAGCATAGCATTCAATTGCTTGCTTGGCTATTCTGACCCCTGTAGCATGCAATCTTTCAGTTGGCAAAAACTGAACAACGGTATAGATGTCTCAGTTTCTGCATAGCATGGCACATAAGACAAAATACAGATACTGTATGCTTGCAGCTGCACACAGATAACAGTGATGGGAACTACAAGTTATCCTTGAATGTCTGGGGTACATTGTTTTATTGCCAAGGGGCATACTTTTACTTCGCCCCTTCTATCACCAGATGTTTTGACAACCCCAATTATTATGGTGAGAATGAAATGTAGTTAACGGTGGAAACCCAATGCAGGTGATTAGCATATATGATAATGCAAAAGAGATAATTAGGTGAAGGTTGTTTATGGAAGGGTATAAGTAGTTACCACTTAGACAAAGGGGGGCACTCCATCAACACCTGACTCCGCAAGACGTGCTGCCAGTGGGACCAGAGGCCACTGACTCCCTGGCAGGGCCCCTGAAGAAAGCCGTTCCTGTATACAGCCTTCTGAGTGACTGTTTAGCTCTCCAGGCTTAGTGAGTATGATATATTGTAGTTAATTTTAGGCTTTGTATCTAATTAGTATATTTATAAAAAACCTTGCACATTAAACCTTATTGATCTTCAAATCGGGTGTACCGTGTCTCACTGGTATTCACACCGATCACAAAGTGTCCAGAACCAACACACCCAACTCACAGTTGTTGTCCTTGTTCAGTGAAGACCCAGAGTTCAGAAGTGTAGTCGCATGAGTTCACCTCCCACCCTGGGTGGGGGAGATGAAGGAAAGGCACCTTGCTTGCTCTGCTGACTGCGTGCTCGCTCTGGCGTGAGCCGCTCCACTGGTCACTCACCCGCCATCTCCCCCTGCCCACTCACCCACTACTTCACTGGCTGCTCTGCACCATTTGGGATGTCTTGAGACCCCACCATTCAACACAGCTTTCAGGGATTTCAGGTCTCATTGATTTCAGCTATTAGTGAAGGAGCATCACAGCTAGTGCAGTCTCTTTCATCCAAGACACTCTCGCACAGCAAATCTAATGCTGAGACTTGGTTATCAGTGATTTCAGCTCTATTTATCTGCAACAAAAGACTGTCAATCAAATCTTAATGAGCTCTATTATTACACAGTGGAGGGGGGAGGGTCAAATGGTGTCTATGACCCTTAGGCAGGGCCCACGCCACCAGGTACAAACACCTGTCCCCACTCTCAATTCCACTGGGTTTTGGCACCCCTGTCCGTTGCCTAGTGAAGTTTAGTGGAGGGTGAGTCACTCAATCGGGGTACGCCAAGCACTGTTCTGCTGCCCTTGATTCACACAACAAGGATAATTACCCCTGCTCCCAATAACAAAGTGACTTGTGATCAAACACCAGCCAAAAGTGATCATTTGGACAAAGCACCTAGACGGGGTGGGTATGCCCACCAAACAAGTCTGGCTCCTGAAGTCCTCTTCTCCGGCTCATCACTAAATGTCAGGGGAGAGCTCATTCAGACCCTACAAAACATAGGAATTGCTAGTCCAAGGGATGAATGGCAACATGAAAATAAGCATCCTGAAGGTAGATAGAAACAAAGCAATCTTCCAAATCTAGGGAGGGAATTATCATTGCTAGGGTCACTATTCTCAACTGTTGAGAGCAGTTCAAGTGTTTAAATATCTGAAGTCCAGAACTGATCTCCACCCTCATTTCTCTTCAGGATGAGGAAGTACTGAGAATAGAACACGCTTCCGATGAAGTCTGGTGGAATAGGTTTGATCGCTCCCAGAGCTAGGAGGGATTGTGTCTTCTGACTTAAGAGATCTTCATGAGTAGGGTCACTGAAGAAGGATGGGGTGGAGAGGTGGTAAGGAGCTGAAGGTCGTAAGGAGATGGAAGAGTCTGTAGAAATTACCTCTAGGATCCATTTGTTTGAAGTAATAAGCTCCCAGGAAGGAAGGAAATGGGAGAGATGATCCCCATAGGAATGACTGGGGAATAGATGCAATGTAGGATCTGGGGTAGATAGTTCACGACCGTCAACCAATCAGTAAAAAATGGGCATTTCAAGGATGTTGCTGACAGAGAGGTTGCTGTAGAAGAGAGTAATTCCTTAGTAATCTGGACTTTTTCTTGGGGGGGGGGGGGGGGAGGGTTCAGCGAAGTTGGTGAGTTGAGACTGGAGTGGAAGTGACCATTGATCTGTCTGTGACTGGCTGTATTTTCTTTTACTCACAGGTGTATAGATACTCAAAGATTGTAGTGTTGCCCAGGCATCTTTGAGAGGATGAAGGGACCTATCCATGGCATCACTAAATAATTTAGGCACCTCAAGGTCCTCTAACAGCATTTTGTACTACCAGGGGGAGTCGGGAAGACTGAAGCCAGGAAGTTCGGCATATGACTATTGCCCTAGTTATGGAATG
The DNA here is from genome assembly GCF_026122565.2 of Emydura macquarii macquarii. Lineage (NCBI taxonomy): Eukaryota > Metazoa > Chordata > Testudines > Chelidae > Emydura > Emydura macquarii. The sequence continues at coordinate 13,861,758 of NW_027131283.1, forward strand.
TGCAGCATCAATCAAAGCCTGGAAAGACTCCTTGGCAACTGTCTGGCCTTCTGTAATGAGAGCCTGAAATTGTTCTCTCTGTTTATGAGGTAAGTGCTCAATAAAAGATGAGAATTTGATAGCCTGACATCATATTTTGCCATCAAGGCTTGATAACTGGCTATTCTGAACTGCAAGGAGGCCCAGAAATAACTCTTGTGGCCCAGAAGGTCCAATTATTTTAGCTCCTTGTCAGAAAGTGCTGAAAAGGATCATTGTTTCCTGTTCTGTTTGTTAACAGCTTCAACCATCTGAAAGTTCAGTGTAGAATGGAAGAAAAAATACTCTGAGCGGAATATAGTACTTTTTGTTTGCTCATTTACACATAGGTCAGATAGTAGCTGAAGTTTGTCACACAGTGCGTGCTGGAATAAGCAAAGCATCGTTGATGGGCAAGGCAGTCTTGCCCTGAGGAGGTGTATGAAGGATAGCCAACAAGAAATGTTAGGCCTCCTGTATCTCCTCCAATGGAATTTGTAACATGTCTTCCAACCTTTTGATATGGTCTTGAAAGGCTTATCAGGGTAAGGTGGTGGGGGAGGCATGACACCCTCATCTGGTGAGGAGCAGGACTTGTGGGAGGGTGGCATTTCTTCCTTTTCCACTGGCTTCTGTTTTGAGAGATGTACCTCTGGAGCAGGGCCTGAGGGTGTCGGCTGATGCTCCTGATGAGTCCTGTTTTCAGATGGTACCCTGTTGTAAAGATCACCATAAGGAGCCCACAGGTTCCAGTAAGCCCATTGTGGTAGTACATATAGGAAAGGGACAGAACTTCAAGGTTGTCTTTGCCAGGGTAGCTGGGTGTGCTTCCTGCTGGAAGCTTCCCTTTCAGTGTGAACCTTGAAGGGGGAGCTTGGAAGGAAGAGGAAACTTTTACAGACATCAAGTCTGAAGAGGTATCATCCCCTGTATCCTTGGAAGATGGTGGGGGGACAAGTGGTGCTGGTACCAGCGGTAGGGTCAATACCAGGCCCCAGGAAGGGACATGTAATTGCAGCGAGATAGGGAGGCTGATGAGGCAGCACCAGAGAATGTTGTATTGGTATAGCCTGAAAACACTGTTTGGTACCTCAAAGAATCTGTGTGGAGACAGTGTCAGTTCTGGACGGTGTGTCACGGTCAAATATGTGGAAGGAGAATACGTAGGCTCTGGGAGGTGAGTCAATACTGGTGGAGAGTATCTCTCAGTATTTCTCAGAATCAGTGATTTGGGCTCTTCCTATGACCCGCTGTGGATGCAGACCATGGGAAGTTTCATCTCAAGGGTTTCACACACAGCAGTCTCAAGGCTTCTGATTTGCTCTCTGCCCTATATAAACCCAAGGGACATTTCAGGAAATATCCAGGCAACAGCATGATTCTTCTGTAGCTGCTACGATTGCGCTTGCTCCTTGCTCTTGAATTCCTGGCTTTACCTCATCTTGATCTGGACTTTGCCTCCTGACTTGGACTCAGACCCTTGGTATCAACCCTGGCCTGGACCTGACTACAAACTTCTCTGCTATTCCCTGCCTCGTTTGCCCCTGCTCTGACCCTGGGCCCTCACTGCCCTTGTTGAGATCCTGACAGTTTTCCTGCACCACCCTTGCCCATGGTGAAGGCCTACCCTGGGGGAACATGGAGGCAGTGAGCCACTCCCTGCCCAGCCTGTCCCAGAGAGCACTGGAGATTCCTGAATGGGCTAAACACTCCCAGGAGGAGCTCCTCACACTTCAAGCCCAATTATCACAGCTCACGATACAGAACCAAGCTCTATGCAGGCAGTCCACCCAGCTCCATGAGGAAAAATGGCATTGAGGGCTCAGCTGGCACAGCATGCCACAGACAACCAGATGCTATAAAAGCAGGTTACTTGGCTGCAGAACGAGACTGCTGCACAAAGGGCATGCACTGCAGCCACGTACTCAGATCCAGTCCCTCCAGTCTTCCTCCCAGAATGTTTTAATGGGGGCTGCCAAAAATTCAAGGGGTTTGTTAACCAATGTTGCCTGCTGTTTCTGCTCTGCCCCAAGTCGTATCCCACTGGCTAAGCGAAAGTAGGACTCCTTACGGCGGCATGCCCCAGACATGGTGAACTCTCCTCGCACATTAATGCCAGGTCCACCTCCGTGTTCCAGGACAGCCCTACTGAATTCCACCATAGTGGACACTGGTGGATTCCGGGACAGCAGACAAGTTCATAGAGGGGAATGAGACACACTTTGCAGTGGATTTCAAAGATATTTGCTGACATCAGAGGACTGGTGAGATTCAGGATTCTTTTGTTCCATTCCAGGCATTAGAGGGGAGTGTGTACTAGTGATCACAGATCCTTTGCTCAATCCCCCCAAATTTGATTGCTTCTGCCCTGGCAATCTGTCTCTTCCTCACCCCTGGCTCCTCGTCCCAGTTCCATTCTCATCATCTAATCAATCCCAGTCTCCATTCAGGCTTCTCATCCCAGTCCCAGTCTCCTTGCCCAGAAAGTCCAAGACTCTCCCTCAGGGGTTCCCATCCTAATCCTAGTTTCCTACCTTACTCCAGTCACCTTGCCCTGCCAATCCCAGTTCCACTTCCTGCCATTTATCCCCAATCTCCTTGCCTAATCAGTCCTAGTCTCCCTTCTCAAGCACCTCATCATAGAAGCTGTGAAGAGCTGGAGCATGCTCAGTGAATCTTCAGAGTTCTAACAAGCCTCTACTTAGTACATGCAAACTGAAATTTTTCAAAGGTTTATAATTTGGCCAAATTTGGGCAGATTTTCATGGGGATAGCAAAAGACATATGACACAAATGGGTCTTCTCTGCCAAATTTCAAGTCATTAGACAGTCTCAACAAAATGGCTGTAAGAATTTTTTTATAACATGGCAAAACTACATATTTTTCCCTACTCGTTTTTGGAAACAGCTGAACAGCTTTAGCTAAAACTCCCAAAAAGCGTCAGACTGAGGCAAACACTTCTCATGGAAAATTTCAGTCAAAAAATTTGGCACAGGTAAGTTTGGCAGAGGTATAAACAACTGAAGACAGGGACTTACAGTGGGAAGTATCAGGCAACCTTAATGATAGACAGTACTGCCAGCTCTATCTATAATAAATAGGATGGCTATATGCTCCCTTTCTCCCACTCCACCTGCTATCCCACAAGAGAAGCAATCAGGGAACATTTATGTTATAAGGCCAAGGACTGAGAGTTAGAACTGCCTTTTATAAACTGAAATATAATCCACTCTCTCCAGTTCCTTTGCCTTGAAAGCCTGGAGTCTTTGTCTTAGTCCTTCTGCTCTGCCTTCTCTTCCTCTTCACTACCTTCTAATTCCCCATGCTTCTTTTTCTCTTAGGCCTTTTAAATAAAAAAAGGAAGAAAGGAGAAGATGGAAAAAGCTGAGACTCTAAACTCCCCATCAGCCAAGAATCCTAGGCAGAGAAAAACTAAAAGACAATTCTTTACTCTGCAGCCAAGTCCTATGCAGAGATCAGGGAGTCTCACTTGTGGAAAAAAATAGGGCACAGTCCTAAGGAACCAGTATTTATAATATATGGGAGAAGCTTAGCAAGTGAGCTTTCATGTCTGGAAGGAAATTCACTAACCTGTCCAGCCAGTGCCCGCAGCCTCTCAAAAGCCTTGTATGGAGAAAGCTCCACACCAGCCTTCTCCACGTTCTCCTGCTGCTAGCTTTGCAGAAAACCTGCCACAGACTGCTGGACTGGGTGATTTTCTGAATGGTCTAGTAGAATGATAAGATATGCCTTACATCCAGTGTATGGAGAGCTGCATCTCGTTGGTTACTATGTGGTTTGGGAAAAAAGGTGGGGAGGTGTATAGGTTGGTTCAAATGAAAAGATGTTATGACTTTGGATAGAAATTTGGGTTGTGCATGAAGTTGCACTTTGTTCTTATGAAACACAGTATATGGCAGGTGTGCCATGAGGACTGAGATTTCTCCCACCTGTCGGGCTGAAGTGATGGCAATGAGAGAGGCAGTTTTCATAGCTAGATGTAAACATGAGCATGTTGCTATTGGTTCAAACAGGGATCTCGTCAAAGATCTAGGTTTGGGTCCCAGGTAGGGGTAGGGGCTCAGACCTGTGGGTATAGATTTTGACTGCCCTTTATGAAATGCTTAATGAGAGGGTGTGTGAATACCTATTATCTTTCAATAGGATGGTGAAAAGTAGTGATAGCAGCCAAGTGTATTCTAACTGAGCTGTTGGCTAATCCATCCTGTTTGAGTTGGAGGAGGTAGTCCAGAATGAGTAGTAAGGTGGTGTGAGCTGCCTTGATATGCCTACGGGCACACCAATGTTGGAATCTATTCCATTTGTGTGTGTACGTGCGGGGCTAGTGGTGTCACGTCTGCTATGTGTTTTACTGGACCACTATAGGCTACTTCTGAACCCTGAACCAAGAGTGTTTGTGGGTTGGGGTGATCAATACATCCAGTGTCCCGTGAAAGGAGTCATTATGCTGGAGGAAGATTGATAGGCTGGCATAACATCGTACGAAGCAGGTAAGTATACCATACTCGTTGAGCCCATGCTGGGACTATTAGTATGATGCAGGATCGGTCTTCCTGTATTTTGTGTAAGACTTTGAAAAGGAAGGGAAAGTAGAGAATGCATACAGCAGAGGTCCATTCCAAGTCATAAGAAAAGCGTCCCACATTGATCCTCATCCCAGACCTGCTCTGGAGCAAAACTGGGGGCAACAGGTGTTCTGTTGGATGGCAAACAGGTCTATGGTAGGATGGCCCCATTGACGGAATATGGGTCAGAGTGCTCCCATGTTTAGTTCCCATTCATGTCTGTGAGAAAAGGCCCTGTTCAATGTGTCCACCATAATATTCTGATGCCTGGGAGAGGGGGAGAGGCAGTCGAAACGGAGATGTTGTTTTGAATACAAAAGTTCCATAACTTGATAGCTTCTGAACATAGAGAATGGGATCTTAGTCCTCCCTGCCTATTTATATAGTACATGGAGGCGAGATTATCTGGCATCACTCGTATCGTCTGATGTTTGAGGAGTGGTAAGAAATGTCAATAGGTGCTGTGAACCACTCTTTGTTCTAAAAGGTTGATGTGAAGAGTGGATTCGGTAGGTATCCATCTGCCCTGTATCTTGTGATGGAGCAAATGTGCTCCCCAGTTGATGAGGGAGGCATCAGTGGTTAGAATCATGGTAGGTGATGGTTGGAAAAAAGGGATCCCAGCACAAACATTGTTGGCATGCGTCCACCAGAACACAGAGTCTTTGACGTGTCCCGGCATGGACAATAGTTTCTGCATGCTGTGTTTGTGAGGAAGGTACACAGTGCAGGGCCAGCCCTGAAGATATCACATATGTAACCTTGCATGTCTGATAACAAAAGTGGCTGCTGCCATATGTCCTGGGAGCTGGATGCATGTGTATGCTGTAATCTGGAGGCACACTCATGCGTTTGAGATCAGGTCTGTTATGGCTGTGAACCTGTGAGGTGGCAGAAATGCTTGTTTGTATGGCGTTGAGTTGAGCACCAATGAGTTTCAACGTTTGCACCGGTCTCAAGGTGGCTTTTTCAAGGTTGATAAGGAGACCTAAGCTTTTGAAAACATTCATCGTTCTGTGAACTACTCAGAGTGCTTCAGCCTCAGATGGAGCTTTGAGAAGGCAAATGTCCAAGTACAGGAAGATCGTGATTCCTCTCTTTTTTAAGTGGGCCACAATCACTGCAAGTATTTTGGAAGAAACTCAAAGCACTGTTGGTAGGCTGAAAGGCAGTACTTTGTGCTGGAAGTGGTTGTTGCCCACTGTGAATCATAGGAAGCATCTTTGAGCGAGATGTATGGTGATATGAAAGTACACATTCTGTAGGTCGAGGGCTATGAATCAGTCCTCCTGTTCCAGTGCAGGTATGATGGTGGACAAGGTGAATTGTTGCAGTTTGATAAACTTGTTTAGGTTGCGAAGATCCTGAATGAAACACCAACTGCTGGATTTCTTCTGAACCAGGGAAGTAGTGGGAGTAGAATCCTCGTCCTCTGAGTTTTACAGGGACTGGCTTTATGGCTCCCAGTTGCAGAAGATGGCTTACTTCCTCCTAGAGGATGGGCTTGTGAGAGGGGTCCCTGAAGAGGAATAGGTAAGGGGTGTGGTGGGATGACATAGTTAGGAAGGGGACAGAATATCATCATTGATTATTTGCAGGACCCATTTGTCCGAAGTGATAATTATCCAATATGGTAGGAATGGAGCTAATCGGTTGCCAAACTGATGGTCTGTTTGTGATATCATAGATGGTGGGATGTTCTTCGGCCCTCAACCACATCTTCAAAATTGTTGTTTGTTGGAAAGTGCACAAGACATTTCCCTTTGTGCAGCAGGCTTTCTGCAATTATTGTGATTATTGGGAGGGTGTTGGTGGTGGTGGTAGTTGTCGAACTGCCGCTGCGGATAATAAGGTTGAGGCCGGGATCTTGGGGGAAGATGGTATTTTCCTGATCTCCTCTTTGGCTGCAGAGTGTATATACCCAGAGATCTGAGTGTATCTCAGGAATCTTTTAGGTGATTTTAGTGCATTATCGGTATGCTCCAAGAACAATTTTTGTCCTCCATGTGCTAGGTCTTCAACCGTTGTTTTTATCTCCTTGGGGAATCCTGAGAGATATAACCACATTACTACTGTGGTAGCTATGGATGAGGCTGACGTGTTGGCTGAGTCCAAGAAGGCTTGAAGAGCTGTGCGGGCTATGTCCGCTATTAGGAGCAAGAATCGTTCCTTTTTTAGACTCTGGGAGGTCTTGACATAACTTCTACAATTTGGAGTAGTTAATATAATTGTATTTCACCATGAGGACCTGGTAGTTTGAAATTCTAAACTGGAGGGTGGCGGAGGAGTAAGATTTTCTCCCAAATAAATCTAATTGTTTCCAATCCCAGTTGGGATGGGCAGATCGGGATTGGTATTGGCAGTTCTTTTCTTGAGCCACATTCACAACAAGGGAGTTCAGAGAAGGGTGTGAAAATAAGAACTCCGCATTCTTTGCTGGTACATAGTATTTTCTATCTGAATGTTTGAACAGGATAGAGGATGGGGTCTGTCATAAAAGATTAGCAGGTTTGAGTAGTGCATTATTGACAGGTAGTCTATTTTTGCTGCCGAGGAGGTACGGAGAACATCAATCAGCTCATCCTGCTGTTCCTTAATCAGCTACAGTTGGATGTGTAGAGCGTCTGCCACTATGCAGAACAAGTCCTGAAAATGTCTGAAACCACTGGCTGCAATAGGATGCAGTGGCATGATGGCCTCATCAGGTGAGGATGATCAGAAGTGCAGGGTCAGTGGTGCCTCTTCCTCTTGATCATCCTCATGTTCTTCTTCATGCTCCTGCCTGGTTCTTCCTCTTGTGCTTGTGGAGGCTGTACATCCAGAGGTCATGAAATTGCTGAGGATGGAATAGATGGAGAATGTTGTATTTGCCATGCTGGTGGGTTACCAAATGAAGTCCTATACATGGCCCATGGATCCCAGAATGGCCAATTAGGTGGAAGAGGAATGTGTGGTTGCATCCAGGGAGGACCTTGCCAGGATTGGGTACCCTGAGGTGTTGAAGGATAAATTTGCAAGGAGCCATTTGCCCCAATTTGATGGGACAATAGATTCAATGCACTCCTCCTCTTCCTCTACATTACTCAGGAAGGGGGGGAGCCAATCCTGTCACAGCGTGAGAGTTGACTCAGGTGACTGAGAGACTTGAGGTAAGACTCGTTTAAGTAGTGGAAACGCCAGAGTATCAGATACTGTTAGATCTGATATGTATCTGAACTCCCGTGGCACATATAGCAGCAACGGTGCCATGATATGTTTTTCAGCTTGGCCAACAGGGGGTGCGAGAGATTTTTTTCCTGAGCCGATGACATAGCAGTGGCTGAAGTTGGTGCCAAAGTCTTGGTCAGTGCCGGCGACTTCCTCAGTGCCGACATCAGTGCCATCGGCTGTTTTGGAGACACAAAGGGTCTCAGAGTTGCATATGAGGTCCAGTGTTCACTTTGGTCACCGCAAATAGGTGGTGCCGATAGCTGGTGATGTGCCCTAGAATGGTTTTTCGACCTTGTATTAGAGGCTCAGGAACTCAGTTTCTTTGCAGTGCCCTGCCCCTTGTCAGAAGCTGCTGATGTCACAGATCTAACTGGGGCTGGCATTCTTGGGGGTTTTGCTTCAGGGGTTGAAAAGGAGGGCCACTTTCTTCTTACCCTCAGCCTGGTCAGAGGATGTTTTTCTCTCACTTGGGTGTGAAGACTGAGAATCAGTAGTTGATCTTGATGATTGTGAGGGCCTCTCTGAGGAGGAGCATAAGCCAAGATCGGACGCTGGACGAAGGAACTTTTCCATCAGGAGCAATTTAAGTCTGATGTCCTGTCCTTCCTTGCTCTAGGTTTCAAATCAAGGCAGTGGGAGCACTTCTGAGGAGCGTGCTCCTCCCCAGATACGGAAAGCATGCTGCATGGCCATCCGTTATCGGGAAGACAACCCCGCAGGAGACGTACCTCTTAAACCCGGGAGAAATAGGGCATAAGGGTGAAGTAATCCCTCCTTTCCCAGTCAGGAAGCTAAGTGGGAAAATGGAAACCTACACTATTCTGAAGACTGTATAGTCATAGAAATTAAAATATAGTAATAGGAAAAAATACTAATGATAAACTTCTTTTTGAAGAAAAAGGAAAAAAAATGAGGAACTAGCTATCTAACTACAGAACTATCTAAGGAGAAGATGAAAAACAGGCTCTGCTAAGGGTTCTGTTCCAGACCACAGGCAGTAGAGAAGGAATGGATGGCGGTTGGACCACACAGCGCTATATATACTTTCTGTGCACTGTGTGAGGCAGGGGAGGTGCGCATATGTGGTCTGACAGGCAATGCTACTGGAGACCTCTGATTCCAGACGCAAAGGCGCTGCATTATCTACAGTGGAACATCCATGGGGACATCATTCAAAGAACTGGCTTTTCATATGGTTTATGAGCTCACAGTGGTTGCCTTCAGAATCTCTTCTCATGCTGCGTGTGTCTTGCATCCTGCAAGTGGACCTGGAGAAAACTCTTCTTGAACCCAACTATAGAATTTTACATGTCCTTCCAGATTCCACCTAGGCCAGCTCACACCTTTGATGCTGCCACAATTACCCTAAGATCCTTCATATTTTCTATGTGGGCTGCAATGCAGAATGGATACATCTGGCTTTGGGGGCTGAGTGCTGTGGTGAATGCAAATATAAGCTGGCTGATCTCTTCTACGAGGTGATCACCCTTGGAGGAGGAATCCTCAAAGCTACTAATGGGCAAACTGAGTTCCATACAATCATTTCTTCTGGTCCCAATCTCTGAAACTCGATGCCACCTTCCATCGTAGAGGGAAACCTTTCAACCTTCTGGGTCCAAAAAACCCTGCTTTGCATTTTTGGGGCTTTATATCCTACTTTCAGAGCAGCTTTGGAAAACAACATTTGGGACAACTCTCTGAAAATGTGTGCAGTATTTGAGACATTACTTGTGAATGCCTCTTGTATGTGACCAAAAAATATATATAAGAAAAGGTGGTTAATAAGTCATCTTCTCACATCAAAGAGTGTTCTTTCCCATTTTCTTTGTACAAAATTATGTATTTGTTGAACATATTTTAAACTAAATACTAGATAACAGCTGGCACAAATAACTGCAGTGACAAATACAGTGTAGCAAAATGGAACTATCTTCTTCATGGTCCAACTATACACCAATAGAGAATATTTATTATAGCCTGCCCTGTGTCTTTCAAACACATACACAGGACCAGTCACTTGTGTGAAGTTACTCATATGTGTAAGTCTTTGCAACGCATTGTACACTCTAAATCAGTGTTTCCTAAATTTTTCTAGCAATGGTACCAGTATACCAGAATAAGACCTCAGTTGTACCAGCTACTGACCACTTCATCCCTCCCTTGACCTGGAGCCAGTCAACCACCCTTTTAAAAACAAAAAAGGTGAAGTTGGGGTCTTATATGGTGAGCTCTAATGGAAAACCACTGCTCATTGCTCATTTGACTGTTAGCTCTCTAATCGGCAAAGGAGCTTTCAGCACTTCAAATCCTATACCAGAATATTGGGGACTAGAACAGCTCAAATTCCATTCTGGGTTGGAGTGTACATACCTGACTGTAAGGTGGCACACTGGGATTTCAGGACCCAAGAGAACCCAAAATTCATCGATATTAGTTGAAAGACGTGGAGAGCCAGGCAAGTACTGGCGACAAAAGCTTATCTTTCCAAACTAACATATGCTAATGATTAGCCACTGCTCTATATATTTTAGGTTAGTTTTCTACTAAATACATTGGAACTTAAAAGAATGATGAGCTGTCAGTCTCACCTGAACCGTGTTTTCTGCTGTACTGAGTGCTACCTGAAGCTTTTGGCATTTTTCTCGCAAACTACCCATTTCATCCTGAACTATCTGTAATTCAGTCTTAAGCTTCCCAAGGTTCTTCCGTAAAATAGCTTCTTGGCTCTGAAACTCTCTTCTTAGCTCCACTTCTTTCTCTTTGCAGGCATGCAGGCTTTCAGCTGTAAAGAGCTGAGATCTTTTCAAAGCATCAAGTTCATGTTCATAAAAGGATTGAGCTTTGCTGAGTTTGCCTTCATACTCCTCAATGAGTTTTTTCCTCTCCAGTCTTAGCTCTTCAACTTTGCTGTTTAAATCTTCCAGTTCCAGCCTATGCAACTCCTCTAGCTTCTCTTGTCCCTTACTTAAAGTAGCATTCTGATTCTGCTGAGTTTTCAGAAGTTCTTGGATCTCCACTCTGTGTGCTGCTCTCAAGTCTTCCAGAGCTAAGCGTTTGTCCTTCTCAAACTGTACTTGCAATTGTATAAAACTTCGTAGCCTCTCCTCAAACTTCTTTCTAATCTCTTCTACTTCTCTTGACATGGTTACTACACGCTGGACATGCTGGGCTTCTGCACAAAGCTGCATATCTTCAACTCTGCCCTTGTAAGCTTCAAATTCTGTCAAAGCTTGATGTTTCATCTTTTTATGATCTTCCAATGACTCTTCCAAAACCTGGATCTTTCTCTTAAGATCCATTTCTTCAGTAACTTTACTCTTATATTGTAAGATCTTCTCTCTTGTTTCTGCAAGAATTTGTTGGATTTCTTCTTCATGAGCATCCTTGAGGGCTTGAATGGCAGCTTCATGTTCATCATTCTTAGTATTTAAAGCATATATTACCTGCAAGTTTAAAACAGAATGCTATTAATTAAAGGTATATTCAGACTTACAGCTAAATCAAAAAATAATCTATGCATTCTGACAAGCTGTCACAAATAGTTGGTCATACACATTCATGACACAAAGCACAATACATTTTTAGGAATCAGACTTCACAAGCCTTTTGTGCCAGATATTACAGTAGTTTTTGAGTTAAACAGTATTGCTGTGTTTCTTGTAATGCGATTCTGCTGGTGAATAATCATTTGGTGTTGTCATATGCAAGTACTGCCATAGACAGGGAATAGCTGACGTAACCAAAAACACCCAAATATGAATATAAAAGATTTGCTATTTGGATATAATTTTTCTGCTATAAAGTAGTGTACACTATGTAAACAGTAGAACTGACCGGGAAATGGAATTTCTGTCCCTTGTAAAATTTCAAGATTTTAAAAACCAAATTGTCCTGTATCAGGTTCAAAAGTCAAAATTTGTCACAGGACTGAAATTCCAAAATATTTCATTTAGGACGCACCAAATGCTGGTGCTTGATAGATAGATGAGCTGCCCGGCTCCTTGCTAGCTCCCTGCCTGATAGGTGGGCTGCTGGGCTCTCCAGGCTTGCCAGCTCCCTACCTGCTCAGGTTTGACAGCTTGCCGGCTGCCCACATGGCAAACCAAACAGGCAACATGTCACTTGGGAAGCCAGGAAGGCTGACAGAAAACTAGGCAGGCCAGTCTGCCTGGTTTCCATCGTAAGTTTTGACAGAATTGTCACTTTCCTATGGAACACTTCAATTCTGTTGAATCAGTATTGTCTGACAAAAAAGTGTTTCTGATGGAAAATTTTTTTTTACCAGCTCTAGTAATAGTGTTAATAGTTACACAACAAGTACACAGTTTTGAAACAAACTTGCATTAAATATTAAATAATAAACCCACATAATGTAGCTGTATAAGGGACATCTAAGAAACGTGGTTGGATGAGTCAAGACACATGAAGAGAAGAGGCAAGAAAGGACACAGACCCACAAACATCAAAATACCCTTTTTCTTTCCAAGTAGCAGTTATATTGGAAGTCCTCAAAAATGAACTAAGTGAAAATGGAGTCCAGAGGCCTAGGAAGAGCAGGAGTCTCATGCTAATAAAGCCTGCCCTTCTCTCTCCCTGTGCAGAAGGAACCTACAGCAGCCCAAGTAACATGCTTCATAGTAATAGTGAAGCACAGTCCATATTCTGTTTCAGGATTGGGGAAGAGCTAGGGAGGTTCAGAGCAGTTCCAGTCAAAGAACAGGGAAGCCTAATACCTCCCCCCACCCTATGGATTGAAGCAACCATCTGGAGTTGTGGAGCCCAGCCAAACCACAAAGATCTAGCCAAATCCACATATGTGCAGACACAGAAATATGGTTTGGACCTTCGTAATATAAGAAGTCCTTTGAATACTAAAAATACAGTGGCTTTATTTACTTGATTTTTAAGAAACACAAAAATGCACCACTTCATTATCAAGATGTAAACATCCATGTCAGTTTCAGTTCCATTCAAAACAAAAGGGGGAAAAACAGTGTCAGATGGAATGGGGGGCAGGGAGGGAAATCAGGGAAAATATTTTCAAGATTTAAATTTGACATAAGAAGAAAGTTGTTTAAAAAGGAAGACTTTCTCCCTTTTTTTCAACTGGATTCTAGTTAATTTTTAAAACAGATATTTGCACATGCTTTATTAATTAATTTCAAAAGAAGATATAGTACTTTCTGCTTGCACACAGGACGATATCAATATGGTGATATTGAGAAAGCATTAAAGTAGGCTTTAGGGCTTTACAGCAACTAACTCCTGTGTTGGGAGAGAAATCAGCGACAGATTCATATTTCCTTCTCATCTGTTTTATATACAGTATGTATACAAGTCCTGTGCATCTTGAATAAAATGGGAAATATGACAGCAATGCTACACACAGGTAACTTGACCTTTAGAACCTTAGCTGACATACTCCTACATCCAGTACTTTAAGCCAAAAGCTTCTATTCCTGTCTCTCAGCATGCTGGCTATTTATTTCCTGCTCATCTTCAGTGTCTTAGTTGCTGCCTCCCCAAACACACATAGTAATAAAATTCATTTGTATATGCCCTGTCACTTAGGGATCACTAATCCCCAAGGGCCTCTCCCACAGTCAGCAAGCTGGTTTCCCTTTTTTTTAATTGGTGCCCCGTATCTGTCTTGTCTATTTAGATTGTATGTAAGTTCTTGGGAGCAGAAACTCTTATTGTACATATGCAGTGTCTTGCACAATGATGACCCCAGTCTTGGTTTGGGCCTCTAGGTACTACTGGAATACAAATAAACAATAATGTAATCTTTTCGTAGAGGATTTCATATCTCTATTTCAGTAACATGCACTTTATTACCATAACACTATCTCAACTGCAAAACACTACCCCACTATTGTGAACATTAACCTACTGGATCAACTCTCAAACACAATGCCTAAAATAGTAAGACACTTCTTTTCACACACATTATATAGAAATATCTACTTTGTTCCTAACAATCTTCTTCATACAAAGTCTCACAGTTGACAAATGAGATAAATGTCTTAACTTGGCGTGCATCCTGTCCATTCTTATCTCCAGTATTTCCTGCTGCAATTAATTTCAATGTATTTTGCAGAAAAGATCCCCAGAATCAGAGATGTTTTCTCTATAGCACAACCATCAGAACCAATTCACATCATCACCATCAAACCATCACCATTCTTCAGCTTGACCATTTTAGTCATTAGAAAGTCCCTGAGGCACTAAAGCAAGTCTAAACCACCACATAAAGTAAAACCCCAGTTACAAACACCGCAGGAATGGAGGTTGTTCGTAACTCTGAAATGTTCATAACTCTGAACAAATGTTATGGTTGTTCTTTCAGAAGTTTACAGCTGAACATTGACTTAATACAGCTTTGAAACACTACTATGCAGAAGAAAAAGGCTGCTTTCTCTTTGTTTTAGTAGTTTGTGTTTCACACAGTACTGTACTGTACTTTTTTTTTTTTTTTGGTCTCTGCTGCTGCCAGACAGGGTACTTCTGGTTCCAAATGAGGTATTTGGTTGACTGGCCATTTTGTAACAAGTGTTTGTAACTCTGAGGTTCTACTGTATGAATTTCATGCCTGCCTTTTATGCCTTGTGAATGGGCACCTGGGTCAGCTACCAATAGGCATCATTTGACAAAGGCAATTTATCATTCTCGCTAAAACATGTTGTAGTCCAACCAGTACAATTGTTTCATGCAACTGACTTTGTTAACTACTTCCCTGTGCTCAAGAATGAGAGCTTGGGCAAGTTAATTACAAAACTAGAGAAAAAAAATCTCCAACTACATGTGACCTCTGCTAGTATCATTACTGGGATTTTTTTATACTCATGTGCCACAGAAATGTCATTGGTCACACTCGTGGATGTTGTTCTAGCACTGACAGAGTTATCATCCATATACATATTGCTGGATCTCTCAACAGCACTCAATATGGTTAATTATGAGTTTTAAGACTATCATGTCTTTAAGACTTGCCAGGGACGGAGAGAAACTCTTTGAACTTTCTCAGATTCTCTCTCTCAAGCCAATATCAGAAGATAGTAAAAGATAACCACAGCTCAGACTACGGAAGTCTCATCTGAGGTGCCCTTCAAGACCACATCTCTCCCTACTCCCCATCCCTTTCTGTTATTGAATATCCCAAAAACACAGTGCCCAGGAAAACTGGCTAGTCAAGAGGCTTCAACCAATCCTGATGAATACAGACTCGGCAACAGTGATCCATACTTTCATGCCCTCTAAACTTAACTACTTAATGCACTATATACTTGAGAATGACAGCAGGAACTTTTGATGACAATCCAGCTGGCACAACAAGCAGCAGCCCACTTACTAAATAACATAGGATGATGGAAACACATTGCACTAGTGCTCAGATTACACTGAACACCAATTCAAATTCCAGGTCCTGGTTGATTTTCAAAGCCCTAAATGGGATGGGGTCCCAGCTATTTCAGGAACCATGTCTCCCTAAATCACAGCTCCACTTATTGGTTAGTATGGAATTACTAGTGACAAGGATGGTAATTACAAGAGTCAGGAACAGAATGTTCTCCACGGAGGGCCACTGGCTGTGGAAATAGTTAATAATGACAACTAATCTAACTACCTTCAGACATAAATTTAAATCCCACAATGCCTTCCCACAATGATGAGCAAGATGAAGAAAGAAGGCCGGGGAAAGGAAAAATAACCTATAAGTAAACCTCATAAATCTATTAACCCCATGAGCTATGGGACAGAAATAAGAGTTCTTTTCAAACAGCCTATGGTCTCCCAGTAGCTTCTGCACATGAAACACTGTAGCCTTAAGTCATATTAAAACAACGAGAGTTCTTTAGCACTTTAAAGACTAACAAATTTAATTTCTGCAGGCATAAGCTTTCATGGGCTGTAACCCACTTTGTCAGATGTAAGGAATAGAAATCACATAGGAGGCATATATATACATATATCCAAGGGAAGTAACAACAATGGGGAAGGTGGATGAAAGCAAAGTCCATTCAGTTAGAGTAGTTGAGGCCTATTCACAACCACTGATTAGGAGGTGAGAATGTGTGATCAGTGGCAATTACTTGCAATGTGCTAACCATTCCGAGTCCCGATTCAGACCCAGTTTGATTGTGTCAAGTTTGCAGATGATTTCAAGCTCAGCAGTTTCTCTTTGAACTCTGTTTTTGAATTTTTTTTGTAGGAGTATGGCAACTGTCAAGTCAGTGACAGAGTGTCCTGGGAGATTGAAGTGTTCTCCGACTGGTTTATGGATGTTGTTGTTTTTTTATGTCTGATTTGTGTCTATTTCTTCTTTTGCGTAGAGACAGTCCAGTTTGGCCAATGTACATGGCAGAGGGGCATTGCTGGCACATGATGGCATATATTACATTAGTAGATGTGCAGGTGAATGAGCCCCTTATGATGTGGCTGATGTGGTTAGGACCAGTGATGGTGTCACTCGAGTTGAGAGCTGGCAACGGGGTTTGCTGCAGTGATAGGTTCCTGGATTGGCCTTCTTGTAGTGTGTATGGTTGCTGGTGAGTATTTGCTTCAGTTACATGTTAGATGTCACTAATTTCAATATACTGTACATTGCCTATGTTCATGAGGGCAATAACACACATTTTTGATCAGGTAACCAATTTTAACCATTAGGATTTAAGCACAAAATCCCTAAGTGCGTTATTTTATGAATAATTTTTAAATATATAAAACTAAATAAATCTGACTAGTGTTTGAATTGAAAGGGGAAATTATTGAAGATGGATTGGTGGGAAGCAAAGGTGATTTCTTTGTCCTTGATGAACTTCACATTTCTCATGTCCCCATGTTTTACCTATGAGCGTTTATCCTGACTCATTTTTCCCCCAGAGAAAACTTCTAAAGCACTCAAAAATGGAGAAGTGTTACACAAGACGTTCAGAACATCTCCACAATAGTTCCATTATCCTAATTAAATGATATCCTTCCCCCTCCCTAAAAAAGCCACCCACAGTGAGAGTTTGGGATTTTTTAAGCTAAAAGAGTGTCAGGATCTCATTTTGGAGGTGGTTATGGAAGATGGTGTTAAGAAAATTATTTTTAGAATTAAAATTTGCTACTTTTACATAGCATCTATAATTCTTCTAAGAAACTAAAGAAATTAAAATATTTATTATAAAAAAATCAAAGTATTGATTCAAGTACAACAATGAAAAGCCACACAATTTAACACAATTAAAATGAATACATACAAAATATCTTTCAAAGTAAATATAACAACTGTGTACAACAGAACCTTGAGATTTCAGATTTTTTAAAATTAATTCTATGTTCTTAAGTACCAATATCATTAATCTCCTGTTTGTTGTCATGAATATTTCTGGCAATTTCAAGTTAACATCCTATCATAAAAAAGGAGGTCTTTTCTTGGCTAAGCTGTATGTGTGTCACTTACACTGCATACTTTGCCAAGGGAAGTATTAAAAACAATTTAATTTCTCATAGGGAATTGGTTTTACATCTCCCTCAGGCTCTCTGCTCTGTACCTTTTCCATAGGGGAAAAACGTTTGTTCCTCTCAATCTGTATATAAAAAAAGAATTAAATGAGCATGTATTGTTTCAACTACCAAAACTGGATAACATGCTCAAGTTTAAAAAACCAGGCCATACAAATGTAAAGGATCCTAAAGTCAAATTTATAATAATTCAAAAGATCCTAGGCTGTTGCTCGAATGCTTTTAAAGTAAATGACAAAATTAGTCTACCAATTTGCAAGATCGAGACTACTTTTCTACTAACGCTCTTACTTTACCATTGAGAACAGATGATAACACTTGCACTAATAATACCCATATTTAAAAAACATTTGGGAGCTGGCAGCAAGATATTTTTAGTAAAAGGCCTCAGCTTTGGAATTCACACCCCATGCTGCTCCAAAGAACTAGAGCTTAATGATCTTCAGGAAATGCTATAAGGCCATTTTAGATAGGACAAAATTCTGCACTCAGTTATCTACACTCAACTCCCATGGACTTCAATAGATGACCATTTGCAACGAAGGGCAGAATGTGGATATTGTAGGCTTTTTCATAGGAGGGGCTTTGAGGTGTTTGAAATTCTCTATTTTGGGGGAAAGGAGAGAATCTCAGTGAGGTTTTAATGGACACTGAGCTAAATTTATTATTTAATCAAACACATTTGCAACATGCTTAGACATTACTTTAAGCACATATCAAAATAAAAAATTGAAAGTGTTTTTCCAGGTTAAAGTTTAGCTAACAAAACAGACAGATTTGAAAGTAATTCTGTATCACTGTACATTTGCATTTTACATATGCAACAAAATAATTCACGTGAATTCATAATTATTTTGTTGGAAAGTAACAGTGACATGGATACTATTTTGCTTAGATTTAGGTGGTTAAACAAAAGTCACTGCAGCCATCTCTTGTTTTTGTTACTTGGGAGAGTTGCACTGTCCCATTTACCCTTCCCAACTAAAAAAAGAGAAGTAATGTATTATGTAAATATATTACGACTACAACAAGTTAACAATATTTGAGTATTGTGATGGTAGAAGTTCTAAAGTTAATATCTAAACTGCTATAACAGCTTAAGCTAGCCCTGCAAGCCTGCATGCCTAGAATGAGTTTTCTGTACCCTCTACTAGCAGAGGTTGAGAGTATGATATGGTCCTTAGAGTCTATAATTAATAGTGTCTATCATTTCAAATTAATTTTACATTTTCCCCAGTAAAATATAAGCTTTATTAATATCCACAAATGGCCAAATCCTGAAGTCTCCACACAAGCAAAACTCACTATAAAGTCAACGCAAATTTTGGTAAGAGCTGAGTGAAAACTGAATAAGGACTTTGGGATCTTGTTCCTAATTACAACACTTGTATTGGAAATTGAACTGTATGATATCTATGGAATGCTTTCTTACTGTTGAAATTATATTGAGTTTATTGGAATAGATTATCACCAAGATAAATCAAACAGAATAGATGAACTGGAAATAAATCTGGAACTGCTTTGTCTAATCAAACTGTATAATGAGAAACCGCAGCTCCTCTGTTGATAATTTCCCTTTATTCTGCACTAGAGAGCTAAATTTCTCTGCTCGTATCCAAACCTAACACACAGACTAAAAAAAAATTAACAGGAAAAAAATTTCAGCTAGACGAAAAACATTATGTCCATTGGGTAGGTTGAGGAAGGTTGTGATGATGTACTAATTAATCTAGTGACGTTTTGAACTGCCCGAAGTAAATGTTAGCATGGTTTCATAAGAGCTTTTTCTAAAGCTATTGCTGATGCCAGTTACTTTCTAAAATGTTGTCTATAAATCACAGTACCACGTACATCAGGGGTCACAATTTTTCCCATTTTATAAATTATATAAGGAAGTAATCTAGAAGATATTTTTGAAGATACTTTGAGAAAAAGCAGGTCATTTAAGTTATTTCCTCCAATTACTAAATTTCTCACTACAGTTCATGTTTGTTGTATTATTCATATGTTCTTATTTATATTAACCCTTTAGCCCAAGATACTATTTAGAGTTCTTAACTGATTAATTTAGTTAAGGGTGTTTAAAAATAAACAGCAAAAAATTAAACTAAAAATATTACATTAACATGTTACAAATCAAACAGAGCCAGAAAAAAGTACATGGAGTATTATTATGATAGAACTCACCATCAACAGTGTTGCCAACTCTCATGATTTTATGAAGAGTCTCAAACTATCTGGTGTTTTTCTTAAAGCCCCAGCTCCTGGATTCATATGATTATGCAAGACTTTTAGCTTTCATTTTAAAAATAGCAAGCTTTTAGCTCTCATGGCTGTGGTGAAAAGCTTGAAAATGTGAAAGAAATCCTGCCCCCATTGAAGTCAATGTCAAAACTCACACTGACTTCACTAAGGTCAGGATTTGATCCTAAATGGTCATCTCATGATTTTTAAGCCTATTTTTTGGATTCTGGTTCATGATTCTGGAATTCTTGAAGCTGGTAATGCTTCAGTGGACTGAGAGAGATCCAGAGAATACAGCCATTTTGCCATCCTTGAAGAAAGTGTAGCATGCACTTTCCTTGCAAATGGGCCTTGTGCCTATAGCTCAAACGTTTTCAAACTGCGGGGGCAGGCCTCCTGGAGGAGGGGTGTGGAATGTATTCTAGGGGAGCATGAGAAGCATTAGGAGGAAAAAAAAACTATACTGCACACATTGTACCCACGGCAATGAATAATTAGCAAAGCTGATTCTTTCAGACATATCAGGTCCTCTGATGGTGCTATGCATTTGACTCTAGATGGTGCTATGCATTTTGACAGATTTCTGTTAAGCTTGCATAACATTATACAAAATCGTTGCCATCTGTACGTTAATCCGTTTGCTACAACTCAGTGTGCACATTTAATTGTGAGCAAGGACTACAATCATAGTTTTGCTTTTGCTCTTACTACAATGGATCATTGGCTCATTTGTGCAACAGAAAAAAAACCTATTCAAGTGAAAAACAAAGAAACTGAAACTGATTCAAGTGAAGCACTGCCACATATACTGGCATATGTACTTGTGTGGCCGGGGGAGGCATAAACTACTACAGACACAAAGAAGGAGGGGCGCAAATCCACAATCAAATACATTTGCAAATCACTGCTCTGGATGGCACGGAGAAAGGTAATTCCACCCCTTGTGGGAAAATCAGTCCTTGCTAAATCCTGTTGTCCCTCCACCCAGCACCTTTAGAATCTCTGAAACTAGTTGTTTCCTCTCGATCACTAAAACCGCTTATTGTAATTTCCCACTTCTGCTACGATAACTTAATTGCCACCAGCTTCTCCCTGTCCTTTGACTCCCACCTTCATTCAGGCTGCCTGAAAGAATGACAGTCTTCTCCCACTATTCTGTCTCCCTTCTTTCTTAAATCTATTTGTTTTTAAGCATTCAGTTCAATTTTTTCATTCTCATCTTTAAAATTCTCTTTGATTCCATTCACACCTGCATCTCTGAATTCATTTCTTCCTACATCCTGTCCCATTTTCTACTACATACAGTGAACAACATTTTGGGTATTTTCTTTTAATCTAAACATCTTATTTTTTAAAAATGTTGCATGCTATTTATGCTTAATAGATTATTCTATTTGGAAAGAAAAAGAACAAAATCAGATACATTATTTTTGAAAAGCCACTACTTTCCATGTATATTGGCTAATATATTGATTGTTCTATACCTTAAAAAATGTTTAACTTGGATATAATGTTAACAAAATTTAATTTTCAAGTAGTGTGTGTGTGTTGAAAGATTTTTAAAAAATTAATCAAAATGTATGTGTGTTATAGATAGTGGATATAGTGCTAGAACCACCAGCAAGTGTGAATCAAAGGGCAGGCAGTGCCATTTCTATTGTCATATATTCCCCAATGAAATTCTGGCCTTAAGGGGATGTCTGAGCCATCAGTGAGAGTGGAGGCCTGCCTGACAGAGAGGACAGAACAGGGAAGAGGAAAGAAGGCAGAACAGTGACAGGGTGAGAGCCAGGCTTCTACAAGCACATTCACTCTAAAGCTAGCAACTCACAACTACCATTTTTGTGCACAACATGCAAGCTCACAAGTTCACCAACACTCTCCTTCTCTATATTTATAGTTGTTTTCTGTTCCCTATTGTCCAGTGCTTATTGAAGTACTGTTTGGAATTATGTATCCACTTAAATTAAACTTCTAAACCACAGGAACAGCTGAATGACTCAAATTCATAGCTAAAACAGAGCAAGAATACAACATTTATTCAAAATTCCACAAGAGAGCTTCATTCATTCTTAGACACCTATTAGTCTGTGCAATAGCTTTAAACATTGCCTTAAACCAACTGCCTCAACACTGTTGAATTTTCAGTAGGTCCCTGGCAAAGGGGAGTTTTCAAGAGGAATTTGATGGAAGACAATTAATTTGAAAGAAGTCTTGCAGATATTTATGGGGAGCTCTTCCCACATATAAGTGGTGGCATAGAAGAGAGCATCAAGGTGCTTGTTGGAAAATTTTAAAAATTGTCAGCAAAGACTGGCATTATTTGCAGAACTAAGGCAGCGCTTGACATTTCTATACCATTTAAGTGATAGGTAGGATGGAGATAGGCCTTGACAGGCCTAAAAAGTCAAGAAAAGTAGTTTGCATTTGATGCAATGGAGAATATGGAGCCAGCAGAGTGATGCAAAGGGGGAAGTGATGTGGTTTAAGTGAAAAGCCAGGAAACTGATTTTTGTAGCAGCATTCTGCGTGGATATTAATTGGCCCAAAACTTCATTAATCCAGAGTTAAGGAAGATGTCTCATGCCCTTCTAGAATGTGGAGGGTGGCTATGCTTAAACTTCTGAAAAATAGGAAATACAAAATTAAGATAACTGCCGCAGCTCCCTCCTCCACTTTCCAAAACCCAACACAACCTTCTCTCTACCTCTCTAAATAAAGCCCTGCAATTTGACAGGACCAGAGTATGAGTACAAAGGTCAGGTTCAGGTTAGGTCAGAAAACAACCAGATTCTCTCAGGTTCAGATTGTCTCTAATGATTTTCCCCCTGCCCATGTGGTCAGGCAGGTGGCAGCTGCATGCTTTGCTCCTGGCAGCTCTTACTACTTTGCTGTGCTGTGTGTGATGCAGAGATCAGTGTGCTGATAAGTTGCAGTGCAACGGGGCAGCAGCTTGCAGGAACAGTGCATGCAGCTGCCCCACCAACTTCATGGGCGGAAGGCATCGGCAGTGTTAACTCAGGTTCAGAGAAGTGGAGGGAGAGTCAGGGTTGGGTCAGGTCAGAAAAATCCCCCAGTCCTCTTGGGTTGGGTCAGGTCAGATCAGGCAGGCTTGGGTCTAGGTCAGGCTTAAAAATTAGGCCCAACCAGATTTTACCTTGGAACTGTCAATAGTCACTGGCACTGGGAATGGTTCAGTAAGGGTGGTGCAAAAGTTTAAAGAAAACAAAGGAAACTGGTCCATTTTCCATCTCTCGAAGTCTTCAAATCAACACAGGATACCTTTCTGAAATATATGCTTTAGTCAAACACAAGTTATTAGACTCAATACAGGAGTCAAGGGATGAAATTCTATGACCTGTTTACAGCATAAAGTAGGTCAGACTAGATGATCGAATGGTCCCCTTTGGTTTTAAATTCTCTTATAAGTAAGTACTAAGATTGTGCCATTGTTTGTCTTGTGTTTCACAGATTTGAATGCCAGGATTTATCCGCATGCACCCCAGCTGCATTTGCTAGTAAGGTGTAGCTATACTGTATGGTGAAGGGATTTGTTTGAAGCAGCTTGGCAGAGCTGGAACTGTGATATGAAGACAGGTGCATGTGTACCTTGAGAGATTGAATTTTGCAGGTTGTGTCAACAGACGAGCATAAGGGTGTTCTGTTGCCATGGGGGCTGTCAGCAATCTCATGGCATACATGATAGGCTTCCCAGGTTTTAGCAAAGGCAGTGTCTCAGAAGGAATCCTCAGGACAAGAATGAAAGGGTGATAACATTCTGCAAGTCTGGTGTGGTTTGTGTAGAATGGGCTCACTGTCAGTCAGGCTCCTGTTTGTTATGCCTGACCTAAAACTTAGTTCCACCATAGCAAAGTGATGTTAGACTTTGCTCATGTGCTCTGTTTAAGGTTCAGTTCTAGTATGTATTGTAAGGCTTGAGGTTGTTTTCAGCTAACAAGTTGTAGGCTGAAACTCATTTAAATGAGTAACGAGCATACCTGATCCTCAAGGACAATGGCTAGTGTAAGCATCCGATGGCTCACGAAGCCAGACGTCCTCTTAGTGATTCTAATTCCAATGAGAACAGCACATTTGCTTTTAGAATTTCTGTCTCACCTGCCACCTACCTGTAAGGACCCCCCCCCATTCTTCCTCCACCCTACCCCCACCCCAAGTGTAGGCCTTGGATCCTTGATGTAAGTAGAGTGTTTAAAGTGTCTCTGCATGTATGTAACAACCATTATCACTGTTGTTCTCTCCGGATGGGACAATGTCTGTATTTGTAAGTGAATAGATAAAACATTTAAAACATACTATGTAATCGATAAGAAAGCGTATATAATTGACCACTGTAACACCATGAAGTTGAAGCTGATTTATCAGACTTCCTGGTTTCGTAAATAAACCTCTTCAGTATTGTCTGTGCTGCCTGGTTCTTGGAGAAAGAATCCTTCATACTTTACAGTATATTATTGGTGCGTTGGGGCATCGCTCAAAGAGGGCAGAGTTAAGTTTGTGTGGCATGTACCTTAACTTTCTATTTCCTGGTTTAGGTTTAGCGATGCTCCATATTCTGGAAGGCCAGGATCCATCTCTGGGTAACTTTAACTCAATGTTAAACAAGGTTTAGGACATTAATTTCCTTGAGTTTTATTATTTTTAAAATCATTTCTCAGCACCCCAAGAAAAGGCAGGTGTGGGCATAGGATCCACAGGTTAAGAAGCTAAGCAGAGGATGCAGGCACTAACAAAGAGCCAGTGATGGCATTGTTTGATCAGGGGAAACATGAAAGTGGGGACTTTGGGGAACAAAGATGAAGCCCGCTAACATCCTTCACTACAGAGCTCTGACCCCTTCCTTTCCACTGTACTCCTTCATGCACTGTTCCAAGACACCCCCCATACACACACACATCCCCATTGCACTTCTCCAAACCCACATACTCACTCTACAGCTCAGATTCCCCCAACACTGTTCAACTCCTCAAACTCCTCCTGCCATCATGTCCATTGCTCCAAAACCCCTCAACACACACATATTGCTCCAAACCCTGCCCTCAATCAAACCCACTAATTCCACTGTCCTTCATGCCCCTGGTAAGCTTGGAGGGGCCATGGGGTAGGTGGGAAAGTGGTGGGGCTGCAAGGAGTGCATCCATCTGGAGGCAGAACAGGAGAGTGGAAATGTGAAGTCCCTATCCCAAATCTGGGCCTAGTGTATGGGGAAGGGAGTTTATACATCCATCTGCCACACAGGATGCTCAGAGAGATGTGAAATTGCCCATTTTTCTCAGAGGTGTTTTCACATGAAAGAGTATACCCCCAAAAAATTAATACAGGTGGAAACAATAGTTCTGAGTCATGTGAACTACTCTATTCATTTCAGTGAATTTCACATTCTCCTATTCCCGTTTCAGGCTTGTGGGTCTACGCCATGCACCAAGCTCACCCATTCTTGGCTCCTCATTCTGATCACTACATTGTATGCCTATTCTCAGTTCTCCACCCCATCTTAGTAGTGTGTGACTGTGCCATTCGCACATTCATCCCCAGCTTCCCATCCCAGTCTCAGCACTGGGTAGCATGTTCTGAATGGGAGAAAGAAATAGAGAGTATAGATATGGGAAGGTTTGGGTAGACAGAGCTGAAAGCCTTTCCCTTCTCCCAGTGCACCGTTCTGACCCTAGTTTGAAGAACCAAGTGATTTTGTAAAATGTTGTTTTTAGGAAGCCTAGATCCCTGAAGCCCCTGGCTCAAATAGCTCCAATTTTAGACTACTAACTCTATCCTGCATTCTTATGACAAACAGTAAATTTCAAGACAATTCAAATCAGCATGTGGATTTCAGAGCACTTACACAGCCAACCTTTAAACAGAAAATGATATTCAACCTTAACTACAGCAGAGCTGCCACTAACATTATAATAAGTGAGGCAAGATGGGATTTGTGAAGCTCAGAAAGGAGGATGTTGCAACAGTCGTTGTGAGATAAGAGCCTGGAATAAAGATTTAGCTGTACAGACACACAGGAAATGCTAGATCTTAGAGACATTATGCAGAAAGCAGCAGCAAGATTTAGGCTTATCCAGAATGAGAAAATCTAGAGAGAGGACCAAGTTGAACAAGACATGGGCAAGTTATCGGTCTGTGTGACAGGGAAGAGGATGGTGTCTGTCCACAATGACTGATAAAAAAGAGAGGTGAGAGGGTTTAGAGAGATGGGAGGGAAGTATTAAAGTTCTGTTTTAGCCATGTTGAGCTTACACTGACAGCTGGACATACACAAGATGTCAGAAAGACATGTTGAAATGTTAGTTTAGACAAGAGATAGGTTAAGTGCATACAGGCAAACCTGTGTCTTCAGCATAAAGCTGAAGTTTTTCTGTACTTGCAAATAAGATCATCCAGAGACAGGATGTAGAGTGAGAAGTGGAGGGAGCCAAATGCTGATGACCCATTTGGTGGAGGGGTATGGAAAGCAGGATAGTACAGTTCAATATGATGGATTTCCCCCCACTCTCCCCCCCCCCCCCGCAATTTTAAGGTTTAAAAATACTTAGGAAATTACAGTAAAAAAGCTATGTTTAAAATGTTATGTTTGCTTATGAACCACTGAAAGGCTAGGAATGCCTTAACTAATGTTGCCCATGCAACATTAATTCTGCTCCCTTGTGTGTATGCATTATGACATAGTCCTTAATTAAATGATCACATACCGCTTTTTTCCATAGGACCCCTGCCTCACTCAGCACATAGGATGAATCTGCTCTGGAAATGAATCAGTATTGTACAGTTACTGAGACTGCCTTATAACTTTTAGCCCAGTATTTAGAACACTTACTCGGGATGTGAGAGACGCTGGTTAAACACCCCTCTGATGAAAAAGGTATGAATAGGGGTTTCTGTTGTGATAACTGAGCCCATAAATTTATTCTAATTGTGAGCTCAACTGTAAGAAGTATGTAAAAGTTCATAAGATATCAAAATAACCTCTAACAAACATTGATGGGAAAAGGAGACAATCTAAATTAAGTCTAAACAAAAGGGCTTTCGGATATGGTTCAAGGACTATGTTAAAATCATTCTTGGCAAAAACAGATGATGTGGCACCAGAAATTAATTAAACGAAATTGGTGGGTTGGATATTAAGCCTAATTGGCTGATGAAATAATGAGGGGATAGTCTATTTTACCCATCACTCCCCTTTTGTGTGGTTAAAGAAAGAGACTTTGGGAGGAAAATAAAGAACAGACAGAGCCCAGTGGAGTGAGCTTCACCAATCACAGTTGCCACCCCCACTGTTTCCTGGGACCCTGGACCTTTGTCACTTTGATCCTCAGAGATGCTCTGACCAGACCAGGCCAGAGAGAAGGATCCAGATGACATTGCCACACCTATCAGCGCCAGCTGAATCCTAATCACCACCTGAGATGAAACAGGATCAGATTAACAGCAGAAGCAACAGCTCCACCCAATCTCAACTAATTTCTTCTCTTTCCTCCAAATGGACAGTTAATACATATTTGATATCATTTAAGAGACTGACAAAGAAGAGGTGGTTGCCTTCTAAAACTCTTTAGCTAAAGGTAAGGGGAACAAGAAATGTTGCTAAAATGAAAGCCTTGCTCAATATTTTACATTTCAAATGGATTAATTGTTTTTCCTTCTTTTATCTTTAAGAAGTTAAAAGGATTTTAGTGGTGTATTTGCCACGGTACTAAGCAGACTGAGGTCTCTGTATACCAAACCCCAAACCTTGTTTAATGTTGGACAGTTGTTGCATTATGTTAACACCTTTGGCCTATATATTCTATCTAACTACATTTCCCACATGCCAGGAGAGTGACCTAACTATTGGACAACAGAGTTAATTTCACACTCTGTGGGCCAATGTATATAATTATTCATCCACAGCAGAATAGCTTCAACAGAAAAGACAATATAAAGCTCTTGGAAATTCACCCTAAACACAATGCCAAATTCATCCAATTTAATCCACACCCACAGCAACTTCACAATTAACAACAAATATTTTGTCCAAACCATAGGAACAGCCATGGGTATTAATATGGCTCCCCAATATGCAAACCTCTCCATGGACCACTTCATGGAAGAATTTCTGGAAAAATGCACCATAAAACCAACAGTATACCTGAGACACAGTGATGATATTTTCATCCTCTGGACAGAAGACCCAAACTTCCTCATAGATTTCCACTACTTTCAACAACCATCAGCCATCCATCAAACTCTGTATAGAGTACTCCCACACTAGTATCAACTTCCTAGACACCATGATTACCTTTAAAAATAGACCCCTACAAATGACTATATATAAGAAATCCACCGATCACCATGTCTGCCTCCATAGATCCAGCAACCACCTCAGAAACGTAAAAAAAATCTGTAATTTTCAGCCAGGCACTCAGGTACCACAGAGTTTGCTCCAAAGAGAAAATCTGGGACACACACCTAAACATACATAAACCAACTTCACAATCCAACGACACTCCAGAAAAGTGGATTGCCTCATGGAAAGGACTACCAAAATACCCTGGAAGAACCTGTTTCAATAAAGAAAAAAATACTCGCACTGATCACACACTTCTAGTTGCCATTTATCACTCCAC
Source organism: Emydura macquarii macquarii (assembly GCF_026122565.2). Taxonomy (NCBI): domain Eukaryota; kingdom Metazoa; phylum Chordata; order Testudines; family Chelidae; genus Emydura; species Emydura macquarii. The sequence goes on from NW_027131283.1 coordinate 13,889,957, forward strand.
ACTGGAACCTATATGGGGTATCAAACACATATTTGATGGAGACCATATCCTGACAGAAAGCTTTCTCAAACCCCCTCTTCTGACCTTCAAACTATCCCCCAACCTCGTCAAGCTCATCATGGAGAGCAAGATCCCCACAGACCAGGACACACCAATTCAAAGTGATACCAGACTCTGCCAGAACAACAGATGCAAAACCTGGGGATGGATCCTCTGAATCACCTGGCATTGGCCATTTTCAGAAGACAGGATACTGGACTAAATGGACCATTGATCTGACCCAGTATGGACGTTCTTATGTAGACATATCTTCACTGCTGTGATGATCAAAACCCTCCTTGAAACACCTTTCAAGATTCCATCTGAACTCTCAATACTTGTCCTCCTTAACCCACACAACATCTTCAAAAAGTGAGCCTCAGAACTTAAATTCATAACTGTTAGACACTATAAACCATGGACTCAGACAGTGGTTTTATGGCTCTTTAAAATAATTTGTAACATCTCACTGCCTGCTAATCCTTAATTGCCCACTTCATTTTAAGTGGTCTTCTACAGCATGCATCAACTCCTTGCGCTTAATCTGTCCTAACTTGTATTTAGCTCAGAAAGTCTGCTTTCCTTCCCAAAACCTGAAAAAGAGCACTGTAAAGCTCAAAATCTCGTACAGTCCACCAACAGAAGTTGGTCCAATAAAAGGTATTACCTCACATACCTTGTCTCCCTCATATCTTGGGACCAACATGGCTAAAACAATGCTACATATGACATTTATGTTAATAAAACATATTAGCTTTTATCACAACTGAATGACATTGTTGACTCATATTAAATTTGTGAGCCACTATATCCCCCAGATGCTCTTCAGCAGTACTACCAAGCAACAACTTATTCGCTTCCCATTATGTAGTTGTGCATTTGATTTTTCCTTCCTAAGTGAAGTACTCTGCCCTTGTCTTTATCAAATTTCATTTTGTTGATGTCAGACCAATTCTCCAATTTATCAAGGTCCTTTTGAATTTTAATCCTGTCTTTCAAAGCACTTAAAACCCCTCCCATCTTGGTGTCATCTGCAAATTTTATAAGTACACTCTCCACTTCACTATCCAAATCATTAATGAAAATAAGGAACAGTACCAAACCCAGGACTGACCCCTACGGCCCCACTAAACATGCCCTCCCAGTTTGACAGCAAACCATTGATAACTCCTCTGAGTACGGTCTTTCAACCAGTTGTGCGCCCACCTTATAGTAATTTCATCTAGCCCATGTTCCTCTAGTTTGCTTGTGAGAATGTCATGTAGGACTGTGTCCAAAGCCTTACTAAAATCAAGACATAGCGTGTTTGCTGCTTCACGTCTATCCACTAGACCAGTAACCATATCGAAGACAGAAATTATATCCAGCTCTTTGGCCTCTGTTATACGCGGGCTTAGATGGTTCATGCTAGCTTTTGTGCATCTAATTTTTAGGCACCTACCTCTTTTCATGTATTGTATACAGAGCCTGGGTGCCTAACTCAGAGTTTGTTAATTCCACTGGGTGGCTAAGTGCCTAAGTCCCTCCGTGGATTTAGTCTCATTTTATCATGTACTTAAAGAAACTGTATCATAATATGTATGCACAATGGGGCCAAATTAAGGTTGCAAGGACAGCCTTAATACTGGCATTTCCTAATTTTAGAGAGCTTGATTTAGCAATCTCAACACTCTTAAGGTTTGTATGTGTCTACACACACACACACACACACACACACACACACACACACACACACACACACACACACACACACACACACACACACACACACACACACACGAAAGGACAATGGCATCTGAGATTATCTCAGACTCCAGTCTCCTTACTACGTTTGACAAAATAAACAGGTCAGTTGAGTTTAGTTAACTACCGGTTTTTCCCCCTACATTTCCAGCACTTAAGTTCTTTTACTAAAGAAAAACAGAGAGCCAAACTGATTAATATCATTATCATTATCAAAGCATCCGTCTAGACTTACTGAGGTAAATTACTGAATATCAGGAAAAGACAGCTTTAAAAAAAAATTAAGTTACATCTATCATTTTTGCACTTGACTCATGTTTTGGCATTTTTTAAAACCGGGGTTAAATTCTCCTAACATGTATTTTAGTTATGTTCTTTTAAATAAATTGGCAGCTTTTTCGATATAACTACCAGTCATGCAAAACTACATATCCATTAATTTGAGAATTTTCATGTTTTCCCAACTCCACTGTGAACCCGTGACAAACACTGTAGTTGCTGTCAGAAGTTGACAGAACATTCATTCATGGTTTAACATCTCATCTTTATTATTTTCATTCTTGTCCTGTGCTGGAGCTAGAAAGATAGCCTCCCAAGCATATCGTGAAGTTATCATGCTATTTATTTTCTTAGCACCTTCTACACATAATATGACAAACCCTAGACATTAAAATTTTCCTTAAGAATATTAACAGCTGCTCCCTTGGATTACAGAGGACTACCCAACAGCATAAACTATTAGCAATATAATAACAAAATTTCTTTGGCAAATAATTTATCACTAGCATGTTCATTACCATACAAATTCCTAAAGAAACTGAAATCCATTGTTGCATCTGTTTTGGTATCTTGTAACATAAAAATACTGATTGTTATTTTGGTTTTAACACTATTTCTAAATGAAAGCCCTTAGTATCACTTTTCTGGCTGATTAACATTTTTGACTACAGACCAGATGGCATGTTCTTACGTGGTCATCTGTAGATGGGTTATTTTGTGCTCCTGGCAATCTTGTCATGATGGTGTGCTTTTCATTCAGATTAAAATTTAGTGTTTTCAGCCTAATACAAGATGAGGTGCCAAATGTACTTTGCAGAACAAAGGACATCTACAGAACTGTATGATTTTCACTAGCCTTTTATCTAGGTAAAAATAAGTTATCAACTATCAACAGCTCTTACTGTTGCATTAACTGTCTAAACTATGGATGGCTATTTCTACACTATAAACTAGGGATATGATTCCCAGCCCACGTACACATGCACTTTCATCTGAGTATGGATGCTAAATATAGTAGTGTAGCCATGATAGAATAAACAGCAGTAGCATGGGGTAGCTGCCCCAAGTACAAACCTGCCAGAACTCCGTGGGTACATACTAAGACATGATCAGTAACTATTTTTTAAGCTGCACAGAAATTTTCCAGTCAGGGCAAGTAGTCTTGCAGGTTCCACACATTCACCATCTGAGAGCTGAACCAATCAGATGTCAGAGGAAAATAATTATAAATATGGGAGTTGATCAGAGACTGATCAATGTAGGACCAAGAGACATATCAGCTGAAGGTTGCATCACGACAGTTTTGGAGCACTGTCATGGATGGGTATAAACTGTTCAGGAAGGAAAGGCAGGGGCGAAAGGGTGGAGGAGTTGCACTGTATGTAAGACAGCACTATGATTGCTCTGCGCTCCAGTATGAAACTGGAGATAAGCCAGTTGAGAGTCTCTGGGTTAAGCTTAGAAGCAAGAACAATAAGGGTAATATTGTGGGGTGTCTGTTATAGACCAGGACCAGGAGGACGAGGTAGATGAGGCTTTCTTCCGTCAACTAGGGACAGTTTCCAGTTCACAGACCTGATTCTCATGGGGGACTTCAATCAGCCTGACATCTGCTGGAAGAGCAATACAACAGAGCACAAACAATCTAGAAAGTTTTTGGAAAGTGTTACGGACAACTTCCTGGTGCAAGTGCTGGAGCAGCCAACTAGGGGCCATGCTTCTCTTGACCTGCTGCTCACAAACAGGGAAGATTTGGTAGGGGAAATAGAAGTGGGTGGCAACCTAGGCAGCAGTGATCATGAGATGGTCGAGTTCAGGATCCTGACAAAAGGAAGAAAGAACAGCAGGATACGGACCCTGCTTCAAAAAAGCAGAGTTTGACTCCCTCAGGGAGCTGATGGGCAGGATCCCCCGGGAGACGAATATAAGGGGCAAAGGAATCCAAGAGAGCTGGCTGTATTTTAAAGAAATCTTATTGAGGGCACAGGAACAAACCATCCCGATGTGCAGAAAGACTAGCAAATATGGTAGGCGTCCAGCTTGGCTTAACAAAGAAGTCTTTGGTGAACTTAAACACAAAAAAGAAGCTTACAAGAAGTGGAAGCTTGGTCAGATGACTAGGGAGGATTATAAAAATACTGCTCGAACGTGCAGGAATGAAATCAGGAAGGCCAAAGCACAATTAGAGTTGCAGCTAGCAAGGGACGTGAAGGGGAATAAGAAGGGTTTCTACAGGTATGTTACCAACAGGAGGAAGATTAGGGAAAGTGTGGGTCCCTTAGAGAATGAGGGGGGCGACCTAGTGACAGAGGATGTGGAGAAAGCTGAGGTACTCAATGCCTTTTTTGCCTCTGTCTTCACAGACAAGATCAGCTCCCAGACTGCTTCACTGGGTGGCACAGAATGGGAAGGAGGCGAACATCCCACAATGCTGAAGGAACAGGTCCAAGACGATTTAGAAGGATTGGACATACACAAGTCCATGGGGCCGGATGCAATGCACCCGAGGGTGCTGAGGGAGTTGGCTGATGTGATTTCAGAACCATTGGCTATTATCTTTGAAAGCTCATGGCAATTGGGGGAGGTCTCTGATGACTGGAAAAAAGAAAATATAGTGCCCATCTTCAAGAAAGGGAGGAAAGAGGATCCAGGGAACTACAGACCGGTCAGCCTCACCTCAATCCGTGAAAAAATCATGGAGCAGGTCCTCAAGGAATCCATTTTAAGGCACTTGGAAGAGAAGAAGGTGATCAGGAACAGTCAACACGGATTCACCAAGGAAAAGTCATGCCTGACCAACCTGATTGCTTTCTATGAAGAGGTGACTGGCTCTGTGGATGTGGGGAAAGCGGTGGACGTGATATACCTTGACTTTAGCAAAGCTTTTGATATGGTCTCTCACAGTATTCTTATCAGCAAGTTAAAGAAGTATGGGTTGGATGAATGGACTATAAAATGGATAGAGAACTGGCTAGATCATCGGGCTCAATGAGTAGTGATCAATGGCTCCATGTCTAGCTGGCAGCCGGTCACCAGCGGAGTGCCCCAGGGTTAGTCCTGGGGCCGGTTATGTTCAACATCTTCATCAATGATCTGGAGGATGGGGTAGATTGCACCCTCAGCAAGTTTGCAGATGACACTAAGCTAAGGGGAGTAGTAGATACCCTGGAGGGTAGGGATAGGATACAGAAGGACCTAAACAAACTGGAGGATTGGGCCAAAAGAAATCTGATGAGGTTCAACAAGGACAAGTGCAGAGTCCTGCACTTTGGATGGAAGAATCCCATGCACAGGTACAGACTGGGGACCGACGAGCTAGGCAGCAGTTCTGCAGAAAAGAACCTGGGGATAATGGTGGATAAGAAGCTGGATATGAGTCAGCAGTGTGCCCTGGTTGCCAAGAAGGCTAATAGCATATTGGGCTGTATTAGTAGGAGCATTGCCAGCAGATCACGGGAAGTGATCATTCCCCTCTATTCGGCATTGGTGAGGCCACATTTGGAGTATTGTGTCCAGTTTTGGGCCCCCCACTACAACAAGGATGTGGACAAGTTAGAGAGAGTCCAGCAGAGGGCAACAAAAATGATTAGGGGCTGGAGCACAAGACTTATGAGGAGAGGCTGAAGGAACTAGGCTTGTTCAGTCTACAGAAGAGAAGAATGAGGGGGATTTGATAGCAGCCTTTAACTACCTGAAAGGGGGTTCCAGGGAGGATGGAGTTAGGCTGTTCTCAGTGGTGGCAGATGACAGAACAAGGAGCAACAGTCTCAAGTTGCAGGGGGGGGAGGTCTAGGTTGGACATTAGGAAAAAGTTTTTCACTAGGAGACCCTCTACTATATTATGGACTTCACTGAGGAAACAAGACAACTGTAGCCAGGATGCCCTGTGCATCACCACTGTAGAGATGGTATGGGCTGTGGTATCTGCAGCATCAAGAGCTCCTGAAGAGATATCCTGGCCAGTAACTATCCCTCAGCAATGGTAACCTGAAATTGCTCCCTTTATTCAACATCTTCCTCCAGACCAAAGGAGTCAAATTTTGCATAATTTGTAAAGTTGTATTTGGCAATCAGTGCCTGGTAATTCACAGTGAAGAACTATAGGTTTATCAATTAATAAGATTTTCTCCCTACAAGGTCCAGGACTCTGACATACAGGGTGGACTTATAATGGTGTTGTTTCCCCTGTTTGTTCATGGCGTCAACCACCAGAGAGCAGGATGGAGAGTGAAAAAACAGGAACTCAGAGTCCTTGGTGGGATCATAATACTTTTTATAGTCTCTCTTACACATGGATGCTACTATAGTTGGGGTTTGTCAAATGGTTTTTGCAGGTTTCAGCAGAGACTTGGTGATAGAAAGTGCAACCCTGGATGGTGTTGCAGCGTAAAAAATATCCAACAACTTGTGCTGGAATTCTTTGATCTCCTCAGGAGATATCTATAGGGAGTGTGCTACCTGTTTAATGAGGTCCTGAAACTGCCAAAAATCAATGAAGAAGGCGGCATTACTGCCTCATCTGGTGAAGATGATGAGCTTGTAGTCTGAGGGGTAGTTTGTTTATCTGGCCTAGTCTTTCGATTCTCAAACATTTCTTCCTATTGCTGACGAGGATAAGCTGCAAGACTGAAGAACATAAGGGGAAAGGAGTGGCATCCAGAGTTTCCCCCACAAGGAGCAATGAGGTCCTTGGTCATTTTTCCTGTCTCTTCAAGAGAGGGGGTTCGTATATGGGTTCATAGGAGAGCCCTGAATGGAGATCATAGGAGATCCCTGAATGGATACTGAATGAAGGTCTCTATCGTCATTCTTTCCTTGCTCTAACAGGGGAGCTACAAACGAAAAGGGAGGTGACGGTCTGAGGATGAATAAGAGACAGAGTTTCTGGGTACTGAGAGATGCCAGCAATGGAGAATCTGGTTCACCAGTCACTGATGAGTCCTTAGGATACCTAGTCTTGTGGCACCAAGTGGACTTGCAGCACTCTGTGAGGTTCTGGTACTGACGGACCAGTATGCTTGTCCCTGCAGGACAGTACTGATAGTTTTGAGAGCTTCACAAGATGTAATGCTGTAAATGGAGGCATTGATACTGAAGAGCTTGACCAGGGGACTGGAAAAGAGATTAAGTCCAATGGGACTGATCTTCTGTGTTTGCTCTGACCATCTCTATTAGATGGTATAGGAGCCATCTCAGAGTCACATATACTCTAGAGCTAAGGGATTTTCCTGCTTCATTGGTACCTGAGGAGCCCTTTGCTCTATGGTACCGAGCCTCGAAAACTATGTCCCTGAGGCTGTTGACCTGGTCAGAGAGTGAGGTCTTTTTGAAGTATGTGTCTTGAGAGGGAAATTAGAGCTCCTCCATTTAGGATCTTCAGATGAGGTCTCTGAGGCTTTCCCCTTTCTAGGAGAGTATGTGCTGAGGTTGAAGGGGCGCTAGAGATATCCAGGGACGGATGTACAGGGGAGGCTCTCCTGACCTGGCTCCAAAGCAGGTGAAGGGAGTGCTCTATCATCAACAGTCACAGCTTGATTTTCCACTTCTTCTGTGCCCTAGATTTGAGGGCTCAACAGAAGTTATACTTCTGCGGGACATGGGACTCTCCCAGTTAGCAAATGCACTTAAAAAGTCTGTAACTGACCAGGATAGCTTCTCTACAAATTAGATAACCTTTAAACCCTAGTGAACCCTACATGGCATTTATAGGAAGGATTTCCCCAGAGGAAATGAAACAATCTTTCAATAGCCAGTAACTCAATAAGCTAAGTAGAATGAAATCAGCTAGCAGCCAAGGCACAATGCAGACATACTAAGTTCATTGTCAGTATGAGATGGCTGAGAAAGACTTGAGGGCAGTTCACCCATGCAGCCTGATAAAGCCTCAGTGAGGGGCATGAGGCTATCAGCAGTGAATGTGTGGGCTCAACAGACACTGCTAATGAAAATCTTCAGCCAAAGATGCATGGGGCACACCTGCACCTGAAGAGAAGGGACACTACTCAAAGAAAAAACACCTTTTCTATAAGTGTGTACTCCACACAGAAAACCCTTCCCCATATGTTTTCACTAATAGCTGTTGTTAAAATTACCTCTGAGACTTCTTTCCACATGGCTTTTCAAGCACTTAGTTCAACTCCACATTTCATCACTCAGGTATCTTTATTTGACATACAGCAATACTATGCTGAGTTGACTGGAATCAAGTGTAGGGCATGGGTATAGGACGTACCACACATCCAAATTTACACAGAAAACCTCTTCCTTTATATACATTTACACATTACATTGCATTTGCTATACAATGCATTACACATTTTGGCACTGTTTTGGTTACTCTGTAGAAATCAATTCCTGTACTGGATGGTCTGTCCACAAGACTTACTCTTTACCTCATCTTAAGTTTCAGGCTTATTTTGCCCACTTTTAACTTGTCTACTGTAAATGAATCCCTGGGTGTTCCCTTATCTTAGCTTCTATCTCTTAGCTTATTGATCCATTTACTTATTTTAATCAGCACTGACACTGTGTTTCCAACCTGCTGATCCATTTACCTCCCAGTCTAATCCTGCCTCCCAAGACATGAGGCCTCATCTACGTCTAATTACTTATATCAAGTCAGGCCCACAGTTGTAAAACAAACTGAACTAAAGACTTTTTTCTTTAAAAAAAATAATCTGATACATTTTAAAAACCCAACATTTTAAATTAACTTTACAGTGCAAATCTACCAATGAAAGTTTTCTTCAACTAGCAGTTCTGGAGCAAACCAGCGTTACTCTGTGGCCAACTGATGTATCTGAAATGAAAACAGCAACACCTCAGCCCCTTATTGAAGCAAGTTTTCTGGTTAGAATGAAAGTCAGTTACTTTTTAAAAATCCCATCCTTATACCTCTACACAATAATATTTTAGTTAATTTAGCGTCTAAGAAGGTATTTGTAGATATGCATCAGAGGTTTTCATGTCAAGGAATACTGTTATAAATGAAGATTAAGTTTTACCTTCCTTCAGAAAGTGGGCACTTTATCATTAATGAGATATCTCCATTAAGGATTTTTGCACTGGTGTAGCTATACCAATGCAGCTATATTGGTGTAAACCTCAGTCTAGATACACTGAAGTTGTGCAAAAAAGACATTGGCTATAGCTACAGTGGCACAAAAGTGCCTGATACAGAAAATCCCTAAATGTGTATCAATCTCTGATACCATTGGAAGAATATAATCTTAAATCTAGGACCTCCAACTCTGTAACCCAAAGCAAAACAGATGTTACTGCCAGAACTGCCTTCAGGGTAGAGTTAACTAAATCCAGAATATTTTGACGCTAAGTAAATCTGATATGCTCTGAATTAATTTTTTATATAGTACTGAAAGACTCAGTTTATCTCCTACTGTAGTCAAGGGGTCTTAACTACCTTGGGTGTTGTTCTGGTTCCTAAAAATGTAACACCACTTATCAGCTGACCAATCACTCCCATCGCTCTCAGATACTGTGTATTTGTTGACCTTAATTCTTGAAGAAAATGTTCTACCTGCATCAGCAGAAGAGTCTACTGCTGCCCAAGTTGATTTAGCATTTCAACAAACTCTAATTCCAGGTGCATAGTCACCAGCTCAGTGGTTTGACTCTCTGTTGCTGAAGTTTAAAAACATGTACAGATTTTTTTTATGTAATATAAATTATTTTAATAGATTATAGGAAGTTACCTTAAAATACAGTTGTCAATTTCAAATTTAATTTTAAATATATTTATTCTTAAAAACAAAAAATAAACAAATCCAATTTGAATTTAAAAATCTGTTTTGATTTTTTTTAAAATCAATTGTTATCCACCCTGTATGACAGAAAACCATCTCCTGACAAAATATAACCAATAGAATCGGCAAGCCTCTAAAATGGGAACCACAATTGAAAAACTAACACCTGATGGGAATACTGGACAAAGGAAAAATGAAACCTAAATTAATGATTATTTAGTCAATAAAGCCCCACAGACATTTTCAGGGATGGTTGTGGGGCAGCAAAAAGGTGGAAGTAGACAATTTGAACAATTATCTTTAGATCTCTGAATAACAGACGTACAACATTTTAAATAAGTTATAACACAACCATGGGCATGTTTACTTTGCCTTGCAGTTCGGACTATACGGATGTGAACTGCAGCACACATGAGAGTGCTGCGCTGTAACTCCCCCATGTGAATGTTGTGGACGTAAACTTCAAAATTCATTAAAATTCATATTTACCTATACCACTTATATTCAAATGCTCTTAAAGTCTGCTTGAGCATGAACATTAAGTTCTAAAGTAATTCACAGCACCTACAATTCTAGCAAAGTATTCTTAAACTATAAATTTTCTTTAATACTGATCAACTCTACTAAATTAATATTACTGTCCTGATATAACATGCTTCTTAAAAGTTTCCCAAGCTGTTTTGTTTACTGGAGATTAGAATGGATGATTTTTTTTAAAAATTCATCCCTGATTAAGAACATCATTATGGACAACTCAATTAAAGGTCAATCCCATACCGAACTGCTTTAGGTACTTGCAGCCTATGATATTTTACTATTTTTTTCTCCCAACCTCAACTTCTTAAATATATGATCCAGAATGATAGTTACATTACAGACAATAATCATCATTGATTAATCTGATATCTCTGCAGTAATAGTAAACATAGACCAGAAAAGGTATTACCATGTTTTTCAGATTGCTTCTTAGGACTTGTCTACTCAGGAAGTTAGTGTCAGCAAGCTAGGGTGTGAATTTACAGCATACTATCTAGTCTGCACTAATTCCCCATGTGGACACTTACTGCACACTAAAAGTGCCTTTGTGCATTACAGCTTAATACACTGCAAAATGCAACCAGACAAAGCTACAAATCATGATGAGCAAATCTCAGTTTAAAATGATATATTTTTATTTTATTTACATGTAATCACACACATTCACAAAAGGTCTTTTATTGCTAGAAAAATAATAGGTTCCCATGATGTTTTCTGTCCATGCAGAGAGCTGGAGCTGTGGATTCTTAACTTCTGAAGTTATAGCCAGAAGCGTAAAGAGAAAAAGAGGTAAGCAGGCAAGCTTCATATAACAAGTATGGCATGCTTCCAGGCTTAATGCTTCCAGGCATTAAAATCTACTTTTTAAAAAATTTTGAACAAAGCCACTTTTTTATTTTAAAAAGCCACTTGTCTGCTGTAACAAAATAATTCTGATTGTTTTTAAGGTGTAATTTTCCTTTAATTTGGTAAAGTTGCTAGTTCAACAAGTCTTTCTGCCTACATTTTAATACAAAAGAAAATCAGCCAGACACTTAACAGCACTATGAAAATTACTTTCTAAACTAAGTCACTACTGACATAATCACATCTGTACTATAAAAGACCTGATGTTCTTAAGAATCAGAGAAATATTTCTTAATGGTGAGATTCTTGTAGTAATTTGTACTAGATCATAAAATAAATCTGTTTAAACCTCAGAGTGACTTAATTGAAACTGTAAATCTCAATATGATTTTTTAATTTGTCCTTCAAAAGTTTTTCACATACTTGCTTTATCAGTCACCACTTGTAACTTCACTATATACCTTACCACTCAAGTTTGAAAAAATTTCAGTCATGTTTTATCCTTCTACTTCCAGCTCCAGGTTTAACTCCACAGCAACTTTTTAAAGATTTCAAACAGCTACTGAAAGGTAACAAAGATTATCTTATCATGCTGGATGACCATTATTTTAAAATTTCTCTTACCATACATGAGAGTGTATGTTTTATAAAAATTAAGTCAAATTATTGTAGCCATTTCCAGAAAAAAAACCAGCGTCTGAAAACATACTGGAGATCAAAGCCAAATATTAGCCTGCCACGCATTTAAAGAGATTAACGTTTTCCTAAAAATCCTAAAAGATAATTGCTTTATTTAGTTTTCTATTTAATATTCCTTTAAGTTTCTTTTAATATTCCATTCCCTAACAATGTTCTCTGATAACTTAGTCTACAGTAAAATCAAAGTAAAAAACTTACAAGTGATACTATCAACTTGAAAATCACATTTCTGTCAGAGGATGTACATCCAAGATGACTATAAATAAAATAGATAGCCTTTTCCCCCCATTTTAGTTTATTTTGTTGATTTGACAGCATTTGTGTACAGTCAGTTTAACTTTGAATCAGTTATTCAGTCTGTAAATCTCTCCCCTGATGCTGAGCCTTATAAATCAATGACATGCTGCTCCATTTTCAGCAAGACTCCATCAAAACTTTCCACTACAATCAATGATATAGGTGATGCTCCCTAGATTAAATATCCCCCAATCTTCCCCAACAAAATCATCTATTTTAATATTCTTTTCCACTGCCACTAGCATCAGTCATTTGCTTCTACTACACCTCTTGATCTGCCATGATTCCCCTTTCCCAAAAGTTTATGGAGTTCTATGCCACTAAAATACTTAACAGCTTTTCTTCCTAGTAGAAGTGGTGGCAGCAAGCAGGTGTCCTGCAGTTTCTGCTAGCAGCAGCAGCAGAAGATGGATCATCTTGCAGCCTACGGTTGTGGGATGGTGAGTGGTTTCTCTCTAGTGATGGGATGGGTAGCTGGATTGCAAAATGATACTTTGATACTTAGGGTGATTGGATGGGTCTTCTCCTAACTTCCAACAATCTTCCCAAGCTGGTTTTGTGGGACAGTGGAGTAGTGGAGAGAATGGTATGGGCCATTCCAGTACCTGACTTTCAAACTCATGCATGAAGCTGAGCAGGTAGAAACTACTAGGAGAAATAGGCATAGTGCAGGATTCCCACTCACTGCAACCACCACCGGCCATCATCTCCTTTTCTCCTTGTGCACACATGGCCTGGAGGTTGGGATAGCAGGCTTTACATGGCGTGAACCCTATGTGCTCTTGGAAGCACTCATGAGGTACACAGGAGAGAAGTTGCCACTGAAGTAGCTACCACAAAAATAGCAGGTGCGCTCATGGAGCAGCAGCTGCCTAACAAGTATAGCTGGCTCAGTCCCTGCCTCAGGCAGATCTAAAAATTTTAAATAAGCATAGCAATCCTTAGCATTTTTTAAATCAGGCCTACAGAACAATACCCCTCCATCCTCACCTTGAACATAACTAAAGTCTATCCACTGTCATCACACCACTATGCACAGGCTGGCCTAAGGATTTTGAAGAGAGTAAGCAAGATTATTCTTTAGTTACATCCCAAAATTAAACTGTCTCATACAGTAAGATATTTGGGGAAGAAGGATCCTTAATACCTCCTAGTACCTAATGGCAGAAGTGGAGATCAGTGGTAGATTCCTTTCTATCCTAGTAACTGCTTTATATAGTTTTCCATTTACAAGTTTATGTCTGTAAGGAAATAGGGAGAAACAAAGCAGATGCCAAATTTCTCCTTTGTGGATTTGAGGTTATAGGTTTACACACACACACACACACACACACACACACACACACACACACACACACACACACTCCCCCCCCCTCCTCATGAGGGATATAACTATCACAGAATAAAATCTTAAAAGTATCAAGGATATTTCATTTTTTAAATTCAGGACACACTATTTAAAAGGATATTCTATCAGAAAATGGAATTTACAAAAATGAGTTGAGTTCCAAACAAACAAGAGAAGTGTCCCTTTAAACCATATTTTTAAAGTTTTCCACAATTCTCCCATATTTGAAGTACACAGTGAAATTTTTCCTTGACTTGGGGCCCAATTGTTCCTTAAAATGTTGTGAAAAATCCTGAAAACAAAAAAAATGTAGAAGCATTAATATGCTGTTAATAATTTCCGAGGATGTATTGTTATACTGACATTTTGGGATCTGCCACTGAATGATGAGCAGGAAAAAAAAGTCAGTCAATCTTACTATATCTATTTTTTTTCCTTAAAGGAAACAGGAAAAAAAAGTCAATCTGTGGTCCTTTAAATAGAGATAAGTCTTTATTTAATAGTGCTAGAATTTTTTATGTTGCACCATACTACCCTGCAAGTAGCCTTATCCTTTCTCATAGGTGTTTACCTGCATTGTATCAGGAATGCAATTTAAGTTCAAACTGAGGACTGATCATTGAGTTTCTACTCTTTTTATATGGCTTTGCTCCCATGATCTCAAAAGACTTTTTTTTTTTTTTTTTCAGGTGGCACAGTCACTTCTGCTCATATCACACTGCTCTCCAATCAGAGTTTCACCTCAGGCTGAGCTTTCTGTTTGAACACACACACACACACACACACACACACACACACACACACACACACACACACACACACACACACACACACACACACACACACACACACACACACACACACACACACAAAAAAAAAGTAGGACAGGATGTGGTGGTCCACTGGGAAAACTTCCAATAACCTAATCTATCATGTAAGGTAAACACACATTTCAAATTACAGGCTGTATATATAAATGTATATATCAGCAGTTATCCAGCACCCACCGTGACTTGCCTTCATTCCAGTGAAATAACTGGGAAGGATCAACATATTCTTTTGTTACTGTTAATATGAATCTGTAACATACTCTCAGAAGTACTACACTGACACATATTAACACTGCCTTTTCTATCGGAGGGCCTAATCCTATATTCCTTGGATGCTCAAAATCACAGTGAGAAACTATGACCCTACTGTGACCCTTCCATGCCTAGGGTAGCCACCTGAAAATGCCGAGGTCAGGGCAGGCTGCAAAAGGAGAGCAGATTCTCCCAGCACTGGTGGGTGACACTGAAGCCAGACTTCCCAACCAGCCAAAAACCGTGCTTCTGAATCCCCACACTGGTTTTCAAGAAGCCAGTATACAAATACACACAGTCCCCTTTACTGCATTCCAGTTTCCGGCTCCCAATCAGCCACTAGGTCCAGTAAAGAGACCAGTTATTTAAACTCTATGCTCTTTACTAAAAAGGTTCCCCCTGAACCCAAAGGGTCAGCCACAGAACCAGATCAACATAAGTTTGGATCTTACCCAAAATACCACATTGCCAGCCAATCCTTTAGTAACTAAAACTAAAGGTTTATTATAAATAGAAAGAAACAAATCATAAGAGAAATGTTAAAGGATTAAAGCAATCGGATACATACAAATGATTTGAAAGTCTGCATACATCAGGTTTCTAGAAGAATTGTGGAGTTTGCAGGCTTGTATAGTCCCTCTGGTATACATCCAGTACTTGGATGGTTCTCAGTCCTTTGCTTCACAGCTTCAGTTCAGTTGTAGATGAGCTGATCCAGAGGTAGATTGGTAGCTGAAGCTGAATCCCGGCTGAAGAACAAAATGGATTCCCAGGCCTCTGCCTTATATACCCTCTGGCCCCTGCCATGCTGTTTGTGGAATTTTACAGGAACCAAAATGGAGTTCAGAGTCACATGAGCAAGTCCTGGTGACTCATCAGGTATACCTCTGGTTTTTCCCCCTGGGCCCCTTGCATCTGTGAATGTCTCAAGGGGCCATCAAGTAGGCTATTGTTCTGCCGCCACCCTGTCTAGGGTGTTTCAGACAGCACAATTTGAAATACAGCTATATCAAATATATCCATAACTTCCATTATACATATAACACATGAACATAAGTATTATCATCTTACTTAGCATATTATAGCCTTTCTAACAGTACCTGACATGGCATATCTTACATGAATTACTGTGATTTTGACATACTGATGTCACACAATATAATAAATGCTCCCCGCCCCTCCCCCCCAATCCAGCCAGCGTGACACCCCCAACACGAGACTGGTGTAGAAGGGAGCAATCAGAGCTCCTGGATACACATCAAGGGCCCCCCGATTCAGCCAGCGTGACAGAAACTACTGGCAGTTCGTGTATACAAGGTCCATATTATCCAATTGATCCAGATACTAGATATATATAGAGAAAGATCTTAAGGTACTTATATTAACAGAGTAACTAAGCATCTCACAATCTTTAATGTATTTACCCTCACAACTCCCCTGTGAGTTAAGGAAGTACTAGAGTCCCCATTTTACAGATGAGGAACTGAGGCACAGAAGTGACTTGCCCAAGTTCACACAGAAAATCTGTGGTGGTACGGACTTGAATCCAGCTCTTCCAAGTCCTAATCTATACTATACACTTTGTTTTCTGTCTGATACTTACACTGTAAGCTCTTTGGGGCAAGGTCTGTCCTTTTGTTCTGTATTTGTACAGCACCTACCTCAATGAGTACCTGGTCCATGACTAGGGTTCCTAGGCACTACAATCATACAAACAACAAAAAGAGCAGAAAGAAGAAATATCTTTAATAGTCAACATGAGGGGGAAGGAAAGCAGATCAGTAAAAAGACGTTTACAAGTTATTCAAAGAAGTCTGTTCCCCTTCCTCAGTTTTTAAAGTTCCATTAAGGGCCAGGATATCTTTGATCATGCAATAGTGAAAATAAAAAGGCAGGAATCATATATTCAAAATCAAAACTAACTTATTAAAAAGAAACAATTATGCATATATGCAATTATAAAAGGTAGAATTGTTACTGCACAATTATGAGTGATGTGACATTAGAGGACATATTCTTAGCTTGATTAAGGCTTTTTGTCTTGAGGCATTTACAGAGATTTGTGCTGTGTGGTTATATTTGTGTAACTTGACATTTTATTTTCACCGATATAGTATTCCAAATTGAACTGACAAATTTCATTTTATTCCTTGAAATGCTAGTTCAATTAAATTCTTCACTTTCGCAAGCAACAAGACACTTATAAAATGCTCTTGCTACCTCCATTTGTTTTGATTGTTTTAAAAATTCTCCATATATAGTCCTGTGTGTTGTAGCATGCTATATATGGAGAATTTTTAAAACAACCAAAACAAAATCACACCCACATACAAATAATATGTTGGTTTAAAAAAAAAAAAATCCAAGAATATCAAAATTTTGTAATTCATGTCACATAATGTAGATTCTGCTACAGCAATTTGTCTACCAGAAAATGTTAAAAGAGTTTCTCTTAATGTACTATTATCGATAAAAATGGATTTAAAAAAATCAGAATTATCTATATTAATTTATTTAAGTCAAACAAGTTTATTAAAAATACACCTTTTTAAAATTAAATTTGAAATTAGGACAACCTACATTAACATTATGACAATTATGGCGATTTCCTGCCATATCCTAGATAAAACCTTACTGAATTAAGTTTAATATCTCTGGGGTCCACTGAACTAAAAATGCAACTGGTTATGTACTATTGTGGAATTCTCTAGGAGACTAACTAATGCAATTTCTGGGGAGTGTTAGGAACTTCAAAAGACTTTTTGGAACAAAATGTGTGAAGTGTATTTTCTAGGAAATACTTGGGGTGAGGGGAATGGAAACAACCCACCGCTAAGACTATCTTTCTGAAGCTACACCCTGGGAGAGAAACTCACTGTCTACGGATTACCTGCTCCCGGAAATGCCAGATCAAAACCCCCCAACTATATAAACAATGGAATACACTTTTCATGAATGCTCTCATTCTAGCAGAGTGTGATGAATTTGAAACCAGAGAGAAACCCCAGGGTGGTGTTTGAAGGACTGCTCTTGCCAGAGCTCATGTTGAAGGGGGTGCTATCTCGTAACCTTATTAGCCTGCATGTAGGTTCTTTTATTGTTTTTAAAATAGTCTTTTGAGTGCTTTTCCTTAAGAATAAAATATGCTTGCTCAGAAAAAACTGTGTGGTAACTTACAACTGAGACAATTAGTCTGTGTTCTATCTTTGAGGAGAGAAGAGTGAAGCAGGCCTGCTTAGGCAGACTCTTGCTGTGGACAACAGAGTGAAGGCAAGGAACTGTTCAGCCTAAAATACTGCAGTCAGAAGTGAGAGAGATGCACGTCTCCATCCAGAAGAGGTAACAGACAGAATAGCCGGAAGCCTGAGAATAGGTGCCCTTTCTGGACCACAAAGGGGGAATACCAGTGTAATTGTCCTGAACTGTGATAAACACCTAAATTTACTGTAATCTATTAAAATTGTTTAAATTAAATTTAAAAATATGAAGCAGTACATGGTTTTTGCCAAGTTTTTTAAAAAGTCAAACCACTGAACTGGTGAAACTCACTGACTAAATACTCGGAACCAGAGTTCGTTGCAGTGCTAAACCAGCTTTTGGCAGCAGTAGCCTCTTCTGCAGCTGCAAAGAGTGTGTTTTTTTCATTTCGGTTTATTCAACTAGTTCAATCCAATGATTAGTTTATTCACCGTTAAAAAACCAACTCAGTATTGAAAAAGCAAGAAAGCCTGTTTCCCTATTCTAATCTCTGAGTAAAAACTTAGTGTAAGAGGGATGAGATCTACCTGTTCTAAAATCTTGAAGGACCTGATGAGCAGAAACAATCAGTTCAACCACTAACTACAGATAATACTTCCTTAGTTTAATAAATCACTTCATTTTAAATCTAAAACAAATGTTGATAAACTTCTTTTCTTACATATCCCACACATAAGGTATTTTATTTAATTAATGAAAAATTAAATGCTGTTTTTCTTCATTTTTAATTGAATTTGAATAGCCATCTAAATAGAGCTTGACACAAATCACTAGTAAAAAAGTAATCATCTAGTAAATACAAAATGTATCATTCATTTTATAAAATAAAATGCTAAAAATAATATGAATAAATGTATGTTAAGCTATAGAATTACTTTAAATGTGTATAGATATAAGAAATACAAGGTGGGTCAGGTAATATCTTTTATTGAACCAACTTCTAATGGTGAAAGAGAAAAGCCTTCGAGCCTACACAGAGCTCTCCTTCTGGTCTGGAAAATGTATTCAGAATGTCACAGATAAATACAAGATTGAACAGACTGTTTAGGCTAAATAATTAAGGGACCATTCCAGGTGAAATGACCAACTATCACCTCTCCAGTCATAGAGGAAAGAAGATACCACATATTTTCCTTAGCAAGAAGCAGCACCAAATGTAGTATAAAGGCATCCTGAGTTGCAAATAAAAATATTTTAATGGCTATCAACCAATAAGGAAAAACCTTTCACTGGAAAATAACTAAAGTAAAAATGCAAAACAAGATTAAAATCAGTGAGTTAAATCAAAGTTCGCCGCTTCTGGATTTAAATCAAACCACCCTGCTCACTAGGCTCTAGCTAAATATGAAGCTACCGAAACATATAGTCAATGCTAAAAAGTCTTCATGCACTGTACTGTAGTTAGGGCACTTGATCTGTTCAGACTCTGTAGCAAAGAGAAATTAAGCATTAATGCTTTATGAATGTGTGCTGGGAGAGTCATGTGGCTGCCTTACACAAGTCTTGTACTGAAATATATCTGAGTTTAAGGTGTACTATCAGAGCTAGAACAAGATGCCACATGAACTACGAACAGCAGGCCTTCCAAGCCATAGCTATCCCCAACTCCTTTTGATTTCTCAGAAGTGGCCCATCAAAAGGACTTATTACTATCTAAACAGTAAAGGTTTACTGTATCAGGCCAACAGGGATTCCTTAAAATGCCCCATGACTACCAACTGATGGATTACCATAATTTGTCAGTCTGGTTTAGACAGACATTCTATACATGTTAGTTTGGTAGTAATTTCTACCTGTCATGAACTAGTTTAAAGGTTGAATATTGTCTCTACAGCCCTTTATCTCCTGGCCACTACGGAACACCCTCACCCCCAATTAAAAAGCCTCCTTTTGTTGTGGGATATTAATGATATCATGACAAAGTTTCATGGGATTGGCCACTATCATCTGCAGCAAGACTGAGAAACACACTATTAAGTAGGCGTGGGGATAGCACATTCACTGAAACTGTCTCTCTCGAACTTTGATGCCAGAAAAGACCAGTAGTTTCTTATTCAGGTTAATGCAAGTAGTTCCATTCCTGGTGTCTCCATCCTACAGGAAGAATAGATCCACCACTTCCTGATCCATGGATTCAATACCAAGTGTAATTTAGAGATTATTCAATTAGCAGAAATGTAGGACCTGCAAGTTAGTCTGAAACCCCATACAGTAATTTCTGAAACAGTGCTGAATGTGGCTTGCCCTTGTTTACACTTGCAACTAACTGGTATTCACAACTGATGCAACGGCACTAGTTTACTAACATCCATTATCAACAGTGGATTGCTTTTCATAGTATAGACGGGATCCAAAGTAGAAAAGACAAATTCAAGACAGCAGTTTAGGAAAGGGAAAGCAAAATGATTAGCAGAAGAAAAGATACCTAAATGTAGGTTTATGGATCTGAAGAGAGGAAGAAACTGTTACCTATCTTAAAGTAATGGTGTTTTTTTGAGATGCTGAGGCAATATAGTCTATTGAATAGGGCACTGGACTGGGAATCAGGAGACCTGGGGTCAATTCCCAGCTCTGCCACTGACCTACTGGATGACGCTGGGCAAGTCACTTCCATCCCAGGGTCTCAGTTTCCCCATCTGTAAAATGGGGATCAATAATACTCACCTCTTTTGTAAAGACCCTTGAGAGCTAAAGATAAGTGCTATATGAGAACTAGGCACTCTTGATGTGCATGCTACAGACTGGGGACCAACTGACTAGGCAACAGCTCTGCAGAAAAGGACCTGGGGGTTACACTGGACAAGAAGCTGGATATGAGTCAAGAGTATGCCCTTCTTGCCAAGAAGGCTAATGGCATATGGGGCTGCATTAGTAGGAGCATTGCCCGCATTTCAAGGGAAGTGATTATTCCCCTCTAAATCAGCATTGGTGAGGCCATATTTGGAAGATTTTGTCCAGTTTTGGGCCCCCCCACTACAGGAAGGCTGTGGGCAAATTGGAGAGAGTCCAGCAGAAGGCAACGAAAATGATTAGGGGGCTAGAGCACATGACTTATGAGGAGAGGCTGAGGGAACTAGACTTGTTTAGTCTGCAGAAGAGAAAAGTGATAGCTACTTCAACTACCTGAAGAGGGGTTCCAGGGAGGATGGAGTTAGGCTATTCTCAGTAGTGACAGATGACACAAAGAGCAATGGTCTCAAGTTGCAGTGGGGGAGGTCTAGGTTGGATATTAGGAAAAACTTTTGCACTAGGAGGGTGGTGAAGCACTGGAATGGGTTACCTAAGGAGGTGGTGGAATCTCCATCCTTTTTTAAGGCCTGGCTTGACAAAGCCCTGGCTGGAATGATTTAGTTGGGGTTGGTCCTGTTTTGAGCATAGGGATGGACTAGATGTTCCCCTGTGGTCACTTCCAACTCCAATCTTCTATGATTCTATGATATTAGAGACTCTGGCTTCATTGCAACAAGCAGGCCTCCTGATGTCACATGATCTCAAAACTGAGAATGCTGGTGCCAAAAAACATGGGGCAGGGATTCATGGTGTCAGAGTAGGGGGCACCAAGTGTGTCAGTACTGTAGATTCAGTACTGGGAGTAATTATTCTCAGTTTCTGAGATGATGCTGAGAGGTAAGCACTGTTCCCTCTCATTGCTTCACCAATATCAGATTCCGGCTGTGCTGTGCCTTTAGAATGAGATTTATTACATGATGTTAGCCTTTTCTTGGACCGATCAGCAGAGGAGCAATGCTCCTTTCTATCCCTTCCCGCAGACTTAGAAGAACGTTTCTCTACCCTACCAGAATCTGCAGTGAGGACAGCCTTAGAAGAGGCAGCTCAGGAGCTAGTCGCTAATCCAGACTCAGACACTGGTTTAGAGGTGTCTTGCTTGCTGGATCTGATGTAGGTTGCTTAGTCTGATTCAAGGAACAGCTTGAGGCCAACCTCTCTAGCTATTTGGATCCTTTTTAAAAAGGACTTGCAGATAGAATATCTATTGGTGATCTTCCTTTCTCTGAGACAAAAGACATCCTGTGTGTCCATCATTGAGTGACGTAGGCACTTCACATGAGACATGGTTCTTAAAAGCGGGAGTTTTAGATTCTGTCATGACTGAGTCCTGGTACTGGAGAAAATCTTCCCCACAAAAAATAAAAACAAACACTATACAACTATTCTGAAATGCCAACAAGGAGAAAAAAGCTACTCCAACTTTAACAACACTAATCCTAATGCTAGCTACACATACCAATACATACAGAAAGATTTAAGGAGCGCATCATGCTATAGATACTGCAGGGGTTCCCTCTTATAGCCACAGGCAGTAACAAGGAAGTGACGGGCAGCTGAGCTTGCCCCACCTTTCGTGCCCTTGATATGGGGCACGAAGACACTTTAAAGGAGCACAGATGGTCCCAATGGATATTTCTGGCCATGAGATTTTGATCTCAAGCACAGGGGGCACATGCACTCCAGGAGTAGAATATATATGCACACCGACACTCAAAACACAGGAAGTTGTAGACTGATCCAACCGTAGGTAGCAGCATAAGAGAAAATATGAAGCAGAGTATGAAAAGAATTGCAGAAGTAAGGCTAGAAGATTAGGAGTGTGGGTAGCTAATAGGATGTTCCCAGGCTGGTGCAGAGAATGCAGGAGTAAACACTCATTAGGTCATATACCAACTACTTTTATATGTCAGATATTTCTGCTATTTCAGATATTCCTTTTCTGCACTTGAACATGCAGCTGAAATAGTAAAATATACTTTAAGTTACACAGTGATATGCAATTTTTTTTGAATATCTACATTAGAGTTTGACTGAATATCCATCTATTAATAGCAGCTTGTAGTATCACAGAAGTGCATGCATCACACAGAGTTTACATAGTTCCTGCTCTCAATTCTAAAATTATGCAGAAGTGGATAAAGAGACAATTCATAAGAAAGAAAAGGGTGGGAGGTTTATGCAAACATGCTTTTAGGATTGAGCAGCACAGTAAGTATGTACCCAATTTGTTCCTTTTTAAAATAGAATTCATTTTAATATACTGTAGTTATATTGTAATAGGTTAGTATTAAAGGTCATTGTTAAAGAGACCATGGGAAGAAATAGTTTTTGAGGATACATTTAAAGGATTTCTAGCTATTGATAGGTCTTTGGAAGCTTGCTAATGTCTGATACAAATTAATGGCATTTTAGAATGTAGAATCTAGCATCTACTATTATACAAAGTAACAGAATGATGTGTACAAAACAGAAAAATATACTACTCCTCTAAATCTTTGAGGAAGATCATTTCCCTTTTCATTAGCCCACACTCCAAAAATAGTCCACAGCCAACCACCACCATTTCATAGGTCAACCTTGAAATTTCTGATTTAAAGTTGATTCACAGTAGATTACTGAAGCTCACTTAAATAAAAGATACTCAAAAACACATCAGCAATTAGGAAGGCAGCCAGATACTGCTTTCACATGACCAAAAGCTAGAACTTCTAGCAAAGGCTACTACTGCATGAAGGCTACACCATGCCTCTGATTACTTTCTAAAAGTTGGTCTTGCTAGCAGGAATGAGGTATTTTTCTATTAGATTTCCTAAGACATTTTATTCTCTTCATGTAACGGTAAAAAGTAGTAACTCAGCTCTTTCCAATATCTGTAGAAATCCAGCCAGTATCACAATTCATGTTTTAAGAGAAAGACAAAATAAAGTTAGCTAAAAAGGGCATCTGGTACAAATAAGACACCAGACTTCATAAACTTTTTAGAAGTCCCTATTTTGAAAGGCTGTTTTTAAATAAGACTACCAAATTGGCAAGCGTACCAATTGACTGCTCCATCTTGTCTTCAGTTGTGACACTCTGGGTACCTTTCCCAGACCTAAAGAAAAGCTCTGTGGTAATTCAAAAGGTGTGTCTTTCACCAACAGAAGTTGGTCCAACAACACATATTACCTACTTCACCCTCAACCTCAACAAAAGGTATTTTCTCCTTCTTAGCCTTTCCACTTAAAATAAAAAATGTTGACTGACCAAAGAGGAACCGTGTAATGTATGGTAAGCAGGCCACGATGGTGAACAGCTTTTAGTTTTGGTTGCTTTCATTTTTCCTAAGTGGTTTTTTTAATGTAATATCTTTGGTTATTTGTATGTTGTGATGACATCAGTTATTAGGAAGACACATATAAAACTTGTTATGCTACTGCAAAGCTTGCACTAGCTAGGAGACATTCATGTCTGCTTTTGGTTTCATGCCGTTAACTAGTAGATATTTGTCATAACTTCTAAGTAATGACTCAGCAATTATTATTATGATCAGGAAATTTTTAGAGAAAGTTAGGGGTATAATGACTGGACTACTGTATATAGTAAATAAGAGCAAAAAACTCTGATTCAAGCTTATGGGAGAGCAAAGAAAAAGAATGAGGTAAGATGCTATTTTAATTGAGGCTAAAGCAATGAAAAAAATCAGATGGAGTAGATAGTCTAAAGAACACACTCAAGTTATACAAGTTTGGGTAGCTAAGAATATTTAGGACCTGAAAACAGAAAAAGCTTGAATTCCCTGTACAATGGGTTACATACATGCGGCATCCAGCATACATAGAAGAACACATATTAAAAGTATGTCTTTTTTTAAAAAATTCTCTTTTGGGGTTTCTTAGATGTAAAAAGATTTTTCCCCTATGTTCTTATATGCATAATAGATATGGCTGCATGGTCAGTTTATTCAGCTTCAGGATGAAAAATGTTATTGTGGAAGGATTATAGTAAGACATAAGAGTTTGTATATTTTATATTGCTGTAGGTAGAGAAACAAAAGTGTAGTTGTTGACCTTTATTTTCCAAGTATCTAAAGGAAGTGTTTAAATATAAACACAGAGCAACCTTAGGTAGCATTAACTGAAGTTCTCTCTGCAGGACTATCTTTAGTTTTTAAAGATTTTTTTTTTTTTTTTATGAACTGAATATGAAAAAAACAAATGATACACCATCTTACAAAGAATGATGACAATACAGTGAACACAGTAGCTGCAGCAAGTGTTTGACTATGCAGAAACATTAACCTATTAAAAGTGGCTGTTACAACTTGGCAAATCTGCTAGAAGTTCTTCTGATGCCACTGACCAATGAATACTTTATAAAACTTGAAGTTAGAGGTATGGTCTTGCAGAAGAGCTCTTTTGTTGGCATGAAAAATTGAACAGATCCATTTAAACAATTATTTTTAAAGATGTTCCTTGTGTGTTTGGGCATTCATCAACTTCAAGTAAGGCTATCCCATTTTAAAACCTGTGCAGAGGGAATCTAGCTTACAGTTAAAGGTATGTTTCAATCCTAAATTCCATTTTCAAAAGGCTCCTAAAGCCACTGTTAAAAAAGGGACTGAGGCACTTCTGAAAATTTTCCCATTAAATATTTGCTAAACCTGTATTTAATAGCATCTGTACTCTTCATTATAATCTATACATGAAAGCACTCAGTCACTCTGTCACTTGCTGTCAGAATTATCTAGAATTGTATGTGAATCAGAAGTGACTCTGCGACAATTGTCTTATCCAGCCATAATGCTCACACACAACATAGTATTATAATGAATGAGATGGACTTTAAAAAGTAATAGTGTTAATCAAATATTTCTTCTTAGCTGTAATATCAAAAGAACAGCCTAATTCTTGTGAACTCTTTCATTTTCATTCTCCTTTGCCCTTTCTGTGGTCTTTGATAGTAATCACACCTTGGCCTACTCCCTGGTGTTGGCAGCTCTATCTTCTTGGTTCTCCAACTACACTTATAGTGTTTCTTTTGATGGTTCCTCCTCTTCCTTATTATAGGAATCCTTCCATGCTGGATGTTCTCCTCCTGTCCTAATCTATTCTGCTCACATGAATATAACCATCAACATCATGCCAATAACTCACAAATCAGCCTCTTCACACTTGTCCTCTTTCCTCTGTCTAGTCTTGCATACTTGACTGTCTCTTTCACATATTCCCATGGGCAGCTGCCATCAGCTCAAATTTAAAACAGCCACATTTTAGCTCCTTATTTTTTCTCCCATGTCCTCTCCCCACCCACTTTTTTCTATCACACTGGCAAGCTCCTCAACAATCAGCCTCATTACCCTGGAATCATCTTCAGCTCTTTCCTCTAGGTACACATTCAGCCTACCACCACATAATGCTACTTTTGCGACAACATATTGAAAATCTGACACTAATTTATATATGTACAAGTATATACAAATCAGGATTTGCACATATACTCTGGTTTGAGAGAATGCCCTGACGTGTACATTTTAGCAAGCACACTTTCAAAATTGGTCCCAAATATTAAAAAAAATACTGGCTTGGCTAGTTCTATATTCTTCCTATCACAAATAATTTGACTGACCAGGCTCTCATGTTGATTCTGTTCCCTATCTAACGGTATATTAAACTGTGAAAGCTTCTTTCATTATGCAATACGGGAGAGTCTTAGAGATCAGAGTAACTCCTGCGAAATGTTCCCATTGCTTTTCACAGGAATTCAAACAGTATATTCAGCAGCAGTTGGATTTTCACAGACATTCAATAAAGAACAAAGGAAATCATAACATCAATAAAATTTATGAAATATGGGGTCCATCTATTGCCAGCATATTGACTTTTGTCTTCAGTTTGGTCTAAATTTTCCCATCAAGATTTTATAGCTTTTACTCTATCAACATGGCATTCTGTCTTGTAGTCTAGTTCTAAATTATTAAAAGTTTTATTATTTTAAGCTTAGCTTAAGCTACTTATATTTTTCAGAGCCAATACACTTTACACCCATGGTAGAATTATTGTTGAATAACTCTCAAATTATTTTTTCAACACTTTGTAATTCCATTATATATCAATGTTTGACATTAGAAATGTCAAATAAATGAATGAACATATAGTTAACCAAATTAAACTATTTCCACATTTCAAGCTTTCTTGTTTTCTATTTTTTGTCTGTTGCCACCTAATTCTCATTATTCCCCCCTGCACGTTTTAAAATGGGACAGCTTTACTTGAAGCTGATGAATGCCCAAACTCACGAGGAACATTTTAAAATATAGTTGTTTAATGGATCTGTACAATTTTTCATGCCAACAAAAGAGCTCTTCTGCAAGATCGCACATCTAACTGTACAAATCTTAAAGCATTCACTGGTCAGTAGCATCAGAAGAACTTCAATTACTGTTGAACCCAATTATTAACCTACAGGGGAAAGAGGAATTCCAGTTGCATTTGAGTCCATTTTCTTTAATAAAAAATAAATGTTATTTTATTGTTTTAATCTTATACCTTCAAAAGAAATTAAACAAAATCTTTGATGTAAATGATCAAACTTTTTAAAGAGTACTTGTCCAGAGCTTATCCTAATAAGCTGCAGACTTTTTAGGAAAGGAAAATGGAGTTCTTTCAGATTAAGCTCTTCGCTCTCACTTTCTCCTTTAGTGCTCTTGCTTGGAACTCCTGTTCCGGTAGTAATAGGAAATAAAAGGCAGAAGCTAAAATAAAGGGAGGGAAAAGGGGTGCTTTCATGACTTGCATGCTTGCTTCTGTAAGGGGTTTTTCTGCAATGTCTTTAAGAAGTGCTGCATTTGCCCAGCTTCAAACATGACATGAATATGCACCATTCCCAGTGACACCTATGAGGCCACCATTTTGTCAAGTTCAATTAATTGTAAAGAAATGGAAAGGGCTATATGACTGAGGGAAATTTTAAGGGTACCTTTAACTGTCAACCATAGTAGTGTTGGGTGATGCTTTTGTGAACTAGCATGCTTTCTTGTGCACAGAACATAAATGAGAAGGTTGTTCACCATGGGCAGTAACTGAGGTGATGCTTTTGCTCACCTTGGGCAGAAACTGAGGTTCTTCAAGATATGTCCCCCAGTGGGTGCTCCACTCGAGGTGTCTGTTGCCTCCCCACTTCTTGGATAAGAGATTTCCGTCAGCAATGCCTGTCTGGGTTGCTAATGTGCAGCTTGTCTTGCAGTGACGTTGGCACCTCAAGCCACGCGCACACGACCCAACCCCCTCTGTTCCTCTCTACCATGGAGTAATAATGATAGACTCCAAAGTAGAGGGAAGGAAAAGGGGTAGTGAAGCATCCAAAGGGATGCACATCTTGAAGAACCTCAGTTACTGCACAAAGTGAGCAACCTTCTCTTCTTCTTTGAGTGGTGTCCCTGTGGATGCTCCACTCTAGGTGACTCTGGAACAGTATCCCTCATTGGGTGGAGGGGAAATCAGAGTTGTGATCAATGGATAATGGTACTGTCAGACCTATGGCAGCGTCTGATCTAGAAGCCTGGTCGATAGCATAGTGTTTGGTGAAGATATGTGCCAAGGCCCAGGTAGCTGCTCTGCATATGTCTGCTATGGGAACATTAAGGAAAGCTGTGGATGTGGATATTGCTCTGGTGGAATGTGTTTTGACTCCTTGAGGAGGCTGTACTTTCTTTAAATTGTAGCATGAGTGAATGCAACCCATTATCCATTTAGAAAGCCTCTTGGTAGATATGGCTGCTCCTTTGGATCGTTCTGCTATGGACACGAAGAGTTTCATAGTCTTTCTGAAGGGTTTTGTCCTGTCCAGGTAAAATGCTATTGCACGTCTAACGTCTAATGTGTACAGTAATGTATTTTGTGCGTTACTGAGCAGCTTCGGGTAAAAAGTAGGTAAGTAGATTGGTTGATTAATATGGAATGACAAATTAATTTTTGGTAAGAATTTCAGGTGCTTTCCTGTCTATCACTGTTCTATTGATTAACAGTTCAAAAGGAACATGTGAACATTTAGATGGAACGTTGACTGTAATAATACTATTGTTTGTATTTCTCTTTGATATTTAAGTAATAAATACCTGTAAATGGTTGTAAATGGCCAATTATCTTGTGCTAATGTAACTAGTTACCAGTGTGCACAGAACATAGGAGATTATACTTCAGAGTCCCAAGTAATCATCTATTAATAGTTCAAGGAGGCACCTGCTATCAAGAAAATATCAGTCAGCCTGCATGGGTCTATAAAAGACTCTAGTGGACTGATCTTTTACCTAAAATCTGTCCAAGCTTGTCAGGGAAAGTTTTGATCGCAAGATTGAGATCCCAGCACCAGCCTGGAATGACCCTGCTAATTCTCATGGGAGAATTTGAACAAACTCCGTATATGGACTGTTTAGTCTTCACTTCTCTGGACTGGATTTCTAACAAAGAAGCTCTAAACAAGGACTGATGACCCCTCAAGCTGTTTGGTTAATTTCAGAGACTTTGTAATTTAAGAACTTTGCAATTCAATTATCATCTTTACTTTGAAACTGACCTAAGAGCTTTATTTTCATCTGTGCCTATATGTATGTATACTGACCTTTTAACCATTATTCGCTTTCCTTTTTTAAAAAATAAATGTTAGTTTAATTAATAAGCACTGGCTTTAAGCATGCATTTGGGTAAGATCTGAACTATTCATACAGTATTTGGTAAGGTGTCTGATTCTTTGGGATTAGTAGAACTTTTTTACATATGATGGATAAAGATTTTCAGTAATCCACATCATATTTGACTTGGCTGTCTGGGTGCTAGCCAAAGGGCTGGATAGTTTTAAGGGAACTGTATTTTGTCTACTGAATGACCAGTGAGGTCATCAGAACCTGTTTGTTGCTGGCTTGGTATATCTCATAAAAGAAAAACCACCAGTATTTAGGGCTTAGCTTGAATAGGGCAAACTGCAAAGAATGGGGCAAGCAATCTCAGCAGGGCTCCCCTGGATGCCAACGTCACACCTGGTACAGGAGATCTTGCGTAGTGGAAGTTATCGGTGCACACATAGACATCTTGAGCAGATAAGAATACCAAATTTGTCTCAGCCATGTGGGTGCTATCATTATTACTCTTGCACTATCTGTACGTATTTTGTGGATGACTGAGTATCATCGGTATGGGGAAAATACAGAGGAAATCTCCGTTTCCGTTGAGGAGGAATGCCTCCTCTCTCAATTGAGTCCCCAGACCTGCTCTGGAGCAGAATGGGGGACACTTCCAGTTTTGTGGTGTTGCAAAGAGTTCAATGGTCAGATGACCCCATCATCAGAAAATGTCTTGCAGCACCGTATCATTCAATTCCCACGTCTTTTTGTCTGAAGTGTCTGCTGAGAGCATCTGCAGTTATGTTCTGGCAGCTCGGTAAGTACGCGGCTGAAATACGCGGTGATGAATACACCATTTCCAAAATCTCGTTGCTTCTTTGCACAGAGCTTCAGATTGAACTCCTGCTTGTTGGTTTGTATAGAATATGCATGTAATATTGTCAGTCATGATCTTTATCATTTTGTTCTTTATGAGAAGGAGGAAGCGTGAGCATGCATTGCATACTGCACGGAATTCCAGGAAGCTTATATGTAGACGTTTTGGTTGGTAACCATCTGCCTTGTACAGTGTGGTCCATTAGATGTGCTCCCTGTCATATTAGGAATGCGTCTGTAGTGATCATAAGTGAAGGCCGATCCTGCGAGAACGGGATACTGGCTCTCATGTTGGTGGGCTGTGTCCACCATAGTAGGGAGGCTTTGACATTGTTGGGCATTGTAAGTATTTTGATGTAACCCCCACTCTCTGCCCTCCACGCACACGCACACTCTGTCCCACCAACGATGGCATACAGTTTGTTATAGAAGCAGCAGGGCTGTGGGGGTGGTGGCAGATTTGTTGTTGCCCTCCCTCACCTTCTGATATGCCTGCCACAGTTCCTTCACTTTCTCATGCCATTGCTGCTCATCCCTGCTGTGCCCCAGTTTAAGCACCCCTTGTGCACTCTACACAGATGTCTCTCTTACATCAGCTGCTCCTTATTTGAGTTTGCACAGTGTCTTCTCCCCACAGCCAGCAG
The DNA here is from genome assembly GCF_026122565.2 of Emydura macquarii macquarii. Classification (NCBI taxonomy): domain Eukaryota; kingdom Metazoa; phylum Chordata; order Testudines; family Chelidae; genus Emydura; species Emydura macquarii. Next base: position 13,920,754 of record NW_027131283.1, read on the forward strand.
AGATCGATGATGACTTCCTTCATCCTGCAAACAGGAACACATTTACAGTACTAGCTCTCTGTGCAAGGAGCCAGTGTGGTCAGATGCTTGCAAAGGTGGGCAATCAGAAAAAAGTATTTAAAAAACATGCTGCAGGTTTTAGAGGGGGCAGGCTTCCAGTGTCTTATCCCTGGCGCCGTGAAATTCAAAACTGTGACTTGAGGAAATATTGTAGAAGGGGACAGAGGCTGCTGGAGGACAGTTAGGGTCAACACAAGTAATGCATGTCTATGTTTCCACTATGTCAAAGAAAGTAGATAAATAGCTCTGTCTCATCCAGACAGTTGGTGTTACTGCACCGATGAAATGGGATGCTTACATTGCTAGGAAACAAGTTTAGCTATAAACACATGCAAAACTATGTCAAAACAAATGGACTTAGGTCGCCCTAACTTTGTAGGGTAGACCAGGCTGAAGATGGTTACACTGTGTAAAGGAGAACAGGGTTTCAGGGTGGAGACGTAAATTTGGCAAGCAAGACAAGAGTCTCACTGCTTCTTGGATTTACTTTGAGAACAGTTGATTATTATAGCACTGAGACCATAAAAGTGGAGATTTCATCAAGAATAATCTATCTGTATTAAAAGCAGCAGCAGAGACTACAGGAACATGCTTTTCAGAGGTCATGGAAAGGGAATAAACTAGATTGAATCAAGCTTGGGAAACAAGACTCTCATCTGCATCATGTAACACACAATGATACAGACACCTCGTCCCTCTCTAGTGGGCAGTCCATGCATTGATATTTATTAATCTCCTGTAGCCTCTGAGTTACAGAACATGGATTCTTTAGCTCAGGCAGAAGAAGCTAATGCTTATAGATAGGGCCCTACAAATTCACAATGCATTTTGGCTGATTTCATGGTCACTGGATTTTTTTAAATGGTCAATTTCAGAGTTTCAGATATTTACATCTGAAATTTCACTGTTATAACTGTGGGGGTCCCAAACCAAATGAGGGAGATGGTGGGGGTGGGGGTTGGGGGGGTGTTTGCAAGGCTATTGTGATAGGGGTCTCGTTTTTTCCACCCTTACTTCCGTGCTGCTGCTGCCAGAGACACTGCCTTCAGAGCTGGGCTCCTGGATAGCAACGGCTGCTGGCTGGGCTCCCAACTCTAAGGCAACACTACAGACTTAAAGGTTGCATGGCACTGAGTATGGGTGGGGGGTGAAATCATCACTTTTGGGGGCAGCAGAGCCAGCCTTATGGGTAGGCAACTGTCCAAGACCCTGTGGTCAGGGAAACACTATGATGCTCCCGCCCACAGCCAGGCCAAAGTCCTTTTAACCACCATGCACTAGACCCAGAGCTGGGGAGGGGTAGGCTGGGGACACCCCAGCCGGGGGTCATTCCGTGTGCAGGCTTCAGCTGCTAGTCCTGGCTGGGCTGGGGAGGGATGGGACTTCCTTTTCTCCTGCAGGGGCCACTCTCAGTGCCAGATCAGATCCAGCTTCACCCTCCTCCAACTGCAAGAAGCTCCGCAGATGCTCCCTATACAGTGACTCCTCCCCCCACAGATAGGAAGCGATGAGGCAGGAAGTGAGCAGGGGCAAAGTGTGTGATGCTTCCTGCAGCCGGGGGAGATTCCCAGAAGTGGGTCTGACCCAGCCCCAAAGGTGGCCCCTGCAGGGGAAGAGGAAGTCCTGCACCATCCTTCCCCAGCCCTACTGGGACGAGCAGCTGGAGCCTGGCACATGTAGGAGCTACCCGCCAGGGCGCTCCCAGCCCTGCCCCTCCCATACAATAGCCAGATTTCATAGGAAAGACCAGTTTCAGGGAAGAGATTAGATTCCACGGTCAGTGATGTATTTTTCACACCCGTGAATTTGGTAGGGCCTACTTATAGATCTCAAGGTCCTGGTTCAATCCCTGCTGCTGAGGACTGTGGCATCATGCTATACTTTGTGTAACTGACTAACAGAACCACCACTTCTGCAGCCAGAGCAAAATAAAGCTGTTCTATAAATCGGCACTGTGAAATTATGCCCACAACATGATGTTTAAGACTTATGACCACCTTCTGGCTATTACATCTAGCTGTCATAACAGATCCCTTTTTTGTTTGATGAGGCTCTAGGGATTTTAAAGTTGCCAAACTAAGAAGCTAGTTTGATGGACAAAACTGAACACCTTGCAATATGCATCACCTCTGCTTTGTATGTTCTCCCACATGAACTAAATAAAAGACACTAGCTACAGTTCAAAAAGGCACAGTAAATACACACTGACAGATTCCTCTAAAGGTTCATATTAAAACATGGGTTCCCTCTCTGAATACTAGTTAATTAAAAGAGGCAAATCCACATCAGTTAGTGTTAGATCGAGACAGCAGTGCAATAAGAGGATTGGCTATAATTCAGAAACAGTTATTTTTCAATAATTAATTTCTTCATTTACCATTCTTCTGATTACACATCTTATGAAAGCTCCAACGGCTGAAGTTCTCTCTACCCACAGATACAGTACATCATGAACAGCAACAAAGCATGTTTCTCCACTCTATCCTTTCAGTGAGCATGGAGAAGTGCGAAGGTAACTCAGGTTTCATGCCCAATTTGACTGCAGGACTGACAGTATTTTATTTTGCAAGGCATTTAAAAAACAAACTCCTGTTTGGTCTCTCTCCAAAGTGAATCATCAGTCACTAACAGAAAAGTTATTGACTTTCATTAAATACATCATGTTTTAGCTACCAAGTTGCTAATTTTTTTTATCCAATAGGTTTTTTGATGCTCCTTTATTGGACTTGTTTCAAGCAGAACAGAAGCAATACCATGGACTTAATTACAGAATTGCTGATCGAGGTTCTAATGATCTGTAATTAAGGCTGCAACCAAGCAGCCCATTACATTACATGCCTTACTCTAAAAAGTTCAAGGTAAGATATATTGTCTTCATTGGTCACATCCATCCACCCACTCATCTCCCCACACCCATCTCTCCCCCTCAAGAAGATAAGATACTAAAACAGAAAGTGCTATATCTATACATCTCTTAACACAAGATCTCTTTTTTTTTTTTAAACTGCTTTAAACACAATAGAAAGAAAATAGTTCTATTTTGAAAGTAAAATATAGAATGATTTATTCAGTATACTGCAGCAAAATAGTCATTACATATATATATATATATATACACATACATATACATTATAGAGCAGAATAGCCCAAACTTTTGAAAGTTGAGCCCCCAGAAATTAAACCAATCATGCACCTTTTCAACATCGTATATTAAAATTCAATGAAGTGAAATGTAGCTGTATTTTAAACTCATTTTTATTTTAGAAAAATGGCATTCAATATTGGGTATCATAAGTGTTTTAACAAGTTATTTCATTATCCAAAAGTGAAACATAACATTACTTTTCAAGATTATTTTTAAAAAAATCATCATAGTAAATATTGGCATGCAAGTAATAAGAAGTAAATATGCTAAGTGGACCAGCTATGAAGTTTTGGGTTGGGATACTGCATGTGTTGAGAAAATGGTGACCGGATCTGTGGCCACCTCCTCTTTGTAGATGTCAGGTGTAGAACCAAAATGAGTAACCACTCAGTGCAGATTGTATAGATCTTCATAAGATCTTTCGGATGTTCTTTGATGAATGAAACAGTTGAAGCTGACATTTAAAGTATTATTGGCATTGAAACAAATGGGGTAGTTCACATCTCAGCTATTATTTCAGGATTTCTGCAAACTCAGGTAAACATTAGTGAAATGGTTATCGGGTCAAATTTTAAATGTTTTCTTCACAACCGTAATAGCTACATATCAACTTGAAAAAAAGGAAAGCTGAGACTCTGGAGAACATTTGAGAGAGTGGGCAGGCAGGACTGGACTCACCTCTTGAGTCCTTCATACCCTTCACAAGGGCATACCCCATACTTTGGGAAACACTGACAAAGAAACATAATGCACCACACACTGCAGGGAAATCTTTAAGAGGTTCAATATTTTCTGTTCAAGAACAGGAAGACACTAACATTGTCCTTCTTGAGATAATATCAAATCAATTAAAGTCTCCCATTTTATTATTCAAGACTTGTCCATGTGGCATTGATGTTCAAAACTGTTCTCTTACAAATTCTTATTTTCCATATTTTTGTCCCTCACTTGAAATTGTAGTAGTATATTGGAATGCTGAACTACTACTATTTTTAATGCAGACTCAGCTGTAGATATATATTTAAATAGTTCAAAATGATTAAAATATATTCTTATTAAAATGTTAACTCTGTTAACAAAAGCCAAACTACAGTGGGATGGTAGTTAACATAAAATAGGAATTTGAGCAATATAGCAATTTTAGAATTCTGCGAAGTAAGACTACACCAGTCTGGCAGTTTCCCATTCCTCCCCCATTTCAAGGATTGGAGATTTCTCTGTTAGTCCTATCTGAGCAGACTTTTAATAGGTTCCTTGACTGAAGGAAGGGAATGGGACAACAATATTTGCTACTGCTGCAAAAAGAGTCAAAGTAGGATAGAACTGCTACCGGTAATATACAATAGTTTGACAGACAATTAAGCTACTTTGCATGTCTCAAGAGTGATATGGCAAGATGGAGGATGGTAACTTTGACCATAAGGCATCTACTCTCACAAGAGAGCATTCTGTAGTAATAAATGAGAAGCTATTCTCTTTCCCAGTTTAAGCCTTCTGTGGGGACTGTCTGTTTCATTAGGAAGGATAAGACATGGATTATAGATAAATATAAATACTGTTAATGCCTATAGCCCTAAGAGAGCTATGCTAGGAACTGTACAGATAGATAGGTGGTGAGTGAGTCCCAACCTCCAAAATTTGCCATCTAAATAAACAAGACAGAAAAAGAGCAGGAAGAGAAACAAAAAAAGAAAAGTGAAGTGATTTGCTCTATGTCCAGAAGGTCAGTGGCAGAAGCGAGAACAGAACTCAGAACACTGGATTCTGGGACTCAGAAGACCTATCTGATGGACAATGCTGCCCACTCAACTCCTGTGCCTCAGCATTTTTCTGTATCTTTGAGTTCCCTCTAGTTTACCAAAACCCAGGATAGAAACATCTTGCCCTGGGCACAGTAACCCACCTGGAGTCTCACTGGAGCCGAATAGAGAGGCTTTGGGTACATCTACACAGTAAAAAAAAAAAAAAAAAAAAGGACCCACGACAGCAAGTTTCAGACCTTGAGTGAACTGACTTGGGCTCACGCTGAGGGGCTAAAAAAAGCAGTGAAGACATTTGGGCTTACGCTGCAAACTGTGCCCTAAGACCCTCTCCTCTTGCTAGTTTTCACAGCCCAGACTCCAGCCCAAGCCCCAACATCTACAATGCTCTCTTAACCCTGAAGGGAAATAGGTGTCAGTTGACCAGGGCTCAGATTTGCTGCCATTTGTGTGTGCGCACACGTTCTCTATATTACAGCAACTGGGTACATCCCACTGACTATTACTTTGTGGCATTTATAGTCTTCCTTACAGCACAGCAAGTGTGTACAGTAGTTCCAGGTATGTTTATAGATTAGCGTTATGCTATGCAGACGTACAGTAGTACCTTTGTTAAAAAAAAAAAAAAATCTAGAGTTGTCACAGAACAGAATTTTCAGAATTAACAAAGGGTATGTAATAAGAAAGCAGCTTTTCACAATTATGGCTGTTGTACAGCTAAGAGAAAAGCTTTCTCAAAGATTAAATATTTAATTCTTAATGCATTAACTTGAGGGGGTAGGGAAGAAGCATTTGACACACTTGGAATCACAGACAACTCAGAATTTATTATTTCATTCAGTCTTTTGACCTTTCAGAAAGACAGGTACAAAAGGAAAGGTCATGGCAACTAGAGATTGCTTCTAGGTAGAGTCTTGAGTTTCTAACTTCAATCTTAGTATATGAAATGTGTGTTTCATAAAGGCCACTGCAGAGACTAACCTCACTTTTAACAAAGTCCTGTTCTCTCACTGTTTATATAGATAGCATACAATTTAATTTACAACTACCAGCAGGACCATCCCTACGGACGTGCAGGGCCCGGGGCAAATCCCCTCCCCCCCAGCTGACCTCCCAGCTACGCACCAGGAGGGGCAGGAGGTGGGCAGCTGCGGCCAGGGTCATTAACTTAAATGGAAATTCGACAATAAAAAAGTGACTGATAGAAATCTCTATCCGTATGTTCCTTTACAAGAACGTACTAATTTGTGACAAATCTTAAGGCCACCACCTCCTTATTAATCCCAAGGTTTTCTTTGCTATTTCTTCTCCAGCTTTCTCCCAGACACCCTTAAATATCAACACATCTTAAAAATAACTTTAGTGCTAAAGTTATTGGTTATTAGTTTACTAGGTCAAAGAAACCTAAACAATTCAAATACTGGTCTGAGGACAGAATGATCAGAATACCAATATCTAAATTCTCTCCACTCCCCTCCATCAAAAAACCCCAAAACATGCCGCCTAAGGAAAGCTTCCTACATTAAAGAGGATCCATGAGCCTATTTTAATGCCACTATCAAATGTTGGGCTCTTGAACCCTAACCCTTTTTCCACCAACAGTAAAGTGTCTTCATGACAAGCACATAGAAAAGAGAGTTACTATTCTTCCATGAAAACATCTTGTTGCCAGCTGAATATTTTAATTGGACATCAGCCACTGGGCCAAGCACACAGAAACCTAAAATAGGAAAATTTAAATTTGAATTTTAGAGAGAGCGGACCAACTTTCATGCTATTTTAACTGCTAATTGGCCTTCAGATGCTTTATTTATTTTTTTCAAGAACAAGCTTCTCTGAAGCAATGCTAATTGCTTCTGTTTACATAATATAGATCTCAGGGTCGGTATGAATTAATCTGTATTCAGACAGCTGTCTGAACTTCCCACTTAAAGAAATCTGCAATGTTAAAGTCTCCCCAAGGAAGTACAAGCAGATAGTTATCTTCCAATTACCTAGTCCACTTGTTTCAGCCAACTAAACTACCTGTGACTCAGCTAATGCTAATTATTTTAATTTATTTTTTTTGTCCCAATGCAATTTGTAGCTCCAACCATGAATAGTGGAGGATGAAAGTATTTTCTCCACAGGGATGCAAGTAATTCATAAGGTAAATATAAAATCCAGATCTTTGAGCTCTGCTTCATGTATTCAAAGCATTTTAGGGAAGGACTCTCATGATGCAGTAAGATAAAAATCCTGATAAAGAGAAGAAGCAACTGAAACAGTAATCCAATAACAGAAATCTGTATTCAATTCAGAACTACTCAGTTCTTAGATTGCAAGCTCCTCAATGGAGGAACCATTCCTTTTCTATATCTCTATGGAGGGCCTACCACAACAGAGCCCTGATCCTGATTGAGGCAAAAAAACCCACATAAGAGTAAGATACTAATACACTGAATAAAGAATAACATCTTCAAAAGTGCCTAAGTGATTTAGAACCTGAAGCAGCTTAATGTCAAGACCAAGTCTAGGGCGGAGGTCAAGTCTAGTGATCAGGGCTGTTGCCAAGTCAGGGGACAGGAGATCAAAACCAGTAGCCTAAGTTTAGGACTTGGGGTCAGGCCTAGTACTGATGCTAGGGGGCAGGAAAGGAGCCAGGATCCAAGGGGCAAAGTCAGGATCTGTAGTCAGAATCCCAGTGCCAAAGTGATGGGGCAAAGCTGGAGTCAGACTCCAAGTGTCTGAGCTGGGGTCATAAATCCAACAGTGAGCCAAGATGCAGGTGTATGACAGTACAGTTGGCAGGGGGAGAGGTCCACCTCATTGCACGGACAAAACCAGGAATTCCTCCTGAACTTAAGTGGGGCATATGGACCAAACAGGGCCATGACGGAAATTGTCAGTCCAACCTTCTGAGGTGATATTTCCTGTGGTGCTTATCTCCACAGCGTCTATGGTAATGCATGCGGCCCTACCATGGCTGTACAGTAGCCGTATGGAGTCCCACAGACTCAGATTCTAGTCCTGTCCCTGCAAAACTTTACACTTAGATACTTTTGAAGATGTTAGCTTTCTCTAAATTAGTGTACCAATATCTTGAAAGTTCTAAAATGCTTAATATCGACAGTACATAATCAGTAGCTTTAGTATGCTTAATTGGGGAAATATAGGTCAGGCAGTAGTAATAAATGCAACTCTTAAAAAAAAAAAAAATACATACCCCACATCATGTGGAAGATTTGTGGTAAATCATGCCTGAAGCAATTTTAGTCCTTCCTATTTGGCTTAAGCTCCTTATTTCTAGGCACTTCAAAAGATCTGTGTACCAATTTAGAAGATAAAATAGTATCTGACAACAAAATTAAAGCATGCCATCAAGAAATAATCTGTGATTATATGTGATTGCATATGAACATTTGACCAACTGCATGCCTGAATATCAAAGCAGTATTAAATCACTACTTGCTGTGGAGGGAAAAAAAGTTAGTTTGCTTGGGACACGGCTGAATAAAAAACACCAATTATTGTTGTCCTCTACTGATGTGTGCATGGCAGTCCTAACCCTAAAAATTGCCAGAACACCTGGAGCACAATTTAAGATGATTTTCTGGCTCTGTCCTGAAGCTATAATTTTAATATCACTGGGACCTTTCTTTAAATTCTTCAATCACATACAAACACGTTTGCATGTTCTCAGATGCAAGCCTTACACCAGTTCAATGTCTTTTCACCTTAAGGAAAAACTACTTAGATTGTAAACTTTTGGGGGCAGGGACCATCTATTCTGTGTTTCTACAGCACCTAGCATAATAACTGTGGCTCCTACGTGCTGAAATACTACTACTACTACTAATATAGTGTGCTCTGTTGCAGGGCTACACATATTGAGAGCCTTCAATTTTCAAAGTTGGTGAAAAATGCTAATGCTTGCTTAACAGGGTTTTGTGAAGGATGTATAACATCAGTGTTCCATAGTTTGCGTTGGTTGTAGCTGTGGATAGAGTTTAGCTTCTGGATAGAGTTTAAGGTGTTTTTGACCTATAGCCCTAAATGGTACAGGACCTAGCTACCTAGGAAACTGATTGCACCTGTTACATTATCACACCAGCAGTGAGACAGAGGTACTCAAGCCTGGAGCCCTCCTGGTTTACTTCAGTGACAAGGGACTAGTGACAAGGCATTTTCTGTGAGTTCCTCTACTCTAGAACTCATTCCCTTGCAAAACATGCACTATTAGTGTCTGGAACAAGAGTCTTTCCATAACAAAAAACAAAGCCAGTAGAACCTGCAGTATTGCCAGCAAACAAATACGAACACTGACTCTGTGAAGGCTCACACACTTAAATCTTTGCAGGACCGGGGCTATACAGAGAGCATATGGCAAGCTGGGTTGTAAACCTATGGCACACACTAGCTGTGTGGACCCTAGCTGTGTGGACCTTGCTACCATGCAATAAAAATTCTGCACTCTGAAATTTTAGTGTACAATAGCACGGTCCACATGGCAAGCCACTACATTGTAGATTTGAACCCTAACTTGCCATGCACAAATGCTCTATATAGACAAGACATTAGCCTGTATTTAAATCCACTATATTTCAAATACACATGCTGAAGGGTAACCCACAAACTTAGCTTTGTAAAATGTTCTGGGATCCTAGGAATTAACGCATATATATAAAAACGCATTACTGGGTTCATCTTATAGCAACAGGATCCTTAAAATAAACTATTGTATTGAAAGACATTAGGGGTAAGACTACAATATATCACATTTCTGAACATTTACATGCATAAAATCCTTTCATGCAGAGCTACTTCAATGCTTTCAGTTACCTCAAAATATATAGCATATGTCCAATGACAGGAAACTCACGAACATCATGCATCTATTTTAATACAGAAATGGAATATGCTTCCAAGGACAACAATTAAACACTATGCAAACTTCTGGAATAAGAAAAGGAAATAAATCTAAAATTGCACACAAATGAGAATTAGTTTGTACAAATATCCTCTCACATATATACCACAACTTAAATTCCTAAAAGTGTTTTAAACCAACTTAAGTGTCACCTGAGCACTCTTCATACATGGTGACCAAAGATTAAAAACTACCAATTATATTATCTTAATTTTAAATCACAATTCAAAGTAAATAATATATGTAGAATATAAGATAAAATTACTCACATAACTACTATAGTTTAACTGTATTCCAACCAGAGTGAAAATAACTTCCTTAGGCAGGCTCTGATCCTTCTCTAACTTAAGTCAATGTGAGCAAGAATCTGGTCAATAACTAGAAAAGAAAAACATCTAACTTTGTCAAAGTCATTGGTTTTCCACCAGAGGTAGCATACTATGCTATCTACATTAACAGACTGGTAAGTATTCACCTTTATTTCAGTAAAAAACTAGATACACAGACTATTTGGTATGGCCTGCATGACCACCAACTGCCAAAACTCTCTATTTCTGTTCAGCAAACAAGCTTAATTGAGATGAAATGTCTTCTTCCTCTCTCCTCCAGTTTAGCAGATGTTTGAAGAAAACTAACATGTTTATTACTTAGGGTAAGGTGGCAAATTTGCTGCCATCAGATCGATTTCTCTGGATCGACTGAGCGGTCAGTGAAGACAAGCTCAGTCGATTCAGAAATCGAGGTATTAAGATCACCTTCTCAAGTGGTTTAGTGCTGCGTTCCCATCGACGCAGTGCAGTGAAGATGGCACGCAGAACAGAAGCAGAGAAGTGGACGGGAGTTACGCAAGTTTTTTTTTTGCGTAGTTTGCATAACTCTGGTTGACTGCTGCCGAATCTCATAGGTAAGTGTACACAAGCCCTTATGGGTTTTTTTAACTTCTTGTTTAAATTTAAGCTATATGAAGCTTGAAACAAAACCTCATTACCAATTACTTCCCCTCCAAACACACATTCTGTATCTCCCCCCACCCTCCATGTTCATGTGTATTTTATGCATTGTGATTCTTTTTCAAACCAAGGAAAATTACAGATGTGAATCATGCTTTTGTAAAAAGTTATTTTGAATATGCAAATCATAGCTACAGTAGAGTCTGCCACCCTTTAGTCTACTACTACCCTGAACAATGTTCCTTTAAAAAAGTCAGCTTTTAACAACATGTTTGTACAGTATTATCTTACAGTGCTTAGGAATCTGTCATGAAGGCTGTTAAATCAGTGAGACAAAACTGGTATTTTCCCACCCTCCCCCAAAAATAATTACATAAAACAGTTAATCTACTGTCAAGAAACACTCAAAATAATAGCTATTAAAAATAGGTTCTTAATAAAGAGCAAAGGAAATGCCAAGTTTACCTGGTTTGTTTGTTTGTTTTTTCAAAATCAACTAAACTAGCCTATTCACCTCTTATGCAAACGTAAAGTTTATTTAAAAAAAAAAACCCTCAAACTATAAATGTTACCATATAACTACAAAATCTCAATCAGTGTCGGTTTCCCTGAACCCAGACAGTTATACAGCCAAAACTACCTACACAAGCACAGTTAAAGGACTTCACTTTATAATAAAGAGTTTTCCCAAGCATTTTTTTTAAATGGCCTGGCTTTAACCCGAAACTATCTGTCTCGATGGCTGCCACCCTTTGCTCTAGGATTTCACCTGCCACAGCCGTCAAGCGCGGCTTGAATTCCATCATCTCTTCGGCGGCGCCTCGCCCGCGGGAACCGAGGTGTCACGGCAACAGGGGCCAGCGCCGCCAACCCACACGCAGCTCTTGACAAGGGACACATCCGCCAGGTTTTTTTTAAATCACTGGCAAATCTCCAGCTCAACGGGGGGGTTTGAGCCAGGGGCTTTGCCCCTCGCTCCCAGGAGGAAGAGTGCGGCGGGTGGGAGAGCGCTGAGCGGTTTCCCTCCTTTCACTTGCGTGCAGGCAGATAGACGGACGGACGGACAGAGCGCTGCTGCTGCAGCCCGCAGCAGGAGCCGCGAGCGGGCTGGAGACGGGGCGCGGGGTGGGGGGTCACTTACCTTGGTAAGCTGGGCTATTTTCTTGCTCATTTTGAGGTGCAGGTCCGGGCTGTATTCCACGCTCGGCCCCGGCTGGGCACCGGCGGCGGCGAATTTCCCAGCGCCGGCTGAGGACGAGCCGCCCCCGCCGCCGTAGTAATGCTGCTGCCAGCTCGTCCCGGGGGTCGCCATCTTCACGGCGAGACCCCGCCGCCGCCGCTGCCCGCTCCGCTTTCCAGGAAAGCCAGCCGAGGGCGCGCTGGCCGCGGGCGCGTCCCTGCGCCGCTCACGGGCGGAGCGTCCTCAGCCCCCGCCGCGGTGACCCGGCCGCCGGCCGCCCTCGCACCATCCGCCCCCCGCTGAGCGGCCGGCGCAGCCCCCTCCGCCAGCGGCGGGTGGAGGCGGGGACGCGCCCCTCGGGCGGGGGGAGAAGCTGCGCACCAGCGAGCGGGGCAGCAAACTGGACACGCAGCCGCTTCCCTCGCCCGGTGCCGGGCGGCGGCGGCAGCAGGGCCCGCCTCGGGAGCGGGGAGCCGCGACCCCTCCCCCCACCCCAGCCCGCGCGGAGGAGCCGGTGACTGTTGCTGCAGCCGCCGCTTGGTTACCAGGCTCCGGCTCAACTGTTTACGCTGAGCGAAGACGTCACTTCCGGCTGCTCTCTCGGCGCTGTCAACCTGAGCCGCCACAGGTTCGGAGCCGCTGGGCCCGTGCGCATGCGCATCAAGTGGAGGACTCTTCCCTCCGAGCAGCAGGTGCTCGTGTCCTGTCTTCGGAGCTGTTGGTGCGCGCCCGCTGCTCTGTTCCCGAGCAGCACTTGCTCCCCTCCAGCAGCAGGTGAAGCTCTTCCCAGGTTGGCTTTCTCCTCCCCCACCTGCAGGTGGGGTTACATGGTGCGGCCCCTATTTGGGCACTGCACAATCAAAATCATTAATGAGCTGGAGGAGGGGGTGGATTGCGCCCTCAGCAAGTTTGCAGATGACACTAAGCTAGGGGGAGTGGTAGATACAATGGAGGGCGGTGATTGGATACAGAGTGACCTAGACAAATTAGAGAATTGGGCCAAAAGAAATCTGATGTGGTTCAGCAAGGACACGGACAGAGCACTGCTACAGACTGGGGACCAACAGGCTAGTCAGCAGCGTGGCAGAAAAGGACTTGAGGGTTACAGTGGACAAGAAGCTGGATACAAGTCAACAGTGTGCCCTTGTTGCCATGAAGGCTAAGGGCATAGTGGGCTGCATGACTAGAAGCTTTGCCAGCAGCTCGAGGGAAGTGATTATTCCTCTCTATTCAGCATGGTGAGGCCTCATGTCGAGTATTGTGTCCCATTCTTCCCCTCCCCCTACTATAGGAAGGATGTGGACAAATTGGAAAGAGTCCAATAGAAGGCAATGAAAATGATTAGGGGGCTGGAGCACATGACTTATGAGGAGCGGCTGACGGTGCTAGCCTTGCTGATAGCAGCCTTTAACTATCTGAAAGGTGGTTCCAGGAAGGATGGAGCTAGGCTGTTCTCAATGGTAGTAGATGGCGGAACAAGGAACAATGGTCTCACGTTGTAGTGGAGAAGGCCTAGGTTGGATATTAGGAAAAACCCTTTCACTAGGAGGATGGTGAAGCACTGGAATGCTAGGTAGGTAGTGGAATCTCCATCCTTAGAGATTTTTAAGGTGCAGCTTGACAAAGACCTGGCTGGGATGATTTAGTTGGGATTGGTCCTGCATTGATCAGGAGGTTGGACTAGACCTCCTGAGGTCCCTTCCAACCCTAATCTATGATTCTGTGAAAGGTTCTGCAAGTGCCCTAGCCAGTTGCAGCCATTGCTGGGCACAGAATCTCTTCTTCTTTTTGGTGGCTGCTCATCTGAGCCTCTCTAGGCAGGGGCACCATTTCAGATGGGAGCGGGCAATTGTAATTGTGACTCCAAGGGCTACTTAAGCATCCTGAAAACTCATGTGTTTTGTTTTTTTTGTTTTGTTTTTTGTTTTTTGTTTTTTTTTTTTGCAGATGATAATTTAGAAATTAGCTAATAGGAGCACTGTCTCTAATTACTATATAAAGAAAGAAAATTAAATAAATATTAGACCCACTTCCATTTATTACTGACATGTTCTGACATCTTGTGTCAAGTCATGTAAGGGACACTGGTTAGGTTTAAAATTTTAATGCATATTCTTATTTTGTTATAAATTCTTGATTACAACAATTGAAACAATTGTAGAAAAATCTAGATTACTTTCTATCATTGAGGCTACTTACTTTTTGCAGTTCGCCAAGCTTGAAATAAATCATTTAACTTTTAGAAATATACTACTAGGGCAAAGCCCTGTAAGTTTATACTGCACCTGCCTGGGGCTCTAAGGGTGTTATCCTTCTACAAATAATAGACTACAAACACAACACTACAGTGACTGAGTTGCAGTTCTCACAGGAGAATATTTAAAACCAAACATCAAGAAAATTCCACATTTTAAAGCTGAGAAAAAAATTGAGTCTTCTGAGGTATATCAGGGCCACTGCAGGCAGGAAAGGAAAATAAACAGGCACAGGAGCTCTGGGCAGCTCCTCCTCTTGAAAAAAGTTTGAGTACTTAATCAGGTAAAACTTCTATTGCCATCAGCGCCTCCACTCATATGCCTTCAGAAATTAAATTTGTTAGTCTTTAAAGTGCTACAGGACTCTCATTTTTGCTGTATACAGACTAACACGGCTACCCCTCCAGAACTTTCCACTCAGAGATATTAACATGTGCTCAATAACTATGCACTTCATACTTAAATATCTGAGCCATCTTATCCAGGGCTATACATTTTATATGCATTGGCTCAGGGACTACATTTTCTGACATTCTGAACAATGCTTAGCACACCGAGGGTGCCTCATGAATAATACAAATCATGACAATAATCATTGACTTTAAGGACTCTGTAGATGCAATCTCTGTTCTTTGTTCTGGAATTGGCCCAAATACAGCTGAAACCCTAAGTATTTGAGGCATAAACACATCTGATACTCATATGACACTTTTTCATTCCTTCCTTTTCTCAAACTCAGAACAAAAAATGACAAAACAAAATGATTTTCAATTAAACCATAAAACTTCACAGCTCAACTTTTCAGCTCAGCATGGGGTAGAATCTGTCACCTCTAGGGTTAAGTGATCTCTTCTCATCTGACTCTCATTCGCTTTCTTTCTTTCTTCCTTCCTGACCTCTGTGCTGCTTTTCATGTTGTCAACCATGACATCCTTCCCAATCACCTGGGACCATTTGCTGGAGTCTCAGAGAATTGGCCTTCTTGGTTTTGCTTCCATCTATCAGAGTCTTCTTTCTTTGCACCATGCAGCAGAGAGATCAGCTGGTCCAGTGGATAAGGAGCTAGGCCCTGAGAGACCTAGGTTCTACATCCCCCATTGACTTCTTGTATGATGTCAAGCCACTGCCTTAGGGACAGAGTTTCAAAGGATTTTAGGCACCCAAAAATGCAGCTAGGCATCCAGTGGGGTTTACAAAGCACCTAACCTTCTAAGCACTTTTGAAAATTCTGCTAGGTGCCTAAATACCTTTTGAAAATCTTGGCTGTATTTCTTCTGAGTCTTCTGGGTTCTCTCTTCAGTACCTCTCCACTCCCCCCCCCCACCAGGGATTCCTGTTTTACAGGCTCATCTAATGACTTCCAGATCCTTAATCTAATCACCAGCCCTTTCTTATCTTAATCACCCTACCTCTATTTGTGAACAAAATACTGACTCCTTGCCCCAGGGACACAAGCAGTCCTTCTCTGCAGCACTCATATTCCACACTCAGATTGCACTACAGCGAAGAGCTCCTCCGGGCGCTAGGACGTGCGCTGCAATCACACCTCCTGTACAAAATGGGGGAGAGGGGCAGGAGCCTCCCAGCCCTCCTAAATGGCACCTCTGTCTAGAGGGTAGCAGCACCCACAGGCAGGAACAGGGCCCCACCAACTCAACCTTCAGATAGAAATAGTAACTTTTGAGCCCTTTTCATTGTGAAGAACCTTGCAACAGTTACCGTGGCAGACTGGTTGCTAGGGGAGAGAATGTTTTATTATTTGATAATGTTAATGGAGTAGTTCATAAAAATTAATGGTATTGCCATCATACCTAGATCATCTACAGCATTTGCCTAAGTACTGCATGACATTCTGATTAAAATATTAGCACTGAACAAAATCAATGCAGCACCTGTTAAATGGATGTAAAACATGCTAAATAATAAATCTTTAAAAGTAATAAGTGGAGAATCATCAGCATCTCAGGGAGTTGGTTCCAGAAGGATCTTTTTTTAGGCCATTGCAATTTAATCTCTTTACCAACAATGTCATGGTTACAGGACAAGCTGCATTTTAGACCCCGCTGCAGTCCCTCTAACGTGCAATCCTTCAGCTGACAGATCTGGCTTCCTTCACCTCTCTCAAAGGTGGAAACCCATGGTTTAACCACTCTGGCACTTGATGAATGGGTTACCCTGTTTCCCAACCATGTGAAACATAACAGGCCCAATTGTATTTGGCACCTGCAAGAAAACTTTTCAGGAGTATGTGTCTAGGAGCTGATTAAAATAACTCAAAGCAGTTTTTAATCAAAACAAGCATATTGGTTATTCACCCAGAAATACAGAGGAAACAGAGAAAAAGATTAAGACAAATGTCTATATGCACTTAGTGTCACCTAAACTTTAACCTTTTGTTGCAAATATTGATAAGCTCAATTTAGCCCAGTTACCTCCATCTCTAGAGTGGAAGACAGAACTCCAGGAGGATAGTAGTCTCTCTCACAGTAACTCCTGTACAACATCTCTCCCTAAGAAACTGCTACCTGTTCACCCCTCCTCCTCTCTAGGTAGGAGTTTTAAAAACAGTTTTGTGTCCTTTTGATCCTAGGCCCTGGGAAAAAAAACTTATTAACCAAGCAGGTGGTGGGCATTGTTCTCTTTAGGACCTTTTGTATTCTCGCTGGAAGTATCTTACCTCTGTCATTGTTTCATTTCCTACTTGTTCTCCCCAACAGCCTCATTTAACTCTGTATATCAGCACACAATATCAAGCAGGTAAACTGAGGTACATATAATATTCATACAAAAATTTTCCTTGTTCTCCGTCTGTAGTCTGGAAGAAAATGTTATTATTGGTAAAATTCACAAATGACAAAAATTGGTGGAATAGTAAATAATGACAGCCAAGTTCTACAGAGCAGTCTGACATGCTTCCTAAACTGAGCTCATCTGAACTACATGCAACAGCAAAATGCAAAGTCATAAATCTAGGATACAGCTCATATTTACAAGATAGGAGACCATATTCTGAAAAACAGTGACTCTGAAAAGGATTTAGGAGTCATAGTATGAAAACTGAATTTGAGCTCCCAGTGTGATCCTGTCACTAAGAGAGCTAATGTGATTTTTGGATGCATAAACGGGATTTTCAAGTAGAAGCAGAGAAGTGTTATTGTGAGCTATGTTATAGGGAGGTAAATCAATTTACTTTCCAAATCTGTGCTACAAAGTTCCTCTCTCTGACAAAGAATTTGCACAAACCCTGAATTCTTATCCTTGCAAAAGACTACAGCTGGATTTTTTATAGGAACCTATCCAAATACCAAAAGTGGAAATAATAGGATTAACTTTCTCTCTCTTCTTAGGAATTCAGCAATGGAATTTGAAAAGGAATTTGAAATTAACACAACAAAAATAAACCATTACAACACAGCAGTTACAATGTACCCTAGCTAGGCTAATGTAATTAAATAGAGATATGTTATTTTCCTTTAAAATGAATGTAACACAGGGCCTAAACCCAAATATATAATACCTTATAAAATAAATACAGGGATTGTGACTTCTGACAATTGGAGATCTTCTGCTTTCACATAGGTTCACCTTGGGTATTATATTGACCATTAAATAAAACATTTAGTTGTACTACATTACCAATTGTTTCAGCAGCCACACTATAAAGCACAAATACAACTTCAAATAAAAAAGAAGAAAACTTGACGATTACTGTAGGCGTTAGGTTCACACACTATCTCTGGTCAGTGACGTAATACACCTCCTGAAGATAACATTTGACCTCCAGACTGCGATTCCTCCTTTATGGAAAATTTTTTTCCAGTCTCAATTTCACTGATTTCTGTAAAATTACAGGAAACTGTACTGAGATCCAGCCCACAGATTCAGTCTGGGTTATCCTTGGCAGCTCCGTCTTCTCCCTGCACGACTGGGCTGGAGCTGACTGGTGGACTAGGATGTTGTGTCATGCCATGTGTGTCATATATAGGACATTCCCCAGGGTACAATCTGGATTGTTGAACAGTGGTGTCTCCTTAGTTCTTTAGCCTGGAATGCCTCTTATACTACTTTGTTGGTGAACAACCACCCCTCCAAGTTCTGCTCTCACACAGCCTTGAGCATGTAAATTCACTCCTAGCGGAACACATGAATGCTCTCCCAGCCATCCATGAATTACATGGAGGGTGACACCAGCATATCCTTAGCCCTAGCCTTGTTCCCCAGAAATGTGCATCTTGCATTTCTCGGTATTTTCCTGGGCAGCGTAAGCTCATAGTAAGTCCATCATTCCAGCACTGGGTAATGATTATGCACCAGCCTTGTCATCTTAAATAGATTCCCAAACACTTTAATCTAAACACACTGGTTTAGATAAAACAATAATACAAGTTTATTAACTAGAGAAAGATAGATTTTAAGTGATTACAAGTGATAAGCATAAAAATCAGAATTGGTTACGAAAGAAATAAAAAGATAAAACCACAAGCTAATTCCTAAATGAACTTAAAAGCAAAATGCCTCTCTCATCATAAGCTGTAACAATTAATAGGCTGGATTTTCTTTCAGCCAGGGACCTTTCCCCTAGTTCAATGTTCTTCCAGTATTCATTGATGCCAGAAAGACAAGAGGAGGAGAGGAGTGATGTGGAGATATCTGTCACTTATTTTTATATCCTCCTCCTATCTTTGAGGATTATCCTCCCTCCCTCCATCAGGTTGTAGACAAACAGTCCCCTGTGTACATGAGATTCAAATTGTCTCTGGAATGAAATGTAAATTTCTTGTTTATACCTTCTCCCCAGCTGGGGGATGGCCTGTTAAGCAGGTAATGGCCCTTTAGCACCTTGCTGGTGTGCTAGTGTGTCTTTGTTTCTAAAATATTGGTTTTTGGATGTTACCCAGAACTACAACATATTTCAGTAACAATCACATAGTAAAATCCCATAATTTTACATGCAGTGTTGTTACACACATTTCAACACAATAATAATATTCAGCAGGTTCTGAGTTTTCAAATGATACCTCACACGGCATACTTTGTACAAAATATAATCATATAAAAGTGGTGAACATGGGGTACAGAATGTCATAACATATTCACACAAATACAACTGCCTTACTTAATTCTAAGCTTGGTTCTTAGAACAACAAAGGTAAGGGAGCAGCCTTTTAGGCAAGTAGCAAAATTCCCTATGCCCTTAACTATAACCCATTGCTATAATAGAAAAATGCTTATTTTCCTTCTTGGGACTAAGATTTACAGATACCTTAACATATAACTTTTGCAGACCAATAGTGTCCAACTAACCTGTAAAATTACAGGAAACTGAATTGAAACCCACAGCTCAGTCTAGGTTACCCCTGGGCAGCTCTGTCTCCTCCCTGGAGGGCTTGGCTGGATCTGACCAGTGCTCAACATGGCTGCCAGTTTGCCTGAATATGCCAGTGTGTGTGCACATGCACAAATGTCTGCCCTTAATGAAGCCTTTCACATCAGCTTCAAAACAGCTATTGAACATGGTTAATAACTTCCTGCACTCCCTCTCATGTGCTGAAATAGCAACTACTTTGCAGTCACTCAAGGCTCTATAATGCCACCCTGGCTGAGAGCAAGTAGAAACAGCAGTAATAAATGTTTCTGGCTGAACACTATGAAAAAAGAAAAATATTACTTACTCTACGTGCAGCATTAGTGCAACCATTACTTGAATACCATGTCCAGTTCTAGTGTCCATACTTCGAAAAGGATATTGACAAACTGGAGAGAGTTCAGAAAAAAGTGCCACAAAAAATGGAGGTCGCACACATTCCACCAGAGCTGTATCTGCTTTGATAGCCTTCCTTATGAACATCTGCAAAGTAGCAATCTGGACGTTAATCCGTAACAACACTATACTATAAAGCTGCATTCAACATTAGATACTCTATTCGGACTTACAGTTTTATCATCTGCCACAACTGCAACTCTGAAGCCCCTTCCTTCCACTGACAGGCACTGCTGTACAGTCACCTAAAGTGGAGCACCCACAGGGACACTCCTCAAAGAGGAATAGAAGGTTACTCAGCCTGTGCAGTAACTGAGGTTATTTGAGATCATTGTCCTTGTGGGTGCTTCACTACCCTTCCTCCTCCCCTCTACTTCAGAGTTTTCACAAGAGATACTATGCAGTAGAGAATGAAATGCGGGGTGGGGGGGTTGGTCGCACAGCACTATGTTACTGCCTGAGACACAAGACGGACAGCGCATGTGTCACTCAACCAGGCACTGCTACTACAAATCTCTGATTACAAGTGCAGGGGCATGCAATCACCTAAAGTGGAGCACCCACAGGAACACTCCTTGAAGAAGAACTTGTCTTACAGTGAAAGACTTAAGATCAATTTATTTAGCTAATTTAAGAGATGGTTAAAAGATGACTGGATTGCAATCTCAGTGCTAGAGCTGGCTGAAGCTCAGCATTTCCAACACTTGAACTTTTTTTTTCTTTCCCCATTCTGAAGAGATCCACTTTGGCCTTGAGAAAGTATGGCAAGGAAAAACAAAGGACAGATGAGGTCTACCCAGACATTGGAAGCATGTGTATGAAATTTAAGAGGGGGGGGAAAAAACCCCAATAACACTGGGAGTATGTCTGTCAAATAAAGGAATAAGGGAAATAGCCCAACCAAGAATGAATAAAGCTATTTCCTAAGAACTATGTCCAAAGACAGCATTCATGAATAGACATATAAAGTTAAACTTGCAACTGTTTTGTTAAATTTAAAATTGATTTAGGGGTAGTGTTGATTGCAATCTGTAGAGAGACTTAAAGAGTCAAGACTACTCGTTAAAGCACCAGAGTAGGAGTCTGGAAATCTGGGGTATATTAATGGTTCTATGTTTGACTGATTGTGTGACCTGGGACCCTATTGCTTAACTTCTGTACCATAGTACACCTTTTCTGTAAAATACATCTAAATGATGCCTGCCACACAGGCAGGTTGGCTAATTCAGTATTGTTTATTAAGCACTTAGAACTCTTTGGGCAGAGAGCATTAGAGTCACACAAATTATTAGTTTTATACAAGCTTTTTAAAAATAATTTGAATAAACATTTATTCAAATAAATGCATCCCTTTTCAATTTTATTAAGATCTTCTTTGAAATTGTAACCATCCCTGCATTAATATTGTTTAGGTTACTCTAAGATGGATATATATTAATTGCTGTAATTCGCCTTGTATGCAAAATCATTAATTTTTGCTTCACGGTTCTTTGTCTTAGTCATTTAAGTCAAATTTCAGGTACAGCTATGCAGCAACTAGACACCCACAGCTGACTCATGCTTGCAGGGCTGTTTCATTGCTGTGTAGACTTCTGGGCTCAGGATGGAGCCCAAGCTCTGGAACCATCCCACATCATAGGGTCCCAGAGCCCAGGCTCCAGACGGAACCCAGAGTTGGCTGGCATGAGCCAGCTGCAGGTGTCTAGTTGTTGTGAGACATACCCATCTTGTTCTCTACTTGAACATGCATTGCCAAATACTAAACTTTATGTAGGCCTTTTAAATTAAAAGAGATCTTCAAAGATTCTTTGCTTATTTTTGACATGGTTATTGGCAAGTTGGCAATATTCTTATTAATTACAATGATTTTCAAACCTCTGTTGGCACATCACTGCAGCTGGAATTGAAATGTTGTGTTTCCGCCAAGTCCATTTGTATTTCAGCCAATAAAACTGTGGCCCAGTTGCTGCTTGCTTACGGTCTCTATAAAAAGTGGGCTTTATGCAGCATGGATATTGTTGGCCTGAAGTTTGTGCTTTAACGGGAATTTCATGTGGAGACAGATATGATAGGTTAAAGCTCCATGGACTAGAGTCATCCTTGTGCTAGTACTAAAGCTACACAGGACAGAGAAGCAGCTTGTGTCTTGCAACACCAGCAGATCTGGAATTTGGATGCTTCTGGCACAGGTTAGAAGTGCTCTGTGCCCCTGCTGAAATAGCTTCTAGGAGTGCAGAACTGGGAGTTTTCTTTATCATAAGCTTATGTGAGTGTGCAAAAAAGTGGACTCATCACTGGAGCGTTTCCTCATGACTAGGCATAGTGTTGCAGGCTCTCTACCCCCTAGCACCTCCAGCCAAGTCATTCCAGACGTTCAGTGGTCTCTCTTCTTCTGCTGCTGCTTCAGCCCACCAGCCAGGTACTCATGTAGATCCACCCCAACTGGGATCACAAAAGTACCCCTAAAAGTCCCAAATCATCCTAACACAAGAGCACCTTCTGTCCTCTCTTGGGCTATTCTTCAGCCCATCCTTGAGGCTGCATCTTCAATTCCACCCTGGATTTCATAATCTTGAGGATGGGTTTGGCCACCCCTTCCGGGGGCTGATAGACCCCACTCCACCAGATACCTTGCATTAAGCAGCTAGATCCATTCCTTCAGATGTGATGCTGTTTCCCTCTGCCACTTCTTACTTCGGAGGCCCTTGCGTTGCTTCCCTACAGCCTCTGCTTAACCTTGCTCTTCTCTGGTTTCCAGGTACCTGGCTTCTCACTAAGTCCTCTATCTATTTGGTTTCTTCATTCTGCCTTCCTAGAGAGAGGGGAACTCCATGTCTCCTAGGATTCTCTGTCTTGTGTTGATACTGGATATTTTGTGATTAATGTGGATATTAGTGAGATATGATATGTTTGATTTATAGATTAATAAGGTGTAATGTGTAAGGTTTTTTATAAATATATTAGTTAAATATAAAGTTTAAACTTTATTATATTTATTAAATTTAGAGAGTTAAGCAGTTATTTAGAAGGCTGGTATAGGAATGGCTTTTTTAGGGGCTTTGCTAGGGAGTTAGTTGATTTTTTGGTTTGGTAGTATTTTTTGTGGAGTTAGGTGTTGATGGAGCACCTTTTTTTTTTTGTTTAAATAGTGATTTTTAATATTTTTATACATAATTTTTATGTAATTATTTTTTATTTATTATTATATATGTTAATTATTTATATTGTGTTTTTATTTTTAATTATTTTATTTTTATTGTGATAATTGGGGTTGTTAAAATAATACTTAGTGATAGGAAGGGCAGTGTAAAAGTATGGTTTTTGGTAATAAAATAGTGTATTTTTAGATGTTTAAGGATAATTTCTTGTTTTTATTATTGTTATTTATGTGTAGTTGCAAACATACAGTATTTGTATTTTATTTTATGTGTTGTGGTATATAGAAATTGAGATATTTATAATGTTATTTAATAGTTTTATTTATTTTTGTTATTTGGAAGATGTTATGCTACAGGGTTAGAATAGCCAAGAAAGCAACTGAAGCTATGCTAGGCCTGTAGGACAGTGGTCAAGCAACTCAAATTGTACTGGGCCTCCAACATTCTCCTCCTTGGTGGCCGCCATAATTTAATAGGCTACTATAATGATTTTTTGATATACATTTCTGATTATGGCTTAAGCACTTAGCAGGGGTTTGAACAATTAGTGGGGGGTTTTTGTTGGCAGGATATATTGCAGGGCGCTACTTTATTTGTATACGGGTTTTTTTAGTTTTAGGGATTTTTTAGGGATCCAAGATGGATCCCTGTCCTTGACACCTGTCTCCCATAGCTTTCACTTACTTTTTTTATGAAGTCCCTGTTCCTCCCCAGCTGGGTCTAATAACAAATCAAGCCTGACACTCCCTCCAAGTGCAGCCAGGTAAGGTCAACTGAGCTATCAGAGTATGTCTATACTGCAATAAAAAACCCTGGCAACCCTGATCTTAGAGCCTGGATCACCTGGCTCAGGTTCATGGGGCTAAAAATAGCAGTGTAGATGATCAGGTTGAAGCCCGGCATTTGAGACCCACCAATCTCATGGCATTTCAAGCCTGGACTCCAGCCCAACCATCTACACTGCAATTTTATAACCCTACAGCCCAAGCCCCATTAGCCCAAATCAGCTGAGCTGGGCCAGCCACAGCCATGTGTGAGTCTTTTACTGCCGTGTAGATGTACCCTCAGACTCATGTTTAACCCTTTGTTCACTTGTGTGGAATAGATATGTATCACTGCGATAGGGTATTTTGTAGCTATGTATTCAGTTTCCGTATATCTCTGTTTGCTCTGTATGTATTTTAAACAAGGGTGCATGTGGATGTTTCCTATAAAATAATTGAAAACCACCAGTATTAATGTGTTTTGAAGGTGTGTGTATTGTACATATGTTTTTCTGTATGTTGTTTGCATGGATATGTGGGTGTATGTATAAAGGGTGTCATGAATTTTAATCTTGCTTTCTCCGAAATAAAACCAGCATGACTGGGGATGGAGACATCCAGTGGAGTCACAGTGTTGTACTGTATCTATTTCTAGGTGTGTAGTCTTTGGGTGGTGTTCGTGTTTGTTAAAATACTGAAACTTTATGTTGAGGGTTGCAAGATGGGGAAGCATTTTGGACTGATCTATATTAACATTTCCACAAATACTACTAGACCCTTATTTGTCTTATTACAGTTTTGAATAAACAGAAGAGTGTCTGCAATTGCAGCATACCTGGGTTGCAGGCCATAGGTCTAAAGCTCAGTCTCTGATTCTTTATAGGCAAAAAGTGTTACCACGACTACATGAATCTTGTAATTATGTTTTCTGACAATCCTGGCAACATCACAAAGTGAACCAGCTTTGTCTGAAGGTACATTTTTGTGAGAAATTTGAACTGCTTCTATTTGCAGATCTCCTCTGTTTAATTTGTAAGCTAGCAGCCCCTACTGAGAGCATGATGTTGGTGTGTGTGTGTGTGTGTATGTTGACAGAAGAGTGCCTTAGTTCTTATTTTTGTTAAATGTTTCAGTAATGCACCTATTTATTTGTAAAATACCCATAAGATATATTGAAACATAAAGAGAACACAATTTCTATTTACTTCACTTCTATTTGTTAAATTGTATCTTTTCCTAACATACCATGGCTGTTCGTTTTATATACAAATGTTGCTGTTTTACTAAAATTACACTCTGCTATGCATAAGCACCCTGTAACATTTTTTAAAATAACCATAAAGCTTAAACATTTCTGTCCTTCATACTTTAATACCCTGATCCTAATAAACCTGATAGACCATCATTACTGAATAAACCCACAGTGCCCTATTTTAAAGTATAGAACTAGTTGCTGATGCTGAGCTTAATCCCTGGTGCTCAGATTTCTATGTGGGTCTTGAAAACATACAAGTTAACAAAGACATTTTCTGTGAACTGCAGGTCTGACATTAAAAAAGGAGCAATCTATATTCACAGCTAGATGTGCAAATGTTTGTACACAAACTCTGACAGACTGGAGGCATAGTCTGTGGACAGAATTGTCAAAAACTTATTTTTCTTTACAATAATTTAAATACTGACTGTATTTTGCCTTTTCGAAAAGAGAAATTGATGTTTTGTATTCAGGTTTTTAAGCCATACCCAACACTGAGATATCAAAAACACAAAAAACAAAAGGAGAAATGCAATGGGAAGCAGAAGAACCTTGTGTAGGTTTTGAATCATTATCCCTTTCTTTGTCCTCATGTTCTCATTCAGTACAAAAGTCCACACTGCTTTACCTCAAATATAGAAAATAATTGGAAAAGTTTTCCTGTCACAGTCCATCACAGGGTCTAATCGTTGCTAGCAGGCCCCTCCTTCTGGCTGCTGTGGGGATTAGCACCTTCCAGCTCCAGGGCCCCCTTCTACAGCTCGCTATTGCCATTCTCTCCCTGTCTCTGCAACTCCAGTTGCTCCTTCTTCATGACTTGGCCCTCTGGCCAGATCACTTTAGGTGTTTCCCCGTTCCCGGGTACCAAAGTCTTTTGAGAGACTGTCCGAGGCAGTCTGCTCTTTTCTGCCTGCTCTGTGCCACTTCCCCAGTGGCTGCTAGGGAAACCTGGGTCCATTCCCTACTCCGGGGTCAAGCTCTGAACCCTCTAGTCCAGCGATTCCCAACCTTTTCGAGTGTGCGGACCTGCTTTCAACCTCCAAACATTTTGCGGACCACCACATGCTACTAGTTGTAAAATAAATTACAGTAGTAGGTTTTTAGAAACGATATGAAATTATTTTTTATTTGAAATTGTACATTTCCTTGGTGAGGATATTATTATTTTTCTTTTCCACAGACCCCTTGTAGTAGTGGTCCACAGACCACAGGTTGGGAACCACTGCTCTCATCAGCAGTCAAGGTTTGTTCCATCCTACACCTTACTGTCTTTTTGCTGAGCCTTTCTGTACCTTCTGTCTCTGGTTTGCCAGCCACACAACTCCCAGGAAATAACTGTAGGCTACTTGCCTTTATAACCCCCAAGCTACACTCCTATCACCCAGAGTGTTACTACAGCCTACAGTCCTTTCTCCTATCAGTTTCCTGCCCTTATAAATGCAACCGAGCCCAGCTCCTTCCCCCTCAGATTAGCTGGACTCCCTAATTCAGTCAGGAAATTATTTAAACCACCTGATTCCCCTCAGCTGTGGCCTGTCTGGTTAATTGGCCCCCTTATTAGCCTACATTAACTCTTTCAGGGCAAATGTGGAGTGAGCCTAATTTTTAGCCTAATTTAGCCCATTGCACAGTCAGTCAATTGTAGGGAAAAATCTGGAGGTACCATATTGAAAGCAATGAAATTAGGCTAAAAATAATGAAAAGTGGGGGAAAAAGGTAACTCGGACTCTAATTATAGGTTACAACTCAGGCTTTTTTGAGTTCCCTGCTCTTTTATAAATCCTTGTCTAGGCTCAAAGGTGATATTGCAAGACACTTTAGTTAGAAGTGAATTTAGGTATTGGGCAAACGTTTGTTTTTACTATTGTTATCATTATTATTATTATTTTATTAATGGGAAATTTCCCTTTAAGAACAGTGTATGGCAGTCTTAGAGGCAACAGCTATACTACATGCCACCTTTTGCAGCATGTAGCATACATACATGGTTAGGTCTTCTCCCCCCATGCCCCCTCTCCCGCACAGGTATAAATAGCAGTGTAGTTAGAGAGACATGGCTTAGGTGAGTTGGGTAAAGATGTCTGAAAAGTTTGGGTATTTAGGTGAGTACATACCCTGAACACTCTCTACTCGCCCAGGTTATGCCTTCCTAGCTACTCTGTTCCAGGCGAGGGGAAGGATTCCAGCAGCTCCTCACTGCTGGGGCTCTTCCCCACTCAGGGAGGCAGCGAGAAAAGGCTCCACCATCTTCCTACTGATGGAGCCTTCCCCTGCCACAGGGAAAGAGTCTGGCAAAGAGGAAAGGCTTTCAACTCCACAAGGAAAGGCTGAGCTTTTCCTAGTTGCCTCCCCCTACCACAGCCTTTCCCTGCTGCAGTGAAAGGCTCCAGCAGTGGGGAGCTGCTGATGCTTTTCCTCACTGTCTTCCCTTGACATAGCCTTTCACTGACACATGTAGCTACACATTGCAGCATGGATGCAGCCTGCTTTTCACTGCGGCACGTAGATAGCATAGTCTATATGCCGGCAAAAGTGGTATGTAGTGTAGACACAGCCCAAAGTGTGTTTGAGACTGAAAAATCTGTGGGAGATTTTGCCTGTGTAACCAAAGACCCTGTCTTTGTAAGCTCCAAGGAGGTCAGAACTTGATTTAATAAATGTATCTTTCCAGAAAGCAAACATCATTGTCAAAGGTGTAATGTTAGCAATGTATTGAGTCATCCAGTCCCCCATAAGCACTAATAAGCTATAGAATCTTTAAGCTTTAGGTCACCAGTTTAATTTCTGCCCAACTCAGCAGGCATTAAAAATTGTTCCTATCCCTATATGAGATGATTATGGAGAATCCTACTTCCAGCTCCCACATTATAAACTTACCACCAGACTTTGCACCAGATTGTAAATTCTTTGTCACAGGGACTGTCTCTTAGGGCTTGTCTATCCAAAAAATTTGTACCACTAATTATAGTAGTGTAGTCTAAAGCAGTACAACCCTTGCCTTGTGGATACAGTTATGCTAATATAAATGTGCATTACAGCCATATAGCTCTTCCCATATACAGTGCTAAGAACAGTTGGACCCTGATCTTGACTGGATTCTCTAGTAAGAGCTCCTGAAGGAGGAATAAAAATTACCTTATAAATTTGGGAGCGGTGGCAACACTGTTTAAATGGTCACATTGGGGATGAGACAGGCCAAAACACATGATAAACTTTGGCCCAAAATTCACTACATTTTTTTAATATCATGTTTTTTTGTGATCTGACTCATGATTTGTGAACTTTTGGGGTTGACAATATTATGATTACATAAGTTACAGACAGGGTCAAGTTAATTGTTCAAGTAACTCTCAGAGGTAACTCAACCAATCACTACCTGGCCTCTACAGCTAATTTGAACTTAACCGTTCTTTTGGTTATAATGAGCTAGTGGTATGATGGAGGCTAGATACATGGGTCAAGAATAGATTAAAGAGCAGAGATGATTGGGCCAAGTAAAGTTTCCATGACTACATGCTAACTTGGTCTTCATTGTTTGAAAGGCTCCCCCCGGATGCTGCTGCCCCAGTTTATGGGGCATTCCTCTATGCTACAGAAGGAAGCGGGCTGCTAGTGGCACCCTGAAAGTTACTTCAAGCACTCACCTGCTACCGCTGGAACAGACAGCAAACCCACTCCAGCTATAAGTGACGTATGTCATCTATGGCTGTTATAGTGCCTTCATGTAACTTCAGGGGGACCACCTCGTTTATAACTTGCTGGTCACAAGGCTGTAGCTTTCTCAGCTGGATTTCCCAAGTAGCATGTGGACTCCCTCTGCTGGAAAGATCAAGGAGAGAGAACAGTCACGCTATAGGGGAGAAGAATGTAGGAAAAAATCCCTTCGAACAGGGGCTTATGAGTAAATACTCCCCATCATGAGCAGAAATCAAGCCATCCTGATAATTGGAGGCCTTCACAGACCTTTTGTGGCCTCCTAAAGGCAGGTGATCGTGATGAATGTTTCCCTGTTAGCCTCCTAGCATGATGGTTACACCACCCTGCCTGACAGGAACCAGTTAAAAAGGGAAGGTACAATGTTGCAAAAGGGACATGTGCATCTCTGGTACAACCCTCCGCACCAGTCTGAGGAGGTCTTTCATGCTCTTTCCATTGGTTCCTGCATTCTTGCATCCATTGGACAAGGTAAATGCTCCAGTAAACAAGGAGAAAATAGTGAACCACCATCTGGGGTAAGGAAGCCAATGCACCCTCTGTGACCTCTAGCTGCCAACTGGGAAATCATCATCTCTAGCTATTCGATGGGGATTCCAGTGCCAAAAACTAAGAGGAACACCTGGGTTTCAGAAAGCTGTCTCTAGCTGTTCCATGTACCAATATTAAAACAACTGACAAGAACTCCATCTAAGGGAAAGTAGATTCTAGCTCCCAGTTGTGACCAGGCAGCTCTGAAAAAATTATTTCAGATGGTATTCTAAGAATTAAATTTTCCAGCTTCAGTAGGGTTGTGGCCCAAAACAGGGAAAATCTCACAAGAACAGCTAGCTTCATGGGACTTCCTTCATTTAGTTCTATTTATCTTCATCCATTTGTAATAGGCTTTTCCAGCCTACTGTTTAGCTTTCCACAGTAGCACATTGACATTTTGGGGTTCACCCAGGCCAATAAGGGGTTCAGTCACCATTCGCTTTGCAGCCCTTGGTGCATGCAATCTATGCTGCTGTGGCTCACAGACCTGACACCAACAGCCAGCATATAAGCATGGAGGTCTCACCCTGGCCTTCACCATCCAGTTACTCTTTGCAGGAGAATCTTAACAACTCTTCCAGCCCGGATTTCTCCCCACAAAAAACATGTTTCTCCAGTGGTCAGTCCCTCTCACTTGAACACTCACAAAACCTAAAGTTCACTGCTCCTTTAAAGGGACAGCACCAGCCTGTTAATTTGGCTGAAGATTTTACTCTTCAGTTTGAAACACTGCAGTGAGATGGTTGTGTAATAAAACAAGATTAAGTTTATTAACAAAGAACAGATAGGGAAACTATACTAAGCAGAAATAATTGAGATAGTAATGGTTATAAACAAACAAAAATAAAAATGTTACTAAGACTAAGGTCTAACTTAACAAACTAGAGTCCTTTGTTTAAGCAGGTTTCTTACCTATATTCAGTTTCCAGAGGCTTTCAGCACCCTGGGTTTTTTCTCCAGATGTAGAAGAGCTCTGGCCTCATGTATCTGCCCAGTAATGAATGCTAAAATGGCTTTCTGTCCTTACTTATATCTTCCAAAGGTCAGTGACCTGCTTCAGGAGGCAGAAAGGTTTCCTGGAGCTGCAGTTTCCATCCCCTGTTGCGTGGCCATCCCTCATTCTGGTTTATCTGATGGCTATGTCTACCTTGCATGTAAATGTAATTTCATTGTCTCTCCTTGCTCAATTTACATTAGAAACGCATTTGTGCAGGTTGAACCACGGTCCTTTAGGTAGGTGACTTAAGCACTGTCTGCCAAATACCTTTTAAGAACATATTTCCAGTACATATTTATAATTCCTCATAAAACACCCATACATATACAATGCAATAATATTAAAGATCAGTTGGCATATGATACCCTACCTTTCATCTTTTAGTACAGATTATGACGACAGTTGAATTGGGATACACTGAGCTGGTCAGGCCGGCCGAGAGTCTCTGCTAGATACTGGGGAGCCTCTGGCACTGGGATGCTCTTAGGGCCATACACACATACCATTGGGAGACATGTTTCTCAATTTTAAACAACTCAAGCACAATCAAACTCTTCTAGGTTCAATCATTTTAATTTTATAGACTAAAGTCTGTTTCATGACTGTTTAGTTTTATGCTCCAGACAATACTGCATTAACTCTTGCTTTAGTCAAGGGAAATTAGAGGTTGTAATCATGCATCCTCACTCCTAGGATGCTTCCTCATGCCTGGACAGAGTGTTGCAGGGGACTTTATGTTTCATTTGCCCCCACCTCCTCCTACCTGTGGCTACTTCCTTGGCCACACTGGCAGAGACAGGCCATTGTTTTCTTCATTCTTTTCAGAGCACCAACTCCCCAAACTTTTCCCCGATGGGAGTCCAAATACCACATAAATTGGTCTTCCACTCCCCCTAGGCTTCTTTTCTAGTCCTTTATCCTTGTAGAGCCTAGCTCATGGTTCCCCACAGAAGCCTACTCTCCTCCCTGTGGGTCTATATCACCTAAACTGGTCTTCCTCCCCTCCTGGGCTTCTTTTGTATTCCCATCCTTGTAGGTCCTAGCTCAGGGCTCCCCCAGGAGTCTACTTTGCTTCCTCATGGGTGTCTCAGCCTGACTTCTTCAGGCTCTTCCCAGAGGTGAACTCTCCTTTTTCCTTCCTTGACTGATTTCCCAGGGCTATTTCAGGGCTGGTCTACACTAGAAAATTAGATCAAGCCATCTATGTCTCTCAGACGTGTGAAAAATCCACACCCCTGAGCAATGTAGTTAAGCCGACCTAAGTCTTCCTGACTGACCTAAGTCTGACCTAGCTACTGCCTCTCAGGATTTGTCTACACTAGCTCTTGTGCTGGTAAAACTTTCGTCGCATAGGTGTGTGAAAAAAACAATCCCCTGAGCGACATAAGTTTTGATGGCATAATCACTGGTCCTAACCACATCAGTCACACCATAAGGGGCTCATTCACCTGTACATCCACTAATGTAATATATGCCATCATGTGCCAGCAACGCTCCTCTGCCATGTACATTGGCCAAACTGGACTATCACTACGCAAAAGGATAAATGGACACAAATCAGACATAAAAAAAAAAAATATCCATAAACCAGTGAGAGAACACAATCTCCCAGGGCACACTGTCACTAACCTGAAAGTCCCCATACTTCTCCAAAAAAAATCCTCCAGAAACAGACTTCAAAGAGAAACTGCTGAGTTAGAAATGATCTGCAAACTTGACACATTCAAACTGGGTTTAAACAGAGATTTGGAATGGCTCTCTCATTACAAGAGGTAAATTGCTTTGCTCACCCATTCTCACCTCCTACTCAATGACTGTCATTAGACCTTAAGCACACGGCTTTCATCCACCTCCCCCATTGTTCTCTGTGCACTTGTATATTTATATGATGATCCTATGTTTCTCATTTCTACCTCTGCATCTGACGAAGTGAGTTGAGCCTCACTAAAGCTTATGCCTGCTAAAATTAAATTTGTTAGTCTTTAAAGTGCCACAGAACTCTCGTTGTTTTTACTGTATACAGACTAATACGGCTACTCCTCTGGAAATAATCACTTGTGTGGACAGCGCTATGTCGGTGGGAGACACTCTCCTGCCAACACAGCTACCACTGCTCTTTTAGGTAGTTTTATTATGTCGGCAGAAGAGCTCTCTCCCCTCAGCATACAGCAGCTACATGGGAGACCTTACAGCCACGCAGCTACAGTAGTACAGCTGGGCTGCTTTAAGGTCTCTAGCGTAGACATAGCCTGAATAGATACATGGGATTTATAGCTTATTACAACAATCTATATCCTGCTAACAACCCCCCAGCTGCTTCCCCTCTCCCCCTCCTTTCCTCCCTATGACTGGAGGGGTGTTAATGGGCCACTTCACCTTGAATGGTCCCTTAAAATATGTAACTACTTACGCTAAACAATCTGTTCCACCTTGTATTTAGCTGTGACACTCTAAGTTCCTAGCTCAGAAGAAGAGCTTTGTGTAAGCTTGAAAGCTTGTCTCTCTCACCAACAGAAGTTGGGCCAATAAAAGATATTACCTCACCCACCTTGTCTCTCTAATATCTTGAGACTGACACAGCTAAAACAACGCTGCATGCATAAAATGAAGCTGACAGGGCCAGGAAAGTAAGTGCAGCTCACACCTTCTCAGCAGTTGGAAAGGAAAAGGGAAATTGGCTAGGATTAAAAGTGGAGAGATTCTACCTCACACTGGGACAGGGACCAACCATCTCCCAAAGGCATTGTGCTAAAACACATACTGCAAGGGGCCAAGCTTCTTTTGGCTGCCTCAACCAATCAGAAGTATTGGATTGACAGTATTTTCCAGCCTCTCTGTCAGGGTGGGAGGTGGGAGCTGGGATTTGGAGAGTGGAAAATCCTCAGAGGGGAACAAAGAGGTCAGGTGTTAACACTGAGGGCTTGTCTACACTACAAAATTAGATCAATTTAAGTTAAGTGAACCTACAGTCACTGTAGCAATTAAATTGCCTGTTGGTGTCCACACTGCCAGTGGTGTGCATCCTCGCTAGCAGCGCTTGCACTGACTGAAGTGGGGCATTGTGGGGCGCTGACAGCCACCTGGGCTCACAGCTGGAGCTCTCCCCACCCTAGGGCTGACAGCCAAAACCAGAAACAAAATGTGAAATAATAGTGGTGATGAAACTGACAAGAATGTCTATTTCACTGCTGGTGGGTTCCCTGCTGTGTAATTGAGCCCAGCACCAGGTTCACAGATCAAATCCCGGGGAGGGGGCTCCTGTTGCCAGCTCCGCGCCCAGCTGTCAGATCAGGGCTGTCAGCCGGGAGAATGGGGGGAGGGTTTACCAGCTGCGAGTGACAGCCAGCAGGCGATAAAATGCAGTGTCTACATGGACACTGCATTGCCCTAACTACTT
The DNA here is from genome assembly GCF_026122565.2 of Emydura macquarii macquarii. Lineage (NCBI taxonomy): Eukaryota > Metazoa > Chordata > Testudines > Chelidae > Emydura > Emydura macquarii. The sequence goes on from NW_027131283.1 coordinate 13,954,593, forward strand.
CGACCTAAGCACAATACCTCTTACAGAGGTTGGAGTTATTAATTCAATGTAGTGGGCACCTACATCAGTGGGAGCATCACTGCAGTGTAGACACTAACAAAGTTAGGTCGACATAAGCTGTCTTACGTTGACCTAACTCTGAAGTGTAGACCAGGCCTGGGTCTTAAAAACCACAGAGCCTGAGAGAATTCAGAGGGAATCACAAAGACAAAGGAAGCTTGCAATGGGGAGAGGAACATACGCTCATAGCAAAGGGGTCCTTTTTAGCTATAGGATCCGCAGAGGAAGAAGAAAACTGTCTACAGAAGAGAGGGAGGGAGATTCCATGATTTGGAGGAAAAGCTATGTGCAGGAAGGGGAATTCTGAAATCCTTAGTGAGCTTGGATCTAAGCTATAAAGAACGCCCAAGTGGTGAGAAAACTGAAGAAGGGAAATGTTTCCTCATGTTTTATTGTTTAGTCTTATCTGTATATTTCTTGTGCTAGCTAAAATAAGTAGTGATTGGCTTTTGGAACCCTTTGCAAAATGTGTGTGTCTATTTGCTTCCAAGATCATGTGTCCCTGAAGAGCTGAACTGCAGTCAGTGTACCCATAAAGTGAAACTCTTTGTCCACATAGAGGATGACAACCTAATATTGCTTTCAGTTACTCTGTTAGCTCAAGTGGCAGCCATCTGTGTGGTGGAAAACAGTTTGGGATAATGTAATTAAAGACTATCATAATATATATGAACAATGAGGGGTGGAGAATCAAAGTTGCATAGGGTACTGTTACTCTGTCTACTTGTATGGGGACTAACATTTTTCCTGTACCCCCTCTTTCAAGCCCAACTGTCTACTGTCCAGGCTTACCCATAATTACAGTCTCTGAATGGGCAGTCCCACCGGAAATGACCTTGTTGCCCACAGGTGAAGCAAGCCCACACATTAGATTGGGGATGGCCCCTCTGGGTAAGGATGCTCTTCCAACCCTGTATCCCTCCTAGCAGGCTGCGGTTGGGTTTTGGGCTCCTCTGAAGGCTTTTGTACTCTCCCCCACTGGGATCGGGCATCCTAGTTCCCCAGGAATCCTTCAGCTAGATTCGGTGATCAGTAGTGCATGGGCCATTGGGGTGCGCCGAGCCATCCTTTGGAGTTTCTGCTCCAGATCTGAGGGACATCAGATAGTTCTCTGTCAGGGCAATGGCCTCTGTGAGAGTTTTAGGACAGTGCCTCACCACCAACTCATGCCCCTCCATGGGAAGGATCTGCGTGAACCGGTCCACGACAACCTCTCCACCACCTGAATCCCTGTGCAGCTATCTGGCTGGAGACATACCAGCACTGTTCTTTCAGACTCTGGGTGACAGCCCTGGGCCAAGCCTGAAGTGGGAATTTCTTGTTTTGAGAGAGATGTCTGGGATTGCTGCCTTGACTTGAGTGTAATGCTGGGCGGCTGCCATGTCGAGGCACTGGTCCACGTGGCACAGCCTGGTCCAAGTCCATCAAGTGGGGGGAGCCTATAGGGTGCCCCAACTTTCCATGGGCCATTGAGCCGCAGTGGTGACCCTCTCAAACATGACAAGGAATTACTCTGGGTCATCCATGGGGCTCCATCTTTGTCAGTTACGATGGATGGCACTGGGGCTGTACCTCTGCTTTGCGTGGTGAGACTCACTGCTGCTCCAGTCAGCTGTAGGAACATTGTCATCTGCTGGATGAGCCACTGTTGCCACTCATACTGCTGTGTTACTATTTTTTTAATCAGTTACTGGCCAGGAAGTTGCCTGAGCAGTTGGTTCTGCTGTGATTGTTCCTGGGCCACCTGCTTTTGCTGGTTTTCCAGGAACAACTTCAACAACTTCTCAAAATGCATTTCTGCCTCTCCCGCCCTTCCCCCCACTCTCTTCTGCAGGCTACTTTCAAACCTGGGACACTATGGTAACCACATTCTCCACCATGTATGATAATGTGCTTGAAGGCCCAGGCTTCCTAGTGGTTCGCACACCCAAATTCTAACCTCTTACCTTCTGTCAGGGTAGTAGAGGTGTCTGTTCCTGACTCTAAACTGGGACTCTATGGCTCTCCACCCGCATGTGGGCCTCAGCTTAAGGGAGTGGTTGGGGGACCCAGGGCCTCCCTCTCCCTCTGGTCCCAGCCCAGGACCCTGTAGGAAACAATACCAGCAGCGTCTCCCTTAAGTGAGTCTAAGTCTTGTGCCCTGGGCTACTTCCTACCTATACGTCCCTTCAGTTTTGAATGTAGACCATATAGTCCAAACAGTCAATCACTTAATAAAAAAAGTCCAAAGAAGCAAGGCCCGGCCGGACCTGCTAGTTCTCAAAGGGGGTGGTGGTTGTGGGGTGCCTGTGGGCCTTATTGTTCTGTGGTTTCCTCTCAGGCTAAACCTTCTGTCTGGCTTCCTGGAGGAGGATTCCTCTCTCCTGCAGTCTGTCTACCCCTTTGCATGGGCTTCTGAGCGTCTTTTAACCTGCACCTCCAGCTGGAGCATGCTCAGCAGGTCCAGAGAGGTGGGGCTACCTGAGCCCAGTATTGCCTTTTAATCCCTTCAGGCCCAGTGTGGTGTTTCTATACCTCACTACACCATATTAATACCATACAAATAATGCCTGTTAATGTTGATGTTTGTATATAACCTATATGTATTGAGTAATAATATGGATAATGCATTTCTGACTTGGCTCAGGATTTCCTGGCCACTGATGACCATGGGCTTATCCCAGTGGTTCCTGTTCCGACAGGTAAAAGATCCCCCAGAGTCAATAATTAATCAATTGGAAATAAATGAGTTTAATTATAAACACAGGAGTAATATAGGTTTAACTAGTTATAAAAGGACATAAAAACAATTAAGCACAAAACATAAACTGATATAAGAAAGTATTAAACAGGCAACTAACTACAAAGACCTAAACTAATATTAGCCAGACAGTGGTTCCTTGACCAGGAATCAAACCCTAGTTTTCCACATGGTAGACAGGGACACTTACCACTATGCTACACAGACAACTAGTTGCTTGTAGGAAACAGAAAGGTGTTACACAGACTTAACTGAAAAGCACAGAGGCAGAAGCAATTAACTACAGGACTAGTTGCTTGTAGGAAACAGAAAGGAGTTACACAGACTTAACTGAAAAGCACAGAGGCAGAAGCAATTAACTACAGGAGGGAATGCTCTCACATAGAGATTTCACAGACAATGAGTTAATTACAAGGCACAGAAGGGGTGGGGGGTCACACGGGCAGTCAACTGCAAAGGGGGCAAACGGGCAGTCAACTGCAAAGGGGGCAAACGGGGTTTAAAACAGAAACTGCACAGAAGGGGGGTCACACGGGCAGTCAACTGCAAAGGGGCAAACGGGCAGTCAACTGCAAAGGGGCAAACGGGGTTTAAAAGAAACTGCACAGAAGGGGGGGTCACACAGGCAGTTAACTGCAAAGGGGCAAACGGGCAGTTAAAACAGAAACTGAAAGGGAAAGAGAGTTAGCAATGGGGGGGGGGGGGGAGGCAGCTTCTGCTTTCAGAGCAGATTTAAAACAGAAACTGAAAGAGAAAGAAGGTTAGGATCTTACCAGTCCCAGCAGGGAAAGTTGCAACATCACCCATGAAGCTAAGTAGCAACACAGAGCAGGCTTACACGTTCAGGTTCGGAGTCCGGAGTGGGAGAGGGAAAAAACAGGGCAGCTGGTGTGTCTAGCAGATGGTCAGTTCTCTCTGGAGCCTGGGGCGTGCCCTGGCTTTAAACTAATCACTTCAGGTGGCCAAGGTTACTCCTGATTGGAGGGGAGACATTTGAATCAGGGCAAACCTTTGGCTGGGAGGTGAGCCGACCGTTAGGGTGGCTGTGCTACCGGTCACGTAGACAGCTGCTCCCAGTCACCTGGTCAGTTTCAGGAGGAGCGAGGAAATTGCCTAATAAGGTCAGTTTCAGCAGGAGAGAGCTAATGGCCTAATAAGGTCAGGTCGAGGTTTTACTGATGCACCAGGTGGGTAGGTGGGGGCGAGAGGTGGACATATCAGGTACTGCGTTGCAACATGCCCCCGTGGCCAGCCCGAGCACCCACCGGTCACAGCTACACCACAGACCCCCCGAGGCCAGGTGAACAGAGGGAAGAGGGGAGGACGGAGGGTGGGTAAGGGGTAGACTCCGAGCACGAAGCGATTACACCGACTTAAACAATACAGAAATGGGGTCAGGGGTTTGCAGATCTTCCTCCACTGGGAGGGGAGTATACCTAACTTGCACAGGTAAAGCAGTAACAGTTTTAGAAATAATATGTTTGACGAGGGAAATACCAACAATAAGGGCAAATAACAAACAATGCAAGGATTAACCAATGCTTGAGTGAGGCAGCCCACGACCCAAGTCCCAATGAGGTGAGGCTGGTTTGCCACCAGTCCCAGCGTTTGCGATCTTCGTGGGTGTTAGTAGACAAGGAGATAAGGTCGTTGATGACATGTGACCAATTATTTCAGCCTGATTTAAGGCGGAGACAGTAACGTCCGGCAAGATGGGGCATTAAGTTCTTTAAGGGTAGGCAACAGTCTTTCTGTAACATCGTCTGAAGCATGAGATGATTTCGTTCTGTAGAGTCAGCAAAATGGTGAGAGAGGTTTCCACTCATGAGAACCCCTCGAACGACAGCCTCTTCCCAGGTTCATGGAGGATGTTGTCGTCGAACTTGGGTAGCCAGATTTGGGGTGTCCAGTACCTGAAATACAACTTAGAAATACACGGTTTGGATGCCCCCGTGCGGGGCACAGATTAAATCTTGAGGGGTTTTTATGCTTCCTGATGGGATGTGAACGCCCCTGACCATCATATGGATGTGGAGGAATGCAACGGCTAGGGTGGTTAACGCCCAGACAGTGTTAGCGGTGATGCTGTGTCCTGGGAGCCCCCAGGCCCAATTGGCCGTACAAGCTATGGCCGTCACCTCTTGCTGAGTGACCCAATCCTGCCTATTTTCCAAGATGAGGCATCCCAACCAAACCAGCGGCGGTCCGTGGCCCGTATTACGCATGAATTCTTTTAATTTAGGCATGGTTTGGGTATGCGCCTCAGTAACCTGAGTGGTATTCCCTTGGGCAGCTATTTTACTTCGTGTGACCACTACTGGTAATGCCTCAACCGTAGGCATTGGGGCAGATGGGTGAAGTTTCTCCGGGAGGGGTGGGTACAATGAGGGTACTACGGGCAATGGGGACCCTTTACGTGATTCTGTGCTATTAAGCCCCTGCACATAGGGGGTTGTTTTAGTGGGCACATGTGGCACTTGGGCTTTAACGATGGACACTTGTGCCCCCGTGTCTAACAGGAATGAGATCGGTTGCCCACTGGCAGTGTAGAGGGTGGCATACGGCCGAGTGTCGCGTGGGAGGGTTGTGTGGTTGGCTAGACACCCAGCCGTGGCCCGTTTTTTGTCTGCTCTCCTGACTGCGTGGCGTACTCTGTCCATCCCAACCTAAGGGCTAGGGCTTTTTGTTGTTCATCGGACAGTTTACGAATTGCTTCCTTAGTGAGGTTTTGGTTAAGGAGGAACCCGAACATGGCCCGTTCGGCCTTAGTGCGTTCAGGGAATCGGGACTTGCCAGGTGAGACAGGGGGCGGTGAAAAGGGCGGCTTTGGTTCTGCCACCAGTGCCTGTCTGGAGGCCGGGGGCGACGGGGGGGGGCCACTTAACACGGTCCACGGCCTCGTATAATTGGCTGATAGGGCGCCCATTAAATCCCCGCAACCATAACACGGTGCCGGTGTCTGCTAGATTACACCCCTCCAAGGCCCTGTCTATTGCCCCTTCGTCAATGGGGATTAGAGTGGTGTCGGTAACATGCAGGAATGGAATAGGTGATGCCTGCTGTGCTTGGGTTAGGCCTATGGGGTGCGTTTGGGGGTTCCATACCGTGGCAGAAGCCCCGGCTATAGCGTAGATTAGTTGTTGCGGGGTTTTAATGCTGCCTTCTGGGATATGTGTACCACGCCATGTGTGACAAAGATGTAGAAGGGCTACCGCTGGGGTGCACAGTGCCCAAACGGTGTTGGAGGTAACGTGGTGTCCCGGGAATCCGCGGGACCAACTAGCGGTCCGGGCTATGGCGGTTCCTTCAGCGTGGTCAACCCAGTCTTGCCCATTTTCTAGTATAAGGCGCCCCAGCCACACTAGTGGTGGTTCATCTGGTCCGCGAGCCGTCTCGCGGAGGAAATCTTTTAATTCGGCTTTGGTTCAGGTTCGGGCCTCAGTAATCTGGGTGGTTACACCCTGCGCGTCGGTCTTACTGCGCGTGACTACCACAGGCAGTGCCTCGACCACAGGAGCTGGGGCCGAGGGGCAGGGCTTGTCTGGTAACGGCGGGTATAACGACGGGACTTCAGACTCGGGGAATTGGGAATTGAGTGGCGGGTTCTCATATGGTGGGGGTTTGGGGGTATTGGGGATCGGGTCCTTTATGGGGGTTATTTCAGGTACAGCTTGGGGCAGGGAAGGATTATCCGTGGATGGGGGGGTAGTGTGGAGCGCAGTCGTAAGGGCTCCGTAAACTACGGTCAATTTGTCTAAGGTTTGCCCCAAGGTGTGATATAGCACTGAGACTATGTCCTTAGGCTTGTAAACATCTGGTCGCAGTTTTTTGGGTTTCTTAATGTCCTCCATGGCCGCAATTAACTGTACCAGGAGGGCGTGCCCGGGGGACCCGGGGTAGACTCGGGGACTCGGGTTTAATTTGGGTAGGCTGCCCCCGCTCGATTTTATTACTTGGGAACAATGTGCCCAGAGCTTTTCAGGGTCCGAGTCAGCTGCTCTTTCGCCCGCGGAGGAGCATTTGGGCTGGAGGCTGCTGTCAGCGGGCGTTGCCCGTAGCAATGGGTGAGAAGACATTAAGCACCCAGCGTCCCATACTGTTAAGGGGACCGTATAAGACCTGCAAGCCTGCCCCCTACCAATAGAACACACCCACTCAAGGGTGTGTCCTTGGTCTTTACTGGTAAGGAGGTGAAACTGGAGGTGTTTAAATTGCTGTTCCTCATTAGCCTCCTCCGTGACATTTTTCCACGGGCAAACATAATTATTGCCAATAGGGGATCCTGTTCGTGACGCCATGTTCCGACAGGTAAAAGATCCCCCAGAGTCAATAATTAATCAATTGGAAATAAATGAGTTTAATTATAAACACAGGAGTAATATAGGTTTAACTAGTTATAAAAGGACATAAAAACAATTAAGCACAAAACATAAACTGATATAAGAAAGTATTAAACAGGTAACTAGCTACAAAGACCTAAACTAATATTAACCAGACAGTGGTTCCTTGACCAGGAATCAAACCCTGGTCTTCCACATGGTAGATAGGGACACTTACCACTATGCTACACAGACAACTAGTTGCTTGTAGGAGACAGAAAGGTGTTACACAGACTTAACTGAAAAGCACAGAGGCAGAAGCAATTAACTACAGGAGGGAATGCTCTCACATAGAGATTTCACAGACAATGAGTTAATTACAAGGCACAGAATGGGTGGGGGGAGTCACACGGGCAGTCAACTGCAAAGGGGGCAAACGGGCAGTCAACTGCAAAGGGGGCAAACGGGGTTTAAAACAGAAACTGCACAGAAGGGGGGGTCACACGGGCAGTCAACTGCAAAGGGGCAAACGGGGTTTAAAACAAACTGCACAGAAGGGGGGGGGTCACACAGGCAGTTAACTGCAAAGGGGCAAACGGGCAGTTAAAACAGAAACTGAAAGGGAAAGAGAGTTAGCAATGGGGGGGGGGGGAGACAGCTTCTGCTTTCAGAGCAGATTTAAAACAGAAACTGAAAGAGAAAGAAGGTTAGGATCTTACCAGTCCCAGCAGGGAAAGTTGCAACATCACCCCTGAAGCTAAGTAGCAACACAGAGCAGGCTTACACGTTCAGGTTCGGAGTCCGGAGTGGGAGAGGGAAAAAACAGGGCAGCTGGTGTGTCTAGCAGATGGTCAGTTCTCTCTGGAGCCTGGGGCGTGCCCTGGCTTTAAACTAATCACTTCAGGTGGCCAAGGTTACTCCTGATTGGAGGGGAGACATTTGAATCAGGGCAAACCTTTGGCTGGGAGGTGAGCCGACCGTTAGGGTGGCTGTGCTACTGGTCACGTAGACAGCTGCTCCCAGTCACCTGGTCAGTTTCAGGAGGAGCGGAGGAAATTGCCTAATAAGGTCAGTTTCAGCAGGAGAGAGCTAATGGCCTAATAAGGTCAGGTCGAGGTTTTACTGATGCACCAGGTGGGTAGGTGGGGGCGGGAGGTGGACATATCAGGTACTGCGTTGCAATAGTTCCCAACCTTTTCTCTGCCGCGGCACACCTCAAGCTCCAGGTGCTCTTCTCCCCACCCCACAGCAAGCGGCTGCAGGAGTGGAGAAGAGAGGCAGAGGAGCCAACCCATTGTTCACACAGGAGGGGAGGAAGGAATAAAGGGATATTGAACTCTGATTGGTTGTTCCGCCCCCTGGAGGAGGTGGAGCAGTGAGGCAGATGGCCAAGCAGAAGGCGGCTCCCCCCCTTTGTTCTCACATGTACTTTTTCAAAAAATTCCATGGCACACCGGTTGGGAAACACTGGCTTAGCCCATACAGTTACTTGCTCAAGTCATACAGCTGGCTACATGTTGAACCTAGTTGTTGTATAGGAATTGGAGGTTAGGCAATTGGATCTTAAATCTATGTCATGGGCCTCTTGCACTTTGAGGCTGGGGCTCATCTCTCCTGTTGGGGGTGGAACCAGAAAAGTCGCAAAGAGCCCTGAGGGAAGTCTTGTTCCACCAACAGACCAAATACCTAGTGGAGTAGGTAGGACATTATAATACTCTTCCCCTCCATCATTGATGAGATTATTGAGAATGAGACTGGTCAAATTAGGGACAGGCTGTCTGCTTGTATGGTAGCAGAGTAAGGTTTTGGTGACGACCAATGTATTATTGGCTAAGAGGTTAAGAGCTTTCCTTTCAGATATTAACTTTGCCATTAGGGTGACCAGATGCCCCAATTTTAGGGGGACAGTCCCAAAATTCAGGGCTTTTTCTTATATAGGCGCCTATTACCCCTCATTCCTGTCACAATTTTTCACACTTGCTCTCTGGTCATCTTATTTGCCATTGTTATTCATACTTTTGTTGCCTTAAGATTAGACAATTGCAATGTGCTTTTGATAGGGCTACACATTAAAACCCTTTGGAGACTGAAGCTGGTGCCATACTGCCACAGCTGCAGTCGAGGAGCACATCTGGATCTTCCAAATTATAAAAGAGAAGAAGTTGCTGGCTAGGCGTTCTTTGTGATGGCTCCAGGACTCTGGAACCTGTTCACTCTCAAGTTGGTCTGAGATAGCCCAACTTTGGTATGTTTCTGAGAATGATGAAAGGGTGGAAAGGATATTTTTTTGTAGGTGGCAGGCTGGCAGAGCTCCTTTTCAAATTATTTAATGCTACTGGAGGGTGAGTGTGGGGATGGGGAATTCAGTTGTAATGTGTGTCAGGGTACCTAAAACTTTGTATTTTATTATTCAAATCTAAATAAGTAAGCTTTTGTAACCGTTTTTACTTGATTAGTTTTGAAAGTGACTATCTTGAGAACTGTGTATATTGAAGGGCTTTCATTTAAATAAGGTATATTAAAAACTCAGTAGCATCTTATTCTACATATGCAGGTCAATTACCAGTAATCACTGTTTTCTAAAAATGTTCATAAAAATGATAGTAAGACACTTGGCTGAAATTGGGGGAGAGACGACTGATTGAATTAATACTGTTGAACTTCAGCTGACATTTTCAGAATGAAAGGGCATCTCTAGAACTTTTATATATAAAGCTTTCCTGAAACTGGTGCAGTTACTAAATTGAGTGACGATAATACATATCTACCTTAAAGCAAATAAAGATAATTTGTCACGACTGCTAAGACACAAAATTGCACTAACTGCTTACACCCAGCTGCATATTGATTTCCAGATTACAAAATTATAACTAATTTTCTTAACATTGCTATGCCACTTTTCTTCTTCCCGTTAATGAAAACAGACTGCAACCAATTATTGTTAACCTTTGTCGCAGAACAGAAGTGCTTTAGTTATTTCCATATAAAAGACTGTGCACAGTGCCTTCTGTATAACACCTTCTCTAGGAGCTATGCCTTTTTATTATTTTAAGAAGGTGTTATAGCAATGGAAATAAATTATAATTGGATTTAATGAACTGTGGAGAAAAGCTAAAGTAGACTTAATAGTAAGGGATTTTTAAGAGCCTTGTAATGGTGGACTACACCATTGAGAGTCACACAGAATATTTTGACACCTATTTCAACTATATTTGAGCATCTTTTTTAATTTGAATTTGTTGAATTATTAATGTTCACTGCTAGGAATATTTAAAATGCCTAATCAGTAGTCAATTAAATAATGTATTTCCTTTCTGTGGTGATTTTTTTGTGTAGTTAAAAACTATTAAAGTTATTCAATACCTGTCTGACCTTCACAGAGCATGAACTGAGAGATTTACAGGAACAATTAAGGTGTTATGCGTAGGACATAGCTTTGTAAAGATGAATACTGCATTGTAAAGATAGATATTACATTAGAAACTCACTTCCTGTCTACCATGTTTTTCCTGGAAGACTGCAGAACTAGTAGATTTGTGATGTCATAGATTCCAAGGAAATGACACCTGAATGACAAAAGAAAGCAATTAGATTAGAACCCTATTTAGATTAGAACTCTCAACATATTCAACTCAAATATCTTCAGAAATTGCTGGATAAAATACAAAGTTAAATATTCAACAATCCTGTATTTTCAAGTAAGGACTCAAAGCTCCCAATACTCATGCATATAGGAAAACAGTGCCTGCTCTGAAGATTTTACAATAAGCATTCTATTCCCTGACAGCATTCTTGAAGATAAAAGGACCAGACCATTGTTGTACAGCTTTAAGACATATTATTATTATTATACCAATATATAGCAGTTCTCCCAAATCCTCTCATCTGCCTTATTTGTACTAGTCAAGGCAAAAGTGGGAAAATATGAAAATTTCTACTTCATGCCATTTGTAATCAATTTGTGGTAAAAATGTAGCTCAGTATTGACTGTTTACAGTAACCTTAGACACTGAACATGTTTAGGCTGCAAATCTTATCCTTTAAAGGAAGGTAAATTACGTGACATTTGACAGTATAACTTTAAGAAAAAATGGAGTATGTTTTCTCATCCTCTTTCATTACGTAGTAAGGTGCAGGTGCACCAGGTGGCAAGAATTTCAATCTTTTCTGAGCTTTTGTAAGGTTGTCTTTATTTTTAATTATACGGTTTTGATCAAGCTTCCATTTAAGGGCAGAATGAGGGCACAAAATGAATAAGTTTGAAACAAATTATGTGTTTCCTTGGCGTGCATCTAAACTAAATAAAAAAAATTCTTCAGTGTTTTCAAATAAGAAATAGAAGGGGAGATTTTCTAAGGCAAAAGGCAGTTAAGTGCACAACTCACTGGAAAACTCAGTAAGTTGGGTTCCTAACTGTGACTTGTGCCTTTAAAAACCTCTCCCTTAAATGTTAACACTGTGTAGCAATTTAAAAATAAATTCAGATTAGTCTCTTATTAATTAGTACTAAGAATGGGTACCAGATCCTCTAATTTTAATGTACCAATTACACTTGCATATGCATGTATTTATGCACACACTTACAGGTTCACTGTTCAAACTTCTCACTTCATTCTTTGCTGTTTCCCAAGAATAGAAAAGAAAGAAATGCAATGTATTTCTGTTAAATGCACTAGCTGAAATCCTGAGTGCTTTGCTTCTAAAGAACATACTGATTCCTGAGTATGTTATAGGTGGGACAGTTAGCATTGTCTATTACTAAGGCTGCCTGACATGTCCCATTATAAAATCCTGTTTTCAGTACCGTATAACTTTACCAAACTAACTGTTTGGACCAAAATTTTCCTTCCATGTGTCTGCCTCAAGCTGAAAGTTTTAGAAAAATTTCAGGCTAAACAGTTCAGCTGTTTGAAAATGAGGCTAGGGAAAATAAGTTTTTTAATGTTAAAATTTTGGCAACCTTTTATGTGAAAAGATTTAGTGCCCTCAGGCTTTGGAACAGCTACATGAAATTCCACATGTGGGTGACTTCCCCGTGAAGATCCTGCCAAATTTGGCCAAGTTATAAGCCTTGGAGGAAAACACTTGCAGTTTGCACATGCTCAGAAAAGACTTGCTAGAGTTTAACAGCTAAAAGTTCAGAAGATTCCATCTTCATGCAGTACGCTTAAGCCTCTCACAGCCAGGGTGTCACAAGGTGCCCTCACCATTAGAGCTTCTCCTTCTCACTGCTCTGGGGATTAGCTCTTTCCAGATCCAACACCCCCTTCTGCTGCTCACTGTGCACCCTGGCACTACTCTCTCTTTCACTTTCTATGACTCAGGAAGCTCTTGTCTTCATGGCTTGGCCCTCTAGTCAGATCACTGTGTGTTTTCCCCATGCAGGGTATTAAAATGTCATTGAGTCAGTGGCCCACCTACTGTTCCAGTCAGCCTTCCAGTCCAAGGCCAGGTCCAGTGCTACCTTCAAGCAGCTGGTAGGGGAACCCAGGCCCACTCACTACTGCGGGTTCCAGTCCAGGGACCCTATTTCTGATAACAGTGGCCTGTTTTTCCTCAGACCCTGGACTCCTTTCTACTAGCTCCCCTCTCTCTGGGTGTACCAGCTCCAGCTCAAACGCCTTCCTCCCAGGGAGTAATTGCAGTCTACTGACCTCCATAGCCTCAAACCCACCTCCCTACTCCCAGGGGATGACTGCAAACTACTTCCCCTGCAGCACCTTTCTGCCATTTTCCTGGCTTTATACCATCCCCTCCAGTTCCTCCCCGGCTGGATTCCATCTTCAATCAATCTTTCAACCCCTGGTTCTTCTCCAGATGCAGCCCATCAGGTTAATTATCCTAATTTAACCTGCTCTGCCTTGGTGGATGAGGCTGGGGGAGTGGACATCTCATCACATAGGGCCAATTCTAGGAGTTGGAGACCAGGGCAGTTGCCCTGGGTACTAACTTCCTACAGAGCAACTAAGCATGCTCCCTTCAGTCCAGGGCTACAGAGGTGAAGGGGGGCTTTCCCTGCAGTGGCTGTCCCTGGCTGAGTATTGGAAATTGAGAAAAGGGGGCTTGTCTCTCCTGTGCTCATTGACCACACCTTTGCTGGCAACAAGGCAGCATGGAGGAGGAAGCAGTTTGATTCAATGCAGAGGGGAAAAGAGTTGGACCAACAGTGTTTTGGGGTGGACTGGAAGAATAGCTTGAGACAAGAAGCTTTGGAACCGGTAGAGCAGGTTGGGGGAGAGATCTCACAAGCAGCTCAGGTACAGAGAAAGAACTGAGGGCTGGCTGGGCAAAGATCCTGAGACAAGGAGCTGCGGGATGTAAGGACACAGACTGGATGAAAAGCCCAGGGAAGGAGATTGGGAATAGAAGCCAGCGGGATGTGGATGGGCAACTGGAAGCCAGGGAGGGACAAACTGGGGAGTGAAAGTGGGAACTGGGAATGACTGTGCAAGGAGACTAGGGATAAGGAGCTGGTAAGGGACATAGTGGGAATGGATGGGCAAGGAAAGTGGAAGGGTGAAACAGGGATGAGGAGTCTGGAAGAGTAAGGCTAGGAATAAGACTGGGGAATAAGACTGGGGTTGGGATCAGAAGCCTGAGGAGTGAAGACTGGACTGATCAGTGAGAGTAATGGGACAAGAAGCCAATGATGAGAAAAAGACAGGACCAAGTCAGGTTGCAGGTGGTAGGGCAGAAGGGTCCGTGCCCACTACAGCACATTCACCTCCAGAGCCTGGAATTGAAAGTCCAGTGTCATCATTATTCTGCTGTCACCAAATGTCTATGAAACCCACCGGCAAAGCATGTGTTTCATTCCTCTCTCATGCTGGTCCACATAGCAGTAATAAATTGTCATCCTTTCTCATATTCTCTGTTAGCTCAAGTGGCAGAGGTCAGTCTAGAGATTACATCCATGCTAATGACCCATGTAGGTGTCAATATGTTTTTTCAACCTACAAAATTACACACTAAAAAAAAATTAAGGTTGCGAAATAAAGCATGTACAAATTTGGAAAAGCCAGAATTAAGCTTGCCTGTGCAATCTTAATCTGGCTCCCTTGTGCATATGCATTATGACACAGTCTTTGGTTACATGATCACATCCTATTTTTTCCCTTGCATCTTTCAGTGCATAAAATGGACTGAGCTCTGGGGATTAATCAGGGTTGTGTAATGTGTTGATTCTGGACACTTTATGATCAGTGTGGATACCAGTGAGACACAGTACGCCTGATTTGCAGATCAATAAGGTTTAATGTGCAAGGTTTTCTATAAATATACTAGTTAGATACAAAGCCTAAAATTAACTACAATATATCATACTCACTAAGCCTGGAGAGCTAATCAGTTACTCAGAAGGCTGTATACTGGAACAGCTTTCTTCAGGAGCCCCGCCAGGGAGTCAGTGGATCCTCTTGTCCAACCGGCAGCACCTCCCATGAAGTCAGGTATTGATGGAGCGCCCCCCTTAGTCTAAATGGTGACTTCTTATACCCTTCCATAAACAACCTTCACCTAATTATATATCTCCTTTATCATATATGCTAATTACCTACATTGGGTTTTCACCCTTAACAACATTCCATTCTCACCATAATAATTGGGGTCATCAAAACAACATCTGGTGATAGGAGGGGCGAAGTAAAAGTATGCCCCTTGGCAATAAAACAGTGTACCCCCAGACATTCAAGGATAACTTGTTCCCATCAACGTTATCTATGTGCAGCTGTATCTGTATTTTGTCTTATTATGTGCCGTACTATGCAGAAACTGAGACATCTGTAAGGTTATTCAATCTCTGCCAACTGGAAGATGTCATGCTACAGGAGTCAGAATAGCCAAGCAAGCAACTGAAGCTAAGCTAGGCCTGTAGGACAGTGGTGAAGCAACTCAAATTGGGCCTCCAACATAATGAAGAGACTTGTCTATAGGATTCTGGCTTCTTGTTGCAGAAGTTGAAAAATGTATAATGAATGAGGCAAAGGATTGTAGGAAGTGGAAAGATGATTTGATGGCTAAGACAGTTGAATGCTTCCCTGAAGAATTGGATTCTATCTTTGTCTCTACTAAAGAGTTCCTATATATTGCTATGCAAATTCCTAAAACCATACTTCTGCAGGTGGTGACTAATGGTGTGTTTCTCATTTTCTGGGTGCCAAATTTAAAACACAGAGATCTGATACGCAAAACTGCTCAGTGTTCACAGCTGCAACTAAAGTCAATGGAAGGTGTGCTTTGAACATATAACATTATATATATATAATAATATATCATATATTATATATATATAATGCTAATTACTCTGGAAAATCAGGCACTAGGCATCTAAAATCAGGCACCCAAACTTAAACGGTAATTTTTTACCTTAATCTCTCTGTGTCTCAGTTCCCCATCTGTGAAATGAGAATAATATACCCACATCTCATGCAGATGATGTGAAAATTAATTAATTAATGTTAGTCAAGTACTCAGATACTATAGTGATAAGTGCCATAGAAAAGCCCATGAGGAAATTAATAATTCTGTCTTCACAGCAGGGTTTGAATAGAGTGCAGTAAATAAGGCATAGAGCCACACATTGAACATCAATGAGCAAACAAAATATTGAATAGCTGTTCATTAAGTGAGCATTGTCCAACCTGTTCACTACATGAGGCAGGGGTCTTTGGAAGAAATAGGATGTGATCATGTAATTAAAGACTGTCATAATGCATATTCACAAGGGGGCTGAGTTAAGGTTGGACAAGCAACCTTAATTTTGGCATTTCTTAACTTTTGGATGTTCAACTATGGAACCTTAATAATGTTATTTTAGCATAAGCAGGTGTGAAATTAATAGTACAGCAGTTTGTTTAAAAGAAAATAATTCACAGTGAGGAGGGAGATCTGTACTGTCCCTCAGGGAGAGTTCTTAACAACACCTGGCATTTGGTGTTCTCTGGGGCATACTGAAGGCAACTTTATGAGCTCTAGAAGACCCCACCACAAAGCAGTGCCTCATGAAAGGGAGCAGATTCTCAACTTGCCATCCACCTAAAATATGTAGAGGGAGAGAAGAGAGAAGGAGTATCTGTTGTGGAAAAAAGGGAATAATCCTACTTCATGTAACAGTCATACAGTGTGTATTCTGGAAACATACCAAAGTTGAGACACACACACACTCAAATCAGTAGGAGAATCTCCTAACAAATCCCACCACACCATTCCACTCAGAGATTGGGGTCAAGCAATTTTGTCCCCCACCACTTTAGAAAGGCTTCAGGGCCTGATGTATTCCCAGAGATCTGTAAGGAGTATGCCAACCCTCACTTGTCTGGCTCCATAACTATTTTTTTCTGAGACTATATTAATATAACCAAGAGTCGCTTATATCACTCCTCATACATATAATACCTCCATGGTTAGAAGCAGACTCCAAATATACTGTAATAAAAGAGCACAAATTGATATTCCAATACATCCACATACCTGTACTTGTAGATCCAACTCCTGCAGTAAGCACAGGATCTTTACTGTAAATTTGAAAAGTTAAGACTTCTTTGTGCCAGAGTCTCCATCCAACAAAAGATGTGATTCAACTTGGGAAAAAGATCAGTATACAAAACTTGACATTTCCCAGAAGACCTATTGACTGCTGCATTCATAAAGACAGACATAAATAGAAGTTTAAAGCTAAAATGATAATTTTAATTCTTTACATAAAATTTAGCTCTTCATATATGATACAATAGATATAGCAATCTGCAAATGAATTATGTAACATCACTTAGATGTGATGAACTATATAAATCAGTAGTAGCATCCAGTATTGCAGGATCCACAAAATGATTCCTTCCTAAATTAGCATGTATCCAACTTTGCAGGATTATCCAGTACCAAGTTCTCAATTTGATATGCTTGTTTTGTAGACACTCATTATAGTACATTTTTCACTCCAATCCTGAGTAATCAAGCAAACCTGTGTCACTGCTTAGTTACAATCCTAATATTTAACTACTTTAATGATTGCACAAATAAGCAATGAAATCAGTAATTTTTTCTTATTAGCCAATATTGGGAAACATTCTGGTGTATCTCCAATAGTCACACAGTTCAGTAATTGCTGAATACAAGTAATTTACAAAAGTAAATGTTTTGGCTACCAATATCTTATTAAAAGTTCTAAAGCGATTCGTGTTAAGATGACATCTCTTTTAATAATGAGGTTTATGTATGACTATTTGGCTGCTGTAGCATTTAATATATATGCACATGCACATCTTATTTGTATATGCACACATATTTTAGCATTACTATGATCTGCATCCCACCAGGCACATGGTATATTTGCCATCTAACAACAGAAGGAGCAAGCAGCAGTCAGACAATTTATGGTAACAGATTTATGAGATGTGATGACTCACAGATTGAAAAATCTGGTTTTAGGAATTACAATTAATCTTAATATTTCCTTAGTATAGGCTTGTATCATATGTTGAACGGAAAAAGTAAGATTCCACTCTGATGCCAAATACCATGAGGGATGTGATACTACCAAGTCATTTTAAAATGTCATTTATAAAGTTATTTTATGTTTGCCTTTGTTTTATCTAAGAGTGATTTTTATGTAATAGACAATTGAAAAGATGTTTTCACCTCTCAAGTTATTTTAACAAAATAAAAAGAGGAACTCCAAATACTGATTAAACAATATACTTACTCAGGAAAATGGGATTATTATGTTTCTGCAACTTTATTTGTTTCATTTTGAATGTTTGGGGGAGGAGAGGTTGGGAGAGGACCAAATATGAGAAGGTAAGAAAAAGACTTGATATGATTAGAAACAAAAATACTAGCCTCTCTCTCAAGTTCCAGCAGTGACAGCACTTTGTACACCCCCAGCAAACACCATGGTTATAGACAACTTCACCAGATAGAATCCAAAACCCTGGGGAATCTAGCCAACATTTCATTCCTCGCGAGAAAAGGAGAGAAAAGCAGAACTCAGCGCTATCTTAGAACCAAATCTGATGTAAACTCTTCCAGGTAAACCTCTTCATTTACATATTACCTCTCTTCTAACCAGTGCTGCCAAACAGTTAAGGGTTATTTCCCCAAACTAGAGAGTAAGGGGGCCTGGGAATTTTTTTAAATGGGAACCAAAAATAGCAGTTAGATTCAAACATTCTTTTCTTTAAAGACTAAAAACCATTAGGCAAGAGCTTCAGTTATTTGCAATATAATTTCTATTAGCAAGAGAAAGATATTTTTAGCAACACTCAATTAGCAATAGAAATTATCTCTTAAAATATTAAATATTTCAATTTTATGTCCTAAGATTTGAAATGTAAAAAAGGATATCAACATTCTTTTAGAGTTATATGAAACTACTTGTATAATATATTCATTAAACCAGGATTTAGTGTTTTACATCATTTACTTTCCAAATGTGTGGTTATGTCAGCATTACACAGCAAATACACCAGCTCTCTCAGCCTTGCTCTAGTTAACTCTACTTCTTTTTGGACTTCCTGGGCATCCTGGAGATGTGTCCTTCTGCAGTACCAAGGCCCTGTTCACTTTTTCTTACTAGGTCTTGGAGATGCTACAACTGTGGTATGTAAAAAATACATTTTTTCATAGTTATTATGGCAACCCAACAAAATCAGTCTCACTTAAGGCTCACTTAAGAGTTTTTCTTCTGTGGATAGTATTCTCCTCCTTGTAAGCCACATTCTTTTGTGCAACCCTTTTCCTTTGAAATGTCACTTTAGGAACTGGGGAACCTTTTGGGAAAGGAGAAGCCTAAACAGGAAGGATGTGCTTCACCTAAACTAAAATGGAATCAGATTGCTGGCATGTAAAATTAAAAAAGACTTTAAAGGAGTTTTTAAACTAAGGGCTGAGGAAAAGCCAATAGGTACTGAGGAGCACACTGTTCGAACAGAGACATCCCTTAGGAGAAGATTTATTAATGGAGATCCTAGTAAGGAGGAGAGGATGGCAGATGATCAAATACGGATAGGAATTGATGAGAAACAGTCAAATGAAAGAGTCTCATTCAATTACATCACATAATGGCAGATAACTAAAAAGTGACAAATTTTATAAATGCTTATATACAAATGCTAGAAGTCTAACTACTAAGATGGGTGAACTTGAGTACTTGGCATTAAATGAGGATATTGATATAATAGGCATCACAGAAACTTGATGGAATGGTGATAATCAATGAGACATGGTAATACCAGGGTACAAAATATATAGCAATGACAGAGTAGGTCTTGCTGGTAAGGGAGTGGCACTATACGTGAAAGAAAACAGAGACAAATAATAAAAATATTGACTGAGTCATAGAAACTCTATGGATAGAAACTCCATGCTTGAATAATAAGAATATAGCAGTAGGAATATATTACCGACCACCTGACCAGGATGGTGATAGTGACTGTGAAATTCTCCAGGAGATTAGAGAGCCTATAAAAACATAAAACTTAATCATTATGTGAGATTTCAACTATCCTCATGTTGACTGGGTACATGTTACCTCAGGACTGGATGCAGAGATAAAGTTTCTTGACACCATAAATAACTGCTTATTGGAGCAGCTAGTCCTGGAACCCACAAGAGGAGAAGCAATTCTTGATTTAGTCCTAAATGGAGCACAGGATCTGCTCCAAGAGGTGAATATAGCTAAACCACTTGGTAATAGGGATCATAATATAATTAAATTTAACTTCAGAAAGGGGAACTACACAAAAATGAGGAAGCTAGTTAAACAAATTAAAAGGTATAATCCCAAAAGTTGAAATGCCAGCAAGCTGCATGGAAACTTTTTTAAAACATCACAACAGAAGCTCAAATTAAATGAATACTCCCAAATTAAAAAACATAATAAGAGGACCAAAGAAGTGCCACCATGGCTATATAACAAAGTAAAAGAAGTGGTGAGAGGCAAAAAGGCATCCTTTAAAAATTGGAAGTTAAATACTACTGAAGAAAATAGGAGTATAAACTCTAGCAAGTCAAGTGTAAAAGTATAATTAGGCAGGCCAAAAAGAATTTGAAGAGCAACTAGCCAAAGACTCAAAAACTAACAGCAACAATTTTTTAAAGTACACTAGAAGCAGGAAGCCGGCTGAAAAACCAGTGGGGCCACTGGACAATTAAGAGGCTAAAGGAGCACTCAAGGAAGAGAAGACCATTGTGGAGAAACTAAATGAATTTTTTGCATCAGTATTCATGGTTTAGGATATAAGGGAGGTTCCAAATCTGAGCCATTCTTCTGAGGTGACAAATCTAAGGAACTGTCCCAGATTGAGGTAGCAATAGAGGAAGTTTTAGAACAAAATGATACATTAAATAGTAATAAGTCACCAGAACCAGATGGTATTCATCCAGGAGTTCTGAAGCAACTCAAATGTGAAATTTCAGAACAACTAAGTGGTATATAACCTATCATTTAAATCAACTTCTGTACCAGATGACAGGAGGATAGCTAATGTGACATCAATTTTTAAAAAGGCTTGAGAGGCAATCCTGGCAATTAAAGGCTGGTAAACCTAACTTCAGTACCAGGCAAATTGATTGAAACTATAGTAACGAACAGAATTATCAGACTCATAGATGAACACGATTTGTTGGGGGAAGAATCAACATGGCTTTTGTAAAGGGAAATCATGTCTCATTCTTTGAGGGGGGTCAACAAACGTGTACAAAGGTGGGGAAGATCCTCTCATGGATTAGTAATTGGTTAAAAGATAAAAAACAAAGGGTAGGAATAAATGGTCAGTTTTCAGAATAGAAAGCAGTAAATAGTGGTGTTCCCCAAGGATCTGTACTAGGACCAGTGCTGTTCAACATGTTCAGAAAAGATCTGGGAAAAGGGGTAAACAGTGAGGTGGCAAAATTTGCAGATGATACAAAATTACTAAAGGTAGTTATATCCAAAGCAGCCTGCAAAGGGATCTCACAAAATTGGGTGATTGGGCAACAAAATGGCAGATGAAATTCAGTGTCGATAAATGAAAAGTAATGCGCGTTGAAAAACATAATCATAACTACACATATAAAAATATAAAATAATAACATTTTCAAACCCAGGCTGAATAAGGAACATTATAGATGTTTATGGAAAATATAAGTGGAAGGATTTCTTTAGGGATGCACAACTCTTAAAAACAAACAGATGTAGCTGATATATTAAAAAGGGAAAAGAATGTGCAGTATGTTTCCTTACCTTATTAAAAAACACATAGCAGAAAAGATATAGATCAACAAAGCTATCTGTTTTAGAAAACATTATACACAAACTTGAAGTTTCAGCAATCAAGATTATGTCTATAATGTATAATCTCATGACTATGTTTTTATGGGATAAACGGCATAGAGTGATGGAGTGCAGACTGTAAATATGAAATAACAATAAAAGACTGGAATGAGATAATGTAGATTATAAATATTGGCTTTAATACTAACCAAATAGTGCAAGTTCAGCACTAATGAGTTTACAGAATGTATGTTTCTCATTCTCTGTATAGTAAAATACCTCTCCCAATATCTGTATGAGGGGAAGAGCCAGGCTGTCTTTCACACAAATAATATGGGACTGCTGGATGGTAAAAACATTTTGGAAACTATGCTGAAAGAAGTTAAAAAGAAAGTTAGAGACAGAACTTGAACAGGACTTAAAGACGTGTGTATTGGGAGTTTCCCTGTTCAAACGATTCAAACAGGGAATAAGGAAGCTACCTCTTTTAAGTGTTATAATTTATTTTTCTCTGCTAGTATACGCATTCCCAAGGCCTTTTAAAAGGCCTTTGTGTAAACTTAGAGATTTCCAAAGATTCTTGACCTATTTTTGACATACCAATTGTGGCACTGGTAAATCAGGTACCAGCTCTTGCCAAGTCTGCAGGCATCAGCTGAGCACTGACAAATTCATAGCTGGAAACCAGAACAGCTCACCTATATGTTACTATTGTTCAAGATAAGTGTTAGACTTCTAAGGATGTATTTAGTCGCTATAAAGTGCTTGTATATTTCTGCATGCATTAATTTGACTTGTAATGTCCGTATTCCATGCTACAAGGTAAAATATAAGTTTGTTTTATAATTGTAAAAATGTCTGCTTGGAACTTGTGAACTCAGATGGGAAGAATGGAGGAGAGGCAAGTACTGCATGTACTTCTCCATGGGAGGAGAGGCAACCAACAAATCTTTTGTCCTACACTGGCCGACTTAATTTTGATAGTCCTCCATTTCCAAAGACAAGCTTAGGGGAAAATAAGTTGTTTTTTCCATGTTAATATATTCATTGTAAGAATGTTTTTAGAAGGTCTAGCACCTCCATGCTTTGGACTAGAGAACTGAAATTTGGTGGGAGGTATGGGGGAAAGGGCTGCTCTGATATCAGGGATGTGACTTTTGCTATCCCTGTAAACATTTGCCCAAATCTGGCCAATTTACAAATCCTCGAAAAATCTCAATTTGGACATGCTCAGTAGAGACTTGTTAGAGTTTGGCTATTAAATTCTCCAAAGCTTTGTCTGCATGGAACATACTCCAGCCTCTCCCAGGTCCTACCTGCTGACCAACCTGCACAAGTGTCATTGCCACCAAATGACTGAGTATGCTCTACCATAGGGCTCCAGAGGCTGAGTAGAATTTTCCCTGCAATTGCTGCTCGTGTGCATTTTGACATACAGAACAGGAACTGAGAGCAGGGTGACCATGGAGGAGCTGAGTCTTTAACATGATCTGCTAACTTGGGTGAAAACTACAAAGTGCTTTGTCTTCACTGGGATTTTACCTTGAATTAGTTAATTAGAGTTAAGAATACATCTTCTTTCGTGGAGACATAGCCGAAGTGTTGCAGAGACTAAATGCATCTTTGTGGCTGTGTTTTCTGAAGTCAGAAAGTTAGCCAGCTTTTTCTGACGGAACAGTTCGCAATCAGTTTGATGTTCATATATTTACAGCTTTCTTTTGCTTAATTTATTTGTCTACCAGCCAGGACTAAGACTGTAACATGTGACATGAAGGTGCATATGTGTTACTGGATGCATACAGAAAAGGGTGTGCTTATTTTTGTTTCTGTTAAATGAATAAATAATGCAAAATATTTATTGGTAAAGCATTTCAGATATTTTGAGCAAGATCCTCACCCCAATCTCATCCTTTTATGCCATTTAAAAAGGCTGGTGTGGCATAAAGAGTCCCTAAAAGCCCCATATCTGGCAAAGTAGGATTCCCCTAGCACAGGCACCATGGAAGTGAGCAATAAGGCTGCCTCTGGAGAACTCCTGGTTTAGGGGACATACTGGGGATGAAGGTGGATGGAGATATAGAAAAGGGAGGGGTGTGTTAAGAGCATATGCAGAGATTATGGGCAGCACTGTAGTCCATAGGGAAGATTCCTGTGAACGGAAAGTGGAAGAGAAAGTGATAGAGTAAGAGAAAAATAATTGCACAAAAAGAGAGAGAAAAATGAAGAGGAACAATAGCATTCATCTGAATCCAAAACCATTTCTCCACCCTTAATTTTGGCAGAGCACATAATTTTAGAACAAAAAATTGTAGGCTTCCAAAATTTGATCTTTGATTGCTGAGTGCACTACTATGGTACTATTTAATTTGTTCAGTCACAGCGCCAGCTATACTTCCACCCCTCACAGCGATTCTCTCCTACACATAGTCACTTCCTTTCTCACTGACACAAATGATTGATTCAGTCTGATAATTGTACATCTGACATATATAGTGCTTTGGTGCCTTTCACCATTGCCTTTTGAGATGGACAGTTGCCATACTATATATATGGGTCAATAATGTGTGAGTTTTTGGACTGGTTTCTCACATATTATTGGAATGGCAATAGCTGTACATTATGTGCATGTGCATATATAGCCTGATCCGCAGTGGGGGAAACATAGCTGTAGCCAACCCATTCTAATAATATGTCAGACGCCAAATTTCCTGAAAATTATGAGTGACTGAAACCGAAGAGAATGGACGTAATTATGCAACTGCAGCTGTAGTCGATCAGGCCATGTCTTACTGTATGTTACATACCAAGCAGCAAACCATTTACGCTGATGCTTAAGTCCATGCCTACTCAGAAAATCATATATAATGTACAAAAAATGTTAATTTATAGCTAAATTGCTTATAACACCTCAAATCCAGTCATTTAAAATGAAGGCAATTAAAAGTTAAATTTCTTCATATTTACATAATTAGTTATTTAAAAACACAATATGCCATTAAAAAAAAAAAAAGGATCCCCAGGAGTTTTGTGATCTAACCATATATGTGATTATGTGTAATCAGATATGTGATTAGGTGATCTAGTCATATATGTGCTTCATTCCTTAACTAGGATATGAAACCTATCCTCTTCAGCCTTAAATATGATCACTTATTTATTGAAAGGCAAAAATGGTATATAACATACATACCACAGGCTACACAACAAAGAACATTTTATTTCTTATTAGTAGACGGCAACATATCCATGTATTTAATATTGGTAATATTTTTACAACATCAATATCAGTGTTTAAGAAAAATGAAATATTTAAAAAAATGTTTTAAGAACATAAACCAGTACACTGCATACTTGAGCTTTCATTTCTAATACAGCCAACACAACCTCTTTCTTTGGGTAACATAACAGATAATGAAAATTCTTCTGCTCTTTTATCTGTAGTTGTAGTTAAAACTACAAAGAACAATTTTAGCATCCTGCTTGAGGAATTAAGTGCATTTTAAAAATGGATAAATGTGATATCACAATCCTAAGGATTTTTATTTTTTGAAAATGTGCATAGTGTCTTTTAAATGACAAATTATGTAGATATTGTGATATAGCGAAGGCAGAAGGCTGTAGAAAAGTGATCCTATTTACAAACTAGGAAGGTGGGCGGGCTAATGCACCGCTCAAGGCCCCTCCCCCAGCCTAAGGGGGGGAGCCACTGGACCTAGGATGTAACTAATTGCATGGGACAACAAAAGTAAAAACAGGAAAGGGCGTGAGGGTCATAGGTATAAAAGAAGGGAACCAGAAGGGGACACCGAGCAGAGAGCCCCGGACAGCGCCCACTGCTCCCGGAAGGTATTGATGGAGCCGGTGGACGCTGCCCAGAAGAACTCTGCCCGGATACGTGAGCAAAGAAGGGAATGGAAATAGGCCCCACACTCGCAGGGCGCCTCCCCAGCCAACCTCCCCTCCCTGGTATTATAGATGGCGACTTTGGCCAGGGCCAAGAGGAGGTTGACCAGGAGGTCCTGCGACTTTGTGGGGCCACGGACGGGGTGTGCATAAATAAACAAGTGCGGGGAAAAGTGCAGCCAGAACCTCAGCAGGAGGTTCTGGAGGAGCCGGAAGAGGGGCTGCAGCCTGGTGCACTCCAGGTATGCGTGCGCCAGGGTCTCCCTCGTGCCGCAGAAGGGGGAGGTGTCGGGGCGGGGGGTGAACCGCGCCAAGTACACGCCCGTACTCACGGCTCCGTGGAGGAGCCGCCAACTGATGTCCCTGGCGGGCCGTGGGGTCAAGGTGGAATACAGGCTGGCCCACCGGGGGTCCCTGCCCTCCGAAGGTGGCAGCAGGTCCCACCATTTGGTGTCGGGGCGGGACGCGAGGGCGGGGAAGTGAAGGGTGTGGAGCACGAGTGTATAAAGGTGGTCTCTCGGCGCGGTTCCAAAAAGGACCGGCTGCAGATCGTGCAGCCGGCTCGATGTGTAGGGAGGGGGGGGCCGAGCGGGCTCACGGGGCCGGGGCCCGATGGAGAGTGCCGGGGGGCCGGGGCTGGGGGGCGGGTGGGGAGAACCCTCTCCCAGGACCCGCTCGAGGTAGACGTGAGCAGCAGGGGGAAGGCTGCTCTCACCTCCTGGAGTATGTGCCGGGGGGTCCGAAGGGTGGAGAGCCCCATGCGCCGAGCCAGTGCATGGGGGTCCACCCAGTCCCCCCGGGCATAGTCCAGGAGGTCTCTGATCCTGGTGACACCCGTCAGGACCAGCCTCCGTCGCAACGAGGGGGTCTCCGCCACCTGCACACCGAGTTGGGGGTTGTGTAGCAGGGGCTCCGCGAGGAGATCCTCCCCCCCGGGGACCAAAGGGGGCCTGAAGGCAGAGACCAGCCTCCAGGTCCGGAGGAGGTCCTGGTAGAAGACTGGCAGCTTGGAGAGGTCTCGCGGAAGACCCCTCGGGTGGAGAAAAAGGAGCTGCCGGTCGTAGCAGAGCCCTCAGAGGCAGCAGAGGAAGGCGTGCGCCAAGTGGCTCCACACCAGACTACCTGCACCATAAAGGAGTCTCTGCAGGGCCTGGAGGTGGAAGGTATGGACCTGGCTGCGGAGGCAGCACAGGCCCTGCCCCCCTTCCTCCAGGGGGAGACTCAGGATCCCTGCAGAGACCCAGTGCAGTGCTGGCCAAAAGAACTCCAGCACGGTCGTCTTGAGGTGGGCCAGGAAACCCGGGGGCGGGACCAGGGTGTTGAGCCGGTGCCAGAGCATGGACAACTGAGCACCAGTGCCCGCCCCCGAAGGGAGAGGCACCGGAGCAGTCCCGTCCATCTCCGCAGCCGCTCAAACACCTTGCCCTCCAAATCGTGCCAGTTCTTTGCCGGGGAGGGATGGGTGGCGGAGAGGAAAACACCCAGATAGAGCAGCGGACCCGCGCTCCACCGGATGGCTTGAAGTGCGGGTGGGAGGGAGCTCGCCCGCCACCCGGCCCCTACCATCAAGCCAGAGCTCTTGACCCAGTTGACCCGGGCTGAGGAGGCTGCCAAGTAGACGGCCAGGCAGGCCTCCAACCGCACCAGGTCGCCCGGGTCCTGGACCACGAGGAGCACGTCATCAGCGTATGCTGACAAGACCAGCCTCAGCCCTGGCTCACGGAGCAGCCAACCCCATCAACCTCCGACGGAGGAGACAGAGGAAAAGCTCAATGGCCAGGGCGTACAGCTGGCCCGACAGCGGACAGCCTTGGCGCACTCCGCGCCCGAAGCTGACCGGTTCGATCAGGGTCCAGTTGAGCTTGACCAGGCACTCCGCGGAGGTGTACAACACCTGGAGAAAACCCACAAAGCGGGGCCCAAAGCCGAATGCCCGCAGGGTGCCCAGGAGATACCCGTGGTCCATCCTGTCAAATGCCTTCTCCTGATCCAGAGACAGGAGGGCAAACGACAGACCATCCCTACACCCGAGCTCTAGGAGATCCCAGACCAAATACAGGTTGTCGAAAATGGTGCGTCCTGGGACAGCGTAGGTCTGGTCGGGATGGACCACGTCCTGCAGCACGGACCCCAGCCTCAGGGAGACGGCTTTGGCCACGATTTTGTAGTCTGTGCAGAGGAGCGAGATGGGACGCCAGTTCCGGAGGTCGCAGAGGTCCCCCTTCTTGGGCAGCAGGGTGAGCATGGCCCGCCTGCATGAAAGGGGACGCTCTCCGCTGTCCTCGGACTCGGCCCAGACGGTGGAGAGGTCCGGGCCGAGGACGTCCCAAAACATGTGGTAGAACTCCACGGTCAGCCCGTTTATGCCTGGGGATTTGTTGGTGGGCATGAGGCGGAGGGCTTCCGAGAACTCGGCCAGAGTGAGAGGTAGCTCCAGCCGGTCCTGGTCGCCCGTGCCGACCGTGGGAAGTTCGTTCCAGAGCATCCTGCGGGCGGCGGCATCGGTCGGATCCGGGGAGAAAAGGTCAGCATAGAAGGCCTGGCCCTTCCACGCATCTCCACCGGATCCGTGAGTGGGGCGCCGTCCTCCGCCAGAAGGCAGGTGACGTGCTTCCGGGCCCCCTGTCTTTTCTCCAGGGCATAGAAGAAGCGGGAGTCGCGATCCATCTCCCGAAGGAGACGGATGCGGGATCGAACGAAGCCATCCGAAGCCCGGAGGTCTTCGAGGGCCCGGAGCTCCTCCCACTTCTCCCAGCATGCTCCGCAGAGGGATGGATCCTCGGGGCTGGCAGCTAGATGCCTCTCCAGCGCTAAGACCTCCCGCTCCAACTGCTCTATCCCCGCATCCCTCCACCGGCTGGCCCCTCGAGTGTAGTCGCGGCAGAAGAGCCGGGTGCGCACCTTCCCCATGTCCCACCAGGACTGCGCCAAGGGAAAGGCACGCTTCCGCCCCTGCCAGACCAGCCAGAACTCCCGGAAGGATGCCACGAAGCCCACATCCTCCAGCAGGCTGTTGTTGAAATGCCAGTAGGCCGGCCCCGGCCTCTCTGCTGTCAGAGAGGCCATCACGGTCACCAAGTGGTGATCCGAGAACAGGGCTGGCCGTACGCTGGAGGAGTGGGCCCGCGAGAGATGGTGGCGGGAGAAATAGATGCTGTCCAACCGGGATTGGCTCAACCGATCTTCCCCCAGCTGGACAAAGGTGAAGGTGACAGTGTTGTCCGGGTGGTGGTCCCACCAGACGTCCACCAGGGAGTGGTGGTCTATGATCTCCCGGAGGACAGCGGCGGTGGCCTGGCACTGCTCGGTCCCCGTGCGGTCCCGCTCCTCGAGGGTGGTGTTAAAGTCCCTGCCCAGGACCAGGCACTCGCGAGGATCCAGTGCACCGAGGAAGGCGGCCGTCTGTTGAAAGAACCGCACCCTCTCCAGGCCCGCATTCAGGGCATAGACGTTGACGAGGTTCAACGTCAGCCCCTCCATGCGGACCCAGAGGTGCAGCAGACGGCCCGGCACAACCTCGGTGATCCCCAGCACCTCGGGCTGCAGGTTGGGGGAGAACAGGGTGGCTACTCCGCCCGCACGGGCAGAGAGGTGACTCAGGTGCACCCCGTCCCCCCACTCCAGCCGCCAGCTGGCCTTGGCGGCTGGGTCCGTGTGGTCTCCTGCAGGAACGCCACGGAGTACCCCCCTCCCCCCGAAGGAAGGAGAGCACCTGCGTCCTGCGGAGACCCGTCCTGCAGCCCCTGGTGTTCAAGGTGGCAAAGTGGACAGGCATTATGAGGAGGGCCGGGGGGGATTCTCGCGGCTGGGAACGCCAGCGGTTCTCGCTGGGCTCCGCAGCAGCCCGTGACCGGTCCCGAAGGCCATCAGGATGTCACGGAAGCTGCTGGCCCGCTGGTAGGCCGCGGTGTCCTGCCGCCCGGTCCCTTTCCCCTCCTTCAACGTGGCCCTCACGGCCCAGAGGATGCGGTGGAAGTCCCCCCAGCGCTGCAGCGCAAGCTGCACCCGGTTCCGGGCACCGCGTGAGTCCCGGAGAAAGGTGTGCAGCTCCTCGCGCAGCGCCTCGGGGGGCTCGTCCTCCGGCTCGGCCACTGCAGCGGCCCTGCTGCCGGACGGGGCAGATGATGGGGGCAGCAGCGGAGGGAAGACAGCAGTCCCTAAAGGGCTGGGAGTGGTGAAAACAAAGGCCGCCTCCTGGGAGCTCTCCAGAGGGAAGGAGACAACTCCAGGGGTGGCGGGGGCACAGGTAGCAGGGGGCGGGGGAGGGAGGGTTCGGGGGCGGAAGGTGGAGGAGGGGTGGGACCAAGGAGAAGGGGAGAAGTCGAGACAGGGGCAGGGTCGTTGGAAGGGACAGGGGGAGGAACAGGGTCGGGGTTGGGTACGGAGTCCGCGATGGCTAGGCCGGCGGGGCGTGGTGTCTCCCGAGTGGGGCCGGGAGCTGGAAGGTCAGGCGAGGCAGCGGGGACGGCCTCGGGGCACTTTCCCCAATATATATATATATATAAAAAGTTGTGACTTTATAAAAAAAAAAAAAGTTAAAAAACCAAACCAGATGTACAGCCAAAATAGCTGAGATGTTGAAAAGTAAAATTTGGCATGGAATAGCCGTACATAAAGAGCAGTGCCTTTCCTTGTTCCAGAGAACATTAGTTTGAATTTGATGAAATCATGAGCCTTTGAAAATGATGTACTGCACACGTGCTATAGATTTTTCTCCTGTAATCTTGTAAAGCACACAGCTAAGGAAGGATTTGCTGCTCATGTGTTTGGATGTATTTAGTTGCTTATGAAAGTCCAGTCAAATATACTGCTGCAAATCATCTGGGTTTGAGGAAGGGATTCTGAGGACTTTGTAAGGACCACAGTGAATTTTGTAAAGTGTGCAGGGTCTGAGACTCTGCCATACAAAGGAATCTGTAAGGACTAAGGCTGTTTCTTCATACTTAAGAAGAGGAGTTTTTAGTGCAGGAGAATGAGTGGGCATTAGCTATCATACTGCAAAAACACAGTGGAGCGAAGGCATTTTTTTGTTTTACTGTGAGTAGGATGACCAAATGTCCTGATTTTATAGGGACAGTCCCTATTTGGGGCTTTGTCTTATATAGGTGTCTATTAACCCACACTACCATCCTGATTTTTCACACTGGCTATCTGGTCACCCTAACTGTGAGGTAAACTAGGCAAGGTCAGTGCTGGATAGAGTATTCTGCTGCCCCTGCTCGGCCTACTTCATGGTAAACATTACAAATGTCTTGTCTCCATTTAGGGTTTTACAGCAAGATAGCAATTGTGTATTTGTTATCTTGCTGTAAATAAACCCACCTTTTTAAGCCGTAAAGACAAAGACTGAGGCGAGGGCTCCTGTTACAATTTGTCAGATGCCAAAGTACTTAGGAAGAGCTCCTGTTGACCTTTTCAGTTCTGAAGAGATTGAGGGTGATTTCCTGCATGCTTTGTCAGGTGTAGGGCTGCAGAACTGCTAACGAATGCAGAAGTCAGGCTTCCCTCTACACTGCTTAGAGCAATGGTTCTTAACCTTTCCAAACTACTGTACCCCTGAAGCCTGAGTCCCACCCCCACGGGGCTGAGGCATGTAACTTAGTTTCATGGCGCCTCTGTGGCTCCAGGCAATTACCTTTCTTGCCACCCCCAATACCAGCTCTGCACTTGCGACCCCTCTAAAACTCCAGGTTAAGAAACACTGGAGAGGATCTCCAAAAGTAATGTTGGACAAGGTTGGGTGGGAATGTGGGCTCAAGTAAATGTAGTGGGCATTAAGGGCCAGATTGACAAAGGTATTTAGGCACCTAAAGATGCAGATAGGCACCTCATTGGTTATTCAAATGCACCTAAATAGGTTAGGCACTTTTAAAAATCTCCCTAGGCATGCCTATCTATATCTTTAGGTGTCTAAATACCTTTGAATTTCCATAGGTAAACAAGACACAGAACTATTGCTTCAACCTCTGTGGATCTTATGACATGTGAAGAGGCTGAAGGGCTCAAGTAGGCTTTGTAGGTACTCAGGATATAGTCTAGTCTAATGCACTACAAGCATTGCAAGTGAATGCTATGATTATAGCACAGGTAGGCTTTTAATCTACCTGGATGAGGTGGCCCAGACTATCAACCAGAGTACATACCCAGGGTCTCTGGATGCTTGTATTCAGGATGCTAGCCCATGCCACTATGTCTATTCTGCTATTGTTAGCCATGGTAGCTAGATTAAAACTAGTATGGGTATGCCCACCTGTTCTACAATCACACCTGTAGTGGATGCAAAGCACATTCCCAGCTGTCGGATTCCTAGGTTTTGCAGCAAAAAGATTTGCTCTGGTGGATTCCTAAAGCACCTGGGAGAAGTGATATAGAACCATACAGTTCTAGGTGATGGAATTTACATACACTATTTGCAATTTCTGACAAACCAGCAGAACTTTGAAGTCATGGCCAGTGAAATAATTTAATTGAATTTTTGTTAAGAGATTCAAGAATGCATGGGGAAGTTCTCAGAAGTCAGGAAATACATGCCTTTTTGAGAGGCTACATTATCATGCACTATTTAGTTACACATTCACATATTATTTAAATAAATACAATTGTGACACAATGCAACCCCATGTACACTCTTATGGTGTGGTTGTGTATCATTCATGTTCACCCTTATAGTGTAACTGTGTATTGTTTACTGCAAAGTATGTCACGTAAGGAGTTTTTGGAATGCTCATGACATACTGAACATTGTTGTTATAGTAGTATGTTTGTTGCAATGTCATATGTATGGTTATGAAACTCTGCTATGTAATATTCCCAAATATGTGTCTCATGGTTGGAGGCAGATCTAGGAAACACAAAAAGCAGGGAGGTGACTCACACTTCACTAAGGCATGCATAAAACAAACCAGCTCTTCCAGGAACAATGGACTAGCCAAAGCATCGATAAGGGGATGCTCTTTCACTCAAATAGAGGAAGCCATGCCGGACATTTTCTGTCACCTGACCCCAGATGGGGGGAGAAGAAACATGTTAAAAGAAGAGATATTTTGCCATCTGGAGCTCTCTCTTCCACTCCCATATACACAACAACGTCAAGCAACTGAAGGACTGTCCAGAGGGGAAGGGCCTGGCTGAAGGAGTCAGCCAGCCTATGGTGAGCATTATCTGACTTTGCAGGGTTACTGAAAGCATTAAGCTTAGTTTAGAATGCAATTTGCTTTTATTTCATCCTGATCAAATCTGGTTTATATTCCTTAGATTTATAATCACTTAAAAACTTTCTGTACTTAATAAATTTGTTTGTTTGTTTTATCTAAATCTATGCATGTGGTTTAGTGTGTGTTAAATACTTCATTTAAAGTGACAAAGCTGGTGGAGGGGAGGGCTGGGCATTGCAGAACACAGATTTTTGGGAAATCTGGGACTGGGGCTATATTGGGGTCACCCAGCAAGTAGTAACTAAGGCTGAGTGGGGCTGTAGACAGGTTGCTGGGGTCAGAGTTACTAAACCAGGACTGTCTAGCACACAGACACTCAGAGTGTGACCTGCATGCTGGCAGGCTGGTTGTGAGCAGCCCATTTGGGAGCTACAACAGCAAAGCATTGTGAGGCACCGTAGGTTATGGGGCAGGCACTGACACAACTCCTCACTGGTCTGGATTGCACCCCAGAATATGACAGTGGCATAGTCAAAACAGGATTTATACAAAGCTAATTATTTTAACTGAGATTTATACTGTAAGCACTGGTGCAACTGTTTTAAGTGAGTCTCAGGTGCGAAGCCTGCAAATAGTCAAAAGAAAGATTTTTTTGTTTTCTGTTTGCTTATTTAGGGTGAGAGACAGAAACAGGGGCAAGAGGAGCAAAGAAATATATGGCAAATGCACCAGAAAACAGTAGAATAATTTGTGTTCAGATTGCTGCATATCTTATGCTGGAAAAAAGCTAGATGAGTTAAACAGCCTCCTCATGGATTATGACAAAACCCATGGAGGGCAGCCAGTTTACTAGGACCCATCTGAGGTCCCAGAGTCAGCCCAGAATGGATGCAGCTAGAGAGAGAGAAACTGCAGCTGGAAACCCTTCAAATCCAACATGAATAGGTGTGAGAACTAGGACATGGACTGTCTGACATAGTGGTTAGACAAGAGTTAGGCCAAGTCCAATACCAGTAGGTCAGAGCCCAAGAAAGACCAAAGGACAAACGAAGAGACAGGTGTCAGGAGGCAGGCAGGGTCAGATTACCAGGAGATGAGCAAGTATCACACAATACAATGCAGGGAGAATCCAGTATCATGGACAACTTCCTGTTTATGTGGTTGGGTTAAATAGTGGCTGGGGACCAATCAGGAAATCAGGGTTCCACCAATCAGATCCCAGGAGTGGAGGCCTCTGCTAAAGTTCAGCTGCTATTCTAGCAGCAGGTAGTAGGTTGGGACTGCCTAGCTTGTAAAAGCCCTGTAGACTAGGGTTTGAGACCCATGGCCCCCAACAATGGGACAAGACCAAAAAGAAACATCAATATGAAATCAAGATGTGAGAACTAAAGGTGGACAATCCCCAAGCAACAATCAGTTCTACCCAAGGACGTGTCCTCAGCTGGGATAAATTGTGGTCTGCATATAAGGAAGCTGAGTGTATTGGAAAATACCAGATCACTTCTGAAAGGTTATGTGAAGAACAAAGTTCCAGAGGACAAGAGCATCCCCACAATGATTGCAAAACTCTCTGGTAAAGCTTTAAATGTATTTAATGAAATGCCAGTTGAAGAGGCTTTGAAATATCCTGTATTTAAAAGAGCTGTATTACAAAGATTTCAAATTACCCCTGAAGTGTATAAAATAAAATGTAGGGGTCTTAGAATGAATGACAAGATGAGTTATATGAAATACGTGTATAAATTGTATGATTTGATGAGAAAATGGGGCAAGGGGATGAGGGCCGAGAATTATGACTAGTTCTTTGATCTCTTTTTCCAGGAATAGTTCCTGAGCACACATTCTGAGGAAATCAGACAAGCTATCTGGGATAAACCCCTGGATGCTATGCAAAAAGCTGCTGATCTAGCCAATGCATGTATGCAAGCTAAAGCATCCAGTTACCTCATGACACAGAGAGAGGGGCAGAAGCCTGGTATAAAGTGGGGGACACTGTTCTACCCTTGGGAAGAAGGAAGGTGGCTGGGAGCCTAGGCACTCACCTCCCCAGAATTGTTCCCCTCTTAGAAATCCCCATCACAGATCATCTGTGCAGGAAAATGGTCCAAGAAGGTGTTATCAGTGTAACTTTGCTAAGTATATGAGGAACCATTACCCTCAACTAAAAGAAGTTAAACCCACATGCCATCCAGCACACCTAATGCAGCTGTCCTAAACACGGAACTCCAAGAGGTACCTGGAGGTCCTCTGATGAATTTTGTGAGGTTTGACCTTGTGGGGATAGACCTTAGATAGAATTTATTAAAGTTGTTAAAATGAATGACCAAGAGTGCATAGGGTAGAGAGACATAGGTGCCCAGATTTCTCTGGTCAGGGACAGCATGTTCCAAAAGACAGACATTTCTAGGAGGGGAACAATTCTGGGGAGGTGAGTGTCTGGGCCCCTAGATCTGGGCTTTGTGTATGGGGAAGGGACTTTATACATCCATCTTCCTAATGGGGACAGGGTCCCCAGATCCTGGCACAGATGGAGTCAGGGAGAAGTGTTCAGACCTTCTCAGAGGGGCAGAGCCCCCCCCCAAATGCCAGAACCCACAAGAAGGGCTAGGAGAGGGGCTCAAATCCCACCTCCCCAGAAGGACAGGGCCCTTTCAGATTCTAGTTCACATGGGAGGGGGGTAGAGAGAGGGGCTCAAGACCTGTCAGAGAGGCAGTGCTCCCCCAGATCCTGGCACACATATAGGAAGGGAGAATATGAGGTTGATAGCCCCCCTGCCCTTCATCCCCCCTCACTTCCCCAGTCACCTCTTCCAAGTGTCCTACCTTTCCCTTCCCACTCCCTTTTAGGCTTTTTGCTGATATAGCTTATGTTGTCAGGGAATGTGGTTTAACTATACTGGCAAAATACCTCCTTTTGCTGGTATGTGCTGCCTCTCCACAAGGAGGCTTTGCCGGTTACTTATTTTTAAATTAACAAATGCATATAATGATTAGAATTAGATTTTGAATCACTTTGGTTGTAAAATCATAGATCCTCTACAGAATGTACATAAAATAACTAAGAAAAATTGAGTGATTTATTGCCTGAATTAGAGTAATAAGTGAGGAAAGATGGGCCAAATCAGATGAACTGGTTTTTAAAAATCATTGAGAGAACTTTTAGAAAAAACAGGATGAATGCCTACTGGGACTCAGATCCTATAATGTCTCAGCTCTTCTCTCTTCCCTTACCTTTTGTGTTTGCTCCCTCCCTTTTAATATTTATATGATGTTGTCAACAAATCTGTTTATATTTAAATAAAAAGCACCAATATTTTGCTCTCTAACAACATATAATAAAATACACAATTTATATTACAGATTACTGTAAGGTATCCTATAAATACAAAAGTATTTTACTTTCTCTTTAATTATGCATGTGACAAAGCATGCTGCTGTCTTTTTAGTTAATATATAGATTTACAAACATCTGTTTTTCTTTTGCAGGTTTATTTGCATATTCTAAAACAGCTCTCTCTTTTTTACACTTTAATTTTTCTCATACCATTAGTTCTTCATCATTTTTAGGGGTGACGTTATTCATCAGTCATTAATTTAGGATTCTGGGCCACATACTAAATCTGACTGGATTTCTTTAAATTTAATGTTGTGCGAAATTCCTGAGTTTTTAGCACTTTGTTTTAGGATAACAACAATATCCCTTTAATGTAGTTTCCCTAAATTACCGGTCTTAACTCCATTTTAACATAATTTTTGTCTGGGAATATTTGTGTATGCAGCTGGGGTCCATTATTCTTCATGTTACTATCAGCAGGTCTAACCCAACTCAGAGAAAGCTTAACTCAAATACATTCTTAAAATATTTTAAAAAATGCTAAGCACATCAACCCAGTGAATACCCTCTGGAGGAGTTTTACATCTAAGGAGCTCTGCGCTCTGGCTTCTAGCAGTTTGAAGGCAATATTTAGATACACATGGTAAAGGTCATTGCTGCTATAGCACAGACCATGAGAAGAAGAGGAAAGATAAAAGATTTCTCACCATGATAGACTGTAAAAAATAATGTCTGAAGCTTCTTCAGCATTCACTATGAAGTTTTGACAACAGGTATAATATGTGCTCAGCTTTTCCTAACTAAGATCCCCTGAGGTGCTTCTTGAATAGCCTCAGATCTGTAACCAGCAGAATCTTGACAACTGTAAAATAAGACATCATAAGTCCAGAGCAGAGATAAAAGCATAAGCTAAACTACTACATACATGGTCTTAAAGAGGTTGCAGTCCTCATATGCTGCACAATGAGTAAAACAAAACTAGCCATAGCTCATTACATGACAGCTTAAAGAAAATGTACAATTTTCCTGTACACACACAAATAAAATAGTCATTTCTGCAGTTCTGAGATTTGTGATGTGTAAAGTATCAGAGACATATAAAGCCCTCCTACACAAAGAAAGGGATGCACTGAACTATCACCCCTTTACTTTCCTTCCAAGGACTTTTAGGCATGGCTTGTCCAAATAGATTAAAAAATCCAATGAAAGCAGGGAGAAGGATTGTGAATACAGAGTAATTTAAAAATATGTATTTCATTGTCTCCTAGGACTGGTGTGTCTGTAAGTTACCTCCACTTACAATATACTTCATAATGGGAGTTTCTCCACTGACTTCAGTCAAGCCAAATTTCACCCCTTGTCTTTGTATATTTGTACATCTAGCAGAATGGGGCTTCAGTCTTGCTCTGGGCCTCTGGTCGCACCTGTAATATATGTATTAAATAATATCACGTCACACAACTGCAGCAGTTTCCTCAGCTTTTGTTGTCCCTATAGTTGCAGAAATGTAGCTGCTGTGATGAACAACTTCTTCTCCCCAGCAACCATGCTGTAAATGTAGTGGAAACACTGGCACTCGTTAGTCTTCACAATGACCAAGACTATGCCAATGGTATACCAAATGAGCCCACCTGAAAACAGTTTGTTTTCCTGCTTTCATGGGATTTAGCACAAATGTAGGAGCACTCAGGTACTTGCTTCTCCTGTTCCTGTAAGCTCAACTAGTCCTGTGGGAATACAACTAATAGTGGCAGCTTCCTTCAACCTATTCCAATTGAACTTTGTTATAGGACATTTCACACACAGGTCCCTAGCTATTTAAGCTTTTTAATTGAGTTCCACACAGTTACTAAACAACCATGGGATGCACAAACACTAAACACCATTTGGGATACTCAGATAAGCTGTTTTTCTTCACAGTTTGCTTTGTCGTTGCAATCATGGGTGCAGGCAGACGTGCACTACAGAGTACAATTCTTAATTTCCTGGAAGCAACATTTCCTGTGGAGATCGGCTGATTTTCATTATTTTTCACTCATCCTTTTTAGTAACCCACTACTAGACATCTATAACTAACTAAACCTGCAGTATTATACAATGACCTTGAAAAACTATGGGTTTACTGTGGGGACATGTGGAAGAATAATAGCAGATCAAATATCCCATGTATATGTTTCAGTTTCTAGGTCCTCACCTGTGGCTGTAATATAAAGCCGTCCACACTTAACTTTCCATCTTCCTCTGTAAGAAGACTCATACACCAAAGTAAGAAGAGCCTGGAAGGCTGCAAATATATGTCATTATTAATGAATGTACAGTTCTAGCTCCTTCACGCCATGGCTATAACTATGTCACAGGAATTGTGAAACTACCTGGAAGGCAGAATTGTTAATTTCGAGTATTTCCACATTAAGGATGTCAAAGTGATGCACTGCAAATTAATTTGAGTTTCTTGGACATGCAAATAAATACATTTGCACTCAATGGCCTCATTCCTTCTCCAGGCCTGGCTACTTGACAGTCTTAACACTCTAATCTTTCCCTTAACAGTACATTTATCTGAGGCCTGACTTAGATATTATGTGTCATTATCTTGGCAGAATCAGTTCACTATGAGAATTGGCCAGCTGTTGGTTCACAGACAACTGGCCAATTTTTATAGACAATTGTCAGTTAATAGACAAGAAGAGGTGCCAGATTCTTCATCGTCCACACTGCAATTGGAGCTGTGATTGCAGCATTGGCTGGCATACCTGTGCTAGACTTAATCTAACTAGCATAGCTAAAAATAGCAGTGAAGACATGGCACCAAGGGCTTGCCTGAGTATGCCTACAGGTGCTGCACCGACTGAATAGAATTAAGTTTGTCCAATAACACAACCAAATATACATTGTAGGCCTGACTGTGGCTGGTATGCAGTGTAATGCCAATACACCTTTTTGACTCTAGATGAGTCTTCACCTGACTGTGCACCCAATGACCAAGACTTTCCTCCCCTTTCCTAACTATCTAAATGAAGCAGGCCCAGTACTCACTCTTAAGACACCCCACTGCAAGGGAGCCCTATCCCTGTGCGGAACAGCTCCTAGGGTACCATTCCCTGGGTTTCCTTAGCCGAACAGGTGAGAGAAGTGAGCCCTTTCCTCCTGGATATGGAGTCTGGGACTCTTGTCCTATCCAGTATGGTGTCAGGTATTGATTGGGTCTCTTTGGCTGAGAGACAAAATGGGTCCTCTGTTCTAAGGTGCAAAAAGCAACATCTAAGCTATATCTCCTGCTGATCTTACTGATGAACAGACTGGTTTCAAGATAAAAAAATTTATTATCAGCAGAAACGATGTACAGAAATGCGGTAACAAACCTTTTACTACTCTGCATATCTACAGCCTGCAACTGCACTGTTCCAAGCTTCTTTATTTCTGCTCCAGTAGGAAGTGCTTCCCAACTCCCAGGAAACCAAAGACTACATCTAAAATATACAGGAAGCGTGGCATCTCTACACTTCCTGGAGACCATACACTAAAGCACATCTTCCCTTTTGTGGATTCCTTTTCAAACACTTCCTGACTTAATTCTTCAGGTTGCTTAAACAGAACTCTAACATGTCTCGATCACTGTCTCAGGGCGTTTCAGGAATCTTCCCAGTATGCTGTATTGCAAATCCTCTTTAGTCAAATCTTTGTCTGTAACAGACTGTTCAGTCTCATGGTCAGTAGTAGGGTGAGTTTGTGAATTGTTTTCAACTTGTATGTCTGCTCTCGCTTCACATGTCTCAGTCAAGTAGTCAGGTATCTTGAGCAGATGCTCACGATTCCTTTGTAAGATTTTGCCTTCATCTGTGATCCCTGATTATGAGTAAGGCGACTCTTCTTTGATCACTGTAGCTGTGACTGGCCTGTGCCTATCTTGCCAAATTCTCCCCAAACTGTTTTTTAACTATGGAAGAGGTCTTGCTCCTTTATTATAATAGTCTGTCTGATTGTACTTTCCAAGTCTTTTCCTCAC
Organism: Emydura macquarii macquarii; assembly: GCF_026122565.2. NCBI lineage: Eukaryota > Metazoa > Chordata > Testudines > Chelidae > Emydura > Emydura macquarii. Next base: position 13,994,357 of record NW_027131283.1, read on the forward strand.
TATCACAGACTCCTTAGAGCAGGGGTTTTCAACCTTTTTTAGAAACTGTACCCCTACGGTCTCAAGGTTTCACCTGAAGTACCCCTTCATGGTTTTCACCCTACCTGATGTAACCATGGTTGCAATAAAAGGCATACTGGCCTAAAATTAACACATTTTCTTCATGTATCTAAAATACATAATTTACATCACAACAGAACGGACACTGTTACCTTAGGCCAGAATTCCAAACAGTAGTTCTTAAAGCTCTCAGTTACAACTTTGGATGCACATATATTCTGCATTGTATTGGCTGGTTTCACAGTCTCTGATTATTACTAATCTTGGACTACTCAATCTTACTTTAGGTAAGGAAATCCAAGAGTACAGCTAAGCAGAGTCTGTGAAACCAGCTGTTAATGTTTATCACGCCACCCCTGCATTTACCTGCTGACTCCCTTGAACTTACCTGCTGCCCCCCCTTGCACTTACCTTCCATGAGGCACCTGGCTCTGTCTGGGCTCCGCCGCCCCCCCCTTGCACTTACCCAGGCTCCGCTCCCCGCATTTACCCGCTGCGTGGCACCTGGCTCTGGCCGAGCTCCACCACTCCCTGCCCCTGCACTTACCCACCGCCCAGCCCTCTGCACTTACTTGTCGTGAGGCACCTGGCTCTCCTGCTCCAGCCCCGCAGCCTAGTGTTGGCTCAGACAGGGCGGCCTCACCCCCCGGCCTGGAGGGGGTGCCTGGCTGGGAGCCTCTTGCGCCCCCCGTCCCCACTGCGCATAGTGACCCAGCGCCCCCCCGCAGGCCAGCACCCGGGGGCCCCCTCAGTAGGCGACTGCCCACCTCCTGCCCCGTCCGGCGTGCAGCTGGGAGGCAGGCTGCAGCCACCCACCTCCTGCCTAGTCCCTGCTTCCAGCTGGGAGGCGGGCTGCAGTCGCCCACGTACCACCTGCGGTACTCTGAAGCACCCCAGGGAAAACCTCTGTCAGAGTATTTTTGTATCTGTTGTAGAGGAGTTCATAAGGTGGCTTCAAAATTGCAGTGGTGTAACTCTATAGTTGAATAGTGCTAAGCATGGATTTTTTTGCATCCGTTGCTTTTTTGAGCACGTTGTTCACAATTTATACTTCTCACCCAGCTAATCCATTGATTTCAGGTTATCTGGGATTATATATCTGATAATGAAACTTGTACATTTTAGCAAAGTCCAGGCATTCCGTATTCTTGAACTATGGTCCATTGTCAGTTATTACAGTTCTTGGTATTCCAGATGCAAAGTATCTGACAACTGTTGTTGCTGTGGTATCTTCAAGCATGATTATTTCTGGGAAAGTGGTAAAGTAGTCCTTTATAACCAGGTGAACGTCTCAATTCCAACTTTGTCTCATGGAAATGCAAGTTGTTTGTGACATTATTGATTCTTTCTGCTGAGAATCGTTGTACTTCTGACATGTTCCACACATGCATATTATTTCTTTGATTTTTACTATTCATCTGTGGCCAGAATACAACTTGTCTAGTGCTCCTTGTTTAATTTGGCCATTCTCTGGCATTTCTTTAGCCAAACAGGTAAGAAAGGGTCATTCCCATGTGCCCTTCATGTATCTGTTCCAATATTTTCCTTCTGACCTTCTCAGAGATCACACCATAATCTGTGTCCCTTTCAGGAGAACTGAGAACACTGAAAGCTCATTTTTATAGTGGGATATACTGGTGGGAAGTGTTGATTTTCCCCCCTCCTTTATCTATTGCTTGTATCACTGCTTGCAGCATTTCATCTTTTGTTGTTTCTTTATCCAATTCGTCCCATATGCCTGGAGATACAGCATGTGACACTTTTATTCTGTTTACATTAATTTTCACTGCTTGTACCTGATCATCAGGCTATGTATTGTCAGATGGAGCATCTGCTTTTGAGAGTGTGTCTGCCATTACTAAGTGGTATCCAGGTTGGAACTCCAGGGTCACAGTATAGTTCTGTATTTTCAAAAGTAGTCACTGTAGCGGTGGTGGTTCTTCTTCAAGTTCCTTTTTTAATATCACAATCAGTGGTTTGCAATCAGTTTTTGCTTTGAAGCTATGCCTATAAGAGAAAGTAATAAAATCTTGTACATCCATACACCAGACCTAGGGCTTAGATACATGGAGCTGTAGTCCAAACTATGTGGTTGTGAACTGTAGAGCGCTCCAACATGTTGTACTCTAACTGCTCTGTATAGACCTGCTGGCACAAATTAAATGGTACCTAGTATGCATTGTTGTAGTCGTGTTTCAAGCAGGACTATGTTAAAGCGCACTAGATACCTTTTAGTTTGTGCCAGCAGAGTCTCAGGACACTCTCAGTCATCCCCTTCTCTTCCCTCTGCCCCAACCCCCTATCCCCTTCCTCTCCCCACTGTCCCCTCACCCATCCCATTCCCCCATCCCTTCCCTCTTGCTGTCCCCACCCCATCTCCTTTCCTTTCCACACTTTCCTTTCCACACGTCTCTTACCCCTATCCCATCCCTCTTCCTTCCCCACTGCCTCTTCCCCCCATCCCACCGCCTTGCCCTGCTGTCCCTTGGGCACTCACGGTTGTACAGAAACAGGACCCGGACACATAGAAGAGGATGTGGACAGGTGCTAGAACCCAGGAGACAGCATCCCAGAGCTGCCAGCCTGTCAGGGAGAAGGGCCGAATGAGTGGGCACAGCATGGGAAGGACAGAGCTCCCCTCCCTGCCAACAGGCTGAACAGAGCAAGCCCTGCTCGACACTCGCAGAAATCAAGAGGCAATGCCCTCCCCAAACTACACCCATGGCTAGTGCAGGTTTATGACCCAAAAAGCCCCCCCCCCCCCCCCCCCCCCCCCCCCCCCCCCCCCCCCCGCCTATGGTAACCAGACTTTTAGCGTTCAGCCAGCACTGCTAACCGGACACTGCCGAGTTCCCTTTTTGACTGGACTTTCTGGTTGAAACCAGACACCTGGCTCAGGGAGGGAGGCCGCATGCTCTGGCTGAGCTCCTCCCCTGCCAAAAGGGGCTGCTTCGCCTTCCCTGCCACAGGAAGTGCTCTGTGTCGCTGTCTCCCCTCAGTTGGCCCCACCCTGGCTGGACCCCGGGGTTGCAAACTGAATTTTTTTAGCACACAGCTGGACAGCAGGTTGAGAACCACTGCTCTATGGTATAATCCTCTTAATACCAAGCACCTCATGTGTGTAGGCCCCAGACTGATTGCTTGCCTCTGCGTACCCCAAAAACTCTTGTTTTGATAATTTTCCCTTTGAATTTAAGCATCGGTGTGCACGCTCCCAACAGTGGAATTGTTCCTTCAGTATAGTCTCTCACAGACACTTTTGGACTCTTCCACTTTCATGTGCTTCTTACATCTCTCTATTTCAGTTTCTGTTATTACATTTACTTGGGTCCCAGTGTCAAACCTGTATGTCACATAAAGGCCATTTGTATACATTTTAATTAGCCAAACTTTTGTGTTCTCGGCCTCCTCCATTACTGTGCTTAAGAAAAGCTTTTTCTCTTCACTGGAGAAATCCCTTCTGCACTTAATATATGAACTTTCCTGCTTTCTCTGCACAGTTTAGCATAATGATTGGGCTTATTAAAATTTCTACATATTTACCTGAATTCTGGTCATTGTTTAGATTCATGCTGGTTGCCACATCGCTGGCATTGTTTCCTGTTTTCCATAGTTCTGTTCCTGGCCAATTTAATGTCTATGAACTTTTCCCTTACTAGTTTAACTATAATACTTACAATCATGTGCGCTGTGCCTTTCTCCAGGTTTCTAATTTGTATTTCTGTTTGTTCTGCTTGTTGGCATATACATATAAGACTATTTCTGCTAGCTGTGTTAATAACGTCTTAAATGAGAGTGCTCTGATTTTTTTGGAGCAGTCAGATATTGAATTAATATACTAAGCAAGGACATATAAATGCCCTGTTTTACCAGACTTCTTTTTGCTGCTTGCTGTGCAGTGGTCTGCTAGAGGGCATGACAGAAAGAGAATAATTTACATACAGTGCTCAATGTCACTTTGCCGGAGACTATTCCTGCGAATGATTGCCACCCTCACTAAGGGAGCTGTAATCGTTTATCACCCATCTGGAATTAGATGTCAATTTAGTTTTTAACAAATCTGTTCTACGTGTTTCTATGTTCTATGTAATCATCTCAGGATCTACAGATTTTTAATATATTTCTGTTTACTCTTGATATGGTAAACCTAGCTCTGCTTGTACTTTGTTCAAAATAGAAATATGATCTTTAGGGGTTTGCTGCCACCTGCAGTTCGAACATCATGTTAACCCAGGTTTACATTACCAATTAAAATGCTACAGCCTAGCATCTGAAAGAGACTTTCAAATCCCAAATAAGCTGCTGAGCAAGATGATCAAAAGGCATCTTGTTATAACTTGCATATCATGTTCTCATGCTAATAGAATGAGGAGACCAAATCAGTCACATGACAAGAGAGAATTTCTTCCATTCCTAAAGTATTGCTTCAAATCTAACCCAAATATGCATTAGCCAAAATTATCACCATTTGATGGCTTTTCAGTCATTTATGTGAAATGAGTTGATGCTTTGAGTCCAGTTTCTAGTGGATAAGTGTGCAGACAACAAAAACCCCCAACTTGCAACTCTTGTTTGCAGTATCAGCAGGGTTCATTTCAACAGGAGCCGCATATGGAGAGGACTTTCTATGTACAGCTTACCTCTTCCTTCATGGAAGGGAAATCAGACACCTTATAGCATAGCCCTTCTTTGCCTCCTCTGCATCCATAAAGGACTCTCTGTGACCACAGGGAACTGCATGTGGAAGGGGTGGGAGAGGAGCAGTATGGGGAAAGTCTGGGGAAATGCATGTTGTTGCACCCTCCAAGCTCTTCAGAGAATCTACTGGAAAGCTAGTATAGCCTTTAAATGCATCATCTTTTATTCATAAGCCCTCCAGTGCTGTGGAACCTTCTTCATCTTGAGTAAGTTTAGGAGTCAGAAGCAGCCACATATGCAGTATTTCCTCGTACTAAGGTTTCACTGTAGGAGTGGTTAGGAGTCCTGGCATCCGCATAGGGGCAGAAGACTTTGTGTGATTGGCCCTGTATTTCCAGCAATTACCCAAGATCCACACAGATCTGAAGTGGGTGGACCCTGCTTTCTCCCAAGTAGGGAAACCCCAAAAGATGAACTAGGAGGAAAGTCTGTGATGTTGTTTTCTTCACCTCAGGACCCTCAGGACCATGGGTTTTCACAATGAAGTATACAATCTGAATGCATCCCAGTATAAAACTGGGATACATTAATATCTGTTTGTGCCAAGATGGCATAAATTGGTGCAGTAATAATCTTTGCATAGATAATTGTAATGAGACTACACCATATTGTGGGTGGAGTCTGGGCATTCTGGTCACTTTAGTACCAGAAAGAAGCAGATAAACTGTAGGATGATCAAAGTAAATCAACAAAAATCACAATTTAACCGCTTTTATTATTTTCCATCTATTGATACATGCAAAGAACAATAAAGCAGGATAGACTTCATGGTGCACAGAATTCAAAATCTTGGAAATAAATATAGACTTCATTCTAGCATTAAAATACCTTAATATGTTATGAGGTTCAATAAGGCAACCTCTTAATGAAAAAAAGATAAAACAGAGAAGAACATGAAGGATGTGAGTACATTTAATTAATTGCCATGGCATGAAGGTCTTTTAGATGTGTCCAGACATCGTTGCACCTTTTCAAATAGTTCCTGTTAATTAATGTTAGTTTCTCCATGAGTGTCATGTTAATGAGCTCTTTAAGACAGTCTGCATAGGAAAGAGAAACAACAGTTTCAATAATCTTAAAATGCCACTTTTGAATTCTAGAAGAGAAGTTAAAATCCATTTCTCAACGTTGGCTGGGAGCATCAGCTCATCTAATACAATTTACAAGTTAATAATTTGTGTATTTAAAGAGATACTAACACAATGGTCTTTTTTGCTGCCCTTATCTTTACCCTGGAAACCTTGACTGAATGAATAAGTACTATGGGCCTGATTCTCAGCTGATTTACATAGATGGAGTACCTGGCCCTCTTTTTAAAAAAATATGGTTCATAAACACTTCACTCACATTAAAAAAAATACACCAATCACATATATGGTGCTTCCAGTAACAGTGTGTTTTCTTTTTATTACTATTTACTCCCTTTTGTCCATTTAGGAGTACCTAAAGTGTCAAAAGTGTAATAAAAGTACAATATTATAATGATCAGCATAAAGTGTACCAATTTATTTTAGTTTAATTACTATGTAAATTGCAAGATTGTTTTTGCAATGTTACAAAAGCAATGTCATATTTTTTGTGACAAATGAAAAGTTACTTATTCAGATGTTGAAACGAGACTGGTTTTATTTTGCCAACTCATCTTTCTCAAAGCATGCTTAACACAGCAATCTAAAAGTTTACATAATGAGAAAGTTTTCAGTGTTGAGTCCAGCATCAAAAATTGTAAGCCAGGGTCAATCCTGCTTTATGAAATTGTCTGAGTGTTTTAGGGTTTTTCAGGGAATCAGGGATGGTTTCTGGTAACCAGAAGATAGGGCTCACCCTATCTTCAACCCATTTTTGTGCCTTGGGGAAGAAATCATGCTCCCTAGATATGTGCTGTCCAGGGAAAGAATATAGGCTAGTGATTAGAGTCAGGAGATCTGGTTCTATTCCCAGCTATACTACTGATTTGCTTTGTAATCTTAAGGAAGTCACTGAACTTCTTTTTAGTGTCTTATTTTACCTAGTTGCAATATGGAGATAATAATACTTACGTAACAAACTTTTTGTGAAGTTTTAGCAATTAGTGTTTGTGAAGTGCTTTGAGATCCTTGGATGAAAGATGTTCTTTAAAAGCAAAGTATTATTGTTTATTATGTGATCTCATCACTAATGACGAGTACACTCATAATACATAGGAATTTCTGCTCTAGAGACAGTCCTTTCTGTAAAACAACACTAGTAACTTACTGTAAAAATAGTCTGGTCAAATTTTATCTAAGGCATACAGTACAAACTATTTCCCCCAATATCCTTCCATAAAGACTACAGCTGAACTGAATAGTGTATTTTGAATCCTTTCATCTATCAGGCAGATGTTACATCCCAAATGGGATGTTTGGGAAACAGAACATGAGGGCCTCTTCTTGGGTCTCAAAGCTCATGTCTCCACTGCAATAAAAAACTCATGGCATTGAGTCTCAGAGCCAGTGTCAATTGACTTGGACTGGTGGGGCTTGGGCTACAGGGCTAAAAATTGCAGTGTGGACGTTCAGGCTTGGGCTGGAGCCTGGGCACTGAGACTCTTCCTGTTCGCAGGATCTCAGAGTTTGGAATCCAGCCTGACCCGAATGTCTACACTGCAATTTTTAGCCCTGTAGCCTGAGTCCCATAAGCTCAAGTCAGAGTACTCGAGCCAACCATGGCTGTGCCACAGGTCTTTTATCGCAGTGTAGATGTATCCAAAGTGGCACTCATCAAAGGCCACGGTGAATGGTAGGGGGCCAACAGAAACTGACATCTGGAATTTTGGGCCAAATGGAAGCAACTTTATTAATTCCTTAACAGGATAACTACTCAGGGCAACAGGAAGGCCATGGTTGATGGAAGGCCATCAACTCTCTCTGTCACCCACCTTCCTCATTTTTGATAGTTAAATCCTGAGCATCACAGTCTCAGGAGTTAACAGCTGCTCAAAACTTAGGCCCTAACAGAACCTGTTCCACTCCTAAAGACTATGGTGGCCTGCAACCCAGAACAGAGTATTGCTGGGGAACCCTCTGGCCTCATAGGATGCAGTGTTATCAACTCTGCAATTCCTTAGTGAGTCACGTGAGTTTGCTTGGGGCTGGAGCCAATCTCATAATGATGCAAGTAGCTCCAACCCTTAGGAGAATTTCAGCCCCTCCTGGGGGAAATCTCCCTCTGATTGGCTGCTCCTCCCTATTTGCCCACCTCCTGGGGAAGAGTAGACAATAAGAGCTACTGCAGAAAGAATGCACAGCCCTCATGACTCCCCTCAGGAACCCAAAGGACCTTTTATTGGGAGAGGGAGCAGCTGAAACTATTCACAGAAGAGGGCAGGTGAGGGGAAAAGGAGGGCGCAGAAAGAGTCCAGCAGCTCAGGGTGGCTCCTCCTTCCCCTCCTATGAAGAGTGGGTCAGTCTGCTTCTTCTCCTCCTTCCTCCCCCGCATCCCTGCAACACCAGGACTGGGAAGGCGGAGAGGGTATGAAGAACATCTGGAGTTGCCTGCCATTCTGTAATGGGGAGGGGGGACGGGACTCTGTTGCTGCCTCTCAGACCTGGGAGAGGGAGTGAAGAATGCATTAAGTGGCAGGAGGAGCAGAGATGATTTGGAGAGAGTGGGGATAGGCAGATTGTGGGCGTTGGGGATGGCAGAACTGATGCAGAGGCTGGGGAGGTGCTGGGCTGAGGGATAGGCAGATGGGTGGGGGAAACACACAATTAGAATTTTGGGGTTTGGATTGAAGCTGAAAGCTTTGCACCATCAGGAAGCCAGTGGGAAATCCTGGAGCGGGGCCAAAATCACTTTACTCAATAAATGTGGGAGAGTTAGCAACACCCCCCCCCCCCCCCCCCCCCCCACACACACACACACACACACAAAGAGCAGATGGCTGTGGGGAGTTCAAAAATCCAAAGACAGATCAAAACCATGATATAATCTTTTTGAAAACATCTCATGATTTTTGAACTTCTCGGGTTGGCAATACTGAGACTGGCTCAGACTTGCTCATAAATCCAACCCTCTTTCCCTAGAAAGGTGTGTTTATGCCCAATTCCTAGTGAAAGGGCTACCCTAACCCACCTGACTTTTATGGTTTTTGGGAGAACCAATCACCAAACCAATATCTACACTCTTAAAAAGAGGCGGGGGGTGGAATCAAACTCTGCTGCCAGGATCTACTATCCAAAGTTGCAATACGTGAAATAGACACTATATCAATAAAACAAATAAAACCTGTGCTGATTGGTCAAATTGTACCATGCAAACAGACTGAGTAAATCCGTAAGGCACCCGTGCCAACAAACTGCAAATGTCCTCAAAGTCCACGAGCCTCACCAGTGCCAAGTACAGTGGGACAATTACCTCCCATGTCTTACATATGTCACTCCTATTAATACACCCCAGAATGATATTAGCCTTTTTCATAAATGCATCACATTGTTGATTCACATTCAAATCTCTAGCTCTAAGCCCAATGTCCTGTGAAACCAAAACACAACCTGCAAACCAAATAAATGGCAAATTCATTTTTACATTCCACCAATCACCATCTAGATAGGAGGAAGTCATAGCAGAGCAGGAAGGGGCCCTCATCTGCAGCGAATGCTAATAACAAATGCCCCGTACCCCAGGCAGCCAACCCAAGAACCTGTTACATGGATGAGGCCTATCCAATGAAAGCCTCGTCTTAGAGGTGCTGAGTCATAGGCCAACTGTTGCAACAGGGCATCCTAAGGGCTGTGGCACTGCCCTCGAGGACCTGCAGCCCAATCTCATGCTGGATAGTAAGGCCAATGTGCCTTTTATTGAAGAGGACAATTAGACTTTAGTGTCTTTCAAAGTAGGATTGTAAATTACAGAACAGTTAACTGAGAAGCTGCCTCAAATTACCACTAGTCTCAGATGTGCCCAGACTCTCCAAGGAGATTAAGTAAGGTCATTAATATTAAAGACTGTGAATTTCCCCAAGGATGTTTGATGTTCTGACCCACTGAAAAAAAAGAAACATGTGTTTTATCAACAGAACGATTTGGAGCCATGATCTTTCCGCAGCCCCTACAGCTCTCATGGTCTCCTGACATGAGGAGTCACATAGTGAATGGGTGAAAGTACATCCTGCTTCAGCCTAAGGTAAAGGCATCTTTTGCCATTCATCTGGATCAATCTTCAGATGAAGAATTACTCTGGTTGTTGTTTTTGACAAGAGGCAGACAGGTCTGTCTGCAGAGATCCCTTCATCTGAGGGGCAGAGGGAATCTGAAGTAGAAAAATCACTTAACAGTCCAGTCATCTCTGTCCAGTCCAGATCTTTACAAGAGTCCCAGCCTGCTAATGAGTTCTTAAGGCCTGGGGTGTGTTTTCCTGAATCTAAATGAGAAAATAAAACCACAACATGCCTTGACTCTTTCAGACAAAGCTGAAAATCGAATCTCTTTTGAGCATATTATTGTAAAACATGAAATCTTGGTAAGATGCCTTCTTTAATGGACCTAAAAATTTAGTCCGTGTTTAAATGCAGCTTTATTTAGCAAAAAATCTGTTATTAATTCTCAGTATTTTATATGCTGAGAGTTTCTCTCTGTTTGACCATTCCTTTCTTTATAATATGCTCCGCAACACGGATTAACTTGATTGTAGAGATGACCTTCAAGTTGCATGAAGGAAAATCTCAGGGTTTTTTTGTTGTTGTAATTAAATGCAAATTTTAGCCCCCTTTCTCTGTTAAGATAGCCTTGAAAACATATACTGGGAGCAACTGAAATAAATACTAGGTTTAAAAGAAACAGTCAGCTGGCCTCCACTTCTGCAGTCACATAGAATCACAGAAATATAGGACTGGAAGGGACCTCACAAAAACCTCTAGTCCATCCTTCTGCATTGAGTTAAAAGCAAGTATACCTAGAACATCCTTGACATGTGTTTGTCCAACCTGTTCTTAAAAATTCTGATGACAGGCACTTCACAACCTCCCTTATGAGCCTATTCGAGTACATAATTATCCTTATAGTGAGAGAACTTTTCCTAATATCTAACCTAAATGTCCCTTGCAACAGATCGAGCCAATTATTTTTGTCTTACCTTCAAGCAACACGGAGAACAATTGATCACAGTCCTCTTCATAACAGCCCTTATCATATTTGAAGACTAATCTCAGATTCTCTTTCGATATTCTTTTCTCAAGATTAATCAACTCCTTTTTTTAACGTTTCCTCATACATCAGGTTTTCTCAAGCTTTTCCCATTTTTGTTGTTCTCCTCTGGACTGTCTCCCCTTTGTCCACATTTTTCTTAAGGTGAGGCACCCAAAACTGGACAGAGTACTCCAGCTAAAGCCTCACAGTGCCAAGTACAGTGGGACAATTATCTCCCATGTCTTACATATGTCACTCCTATTAATACATCCCCGAATGATATTAGCCTTTTTCATAAACGCATCACATTGTTGATTCATATTCAATATGTGAACCACTATAACTCCCCAGATCCTTTTCAGCAGTTCTACAGCCCAGCTACTTATTCCCTGTTTTGTATTTGTGCATTTGATTTTTCCTTCCTAAGTGTCGTACATTGCACTTGTCATTATTTAATTTCATCTTGTTGATTTTAGGCCAAATAATCAAGGTTCTGTTGAATTCTAATCCTATCCTACAAAGTGTTCGCAACTCCTCCCTATTTGGTGTCATCTGCAGATTTTATAAGCATACTTTCCAGTCTGTTATCCAAGTCATTAATGAAAATGTTGAATAGTACCAGATCCAGGAAAGATCCCTTCAGAATCCCACTATATAGGTTATCCCAGTTTGACAGAGAACCACTGATACATACTCAAAGAATAGTTGTTGTCAACCAGTTATACACTCACCTTCTAGTAATATCATCTAAACCAAATTTCCCTCGTTTGCTTATGAGAATGTCATGTGGGACTGTTTCCAAAGCCTTATTAAAATCAAGATGTATCATGTCTATTGCTTCTCCCATTTCCCCCCCCCCCATCCACAAGGCCAGTAAATTGTCAATGAAGGAAATTAGCTTGGTTTGGCATGATTTATTCTTGACAAATCCATGGTGGCTATTACTTATTACTCATTAACTGCTAGGTACTTCAAAATGAAATTTAATAATTTGTCCCAGTATCTTTCCAGGTATCAAAATTAGGTGGATTGGTTTAAAATTCCCCAGATCATCTTTACTTCCCTTTTTAATGATAATACTATGTTTTCCCTTCTCCAATCCTCTGGGACCTCACCTATCCACCATGAGTTTTTGATAATTGTTAATGGGTCTGAGACTCTTTCAGCTAGTTCCTTAAAGAACCCTAATGTGAATTTCGTCAGGTCCTGCCAACTTGAGTACATCTAAGTTATCTAAATATTGTTTAACCTGTTCTTTTCCAATTATGGCTTAGGGTCCATTCCGTTTGTTGTTGATATTAATTGGTTTAACTGCCTGGTCACAATTACCCTTTCTAATGAAGACTGAAGCAAAATAGACATTAAAAATCTTAGCCTTCTGATGTCATCTCCTTCCCCAAGATGTAGTGGACTTATATCTCTTTGTCTTTTCTTGCTCCTAATGTATTTAGAGAACCTCTTCACGTTGCCTTTTATGTCCCTTGCTAGGTTTAACTCATTTTGTACCTACGTCTTTCTGATTTTGTCTCTACGTGCTTATGCTGTTCTTTTATATTCATCTTTAGCAATTTATCCAGGTTTCCACTATTTGTAGGATTCCTTTTTCAATTTTCAGGTCATTAAAGAACTCCTGATGGAGCCATATTGGCCTCTTACTATTCTTCCTATCTTTCCTTCACATCATGATATTTTGCTGTTGTTCCTTTAACATACAATGATTTTTTTCCCCAGAGACTTTCAGTTGATATGCTTCTCAACTTGTTCTGGAAGTCAGAACAAGGGTGTATTTTCTTGATATATAATAATCCTTTTTTTCCTTGCCTGTCCTTCAAGCTATACCCTTCTATGCCCATATTCCAGTCATGAGATTTAGTCCCCCAAGTTTCAGTAATGCTAATTAAGCCAAAATTTAACATGTGCACTATATCTTCCATTTGTGTATATACATCTAAGATGTTGAACACATTTCCTCATTATTGTCCCTCATGATGCTTCTATAACCCTTCTGTAATTTACCATTCCCTCCACCGCAACTTCCAGCCCTTTGTTAAGGTCACCTTTTTTTATACCTATCTGTAGGCTCTTGTCACCTGCTCTTTTTAATCCTAGTTTGAAGCCCTCCATACCAGGTTAGAATATTGGTGTCTGCTGATGCTCTTACCTTTCTTGGTCAGGTGGCTGCCATCTCTTCCCAGCTAGGGGCAGCAGAGCTGGGGGCTAGTGGGGCCTAGTGTCCCCTGAATGGAAATATCATGAAAGTTGAGCTATGGTTCTACCTCCCTCCACCCCATCACTCTTAAGCAAGTTGTGTCACCCGGTCTGGCTGGAGAGGGTTCCATGGCTGCTGGGGGAGGAGGGGAGAGTGGGACGCAGGGAGGCTTGAGAAGCTACCACAGCACCTGCAATCAGGCCAGGAAGCAGGTAGGGACTGGGAGCTGGAGCCAGGAGCACCTACCCTTGGTGAGAGATTTGCAAATCCCTTTCCAGCCCAAAGCTGGCTACCCACACAGCCAATCTAGTCTCAGTGGCTCCCTTTGCTCTCCAGGCGGAGCACCCACCTTCTCTCCCTGGCACCCAGCTGTCCTCTGTTCTCCATACAGGGCACCCACCATGACTTCCCTTCTTCCCACTTCCTAATCTTCCCGCTCTGCCCTGCTGCTTCTGACTTGCCCCACTGTATGCAGAGCACCCACCCCAACTTCCCCTGACACACCAGTTTTCCCCCTCTTCCCATGACATTCCCTGCTCCCCATGCAGAGCAGCCACCTTGACTTCTTCCTGCTCCCCCTCATCCAGCTTAGCACCTTTAGGGTTTAACATGCATTTTAACATGCATCCCCCCCACCTCACCTGTCATTCAAAGTGAGATTCAGCCATCTCTATTCCCAGCAGTCCTCCTTCCTGGAACAGCATCTCATGGTTGAAGAAGCCAAAGGTCTCCTATAGTGGTGGACCAAAGGGAGAAAGGGGGGCCGAAAGGAGGCCATGACCCCCGTGCACTGGCCTGGGGGGTGGCCCTGGCCAGGCCCTTCATATGAGCTGTCCCAGAGGGAGTGGGGCTGCTGGGAGCGGCGGAGCAAAAGCAGCAGGCTCTGCAATGCATGCGCCTTCCTGGGGCGCCTGCGCACTGGCTTCCACCCTCCCTAGAGTGCTGGCCCCGGGCCGAGAGGCGCATGTCCCCAGCACATGCACGCATAGGTGTCTCCTGGCGGTGGCACAGGCAGGGTGGGTCAGGCTCTGGGTGGCCTGGGAGTGGCACGCGCCCTCGGGGACAGCTTGGCAGCACCCTCTGCAGGCAGCACCATGGCTGTGCTGCGGGGAGAGAGAGCCTGGGCTGGCAGGGCAGAGACCTGAAAGTGAGGCTGAGACTTGCTGCTGCTGCAAGCAGGTTTTGTGCCGGGGAAAGGCACAAATGCAAGGATTGGCCCCAGGCACTGGAGATTCACAGTATACCACTGGTCTCCTATGCACTGCCATGCATTCATCTCCAGGACGTGCGTGTCCATGCCTGGACCTGTATGCTGAACTGAGAGGATAGTTGAGAACACAACCTGCACCTTAAGCTTCTTCATCTGTGCTCCCAGAGCCCTGTAGTCACTGCTGATCTGCTCAGGGTCAGACCTAGCAGTATCATTAGTGACCATGAAGATGAGAAGCATGGCGTACAGTCAGTATTGGGTTTGGGGAATGACCCTCAGCAGCCTTTCCATAACATCTTGGATGTGGGGTCAAAGCAGGCAGCACACCTCTCAGGACACTGTGTCAGGCTGGCAGAGGAATGCTTCCATCCCCCTCAGAAGGAAGTTCCTGATCACCACCACCCTAAGCCTCCACCTATTGAGAATGGTGGCCATGGGCCTCCCAGCCTTGGGGGGAAGGTAACTTCTTTTCCTCAGCCATTGGGGTCTGCTCTTCTTCTCTTCTTGCTAGTACTTCATCCTGGTTCTTGACTGAGATGGACGGAACCTGGGTGGGGGTGGAGCACTGTCTACTGCCTAAGGTAGCCGGCAGCCAGTCTTCTCTCCATAGAGCAGCCAGTTTTCCTTTCTCCTCTGGTGCTGCTGCAGTCTTCTCTAGTACACTAGCATTCTCCACCCCAGGTGTCTCCTGTCTATGATGTCCTCATGCTTCAGGACGCTACAGTAAAAAGCCATTTCCTCCTGCAGCTCGCTTACATGCTTTCTGAGGGACTCTATCAACAGACATCTCTCACACCAGGATGATCCCTCTGTTTGGCTTGCTTGGGCAGTGATATGCAGGCCACATCCTTAGCAAGTCAAGACCAAGGCCTTGGTTGAAGTCTTCAGAGTCAGGATGCCTATCTCACCAGGGCCCCCACAAGTGCAAGCGGAGGGAGACCGAGCAGTGGTGTTGGCGAAGCACCACTTGGGGTTGGGGGCGGGGGGACAGCAGGAAGAACCTAAAAATTCCTAACTTACAAGAAATGCTGTAGTAATTGTACAAAACGTACTAGCTTACAACAGTGTTGCTGGGATGTTTGTGGCCATTGCTGTAGAAAATTGTAATGATTTTTAAAATAAAAAAATATATATAGGATATTTTCTCAATAGCACTGGGACCATCTTTAAGGCAGACATAGAATACAAATATGTACCAAATTCTAACATGACATTGAAGTTTGATGTATCAGCTGACTAGAACAGTGCAATACATGATTTTGGTTGGTGAAGTGGTAATGTGTTTAACAGGATTTTATTATATTTATGTTTTCCTTTCAGCACACATTATAAATGTCACAGTTCAGCACAGCTGAAAAGACTGAATTAATTAGTCTGTCACCTGAGGGAGAGCTATGCCCCTTTCTGCCTGGGAATGAAGTGTCTTGAAAGAACACTAGAGTCGTCCTTCATTGTTCTTGACCTTTCCAGAAATGTGGCAGATAGATTGACAGGTATGTGACTGCAACAAATTGACACTATGCAGATAGAACATACTGCAGGAATGAGGGAATGACCGAGTAGTAATAGAAAACATGTTTTCATAACCTTTGTTTTAAGAAAAAACTCTAATATAGCCTTAGTTAAGGCTGAAGCTTGTCTTCCACCATTTTGCCTGTCTCTTCATTTTGCTTTCATCAAAATCCAACCAGTCCTTCTGGAATAATCGCAGGTATAATCTTATGACAGGGCTATTTTCAGTACTCGTGGGTGTTCCAGTTTTTGAAGCCTGTCCTACCATCCCATTTGGTTTTACAAAAAGCAGTGTTTTGCCTCACTTTTTGCCTCAGTGAAATCCTGTAGATGCCTTCCTTTGTTGATGACTCCTTCAGCTGGACAAAGGATCAACAGCTGTGTGAAGATGGAGAATGACTCTGTGCTGTCTTAGTCAGGCCATCCAGACCAGGTGGATCTCATTATCTCCCACTCAGCAGAGACAAAAGACAGATTTCCTGAAGGGGGAAGCTAAAGAGTCAGGCCTTGTCTACACTAGCACTTATGATGGCAAAACTTTTGAAGTGCTTGTGTGTACTGTGGTATGTTGGCAGGAGACACTCTCCTGCCAACATTGCTACTGCCACTCGTTTTATGATGTTGGCAGGAGGGCTCTCTCCCATTGACATAACACGGCTACACAAGTGCTTATGTCGGCAAAACTTATGTCGCTCAGGGGTGTGTTTTTTCACACTCCTGAGCAACAAAAGTTTTGCCAGCATAAGTGCTAGTGTAGACATGGCCTAAGTTTGGAATTGCTAGCTCAGCAGGAGCTTGGGCCAAGTTTATGTTGATCTGTTTTGAAATAAATCTGTTTCAGGGCTCTGTACTTTGAGTTAAGGCTTAATGGAAGCTTAATAAAGGCAGCCAACAGAGAGACGAACATACCTTATGTTTGTTATGGGTACAGATCCCACCTGATTTTGCACGGAGAAGCCTAACTCTGCTCAGTTCAGTGGGGCTATCTGGCACAATAGTTCTTGCCTGAGACGTGGCTGCTGCTGCAGTATACATCAACTACTCCGAGGAAAATCAGGGAAGCCAGACAAAAAAGGAGCACTAGTGCTTCTATCCAGAGACTCAGAAGCAATAAGGGGTGCTGAAGGAGAAACTCTACCTCCTTCCGCGACCCTTCCCCCCCAGTCTCCTAGGGCAATTTGTGTGTGAAGCAGCAGTGTTGGTTTGTCCCTAAGTATTTGATATTTACAAATTTGAGACCAGCTTAATGAAGCTTTGGAGGGTTTTTTGCCTGGGAATTCAATTCATTGTTATGCTTCATGCTAATCTCATGGCTCTCACCCTGTAGAATTATGGGGGAGGGAAGCAGAAGAGGTCCTGACTGTGGAAACGGAGAGAAAAAACTCTCTGATAGGTTCGGTTTGGGATACGGGGGGTTAAGCGAGACAGTGATGATTCTAGGGGTTTGCTTAACCAATAAACCCTTTATTTTATAATAAACAATTCTATCCTTATAATAAACAGTTCTATTTCTATAATAAACAGTTTCACAGCAAGCAATTGCACAGCAAACAGTGATAGCAAAGGGCAGGAGAACTCCGTGCACGAAAAGACAAAATGTGCCACCCAAGACTTTAGCGTTTTGTGATCTCTCCTGGATCACCACATGGCTGCCAGCATGTGACACTAGGGTGCCCAGTTTTGGAGTTCCCCAAAGAAGTTACAAGACAAACACAACAGAAAACAGTTAATCCATACTCACAAACATTATGTACAGGTATACTATGCTGGCCAAATTCAGTTGCCGTTTGCTTAAGATACTGCAGACGGAAGAGAGCCACTGTGAGTGATCAGTTCACAGTGAAGCGGGCTAGTGAAGATGCGTCAGCCCGCCGAGCCGACAAGACCGGGGGATATGCAGGATGCCGGGTGGATTCAATTCCTCTCTGCCTTCTGCCACCTGGGTTTGAACTTTTATAGTTTCCCCTGGTCAGCAGAGGCTAAGCCCCATTGGTTGCTATTTGCTGCATGACCTTCTAAGGTCATGGCTTGGAGTTTAGCCAACCAGGTGCTCCTGATTTCCCGGGCAGGTATGAACCAGCCAATCAGGTGATTACAATTATCCTGGGCAGTTGCTGACCATGCACCAGCAGGTGGGGTCACTTCATTTCCTTATAAGGAGACAGGTACATGCAGCTCGTGCTGCTGAGTCAACCCTCCCTAGGCTGCCTCTTTATCCACGTGGGGCGGGGGCAGTGCATGTGGTGCTGCAGACGCCACTATGCAATTCAGTCTCCACACTGACAAGCTTTTTTTCCCTCCAGTAAGGTGGGAATTGAAGAGCAGGAAGTCGTACTGTAAGAGATTCTAAAAGAGTGGCAAGTGTCTTGTGCAGAGCATAGAAAACCATTCTATTTAGAGACAAATCTTCTGACATTTCTTATATTTCCCTGATCTTTAAAAAAATATTTTTATCAGTGAGGTGGATGGCATTAAAGCAGGATTTTTTGGGGGGTATGGTGGGAGGTGAGGGCAATGGAGTTAAACATATACCTGCTGTTCTGTCTTCAAGTGAAGACAATCATCTCTTTGTGACACCACAGTTGGTTGCTGTGGAGATATTTCCACAAGGCATCAGAGACTTTTAATGCCTATTTTATTTTCCTAAAGAGATCTAAGTAGACAAGGGCACTAGGACTGTAGAACTTCAACATGAAGGCCCTTAACATGCTGTGTGAATGTCCCTTTAGTATCTGTGCACATTAGTATACCATTAGAGGTGCTGACTTTGGTCGGGCAAGTAGTAAACAAATTGAATTACTCTTTTAAAGTGCAAATAACCCTTGCACAGCTATTTAAAATAAATGGTATGTACTGTCCTATTAATAGAAACGAATACATTGTAACTTCCCTGCTGGGGAACAATGAAGTACCTAGGTCTTCAACTGAATAAAGCACCTCAAAATGTTACAGGCAAAATTACTAACAAGGCGTTTTAATGATATACAAGCATGATGATAGCCTTTGAACAAGAAGTCCCCTGGAAACCCATGTTTGGAAGAGAAGAGAAATTGCTGACATTAAGGTATTTTGCCCCCTTTTCCACATAGTCTCCTGAAACACTTACTATTTCACTAGCTTAGTGGGTAAGAGGAAAGATCATCTTGTAGTTAAGGCATTAGCCTAGGCTTCAGAAACTCTGGGTTCAGTTCCCAACTCTGCCACAGTTTTCTTGTGTGACCTTATGCTAAGTTAGGTATCATTGATTTCGAGGAAGTCCAAGGATTTCAATAGGAGTTAGGCACCTAAGTACCTTTGAGGGTATGGGCCATAGCCCACAGTTCAGCAAGGTGCTTAAAAATGTGTGTCACTTGCTGAACTGGGTTTTTATCCCTCAATTCCCCAGGCTACTAGTATTTCCAATCTGTCTTATTTATTTAAATGATACATTATTGGGGGCGAGGACTGTCTCTTACAATATTTATGCAACATACAACCAGTCAGTTACTGTTGCTTCCCTTTCTTCTGTGTATTTGCAACCTGCCAGGGAGCTGAGTCTCCATTAAGATTTGTTTTGAGCATACGGCTAAAGCACAGCCTGTTGAATTTAATTTTTAGCAATATCATTTCCTCTTCAATGGAAAGTTGGTTTAGTTGAGTCCTGAGTGAAAATGATTATGCAAAAAAGGAAAAGCTATAACTTTTCCCTTTTTCCTTAATAGGTTTGAGCTTCTTCTCTCGGGAGACCCTAATTAGAGAAATGCAGGTCTTAGGAATAATGGGGTAATCAATGGTAAGTTGAAAGTGTAGATCTCTTACCCAATTTGTTCTTTTCATGACTCTGTCATGTTTTCCCATACAAAAAAGTGTGTTTTTCGCCATCTAGATGACATAATTCAGATAAAATAAGGTAAACAAAAAGACCAAACATACGGTCTCTATTGCAAGGAGGACACTGACTTATTTTGTAACATTCTTCATTTGAATGCAAACTTAAAATGGCAACTGCCTCACAACAGCCTCTGTA
This sequence comes from Emydura macquarii macquarii, assembly GCF_026122565.2. Classification (NCBI taxonomy): domain Eukaryota; kingdom Metazoa; phylum Chordata; order Testudines; family Chelidae; genus Emydura; species Emydura macquarii. Next base: position 14,014,198 of record NW_027131283.1, read on the forward strand.
GCGGGAGCCTTCTCTCTGTCTCTAAAGTGCAGTAACAAGAACTCAGTGTGACTTCTCCTTTCAGTTCCATAGCTACATACATCACAGTTCTATACTTTCCTTTAGTACTTATATGAATGCATAATCTCAATCATACTTTTCAATGTCACAGTAGTATTGCTGCAACCTTGCCCCACTCTAGTTCCCTGCCAGTTTCATCAGAAGCTTAAGTATCTCAAGAACATCAGCAGGTGCAAATTGAACTTAAACTGGCTTCCACCTGATCAAGTCCAGAGTCCCTCCTGTGCTTCTATAGCTTTAAGGAAAAATACTGTTACTTTTCTCGGATTCAGATTTCACAGCATAAAACCACCACCTATTTATACACTCTGTGCACTGCATTCAACAGCCGTTGTCTTGATTACTAAGCTGCAATTGATTCACTTGACAGCAAATTGAAAAATTACGTCAGGCTTCTCTATAAAAATGCCTCCAATATCAGGTGCATTATGCAATGCTTAGTATTGACAGAGAGCTGCCAGGCTGCTGGGTACTAATGACTGCTAGGAGAAATTAAAGTGGTAAAATGTACCTAGAATAACTATAGGTGCTGGCAGAGCCCTCTGAGCAATGGCAAAAGAAATGAGGGTGGCTTTGAGACAGAAGGAGATTTCTAGCCTATTAGCCATGTCACTTCATGTTAAATGAGCCTCATTGGCTTCATTGACATTCTTGCTAAATAGTGATTGCAGGATCTACTGTCCATAAACTTGTCATGGCAATCAGCCTGCTTGTACTTAAGGGGATTCTATTATACACTAGGATTGCGGAAATGATGTATGTCTTTTGAGATCAGCCACTACCCTGATACGTGCACAAGTGTTCAAACAAGAACAAGAAAATAGAGGTGGAGTGTCAGAGGATTTGCCCTTGGAGACCAGAAGAGTCTCTATCCCTTTTTACAAGGACAGTATATTGATAGCCCGGCAAAAAGGAACTCTAAAAGAATATCTGTAAGGTTTGGAGACCAAGTATACAGTAACTTTGTAAATCTAACTTTGGTAGTATTGTTGTATATACAACTTTAAATGTAATATTAACCATAAGGGGAGGGAAGGGGAAGAAAAGAAGAGACTCCAACTGATAATTCTGCCTTCCACATTGAGGAAAGTGATCCATAATCTAGATGGAGCCCTTGAGAATCTGGGGAACAATCCTGAACTATTACAGGGGTATGGAGAGGAGGCCAATCCAACAGAGGTCTTTTCAGGACCTGGAGGATTGTGGATATTAGTGAAGCAGAGGAGCTCATACTTAGATTCCTGGCCAGGTTAACACCAAGGGTCAGAGTCTGATTCAGATTTAAGGGTCCAGATCAGGAGGCAAAATCCAAATCAAGCAGTCATCTAAGCCAGGAGCAGGAATAGTCATAGCAGCTACAGGAGATCCACATGGTTGCTTGCTTATATAGAGCCGGGAGCAAATTAGGAACCATGTGGCTGCTACCTTTCAGATCCCTTGATGCAGGACTTTCCATGGGCTGTATCTAAGGCAGATTGTGTTTATTGGAACAGAAGATAGTGACAGCTGCTGCTGGCAGCATAGAGATGCTAACTGTGTAGCTGGTCTAGGTTCTAGACCCATAAGATTTTCCAGCATATATTGTTCACAATTACTGCATAATTCAGGAAATACTTGTCCCCTCCACAACAAACAAAACCCCCAAACCTTTGGAAATCAGATGCACTTTCTCTTTTCCAGTCATTTAAAACTACAACTTCTAGAGTGTGATGATGTCACCACTTAACCTTCTCTTTGTTAAGCTAAATAGATTGAGCTCCTTGAGTCTAACACTATACCAACAACGATAATATTACCCCCTAACTCTTATCTAGTGTTTCTCATCAGAATATCTTAAAGTATGAGTTTTTTAATCCTTTAATTATCCTCATAGCTCTTCTCTGAACCCTTCCCAATTTATAAGCATTCTTCCTGAATTGCATACAACAGGACTAGATACAGGATTCCAGTAATGGTTGGACCAGTGCCAAATGCGGATGTAAAATAACCTCCCTACTCATACTGGAGATTCCCCTATTTGTACACCCAAATATTGGATTAGCCCTTTTGGCCACAGTCTTGCACTGAGAGCTCATACTCATCTTCCTATCAACCATGATCTCCAAGTCTTTTTCAGAGTCACTGCTTCCCAACATAGAATCCCCCATCCTATAAGTGTGGACTGCAGTCTTTGTTCCTAGATGTATGGCTTTACATTTGGCTGTATTTAAACACATATTGTTTGCTTGTGCCCAGTTTACCAAACGATTCAGGTCACTTTATATCAATGATTTTGTCCTCTTCATTATTTATACTCCCCCAATTTTAATGTAATCTGCAAACTTTATCAATGATGATTTTATGTTTTTTTTCCAGGTCATTGATAAAAATGTTAAATAGCATAGGGCCAAGAATGGCGGGGACCACACTAGAAACACACCTGTTTGTTAATGGTTCTGTATTTACAATTACATTTTGAGACCTATCAGGTACCTGGTTTTTAATATGTGTAATGTGTGCCAAGTTCATTTTCTATCACTCTAGTTTTTTAATCAAAATGTCATGCAGTATCAAGTCAAATATTTTACAGAAGTCTGAGTATATTAAATCAACACTATTACCTTTATCAACTGAACTTGTAAACTCATCCAAAAAAGATATCAACTTAGTCTGGCAGGATCTAGTTTCTATGAACCCTTGTTGATTGGCATTAATTAGATTACCCTCCTTTAATTCTTGTTAATCGAATCCCATATCAGCTATTCCATTATTTTTTCTGGGATTGATGTCAGGTTAACAAGTTTGTAATTACCCAGGCTGTCCTGTTTATGGTTTGAAAATATTGGCACAAAATTAGCTTTCTTTCAGTCTCCTGAAACTTCCCCGGTGTTCCAAGAATTATTGAAAATGAGCATTAATGATCCAGGGAGTTCCCCAACCAGATCTTTTAAAATTCTTGGATGCAAGTTATGTGGACCTGTTGATTTAAAAATGTCTAACTTTAGTAGCTGATGTTTGTGGAATCGCAAAAATTCCACAAAAATCATAAAAATAAGACAGGATGCCTTAGACTGAAACGGTGATAGAAATGCTAAATGCTAAATTCAGGCAGGATGTCTTAGAACTACAATAGAAATGCAAAATCGTTGGTCTATGTTGTAAGACGTTAACTACCTTTGTAACAGCACCCAGTCATACCCTGTCAGATAGATAACAAGTGACTCTGTGTGACTCGGGACTCACTAGCACCAAAAGAATCACCGGGACATGCTGGCACCATGAGGCCCCCATTGTGTGTTATAAGTACCCTATGTGCGATAAATGACCTGTTAAGTATCAGAAACTCCACTATATGATCTATATGTAAAAATGAATCTTAAAAACCTATATAAGTCACCTGTATTTTGTACCAAGGCGATGTTCCAGAGATCAGCACGGGGATGTGCTGTCTGGGCTTCCCTATAGCTGTCTGTGTGTATGTCACAATTAAAGTTCTGCTCGATCCAATCCTAAAACAGAAGCTGCGTGATCTTTTCCACGACCTGTTTAATAGCCTCCTGAGTTACTAGTGGAATGGAAATTGTTTCATCATCATTATCATGTGCTATGACTACATCATCTGGGTTTTTTTTAATCCAAATACAGAACAGAAATTTGTATTGAACACTTCTTCCTTTTCTGCATTATTATTGAAAATTCTACTTATTCCATCTAGTAATGGTCCTAAGCCATTATTACAATTCTTTTTTATCTTTGTATATTTTTAAAAACCCCTCTTTCTTATTGTTCTTATTGTCCTCTGCTGACCAGATTTTTCCTTATCTCATTTTGCTTTCCTTATCAATTTTCTACAATTCCAAGTTTCTGATATATATTATTACTATAAACTTCCCCTTTCTTACATTTGTTATACGTTGGGTTTTTTATTTTTGTTTATAGCTGCCATTACTTCCCCTCTAAGCCAGATTGTTTTTTTAGGGGATGCAGTCTTCTTTTTCAAGGACTGTGGTTTTCTGGTCATCTGCAGAATGTTCTTAAACAATTCCAAATTATCATTTAAATTTTTCTGATTAAATTCTTTCTCCCAGCTGATTTGGCTCAGAATTGTTTTCAACTTTATAAAATTGGCTGTTTTAAAGCACCAAATATATAGATTATTGGTTTGGTCTTTCTTCTGTGAACAAGTCAACACAATCCCTTGTACCTAACCTATACTTATTTATACTTCTGTAACCAATTCCTCTTTTTCTTTTTCATCAAGATGTGGTCTAATATAGAATTCCCTCATGTTGGGTGCAACACTTTTCAAGTTAAGAAATTTTCATCTGTTATGTTTAGAAATTCCAAGGATGTTTTAGTACTGGCAGCGTGAAACCTCTAGTATATGTCAATCAGACTAAAGTGCCCCATGGTCATGCTGGTTTTTCCCTTCATATTATAGAGAGGTGCTTAAGGAGTCAGTCATTCTGTCCCTAGTATGATTTGGTGTTATGTAGCAGTCGTCAAATAATACCCCATCTTGTGCTTTATCTATTAGGACATTGATCCATGAGCATTCAAGAACATTTGCTTCCAAATTGTCAGTGAGTCAGAAACAGATAATGTCATTTTTGACATAAAATGCCTCTCTCCCGCCCCTTTTGCCTACTCAATCCTTCCTAAATAAGTTATAACCATTGATTTTAACATTCTAGTCAGATGATTCATGCCATCAGGTTTCAGTAATATCAACCAGATTGAATTTATAGTCATAAATGAGCAATTCCATTTCCTCTTGTTTGTAACTCTGGCTCCTAGCATTGGTGTATAGGTAATTAATTAATTACTTCTCATAACATCTTTTAATTTCTTGATTAATTTTGTTCTCAACATCATGATTTTGTGCTAAATGAGTGATAATTTGTTCCCTCTTTTCGCATTTCCCTTTTGTTATTAGTTTAACACCCTCCTGAGTAGTGCAGCCAGGGTGTCTCTGAAAAGATTACTTCCCCTTCCCCTGAGGTGGAGGCCATCCAAACTGTACGGTTCCCTCTCCCCACCAACGTGCCCCAAAATCAAAGTCCTCACCTTACATCACTTACCTAGCCAGCAGTTCACTTCCAGAATCTTCTGTCTTTCACTCATGGGACAAGAAAGATATCTGAGAAGCTCACTTAGACAATCTTCTCCTTCAGCACCCTTCCAAACTCCCTGAAGTAATTAATAATCTCCGAGCAAGGCCTTACTTAATTTGTGATATTGTGGAAATGATGGATCCTGCAATATTAGGCTTCCACCCCAATTTTGTCAGCTGCCAAGAGCTGACAGCAGGCGCCCCAGCTGTCAGCTGCTATTGGCCGGGGCTGCCGCTGTCAGCTCCCAGTGGCTGGCAGCCAGGACTGCCACTGTCAGTTCCTGTGCATTAGTGACTATAATATAGTTGCAGCAAAATGTCTGGTTATCCAAAAAAATAGCAGGCATAACAGAATACTCGAGTGTTTATATTGTTCCAGCAAATTTTTCTTCAACAAATAGGTCTTTTCTGGCTTTTCCAAATTACCGCAATTGATAAAGGTCCATTATGACTTTGCCATGATTTTCCATGTCTTGTTGACAAGTGAGTCCCAATTATTTGACAATCATCCTCTGACTCAAGTAGGGCCTTATCTATGAGATATCCCATGACAGTGTCATTAGTGCTGAAATGCATCATCACCATTGGATCCTTATCCACCAACTTCAGAAACGTATCTAGTCTTTTTTTGGTTCTGGGAAAACAGCAAACCATCCTGTTGTCCACCTGTCTCTTGCAAAACTTCTTTCCATTCTTCTTAGTATAGAATTCCCCACAAGAATCGTCTCTCTTACTTGTTCTTCCTGTTATGCAAGGCACTACACAAACACATGGCGAGGCACTGCACCTTTCTGGAGGAGTGTGTAATTTAATTTAAACTAGACACAGCAAGTGACTGCAACAAGAAATAGATGGGAGGGAGGACAAGGCTAACAGTAATACAATGAAATGAGTTAGAAATAGTACAACATGATTATACTGAACTGTGAAAGGTTTTTAAATGTGTCACTGAATATCAGCTCTCTCTGACTGTCCAGCAACCTAGACAACATAAGTTGGCAAGAGAAGTGGACAAATGAGCATTCATCAGAGAGGTTGTTACTGGAGTAAAGGAGGGAATGATGCAGTGAGAGACAAGAGCAGATAAGCAGTGAAGGGTGGAGTTTGATGTGTCTTCAGGTTGAGGACAAGAAGCTTGAATTTAATGTGGTAGAAGAGGGAGCCAGAGTCAACAGCAAAAGAGAAGGGAGAATGTGGAGTAGGCCTCAGAGATAAATTCATGCTGAGTTTAAACTGATGGTGGGACATCCGGGAGGAAGTGTCAGAGAGACAGATTGAGATGTAGGAATGTAAGGATGAATACATGTCAGGAGTGGATAAATAGATTTACCAGTCATGTGGTAGCTGAGAGAAAGGATAGCTGAAAGAAAGGATGTAGTGAGAGAGAAAAAAGAAGGGATCCAAGGATGGATTCTTGTGGAATCCCCCCAAGGAAAGTAGGAGGGTAAAGAATGAAACCCAGAAGGACCAACCAGACACGTCGGAGTGTTAAAAGAGGATAGGAGTCATGAAAGCCAAAGAAGGATCAGATTTGGAGGACCAAGACGTGATAACTGTGCGCAAGATAAAAGAAAGTGAGGAGGAAGCAGTCTCAGAGCCAAGCAGGAAGATGCCATTCAAGACCTTAGCTAGAAGAGTGGGGAGGTGGAAAGCAGGACTGGAAGGGAGTCAATATTGGGTTGGAGAGAAACAGGGCCAAAGCATAATTTTTTCGGGCCCAGTACAAACTTGTAACATGGGCCCCCTCCCACACACATACCACAATCCTTCATCCCATACATACAATCTCATGAACCATGAAAAATTTTTTCCTTATGGTAATGGGGGTTGCAGCCTAGGCCAAGCCCTCCAGGTAAAGTGTATCCTTTTCCCCCCATGTGGGGGCCCTGGAGAGAAAGTTGAGGCAGTAATTGTGCACAGCACATTCACTGAGTCCAGAGGTGAAGGGCAGAAGAGAAATGGGGTTGTATTGGAGGGCTGGGTGGACTACAGGGAGGGCTTTTAGAGGACAGTGAAGAGCAGAGCATGCTTGTATTGTGAGAGAAAGCAACCAGGGAAGAACATGAGCTTAAGGCAGAGGGAGAGCTGTTACTAACATTTATTCAATATTAATGGTCTATTTTCCATTTTAATTTCTAAAATGGACACATTTGTAAAGAGAAAAACAAAGGAGGAGGAGAATTTCGGGGACAAAGGGGAGTCTGCTGGGGCAGTTGCGTTCCAATAGCATTATTGTGAAGCTGTTGGTAAGTAGCAGGAGAAAAGCAATATTAATTTTCCTAATTGAGAAAGGGTCAGTGTGTGAAGCCCATCTGTCAGCATGTCCAGTCTTTCATGAGGGCAAAAGAATGTTATGCTGGTAGAAAAAAAAAATCTGACTTTGGTGCATGAGAAAAACAAGCTTACTTACCAGTAACGGCTGTTCTTTGAGATGTGTTGCTCATGTCCATTCCGCTATAGGTGAATGCATGCCACTGTGCACAGTTCCCAGAACTTTTTTCCCCTTAGCAGATCCCATAGGGCCAGCTCTGGTGCCCCCTGGAGTCCTGCGCGCATGCCGCAGTATATGAGCACTGCCGGCCCTACGCCCCCTCAGTTCCTTCTTTCTGCCAACTCCGGCAGCAGGGACGGGGGATGGGATGTGGAATGGATATGAGCAACACATCTCAAAGAATATCAGTTACTTGTAAGGAACCTTGTTTTCTTCTTCGAGTGATTGCTCATGTCCATTCCATTATAGGTGACTAACAAGCAATACCTTGAAGGTGGGTAGGAGTTACCGGTGAGCTGCCCTCAGCACGGCTCTGCCAAATCCCACATCCTCTGTTGCCTGCTGGGCGATGACACTTGAGCTGTGGTTGAGTGTGCTGTGATGGTTCCCGGAAGGGACACCCTCACCTGCTGATTGCAGAACTTGATGCATGATGTAATCCGTGAGGAGATGCCATCTCCTCTCCTCCTCTGAACCATGCAGTTTGGGAAAAACACGGGGAGAAAATTATCTTGGTTACAATGAAATTGGGAAACCACCTGGGGCAGGAAGGCTGGATGCGGCCTCAACTGCACCTTACCCTTATAGAATACTGTATAAGGGGGCTCTGAGGTCAAGGCCCTAATCTTGGAGACCCTTCTAGCTGAGGTAATGGCCACCAGGAAGACTACCTTCTCTGAAAGCATGAGCAGGGGGCATGAAGCTATGTGTTCAAAGGGGGGCCCCGTGCATCTCGAGAGGACCCAGTTGAGATCCCAGGGAGGCCCGGGTCACAGATCTGCGGGTAAAGCCTCTCCACTCCCTTAAGGAACCTGACCGACGTGGGGTGGGAGAACAGCGGTCTCCCCTCTAACCGCTGATGGAAGGCCAAAATGGCCGCCAGGTGAACCTTCAGCAAGGCCAATGCCAGACCCTGGAGCTTTAGCTGGAGCAGGTACTCCAGGCTCGCCTGTTAAGGCGATCGGCTAGGCAGACTGCCCCAGACTCCGCCTAAGAGGTAAACTGTTTCCATTTAGCCCGATACATGACCAGTAGAAGGTTTCCTGCTGCCAAGCAGGAGTTGTTGGGCCTGCACCAAGCAGGCTCTCTCTCCCTCCGCCAACCACAGGGCCTCCAGGCCATGGGGTCCAGGTCCGGGTGCAACAGTTCATGAGGAATGCATCAGAAATCGACCCAGTCACACGACCCCAGAGTGAACAGAACCTTGGACACTTCGCATTTCAGGCCGACGTGAATAGGTTCAGTTGGGGAACGCCTCCCTTCTGGAAGATCATTGCCACCACCTCCAGGTGTAACGGCCAGTTGTGGCGGGGTAGGAACGACTTGCTGAGGCTATTTGCCTCATCGTTCCTCACTCCTGGGAGTTCTTGCAGAGGGCCAAGGGGTGCTCTCCCCCCTGCCTGTCTATGTAAACCATGGCTGTGGTGTTGTCCGTCAGCACCTGCACCACTCTGGCTGTCGGGAATCAGAGGGATGCCTTATACACCTCAGCTCCTTCACGTTGGGTGAAATTAGGGTGACCGACTGGATCAGTTCCTCAAACGGAACACCTTTCATTATTGCCCGGGGAGTCCGCCACCAAAGGGTAGGCCAAAGGGCAGGGCTATGAACTGGTAAACTATTTAACTGTTGTCCGACCTCCTGGGGGACCCCGGTTGGAGAGCTGAGGACGAGCTGGGGGGTTGATTTCTACTTCTGAACCCCCTATTCCTGTCCCTGTTTCTCTAGGGTTGAAACGGCCTAGAGGGAGGCCTTGACTGCTGCTGTGCCTGGGGCCATGCGTGCAGCTTTGTGTCGGTCTGATTGGAGAATAGGGCCGACCCATCGAAGGGGAGGGCCTGAATCGATTGCTGCACCTCCTGGGACAGGCCCAAGGATTGCAGCCACGAGCACCTTCTCATAGCAATGGCGGAGGCTATGGCCCTACCTGCCGAGTCAGCAGTGTCACTGGACATTTGGAGCGCTGCCCTAACCACTGTGATTTCTTTGTCCAGGATGGTGGTAAAGTCTGCGGCCTGGTCCTGGGGCAGGGCCTCAGCAAACCGCCTGAGGGAGTCCCACAAGTTAAAATTGTATCTCCCCAGGAGGGCCTGATGGTTGGCAATCCTGAACTGCAGGGCTGCCGTTGAATAAATTTTTCTCCCAAACAAATCCAGCTTTTTGCTGTCTCTGTTCTTAGTAGCGGAACCTGGCTGACCTTGCCTGTCCTGCTGGTTGGCTGCGTCTACCACCAGGGTTCCTGGAGCCATGTGAGTGAAGAAATACTCGAACCCTTCGGCCGGGACATAATACTTTTTCTCGCCTACCTTTGACGTAGGGGCGACTGAGGACGGGGTTTGCCACAGGGCCTTTACAATTTTGGGGACCCTATCATGGACTGGTAAGGCCATCCTTGCTGGGGCAGCCGCCGCCAGCACATTGAAGAGGGTGTCATTGGCCTCCTCTAACTCCTTCACCTCTAGCGCCAAGTTAGAGGCCATCCTCTTGAGCAGCTCCTGTTGTGCCCTGAAATCCTCCAGTGGCACCATATTGTCCCGGGAGACTGCCTTGTCTGGTGAGGAGGAAGAGGACTGCTGAGGCATTCTGCAGGTGTTCCCTCACCTGACGAAGGGATGCACCCATAGAGGGTCCCTCCAAACTCTTCGTCCAAGGAGTGGTGTCTATGGGCCTTCTCCTGAGCTGGAGGCACGGACTGAACCCCCACTGACAGGATGGATTTTGGCCCCTGTCCCATCTGGATGCCCCATGGGGCCCAATAAGGCCACTGCTGTGGCCATTGCTGGGGCCAACCTGGGGCTGACTGCGCCGCAGGCTATGGCGCCTTGTGGGGGCATCAGCTGTCCCGACGACTTTCCCCTCTGTGGGACCCCGAGCCACTAGACCTGCAGTGCTGTGCACGGCCTCGGTCCAGGGTGCCATCTGGTGCCGGGGACCATCCTCTTGACACCTCCAGTCTGGAGGACGACAAGGACCGCCTCCGTCGCTGTGAATGGTGCCTGTGAGTAGAAGTGCACTCTGAGGAGCTCGAGGTACCGGAGCATTGTCTAGGCACCGATGGGACTGGGTTCTGTGCCACCTTGGTGTAGGCGAACTCGTTGGTGCTGAGGATGCAGAGCAGGAGCTGTCTGAGCACTGCCTGGCGGACCTCGACCGGTGCCACCTCTTAGCCTGCGCTGCCTCCGGTGCCAGGGATCGACTTTGGCGCAGAGAGGGAGACTCCGCATCCCGAGACGAAGCAGGCCGACTCGATGACGCCGACCTGGAGTGACTGCTGGGGGAGCGTCCTCGCTCTACCACTGGTGGCTATCTGGCAGGAGATCTTCCTCCCCATACTGGGGATCTCCACCGTCCTTCGGGGGGACCCAACATGGGCTTGCCCCGGGACACCGGCCCCTTCTCCTTCGGGTGGGGGGGGGGCGGAGGTGGCGTAGGCAAGGCCAACAAGGGTCTTGCCGCCTGAAAAGCCTCCAGTGTCGATAGCGTTGGCTGGGGCACTCTCCCACCTCCAGGAATCGGGGGACGCTCCCTGCTTGGAGATGCAGGTACCAGAGAAGACTCAATGGGCCGTGGCTGATGCATCTCCGCACTCGACCCTGCCCTTACCGACGGCTCAGGGGAGTGTTCACGCTCCGCACGCTGTCTCTTCTTTTTTGGCACCGGGGATATTCCTCGGTGCCGAGTCAAGGCCGGTGCCGGCAGTGCACTCTGCACCGAGGAGACGCTCAGTGTCGAGGTGGAGAGGAACGGCTCAGACGCCGGGCGGAGCGCTGCCTCCATGAGCAGGGCTTTTAACTGGATCTCTCAGTCCTTCTGAGTCCGCGGTTTAAAAGCCCTGCATAATCTTACACTTCTCTTTCCTGTGCTCTTCCCCCAAGCACTTAAGGCACCAATCATGGGGGTCGCTGAGCAGGAAAGACTTCCCGCAGGAGGCACATGGCTTAAATCCAGGTGACCAGGGCATGGCCCGGCCGCTCTAAGTCCTTCAGGGACTTCCTGTCTAACTACACTTAACAACACTTTACTACTACTTAAGAACTACTTAAAACTAATGAAAATACTTCGAATAACAAAGTGTTCAAAGAAGGGGAATGGTACTTGCGGAGAGCAAGGCTAGTTCCAGCAACCATCACGGGCAGAAAGAAGGAGGGGGCGTAGGGCCGGCAGTGCCTCATATACCGCGGCACGCGCGCAGGACTCCAGGGGACACCAGAGCTTGCCCTACGGGATCTGCTAAGGGGACAAAAGTTCCGGGAACCGTGCAAGGTGGTGTGCGCTCACCTATAATGGAATGGACATGAACAATCACTCGAAGAAGAACTGAAGATTTTTATCTGCAGTAAATCCTACAGGCCAATAAGAGTCACATTAATGGTCACTTTATGCAGACCCTGTGTTCTATGCAAAGCTTCTCGGACTGCCGTCGCACCAAGTTTTCCAAGCGGTGTCATTTTCCTTGCTATATTCTATACAGTTTTCCCCCGGCCTTTCAAAAATGTCTGCGTAGCTGTGGAGCCTTTCTGCAGCACAACCATCCTCTTTGTCACCCTTCCCCATTTTGTGCACGTGTGTGCAGCAGTCCATTGCTTCACTGTGGCCCTGCTGGCTTGCGAAAAATGAAGCCACAAGCACCAGCATAAGTGACCCTTTTAAATTGAGACAACAGCGTTTCATCCCCCATAATCAGCATGTCTGGCAGCTGTAGAAGCTGAGAAATGACTGTGTTCCTCCACCCCTTCCCTCAATAATAGCCTATCGGCTGGCAAGGCAGTTTTGCATTAGTGTTGTGTAATGACCCCCCCTCCCCCCGGCTCATTTATTAACACTCCCTCTGCCCTAGGAAAGAAGGGCTGACACACGTCCTCCTGTTTTCCTTGCACTCATGCTATACTTTCTTCCCTTGCCAGACCTTTTGGCACTCAAACTCAGTTTATACTTACAGTGATTTTCTGCTGAGAGCTTAATGAGAGCAAAAGGGCACTTAAGACTTACAAACATCATAAGGCAAAATAAGTGCTATGTGGGAGCCAAGCTAAAAATGAACAGAAACAGCAGCACACAAAGAAGGGGGGAACGGGGGAAGGCCATCTTCCAAAAGCATCCAAACGCCTTGTAGTAGATTGTTATCTCACCATGAACATTTAAATTTTTTTGGTAGTTTATAGACTTCTAGCTAGGTATTTCCAATGTGCCCATTGCTAGGTTTAACAAGACACTCTCTTACATTGACTAGCACAGTGTAAAATCCTTTCACACTAAGCTCACTGCTCTAAAGAGGAATATTTTTAATGCTTAGAAATCTCTTGAGAAATAGCCAGCTCTTATTCTGGACAATAACTCATTGTAGCAGCTTAAGGTCCCTATTAGCCCTTTCCCATGGCAAATCACATGGAAGGGAAGGTGTTACTGACAAAGATTTATCCTCATTTCCAGCTCAGCATTCCGCCTTGTGTGCTCCTGCCAGAGGAAAAGCCAGAGCAGAGAGGAGACTCACAGGCCAATAATGGCAGGTCTCACGGAAGGCTGAGATTAGCAGACCCAAGAGCATTTTCCCACAAATCTCAGGCTGTTTGCACTGCATCCAGGCCTTCTATCCCACTAGCAGCATAGTCTTTATCCCTGCCACTCTGCCTAGCCATAGTGTATATACGTTACCATGCTTGGAGCAATAATAATTTATGCTGCCTATTGCCTCCCTAACTTTTGATTTCTTGAGAGGGGAACATGCTGAACAATGTGACTGTTCCAACTGACTGGCCTTTGGCTGAAGGGATGAGAGCCATATGCAGGGTGGGTGGAGGGGCTGAAGATGCCATGTAGCAATCTTTCCCCCAAGACACACTTTTCGCTGGATTACTGTGGTATTTCTTCTCTACCTTTTCACCTGATGGGAGCATATAGCCCTAAATTCTGATGCTTTTTGTTTCTCCTGCTAGATTAAGTACTTGCCCAATGTCAGGTATGCTAAAACAAACAACACCTGGAAAGGAATAGAAGTTTCAGGAGGAGAAATAAGGAAAAAATATTCTTAAAACATGCCTAGATCTCAGTGTCCAGACTTTTTACAGAGTAAACCTACTTTCCAACTTCCTGGACCAAGCCAGGGGAGGTGCTCTGAACTGCCATATGGGATACCATCATTCTAACCTTGCACTCCCTAGGTTGATAGACCTTGCAAAGTGATGGAGATGTTGACTTTTGCCCAGGGAGCATGGGGCAAGAGTACTTCATTTTGCCCAAAAGATGAATAATGCCAATGGCCACTAAATAAATCAATTCTGTCTTTTCTGAAATGTGTGTGTGTGTGTGCATAGACATACTTCATTTACATCTCTTCTTATACATTATGATAGCTGAAGTGCACACTACTGTAGGAGGAACCTATGACTTCAAAACAATGGGCAATGCTACGATTGTCCAGGTCTGTGTACGTTTTTTTTAGTTTATGTAAGCAGGATCTGAATGAGCTCTCCTCCTGACATCTGGGAAAAGATTTCAGGAACAGACAGTGTTTGCAGAGTACTCCCACTCTGTGTTGGTGCATAGCCTGATGGAGCTGCTTTGCCAAAATGATCACTTTTGGCTGGTGTTGGGTTACAAATCACTTTAGTACTGAGGCAGGGGTAATGAAATGTTATCCTTATCGTATACGGAAAGGGCAGCAGAATGGTACTTAGCCTGCCATGATTGAGGGGGGTCACCCTAAACTGAACCTCACTTGCTAATCAGGGTGTAGGGATGCCAAATCCCAGTGGAGATGAAGGTGGGGGGTGGGGTGGGGACAGGCCTTTCTACTTGGGGCTGTGAACTCTGCCTGAAGAGTCCTAGATACCATTTAACCTTCCCCTCTCCAGTGTTTAAAGACAGAGCTTCTTAGACTTAAGTGAGGGTCATTATTTCTTTTCAGGGATTACTAGAGCTCAAACCCTGATAAGCAGGTCTCGGGGGCTATCCATGAGACCTGGTGTAGAGACAGTGCTGAAATGAAAGACAATGCAGCAGCTGTACTGGCAGTGCGGTTTCCTGCTACTCAGTGAAGTCATTAAGAGCTGAAATCCCTAAAGACCTGGGCTAAGTGGTGGCACCTCAGAACATGGGACTCCAGAAGTGGCAGTGAGCAGCAGAGAAAATCAGGGGTAGCAAGTGACCAGTGGCAGGAGAGAAAAGCACCAGAGGCAGCTGCGAACAGCCAGTTGCAGAGGTGCACAGTGATCATAGAGATGTTGCTTGACACCCCCTCTGCTTTGTGGGGTGGGGACCAACCCCAGTGAACACACCTCAGAGTCTTTGTAGGCAAGGGCAGCCAACAGTGAATGGTGTGCAGTGGAGGGAGAGGGGAGAGATGTTTTAAAGGGACATTCATGTGTCAGACTTTCCCACTGCAAGGTGGGAAACTGAGGCAAATGACACTGTCCAATGCACTGTGGTGCCGGGGTTGCTTACGGTTGCATGCTTTTGAATGTTGTGGTGGTGTTTTCCCAAATGAATGCTTGGCTCTCTTTCCTTTTTAATAAAAGTTCTTTTTTGTTATACACAGACTCAGTTCTGGCAAGTGGGGAAGTCTTACCTCTTAGAGGCACCTAGGGGCTGTGGTAAATTTTCTCAGATTACTGGGACGGGGCTCAAGCCGGTTCTATTTTGTATTGTGAAGAGGAACCCCTAGATATTGAGCCTGGCCATTGATGCGATCGACGTCACTTGGCAGAAGGGTTACATTTAAAAACTGAAATCTGGCTATTTTTGTTGAGACAGCTTCAAGCTTCCTCAGGCAGAAGCTTGCTGGGCTTTATATGCACCAAAGAATTACGGAATCTTATTTCAGTGGGAATGGTTCCCTGGATGAGCATTTCCTCTTACAGAACAGCATCCCAAATATCCACATTAACAGTGACAAAGTAACCACTACACAGGAAGGCTCAGCAAAGGCTAGTGAACTCCTGAAGACAAGGCATATGACAGTATCAAAACATGGATCTTATTAGTTGTGTGTATTACACAGATTTCAATCCTAAAAGAGATTCAAGAGAGAGGAAAAGGCTAACGTCACTCTTCAGCCATATTAATTGCTGAGGCTCTGCAGACCTTCGAGTGACCAGCGGGTGGAAGTGTAGAGTTATTAGTCTTTACACTAGCTTAGTGAGCACTACAGATTTTGTTGGTGTACAACATTTTACACCCATTTGGTTCTAGTTAAATGTACATAGTTCTGGTTCTGTTTCACAAGAGCGTGAAAAATAACTACCCTGTGCCTGGTGTAATTTTGGTGACTCTTCCCCCTGTTACTGATTTTAATATCTGTACTTTATGACATATTTAGTAACACCAAAACCACATTAACCAGTTAGTTGCATATGTACTCCACTTATACACCGGTAAACATTGTATCTGAGAAGACAGTCCTGGATCTTTAATACCTTAAACTTTACGTCATTGTTACATATTTTATAATAATAATTAGCATTTATTTAGCTACCAGGTATATGAGATACCAAAGCTATTGCCTGTTTTAAGTACAGGAAAAGAAATCTCTGGTATCTCAGGTCTCACTGTGTGAAAAGTGTGGCAGAGGTCTTACTCTATGACCTTGGCCAAATACCTTACAAAAAATTCCAAAATAAAACACGCCACCATATGCATTTCTCCCCCAGGAAAAGGCTGTGAGAACAAACATGTAGCAGATGCTCAATGTGCTGTCAGGCACTCAAATAGTATGTTGATAAGCATGGAATGAGAGCCTAGATAGAATACAATTTCTGTGCCTCATTTTCCCTCCCTGTACAACTGGCATAATCTTTACCTCCCCACTTTATAACATGCAGGACCAATGAGATAGAGACGTAAAACTGACTGCTGTCTGCGTACTAACGGTAACACAGCCCACACCACCTCTTTATAGCCACTGGTATACTCACATACAGGACCTATAATGAAATAGAACTCTGTATTATCTTGCATGAGAAACCCACTGAGGGCAGAAAAGCAATCTCCCAATACTATCTTCTGGAACTTTTAAGAGACAAAGGAGCAGAGGCACTTAAGCAACTCCCTCCATGCTAGGACTTCAGGCACATCAACAAAACCTTGTGGTCAGTGGACTCAAACGCAGCTGATAGTCTATGCTAATTCTTTAAGATCTAACCCCATCAATCACCAGGAGGAGGTGCATTCTCTCTGCCGTAAAGAGAACTAACATCAAATTAATAGGGATCAAGGGAATATAAGCGCAGCAAGAATTACCAGAGTTGTGAGCTGCAAAAACTTCACAATCTTCCCTTTTAAAAAACAACAATTCAGAGGGTTAATAATTGGCAGAGTTCTTAATAAATAATTGGGGTTCTCAGCATGAGCCTAAGAATAGTTTTTTAAAAAAATCCTGGAAATTTAGCATCTCAAAAAGGAAGCATTGACAAATTCCTCCATTAACAAAAACTATGTCTCTCCTCTAGATTTTATCAGCCAAGATACACATGAGTCCAACTTGCTTGTGGTAATCCAAAGAACACTTCCAGAACCTCAGTGAGTTATAATGGACAAAGCTCAGGCAGGACAGAAATTAGCTGGCTCCATGGTTCTCATTCTATGAAAGCCGACATTTTGGTCATTTTGTCAATTGTAGATTGACAATTGTTCACACTGAGAAATACTCAACTCTGCAACCAAGTGGTGATTGTTAACTGGATATTTATAGAAGCAAAAGACCGCTTCTTTGCCACTTGCACAGTCATAACACCTGGGGAACCTGTATATATGCCTCATCCCACTCATTAGTTTTGGTTAATGGTGAAGCTATCTGAACATTTAATTTCATTCATGAGACAAGTTTGACTTTTATTTGCTGTCCACTGTTTTATTTAATCTAGACTCTTTCTGGTATCAAATAGAGACTATAACACAAAATGTGTGTAACCAGACAGATGAAATGATCTTATTTCTGACAAACCCAGAAAAAATTGTTTCAATTTTGTTATGGTGCCAAAAGATTTGAGAAGCTCTATCAGACCACAAAATTAATACTGCCAGCTCTTCCATGATGTATTCACTGTAACTTGACATCTTTAAATCAAGATCTAAGAACTCCAGTAACTCAGCCAGAGGTTATGGGCCTAAAACAGGAGTGGGTGGGTGAGGTTCTGTGGCCTGCAATGTGGAGGAGAGGTCAGACCAGATGATCATGATGGTTCCCTCTGGTCATACAGTCTATGAATTTTGCTAGGTCAAAAAAGGTGATAGAGGACAGAAAATAAGTTCCCATTTCTGATTTCAGGAATTGATAATCTGGAAACTTTTGGACTGCTAAAATAAGTGGTTTATATATAAAACAACTATATTTCCATGTTAAAATCAAGTAGTGAGTGACCTTGATAAACTTTATATCAGCTGCACTGAGAGAATGTTAAAATACTTACCCATCCCAATTTATTCTATATTCTTCTATGCTTTTGATTTCACTATCCAACACATTTTTTTAAAAAAAAAACTTCAAACGTTATTAATTACTTTGACCTAAAAGGTGTCCCGCTTTGAATTGGGCCACCATTTTGAACCTGAAAGGTAGAAAAGAGCTTGCTTTCCCCAACCTCAGTCACTTTTGGTTGGCAGCTTTCTGGCCTTGTCAAGCTGGTAGAAAAAGCCCTGAGGGGCAGTGACTCAACCTTGAACAGATGGATTTAAACTTTTCCTAGTTGTAAAAATGCAGTGGACAAGTCAAAACCTGACCCATGAAAATTACAGGCACATTTTTTCAGGAGGGTTGCACTCTATATTTGGGACAAGATCCTGAAATATCACTAGAGGAGTTTGCTGGCATCCCAACTTACAGCAATGCTATCAACTCAAACAGTTGTGCTAACAGCCTTTTCAGAATTTTACATAGCAGCGACCATCTATCTTATCGCAGCTCTTTATTAACAGTATATTCAGAGCTCCACAAAATATACAAGATGTGTCAAGGAAAAATATGTCCAGTTTTCCAATATGTGCAGATGAAACATTATGCCACATATAAATCAAGTTCTGATCAAATTTGCAGGCCACTAAAGGAGATTGAAAATATAGTTTTTAGAAAAAGCCCTATTAAAGGATTTATGTCAAGAATATACCGAGCTCTTAAAATGTCCTACAAATGGAAAGAATGCTGGGGAAGATTGACTTCTGACACAGCCTCTTTGCACCAACCTGGTCGCTCAAAGGGGCAATAATGCTACCCTAACTTCCACAGGTGGAAATCACTAGGTGACATAGAATAATGCCAAGAGCATGATCAGATTGGTGCTGTGCCCTGGCAATCCTCAGATGACATACTGCCCCACTGGGGACCGTTACCATTTCACGAAAGTCAGAGCAGTCCTGGGGTGCTTCTAATTTGTTCCGGGGGCCAAAGCAGCATCTAGCAGCATAGAGGATTGCAGAAGTGGGATCCGCACTGAGACTGCTCAGCCAGATACAAGGCTTGTGCCCTCAGATTCTCAGAAAGGTAGAGGAGAGACCTGCAAATCTTCTTTTCCTAATAAAGACTATAACAAGTTTAGGTTATACACACTGAATTGTTCTAATTTCTTATTGTGTCTAATGACACAACTTAAAATAGCATTTCAGATTTACCCCTCCCAGGTAATTAGATAAATATTCTCCTCTAACTGCTGCAAAAAATGCTTTGACATAGATTCTTCATCCCTGGTATGTCATGCTCCTTTATTACCAATCAAATCCAGATTTCCTGTGTTCCAATCCAGTGGCTCTGGTGCTGCTCTGGTTGGAGAAGTGCTCACCAACGGTGAGGCTGGGTGCTTTGGTGGATCTGCCAGTGCCACACTCAAGTGCGCATGCGGACACATCGCCTCATAGGTCTGACGTGGAAAGGAGCAGCAGATGGAACAGCGGATGACGATGCAGGCTTCACCGAAGCAGTAAAGGCAACATTGTTGCTTGTCACTCACTAAGAAGGAGTACGGGCAAGAAGCACAGTTTTAAAACCCAGCTTGTTGGGCATAGTCCCCCGGGGCTGGTAGGAGGCGCCAGATGGGGTAGAGTAATGGGACGCTAACTAACGATGAACTACTATCAACTACAAATGAAGAACTAAATACAACGTGCTATAAAACAGTCTTATTTGGAAAAAGAGAAGGTACATAGTTAAAAAGAATGAGGAGGAAGAGGGGTTCTGACTCTGGCCATGCGGCAGTAAGAGGGAAATAGAGAGACGTCAACTCACACAGCCTCATAAGTTCTTGGATACACCACGTGGATGGCACACGACACACATGCAAGTCAGATACTGCTTCAGACAGTTCCAGTTCCAGCTCTGGCCCATGGTGTGCGTGTGCACCCACATATGGAATCCACATAGGGATGGACTAGCATTTGAAGAAGAATAAAAGTTAGTCTCTGACTTAAAGAGCTTACACACCAAATAGATAAGACAGACAAGGGGTGGGTGATAGAAATTTTATTGAAGATAACGTTTAAAGAAATGGTCAGGTATAGAGTTTAAACAAGAATGTTTCTGGACATCCGGGCATAATGAACAGATTATCAGTGGGTACAGAGTTTGGTTGGAATTTGGAGAGTACAAGGAAAGCATAATCTGCGGTATCCCAGCTGGAGGGTAATAGGTTTGACGGTTTAAAATACAAGCAGTCGAGTAAGAGGGTATGTTGTTCATACAAAAGTTATGTTTAAGCGTGGTTTGTAGGAGGTAGATACGGTAATGAAAGCAGGTTGACCCTCATTGAGTGAGAATTATGGTACCTTCATAATTACACCACCTCCAATCCCAACAGAAAGGCAAGTTTTATTAGAACAATAAATACTGTAAATGGGGCAAAGTATTTAAAATGTGTGATTGAGTTTCTGTGTACAGATTTTTCTCTTTAGCACCCAGTCTAAATACATGTAGAATTAGAAACTGTTTGTGGAGCTACCGATTAAAATTCAGGCTGATCTGGGAGATGTTAAGCAAACAATATTTAGGAAAAGGTTGAGCATCTTGATTTACTGTCATGTTAACATTGATAGAGAGTGGATCGTTCACTTCATGAAAAGCATTACACTAAGAGCCCAACTTTCTCTTTCTGTGTTGTATTCATCATTCCTGTGTGTATTCTTGTAGGGGCAGGGGTTAGGCCATCATTGTCACTCCTGCTTGACAGGAAATGTCTGGCTGACAGCAGTGTTTAGGCAAAGCGCCAACAGTAAAAGGGTTTTCCTGTTAGCAAGAAAATGATTAAGAAGTAGGTTTGGTGCTTGGCATACAAATAGAGCTGTCTCATTAGTAAATGCACATGGATGATGAGGACGTCTTGACCAACATTCCTTTTGGCACTTATTAAACGTTTCTGTTGTGATGAGTGACCTTCCTCAAAATGGAATTCATTCTAAGGTGAGAGCAGGGGGCCACAACAGGGCTTGCCAGGACTTCTGGTTATTCTCTCCCAGCCTAGATGACAACATAAGGTATGAGGAGAGCCTGGGGGCCAGGGTATTGTGTGAGGAAGGTGGGAGTGACATCACGCTATTTGTGCACCCCAAATATTCAGAGAAGCATCTAAATGCTGAACCTTTTAAAAAAATCATATGATAACTCTAGATGTCTCAGGCACAATCAGAGGCCCATTGTACCAGGCACTGCACAGCACAAAGGGCTTGGCTACACTTAAACCGTTGCAGCTGTGCCACTGTAGTGCTTTAGTGAGGGCACTACCTAACTCGACGGGAGCGCTTCTCCTGTCAGTTTAGGTACTCCACCTCCCTGAGAGGCGGTAGCTAGGTTGATGGGATAATTCTCCCATCGCCCTGGCAGTGTCTACACTGGGGGTTAGATTGCTTTAACTGCATCACTCGGGTGTGGATAGTTATACAACCTAATTTCCTAGTGTAGACCAGGCCATGGCAGAGACAGTTCCTGCCCCCAAAAGCTTGCAATCTAATTGAACAAGACAGACAAAGATAGTATTTTCTTCCCATTTCACAGCTGGGCAAACAGAGGCACAGAGAACTGAAACTACTTGCCTAAGGTCAGACAGCCAGTCAGTAGCAAAGCAGGGAATAAAACCCAAGGGCAGATCCTCAGCTCATATAAATCAATGGACTTATGACAATTTATACCAGCTGAGGATCTGTCCTCAAGTCCCCTGAGTCCAAACCTAGTGTCTGAGCCACATGACCTCACTGCCTCTCCAGGCACAACCTCCTTTTGTGCCTCATTCATCCTTGCATTCGTATTTCATAGCAACAATCATCATTTTGTGGTTAAAGAACAGGACTGGGAGTTAGCAGCGCTCAGTGCTTTTCCCAACTCTGCCACTCACTTGCTATGTGACCATGGTCAAGTCACTTAATGTCTCTGTGGTTCTCAGTTTCCCTATCTGTGAAGTGGGGATACAACATTTGTCTCCCTGAACATTGATGTTTGCTCATCTGGGTACATTTCTTAATGTTTGGAGCAGTACTTTGAGATCCTGCAATGGAAAGTGCTATAGAAATGCAGCAATTATTCAAGATGGTATAGAAAGCCAAACTGTTGTTTCCTCAGCATTTAGTCACCTCTTTGGTGGTGGAAGTCACAAGTTCCTCCCCACCACACCCAAATAACACACGTTATGCAAATAATTGCCATCACCATGTTTAAGAAAGATGAATTCAGACTGGAACAGGTGCAGAGAAGGGAACTAGGATGATCTGAGGAATGGAAAACTGACCTTATGAGAGGAGACTCTAAGAGCTTGGCTTGTTTAGCCTAACCAAAATAAGGTTGAGGGAAGATATGATTGCTCTGTGTAAATACATCAGAGGGATAAATACCATGGAGGGAGAGGAATTATTTAAGTTCAGCACCAATGTGGACACAAGAACAAATGGATCTAAACTGACCATCAGGAAGTTTAGACTTGATGAAGGTTTCTAACCCTCAGGGGAGTGAAGTTCTGGAACAGTCTTCCAAAGGGAGCAATGGGGGCAAGAAACCTAGCTGGCTTCAAGATTGAGCTTGTTAAGTTTATGGAAGGGATGGTATGATGGGACAATTAACTGATCTTTGACTACTAGCAGTAAATATGCATAATGGCCTGTGAAGGGATGTTAGATGGGGTGGGTTCTGAGTTACTACAGAGAATTCTTTCTGGGTGTCTGGCTGGTGAGTCTTGCTCACATGCTCAGGGTTTAACTGATTGCCATATCTGGGGTCAGGAGGGAATTTCCCCCCAGGGCAGATTGCCATAGGCCCTGGGTTTTTTTGCCTTCCTCTGTAGCATGGGGCATGGATCACTTCCTGTTGGATTCACTGTACCATGAAGTCTTTAAATCATTATTTGAGGACTTCAATAACTCAGTCTTAGGTTAGGGGGTCTATTACAGGAGTGGGTGGGTGAAGTTCTGTGGCCTGCGGTGTGCAAGAGGTCAGGCTAAATGATCATAGTGGTCCCTTCTGACCTTATAGTCTATGAGTCAATAAAATGCCTTGACTATTTTGTTGTTTAATTAATGTGATTTTGATAATACGAATAAGTAAGGTGGCATTCAAGCTGATTGTGAGTACAGGAAAATTTAGGGGATATAATCCAAGGAAAAGATTCAACTCCCTTCACATCTGTTCTTCTATTTCGTTTAATTTAAAATTAATTCAATTATTTTTAATGAAATCCCTTCCCTCCACCTCTTTTTGTCCCTTCTGTTCCTTCAGCATCTGTCCTCTCAATGCCTTTGCTGCTCCCTCACACAGGGAAATAAAAGATACTTCATGGCCCAGCTGGTTGAGCAGGGCTGTGCAATTCTTGTCTCATCCCCTGTGGGACCCCTGAGTGTTATGCTTTGGAAAAGCTACTAGCCTCAGCTAGGCTGTTGCAGATTCTCTATTACATAGTTTCTCAACCTGTGGTACATGTACCCTTGGGGGTACGTGAGACAGGCAGGGGTATGCAGCAAAAAACCCATTGAAGGGAGGCAGGCAGCAGGTGCCTGCTTCTGGGGAAAGCGGGAGGCAGGCATCGGCTTCCCGCCTGGTCCCACCTCCTAGCTGGGAGGTAGATGGCAGCCGCCCCAGTCTTGGGAAGCTGGGCGGCAGCCTTCGGCTTCTTGACACCAGGCGGCGGCTGCAGTCTTTTTGTGAAGCCGGGTGGCAGCTGCCCGCATCCCAGCCAGTCCCAGCTCCCTAGTGGGAGCCTGGCAGCAGCCTCCTGCACCTTGCGAGCTTGGCTCGCAGCTTGGTGGCTGCCACTCGTGCCCTGGCTCTGAGTTGAGAGACAGCCTCCCACACCCTGGCTTGAAGATGGGCAGCAGCTGCCTGCCACCTGCCCACATCCCCAGGTCCCAGCCTGCGTGGAAGCCTCCTCTGATTGGGTGGCAGCTCGGATTGGGTGGCAGTCGCCCACCTCCTGGGTGGGCAGCCAGGCGGCAGGTGCCTGTAACTTGTCCAGGTGGTAGCTACTCTGCCCAGCTCAAAGCCTGGTTTCCAGAAAGTTAGTCAGGGAGCCCAGCAGCTTGCCCAGTCCTGGAGCCAGGCTCTACTGGCAGGCTTACTTGTCAATTTCACTGCTCAGCTATGACAGCCCCAGATTTTACCATTTTAAAAATGTTAAGAGGGGCCCACACAGTGTGATTTGCCCCAGGCCTGCACCCACCCTAGGGACGATCATGGGGAGCGCTGCTGTCCACTCTGGGCTGCTAGTGCCTGCTCATACCTCAAAAGTTCACACCTGTGTGAGGAGAACACCACGTGACCCCTGCCATCAGGCCATAGTGATTGGCTGGTGTTGATCTTTGCTCCTAGTATGGAGGAAGGGGACGAGGAAGGAGGGGAGAGAGAGCAGGAGGTTTTGTGATCTGCCACAGCCACACAGCACTGCAGAACTCAGAACTCTCCTGCTTTACGAGAAATACAGTCGTCCAGGAGCAAAGGGGAAAAAGATTGCATTTCTCAGAGTGGAAAATTGAGTGTTGGGGAACTTATTAAAATTTTCAGCAGTGAGGGGGTACCTGCTACTTAAAAGGTTGAGAAACACTGCTCTAGTAAACCCAAGCTTTCCAGTCAGCAGCTGAAAGGGACAACATCCTTCATCATTATGTCAGGTCATTATTGATTATAAACATGGAGAATCAAAGTCCATTGAGCTTTTTATATATATAAAAAAGCAATTGATGTTTGTGTTTAGTGAAGGTAAAGTAGTTATTACTGATTCATCTGCTTTGTATGCCCCTCAAACAGTGCTTATTTATTTTGGCTATTACACAAGATTCATGATATGATGGTCACAGTTTCTGAGTGGCCAGGAAAGAGTTGGATTCCAGGAGGATGCCATATGCCAGGGAAACAATCAATATATTAAACATAAATCAAAGGGTTTTATTTGATTATTTTTAAAATTCCAAGATTTTTTGTTGTTGTCTTTTTAAACTGTGAGCTCTTCAAGGCAGTAACTGTCTTCCTTTGAGTTTGGTATGCACTTAGCACATCTGGGGCACTACTGCAATATAAATAATAATAAGGCTTTGTGGATACAGATTCAAGAGACTCCCTCCAAGTCTACAGTCAGTCACATAATTCCCATAGTTCCAACAGTCTTTGGTCAGGGAGGGCCATCAAACAGAGAAAGCATCAGCAGAGTCCACAAGTTACAGATCTCCAGAAAGCAGCTGTGTCCAAACCACCAGATGTCAGTTTCTCTGACAAACACTGCCAAAACTGCTATGTGATTTGTATGTATGCTCCACAAACATAGTAAAAGATTTTAACAACATATATCTGGGCTGTCAACTCAATCACCACCTCACAGTATCAGTCTGAAACATCCCTTTTCCATCTCCAGGCTGATCTATCTTTGTGCATTGTAAAAAGACTCAATATCTTCCATAGTTGTTTGCAGTGTTCTTGTAGCCATGCTGGTCCCCAGATATGAGAGCGACAAGGTAGGTGAGGTAATATCTTTATTGGCCCAACTTCAGGATCCAAAGAAGAGCTCTGTGTTGCTCAAAAGGTTGTATCTTCCACCAACAGAAGTTGATCCCATAAAAAATGCAACAACACTGCAAACAAATATGGAAGATATCGAATTCTGCCATTCAAAATGGAAACTTCACAACCTGAAGAAGAAGCCAGACTTAATGGTGACATCTACTTCCTGACCATACGCATGAAACAAAACATCATCTCCAGAGGACTTATCATCTATAATCCTCTGACCACTACATATAACACCTGAACAGTTCTGTAGAAGGATCCCAGAAAAACTGAGGAACCATCTCCTGCATCTTCCGTATTTCAGAAAGGACATCTCCAACAACAACAAAAAAATCATCACATGCTCCCACAAAATAGAAGAAAAAAATTAGGAAATGTACCTAGAGATCATGCAGGAAACCCAAAACAACTATAAAAAAACTACTGATGACAGCCATCCTGAAGAAAAGCTGTGCATAACCAAAAAGTCTTGTACCTTCCACTAATGGAAGTTGGTTCAATAAAAGATTCTACCTCACCCATCTTGTCTGTCTCTAGTTTAAAAAGTCGTCATTTTCATTTCAAAGGAAGAGTCTCCAGTCTGCTTTTTACGCTTCAAGAGACAATGGGCCTCATTCTTTACTGCCTTCTTTTCATGTGTGTAAAACACTACCATTCTGATTGGCACAGGTCTAAATGGCTGCAAAGGTGTGAGACTGTGAAATGTGTTGTAAACGTCCTATTAGCTGGTAACAAATGTTGCCACTAATCACTTAAGCAAGTCAAGTACTTAACCCGTAACTCAACTCGTGTGCTATAGGAGAACTACAATAGGTTTTGACCATTTCACTGGAAAGCTATTGGGATCTTAAAATGTCCATTAATTAATTGTTTTTATATCTTCATCATTTTTGCTAAAACACAAACCAAGTAGACCTGAGAGGACAAAAAAGCAGCTTACTTCTCAGGATGCATTAGCAGGGTCCTATGTACGGCTATCTCCAGCCTGCAAACTCCAAGTTAGCTTGATATTATGCTCACTTAGCTCAGGATGAAAAAAAAAATATATAGCAATAGTAGATGATATTAAAAATAAGGCCGTGTATCATCAGTAGAAGGTGGATGTAAATTCTGCAGCAGTGCTGCCTGGTGGCTGCAGTGATCAGGTGCAGCAGACTGGAAATCCTGCCGCAATGTCAGACATTTTAAACTTGGAGTTTTTTAAATGAATTAAATATGAATATTAATAATATAATCAGGACAGTATCCCTCTGATGTTTGTGTTTCTATCACATTCAGTTTATTTAAGAGTTAGCCCCACATCTTCAATATATTGTGGACTCTTGTTCACATCGACTATGTGGTGGAGTGTTACCTGTGGGTTTTGGCAGCTCAGGAGAGTGCTGAGTCTATTAGTAAGTTGCTGGCCCTCTCGAAGAAAAGGGACAGAGGATAGTTCGAGCCTGATGCCTGTCCTGCATGTACTGTGCTGGGGGAAGGGCTGCCTCTACACCTGAATTCTCTGAAATGCGTCCATAAAATTGCATGTACCCCAAATTCCACTTATTTAAGGAAGAGCAGCCAAGCCCTACATTTCCATCCTTTGTCCCTATCTCAGTAAAACACGGCAGCAGCCTCAATTCTGATTCCTGAGACTTGACAGCTTATGTCACAGCCTTAATCTTTATGTATTTTAAAAGCTGACATACATAAATGCAAAGGAAATTATCATTGGACCCTGAGGTAAGCAATATATATTTTTTTACATTATAGATAAAATGCAAGTATAAATATCAAATTCTTCCTCTAATAGCATGTTTAGGAATGGTGAGTCTACTAGTCTCCCACTTAATGCAACAGGAAATCAATAGAACTCACTTAGGTTCATGTTATTTATGAAAGAACTTAAAAACTTGGGAGTTTTTACAGGAAGAAAACATTGTCTAGTAACTAGAGCACAGGATGGAGTCAAGCGCTCCGGGCTCTGTGCCAGCGGTTCCGCTGTGTGACCTTGGGCAAATCATTTTGCCTCTCTGCTTTAGTGTCCTCATCTGTAAATATGGGACTTATACTTGGCCACCTTCGTAAATTGCTTTTATCTCCAGATGAAAAGCACCATAGAATATAAAGTGGTATTTTAATGGCTGAATAAGAATCTTCTTGGTAGCTTGGTAGTGTTTGTTCCATGAGTACAATTCAGCCGTCAACTCGGTGCCCAAGATAGAGAGTAAAAAAGATTCAAATTCAATCCAGAAGCCAGGAAACCAGCCTGTGGGTTTAAAGATACAACTAATATGCAGATTAAGGTCTACATGGTGGGGCATTACAAAACTAATGTTACTGACGGGATCCTATAATGTAATAGATAAGCTCGACTGATGTACTCACAAAGCCACAAAATGAAATATGCCCCAAACACTCACTCTTTCCCAGTCCTTCAACACTGAAAACAGACTATGAAGAAGGGATTTGGGTGTTGCTGTAAGACTACCGCTGTAAGGCTACCACAGTGAAAAGCCAGCTACATACACACTGTGATGTGTAGCTACACTTGTCAGTGAAAGATTCTGACAGCGGGGAAAAGCTTCAGCGTCATAGATGGGGGGAAGAACCTCCCTGTCAGAGCCTTTCCCTGTTGCCAGAAAGAGTTGCAGAAAGATTTTGCAGTGTGGCAGGGAAAGGCTCCAGCAGCAGGGAGAAAATGGGACACTACGCTGATAAAAAATAGCAGTGTAGCCACAGAAACACAGCTTGGGCGCATAGCGATCACGTAAGGTACGTGTCTGCATACAGACCCACACCGTTAGGTATGGCTTTACTTGCCAATCCATACCTCCCCAGCTGCACTGTTATTTCAACCCGTGCTAGGGGAACCAGGCAGGGATGTTCACAGCATGCCACCAGAATATATATAGCCATGCTCTAAAAGGAAATAGCGCCTTCCTCCCATTGTCAGTGAGAGCATTTGAAATGCTCCGGGCTAATGGCTTTGGCAGGGTTGTTCTATTGGCTCAATTGAACAAAAGCTGAAAAGCTCAGAATCACACTCTGAAATTGCACAGTGCTGGTGTCCCAATCCTTCCCCTCCTATGACTGTGGAGACTGACTGAGTCACTAGGGTGACTTGCCTGAGGGTTTGAGGTGAGTATGGGAAACAGGTGGATACACAAGAAAGTATACAAGATTTGGCATAAATCACTTTTGCTGGCAGTTTGTTGTGAAGTCAAAAGTGTGTTTGTGTTCTTGAGGTGGGGCAGAGGAGTGAGAAGGGCTTATGATAAAGTGGATCCCATAATCAATATGCCAGGATATTTTAAGGCCTTGAAAAAATGTAACCAAGCCAATCTTGTTAACCAGTGTCTAAATCCCTGCACTTAGGAAAAAGGATATACTGTATACCGCTGGGCTAGATGGGGGTAAATGGATAGGCCTTATTTTGGAAAGTTGTGGGGGAAGCATCATAATTATTCTTTGGGATTATCACAAAAAGCCTGTGTTTCCATAGTGCAATAACTATTTGTTTAATGGTATGAACAAATTTTATATCAGAAACTGCTGCATAACGATTTAGCATTCAGCATTTTTATGCGCTTATAAGTAGGACATGAAACAAGACTGATTTAGGCTGATTGATTTATGCTTATAGGCAGTTCAGTTAATAAAAAGTCTTTACTAGCAGTCATCTTGGAAATGTCAGGGTGTTATGGTTTAAACCAGAGCTGCCGAAGCCTGTAGCATTCATCAACCTGGCAAAGTTTCATGGTTTTGTATTATTTCTAATTAGTATAATGATTATTCTGTTTCGCTTTCCACTTCAGTGGTATTGTTGATTCTGTGGGTGCTGTTGCTGTTCAGGCTGCACTTCCTTAATGGGTTACTTACAAATCATTGCTGGAAACTGCGAGCATTAGGATGTGCTCATGCCTCTTTAAAATACTGCTCTGAAGAGGTTGATGTGACATCCTGCCTTTGTATTATTAATCAGGTCATCTAAGTACCATCCTTTAGGGATGAGCATGTGTAACTGCTGTAAACACCCATTTGAAAATGGACCTTACTGAAATGCATATTGAGCACTGGCGGGAGGGCAATAAAGCTACCAATCATTTTACAGCCTACTTTGTTATATACTCAACTTACAAAAACATGTTTAGACGTAGGTTATGGCTGCACTGCTGTGCATACTACTTGATTACTGGATTGTGCATACGCATGCATGCTCCCCATCCCCATGCTGAGTATCCACATGTGTTGTGTTGGCCATGGGTATAACATTGTGTACACACACATGCCTGCATCCACGCTGCTGCTGCTGTTATACGACATTAACGTTATCCTTTCAAGGGCAGTAGCCCATGCTTCTGTGCATCACACTATGAACCGCTTTGCTGTGTTTTGTTGGTAGGGTCCCCAGTCTTTACACATTTGCTGACGACAGTTGAGGCTCAAATCACCATGCCCCTACCCCCACACTCTGTTATGCCCTGAAAAAAAATGGGTGGAAGGCATGGTGAAATGGGCTGCTTCTGGTTCAGTTCCTGTTCCTTATTGTAGAACAAATGGTTATGCAGTGGAGTAGGTGATCGGTGAGATGGTGGATGGAATTTGGGCAGAATTTTCCGACAAGTTGAAGATGGTTGACCTTGAGGATCAGTGACAATTCATTCAGCTCATATGGTGAAAGCTGGTATTGCCACAGTATGTCTGTGTGTGAACCAGTGCTTCTGGTGCAGGAGATCTAAGAGGGTGTGGTGGGATCACATCATTTTGGAAACCTGGGATGATCAGCAAAGAATGTCCAGCTGAGGAAACAGACCTTCATGGAGCTGTGTGAGGAGCGTGCACCAAACCTTCAGCCCCCAAAACACTTGATCTGGGGAAGCCATACTGGTCCAGAAGTGAGTTGCTGGAAACTGGTTACACCAGACACCTATAGGTCAATTGCAATCCAGGGTTGGAAAGGCCACCATTGGGGTCATGGTTGAGGCAAGTAACACTATGATCTACCCCAGGGGATGCCATTGGAAACATTCTAGCATTAACAGCTCAATTTCAGAAGACAGGGCTTCCGAGCACTGCACCCACATTCCAATGGCACCCACATTCCAATACTTTTCTCACCACCCGGAGCAAGTGCGCATGTGAACCGAAAAGGTTACTGTTCACTTGTTCTGCAAGGCTTAGTGGCCAGCAGAGGCTGATTCAGCAGTACAAAATATGGGAAACACTGGAAAGGTTCATGACGCCAGGGTGCTGAGGAGATCAGGATTATACTTGCAGAGGGAAAAAGGAACTTTATTCCGCAGAAATGATGATATTCTTGACGGTGTGTCTGTGCCGACTGTTATTTTGTGGGATCCCTGCATACCTGCTCCTGCCTTGGCTTATGAAACTGTACCATGACATCAATGAGCCTGGAAAAGGGGCATTCAATTACCATCTCAGTAGCTGCAGAATGGTCAAGGAGTGTGCATGTGGTAGGCTGAAAATGTGTTGGTGCTATCTACACACCTGTCTGGATGCCAATGTAGCAAATGTCATTCTTATAATGATTGCCTGCCATGCATGCTTACATTTCTGAGGGTAAAGAGGAGTGCTTCCATCCCAAATGGGCTCTGGACAAGTCTGGTTTACTAGCTCTGTACCAGCAGCCAGATCCCACCCACATGCCCACTGGTCCTGGTTCCCAGGGGGATGCCATATGTGCACACATACTGGCATGGCAGTGAGACAGAGAATGACATTGCCTGTGCTGAGAGAGACGTATATATACCCCGTATACACATAGGGCCTAGCTAGTTTTGTGAGGGCTTTGTTTCCCTGTAGCCAGATGTCATTAGCTGTTTGTTCCTATGACACTGCACATGTTAAGGACAATTAGAACAGGGAACTTGGGGTCGGGTTTGTGCTATGGAGGGTCACGGCCAAGTTGTTATGCAGTCATTGTGAAATGTTGTTGTCGTCACTATTCACACTTGTCTACAAACCTCTGTTATTGGGAGCACTCAATCGTTTTTAGTGACCTTGTAAAACTTTGCTTAGGGGCAGTGTGCAACCATTCTGGGTTTGACTGTTCATTGTCAGCAGCGCTAACTACACTTAGTGGCCATTATAGAGCACTAATCCCTGCTACAATTGAAACTGATTGAGGTTTTTTGTGGGGGGAGGAGAGAGGAGGGGCTGTTTATGCAACAGGAGGTGTACATGCTGTGATTGACTGTATTGTTACTATAATTGTGTTTTGATTTTCTGTATGTGAACTAAGCCATAAAGACACTCATCTACTTCTGCTGTCTTCTGCTGTTGAAAACTAGTAGTTTTCAGAAAGTACAGAACACTAACAGCACTTTCCCCATCCCTTTCTTGTATCCTTGGGACTTCAGATATTTCTGAACTAAAGTGGAGGCCAGGGACAGACAGAAAAGTGTTTGCAGTATCATGGAACTAGCTGGATATACACCACTCAGTTTCATGTGCTGGGAATCCTGGGGCCCAATCCCGAACCTTAAAACATCTTCAGTTGATCATACTTAGGAGGGAGGTGCCACACACAAGTTAAGGAAAGTATAATATTTATTAATAGTATGAGATGGAACATGTCTGAAATATTTTTTAAAAAATGTCATCAGATCTGTACAAATGGAATACAACAGGGAACAACGTTAACGTCTCAGCACCTGTCTCCTTACCCTCCTCCTGACAAGGGGGAATGACAGGGGAAAATGGGGAAAACTGGGGACTAGGGGCTTGGAGAGTGGACACTAGATGGGGTTCTAGAACTCCCACAGGCTCAGCATTCCCCTCTGGGTTGCTCAAGATGAGGTCCTAGAAGGGTTGCAGGCTCCAAATTCTCCTTCCCGTCACTCAGGGGATTGGTCCTTAAAACAGGATCTCTGGCTCAACAGAAGCTTGGGTGAAAGCTGGAGGATAAGGTGGTGGGGATAGTCCATGGACAGGTGCAGTGGCCCCAGCAGCAGGTGCCGTTTGGCTACCAGGTCCTTGACCCTTTTCATTAGGGAATGTTCCCATTTGCTAAGGTGTGCTTCCTGCTCCATGAACCGGTTCATCAATGTCTCTACCTGCTCAAGTGCCTGATTCTCCCATGCCTTGAGGAACTCAAACTGCTCCTGGTTCTTTCTGTCCATCCCTATGAGCAGGTCCTCCAGGGTTCTTCGCTGTCTGCAGGGTGCTGCTTCTGCTTTATTGGTGGAATGGTTCCTGCCAATTCCTGGCAATTCAATGACAAGGGTACATTATATTTTTTTTCCCCTTTGGAAGAAGCTGAGAAATCTCCCCAGTGTAGCATAACTTTGTTGTAGAAGGCCATGATTTGGACACTTTTCAGCATTCCAGGAAAATGACTATCCTTGATTCTCAGACAACTTCTATAGCCCATGAGGACAGAGCAGAGGCTACTAACGTTTTTAAAAATTTAAAATTTTTCATAGTATCTCAAGAGTGGTGGTGGCGTGGAGGATGTCCCTTCCAGGGGCTATGTACCCAGTTTGCAATTTCTTCCTTCAAGTTTAGCCAACACTTGGAGAACTTAACAGTTTTCAAGGTACCAGAATGGAAAAGAGATGGACTTTCCAGTCCTTTGGAGGAGATCTGGCCATCGAGGCCAGAGAAAGGTTTCTACTAGGTCACCCCTCTACGTATTGCTGAATGGAGGGACTTGGTCAGCCATGAGGGTGGCCCAAGAAGATCTGCACTGCCGTTGAACCTCAAGACCCAGCTGGAGTTTCTGAAATTTGCTGAAGTATGCTTAAAAGGCTCAGGAGGCAATTCAACTGGAAAATAACTATGTTCTCAGCTAGCATTTGAAGTTTCTGTACAAAGAGAGATGTGAACCATTCACCTTGCACAGTTGGCATGACCAGAAAATCCTAACTCTGTGCCTGCCTAAAAAATGGTGAAATTGCACAGGGAAAGGCTCTGTATTGGGAGGCCTTAATAGCATTCGGTCAAGCTCCTCATAGAACGACAAGCCCTGCCAAAGCAACTCTGTGTCTTCAGCGCTCCTGTGGAGGAGCCGTAGGTGCTAGAATGCGTTCCTGGCACAAGGCAAGAACCTGCTGAATGCCCACCTGCTCCAGCCACCAGGTGAAATTTACAGATGCAGGTGTATGTTTGTGATGTTTCTCAGGGTGCCCAGAACTGTGGGTCACCCCATGCCTCCAGTGAGAGACAGCAACTTGCTGGTGCTTATCTGGGTCCCAGCTCCTGGGCCCCTCCAGTCTGTGAGCCACACAATTTTCTTTGGGCTATGCCAGCTCTTCCTTGGCCTTGTAGATTAACCATCGGAGCACTCCAACCCCAGAGCCCCTTTGAAGCCTTCCCCTTTAGGGTTCAGACCCATATCCACTGAACACTCACAGTAACACCAAGTTTACTGTCCCAAAAGGAACAGTGAACCCACCAGCTTGAATGATTCAACCCAGGTTCAGTTATCAGGATGGATAATGTCACATCCCTGATTTATACTTATAGTGAAAACGATCATAAATTCATTAAAGATTAAGATTTAGGAGCTAGTGAGTAAGGATAATAGAAACAGAAATGTTACAGATAAAACAAAATCATAAGTTTAATCTCTAGAAAGCACGTTAACTGAGCTGGCTATCCGATCTAAGGAAGATTATCTGAACCCAAATGTCCTTTTGGCGTTTCCAGCCAAGGCTAGTTGGGATCCAATTTTCATTAATGTAAACATGCTGTTCATTTACTTCCTCAGATACAGAACACAGAGTGTCTTTTTGCCTTCTCTTTATGTTTCCCAAAGTTAATTATCTGCCCCCCAGTGACAGGGCAACTCCTGTAGTTCACTCTCTGTGGCCTTGTCTCCCTGTTGACTTCCCATCCCCCTTTGACTTCAAATGTGTTGGCTTGCAATGCTTAATTTACATTTCAACAGAGATACACCTCTTACCTCAGTCTGGATAATCAGATATCTTACCTCTGTCTGGAAGAAAATCGTATGATTATGAGGTTCAGTATAATAAGCTTTTGTTAGGGACCTCACATGACATCATTTATGATAAATACCATGAAAGCAGTGTGCTAGGTGTGGTGAGATTGTTAGGTCTGTGAGGAGCTCCAGGAGAAGTCAGTGGATTGTGTACCTCATTGATCAGCACCTGGCTACGGTAGGTAGGCCACATGGCTTTCTCAGAGCAGGACCAATTGTTACTTGAATTGATCTCTAAAGAGTGCATTGGGAAGATGTCCTGACATGGCCAGCGCTGCACAATACTACAGGCAAAAATGGAGGGGGCACTGGGGGGAGAAACCGAGTAGACTGAGTAACGGTCAGGAAGAAAAGTGTTGAGTGCCTTGTGGGAATAGAGGCAGGTGACTATTTAAACTTGAGACATAGTACATGCCTCTAACCCCTGTCCACACAGCAAATTGGCATGGGTATGGGATAGTGCCACAGATGAGGTGTGTACTTACCCAGACTCTCCAGGCATGCTAGCTTACTTGCCCTCTACTCACCTTCAGACATGTGCTTCTGGACAACAGGGGGTCATGATGCAATCACACACATGGATACATGCACCATTGCTAGTGTAGAGGTACCCTAGACAGCTTGTGAGCATCTCTTCAGCTAATTTGAATATGTAGAAAATGTCCCTATGGGCTTGTGCGAAATCTTTTCTGTCATAACCTTTAAAAGGTCTGTGTGCACATCTCTTAGGGATTTGCTGGAAGAAAGTATGTCAATTTCTAACCATCAAAGTGCAAATAAAAGGAGAACAAGGTTTAAGAAGGCTCTAAAGTGCACGAGGCCATGCTGTATCTAAGCACAAGTCCCTGAGGTAACTGTGTAAGTGCCTGGGGATGCTGCCAAATGGTATCTTTGCGAGCTGAGTAATTAGCTCCTTGACTGCCATCCCAAGGTGGGGAAAGCAATCTCATCAATGCACTGATTTGCTGTTTTGTTTAAAACACTGTAAAATAAATGAGCATGCAAAATTCAAAATGATATAATGAGTCGGGGAAGGAGAGTTGTGTAAGAATGATTTTGCAACTCCTCCAGGGCACTTCTGGTGCTAGAATAACAGCT
This sequence comes from Emydura macquarii macquarii, assembly GCF_026122565.2. Taxonomy (NCBI): domain Eukaryota; kingdom Metazoa; phylum Chordata; order Testudines; family Chelidae; genus Emydura; species Emydura macquarii. Next base: position 14,049,833 of record NW_027131283.1, read on the forward strand.
CTGCTAACCTTGCAGAGGACAAAGCATGATTCTGACTCTGCATCTGGCTTATAATGGCTCCACCCTCAACCCAATCCTTTCAGACAAAGCACACATATTGCAGCCATTAGCAGAAACTATACTCCCCCTTGAGAGGCTGGTTAGGCCTGGTGCAGGCTGTGGAACTATTTGTGCCCTCTTCCCAACTGTTGCACACTTTCTCTGCCTCCTAGAAGCCCAGCAGGAGCTGACCTCATCTTCTAAGAGGTACAAGAAGAAAATTTTACTTCTACAGAGTCACTTGCAGCAAAGAAAGCAACAAAACCCAAACATTTTCTATTGTCTTTTAAGTTATTATTAACATATGTTTTTAAAAGTGAGTGCTTCTGAAAGGTACCAGATTAACATCCTTGTTTAAAACAGCAGCAGTGTAAATTTCTCCATCTGCCAGTGAGCTTCAACCCTGGATTAGAGAAACCATCTCTAGAGGTGAAATGAAAGGGTAGCTCAGTTTCTGTATCAGTTCAATACCTGGCCTTTCTCAAGACTTCTTGCAAGTTTACCAGTTTTGGTACAGACACACTTGTCCCCTAGAAAAGAACGGTTACTTACCTTGTAACTGTTTTACTTCGAGATGTCTTGCTCATGTCCATTCCCAATTTAGCAGTGTGTGCATGCCACATGCACCGGTGCCAGAAAACTTTTCCCCTTAGTGATACTCGTACAAGCCGGCTCTAGCGCCCCTGCAGGAGTGCGCATATGTGCCTGCATATAGGCATTGCCGGCTCCCACTCCCTCTCAGTTCCTTCTTGCTGGAACTCCAACTGAGGCGAAGGAGGACAGGTGTGGAATGGACATGAACAACACATCTCAAAGAACAACAGTTACAAGGTAAGTAACTGTTCTTTCTTCTTCAAGTGCTTGCTCATCTCCATGCGAGGAAACTGGTAGACCCTTCATCCAGTCCGCAACCACCATGAAGAGCTGTGTAGAATGACAGAAGGTTTTAGTTCTGTCGATGTAAAATGCCAGGGCCCTTCTCACATCGAGAGAGTTCAGACACCTCTGTTCACTGGAGCTGTGCGGTTTGGGGCAAAAGACACAGAGGAAAATCTCCTCATTCAGGTGAAAATGGGAGACCACCTTAGCCAAAATGGCCAGGTGCAGGCATAGTTGGATCTTCTTATAAAATACCATGTAGCGTGGTTCTGATGTTAATGCTCTGATCTCTGACACTTGCTTGGTGAACATGATAGCCACCGGGAAGGCAACCTTCCAGGACAGGTACATGAGGGAGCACGAGGCCATGGGTTCGACGGGTGGTCCGATGAGTCTGGATAGGACCAAGTTCAAATTCCACTGAGGAGAAGGGTCTCTTATCTGTGGGAAAGCCTTTCTAGACTCTTAAGAAACCTAGTAGTCATTTCATGTGAAAAGACTGTTTTACCTTCCACCAAAGGGTGGAAAGCAGATATGGCCGCCACATGAAACTTGATTGATGAGAAGGCCAATCCCTCTTGTTTCAGATGGAACAAATACTCCAAGATTGTTGGGATCGATGCCTCTGTTGGGGACATGCCACATTGGTCGCCCAGCAGGTGAAGTGCTTCCACTTCACGGAGGCCCTGACAGGAACAGAAGTGGCGGCACTTCCTGTTGGCCCTGGTTGCAGAGAGGTCCACTCGGGGATTGCCCCACCTTTGGAAGATGTGAGTCACTACCTCTGGATGGAGGGAGCACTCATGGTGAGAGCAGAAGGACCTGCTGAGACGGTCTGCCAAAGAGTTGTTGACCCCTGGGATATGACCTGATATTGGATGTATGTTGTGATTGATGCAAAAGTCCCAGAAGTGCATGGCCTCTTCGCTCAGGGCAGGGGATCAGGCGCCCCTTGTTTGTTGATATAATACACGGAGACTGTATTGATCATGAGAATCTGTACCACCTTGTTGGCAAGATGTGGTAGAAAAACTGCACAGGCTAGACAAATTGCCCTGAGTTCTTTGATATTGATGTGTAACCGCAGTTCCCCTGAGGCCTACGTGCCCTGGATCTTCAGGGAACCAATGTGAGCTCCCCATCCCAGGTCCGAGGCATCGGAAATCAGTGTTGCTGATGGCTGGGGCGCTTCGTAGGGCATTCCCAAGAGGATGTTACTCGGACTCGACCGAGGTGGATATGAGCAAGATTCTGCTGCATGAGATATGGCACTCATTTTCTCTTGCGAAGCCAGCTCATGGAGAGAGAACAAAGCCTCAAAAGCTAACCAGAAATATTCTGACATTCATAGAGGGAAATTTTATTTTTTGGGGTTTGAAGTCTCACAAGTAAAAAATTCTAATACACACAAAACTTCATTGAAGGAGGAAAAAAAATGAAATCTGAAGTCATGGATTTGTGTTAGCTAGATATAGCGTGGTTCTGGATTACAAGAAAACTGATCATTTACTTAGCCAGATACTACTATGATAAAATAGAAGGTATTTAATAACCACTGTAGCTGAATTTAAAAATCACAATCTTTTAAAACATAAATCAGCCACTTTATATAGGTTACGAAAAGAACAGAGAAGGGCTAGTTTTTGCTTACATATAATGATCCTTAAGACAGCAATATGAATATGCCTGTAAAATTTCATGAAATTGTTCTTTGTAAATGAAATCTTGGCCCCCATTGAAATCAATGGAAGTTTTGCCATTGACTTCAATGGGGCCAGGAATTCATCCTATATATTTTAATTCAGACAGGAAAATGAGTCTTTGGGCTAACTTCTGTTGCTGAAAAAGACAAGGTTTTGAGCTGCACAGAGCTCTTTGTAACCCACTTCAAAAATATTGCTTCTATGACGTTAGAAGAGTCAGTCTATCACAAAACATCTAAAGAATTGCAACTATGAGCATCCAGAAGGAGCCAGCATCATATGAGCAACCAACTCTCAACAGTCTACCAGAAAATGCTTCACAGACCACAGCATGAGAATATACCATGTCTTCTCCTCGCCTTTTAGATTGGAACAGAAGAATTATATGTTGAGATCTGTGGTACAATATATCAAATTTCACCTCACAGTGGGTTCTTGGATAGTTTCAGTACCACTTGGATATAGAAATGTCTTAGATTTATTAATGTTATTATACTATCTTGCATGCACATTCATTTCAACTTTATGGAGAAAAGTTGCACATGGACCATTTTTTAAAGGAAACTACCCTGACATTCTAAAAGGCACAAAGACATATTATTGTACAAAGATACTAATTTTGGGACTGTAGAAAACAAAAGAACATATTTAATTGTTTATCCAGCTACAGAGTGTACTCCAAGTAAGCACAGAGGAAAGAACATCAACTTATAAAAAATGGATTTACTCTACAATCCCACATGCCAGAAATAATTTAACATTAGGTATTAGCTGTCAGCATTATGATGAGCTCATTTCTGTTGAAATTAGGTCTACAAAATGTTGAAGAACAGTTTATGACATGAAAAAACATGAGTAGCTAATTAAGGAACCACTTTCAAAAGAGACCAAAAGACTCCTGCTAAGTAGTAATGCTTTGCTCAGTCCTGGGTTTGTGTGATTTACAAGGCAGCGACAGAAAGATGCAGACAACAGAATCGCTCTGTTTGTAGGAGGAATATGCTTGCACACAGGGTGACTCAGCAGTTACCTCCAAGTGCATCTCAAATGTTGTTCCATAAATGTGCCAAATCTGTGAGGTGGGGAGGTACGTATTCCAGAGTGCTGCTCCAGAGAAGGAGTCCTAGATGTGGGTCACCATCTTGAGGTAAGTGTTACCAGTTCTTCGCACTGCAGCAGCCCTGCTTTGCCACAGACTTCGTGTGTGACCTGGGGCAAGTCACTTAGCTTCTCTCTATCTCAGTTTGCCCTCTGTAAAAACTGGGATAGTTCCCTTGCTTACAGGAGTGTTGTGATAATAAATATATGAAAGACTGTAAAGTGCCTTTGAGGGCTACCGATGAAAAAAGTGCTAAATAAGTTAGGTACTATTGTGTTACTTTATTAAAAAGATACGACAGTTGTGCTCTGTATGCTTCAGTGGCTCCCAGATCATTTCTGGGTATAATTTAAGATGTTGTTCTTAAAGCCTTAAAAGAGTTGGATTCTGATCATTATAAAGGCCACTCCTCTTGTCATGAGACACTGTAGCCACTGAGATCTAAGACACGAGCGATCATGCCCCTGATTTACAGAGAAGGGTGCTGGAAGCAGAGCATTTTCAATGCGGGGCTATTAGTTACTGAAAGCCCAAATGTGTTAATCTCCAGTTCATACTACAGGTCCTATTTGTTCTCTGATGCTTTTGTGGTTGATGTTGCAGTGGTTCTGGTAGTGAAGGGATGGACACTGGAGTCTAGGTGGGGGCAAAAGCTGTTTAACATTTAAACTTCTCTCAGATGTTAGACTTTTTTTTCGCTATTTTGGGTAATTACTTTCTGCTTTCTTAAAGTTTCTCGGGGCATCTGTTATTCTTTAACTCCAGCCCTGAATAGCAATTAGTTGCTGCATCCCATGCCAGTTTTGGCTGCATTTCATTAGAGTTGAAGTGAATCTCATAGATAATCTCATCTCATAGATGATAGTGTCCCCCTTGGATACTTTTGGCTTAAAAAGTGTTATATAAAATGTAACAATTAGGATTACACAAGAAAAAAGTTATTTTTTAAGAAGTGAATAGAAGCTAAAAAGTCTTCAGTTACTTTTGCTTAAATTCTATGAGAATCAGTACAGTTATGTATTTCTATATTAAATTCATATAAGCACACAGAAATTTTACGTTTTATTTTTGGGGAAAACACTTAATGCCAGTATGAGTGTATGTTGCATTTAACTTTCCAACAGTGACAAATTATACCAAGGAGAAAAATGATAAATTGTTAGCTAATATATTTCTAGAAGGCTTTGTACTTATACTACGTTGTATAACTACGAACTGTATTCCCAGAATGCCTTGTACATATTCTACACTTTAGAGTGGAAATTTATTAGTAAGTAAACCGTGTATAGCCCCCATTCCTTGTACATATAGGAACTGTCAGAAACACAATATACATTCTGAACCATGCCTGCCAAATATGAACAATGCACTTGGTGCAATTAGCACAGATGCTAGAGTATTGGTACAGATGTCTTTTTGCTCGATAAGAAGACGTAAGGTCTGTACTAATACAGTAGAACTTTCTATCTGTTATAAACAAGGGGTATAAATATGAGCCAATGTGAGCTCATACTTTTGAAACAAAGTGACGATGTGATCTGCAAGCCCATTCTCCAGATAAGCAAATAAGTACTAATCTGCAATGTGCTGCTCTATCTTTGATTAATAAACTGATTGAGCCTGGTTATTTGATGTCTTATCAATAAAATTACTGAATCCTAAATTAAAGCTTTCGAGGGCACACACCCACATCAGTACAAGATAAGCAAACAGCTGCAGACTGAAAGAACAGAGAGCACTTTTGAATTTTAGAAAATTAGAAAAGTTATGTAGCCACAAAAAAACTCCCACACCATAACCAAGACTTAGTGGCAAAAAAATGGTGTGCACTTTTTGTTCATCCATCAGCTTGTGCCTGAGAGCAATACAATAAACTATTTTTGAATTGCACACTTCATATATAATGTCACATAATACTCAGTCCATTGTAAGCTAATGGAGAAGAAAGGGGCTTTAAGGAGAGATTTAAAAAGAAGTCTTCACACAGCTTAATAGCTTGAAATGGGTTTGGAGATCTAGGAAGTATGAGCAATTGCAAAAGAAAATTATATGAACCTGCTTCTATACACTATTCTGAAGTCAAGGATTTAAGATGTCAAGAGGCAGTTGTAACACAAGATTTCAGCAGAGTATTTATGGCAATGTTTCCAGCAGAAGGTAGACTACCACAAAGGAGATGGAGAAAAATGTTTACAGTAAAGAATGATGCAGTGATTTCTACCCCTAATAGTAAAGGTTAATGTTTGAATAAAAGACAGTGACAGAATCAAGACACTTTTCATAGGAGAGGGACTTCATTCTTTGAAGCATTTGTAATCAGAAAGTGATGAGAGGTTCTGGAGCAATCATCAGAAGGAAAGGAGGGACAGAACTGAGGTAATGTATCAAGTGCTAGCTAAACAGAAATGGTTTCCATGGCTGAAGATATCAATGGGCTAACAGAATCCAGAGATGAAAAAGAGTGATTATATAATCTGGATCACTTCCCTGCTGGTGGAGGATTGTTCGTCATTATACATTTGCAATACTAATATTTTATCCACTTGAGTAAGACGTTCAGGTGCGGAAGAAAGCCAAAGGCAAAGCCTTGAGGCATCTTATAGCAGAGGAGACAAGATGAAGATGTAAAGCTTCCACTATGTGGTTTGACATCAAACCAAATCAAGAGAGAATGCTGAAGGTATTTTACCAGATGTCCACGAATCATGCAGTGTAAGTCAGGGGGTGTGTTCAAAGAAGAGTCACTTTAGCACTCCCATTCTGGGGGCCACTGTGTTAGGACTGATTCCCTGAAATTCCATTTGCAGCCTCATGATGCTCTAACAGCCCCAGCTGGCTGAACTAGCAGCTGGGGACTGGCACACCATAAGGACATCCTGGCCATGTCTCTGATGCCAAAAGCAGGGAATGGCCACTGAGGAGGCTCTACGCTACCAGAGAATCCTTTTTGCACTGGGGTAATATTGCTGGGGAGATGATTACACTGGTTTTACTATCAGGATCTACTGACAATACAATAAAAAGTGGCACCTACAAGGAATTTTGCTTTTTGGATCCATGCCAGAGGTACTCAAGCATAATAGTAGCTTAGTGATACTCTGATCAATAGCGTGAAAGAAGCACAGTGCTCAAGATGAGAAGAGAAACGGATCAATAGTGAGATGTATGTCATTAGCCACCAGTAGAAGGTCAATATCTGTGCTGTGAAAGGTTAAATGCCTGACAGAAATCAGCCATGAGGTGGAGAGTGGATGGAAGTTAGGGGTTTTTCAAAAAGAAGGATTATAAGAGTGGTTTTGAATACAGGAGGACAGCCCATGAAGATGGAATAGTTGATGATGGCAGAGATATAAGGGCCACGGGTGAGGCTTTAGAATGGACTAATTTAGTGTGGAAGGGAAGTCTGTTCACTGCATTTATTGGTTCATAGAAGAGGTTGCAGCATTTCAGTGAAAGCAGGAAGAAAAGGTAGTATTGGGTTGAAAGTGGACCAAGAGATCATGCACCAACATCCATTTACAGCTTAACTGGAATTGTTAGGCAGTTATGTAAAACAACAGCATGACTTTCAATATCTACAGTCATTCACAAACAAATACAGAAAACTCAAATTAGAAGTTAATAGGAATTGCATCTCAGGTATTTGTAGGCTGCAATTAAAAACCCGCAGCTTGCCTGTGCCAGCTGACTCAGGCTCACGGGGCTCAGGGGCTGTTTAATTGTGTAGATGTTTGGGCTTGGACTGGAGCCCGGGCTCTGGGGCCTCATGAGGGGGAGGGTCCCAGAGCCTGGGCTCCAGCCCAAGCCTGAGTAATTAATCCACCCCTTTGCCCAAGCCCAAGCCTGCTGACATGGGCCAGCTGTGGATATTTAATTGCAGTGCAGACATTTCCTTAGACACTTTTCAACTGTTCAGATATAAAACTCTGAAACCCAAGGGCCCAATCCTTGGATTTGGAAGCTGTTCTTTGATGCAGGACCTACTCCCTTGAGTCTGGGACTGGACAGGGCTGGTTCAGTCTCGAACTTAAGATAAACAGCCAAATGTTTGTTCCACTAGCTGGGGCTCACCTGAGCTTAGCTGCTCTTTGGCCACACTCCTTTCCACAGACATGTCCCCATCCTAGGTAGAAAGGGAAGGGGAAGGACAACAGGAGAAAGAAGAGTGGTGGAAGCAGTACAGTGGGGAAGAGTAGGAGGGAAAGATAGATGGAGACAGTGGGAAATGGAGGAAGAGCTATGAAAATGTATCCTACCTTTAAATTCTATGTATAGTTTTGACTTGAAGATCTCTCAATTTCATTTAACACCGCAAAAACCCAACACCAGTCATGGTCCTCTAATGCAACTTGGCACATGGCTTAATCCATATATGTAAAATAAATATTTTCCAAATAGTGTATTGGTTGAGCTTTCCTCTTGATAAAATTTACATTTTTCATTTAATAGCACTTTGTATATAATCAGTCTCTTTCTCCTATTGTATTGTCAGACAGCAACAGTGAGACAACTGCATTTTAAAAAACAGAAAGATGTAAAACAATGTATTGACAAGTGATTTATGGGGCAGATACATTATCTGAAATAACTTAATTTTAAAAAATATTGAATACTGTATCTAAATTAAGAAGCCTTTAGTCTTAAATAAATATGTCCTGTAAAAATCATAATTAATTACCTTACCAGATATTTTTGGAGCTGACTGTGGTGCTCTCCAGTAAAAAGAAAATAAGAATAAGCTAAAATATATTAAACAAAAACTCTGTTAATTCAACATTAAGGTTGAGATCTTAATCACCCTCACTCAAAGGCTACAAAACGCAGTTACCGTTCCTATGACAACTGTCCATCTATCCTTTAGTGCTCATACTAATTATAACCTTTCATTACATGAACACGTAACACTGGGCAATGTGACAGCCTTGTCATTTCCACTGCAGTGTTTACCATATACCTAAATGGGAGCTAGCTGAAGTCTGCTTGTGATCCCCACAGCATGCATATTTTGAGTATTCTCAGAACTGACCTTCTTTTAGATCATTCCTGACTCCCCTGTCATCTCTGTCCTCCCAGTTTCCTGTCTTTTTAATTTTTTTTTTGTTGGTAATCATTCTTTTTCTTTTTTTGTTACCAATAGATATTTCTTCAATAGGACTGATTTAGTTTCTATAGATTTTTGTTATGGCAGCAATTTTATACCCTATTTCACAAACATTAATTGGTGCTTTTTGACTAATTACAATATTGTAACAAGTGATTAACAGTATTCTCTGCATTAATCAGAACTACTGATCAGAATTCAGCAGAACAGTGTCTCAACCATGTCTATGAAGCAGATTACTGCATTTACTTCTGCACTTATCTGCAAGCCTTTGAAATTCTTACTGTAATTCTTGCAATATACAGAACCTTCAACCATTTAGTAAAACAGGGAATAAACTGTAACAAGATGAACAGATATATTAAAAGACTTTATTCACAATAGAGAAATTTTTACAAATATAGTTCTTAAAAATTAAGCATCTTGATCTGTTATGTCCCCCATAACTTCAGAGATTTATATAAAGGTGGAAAAGACTAAATGGAATATGTACAAATCAAAAACAATTTAATGTACAGAAATGGAAAATACATATGATGAAGTCACCATAGAAACAGTGGGTCATTGGGTATTGTAGAACTGTCATACAACAAACATATGCAATATTCATTTCACAAACTATCGAAACAATTGTTTCTGAAACTTAATTTAAGTGCCATTTAAATTATTCACCATTTAGAATTTAACATGTAAACTTAACTGAACGTTATACGCTGAAAGGAATGAGAGTTTAGGCAATGTCTTTACAACAATATTTGATACACTGTTTACATTTTTTCAAAATTCAGCAGCTTCTCTTCCATATGAATTTCAGTTACATATACAGTGGCTTTAAATCGGCAGTTTCCACACAGTTAATTTCATATTGTAAGTACTAGGAAAATACAGCAGCATCTCCATTTTAGCTGTGTGGTAACTGCGGACTGATTAAATGGTGATCACTATAACGTTTCACACTTTGGTGTTTTGGGTTCTATTTAAAAAAATCAATATTCCTGAATTTACAAAAAAAGGGTTTTCTTACAGTTGGCAGATTCTACATGTTATACAATCTTCTTGTCTACTTACATTAGTTTACAAAAGGTACAGTACAGTGCAGTTCGTACACCTGAATACCAAATGCTTTGTCAGTAACAGAATCACATATCGACTTTGTGCTCTTTCAAATCATAACTCTCAAACCAGAAAAATTACATTCTTCAAAATTTCTGTATTCCTGGGAAATCAACATGAAATTTAAATATCTAAACACTTAGAACCCAATTTACATAATCATTTTGCATTTTTTACCTTTATTTGCCTGGAGGAAGAGAAATTTGCACGTACAATGAATTTTCCCCAATTTATCCCAAACTCACTAAGCGTGTAGTTGACCCTGATCAAGAAAATGTAAAAACCAGGTTTATAAAAACATATTTCTCCAAAATACTATTTTTCTGATTTTATTGGTTTTATTATCTGACTAAAAGGAAATGAGACCCACAGAAGCGCACACACAAAAATTACACAGCAGGCAGCACAAGATGTTTACGGACTCAGAATAACTGGATAAAAATTCAATATTGCCATTTTTTTTTGGAGCACAGGGAAATAAAAAAAATTAGTTTTACTCCAAAATTAGATGGACTTGTATTCTTTTTAAAAACACCTGGTATTATATTGGTGCATTTCATAATGAATAGGATGACATAATTAATATTATCCTCAAATTATACAAATCTTGACCCACAATTAAATGGGAGATTTACCACACATTTTAACGGAACCAGGATTGTCTAATACAAGATACCTAAAAATGTGAACACCTTGCCACTGATATTTGCTAAATGAACTAACATACTAATACACATTTTGGTAATAAAGGCCAAAATCCTGAGTTTTGCACTGATTAAAAGTAGCTAGGCTGGTCATTAGGCAGATGTGCATGGGGCACAGGAATTTCCCTCCACACCCAGGTTGTGTAGCCCTCAGCAGGTCCTCTCTGCAGGCTCATCCCAATGATGCATAATCTGACAGAGGCTTTATGCTCCCACCAAAACCCAAAGGAGGAGGATCAGCATAGCAGTGGATTCTCCAGCCTTGCTCTTCCATGAAACACACAGGCTACTTGGGTGGGATACACACCCTTTTCTACAAAGGGCCACCTGCAGCTACAGAGGAAGGGATATGGATTTGCTCCAAAAGGTAGGACATAATGGTAATAAGTTTCTTTTCTTCCTAATTTTTACCTGAAAAAAACTACTGCAGCACTTCCACCACTAAGGAAAAAAAAATGGTCTTGTTCTTTTGTGAAAGAAGATCTACATCTAATTGTGGCTGTGGAAATATAGTACACTTATTTAAAAGAAAATTGAGAATAAACCATGTTGGCTTCTTTGAAGTCACATCACCTAATAGGGTGCTTTTTCATGCTGGGAAGCCAGGGGTCACATCCTACTCTGAACATACAATACAGTCATCCTGTCTGCAAATAAAAAGTTACGTTCCTAATATCTATATGAATTACTCATGTAAACTATTCCAAAATACATCTCAAAAAAGGAATTTGTGCCTGATTTCTCCCTTTGGTGACTCCACTGAATATAACTTTTTTGGCATGTTTGTTGCCTTTCTTGGTCATCTAGGTCTTATGTCTGAAGAATACTTTTAAACATGTTGCATTTCTATAACTTTGGTCATCCTTGGAAGAAACAGTTCTGGTGCTTCCAAACTGTACTAATTCTGTGCTAATCAATTTCCATCTTCCGATGCAAACAATATGTTTTTTTTTTGTTTGTTTTTTGTTTTTTTTTTTAAAGAAGACAAGTTTCCTTTGAGCTATTCAGAACTACTTTTCTGATAATCTATATTAAACTACTTTGTTCCAGCTGACTGTCTTCGGTCACAATATAAACCCAATGGAATTGTGAAAAGTAAGATCACAATAGATTAAAAAATCATCTCTCAAAATAATTCACAGCCTAACGTTAGAAAGAATTTCATAACATCTCATTTATCTCACACATCCAGTCAAAGGAAAAAGCTAAATAGATTACAATAAACAACAAGATACAATTCCCTTTTAATAATTCAATGATGCCAGTTTGTAAATTGTTTATTTTGCTCATACCAAACTGATTATAGAAGTGATAGTAACTCTAGTAGAAAATGGAGGAAACAATTTAGTTTGCAGTGATATTCTAAACAAAACAAAAACAAAAAGATGAGTTTTAATAAGAACTAAGATCTGTCCATCAACTAACGTAATGGATTTGTAAAAATGTTTAGGTTTGCTTCAAAGTACACTGCAGTTTTAAACAGAATTGTGTCTATATGAGATGAAACTATTCCTACGTAGACTTCATTGATAATGATATACTTCAGAAGATATTTTACCAATTAATGATAGACCCGCATAAGAAGAGGCTGTCACAGTTACAAGATTTGTCTCAGATGACAGACAAAACAAATTAACATAGAATGAAAAAGAAAAAAGCTCTTTATACTTAATTCATTATGGCTTTTTGCAACATGGCAAAATATTACAGCTTAAAGCAGACATCTCCTCACAGAGGAGGAAAGAATTTTGCAGTCAAATCAAAAGTATAATAGGAAACAAGTAACATGCTATTCTAATTGGCAAAGATGACACTGCAGCTTAATGAAATCTAGAGACATCAGATTTCTTTAAAAAAAGTGGTTCAGCTGGATAAAGAAGATTCAAAGTTTTGTTATAATGAATTTAGGTCCATTCAGAAATATTTACTGGTAAACATAACAGACTGCAAAACAGTTGGCTTAAAACTCAAAATAACTCAAGAATTTAAGTAAAACTGCATCATGTGCCCAACACTGGAAAGAAACTTGTAAGGAATGAAACAAAGTATAATGTTACATTGTTTTAGTTGTGTTTTTCTTCCTTCTTTCCATCATCTCTGTGAAGAACTGGTAGAGGGTGAGCCTCAGTGTTGAAGATCCAATGTTCAAATGGAAGAAGATCATCTTCAGAAAAAAGTAAGTATAAGTACCTGGCAAGAGAAAGCAGATAACATGACATAACCTCAGGTTAAAAAAAAAGAGGAAGATGGAACTAATTTATTTTCACAAGTAAATATTAATGCCCCATTAATTTCTATCGATGGAAATGTTAGGTAGCAGACCTAATGCAAAACATTATCAACCAGTGACAGTTACTAATGTTTTGGCATCAAGCATTGAGACTACTCAATTAAAATTGGCTTCAAGGCTTGACAGTAGCAAGCAGTAATGTAGAAACTCCTATTTTGATAAAGGACGAAGAGTGCATATCCTGGAGTCAAATCCTGTTTGCTTTACCCATAAGAGCATGATTTGGTTCAATGCATGATATTTAAATAAACACAGTGATTGAAACAATACCTAGGATAAATGTTTACTAAATGGGAATATATTAATAGTAATATAATAATCATCATTAAAAAGACAACATTTACACACACACAGATATTGGAGATACTGCAGTACAGATATAAATTGTACAATCTCAAATATCACTGCATGGGAACTGCTGGCAAATGCTGATTTTTTTAATTACCACCACCATACTTAACTTTTTAAAGTACTTTACATTTTTCAAAGTGACACAAATTAGGTAGTTCTATAGCAAAATATAATCAAAATGGGTTTTAGAAATCCATGTATCTTTCTTCACCCTCGTCATTCAATGCATAGTATAGGGCCTGGTCTACACTGGTGACGGAGGTCGACGTAACGTCACGTCAATCTCCGAAAGCCTGTGTCTACACTGGTATGGCAGTTCCGTTGACTTAACACGCAGCAAAAGTCGATGTAATAAAATCACCTCCACAAGTGGTGTAGCACCTAATTAGATTTTATTGGGTCGATTTTGCGTCAGTGTAGACAGAGCGTAATGTAATTCGATGTTAATGGCCTCCGGGAGGTATCCCACAATGCCCTGTTGTGACTGCTCCAGACATTCGTGCTCTGCTGTTATGTGGTCACACTACCTTGAAATGGCCCCTCCCCTCATGCCCCAGGAAAATTTGAATTTTCATTTCCTGTGCAGCCAGCGTGGAGAGAGCTTTGTCTCTGGACTCCTCATAGCTCCTGCAAGGCCCAAACGCGCTCCAGCATGGAGTCGACCAGAGGTCTTAGATCTCATCAGGCTGTGGGGTGAGGAGTCCGTTCTGGCTCAGCTCAGAGCCAGCTAAAGGAATCTGGACATTTATGGAAAGATATCCCAGGGCATGCTGGAGAAGGGACACAATGAGGAGCTGCGGCAGACATATCAGAAAGCCAGGGAAGCTAACAGCCGTTCTGGCTCCTCACCAAAAACATGCTGCTTCTACAAGGACCTGCATGCAATTCTTGGGGGTGACCCCACCACGGTGCCGCACCGCAGCATCGATACCTCCGCGAGATCACAGTCCATGGACAATGATGAGGACTCCGTAGACGAGGAGGAGGCCGAGGAGAGCAGGGTGCGGGAGAGCAGGGTGTCCGTTCTCCCAGACAGTCAGGACCTATTCCTGACTCCAGAGCAGTCCAGCAGAACACAGGACAGCAATAATGATCCTGGGGAAGGCACATCTGATGAGTTTTTTTTCCTTCTTAGCAATTCTGTCATTTTAAAGGGGGGAAAAGGGCCGGCAAGTGGATTTCAGGCATTTAACAGACTTTTATTGGGAGGTTATCCCCGAAATAGATTATTTATGTGCAGAGATATGCTCCGAGAATCACCAATTGATATCTCAAGGAAACTTTCATATAGGTAATCTGTTATCCTTTGCACAAAGTTTCGGGGGAGGGCAGCCTTCCTCCCCGGTAGGATACTTTGCCGCGCCATGCTGCAATCAAGGGAGCCGGCATCATGGTGGAACACAGCATAGTGACATAAGGGCCAGGCGGGTACCCTGCCGCGTGCTGCAAATCTTCCCTTTCCTCGTGTGTTTCCCTCAGGTGACTGATATCGCTCATGGTCATCTAGGGAAGACGGCGCATGTTTAAAATACCCGAGATATATAACAGATACCCTGTACCTCTGTATTCCCCATTGTAGTGTCCTACCAAGTCACTTTAATTATTTTGATTTGGTTTCCGAAAAGACTATTAACCCCCCCGCGCAGTCCTCAGATCCCCTGTTGCCGCCTCATGACAAAACAGTCATCCAAATTAAACCATGTTGTCCAGGCACCCCTCTAATACAGGGATTTGAAATGAGCTTTTTAAAGATCATTAATCCTCTCTATAGCACAGTAAAGTGCCCCTGGCTTACCATCTCTGTAACGGCACAGCGAGCCGACCCTTCTGGGATGTTAGGAATGGAATGAGGGTCTGGGTTTGCCTTGTGCACTGCAAGGGGAGTATTTTATACATTGTTGCAGTTGTTTCATTTTCCTGCATCTGCTAACAATGGCAACCTTGTGCATTTCTTTTTGTTCTGTAGACACCTCGGCCTTGGCCCAACCCTCTAGAAATACTGTGGAAAGACTATCACAGATTAGAAAGTGGAAAAAAAATCAAGAGATGACATGTTTGGTGAGCTCATGAATTCCTCTGCGGCCACAGAGACAGAGCTCTGAGCATGGCGGCTGACCTTGTCCCAGAATGTGGACATGGACAGGGAGAGTTGCAGAGCAAGGCAGGAGCATGATCGCAGTACCACGCAGGAGATGCTGCAAATCATGCGCGACCAGGCAGACATGCTCTGGTGGCTTGTGGAGCTTCAGGAGGAGCGGAGGCCAGACAGAGTTCTGCTGCAGCCCCTCCATAATGCTCCTCTGCCTATGGCTTTGCTGCCCTGCTGCTCCCTCACCCCCAAGAGGTCTCAGAGAATGGCCAGGCTGCAGAATGTGGTGCACTCCACTCTGGTGGAGGCGAGCAGAAAGCAGCAGCAGCCCCACTGACAGCTGGCCTGCAAGTAACCATGCTACCCCTTGAGACTGTGAATGAACATTAACCCTCAGCCCCCGCCCCCCATGACTTGAATGTTCATAAATAAAAAAGTTTGCATCATTTCAACACGTTTCTTTATTAATTCATATCTTGTTTGGGAGGGATTTGGAGGGTATTGATATCGATGGTATTGAGCAAAGGCAAACAACATACAGGAACAGAAATCAGTCCTGCATCTCATTGCAGAACCTGGTTTTCAATGCTTCCCTAATGCAAAGCGCTCCGCGGTTAGCTCTCGGCGTATTGCTGGCATCTGGCTGCTCATAATTGGCGGCCAGTCTTTCTTCCTCAACAGCCCAACCCTGGGGGAACCTTTCCCCCTTCGCTTCACACACATTATGAAGAACAAAGCATGCAGATATCACTGACAGGAGGTTCTTTTCACTCATGTCCAGCCTAGTGAGCAGACTCCTCCATCTTTTAAACACCAAACGCACATTCAACAACCATTCTGCAAGTGCTTAGCCTGTTATTAAAACACTCCTTGTCGCTGTCAAGGTGCCCGGTGTATGGCTTCATTATGCAAGGGAGCAAGAGATAAGCAGGATCCCCCAGAATCACTACTGGCATTTCCACACCCCCAATGTGAATTTTTTGGTCAGGGAAGAAAGTGCCCGCCTGCATGTTACAGAACAGCCCCGAATTCCGAAATATGCACGTGTCATTCACCTTCCCAGACCACCCCAGATAGATGTCAGTGAAATGACCCCTGTGATCCACAAGGCCCTGCAGGACCATGGAAAAGTACCCCTTGCGGTTTATGTACTTGGTTGCTAGGTGGGCAGGCGCTAAGATAGGGATGTGCGTCCCATCAATGGCCCCCCCGCAGTTTGGGAACCCCATCGCAGCAAACCCGTCCACTATGTCCTGCACATTTCCCAAAGTCACTAGCCTTCATAGCAGAAGTCTATTGATGGCCCTGCACACTTGTATCATGGCAGCGCCCACTGTAGATTTACCACTCTGAAATGATTCCCAACCGAGTGGTAACAGTCGGGGGTTGCCAACTTCCACAGAGTGATGGCGACTCTCTTCTCCACTGCCAGAGCTTGTCTCAAGCGAGTGTTCACGCGCTTCAGGGACGGGGCCAGCTCTGAGCAAAGTTCAAGGAAAGTGGCATACAAAAGTTTTGCAGCCACTTGCCATCATCCCATAGCTGCATAACGATGCAGTCCCACCAGTCTGTGCTTGTTTCCTGGTACCAGAACCAGTGCTCCATGGACTGCAGATGATGTGTGACAGCCTGCAGCAATCTGGAATTGTTCTGCTTGATGGCTTGTAGCAGGGCAGTCTCGGTGGCATCACAGTTGTCTGTGCTTCGGCTTCTTGCTGTACTTCGAAAATACTCAATGATAAGCCGCGATGCATTTGTGACGCTCACAATAATAGTGCAGAGTTGAGCTGGCTCCAGGTTTCCACATCAATGGCGAATGCACAGCAGAAACAAATGGCGTGAAAATCGGTTTCCTGTTTGTTTGGGGAAAGAAGGGAGGAGGAAGGGGCGTTGCATCATGGGACGATGAAACTCGTCTCAACAGCCACCGCGGCTAGTTGCACTGTGGGATAGCAACCCACAGTGTACTGCTTTGAATGTCGACACAAGTGTGGCGAGTGTGGATGCACGAGCCGGGCGCAAAGAGCGTGGTGTGGACACGATCCAGCAAATTCTAAAAATCAGCAGGTGAAAGTCAACTTTAAGTAAGTCGACTTCACTCTGCAGTGTAGACATACCCTAGTTGCGTCTTTCAGCTCCATTTTGGCTGTGTTTCCAGTAGGGTTTATCTGAAAAGGCAGTGTTGCTAACACAGGTGGAGCTTCCCTGGCAATAGGAATAGTAATACACAAAGCTCCCAAGGCTGTCAAGGATTGAAAGGATCAATTTTCCTTTTTAGAAGGCTCTGGAGATCAGAGTAT